>NC_089230.1:23947254-25206421 GCF_963924675.1 Phocoena phocoena | reverse complement strand
ATCAGATTATCAATGACAGGGTCAAACGCCAGTTCTATTACATATCTTTGTCCGGTACCAGAGAACTGAGAACACAGAAGACTACAAACATATATTTAGAAGAAAATCAATAATCAATCCCAGTCCAACAGCTGTATCAGATCTTATATAGCTAAAGATTCTAGTTCGAGCTTTCAAGTAATAAGCATGTAGGAAAAATTTACTGCACTCAAATATTATGCTCTGTAAACATTAGGGAACTTATTTTCTTAATGAAAATCAAACCAAAATGTATTTTAAAATAGAAGGGATCTGCCTTCCAGTACCTTAATTTATTGGGTTTGGCGATCCTGAGCAAGAGAAAGAAATCATACTGATACTGTAGTTCAGATTCTGCCTTGCCAGTCATGTATATTGGATTTTCCAAGATTACATTTGGACTTTCCATAGATTCTTTTCCTCAGAACAGCTGTACTTCAATTTATTGAAATCGTCTTTAAGAATCAACAAATTAGAACATAATTAAGAGACTATAAATGGTCAAATGTTTTTAAGTTATTCAGTTAATTGTAGCATATCAAGTGAGTTGAAAAGCTATGTTAAATCTAAAGACACCATGGACTTAATATAGATATTTTCAATGGATATTGTCCTAGATAATTTGACAGCAATTTAAAATAATAGATTCCAAATAAATATGCCTTTTTGGTTTACTATTACACTAATGATTCATTCTTTTCTGCCCTCTCCGCTTAAGAGTTTGTATTGATATGAAGTTATACAGCAATACTTACAATGATATAAAAGCATATTATTATCTGTGAAGTATTATATCCAAATTTATCTTACAAAAACTGCATATCTGAGTCCATAAGACAACTTTTTTATAATCGTCACGTCAAAGATACTTTGCATCCAAAGTACGATAAAATAAAAAAGAAAAGGAGAAAATATATGGCTTTAATGATTGAGCCCAAGTCGCCCTAAAAGTTCTGAAATATCTCCTCTCTTAATGGTGCATATGAGACAAAATGTTCCAGGTGTTAGAGTATACTTTAACTGCAGGTAAGAAAGAGACGGCCAATCAGAAAATATACCAACAATCACCCACGTGTCAAGGAGAAGGAAGCGTCCTGGAAGGAGATGAATCAGTTTGTTCAAGTAACCTTCTGCTAACAGCCAGGGAGATGAATGGCGAGAGCCAAGGGCTCAAACTCCGACAGTCAACAGCTCTGTGTTCGAACCCTAGCTTGCGATGAGCTAGTGAAACTGAAGGGGTACAACTTTCAAGGTGTTTACGATTTAGGTGACTGATTAAACAAGTTCACATGACAATTTATGGAGCACTGGTTCTCCCAGTTAAGGTGCATCAGGATCCCCTGGGGGCTTGTTAACCACTTGGCTGACCAGTGGTGGGTCCCAGAGTGTCTGATTCAGTGGGTCTGGAGTGGGGCCCGAGAACTTGCATTTCTAATAAGTTCCCAGGTGATGTTCCTACTGCTGGCCTGGGAGCCACAGGAGGAGAAAACTGTTTCAGAGGAAGGTAAAGTAGCCACAGAGAAGGAGAAACAATATTAAAGGTGCTTGATGTGAAATCCATTCAACCATTTGGGGTAGGTGTGACATAAAAGGAAAAGTCTTCCACTTAGAGGAGAGGCTCCCGAAGAAGGAAGCAGGATTTTCATAGTTTAAGATTTCCTACATATTCTAGGTGAGAAATGATAAAAGGCCCGAGGGGAAAAGAGAGTTAATCTGTTGCTTTTATTATGTCACAGATGATCCACACTCACCAACAGAATAACTTGAGAGGAAAACAGGAAACAAAGGACAAAGAAAAATTTAACAGATCACTGCAGGAGGAGGAGAAATGCTATATCTGGTATTTACTTTCGGTTCCTAAGGAATACTGTTGTGTTTCAGAAAAAGCTTTAATTTTGTTCCTGTAGAAGTACTTTACAGGTCAAGATTCCCTTAAACCGCTTGAAGAGGTCTTGTTATTTTAACGTACCGCTTCAGCTCGGCTTTAAACAAAGCTTCCCGATTCAGGCTGCTTCCGCCTCTCCCTTGATTACAGTGGTATCTCCGCCCAATGTCCTGCATCACCCCGATCCCTTTACTGCAAACTTTTAACACAGAACCAGATTTAACCATTTAAAAATGATGAGTCAGATTATGTCACTCCTGAGCTCAAACCTCTCCAATGGCTTCCCAGGCCCTGAAAGTAAAAGCCGATGTCCTCCTGAAGGTGTCTAAGTGTGGGTGGCCAGGGAGTTCATTAAATGAATGAACCATCAGTACTTGAAAGGGTACTGTGATTATGTGACAGAAGGGCCGTCCCCATCCCTCACCCAGGTGTATTTTATCTTTGGCCATACTTTCCATCTTAATTTACCCAAGGCATGGGACCTGCCTATCTATCTGGTACACCACCCATGTCATCAGTGTTTATTAAGCACAACTGGCAGGTATGGGCTGGGGCCAGCAGCAACACAGAATTTAAGGGGGAAGGGGTCTCAGTCATATATGTTCAGGAAATAAGAGGATGAGGGAAGAGCAGGTAGGGAAGATGATACTCAGTGCTCTATTTGGGTTATCTATACAGGAAAATTTGGTCTTGGTAGAACTTCAGGGACACTGACCAAATCCAGCATGAAAACACTAATTGCATCACAGGCGACTCCCCCAAAGATTCTGGTCAGAGAGAACAGATGTCACAGGAAAGCTCCCAGCAAAGTTTTGGGAAGGAGTAAGGTAGAAGAGAGATGGTCAGAAAAGCCACCTTTGAAATGGATGGGTTTTGCCAAAGGAGGGGGGCGGGAATGACAAGCAGACCGCTGAATCCATATGCCTAACACTTACTTTAGCACGATTCCAAATGACTTCTCATTTCAATCTCCTTAGTGAGTTCGGGGAGATAAAGTGGTCAGGATGGGGAAATGTGGTGTCATCAGCTCAACAGTCACACAGGAAATGAATCTGCTGACTAATATACTGAGGAGGCATTGAAAAGAGTCTTTTCGCTCCATACCCTGGGACCAGTATCTCCCTCACCGACATGAAACACCTTAGGCAATCTCACTTATGCAGAAGGGCAAAAAAAGGTCATTTTGACCGATATTCTCCCTCTATGGTTAATTTCTATTAGGGTGGAATAAAAACCTCCCAAAACGCAGGAATTAAATATTAAAACTTATACCGTTGGATAAAACTGTTAGCTTTATTTTTCATTGCAAACCATGGAAGGAATTATTCCTCAAATGTTATTTGCCATGGCAGAAAACTGGTTTTTAACGTTTCTTCTCTTCACATACTCAAAGTCATTTAAGGAGACTTGAAGAACTAAATCAGATTGAAATTAAGGTGAAAGCTTTCCGGTGCCCACGATAAATGTGAAGGTGCTGCGAGTTTGCAAGCCCTAGTTGAGCACCACCAGAGCACAGCCAAACTGGAGGTGATCTCATTTCACTTTAGAATGAAAAAGCCCTATCGCTGGCAGTCGTGGAGCATCACCAAGGTTACTCAATATCAAATAGCCTGCAAAGATTCTAAACGAACACCAGGGACTTCAGTTGTTCAGGGAATGATAACAAACCTTATCCACAGTACCTTCAATGTAGCATTTTTATGCTGCGCTGGGCGAAATATAGCAGCCACTCAAGTTACTCACTTTATCAGGAATTAAAATGGAATTGCTGAAACAGCAGACTGACCATGGACACAAAAACAAAACAAAAAGCCTTTTGTTTAAACAATCCATAGTGCTTTGTTGAGACCTGGATCATTTAAATGACTGTCTTTGCTATTCTATCTTTTGTGTGTTGCTTACCGTTAAAAAAAGGCAACAGGTCTCTTTACCCATTGAAAAAGCAATGATTGTTCCTTTTTCTTTGCTCTCGCATCTGACTTCCCTCTCACAGGTTAACTACCCTTTCAGGGTTATCACACCCAGAGAGTTAGTATTATAAAAAATTTTGTGTGGCATCAAATCAAACAACAGAAGTTAAACCGCCACCTTTGTATATCATCCCATTCCGTTAATTTTTAATTTTTGTCTTTGCACTTCTCTTTTCTCAATAGAGAATTCAATCCATTGTTTCATCAGGTTGGGCAACTTTCCCTAAGGATAAAAATTCCAAAGGAAGTCTTATGAAATACTAAACATTAAAAAAAGTCTTTAATAACATTACCATTTGTCTTTGAAAAGTCAACCTCATTAAATTCACAAGCACTGAACGAGAGAGCTCCAAATGAAGTCACCCTTCTCACCAAGGAACTAGCCACATGGTGGGGGCCATTTTTCTATCAAGACTCCAACACCCCTTAATAAACAAATTCAGTGTTTTTTTGCTCCATCTCAAAATGCCCTTTCCCCAGTCCTGTCTGGGAACTAGAAGTCGAAACCTGACCTCTGCCTGCGCCCGTTCACTGCCTGCTGTCTCCTCAGGGAATGCTCCCATTCTCTCTTTATATTTGCAACCTTTTCTCCTCCTGTGGGCTCTTTTGTCTACAACCATGTTTTAATCGGCTCTAGTTTTTAAAACAAATAATACTACTACTTCTAGCCTGCCACCACCTCAAAGTACTGTCCTTTTTCTCTTTGCCTTGTTGACATCATTTATTTCTTAAAAAATATTACTTGTATTATTTTTCTGCTTGTTAAAATAATTATCTCGTGAAACCTGGCTTCTTAAATCCCAGACCCCCTTGAAACCCCTCTTTTGATGGTCACCAATGACTGCCTACTGACCAATTCGGTAGCCTCTCTTCCGACTCTGCCCATCCCGGAGCACCATGGTCACTGCCCTATCCTGATTTCCTCTCTTCTTCCCCAGTTACTCTTTTGCTGACTTCTCCTTCCAACCCCCTAGATCAAAGCCTTCCAGGCTCAACCTTCACAACTCCTCTCCCTGCACTCCATCTCCAATCTCCTCACTCCCGTGTTCTCACCACTTGTTCTGTGACTGATCTTCCTCGTGAGTTCGAGATGACCTTTACAGGACCTCCACAAATACAAGAGTATTTACAGTACCACGCACTGGGGTCACACAAATGACAAGAAAAGGTCCTGCTGCCAAAGGTCTTGCTGTCAGGTGGGGGGATAAACATGTGAACACAATTACTAGTTTAATGGAGGGGTGTAAGGTTCTGTGGGCATGTGTAGAAAAGTGGGTAAGGGATGCCCAGGTCTGCCCGGAGGAGTCCAGGAAAGCTTTGGGGGAATCTGAGCATCAACCAGATGACCCTTACAAGGGGAACAGGAGTTGGCCAGGTGAGAGAGGTTGTGGTTTAGAAGAGAGAGGAAGTGGATTGAGACGTGGGGTGGAGAGAAAGGGAGGGCAAGACAAGCCAGGGTTCCAACAGAAGGACTTTATCCTTACGTGTAAGGGCACAAGGTAAAGATCTTGGGTGTAGGAGGAGAGAAGCATGGGGGAGAAAGGGTGATTTGTCAGGTGAGGCTGGACAAACAGGGGTAATGAAGGTTCTCAGATGCTAAGGGAGTTAGGTCTTATCCTGCCAGTGGTGGAAAGCTGGTAAAAAATGATTAATGAGAGGCATGATTAGATTTCTGCTTTAAAGACAACACCCATGGACAAGGGTGTGGCTCAGTGATACCACCATTATCAAGCTTGTGAGTTATTCACACACTTCTCTCTCTGACGAGGTGTAAACAAGGAAAGCAGCCATGTCGATTTATCTCTGACTCTGCTACAACATCCAGACCAGTGCCTCACTTGCTGGGTGCACTTAGAAACTTTTATGTCACCACAAACTTAGATTTGTGGACAATTCAATTTGTCAGTATTTGTGTTCAGCCGTAAATTGCATCTTTGTGTTAATAAACTTTGCATATCACTCTTAAACAGTTAAAAGAGGCCAATCAGAATTTTGGAGCTTAGAAGGGAACTTGGAGATTGAAAATTGTTTTCCAGAGGAGGAAGCCAAGTACAAAAATGGGATATGGGGCTTCCCTGGTGACACAGTGGTTAGGAGTCCGCCTGCCAATGCAGGGAACACGGGTTTGAGCCCTGGTCCGGGAAGATCGCACATGCCGCAGAGCAACTAAGCCCGTGCGCCACAGCTACTGAGCCTGCGCTCTACAGCCCACGAGCCACAACTAGTGAGCCCACGTGCCACAACTAGTGAGCCCACGTGCCACAACTACCGAAGCCTGCACGCCTAGAGCCCGTGCTCCACAACAAGAGAAGCCACCACAATAAGAAGCCCGCGCACCGCAACTAGAGAAGAGTAGCCCTGCTTGCCGCAACTAGAGAAACCCCGCGCGCAGCAACGAAGACCAAACACAGTCAAAAATAAATAATAAATAAAATTAATTTATTTTTTAAAAAAAGGTATATGATTTTCCAACGTCTCATGGGCTGCTGGCAGCACTGGAATCACAATTCTGGTCTCCTAACTCATTTTTCAGAACAGTTACTGACAACAGAACAAGATGTCAATGCCTCTGTGGTTCAGGAAAGATGAGACAATTACACATCCTACTTCTGTTCAGCGGCTTTTCCAGAATAACAAACCACTCCCTGCCCTGTCCTCAATTCTATGCCTATTTTTGTTTAAACTAGTAAATAAGTTAAAATTCTCCATGAATGAGTGTAATGTAATGTTTCTTTCTTATAAAAAAAAAATGAAAGACAATCCTTCTTTAACCAGTGACATTTAACCATCTCCTTTTACACATCAATTTTACCAAAGGATTCTTCAGGAAGAATGTAAGTACAGAAGTAGGCAAAGAGTAAACTGGCTATAAGCGTTAAATCATTGGTATACTTAATGTTTCTCTTCCCTTATCTTTCTTTCCTTTGTCGCTTTTATAACCTATTCATTACTATTTTTTTTTAAGTCCATCGAGGTACTAATGACCTACCGTTGCCCTAAAAATATGCACCAAATGCTATTAGGATGAAACAATGGTTACAGATGTTTGTCGCACGTGATGTCTCATGATGAAGCCTCCTTTCTTTATTTCTCTTAAACATATTTGACTTTTAATGAAATCAGGAATGAGTGAAGAGAAGTTTTCACGAGCAACAGGGAAGCCACCACCTTAGGCTATTTTGCATTTCCTAAATTAACTGGCTGAAGAAACCAAATCTGCCGTGAGCCTTTGGATTCCCCGTGTAAGCCCTGTCCCAGTGACCTTTCTGGAAGTTGAGGGCAGCTGAAGAGGCGTCAGAGATAGGCCCTTGGGATCTGAGATCAGAACAGGCCAGCATGGGCTGAGAAACCTGATTTGGAGTTCTTGGCAGAGCCATTTATAAACTGCAAAGCAGCTGTCAATCAATCCCTTAACTCTGATAGGTCCCGATCTACAAAATGGAAAGGGGATTTATTAACCAGAGGACCGGGGAGGGCCCTTCTAGCTCTAGCATCCTGGGCATCTTTCAGAGGTTGATGGGGAGTTGGGGAAAAGGAATCTTGCTCATGTGGATGAAATGAACAAGTGTCGACGGCTGTCACTGTCATCTGACGAAGTTCCTTGTTCTCTTCCTCTCTCCCTCCTCCCCACTGTATATACCTGGAGCATAATGGCTGGGAGAGGAAGTGCCAGCTAAATCATGACAGCCTTTTGGGAAAGAGGGCTGAAAGTTCTATCTGTATTCCACTGCACTTAAAAGGCACCCTTCTTTCTACAAACACTGCTTCCACATTGAGGCGCAGGTACTTTGAGACACTTTATATAAATAAGTTGGTTTTATTCCCACGAAAACAGATATTATGATCTTAGTTTATAGATGAAAAAAAAAGCTCAAAATGTTAAAGAGATACACTCAAAATTAAACTCAAATAATATATTCCTAGTACATAACAGAGGCAGGATGTGAACCTAGATGTGACCCATGCACTTTTCGTGAAACCTGGGCTTTTCTTACTAGAAAGCAAGAACAGGAGGTTTCTGGAGTTCAGGTCATATTCTATTTTTTGACCAGAGTAATAATAGTTACATAGATGTTTGCTTTATAATTATTTGTTGAACTGTACAAGTCTTATGTATTTGTCTGTGTTTTATGTCATAATTTTTAAAAAGTGACAGAAAAGAAAAAGATGAAAAATTCATTGTCATTAGCACAAGGTGGGCAAAGCAGATGTTCGTCCTGAGCCTGTCTGGGTGGTGAGCAGATGTATCATTGCAAGAGAGAGAGCTCTCAGCCAACATCCCCCAGGTCATGCCTAGAAAGGTGTCTTCCAGAAAGCTCTGTAAAAAATGCCACAGGACCCCCAAGAGGAGACTCTATAACCAAAATCACAGGGCACCTGGGATATCCCAGGGGCCCATCAGCCCAATGCAGACAAATGAGACCACCAAGCCCCCTCATCAAATCCAGAGATCCCCACAGCCCTTCCCAGAACAGACTTACTTGTCCAAGTCAAAATGCAACTAGTAGGTGGTTTCTTGACAATGAAAGGTAGATGCAGTGACCCTTAGATAAAGTCTGTGTGTCACGAACTGTCAGAGAAACCTGGCTGGGACTACTTGGAGACCTTGTCCATAATTTTAAGAAAGGTATACCACTCTTTAATGTTCAACAGGTTGGTCTGTACACACACACACACACACACACACACACACACACACACACACTATTGTTTTAAATCACTTGGTACAAATAGTCATTTCTTCAAAGTGTAAATCCCCAATTCTTATCTCTCCAGGTACAATAAACATAACCTTCTGACTCTGAATTAACACAGGCCAGATCCAACATTCCACCCTGTGCTTGCACTCCTAATTCTAGAGCCACAGAGTAGGCTGACCTGCTAAAATATGTTTCTTCAGGAATGAGAGCTGTGACTAGACGGTTTCTGATACCAACAACAGATGCTCTGTGAACTAATTCAGGCAGGAGTTAACACAGATGCAGTAACCAAACTGCCTGTTAAACATACTATGAGAAAGTCTGTTTATCTCTCTCCCAAGTTGGCCTTTTGCGGGAGTGAAGGCTGAAAAATAACATGTTTGTTTCAGCCTTTAATAATCTTAAAACTGTCAAATGAGGCCTACAGGTTGTGAAGAAATAAAATCTGAAACTTTCATTGAGTCTGAGCGAGCCCACCTCATCCCTCAAGTCCCCTTTTTCCACTGAATTGTGGCCCCTTCAATATATATAAAAACTACCTAGATAAAAATTTAGATAGATAAAGGTTACTGATCATCACAACTAACTCTGATGAAGTTCATGAAGGGTTCAAATAACTATGGAAATTAAAAGGGAAGAATTCTGGAAATTCAGTAAAATTCACTATTCATTACTAGCCAGATGTCCTGTTTACCCAAATATCAAAATACTCTTAAAATATGGGTACGGACTTCCCTGGTGGTGCAGTGGTGGGAATCTGCCTGCCATTGCAGGGGACACGGGTTCAATCCCTGGTCCGGGAAGATCCCACATGCCGCAGAGCAATTAAGCCTGTGCGCCACAACTACTGAACCTGCGCTCTAGAGCCTGCGAGCCACAACTACTGAGCCCGTGTGCCACAACTACTGAAGCCCATGCACCTAGAGCCCGTGCTCTGCAACAAGAGCAGCCACTGCAATGAGAAGCCGGCGCACCGCAACGAAGAGTAGCCCCCGCTCGCTGCAACTAGAGAAAGCCCGTGCGCAGCAGCGAAGACCCAACACAGCCAAAAATAAATAAACAAAAACAAATGGGTACACGTTTGTACTGCTGTTAGCAATAAGTCATTACCTAAATCTCTAATAACTAAATAAATCAACAAAACCAAATCATTTGATCCAAGAGCATGGTCACTAAATTCTATCAAGTTCTCCAGAGACTAGCCCCCAACAACAAATATAGAAGATCTCTGCTTTATCTGGACCGGAATGGAAAACACCTGCTGCAGGCACTCCACATGCTGTGTGACGCACCAGGAAAGCCCATCTCCTCCGCAGTGGGGGAACGGGAGAGTGGTGGTCTCCCAGTGCTGTTCTGGCTGACCGAGCTCTCCCCTATAGGCCCAGCGTACCTCACGCCCGTCTCCGTTACACTACTGTCTGTTTACTTCAGTCTTGACACCAGACAGCAAGCTCAGCTCTTTAAAGCTGGGGACCCACGACCTTTTGCCTCTTCATTTAAAAACTCCTGGCATAGCACAGAATTGATTCTTAAATACGTATTAAGTAGTGTCTATTATCTACCTTTATGTACTAACTCAAGCTTAGCTTTTTTGTAAAAAAAAGTGCCTTCCTCAACCACTCTACTGACCAGTAAGCATCTGTGCATTACTTTAACATAAGCAAATGTTTACAACACTTAGTTATTCATTTGTTAGTATTCACTGTATCATTTCCCTCTGTATTTTATGGTCCTCAAGAGGGGAGCTGAGCGCCCCACAAAAACTGACAGAACAGCTCCGACAATGAGCATTTAATGATTAAGAAAAAGCACCAACCTGTTTAACATTAAACGATAGTATTTCTTCCTTAAAACAATGGACAAAGTCATAGTAAGACTAAAAGGAGGAACAAAATATTAGAATGCTCATTGTGAATAGTGACCTACCTTTCTGTATTTTTAAGCAAAGGCTGTTGAGGTCATATTAACTTAGACTGATAATCTTATATAACATCATACTTTAACAGCTGCCATATAGTAAGGGACTGGATTTTTTCTTTTTAATCTTCACTGATAACGAGGCAATAAATACTCTGCACTCATGTGTTTATTTCGAGCTGCTAACATGATGTAGGGGAAGTGGTAAGTGAAGTTCTGTGCATGTGACTATAAGTAAATAAATGAAGAACAAAAGAACTCAGATGTTCTTTCTCATTTCATCTTTCTCAACCACTATTCTTCAAGTTATCAGTTATCTGAAATCTCTTAAGGTGCATTTAAATCCAGATTTAAAAGTTGAGCTGTAAGAATTTCCCAAACTTATTAATTTTATTAATAGTAAATCCCTTCCATGAACGATTTTAGGGCATTTAAGCAATCACTGAAGCATTTACCTTTTCAAAATAAAATCTAAGTGTAGGCAAAACCAGTGGTGATGATATTTCATAGGTATCTGTTGAACAGTCCAAAGTAAAATAAAATCAGAAAAATCTATATACAGATGCTCAGTGTTCTAAGGGCAGACAAGAGAAGCTCTGATCTGGTACTTGAAAAATACATGAAAGAGGTAGTGAAGCACAATTTCCTGGAGAGCTATCAAAAAACCACTGGGCCTGAATATTCAAACTCACATACACCTTTGAGAAAGCATTCTCTACAAGCCAGACCATGCAGTGTTCTGTCTTCAGAGCAAGAAGAGAAATGTTAACAATGGCACTCCCTCAGGGGTTTGTCCTGGGAACCGTGCCATTTAATCTTCTTAGTAATTCTTTGGTGGAGGAAGGTGAGCTCTACGTAGAGAAGCTCTTTGTCAAAATTTACTAAAGACAAATCACTAGGAACTGAAGGGATCTAGAAGAAATTGTGGCTGGATTTAGGCACCTCATGAAGTCAACAAAGGTCAAAGTACAACTCCAAGGCCAAACGGAGGAGCCCAACTAACGTGATTCTTCTCATTTAAGCGTTTAGTCACTAAATATACAGGGTATTCAGTCTAAATGAAAAAGGGAGCTCAATAATGTCCTCATTGCTGGACAGTCCAATGCCAAGACTGTAAGATACAAGATACATAAGACTGCAAGATACCTATGAGATAACTGAAGCATTATAAAAGATTACAGGAAGAAGAAACAGGGCCATGATCGAAAATGTTTGTAGAGTTCTGCTCGGAATACCAAATCTATTGTGAGTCTACGGACAGCTATTCCTTCTCTAAGCAGAGATTATCTGCTTTCTTTAATTACAATACAGCAATTGTTGGCACCTCTCGAGTATTTTTCACACTGTGATTTGCACTCTAGGTATAAGTATAAATTCCACGAGAGCTGAGACCCTGTCTGTGTATTCTGCATTTCTGCCAGAATAATAGGTTTCAAACAAAAGGTTGTTAAAGGCAGCAGTTAAGAATGTGGGCTCTACAGCCTGAGACTGTCCAAGGTTAACTCTTGGTTTTGCCACTAACTTTGAGATCTTAGGCAAGTTTCTAATCTTTGTGTCTCTATGTTGTCATCTGCAAAACTGGCACAGTGATGGTCTGTAGATTATTGTGAGGATTAAGAGATAATATGTGCAATGGTTTAGAGCAATACTTGGTATAGAGTTGAGTGCTTAATAAATGTTAGCTAGTAACCACAGCAGTTATAGTAACAGTACATTAATATATGAATTACTTAATAAATGACTGATACACAAGTAAAAACTATCATAAAAATTAGAGGGGTCCTCATGCTGGGTTTTTCTTGAATCAATAACAGTATTTCTTAGATGTAAGTCTTAAACAATTAATTAAAATATAGGATGCCTGATTAAATTAAATTTCAGATAAGCAACAAGTACTTTTTTAGTATAGTTAGATCCCAAACAGCACAGAGGAGAAAACTGGTAGAAGCAGAGTCTGGTAGGATAAGAATGTTGGTTTGTTGCTTTAAGAGCAAGTCTCTGAATCTTAAAAGTCACTCCTTCCTCTTTTAAAGAACGTCCTCCCTCCTTTATCACTTTTAGGATGCCTTCTTTGTACCATGCATAAACTCTTCTTAGCATCAGCAACAAGCTGAGGTAAAAATGAGAATTTTAAACTAGACACAGGTGTACACTCTTCCTGGATTTCCTACTGGCCACAGTGCACTCTGCCCACCTGGGCTTAAAGGAGCCCCGTTGGGTGCTGCCCAAGTTCTGATAAATCAAACCACTCTGCACTCCTTCACAGTCTATATTTAGGTCCCCTTTCCACCCAACTTGAACTAACTGAACAAACCATTACAAAGTACTAGCTTTAAGAATTTGCTTTGAATACTTACATTAGTCTTAAAAAGGCAGTGGCAAAATTTCCCACATCAGCAGGTGTTTATTTGGATTAAATTGGTACCAGTGGTTTAAACATGCTCGAGGGTTCTAACATGGAGCAGGCTCTTTAAGGACAGATTTGCATATCTGTAAACCGGCAGCTTTCAGAGACCAGATCATATTAGGCATGTAGTAGGTTGTGAGTATTTATGATATTTTATAAAGACACAGCATACTATCCGTTCATTATAAATAGCAACCAAATCTATGCTTTCAATTCTAACAGTCAATAATCCAAGAACAGCAAGCTTGCAGGGCACCATCTTACCCCTCAATACTGATTTGAGGTTGAGCTTGGCTTGGCGGTGCAGGTCCTCTACGCAGGGGGGTCTTGTGGTGGGAAGGAACACATTCTCCTGCTGGTGCCATGGAGCAGTGTAGTGGACTGTCCATCGACTCTCCTCATCTAGGTTGGAAACAGCTGTAGAAAGAAAGAACACATTCAGAGGTCAAATTAAATGTGTTACATCAAGGTGGGTTCTTGGTACCTAACACATCCATAGGTAAGGGCCAGCAAGGGAGAAATAGAACAAATTTTGAATAGGATTCAATCTCAGGGGGCTTCCCTGGTGGCGCAGTGGTTGAGAGTCCGCCTGCCGATGCAGGGGACACGGGTTCATGTTCCGGTCCGGGAGGATCCCACAGGCCGCGGAGCGGCTGGGCCCGTGAGCCATGGCTGCTGAGCCTGTGCGTCCGGTGCCTGTGCTCTGCAACGGGAGAGGCCATAGCAGTGAGAGGCCCCCGTACCGCAAAAAAAAAAAAAAAAAAAAAAAGATTCAGTCTCAGATCCCAGGGGTCCTTCCCACTGTGTTTCGCGTTTGTTCAGTTAACTGCTTCCCAGCTTTTTAGGCCCTCCCTCTACTCCAAATGTTAAAATACGATTAACAAAATCAATGAAGACCTCCAACTCCTGCTGAACTCCGCCATGACAAATAATAGTCAATTGTACTATGTCATTGCTTTAGTAAATGTTAGATTGTCAAGACAGAAAACAAATTTTCTACTAAGAAGTTGGGACCAATTCTTTCCCCTCTAAGGCATTATTTTTTAAAACATCACTGTTATAAACTCATTGAATTTTTACAAAACTAATCATAAACATTCAAGGTAATACATTTAAATAGCATATCTAATTAGAAATCCATTTGTGCTACAAAATTTTCTCTGTATTTCTCGCTTTCATGGAATACTTTTATATTCCAATGTTTTTAGAAATTCCAATGCAATTGACTTTTCCCAATATAATCCAATTCAATTGAATTTTTCCAACACAAACGAGATTGAGGACATCAGAGGGGGAAATGATAGGTAGGCTAAATCTCTATGACAATTTTCCTTTATCCTTCTAGGGATTGGGATCGCTTTGTCTACACATTTCATTTTTTCCTGACAACACAATCTAAGTGGGGTACGAACACGAAACTGACAGCACCATAAATATTCAACAACAATTTTTAAAATACTCTCTGTATAACTGCTGCCATAAGCCAGGTGTAGAAGAAACTAAAGAAGTTTGAGAAGGACCCTGTGCTGAGGCAGTTACTGAGGGTGACAAGTCTAACTCCTGTAAAACCAGCAGATACGACAATTGTGAGTCAGGGGCGAGTCTTCCCCTACCTCTGACCTATGCCACACAGGGCACTCTGGGCATACTTCTTTCTACAACATAACATGTCCCTGGAAATGAGGCCATAAAGTAGACTCGTAAAATAAAATCAACAGGTGTGCATGAACTATTGAACCTTTCTATTTGAACATGTTTAAAGTTAACTCAACGTACCTTACAGTACAGCTATTACAGCCATTAAACAGATCAAAGGAACTAATATATGTAAAGTCTTAGCTTATGAAATAACTCATGTAAAGAACGGTTGTGGCGAGAGCAGTGCAATTACTTGAAGGTAGCTCCTGACTTTTCAACCATCGCTGAAGAGGAACTTGGCCTTTCTCAGTGCCCCTGGGAACACAAGCCACCACATACACCACGGTCAGCGCTCACCCCATATACCATCTTCTCTACAGCTACTGAATTCTACAAGGCGGGCTTTAAATAATTCATTTCCTAAATCATCCCACCTTCTCCAGTTGTAAGATAAATTAGTACTAGGGACGTGATATGCAACATGATGAACACAAGTAACACTGCTGTGTTCTATATAAAAGTTGTTAAGAGAGTACATCCTCAGAATTCTCATCACAAAGAAAAAATTTTTTTCTTTTTCTTTTGTATCTATATGAGATGATGAATGTTCACTAAACATATTGTGAAAATCATTTCATGATGTATGCAAGTCAAATCATGCTATGCACCTTAAATGTACACAGTGCTATATGTCAATTATATCTCAATAAAACTGGACAGAATTTTTTAAAACCATCCCACTTTCCCCATCAATTGCTAAATGGGAAAATAAACATTGAGAACTAGACATCAAGTTAAATAAAAACCGAAATGTCCTGTGTGCTTTCTGCTTTTAATGTTTGCTAAAAGCAGCATGTAAACTAGGCACCTGGCATTTCACATAACCTCCGTGGAACAAATGTTTTGCATGGTGCATAGAACTATCAAACTTAATCTAAGAAATCCACAGAGACCCGATTTAGCTCTTAGTTACGTATCTGAGAATCCTGCACAGGGTGGGACTCACCATATGTCCCCCAAAGAGTAGCCACAGTTAACTACAATGTTTTGTGCTAATGTCTATTTATTTGAAAGACTGAATTACCATACTTCATAGTTGGAAAATACTGAAAATTGAAACTCTTCCTATTCACCAATTACAAATCAAATCCAAGTAATAGTGTCTGTGTAATCACACCATCAGCCCCACCACACAGCTACCAAACTGGCTCCTAAGAAAGAACAGTTGTCTCGCCCCTGGTGTATCTCAGTCTTGCCAGGGCAGACTTTAATCAGCCCATCCAAAGACAGCCTTCAACCAGGGAAGCTGTAGAAATGAGCCCCAAGGGCTGTTCTTTTGCTTTCTCCAAAGTTTCTCTTACCAGTGGCTCCTGCCCATGGCACATTTATCCAGTTTAAATCCATTGGTCCAAAAACTAAAGTAAAATAAAATAAACCAACAACTATGTAAAAAACAGAACCATGTATTTATAAAAAGTATACTTTCCAAAGAATGAAGAAGCGCCTGGATTAAAGAAATTTAAACCAGTGGTAAGAATACAATGAAGCCACATCACAAAAGCTGTGTACTTTACAATGACTGATCAGTCTAGACAGAGCCTGTCCTTGAGCTCTTAAATACCTAACAGAGTGCCAGGGAGTTTTAGAGGATCATCCCCACCAAAAATATGTGATACATTACACAGAGGCTCCTCATATATTTAGCCAAAGAATCAAAAAACCATACACTGTACATCAAGGCAGACATAAAGTAAATACAAGGGTTTTTTTCCCTCCCCTTCTTCAAAGGACTTCTTTTGAGCAGCAGAAAATGAATTCACCTAAAATCCCAACTATAAATAAATAAATAAGACATGCTAAAAAAAAAAATCACAGAATTCTGCCCTAGAGTTACAAAAGTCTGAGGTGTTTGAACAACTTGGTATAGAATGGAGTTTAACTCATGCCGATTATGCTGTTTCACACTCTTAATTCCGTCACTCGAAAGGATGAAGTAGTACATAAAACACACACACATACACACACACTCGCATGTAGTGGGGGAGAAAAGAAACTACTTACTTTTCTTCCTAAAAAGTTTAATTAAAGACTTGATCTTTGTATTAATAAAGACCACCATTTCCAGGATGTCTACATAGGGCTTAGAAATTTGAATCACATTAAAAGCTCAGTGCAGCAAGCAGGTGGCGAGCGGCATCCTTCTGCTCCAGATTCGAACTTTCTTCCTCTGGCCTTGAATCCTTAGACATCTGCCCGGGGTGATGTAACTTTGAGGTTGAGCTTATTGTCAGGCAGTTACAAACCATTAACAGTCCTTGAACCTGAAACGCTTCCACTGAAACCTAATCTTTAAGGCTGAGAGCCGCCAGTGACAACGTGTACAGAAAGAGAAAGCCAATCACAGTTCTTATTTGCATGATAGCCACATCGGTCTTTCTGTCTTGGTGCTCAATTATTCAGTTTTCTCTCCAATAGATCAGAAGTTTCTCCTCTCTGGATTCCACAAAAACAGTGCAGATTTTCCTTAAGGAAGTTGAGGTGAAGTAAATGTGTTCCCCATTTTCACTGGGCCACTGTGAACATACAGATCTTTTTACTGTAGCCGCCAAGTCTTAGAGCCAGTCTGTTGATTCTTTGACTCCCTAGTTAAGTCAGGCATTTGAACTGATTTGGGGGGGGGGGGGGGGAAGAGCCAGACTATTGTTTCCCCAACCATGCCCCCAGGCTCAGCCTCCCACACCAAAGGAATGTTTGCAAAGAAGCAGTAAAACTTTACAATAGAATCTCCATGGAGCTGTAAATGAGGACTTGGTTGCCTTTTCCTGCAATTTAGTACGCCCTGTCTTCTCACCCAGTTTCTTTTTTTTTTCTTGCCAGTGTAAGTGTAGCGTTGTCATTGTTCCAAAGGGTGATCCTGTTTGCATCTAGCTGCCGCGACTCTCCCACCTCACCCCACAAAAAAACCCCTCAACTTCTCCCACTCCAAAGGAGAAATTAGATGATATAGTACCCTAATCATTTAAATCTGTATTTTAAATTTAATTATCAACTAAGCCAGGTTTTAAAAATTCCACATCAAACACCACCCATGGGAGAGAAGAGGAATAATTTCTAACAATCATTATTTGAGTTTCTCTTTAACTTGAATGTACTGTACTGAGTTCTGGTTCTTTTGTCCATTTGCAATTAGCCACAGAGAACTGGGGAAACACAAACAGAGAAGAATCCGAAACGTGGTACTAGCAGACACTGTAAAAAATACACTCTGGGGTAAAGGGACAGGAACAAAAAGGAAAAGAACACAAATAAGAAAATATTATGAAAAGGGACAAAGGAAAAGAATGTTCCTCACATCTCTCCCCAATTCCACTTCATGGCAAAACAGTTTTTGAGGCACGTTAGACAACCTCTTATTTCATAGCTTTGGGCCAGGCTTACAACTGAATGGAAAAATGTAATAACCCACTAATTCAAAACATTTAGTTTATAACAAAAGCTCTTAGTCAAAGAATAAAATTTATATAAGGGGCTCCCTCTAGGGAAAACTTTGGAATGATTCCTCCTCAAATCATTTCCCCCCCAATCTTATTTTTTAAACAACAACAAAAGCAAAGCAAACCAAAAAAACCAAAACACATATATTATCCTATCACCATACATATTATCACAGATTTCCAATTTGTGTTATTTCATCCCATACATAGCTTTATTTAAAAGTAACCACATGGCCAGATGGCAAATGACAAACTACTGTGAGTGTAAGCTGCCTGAAACGAGTGTGCAAAGTCTCCTTTCGGAAAACACACTTATAAGCAAGAATGACAACCTGGCCCGGCTTCAAGAGCTGCCTCTCAGCTCATTGCACTCAGACAGGTAGTAGAGGGTTCTGGCAGGAAGCACTCCTATTCAGTTCACAACCAACAAGTTTCCAAGGTAGAATGTCCCCGTGCAAACTTCCAACTGGAAACAGCATATGGCCTTTCATGTATACAACAATGGCACTGGAACACTGATTCATTCATTAAAAGATAAATATTGAGCACATACTAAGGGCCACTCATTTGAGATCCCTCTTGGAGCTTACATTACTTGACAGTAAACCACAATTATACGGTATATTAGAAGGTGGTAAGTGGAATGGACAAAGGAAAAAGTTGAATAGGATAAAAGGGGCTTGGGAGGAGGGGAGGTGGCCAAGTTGTAGTATTAAACAGGAGTCAGGGTACAGCTTGAAAAGGTGAGATCTGAGTAAAACCTTGAAGGAGGCAATGGCAATAAAATAAGAATCTATCCAGTGAATCCCACCGGCTCTCATTTTAAAGAGGGAGATATGTTTATTGGTAGTGAGGCATTAGGACTAGTCAGAGAAGTGCTCTAAGAAAATGAACGCTGGTAAGAGTCACGCACGGAGTAATTTCCTTTCTCATTCAATTAAACCTGATATTAAGTGGCCTGAGTTGTGTAAAGATAATGCTATTATGTGGTTACACAGCAGTCAGTGGCGAGTGTAGGGGTAGAAAGCAGGCTTCCACTCCACTTCCCAGGGCGCACAGGGGGCACACTGTCCTCTATGCATTATTCCGCACTGCCTCTTAACCTCCTAAGTCCAGAGCTTCAGGAAAGAACCACGTAAATTATGGTATTTATTGTGTTACATAATAAGTCGTGTTTGGAAAGAGCTTTTTAATTATAAAGATTTCCCCAATGATTTTCTCATCTCTTACTTTACATCCTGCATAAGCATGAGAATGAGGAAGTATTTTTTTTTTTTTTTTTTTTTTTACTGTACGCGGGCCTCTCACTGCTGTGGCCTCTCCCGTTGCGGAGCACAGGCTCCGGACGCGCAGGCTCAGCGGCCATGGCTCATGGGCCCAGCCGCTCTGCGGCATGTGGGATCTTCCCGGACCAGGGCATGAACCCGTGCCCCCTGCATCGGCAGGCGGACTCGCAACCACTGCGCCACCAGGGAAGCCCAGGAAGTGTTTTCATCTTATAATTTGCATTTGCCTGGATGTCACAGTTTATTGAAGAGCCATGGCTTTACGAAAGTGTCTAGTATTTTTCAATGGTTCCATTTACACATTCAACAGAAAATACATAAATCCATGGTACTTCTTATTCTAACTTTAGCTCTATATCAGTAGCAACAATTTTTTTAAAAAGTTCTAATATCCCAGACGTGGAAGACTTGACGGCATAGCAAAGGAGTGAAGAGCTCAGCTCTGGAGCCATGTCACCCAGGATACTGGCCACTTACTAGAGAAGTGACCTCTCCATACCTTGGTTTTCTCATCTGTAACGCGGAGGTAATAACACTACATTACAAGGCTATTATGAGAATTTCAAGAGTTATTATTGACAAGGTCCTTGGAACAGTCCCTGGTATGTGGTAAGCATATATAAGTATTTGTTAGAGACATGAAGAGTATCTGAAGAGACACCTAAGCAGCCTTAAGCTTAACAAAGGGACAGTGATGCCCTTTGCTGTGAATGGAAATCAACTTCACAACCTCATGGATGTCTTTCTACTTGCTGCAGAGTTAAACAGCCAGCTGCATGAAGGATTGCTCTAAACCTATCACTACCAGTTTTGATGCACAAATCATCTTTCCCCCTGCCTAAAATTCTACCACTCACCATTTAAAAAAATTCTCAGTGGTCACCATGAACTTCTAACCAGCACCAATGGTCTTTTGCTCTCTCCGCATCTTTCTAGTTATCTTTTTAATCATATACGGCTAATGACCCAGTTCTGGCACTATTCTTCAGCAACACTGCAAACCACTAGCTCCTTTCCTACATTTGATTGCCCCTTCTCCGTATTCTGACAAACTCTTAACAAGCTTCCACGAGCCAGTCGTTATACTTCCGTCCTATGCTATTCACTTATTCCCCCTTGAAACCTTAATGATTTTGGTGGTGTGAGGCAGGAGTCAACAAATTATGGCCCTTGGGCCAAATCCAGCTGGTCCCTTTATAAATGGTTGAAAAAAACTAAAAGAATAATATTTCATGACATGTGAAATTATATGAGACTCAAATTTCAGCATCCAACAATAAAGCAGTGATGGAACACCACTGCGCCCATGCATTCACCTACTGTCTAGGCTGCTGTCACGCTGCACACAACTGCAGAGCTGAGTAGTTAGTTGCGTCAAAGGCTATATGCCCTGAAAAGCTGAACGCATTTACTCTCTGGACCTTTAGAGAAAGATATGCTGACCTCTGGATGAAGCTTCTGCCTTTCAACACCCCGCTCAGTCTTCACCTCCATCTGCTGTCTTTCATTGGTCTGTCCTCCAGTTCCATCTCAGTAACCTCTACTCGAATCTCACATTATCTCAAGCTGAACGTCTAATTTAAGCCAGTTTACTTAAATTAGCGACTTATCAAGAACTTTCTCATTTCTATTAGGGCTGACAGTCAATTTTTCAGTGAACCAGACAGGTACATTTAAACTCCAGTTAAAAATGAGAAAACTGAGATCTAGACGCTGATGCATGTCAGAGCTAAGATGAGAATCTGGGTGTCCTGAGCCCTCTTTCATTAGCGCAATTAAGTTTTGCAAAGAGATCTTTAATTACTACATTCAAGTTAATATATCTTACACCAAAGTCTTTATTAGAGCCCATAACTAATAAAAATATTTAAGAGTAGAAGTCTTCAGTTAGTACATTCAAGTTAATGTATCTTACACAAAAGTCCTTATTAGAACCTATAAATTAAAATATTTAAGAGTAAATCATTATTCCCTAAAAATACCGTCAAATATTACAAAGGAAAACATGCTCTAATATCACTTGAATAATCCTGGCGGCTTATCCTAGTCCAGAATTTTGGAATTCCATTACCACTACTATTGTATAGATACTGGCATCCTTATTCATAAAAGTTCAACATTTCTGCTTAATCTTTCACTGAAATGAAATCTTATTTTTAACCAACATTAAAATTTTTTCTTCTAGGAATCATCCGATTATTTCTACAGTTATCTGATTACTTCCCAGGAGCGGGTATATAACATACCAGCAAAGAGTCAGAGGAATATTTTGCAAAGTAACACATATTCTAAAAATTTTAACTGTGAATATGCATTTATGTTCCACCAGTCAGCAATTTTACATCGAGCGCTTATTAGCTGCCTTGTGTTAGGCATCCAGGTTGAAAGTAAATCCAACATGGCCACTGACTTTCTTAGGAAGTTCACAGTCCAGCGGGGAGGAACTTCCTACAAAAGTCAGTGACCGCACCCAAACAGATAAAAATAATAAAACAATGAATAAGTATAGCGAGAGAGATAAGACCATGATGTTTACTGGAAAGATGACAAAGGGTATGTAGCTCACTTATTTTAAATTTACTTTTTATAAATTAGTTTTTTATTTGTGTTTGAAAGTTAATATATTTAGCTTTAGATCCTGTGTCATACTTTGAGGTATTAGGTCAGAAAACACTGCCACAGTATTGCTCCCTAGGGAAGAATTCAAGCAAACCCAAACATATTTTAGTTATTGGCAGCCACTTAAGCTTTTTTTAAAAATTGCTTTCTAGCATTACATAGGTTTTATGTGTACAACATTATTTTTGAACTTCTGTCCGAACTTTAGCCTGCTCACCACCAAGAGTTCAGTTTCCCTCCATCACCATACAGTTGACCTCCTTTATCCATTTTTCCCTCTTCCC
This sequence comes from Phocoena phocoena, assembly GCF_963924675.1. Lineage (NCBI taxonomy): Eukaryota > Metazoa > Chordata > Mammalia > Artiodactyla > Phocoenidae > Phocoena > Phocoena phocoena. Next base: position 25,184,203 of record NC_089230.1, on the reverse strand, counting down.
ACCCCCATCCCTTCTGGTAACCACTACTCTGGTCTCTTTATCCGTGTTTGTTTTTGTTCGGTTTGTTTATTTTATTTATTTAGATTCCACATATGACTGAAATCATATGGTATTTGTCTTTCTCCATCTGACTTATTTCACATAGCATGATACCTTCAAGGTCCATCCATGTTGTGGCCAATGGCAAGATTTCATCTTTTTGTATGACTTGCTAGTAGTATTCCATTGTGTGTGTGTGTGTATGTGTATACACACACACCACATCTACTTTATCCATTCATCTGCTGATGGGCCCTTAATGGTGTTGGGAAAACTAGAGAGCCACATGCGAAACAATGAAACTAGACCACTATGTCACATCACACACAAAAACCAACTCAAAATGGATAAAAGACTTGAATGTAAGAAACCATAAAACTTCCAGTAGAAAACAGACAAACAGCTGTTAGGGAACAGAGGCGAAGAGGGAACTTCTAGGTAAAGCACACGGAGATCTGCAAATGCTTCGGTGTAAGCTTATGGGAGAGTGACAGGGAGAAAGGTGGAGAGAGAGGCAGGGGCCTGACCCTGAAGGGCCTTGCTTGTCATAAGGGGTGGAATTCAGTTGGTGGGCTAGGGAGTCACGGAAGGAGTTTAAGAGAGGAAGTTGTATGGCCAGCATGACATTGTAAGACATCACTAGTGTAGGTGAAGAGTGTGTTGGAGGGGCTTAAGTGGGCTTGACTGGAGGGAGGGAGAGAAGGTGGAGACCCAGTGGCAGCAAATCACGCCAGTGGGGAGGAGGTCAGAACCAATTCTCACGCAGGGTTGTTTTTCCACAACATCCTTGGTCTTAGCAGCCTGCCTTTAACAGTGTGTATTATGTTTCAGGAACCATTATATACTTAACACGTAAAATTGTAAAAATTAGACCTTAGCTATTAATAAATGACCCTGGTTACCACTCATGCTTTCATTTGCAGTAAACCTTAAAATATACCCTTATTCTTTTTATTAAGGACAAAAGATTACAGGTGTAAACCTACAAGCGTACGTACGTGCAGAGCTGTCTAAGGACTCATAGATAGGCCTCCACCCCCCTTGAATTCTTCCCTTCCCCCTCCCCATTTACACAAAGCTTCAGGCATTAAATACAGTTAGGGCATTAAAAGTCTGTATTTTGAATCGAAAACTTTCACAAACTTTGTTTAAAGGTATTTTGTAAAGAGAAACATTTTCAAATACTAAATAGGAGTTAAAAGCAGAAACAAGGCATGATTGTGCCATATAATATACATACACATTTTGAATTACATAAAATTTGAGTCCTAGATCAATTGAAAATGGACTGTATAATCAACAAAGACCACCGTGGTCATCTAAGTGGGGAAGGGGAGGGAAGGGAAAGAAAAGTCAGATGTAATGGAGTTCTGGTCAGAGCTCCAGATTCTAAATGATAATTTAAGCATGTCTCAAAGGAATTTAGCTCTTGAAAATAGAAAATTTCTCAGCCTAACCTTATCTATAAATGGTGCTTTTACTGACTACTGATGTGTTTTATGCTATTTTTAAAAATCAAGCTTAACATCTGAAATAGGAGACTGTACATGACTAAGTTAATTTAGGTGTACTGATTACGCATAGTTAAAATACTTGAAATACAACGTTTAAATCCATAGACACACCCATTCATTCTTGTGCTTTTCAGACTCCTTGGATTGGAAATCATAGCAGAAAGTATCCTATGCAAGGCCACAGGTCTATAAAATAAAATGTACACACTTAGTAGTAAGAGATTTTAGAAATTTATAAAAATTAACTAGCAACATAATCTCCTTAATAAACGTTCATAACAATGCTTTAATAATAGACTTACAGAAAGCTTAGGCCTAGCTTCGGTTTATTGAGGAACAAAGTCTTCCCATAACTTTAACTTTTGGAAGAATTATGTTTCATGTTTTTATAAATACTTGCATATTGAGAGAAATTATATACAGTCTATAAAATTATATACAGTCTACGAAAATGGCAATCATTATTGAAGCTGCAAAGCAAATTAATAACAGGCAGATGAATTAATACAATCAATAAATGTACAAATAAGGGAGTAAATTCTAAAAACAGGACTGCCAAATAAAATACAGCATGCCCAGATAAAGTTGAATTTCAGACAGACAAAATTTCACAATTAAGGGATTTTTAAAAAATCTACAAGTTCATTTGTTAATACAACTGTAATTTATGATATTAAAAAATAGCCTTAAGTATTTGATACAGCAGATGGAAAAATATACTTTATATTATTCAAGACAAATTGAATTCACCATAGGTTCTTGCTGTTTGGCACTTAATTGATTAAAAACTGAAAGATGAGTTTGCCAGTTGTTGGCTAAAGAATCGATCTCTTAGCCACTGCAATGAGAAGCCTGCGCACCACAACAAAGGGGAACCCTCGGAAGAGCAGCCCCCCGCTCGCCACAACTAGAGAAAGCCAGAATACCTGCGTGCAGCAATGAAGACCCAACGAGCCAAAAATAAATAAATAAGAAAAAAGAATCAATCTCTTATTTTTCACATCAGGCATTTTTCTTACAAATTACTACTCTTCATCTCTTTAGTCTAAGATGTTAAACATTTAAAACTTCTTCTTTGATTTACTTGTCAGTTTTAAATGCCATTACTGAAAAGCTGCCATCTAGGAGGACTATTAGGGCAATAGCACAAAGGAGGGATCAGCCTGCCACCTCCTTAATCCAGCAGATGCTACTGGGACAACCGATAGTATGTGGGCCCTGACGTGATGAAATACCGAGTAATATAAACATCACCCATGGTAAATTCGAGTTAAACATTTTTGACAAGTTCAATTTTTCCATTTTACAGGAAATACAAGACTTAGAGCTAGAGGAAAAAACAAAAACAATCACTCAAACTGAAAAGTGGAACATTTTGCTGGTCTGGCCTCTCCAATAAATCAATTAAATAATAATAACAATATAGGGAATGTGCCAGATTAAGAGACATTTAAGGAACATCACAACCAGATGTATGATTCTGGATAGGATGCAAGTTTTGGATAAACCAGCTATAAAGAAAGGCCTTTTAGACAAATGGGGAAATTTGAATATACACTGGGTGTAATCTTACACATTTAACAGTTAAATAATAATGTTAAACATACACACACACGCATGCACGCATGGTTGTAGAGATGCTGGCCTGGAATGCAAATATGTGTCTGATGGCAGATGTCCATGAAGAATTATTTTAACCGTCCCATGAATTATGTTATTTCACAAAAGTGTATTAAAAATCACTAGTATTCTAGAACTTCATTGGTACAATAGTCTTTTCTTTCTTCTGCTTCTGAATTAATCTTTAATGATGAATCATATGGCATGTTGAAAACAAGACAAATGGAAATCTCTCTTCTCATCAATACCTGGTCGGGGGAGTGGCTGGGGGTAGAAAGGGAAACCTTAAGAGATGATAATGTATCAATTCTTTAGAAGGAACTTGATCTGGCATCCACTTTGCCAGTTAATCCTGACGCTAGGAAATACCCTTCACTCTGCATGTGTTAAAGCTAAAGGCTTCTGCTGTGGATCCTAGTTAATAATTTAATCTAAAACCATTGCTACCATCTGCTTAGTCAATTTCAAAACGTCTGCTATCACTGTGACTAGTTTAGTCAAGTCACAATATTCATGTGACAAATGTCGAACAAATGAAAGGCGAAGCAGACGGAAAGTATGCTTTGGAAAAAAGAAACCCCCATCAAAAGTCTAAAACACAAAGGGAGCCCTGCTGACTGAGCATTCAAAGTTCAGCCATGCCTGCGGGGATGGAAGGACGCACTGTCTCTCTAATGTAGGGAATGTGACAATCCAGAGGCTGTCCTGACATGATGGACATAAGGTGGGGCAGACAGGGGAGAGCTTTGTGAAGGGAAGGGGCCCTGAGATTGGAAATACTGGTGGGTAGGGATACAGCAAGGGCAAACGGGAAAGGGGAAATGTCACAGGCTCCTAGAAAGGTAGAGCTGAAAAGAGCCCTAAAGAGCATCCAATCCACTCCTTTTATTTTACAAAATAAGTGACCTGCAGTAGATCACAGAGCTACCCAGCAGCTGAGCTCACGCTGCATCTTGTGCTCCAGTTTTCAATACACCACGCTACCCTGCCTTCACTGCAGAGGGCTGCTGGGGCAGGGCTCCAACCATCCACACTCATTTCTCCCTCTGTGACCCTGTTATTCTTCCCCGGGAATGCTGGATCCCTGACTTATCCACTTGGCATGCCCTATTCATTTTTTAAGTTATAATTCAAGCATTAACCTTCCTTAAGAAGCATTCCTTGACAGAGCTTTCATAGTCTCTATTTCAAAAATATATGTCATTTTACTTCAAGGATAACTTCCTCCAAAGTGAACTATGTCTGTCTTGCAGAAAGAGAACAAATAATATCACTAAATGTAAAGCCTCTTATACTTGGACTAATTATTCTTCACATGTTGCATAGCCCTAATCCATCCACCCGAGTGCACTGATTCATCTAATTCATTTTATTCAGCCTATATGAGGTATATAATCGCTCATTTCAGGAGAGAAATAATGTATATGAGTACAGCAACATATCAACTAGTTCAATTAAGTTAACTCATTTTACCTTCCCCGATACTGTCATTCAAAACATATTTTCTGAGTACATATTAAAGGCCTAGCACATCTTAGAGAAGAGAATAATTTTCAATCACTTGGATATAAAAATTTTTTTTCTGGGCTATTTAAATTTAACATAATTATATCCTTTTATAATAAAAATAATTTAAAGGGAAATAAAATTTTAAATTTGAAAAGAAAAAAAATGAATGTAACCTTTCTTCTAAATCTTCAGGGAAGAAAAAAAATCTCATCATGGAATGAAAAGCCAAAGTATAATGTGATGATCTTGGAAATCTAATTTAAGAGAGTCATGTGATTAGCTGAGGTGCTTTATATTCTGGGCTCTCTTTTACTTTTTAAATTGGACAATATTAAGAACCTGCTTGATTGATGGTGTTACAAAACCTGTAAAGAATCTACACTTGAGAAGAATTTTCTACCTAGAAAAAACCTGAGAGCAAAGGATACTTCCTAATCATGACTACCAGGGGAAAACTGACAAAATAAAGTCGAAGGTTGCCACCTACAGGGGGACGCTGTCTGCTCAATGAGACACTGGTACAGGAAAATGATTCCTCCTGCTGTCTCTTGACAGAAAAGCTTGGAAAAAAGGGCTCTGGTTTAACACACCCACATTCATGGTCATGTCTCAAAAGAATGTCCTCGTCTTCTTCCACCAAAGAAAGACCATACTCTGTAATCTCTGTGCCCCTTTAGAGCCTCAATTTAGACAAAGTTGATCTCATACCTCCAGGAAGATTTGTGAATATTCATAAGCTCCCTAGTATCTACAACCAAGCTCAGATTAAGGAAACACCCCTGAATTACAAAAAGCATTTCTGATTCAATAAGGGGGCAGCTACGAGTGAATAATTAGGACCAAGAAAATAGAGGTCCGTATCAATTTACAACCAAAAGGTAAAATCTTATAACAAAGGAATCCAAAGGAGTGTGTTTCCATTTGGAGAGAAGATGATTCTGAAACCATATTGTCTACAAATACAAAAAATAATTTTAAACGAACAAGGGGAAATCAGATTTATCATTGCCTAAGTTCTTCCCAACTAATGATCAATAAGTATGAAGATTTAGAGAAAAGAATCGCTTGAGCTTTTTCTTTTACAAGCAATGGGAAGAATTCCATGAACTGTTCAGTTTTTTTTATTTCCTGTGATTTCTTATATTGTTTCACATATGGTTAAGATGAAGGCTACAATTAATAAGCTGATGCGATCAACTGCTTTTGTTAAGAGGCCAGCTGGTTCACATGCAAAATGATAATTAGACAAATGAAGACAGACTGCTTTGGTTTGCTGATGAACTGACAGCAATACTTACAGTTAAATATCTCCAACTGTATTTGGTTTTCTAGTAATGGTAAAAGTTGATCTAGGTAAGGATAACATTTATCTGATTCGTGTTAGGTTTTATAAAAAAAAATTTACATTGTCCTAAGCCACTGAATAAACAGCAGCAGAATTCTTCAGAGAAACCATAGCTCCTTATAAAGCATGAGTGCTAGGAAGGTTTTGTAATTATGCTGGAGATGTCACAGCAGGACCAAGGGAAGGTCAGCCTGGCATAAAATGATATCCAGACAATCTAGAGAGTACAGAACTTTTACTTAAGTTAGGCAGTCACCGACTTTTGAAACAAATAAAACCTGCCTATAAACTCAAGTTTCCATATACTTTAATGGATTTTTCTTTTCAATCCAGAGAGGTAAAGTTTAAATAAGTAAACAACAAATGACAGCAAGAGACAAGAATAAAAACATTGGTTAGTATATAGAGACTTATGTTCAGTAACCTAATTCTCATAACCTAATCTTTCTAAAGCAAGGATTTCACGATGTATATTTCTGAACTGATGCCGCAGAAGTGTCTTCACACTTGTGGGCATTCTCTGGTGCTAGAGGACAATACAACTGGACACAACTGGAAGGGAAGGGAAGCATGGTGATTGCAGAGCCCACATAATTAGGCTCACATAGAATCTGAGAAAAATCAACGGTAATCAAAACAATAATGCTAATGCTAGGTAACAGCTGGCCACTGGCTTTGTAAAAAATGATATGCTTAGGTCCTCCGCATCGGCATCATGGCAGTTTGAAACAGAAAGCAGGAAAAAAAAAGAAAAGAAATTCTTCACATCTTGCAAATACAATCATATCAGGCAGGATTAAGATCAACAGTCTTCTCCATGTGCCTAACATTATTTTTAATATGCAGCCAAAACTATGAAGCTTGGAAATATAAAGACAGGTGTGAATATTTCATAATTTGCTCCACTGATTATTTTGTGTGTGTGTGCTTTTTTCACTAAAGAAAAAAGATCAAGGGAGTAGAAACCACTAAAGGAATTTGGTAACGAAGACATGGGCAATCAATGTCTTCCTCAACCAGAATAAAAAGAAAAGGAATCTGGGGAGAAAATAAAACAGATTAAGTTCTTACAATGCCAAACAGTTTTCCCAAACCTCTCTCAAGTTGTATGGCAGCTCTCAGAAGACTCAGCTTCATCCATTTTTATCACCTCATCTGAAACACCTATCTCCTTGTGCGTAGCAATCCACACACGTCATTACATGATAGAAACAAGTTCAAATGAAGCTGCCACGATCAATTCTCATTAGCAAACTGTATTTAAGTATACATTCAGACTATCGAGGGCGGTCCTAAAATAACTGCACTTTTCAATACGTGCCTTGATGTTCAGGTACAATCAGCTTCCCTTGAATGGAATTTAATTATTTTAACTGCTTTCTGAAGAGAAATACTCACCAACTGCACCCCACTGGATAGAGGAATCAGTCCCAGACTCCAGACAATGTATTACGTTCATTATCAAAATAAGCCCCGGGGCAGCCCTGGAGAGCTACTTCCAGCAGGACACCCCATGTTGAAATAGGATAAATTTCATTTCTTCGCTCTGTAGTAGCCTTCCTCTCCCTCTTGTCCATACAATCACAACCACTCATCAACAACGATAACGCTATATTCTGAACTTTCTAGCTTCACTCATATTGTTTAACATCACCACTCCCCTCCCCCCCCCCCCCCGCAAAAAAACACGGCCTCTTCTTTCTGCAGCTGCTGCGTGCCACAAATAGCTTCCTGTATAATTTGACTTAGAATGCACCCCAAACTAAGCATGTTGAATGGCAACGTGAATGCTTCATTCAGAGAGCGCTAAAATGTGTAGAATGTCCTAAAAACGTCGCAGTGGAAAAGGGGATAGTTTGGTAGTCCTGGGGCAGAGGACTGCTTTCAGCAGTAGCCTGCAAATTCTCCTCTGTTCTATGCAGACGGCTTCGGAAGATTCCCACAGTGATCAAAGGAGGAGCTAATTCTCCTCCGCCTGCCCTCCCCACATGGGCTTTCTCTAAGGTTGCCTCCATTCCCCACGATGAATGTCTTTCTTCTTGCTTTCCTAATAGAAGGTACTTGGTCTATTTATGCTCTAGCATCAATTATCCATTCTCGGGTTAAGTCAAATGGTTTTTAAGTTGCTTGCCTTAATGCTTTGTGTATTCTACACATGGCAAAAACCCCTCTGCCATTTTTGTAAGCCCCTGGCGGGCCAGGGCCGAATCCATACAGATCTCTTTGCACAGGGCCAATCCTGGTGCCAGGAAAAGCCAGATGCTTGGGAACTTGATACAATGTGACAACACATAACATTCATGGGCACATTCAAAACAAGGGGGTAATCACCCATCTTTATGAAACAGGTGAGGGAGGGAAAGAGCCTGGAAATTTTAAAAGCATTTGTCTATAGGGCCATAGTTGTTTAACCTCTATGGAAATTTCCCTTAAGAAGTAGCTTGCAAATACTAAACAAAAATTTCCACACAGATAATGGTTATTTTCACCTCATTATACATTGTACAAGTCATTTTTTGAAATGTCTCGTTGTGTGTTGAAATTGGAATTTATTTACTTTAATACCAAGTATATTGGCAACCAAATGATTGCTGGGGCTGATGGACAAAGGGGGAAGAGTTAAAGGGAAAAACTCCTTTTTGGTTGCTATGAAAAATGAGAGACAGAAGAATAGTGGATTACTTTTTTCTTACTCTTTTCCCATCATACGTTGGGGCTCGGATTAATTGCCATTTCTTTAGGAAAGCAAACCTTTCCTGACCCTGATTCTGTTTATACCTTCTATTATTCACTCTCATGGAGACCTTCACTTTTCTTTCATAGCACTAGTACTTGTGTATGTGTAGTTATTTGTTTAGTAACTGTATGTCCCACTAGACACAGGATCTAGACTGCAGAACAGAGGCCACAGCTCACCGGGTCTGCAGGGTCCAGGTGCTGAGCACCAGATCTGATACACAGTAGGCATGCAATTAATATTATTTTATTAAAGGAATGAGTTACAGGAAGAAAAGAAACAGTTTAAACACAATGAGCTCTAGAGGATTTAGCTTTACTCTATGGCATTAAAAAATAACTAGAGGGCTTCCCTGGTGGCGCAGTGGTTGAGAGTCCGCCTGCTGATGCAGGGGACGCGGGTTCGTGCCCCGGTCCGGGAAGATCCCACATGCCGTGGAGCAGCTGGGCCTGTGAGCCATGGCCGCTGGGCCCGTGCGTCCAGAGCCTGTGCTCCACAACAGGAGAGGCCACAACAGTGAGAGGCCCACGTATCGCAAAAAAAGGAAAAAAAAAAAACACAAAAAAACTAATGTTAAAGTATCAGTATTAATAGAGAGCTTTTAAAAAGAGACAAAAGTTCATTCAAAAATATCACATCACTCCTTTCCAGCCTGGTCTTCTTCATTAAAGATGCTATACACCAAGCACTAACTACTCTAGGCACTGGAGACCCCAAGATGGAGACAATTCTTTTACAAAGCCTTCCTTGATCCTTTCATCTCCCATGGCCTCTCCCCGCAAGAGTGGGTTGTCCACTCCTTTGTGGTTTATCCATTCCATAACTGGCCTTATCTGTCTCCCATACTAGGACCTTCCCTCCTTGAGGACCGGGACCAGGCCTTTATTGGCTTTGGAGATGCCAGTAAGTTTGACTAAATGACAAAAAATCTATTCCTTGTCTGTAAGGAATTCTATTGAATAGAAGAAGACAGATACAAGCAAATGGTAATAAGGCATTTTAAAACAGAGGGTAAACTCTAATGGGGGCCAAAAGGAAATGGTATCAGGGAAAACATGACATAGCAGGATGACATGCGAGCTAGACCTTGAAGGCTTTGCTACATAGAGAGGATATGAAACACATTCCAACTAGACAAAAGTGCAAGAGCAAAGGCCGAAAGAAGAGAGCGAGGCGTCTGTGTGCTGAGAATACTGAGTCATGTGTACGACAAATGGTGCACGTTGCCTCTGATGGCCTCAGTCAAACCGCCTTGCAGTCACAGGGAGCTGGAAACCACATTTCCCAGACTCCAGTATACCTGAGCCTCCTGGTTTGAAAAGTCGCTGCACCTAAACTTGGCTGAGAACTTGAGTCTGTACTCAGCTAGCTCTGGTGGTTAGTCTGACTGTTGAGACACTTCAGTAGTGGTAACTGCAGCCTTAGTGTCCAGTCCCTCCTTACGTGGAGATGGTAGGCAAGACCAGTGGCACTCATTTCGCAGGTAAGGTACACAGCTGTGGCAATGTGATCTTGGAGTCCAAACCTGAGTGCCAGCTTTCTGCTTGCAGCAGAGAGAACGGCTCCCTTGGTTTCTTGGAAATCATTCCTGGGAGCTCAGCTTGGACCTGTTCCCCAAGCTTTTCCAACGATCCTTACACCCTGTGTTGAATCCCCTTCTGCGTACATTGCTGTCTGCACCTGAACCTGCCTGAGAAAATCTGCTGGCCCTTCAGATGAAAAAATGGGGTTCCTAGGGCTGGCAGTGGGAATATGGCTGGAAAAGTAAGTCAGGACTGGTTGGGAGGAATCTTGCCTATTGAATAAAGGTGTTAGACTTCATTCAGTCAGTAATGATTGGACACCAAAAGTTTTCATATAAGGCAGTGATCCTGTGTTTTAGAAAAATTTGAAAGACATAGAAAAATGAATTGAGATAGTAGGCAAATTCCATAAAACCAAGATAAACTAATGTTGATGAAAGAAGGAATGGAGGTAAGTAGTCTGTGTCCCTTATGTTAATGACTTCCCCCATGCCTCACCTTTGGCTGCATCCTAACACTGCCTCCCTCTCTTCAATGCTAATCTATTCCAGGTAGGACACCAACAATCTGGGGGGATGGGATACAGTCACCTACTGATTCACATTAGCCTCTAGTCTCACCAGTCTCTCTTTCAATTTCACATTGCTGGACAATTTTGAATGAACATTTTAGTTCCTGATTACTTCTTACCTTGACAAACTGATTTTTTTCCCCTAAGGGTGGGGTTTGTATAAACTGTATGGTCATGAACAAAGCCCATAAATTATGGCCAATAGACACATGAAAAGATGTTCAACGTCACTAATTATTAGAGAAACGCAAATCAAAACTACAATGAGGTATCACCTCACACCAGTCAGAATGGCCATCATTAAAAGTCTACAAATAATAAATGCTGGAGAGGGTGTGGAGAAAAAGGAACCCTCCTGCACTGCTGGTGGGAATGTAAATTGGTACAGCCACTATGGAGAACAGTATGGAGGTTCCATAAAGAACTAAAAAGAGAGTTACCATATGATCCCACAATCCCACTCCTGGGCATACATCCAGAGAAAACTCTGATTCGAAAAGATACAGGCAATGTTCATAGCAGCACTAGTTACTATATCCAAGACATGGAAGCAATCTAAATGTCCATTGACAGATGAATGGATAAAGAAGATGTGGTATATACACACAATGGAATATTACTCAGCCATAAAAAAGAATGAAATAATGCCATTTGCAGCAACATGGATGGACCTAGAGATTATCATACTAAGTGAAGTCAGACAGAGAAAAACAAATATCATACATTACTTACATATAGAATCTAAAAAAGTGATACAAATGAACATATCTGCAAAACAGAAACAGACTCACAGACATAGAAAACAAACTTATGGTAACTGAAGGGGATAGCGGGGGGACAGCGGGGGTCAGGGGGGAGATAAGTTAGGATTTGGGGATTAACATATACACACTACTATATATAAAACAGGTGAACCACAAGAACCTATTGTATAGCACAGGGACGTAAACTCAATATCTCATAATAACCTATAATGGAAAAGAAAAAAATAAAGAAATGTATCTTATAAAAAAGACCATAAATGAAAAATAACATAGTTTCTCTTTATTTTTAAAACACTGTCTTTTCCTCAATGCTAATTACATACAACTCTGAAATACTGCATCAATTCTGATGAAGAATACACAAGAAAATCTAGCCACTATCAGTATTTAGGGAAAGAACATCAGATAACTGAAACAGGACAGCCAGCACCTTATTAAAGCAGCTATGATGGCAATGCCAGAACACTTAGATGCAAACAGAATCCACTCATTATATTAAGGTAAGAGGAATTACTGAGGGACCTTAAGGAGCTTTCAGAATCTCCAGGTGGCCAGAGGATAAGTTTACACACCACATAGTCAGGACTGTTACAAAGAAACGTTGCTGCTGTCGCCACCTGCTGGTCATCACCGGCTACCACTGATCACGTACAAGTCTGGATGTCAAGTGTCCACAGAAGCTAATGTTGGAAGAGCAAGAGACCAATGCTGCTGGGCTTGCCAGGAGATCCAAACAGCCTACACAGCTACTGCCTATGATTCCTAAGTTTGGCATCCAAATTCAATCAGTGGGTCTGGGTGACAGAGCCTAGGTCATGTACCTGCAACTCTAGCTGCAAGGGAGTCTGGGAAATGAAGGTGTTAGCTTAGCTAACATGATAGGAGAAGTCAGGCCAGACAGGGAGTGAGATGGAGCTGAATGAGCCAGTGACAGAAACTGCTGCAGGATTTCTGGCCAAGTTCTTGAGAAAGAATAATTACAAGAGGCTCCAAAATCAATTTGGATTCATTGCCTTTTATATCTGTTTTTGATTCAGATCCAGAAATATAGTCATTTACATCTGATCTTCCTAAATCAGCAGCTGAGGAAGTTGGAGAATTCTTTTACTCAAATTGCATCAGTGGCCCACAAGTAGTATCCAACACCGTCACCTACTAAGTACATCAACTCAACACAGCCCAGGATTGGTTTCTTTCCATAGATTTCATTTTTGGAGAACTTAAAAAAAAAAAAAAATACAGCAGATTTTTTAAAAGACATGCTCAAATTCACATTACATAAGAAAAATAATGGCAATAGAGGTGAGAGTGGAAGGTTCAAAGGAATGATTTTCAAGAAACCGGAATTATTCCATAGGTTGTTGCAATCTGACTTCACAAATTAAAAGAGCAAGTTCGATAAACTCACTTTTCCAACTACCTTATGTAATTAAAATTGGGGAAAAAAATGAACAGAAACAATGCTAGAAAAGTTTTATGTTTGGCCTTAATTCTCTACTATATCATGTGTTCTCAGGAAGAAGACTGAACAATCTAAGCAGTGATATAGAAACTCTGATACTTACACATTCCAAAATGCCACTGAAGAATTAAACACTCCATAGATGAGCATCTATTGAGAGAACACAATTTTTCTGAGCACACGGCACAAATAAGCCATCTCTGGAATGAGGCAGGAAAAAAACACCATGTAGATAGTAATATCTTCAGCAGTATTTTTTCAAGGCATAATTTAGTGGTAATTTAGTGAATCTCCTTAAAAAATTCTATTTTGCTATCCAATTTTTCCTTTTGATAAAATGACCTGAAGAAAGTCTTATCAAGAAACAAATGACAATCAAATGGAATTTCTATGTATCTCATTACTTAAAAATATTTATTTCTTCATAAACACCCTGATATTATAAAATAAAAGCATTAAATATTAACGTTCTTACCCGGTTTTTTAAAAACCAGAGAAATGGCATCTTGGATGAAGAAAGTAATTTACTGCCATCTCGATATATGAATAATTTAATTTTGCAAGGCGAGTGTGACATGTGTACAAGATGTTTTTTTAATCGTCATGATACATAGTCCACGTCAGAAGAGCAACAGGGAGCAGGGCAACTTTCGTAAACCATCTTTGGAAACACGCACAGCTGTCTGCAGGTTGTTGTCTGGTGCTAGTTCTTTCTCACACTTCAGAAATGACGCTCCTCCACACACAACTAAGGGTTTCTAACAAGATGTCTGGAGAAGGATCCAGAACACTTACATTGGCCATATCGTATTTCTTATTCCCTCCATTTCAGGATTCAGAGAGGGTTGATTAGTAACTCTTTGCTTCCCATTTATATTACTGAAATGTTCTATCTCTAAAAAAGAACAGTGACAACAGAGCCTGAATGAGAAGTTGGTCAATTCTACCTTGAGTTCTAATTTTTGGAACAAACACATGAGCTTCAACCAGATCTCTCTGACCACTATCCAATTTTCCACTGTGTGGAGAACAGATTGTATACAAGTAACAGGAAGTAGGAAGCTACTGTGGTGAACTAGGCAAGAAATAATGGGGGCTTGAACTGGTGCTGAAAAAAGAAATGGGTGGATTCAAAATATATTTAGGAGGTAGAATAGAAAGGTTAGATGTAGGGGCTTCCCTGGTGGCGCAGTGGTTGAGAGTCCGCCTGCCGATGCAGGGGACACGGGTTCGTGCCCCGGTCCGGGAGGATCCCACGTGCCGCGGAGCGGCTGCGCCCGTGGGCCATGGCCACTGAGCCTGCGCGTCCGGAGCCTGTGCTCCGCAACGGGAGAGGCCACAACAGTGAGAGGCCCGCGTATCGCAAAAAAAAAAAAAAAAAAAAAATGGTGAGATGTAGGACATAAAGAAAGGGAGGGATCAGTTAACTCCAGTTGTTGTTGTTGTTGTTGTTGTTTTCTGCAGAATTTACCTTGGGGGAGGCTAGTGATGCTGTTTATTGAGAAAGGGAACCCTGGAGGGGGAACAGTTGAAGGGGAAGGGAATCAAAACATGCTCCAAGGGAGCCGTCCATGGGACCCGCAAGTGAAAATCTCACATGGCCAATTGCGCATTAAGTCTGAAGCTCAGAGGAGAGGTCAGGGTCAGAGATTAAAAACAACTTGGAAAACAACAAGGTCCTACTGTATAGCACAGGGAACTATATTCAATATCCTGTGATAAACCATAACGGAAAAGAACACTTTGCTGTACAGCAGAAATTAACACAACACTGTAAATTACTATACTTGAATAAAATAAATTTTTTTAAAAAGTCTTGGAAATGAGCATACAAAAGGTACTTAAAAGCACTGAATGAGCCTGGAGGGGTGGGATAGGGAGGGTGGGAGGGAGGGAGATGCAAGAGGGAAGAGATGGGAACATATATGTATATGTATAGCTGATTCACTTTGTTATAAAGCAGAAACTAACACACCATTGTAAAGCAATTATACTCCAATAAAGATGTAAAAAAAGCACTGAATGACAACACCTGGGGAAAGAAGGCAGGTAGAGAAGAGAACGGAGGGTTGAATCCTAAGGCTCTTGGTTAGAAAGAGGAAGAAAGGGTCAAGAAGTGGCCAATGAAGTAGGTTCTTAAACTCTAAGGGAGGAAACTGTATCAAATGGGGGAAATAGTCACGTGCACAGAATGTGCTACTAAAGTGAGGCAAAGACAAAAATGTAAGCGCTGCATCGGCCGCAGGGAAGCTGCGAGTACCCTGAGGGGATGCACAGCCTGCAGTGGACTACCGGCAATCCAGATCCAGATCCACATCCACGAAAAAGAGGCGGCGGGAAAGTGAGGAGATTGGATGTAGACCACCTGTTTTATTAACACGTTTTGCTCTGAAGACAAAGAGAAAAATGGGTGGGCACGTAAAGGATATGTGAGGTCAAGAAAGTAGTTTCAAACTCTGAAATACATTATAACATCCCTTTTCAGAAAATTTTTGGTCTGTTTCTCTTCAAGCTCTCTGGTTTGTTTCTCTGTCCATGGGTCACTGAAAAGCCCTTTTTAGATTCACATTATTACAAAACAAGATTCAACAATCTGGGTTAATGAATGACAATAATCTTTAGGCATAAAGGGAGGGGATTATTTTCTGAATCGATGAGTTTCATTAATGGAAAAAAGAAAGGGTCTCCACCGCCCCCCCATTTCACCCTTTCCTGATCTCTTTGTATAGCATTTGCGATCTCCATCTTCCCACCAAACAATGGCTGGATACAGGTTCTGAACATTCCTGAGAAGAATCACTCATTTGGGCAAAAGGTACCCAGCAAGGCAATTACAGGAAGTCTGCTCCCCATGTCTTGCAGCTCACCCAGCATTTTTTTTGTATTTAGGAAGAAAAAATTGTCATTGGGAGGTGGAGGGGGTGGGGAAGGCAATGGATTAATGAGGACATTTTAAGGTAAAAAAGCTGGAACAAAAATAGCTCCATATCTCCAGGAATAGCAGACAGTGCACTGAGACAGGGGAATTCTTGACTCCCTTGATTGGGAATTCTTGACATGGAATCATGAATACTGGAACAGAAGAGTAATGGAGAGCATGAAGTCTAAGGACATAAGAATGGGAAGCCCAAACCCATGTCTATGTTGTAGGTCTGACCTGGCGCCAAATAGCAAGATTGCTCTGTATTTTTAAAGGACAGAACAGTCTTTAGGGAGACAAAATAAAAACAATAGCTAGAAGTTAATAGTGCTTACTCTGAGCTGACCATTTCCATGCATTATCTCATTTAACTCACTGATGTGCTGATCACAGCCCTGAGTTGTCCTTGTGGAAACAGAGACACAGTAAGGAGCTAAGTAATTTTCAAAGGCCGTAAGCTTGTCCAGTGGTGGGGCAAGAATTAAAACCAGGTATGGGATGCTAGAAGCCCACTCCTAATTACTCGCCACCCCACAGGCCCTCTGGGGAATGCCTATGGAAGGAATAATCACTTAACAAAGAAGACACAGCAAGCCAAGCCCCACACAGATGCACACAAAGTCTGAGAACCGAAAGCTCAATTTAAGCATGGATTTTAAGTGCACTTTTTATCGGGTACAGAAGAGTGCACAAATGGTTAAGTGAGCAGCTTACTGAATTGCCACAAAGTGGATGTCCATGTAACCAGCACCCAGATCAAGACATAGATGGTTACCAGCTTCCAGAACTCCCTGTTCATGTCCCAAAGGTAACCACTACCCTGACATCATCACCAAAGATTACTTCTGCCTGTTTCTGAATTTTATATGATGGGAATCATACTCTTCTGTGTCTGGCATATCTCACTCAACACTATGTTTGTGATATCCATCTAGGTGGTTGCATGTAGCAGTAGTTTGTTTATTCTTATTGCTGTATGGTAACAGACTTACTCATCCATTTTATTATTAATGGACATTTGTTTTTTCCTCATTTGGGGCTACTATGAAAAGTATAGCTGTGAACATTCTCATGCATGTCATTTGGTGAACATATTTATATCTTTATGTTGGGTACATCACTAAAAGGGGAATTTGCTGGTTCATAGCGTGCATATATCCAGCTTCTACGTAGATAATGCCAAAAAGCTTTCCACAGAGGAAAGACCAGTAGAGTGATTTAAAGGTATTCTTCCACATCAAGTGAGTACTCAAGTAAAAACAGAATTTAAAAATACTGAAGGGATGTTCCTGTGATTATCACAGGACCATTCTTAAATATCAAAAATAAATTAAAAGGAGAGTCTTTGTCTTTGAAAATCATCTGAATGATGGAAGCCCTTCTTGCCAAATTTTCATGTAATAAAAGCCAAAGAGAAAATTGGTTGAAAGGGTTGGCACATATAATAACTGGGCTGGCTACAAACTGGTAGAGACAGAGTAGCCTTTGGCCAAGGACTGCCATTTCTAGTCCTCACACCTTGATAGGTGAGACCTGGAACCTTACTGTGTCTGGGCCTTGGTTTTTTTCACATCTGTAACGACAGAATCACACTAGTTGAGCTCAAAGGTCTATTTGGGGCACAAACTTATGTGATATAGATAGATTAAAGAGATGCTTCTAGCCTGTCAGAAACAGCAAGGATTCAGTCCTGTACAATCACTATATGCACCCCGAGCAAGAAGATATAAAATCATTTTATTTTGCTGCAAAATAAAAGACAAACATAAAATTGGAGGTTTGCTAGGCTGATACAAGAGGGAATGCAGCTGAGTTCTAAGGACAACTTAAGTGTTGGGGAAATATTTGGGGATCCGATAAGGAAGTCTATTAGGGAAAAAAATGATTTGAAAATATCTGGCCAAAATGATCACAAGATTAAAGATAAAATTTTATCTCGGGTCACAATGTTAAAACCCCACATTTTGTCATACACAGTTCCCACTTCTCTTCCTTCTTATATATGCCCCTTCCCTGCCCTCTCTTCTTTTACCCAGAACACCAGTAATATATGAACAAATTCCAGTGGGTTTGCCATTTTTCTCCAATTTTTATTATAAGCCATTTCAATAACTATGAAACTTCATACTTTTCCTGGAGTCAAGAGCTTGACTTTTATTCTTTTTCGCTTAAAAATACAAACATGTAAGTTTACTAATTGTCCTCTGCATGCAGTTTTGGCTACATTTCATCAGTTTTGAAATTTAACTTTCTCTGTATCACTACTTTCAAGAGTCTACCTTTGTATTTAAATATCCTCATTTCCTTCTATTTTTTTACCTGCAATACTAATGAATTTTAAAATAACCTGACACAGGGTCTTAAGTTGAATAAAATCCATCTTGATAATATCCCTAAAAAGTTTGTCAATCTTGGTCCTTTTTTTTAAATGCCCCCAGCATCTATCCTGCTTCTTTACACTTACAGATATGCCTTAAAAAAAAGGTAATACACCCTGTAACGTGTGTAACATTAGATTCTTTGTCTTTGCTTTGCAGTGTTTAAACAAGAAAGCAAATTGAGCCAGCTGTATAAGCAGCGCACAAATCAATGCTGTCTCTCTTTGGGCTCCTCCTTTTTATCCTATTGACATATGAGGTCAAGAACAGCGCTGTGAGGCTGCACTGGATTTTGTACGGACAAGGCTTTCTTTCGTAGTTACATATTTTAGAAACTAAAGTTATGTGCAGAGGAAAAAGAAAAAAAAAAACAACAACCCCACAATGAAACACCAAAACCCATACAGACATTTAGATGAACGTTCCAATGTGGCTCACAGCCAGCAGCCTGGGACAGTGAAGCAGGAAAGGCAAAAGTGCAACAACAGCAAAAGTTTCTGTTCTTTTTAAAATATGAAGTGACAAAAGAGTCATAAGGCTTCTAAGGCTTGTCGCACTATGAAAACAAATCCCCTCATTTTCACGCATGCATAGCAGCTGAATTTACAGCTCCCATCACTGGCAAGTCAGAGTGCAGCAGGATTACCGGTGTTCGGGCACTTGCTCAGAGCATCTGCATATGAAGAGTAAAAACAAGTGGGTAGATCCCTACCAATCCACTTAGGAAACAGAAAACGCTGAGTGAAAGGATCCTCTTTGACGCTGCAGTGTCACAAACAGCGGTTAGATCAACAGAGGCTGTGTGGCATTTAACACACATATAGGACAGAAAGAAAAATAGCAGTTAACAGTTATTGGGTCTAGACAGGTTCCAGGCAAGCTTTACATGCATTATACCATTGGAAGTGCGTGAAAATCTCACGAGTTAGGGAATTACCATCTGTATTTTAGAGGTGAAAGAGCTGAGACGCAGGGAAGGTAGGTGACTCCTGCCCCCGGCCATACAGTCCCCTGCAGAGCTGAAGTCACCAGTGATCAGACAGCTCCACACAAGAGCCTGTGAACTGGATGCCAGACCTGTCTCCTAATTTATTCCTCCTCTGGGGTTCATGGGCCATTTTCCAGTTCATACTTTGTCATTTACTGGGCACTAGTAAATTGTACACATAAGACTCAGGTGAGAGGATCAGGGAGAGAAAGCAAGTTATCTGACATAATTATAAGGCTTTACAAGTAAATATAATGTCAGATGATTATACGATAAGCCTAAAATATCCAGATTTTGTTTCTGATATTTCTTTTTAAAATATATTCCTAATACTCAGAGAGAAACTGGAGTAATGAAGAATTATAAAGAGTGGTAGAATGGAGAGAAAAAAACCCCAAAAGTTTCCATTCAGAAGGAAGGGATGAAACATATTTAGAAGAAAAACAATAAGTAAGTAGATCTAGGTTAATAAGTGTGCCCAAGGAAGTGTGAGGACCAAGGAAGAAAGGAAGTGGAGACAGACAATTTAGTAGCCAGCCTGGTCTTCAAACACCACTGGGCAGGAGCTCTGCTCTCATACTAAGTAAATGTTTCTTTTGAAAAGATAAATATGCAGAGACAAAGACAAGAGACTGACTTAGAAAAACAAGAAAATGTAGACAATATCTGAGGGATGAAATGAATGTGCAGAAGGTCAAGTGAAACTCTTATTTCCAAAGTCAAAATTATATCTCAAATTCATTACACATATAAAATAAGCAAAGCAAGCAAAAAAAAAAATTTTGCTGGCAGTGCTGCCCCATCAGGTCAGTAGCCCGTTCTTTTTAATTTTCGTTCTTCAACTAGTCATTCAAAGAATGATCTATAAGGTTGTTATTTCCCAATATACCGTGCTCTGAGAGGGATAGATACATTTGTCCTCTCAGGCTACCGTGCTCTGAGAGGGATAGATACATTTGTCCTCTCAGGCGGTTGTCAATTTCTACAAAGGTGAGTGAGTGAGCAGGGTTATCAACTCTGTTAATTTCTGACTCTGCTGTTATCATCCTGTGTAGACACAACTGTTTCCTATCTTGATACCAAGTCAACTGTTTTAATATTTAATACGGAGAAATTCACCACATTGACAAAGCATGGCCCAGACTTAAGCCTTTGCCTGTCCTGTACATCACAAATAAAATGAATGGCTTTTAGAACTGCAACATGAGAGTACAGTATTTCTTAAATGAAGTCACAATCAAATCCTCTCTTTTCCTTAACGAAAGATTATATATATTTCAAGCATTTGCGGCTTGACGGGGCCTTAGACAGAGAATAGCTCTCATAAAGGCAATGTTAGAGAAACTATGCTAAAAGCAAGTAAACATCTTAGATGTCCTACTTTTATACAACACTTGGAAAAACTGAGAATGAGCCTTTGATGCTGTACTACCAAACACAATCTTCATTCCTCAGATTTATTGTTAACCTTTCCTGAACAAAGTCAGCATATAATAACATAAGATTCCCCTGGTTGATTTTTCCACTGGAGCCTTTAGAAGTCTAAGACACACTCATGGGCATGCTTCGGGTCAACTCTGATGTTCCGGAGGTCAGGGAAAGATCTCAGATCAGCCGGAAGTAAAGACCCCTCACAGCTATCAGAAAGAGCGTTTAATTTCAGTGTCTGTCAAACATAGTCCATTCAATATGAAGGGCCACCGGAAATCAAGTGTCCTAACAGAAAGGTTCCCAAACTAAGAAGCTCCCATACGTCAGCCCCGTTTTTGTTTTAACAAAATACCATGAATTCAGCACCTTGAAACAATACCCACTTATTTATCTCAGGGCTGTACAGCTCTGAAGTCCAGCAGGCTCGGCTGGGTTCTCTCTGCTTAGGGTCTCACAAGGTCTACATCAACGTGTCGGCTGGTGTGGGCTCTTACTTGGAGGCTGTAGAGGAAGAGCTGCTTCCAAGCTCATTCAGGTGTTGGCTGAATTCAGTTCCTTCTCAAGGTTTCCCGGTGGCTCCCCCCATCTTCAACCTGGCAAGAGCACACTGAATCCTTCCCACACTTGGAGCCTCTCCCACTCCCCCTTCGCCAGCGGCTCTGCTCTTTAAGGCTCAGGTGATTACATGAGGCCCACCCTAGATAATCCCGGCTAATCTCCCCTTCTTAAGGTCACTGAGTAGTAACCTTAATTACATCTGCGAAGTCCCTTTTTGCCATGTAGTGTAACATGACGACAGGCATGGCGCCAGCTGGTGGACATCACGGGGCCAAAGTCTGCATATCACGCTTGGTGGAGCAGAGAAGCGGTATTCCATGACTTGGATTCCTCATCCCAGAAGACTCAAACTTACTATCTTAGCTTGATGATCAATTACAGCTCCATCATTAAATTGTTTATCTGTACTTGTCTTGAATGGGTTAATATTTTTGGTATGCACCACCATCCAGGTCACAAATCCCTAGACCCGAACACCTGGCTTTGGTTGACAATATCCGTGTCATTTATTCCTACAGAATAATGTGGTCCTGCATCCCAAACATGGTTTTCCCAGGTAAAACCCAAATTACTTTAGGACTTTTTTCTGGCATAGTTACTTCTTCCCAGACCAAAAAAAAAAAATCTTACTTGTGCAATTCTTAATGCATTTCAACTCCTTGGAACCTACTTAAAGAGAACAGTTGGAAATGAGCCTCAGTATCCCAGGTGGGAAAAGTTTATAACTTGATACATGGGCAGGGTAATGTTTTCTATTTTACTTCTAATACTAAGCCAGAGGATACACCAGAATTTTCCCTCATATTTTTAAAGATTTTCAAATATGAATGAATTAACTCAACCAAGTCTTATGTGATTCTTGGCATCAAGGACAATGACTGATACAAATGCCCTGCCTTCTAGGTTCCTAGTGCCTAGCACAAGAAGACACACAGCTGCATGACAATGTGACAGGCAGCACGGAGGAGGGCTTAAAAACCGGCTTTGGAATGTTAGTGATGGAGAGCTTCCAAGACGAGGTAATGTATGAACTAAGTCCTGTCGGTCCAATCTAAATGTTAGGTAGATGTGACGGGAGAAATAGATAGTCCTCTTAAGCTGAGGGTCCTGACACGTGCAAAGAAAGATGAGCAAAAGTGGTGAATGTGGATGGGGGGAAGAGGCAAGTGAGCATTGAGGCTGAAGAGGAAAACAGGGAGATGTTCTTTTAAAAAGGGCTCCCCTGCATCATATTAAAGAAGTTAAACTTTATCCTGAAGGCAGTGTTATGGGGGTGGGGGGGGGAACTGAAGAGTTATACAGCAAGAGAAGAAACACGATGAGGTCTGTTACATTCTGGATAGGGTCTGAAGTAGGGGATCAGAGAGCAATTAGCCTAGAATCAGAAAGTTAGACCCCCGATAAACCAATAAAAGCATGAAATGCTAAGTCATCACACTAAGGCAGTGCTAGCCCAGGGGATGAAGAGGAGAGGCAGGTTCCAGAACATATTAAAAAGGTGGAATTGACAGGAAGTGTAGGAAAATGAAAGAGGAGGAAGCAAGAGAATTGCCAGTTTCCCCAATAACATTCCAGGTACTTTATCTCACTTGATTCCCACAAAATCACCCCATCAAGCAAGCAGGGCAGCCACTTCTAGTTATTAGATGGGGAAAATGGCTCAGTGGTTAAGTGACTTCCTCAGAGTCAGTAAATGACAGACTCAGGATGAGAAACTCTCTCTGACTCCTAGGTTAAGAGTCTTTCTGCTTCACATGCAAAAATTTTACTGGTGGTTAATCACATCATGCAGATTTCAGGCTCACCATCCTGAATGTGCATTTTAGTAAGATCTCAACTGGTCATTAAAATGATGGATGGGTCCACCGTTTTCCTTTTTTTTTTTTTTTTTGCCGTACGCGGGCCTCTCAACTGTTGTGGCCTCTCCCGTTGTGGAGCCCAGGCTCCAGACGCGCAGGCTCAGTGGCCATGGCTCACGGGCCCAGCCGCTCCGCAGCCTGTGGGATCTTCCCGGACGGGGGCACGAAACCGTGTCCCCTGCATCAGCAGGTGGACTCTCAACCACTGCGCCACCAGGGAAGCCCCACCGTTTTCATTTTATTTGAGCTGAAAACACAACCTACAGGTTAAAGTTCCTGTAATTTTTAATAACCATAATAGTTCACAGAGATAAAGGGGAAGAAATAAAGTCCTTAACGCAGCTAAGCACTCATTCACTAACATATTAATAAAGCACCTCTAGGTACACTCTGATATAACGTCCTGAACAATAACCAGCTTGTTCTCATAGTACCTAACATGGACAGAAAAACACAGGGACCAAATTGTAAGCATATTGACGGAGAAAATGGGGAACAAGTGTTGTAATGGAAATAGAGTGAAATGCATACAGGGGAACCCTGGAAAATAATCCAGTGGATCTGAAAATTTAGAATCAGGGATAGGAAGGCCAAACGAGATAAAATTTCAATAGAAATATTTAAATAGATATAAAAAGGAAAAAGTCCCATATTTAAATGATGACTTGCTAAGAGAAAATAATCTCGTATTTCTGAAGATAATTTTATCTTTTTCCTTTTATCTACAGTCAACTGCCCATTCGTGGGACTATGCATTGGAGCAGAGTTTTGTTTTGTTTTTGTTTTTTTCCAATTGAAAACTCAAGAGGGAAGAAAGTGCTTAAAGGCTGCGCTTCTCCGTGGCGAGTAAATCCCCGGTCCTTTAGGAGAAGTGTAACCACTTCAGGGCGGTGCTTGAGAGGAGCCAGCAGGGGGCTGGCCATTTCCCTGGTGGTGACCTGCCACTTCAAAGACCAAGAAGGTACCTGGGAAGCATGTCTCCCTCCCTGTCACCACAAAGTCTAGACTCATTTGTTCTGAATGTTTGAATTTCTAGAAACACATTAACCTTGCTCCTCCTCTCTGATCAGCTTCCCCCTCTTAACAAGCCATTAATGACTGAAATCATTGCACTAGGTTTTTCTATCAGGTTGTATAGAAAATAAAACTTTGAAAGTTAAAAATCTTTCTTGCTCTCCTTATTGCCTGCATATTTTCAGTCCCATTGAAAGTAGAAAAATCCACTTTTCTATTTTAAGTTATCCTCAGAAGAGTCCATTTATTTTCATGGAGAGTGATGGATGAAGTCCTTTCCACCTAAACTAGGTTAACTATTACATTTCATTCCTTTAATCACAGATAGCAATTGGAATTCTTTCTTGGTCAAGATAACGGGATAAGCCCTCAGGGAGCTTAGATTCTAGTGGGGAAGCCACAGCACCTTTCACTACCAAACACATGACACGGTATGTCACAAAGAACCTGCAAATCTCACTCAACGAGTGGGTCAGAGCCTGTCCTCCATTTTAATAATGCTATGAAAGGGAAAAAAAAGCTGGGGTTCTATGAAAGAGTAAAATATCAAGCACTTATCATGAGAGGACTTTTTGATATTCCTTATAACAAACCAAGGCTCAGCAAAACAAGTATATGCGGGCTTCCCTGGTGGCACAGTGGTTGAGAGTCCGCCTGCTGATGCAGGGGACGCGGGTTTGTGCCCCGGTCTGGGAGGATCCCACATGCCGCGGAGCGGCTGGGCCCGTGAGCCGTGGCCGCTGAACCTGTGTGTCCAGAGCATGTGCTCCGCAACGGGAGAGGCCACAGCAGTGAGAGGCCCGCGTACCGCAAAAAACAAAAAACAAAAACCACGTATATGCATAAGAATAAAAACTGTGAGCTGCTTATTAAGTATTTCTGTTAGCTTCCTAATATGGATAGGCTCCCTACTGTTTAGTTCTAACTTAATCCCTATCAAAAAAAAAAAAAGCCATGGGAATCAATTTTCCAAAATTCCAACAGAAACTCTCTTATCAAATTTATTTCTTAAAAACTAAAGGTACACCTTGGTAGCTGCATTAAATACACAAATGGCTACATTTGATGATAAAATGAGACAGACTGGAATGATCTTCATTCCCACTGCAGAAAAGATGAAGGCGTCTCATGAAAGACCACACCTTCCACGGGCACCGGACAAGAACACTACTCACCTGGGGCTGTGGTTTCAGCAAGGAAACCTTTTCATTTTCTGCCAGAATAAAGGATCTGACACAGCTACAAATTCTGTGGTCCTCAGAAAACCACTTTTCTCCTCTATGGTTTAGTTTTCGCCTGTGACTGATGTTCCCAAAACAACGAGAAATTGCCAAGGCCTGAGCTTTTACTCTGAGTGCAAGGTGTCTTGAGCAAAGGAGTGGCGTGAGCTCACTTAGGTTTTCAAAGGTTCACTCTGGCTACTGGGTTGAAAACAGGCTGTCAAGGGAAGCTGTGATAGTCGTCCAGGTGAGACCCAGCAACGAGCTGGCAGTAGAGGTGGCCAGAGGTAGTCAGATCCCAGAAAAGACTTTTTTTTAATTGAGTCAATAGGATTTTCTGACATTAAACGGGGGAGGTTAGCAGGGAAACAGGAATCATATATGACTTCAAGGTTTATAGCCTGCTCAACTGCAAAAGTAGATTTGCCACCTATGGAAATGAGGAAGGTTGCGGTGGGAGAGATGTGGGGACAAAGCGGGAAGGGGACCAGGAGAGTTCATGAGGTCCCTCAGACATTCAATTGGAAACGTGGAGGAGGCAGCTGGATATTCACATTTGAAATTTAGGGGAGAGGTCCCAGTTGGAGATAGAAAGGTGGGAATTATCAGTATGTCACAAATACTAGATTCCCTTACTGAAAAGCAGCAAAGGGCTCTTGACACTGATTAGAGTATTATCTTAGAATTGACATGAGAATTCTCACTGTGCAGCGAGGAAGCACGACTCTGGCAGAGAGAAGCCTGCCTGTTCTCTCGCTTCTCTATCGGGCATCCCTACAGCCTGACCTAATTGCAGACGTCACAGGGTTGCTATGGGGCCAATATCAAGCGGGAGACAGAGAAAGGTAGCTGGTCTTCATACACAGAGCAGGAAGGTCACTTTCCAGTGTTGAAATGAGGGAAAGGGAAAATTAAAGAAAACCTAGTCAAACACTGTCCAAAATAGCAGTCGGGGAGAACCCTTTGGTATGTCATGTGCCAAAGGAATCTCATCTATTTTAGGGGCTCCTGTTTTCCCCTCAGTTCACAGACACTTTATCTTTTGCAGATAACACTCCAACAATGGATCTATTCAACCATTTCATGAAGGTGAGTGAGAGGCGGGGAGCAACTAAGACAAACTCACTTCTAGCCAAATTTGTTACTATAAGCCAAAAGAGCATACAAATAAAGATTTATAATGTCTGCCATACCAACATTAACTTTCTGTGGGAAACAGAAAACATACTGGACCTTTAAGCTTTACATGTTCGCAACAGATGACTGAAAGGAAGCTGTCTCTGTTGCAATCATATAATCCCAAACCTAAAAGTGATGGCAAATATCAAACTAATGTTTTATCTCGTGTTAACCAATGCTTTAAATCATGCTTAAAGCCATCAAAAATTTACTCATCTGCATTCAGTCCTTCCGGTGTTTATGGACCCTGCTTTTTTGGAGGAATGGACACACATCATCTTTCGAGTCTGCTTTTTTGAACTTCCTTTGTAATTTACTGACAGTTCAGCTGGACAACTCCTACACTCACGAACCTGTTCTCTGTGAGGTGGAATATGGGCCAATTAACAATGGAAGAAGGAATTGAGTGGAAGGAGAAATACTCCAGCGATTAAGGAGAGCCAGTTACCGATTCCTCAACAGTCGACCTGAAATAAGGACATGGCTACCTACGAAGGATAAAACTTCCCACCCATCCGTTCCTCTCGTCTATAGATACGCAGAGATTTTTCTGAATACAAAGCAGTTTTATAAAAGGCACCATACGAGCAGCCCAAATCTTGCTTTAAACTGTTATCAAGTATTTGTTCTGCCAGGAACATTTCCATTTCCAAAAAGGAATGGTTTTCATCTCAACTGCTGTGGGAGCAAACACTTCCACTGGAGCAGTCAGAACCACGTCAGGATACTCTCCTTGGCCTCCCCCGCTTTCAAAATATTTGTGTTGCTACAGTTCTCATTTGCCAGTATATGTGACTTATGATTCTCTGTATTCATCTGGGTGTATTTATACAAAGGTGATTCCAGAAAACTTTACAAAAGTTGGTGTCAGTATGTTGCAATGAAAAACCAGAAGTATATCTGCCTTTTTTCACTATATATGATAGTTATATTGTATTCGCAAATTGTGGTAGAAGTGGGTCTTTACTTTCACAAGCCCAAGGTAAGTCTAATCAGTGACTTCACGAAGCACTTAGAGAGGTCACATCTAACTAACACTACTACATACTTGTGAGAAAAGGTCCAGCATTTTATGTAAGTTATTATTTAATCCTTGATCTTTTGTCAGGTAGCTGCCACTCTCATAGCTAAGGAGATCTTTACTCAAGCTTATGTTATTAACGGACAGAGCTGGGACTTCTTGAGTCTTCTTCATAGATTAATCTGTTCATGTTTTGTTACCTGGGTCATCATTAGTGGGGAAACCGTTTAAAAAGTCTCTGGCTTTGTTTTATTCTCAAAGTCAATCTTGGGGGAAAAGGAACCCCCAAATCAGGCGCAAGCAGTAGTGCCTTTTGAGAGGAAAGGAAAGCAGCTGGAAAGGTCTTGGGCGCCGAGGAGTCCTGGGCCTGGGAGAAGTCCAGGACTGTGGGAGATGGAAGGCTTTCCTGGGGCGGGGGGAGCCAGGCACATGGTAAGTACCCATTAACATCTGATGAATTAATACTTACACCCTGAATTCTGTCAAAACAGTTCGGTCAGATGTGATGAACCTCAGAGGTATTTCAGAATATCAAGTTTTATATGAATCTAGATATATAAATTAGCCACCTTGGGATAATATTGGCCTTTTTTTGCATAAAACTAGGTATTCTGTTATAGCAACATTTTTGCAGGAAAAGAAGGAACTACAGCCTCCTTTGTCCTCTTAAAAATGAGGAAAGGGTTAAAGAAAAACTCCAAATTTGTAAGAGATGGCCAAGGAAGGAGAGACAGAGTACCATCTGGGGCTAGGTGCTCCCACATGCCTTGCTCTCCCTCACCATGCCACCTCACAGGCATCTTCTGAGGCTCCCTTTTCATTTGCTGAGGAACCTTTTCTGTTTGTTTGAAACCAGAAAAGGCGCTACTCTCAGCTTCTCAGTTTCCCCAGCCAACCTTCTACCAACTCTGGAATCTCCTGGACTCCTGCGTTTCCTGGAGCCACCTTAACCATTCTGGACGCCCTCTCTCTTCCCTGTCTTAAGAACACCCCGGGCAAGTCACAGGGCACCCCTCCGCCCCTCCCCCTCCACATATCAGAGAGCAGAGGCAGGTGTCCCAACTTTCATTCTAAAAGTTTCCAAAGCTTGCACAGTTTCACTCAGTGAAATAAAACCACAAGGAGAATAGATGTCCTCTTATGGTCATCAGAGGAGGGAATTTTTCTCTTTTGTTTCCAAATGCTGTCTTGCCTCTTGCCAAATCTCTCAAGAACAAACATGTAATATATAATCTGACCTTTGAGAACCATACTCCACTTAAATATAAATTCACTTAAACTATATTTCAACTCCCAGTTTCTAAAGCTCAATTTATGCTATTTATATCTTTTTGTTATAAGAAGACATTCCAATGAAGAAGTGGCGACAAGCACTCACATTGCTCTTATCGTGCAAGCCCACCCCCCCAAATTAAGTCCTCATTCAAGCCAGCATGGCCTTTGTCTCAATGGCTCTCAGTATTAGCCGCATTTTGACAGTAACAACAATACAAATTCTAAACCCAATTTAAGTTAACAAAACCCGATAAACATGACATAATCAGCAGAGGGGGAACGGACATTGCTCATATATGATACCCAATAGTTGGTCATTATACTACTGCCTGTCAAATGAAGACCTCTTAATTTCAAAGCCAACTGCTCTGTATGATTTTATAAAACAATGGACATTTTTCAAATCTAGGAATATCCATCTTCCTACCCTGCGTCCCCAATACGTTCAATCATGCAAAAGCTATTAATTGCTTAAAGGCCCTTAGGTTGTTCGGCAGTATTTTCTTCTGATGTTTAAAATAGAAAAATACGTACCCCTGCATACCTTTGTGCCTGGCTGATGGTGGTGACATGATGTCCTGAGTGGTAAATTGCCTTTATCACACTGGTCCATCTGCCTTCGTCTATTAACTATCACCTTTACTAACGCGCATGCAGATTACTGATCTGCACCTTCGTAACCAGAGGGAGTTCGAGCCAGCTT
The DNA here is from genome assembly GCF_963924675.1 of Phocoena phocoena. Lineage (NCBI taxonomy): Eukaryota > Metazoa > Chordata > Mammalia > Artiodactyla > Phocoenidae > Phocoena > Phocoena phocoena. The sequence continues at coordinate 25,154,573 of NC_089230.1, read as the reverse complement.
AGGTATGATGCAGCCCCCTCAATGAGCAATCAGAGGACGAGGAGAGGAGGAAAGGGAAAAACTAGAAAAAAAGAGACACGGAAATCGGCAAAGAAAGAAAACAAAAATAGGTAAAAATGGGACAGGAGATATTCAAATGGAGAATCTAACGGAAACCTCTGCCAAAGCTTTTGGTAATTCGAGTCATTTGATTCAGTTCCTCCAAATCACCCAGGGCACTATCCTTGCACAGAGCATGCTCCACAGACAAGCAGACCCCCAGCCCTGCGTGCTTCAGGCAGCAAAGCTCTGCTAACCGCTCTTTCATTCCTTAAGGATGGCATCTCCTAGTTTTTATTATATCACCTCTTCAGCACAGCGATCTGGCTCCTACTGCAACGTATTTAAAAGCAAGATTTTGATTAGTAGTGGAAGGAAGAAAGAGAACTGGAAAGCGTGATAAAGTTTTCAAGGGAAAGACAAAGGAAATAAAGGGCTAGCTTTGTTTGGTTTATTAAATTTCAAGGGCTTTGCCCGCCAGTTTGAAAAATGCATGGTATCATCAGTGTGTTTATTAAAAGTGCTACTTTAAATTGCAGATTTAGCAAATGCGAATTCCTCTTGGTAGCTATAGGTTATGGGCTAGCAATTATGTGCCATTTTTAAATGAAAGGAGGAAAGGCTTGCAGGACTGTGGTCCTAAAGGCTGCTCCTAATTTAAGTAAAACTAAAAATCTGAATGTATGATAATGAAATGTCCAGATTCACACAGATGCACTATTCCCAGGGTCACTTTGCGTTTTGATTGTTCAAGCCTTTTAAAATGATGCTCAGAATCAAATAGTAAAATAGCATGAACCTTGCTCAACACTTACTTGACAGGTTATTACTGGATTTCAGAAGGGGCGGGGAACCTTCCAGAGCAAATGGTTGCTTGCTAACTTGAAAAATGCACTTGTTTCAGCACAGAAATAACAAATCTGTTTCTGATTCCAGACATTATTTTCCAAATGTTGCCAAGAAAAGAATCTAAGGAATTCTTTTACATGTACAACATACACAAGACAACTGGAAAGAGGCCTGTGATCTGTTCCAGGGCGCACGAGGAGGAAGGACAGAGCTGAATTTCTACGATGAACTGCCCTCTCGGGAGCAGAAATACATGCCTGACATAGTTCATAGCTGTAATCTCCAACATAACTCTGCTATTATTGGACAACCTAAAGGCTTTCCTAAATCTGTAACTTGTGAAGCAGAAAAGGATGCAGACAGGACCCTACCATGCTGAGTATGTAGGCAGCTGGGATACACCCACTGTACAGAATGCACCACTTTTCCAAACCATGAAACTCAATTTCTGGATCTTGGATGACAATAAGAGGAGAGGAAGGGAAAGAATCTAGTCCAACCCGAAAGCCAGGTTTAAATCCCTGGAGAGAATGCCGGCCAGGTAAAATCAATATTAAATTCAGAAACTTAAGATTCACGATTCTCACGAAACGTACTGAAATTATTCTTAGAGTACAAAAGGATGTATGTATTAATCCTTTCCATATTAAGAGTGAGGACACTTTTAAAAATACCTTATGTTTTAAACGCAACTACACAGAAGTATCCTGCTTTAAGATTTCAAAAATTAGGTAATGAGAAAGTCAATGATTCAAAAGTACATAACTTAGCATGCATCACTTCTGTTATATTAATAAGGGAGGAACTTAACAGAATCCACTTTGGAGAGAAGGAGATAATAGGAGAATTCTGAGAGACCGGTTCATCCAACAGCCTGAGCGGAGCTAATGCAACTGTTTAAATTTTTGGCTCACACTGAGTTGACTGCAGTGAACTGAAGTTCAATTTTGTTTTTTGTTTTTCCCCATCTCAGCAGGATCAGAGTACATGAAGGAAACTGGATCCTTTATAGGAAATAAAAAGGCAACATTTTCTTTTGCATGACTGATCGTAGTGGGTACACTCAACCCTTCTACCTACACATACAAACTTGTCAAACTTGCAATGCTACACATTTCAAATACATCATCACAGCAGCTACACTGGACAGCCCTTCTTACAGCTCTCCATTAAATACACCTCCTATAATGCTACCCTCAATCCATATGGCTATGCATGGTCCATTCTCATAGAGTGACTAATGTCCCCCCCAAAATCCATGTCCACTGGGAACCTCAGAATGTGACCTTATTTGGAAGTAGAGTCTGCAGATGTAGTCAGTTAAGATGAGCTCATATACTGGATTAGGGTAGAACCCAAATCCAATGACAGGTGTCCTAATAAGAAAATCAAGTGACAGAGAGTCACAGAGAGACCCACAGGTAGAAAGGCCATGTGAAGACAGAGTCATAGGTGCTGCCACAAGCCATGAAATACCTGAGGCCACCAGAAACTGGAAGAGGCAAGGAAAGATTCTGCCCTAGAGACTTCACAGGGCGCAAGACCCTGTCAGCACCTGAGGTCACACTCTAGCCTCTAGAACTGAAAGAAGAAATTCCTGTTTTAAGCCACTCACTTGGTGGTAATTTGTTATAGCAGCTCTAGGAAACTAATACAGAAGTGTCTACTAACTATACAGATTTGTCTACTTACAAGTGCCAATGCTTTGTTACCAGTCTACAGTAAGATTACTACAGAAAATGAAATAAAATGTTTAAGAACTTTATTACACCTGTTTGACATTGTGGTGACAGCCCACAGCATGTGATTTTATGTTTTACAAAATACTTATCTGTGATAGACTGGAAATTAAAAGAAAAACATAGTCTTCAGAGTTAGAGATGTACTGAAAAGATAATTAATATTTATAAAGATGAAGCTGGTGCTCTGTAATTAAAAAATCTGCATTTCTGAATCGTCTTGGGGAAACTTAATTATGCTCCATGCAGTTTTGGAGGTAAAAATATTTTATTCTAATTTTTTGAATAAAGTCATCCATGAATGGTATATAATATATGCATGGTAGTTTCCTGTGAATCATATTATTTGACTGGCTGGAAACTCACTTCCCAGACTGCTGATTACACAGTGAAGGAACAACATACCTCGGCTTTGTTAACGACAAGGACCTTGGCAGAACTTGAGAGAACATCTTCCCAGAGACTGGGAACTCAGATGTTGCCCATAGGAAGCAAACATGGGTGGAGTGAATATATCTGAGCTATTTCAATGGCAACAGTAGAGGGTAACTATACGAGCTATTATAGCCAACAACAGTGACAAAGATGACATCTCTCTTCCAAGAAGACACTTCTACTAGCACCAAATTGACCAAAAGCTGAGTAGACATGACTTCAGAAAAAAAGAAGTATAAATGGAGAAAAGGAAACCCTGAATCCTTGTGGAAGGCTGTCTGATGTGTTTTCTTCAACAATTAAAAGAAATACACAGGGCTTCCCTGGTGGCGCAGTGGTTGAGAGTCCGCCTGCCGATGCAGGGGACACGGGTTCGTGACCCGGTCTGGGAAGATCCCACATTCCGCGGAGCGGCTGGGCCCGTGAGGCATGGCCGCTGAGCCTGCGCGTCCGGAGCCTGTGCTCCGCAACGGGAGAGGCCACAACAGTGAGGGGCCCGCGTACCGCAAAAAAAAAAAAAAAAAAAAAGAAATATACAAAGACACAATTGAACCCAAAAGAAGGGCAATCATGCTTCCTTTAATGTCCACACTAATCATAACCAATAGTTCCTAGGACCTCAGGGAGCCACAGAAACAGGCCAATTAATGAAGTCCTCTGAAAAAGCCTCCATCAGAGGGAAACACAAATACAGTAGGAACGCAAAGCAACACAGCAGCCCTTAATATTCCTGTGTTTAATCTCACTCACCATGACTTTATCTTGGGTTGGCCTCGTGTAGGACAGAGGGCAACCTAAAAATCATTATTGTAAATCAAGAGGCTATAAATCACAGGAAGAGAGCAAAATGTCAAATGTTGTCCTGGCTGCTGGGAGATGGGAAAGTGGGTTTGTTTTTTTTTTAAAGGGATTGTGGAGTCCTGATTAGAACACACACTTCAGCATGAAAGCATTCAGTTGTCATCACGTGCCATTCATTTGACTTTCTAAAATCTCCCAAGTTACCTCGGAAACTAAGAGTCCATGAAATTGATATATTCTTTAATAAAATGAAATTGCTGTGATGGGAATGGGTGGAGGCAAACATGCTGAAGCAGCGGAAGTCATGCCCTGCAACAACTCCACACCTGCATTCAATTAAAAATCCTAAACCGGAAGCTGTCATTAGATCATAATGATTTCAGCTGGGGAAATGACACTCGGTTAGGAGGCACACTCACCCAATGGTACTGAATTTTGGCTCTTCATAGTTACACTTTTTATTTGAGCAAACAATTTTTTGAAAGCATCAGGAAAGTCCATAACTCATTTCACCTAAAATTATTTTTCAGAAATATTCAAATTCATTTCTGCTGATGGGGCTCCTTAGAAATCCATTGCAACTAGATACACTTTAGAGTAAGAATTAGTTGAATTCTTTTTCTTAATACATTTACTTATTATTTATTTTGGGCTGCAGTGGGTCTTCGTTGCCGTGTGCAGCTTTCTCTAGCTGTGGCGGGCTCTAGGCGTGCGGCCTTCAGTAGTTGTGGCACGCTGGCTCAATAGTTGTGGCTCGTGGGCTTTAGAGCACAGGCTCAGTAGTTGTGGTGCACGGGCTTAGTTGCTCCGCGGCAGGTGGCATCCTCCCGGACCAGGGCTTGAATCCGTGTCCCCTGCACTGGCAGGTGGATTCTTAACCACTGTGCCACCAGGGAAGCCCCTAGTTGAATTCTTAGGGAGAGAAAGATGTGATGTTCTTTTCTGCTTTTACCCCGTCGATTTGATCAAACTTATACCAACCATATAAACAACCCAAACTCAAAGTTTAATATTAAAGACTTTGGTGGTTTTTAAGGTGTCAGCGTTAAATCTATAAAGGGTGAGACTAGAGAACCCTGATCAACACCTCAGTAATAGACTCAGGACAAAGGGGCAAATCAGCAAAGCAAGCCAGGACCACTTTATTTCCAAAAATTAAAAAGCCATCAAGAATTTCGCATCAACACAATGATATACACCAAAAGATATGAACAAAATAGTCTACTCTGTTTCCAGGGAAATTCATTTGAACTCCCCCATTCCAACAACCTCATCAAAAAACACATCCTTAAATGCTTAAATTACATTATGACAAGAGTTGGAAGAAAAATAGTGTTGAAGAAAAAATAACTGCCTAAGAAGAGAAAATACTCTCCAACTAATGGGGGAATCACTACATATATTCATATATTCCCCATCTTCCAGTACTTCCCAAAGTACTATAATCCATACACACATAGCTAGAATGAGAAGTCTGTTCTATGGTAAAATTAGTTTAATTCCTGGATTCACACATTAAAGCTGAAAGCAATAGAATCGCTTCCCCCTTTCTACTCACTCTAACCCTTTACAGAAGCAAATCATCACATGAAAACTTCTCTTAACAGGACTCATACTACAGCTGTAAACCATTCCCACTTAGACTATTAAGTTTCCTTTCATTCTAAACTTTTAATTACTCTTGTCTATGACAAAACACATCCAAAACGCATCCAAACAGAGAAATATCCTCTCTGTCTAAAAGAAAAATTCCATCTCCCCAGCAGGAGGTCTTTCTTCCTGTTTGCAACCAAAAAAGAACAATGACTTTTTCACTTTCATGCTTAACAAAACTCCCTCAAACTTTGATTTTAAGAGAACTTAGACTCTGATGCCAGAAGAACATTTTTCTAACTGTAACTTCACCACCCCAGTGGGCCCGAAGCCCCCTCACCTTTCAGGCAGAACATAGTGAGGCAGTTCCATGAGGGGCCAGTGTTCCACGGGCCGGTGCGGGCTGCAATGCTAGCACAGCTGTCTCCCAGCCCACCTCCCAGCCCGCACTGCCAAGAGCGGGGCAGTCAGCCAGCGCCTGGGATTACAGGAAGCCACTGCCCAATCCCCAGCTTTCTGGGCTGAGCTGCTGACACCTCCCTATCTTTCATACGCAGTTTCACACCCTGGAACCAGCCAGGATCATCTTGGAAAGCGAGGGGAGCCGGGGGTGAGCAGTCGATGTTCGTGTGGTCCAGTGCGGGCAGCACGAGAGCCAGCCCGTTTGTTTCTCTCATCTCTCAGCATTTTCCATTGCAGCAGGTGGAGCACCTCACGTGATCCACAACACAAAAAAGAAATCACTCGATTCGGGTTCACTGTTTGCTATTAATTCTCACAACTATTCTTTGACATCATTATTCTTTTGCTAGTCACACTCTTTTTTTTCCTGATGTGGAACAACTCATATATTGGTACAGAATTAGCACTGAACATTATGATATGAAATTGTGCACACAGCTGAGTCTACATAAATAGGTGGATATGTGTGACGTGCTCAGAACAGTGCCAGACAAAGAGTAAAAGCACTACAAAAGTGTCGACTACCACTATTACTACTACTATTAATATACTTGTGTGTTAGGATAAAAAACGTGGAGGGTTTTGAATTTTTTTTTTAATTTAAAAAATTTTAAAAATATCTTTATTGGAGTATGATTGCTTTACAATGCTGTGTTAGTTTCTGCTTTACAACAGAGTGAATCAGCTATACATATACATATATCCCCATATCCCCTCCCTCTTGCGTGTGGGAGGGTTTTTTAAAACTTCTATGGCACTGCCATTTTTCACACGAGGAAACAAAGATTAATATAGTTAAGTTGGCATCGGAGTATGTGAATATCCAACGCCATTGTACCCATAAGCAGAGTATTACTTATCTCCCCCTCCACGGGAAAGCTAAATTCACTCTTGCAAGTTCAAGGATTACTTTACTGTACACTCTTTAACACAGGTTAAAAAGGGAGAGAAGGAGTTTTATGCAGATCTGAAGAGAAACAGTCTACAGATGTGGCCTCAGGAGCACCCTGCCTGAAAGTGCTGTCTGAACCGTGAGTGGCCACCGCCGGCCCTCAGACTCTCCTGGTCACAGGAAGTGACCATTGTTCACAAGGCCCGTTGCTGTGTGCAGGTCTTCCTTTTGACTCCACAGGATACAGGAAACTGACTCAGAACCAATCTATCTGTCTGTCTGTGTCCTGGGGTGCTTGCTGCAGCCCTGGCTACATACGATGGATGCTCTGAGCCTTTTGGCTTTAGACATGAGGTTCAGCATAGCCTGGCTGGGTTTCTGCTCCTCACCTTCCAGTATCACTAGCAGGGCCTGGTTAATAAGTTCCCTACCAGGGCTTCCCTGGTGGCACAGTGGTTGAGAGTCCGCCTGCCGATTCAGGGCACAAGGGTTCGTGCCCCGGTCCGGTAAGATCCCACATGCCATGGAGCGGCTGGGCCCGTGAACCATGGCCGCTGAGCCTGCGCGTCCGGAGCCTGTGCTCTGCAACGGGAGAGGCCACAACGGTGAGAGGCCCGCGTACCGCAAGAAGAAGAAAAATAATAATAATAATAATAAGTTCCCTACCATGAGGAAGTCACTGTACTAGTTGCTATGACCACAGAGAAATGGAAGAGGTTCTTAGCCAGAAGCTAGTTGGGATGAAAAGAAACCTGCACGTGCAATGACAAACAGTGATATTAACTCTCAGAACAGAACTGGAAGGAACCAGCTCATCTCATTGGGGAAACCCGTTCAGAGATGAAGTGATTTGCTCAACTAAGTAGCATAGCAGCTGCCTCAAGATCAAAGTCAAACCACCTGATTCAGCCTTTCCCATCTCAACATGTGACCCTCCCCGCAGATGGCTGGAGTCATTCTTCATCCTTTCCTATCTCAAGTGGTCTTCTAGGCAATGTATGAATTGCAAAGATATTCCTGAAAATATTCTTGTGGGTTAGGTTCAATTTTTAAAATTGCACGCAGCGAGAGAAATTCTACACCCTGGAGAGTTAAGGCTTCTGAACATAGGTTAGTACCCAGGGTTTGGGGTGGTTGCGTGTTTTTAACAGCACTCTATGAATACTCACAGTTAAACCTTTTAATATACAGATGATTTGATGTGCTAGTCTAAGCACACTGAATTGGAAAGTAAAGAGAACATGACTGTAGCCACATCTGTAGGCTTATCTAGCTGGTCTCTAGAGCAATTCATGACCTGTAAAGGTGTGGATTGAAGGCAGGGACTAAATTACTCTAAGATTCTATCCTTCTAACCTACTCCATTTTTTGCTGTGATATATGTAGATATGTATATTAATATAACATAAATAACCATTTTGTTAGGTGCATTATATCAGGAAAAAAGACAATCTTTGCCTTATGATTTAATGCAAGAGGCAAGTAGGTAAATAATTGTAATACAATGTGATAAGTTATATAATAGAAGAATATGCAAAATTAATAATGATCAATGACAGCTTCTTGCCTATTACCATCTAACCAAGCTACAGGTTAAAACATCTATAATTTAATGTAATGGGTAGAATACTGTCTCTCTTCCTCCCCCACCCCCCACCCCCACAATTCCTGTCTACCCAGAACCTCAGGATGTGACCTTATTTGGAAATACAGTCTCTGTAGGCATGCTTGAGATAAGGATCAAGATGAGATGACATCTTGGATTAGGGTGGTGTTAAGGACAGTAACAGTGTCTTTATAAGAGATAGAAAAGGACACACAGAGAAGGCCATGTGAAGAGGCAAGGATTAGAGTTACGTGGCCACAAGGCAAGGAATGCCTAGAGTCATCAGAAGCTGGAAGAGGCAAGGAAGGATCTTCTCCCTGAGCCTTGGGAGGGAGCAAGGCCCTGCAGGCACCTTGATTTCAGACTCTGGCCTCCTGAACCAGAACAGAAGAAATTCCTGTTGTGTTAAGCAACCCCATTTGTGGTACTCTGGTACAACGGCTCAAGGAAACGGATCCATTTAGCAAGGTAGCAACTGTTGAACAAGGGGTATGATTTTTTTTTTTTCTTTTTAAACGGACTTCAATTTATGATCACAAGGGCTTAAAGCCTATTTTCCCCATATCACTGTACTTACTATGGCTAAATTTTTACTGGAAAAAAAAAAATCTTTCCATGATATAACACTGCTAAACAATACAAATACCATCTTCTGTTTGATTAGTGAAATGATAGGTATCACCATCTGAAAAGTCACAGCATTAAACACAAGCAGTGGAAATGGAATAGTCTTTTATTAGTATCAAAAATCATTTTAAAAAACAAATCCCTTGTTTCACCATCAAACAACTGTGAATAGGTTTGAGAAATAAAACCTGAAAAGGCACACTGTTTAAACTAGGAAAAAAGAATAAGAACTATTCATTAAAATTATTATCTGGGGGTGGAGGGAGGCGAGAAATAGGTGAGGGAGATTAAGGGGTACAAATTTTCAGTTACAAAATAATGTCACAGGTATGACATGTACAGTGTGGGGAATATAGTCAAAAATTATATCTTTACCACAGTGATCATCCTGAAATGCACAGAAATATCAAATCACTATGTTGTGTACCGGGAACTAACATAGTTCTGTAGGTCAATTATACTCCAAAAACAAACAAACTCATAGAAGAAGAGATCAGATTTCTGGTTACCAGAAGGTTGCAGGGGGGTGGGGCGGAGGCAGAGCTGGATGACAGTGGTCAGAAGGTACAAACTTCCAGCTATAAGATAAATAAGCACTAGGGATGGAATGTGCAACAGGAAAGATATAATTAACATTGCTGTATGTGAATATGAATGTTGTCCAGAGTAAATCCCAAGAGTTCTCATCACAAGGAAAAAGAATCTTTCTTCTATTTCCTTAATGTTCTATCTACATGAGATGATGGCTGTTCACTAAGCTTTACTGTGCTAATCATTTCATGATGTATGTAAGGCAAACCATTATGCTGTACACCAGTGCTGTATGTCAGTTATATCTCAATAAAACTAGAAGAAAAAAATTATTATCATCTACCCCCACTGATCACTGCTAGTGAAATTCAGAACTAAATCCCTAAGGGGACTTCCCCTGGTGGTCCAGTGGTAAAGAGTCCACCTCCCAGTGCAGGGGATTCAGATTCGCTCCCTGGTCAGAGAACTAAGATCTCACATACCAAGGGGCAACTAAGCCTGCACGCCACAACTACTGAGCTCACGTGCCTCAACGAGAGAGCCCACGTGCTCTGGAACCCGCGAGCCACGACTAGAGAGAGAAAATCAGCACGCCACAACTAGAGAGAAGCCCGCGTACCACAACTAAGATCCTGCGTGCTGCAACTAAGACCCGACGCAGCCAAAAAAAATAAAGAAAATAATAAAAAATATATAAAACTAACATAGTTTTTTTTATTAAAAAAAACAAAACTAAATCCCTAGGAAGCCTGCGTGAAGGGAGCGGGCCAAGCATGACGCTCGCTCACAGAATTTACAGCCCTCTGGACAGAACAAAGGTCTTGCCTTTGCCAACCATGACCTTAGAGCCCAACCACTTCTCTCTCTTGTAGGATTACAACATCCTGCATCATGTTAAAGTTTAATATTATTGTCTCAGTCAGAGGGAGTGGCAGCCACACGTACAGCCAAAAATGTTTAGATGCTCAGGTCTTCCAAACCACTGCAGTGCTATTTCATTTGCCTGCTAAAAAAGTTTGTTTGGTTTCAATAAAATAATGGGGATGCGGGTAAATTAGGAATTAATTTGCATAATGCATATAATGAATGAGTCTTAGATGGGCTCAAAATTCTTTGTTCCTGGCAAAACAAAAAACAAAATTACAAGAAAAACAGGCAAACCATATTTTTCTCTACGCATCCTGATTTTGACTCTTACCCAAAAAAGTCAGACAAAGATGGAAAAACCCTTTTCCGTACCCATTCGAGGGTTTGTTTCGCATCAACTAGAAAGGTATGAAATCAGGCAAGGCCTGTTTTCATACCGATATCTTGGGGCATACCTTGGTGCTTTAAAAGTCAGAGGAGACTGAAGACATATTCCCAAACACCAGTGCTCCCATTTCCCCCTATACTGCCAGAAACAAGCTGCTGAAACCCTCTGGTGCTGCTTATATGAGAATGACCACAGAAGAGGCCATTCTGGTGGCCGAGGCTGAATGGCACTCTGAACATCTTACCAAAGGGTTAGTCTTTCCCATCTTATCCACTGTGCTAGGATACTTCAGTTCTTACCAATATTCTGAATTTCTCAGAAAAGAGAGAGACTCAGTCTGAGTTTTTCTGTATATTTATTACTATCACAGAACCAAGAGAAAGAAGGAAAAAAATGACAGCCTTATAACTTTAAACTGGCTAGTTTAAAGCTACTACTGGTTGCAGTACTCCAGTCTGGCCACCTCTGTAGGCAGTTTTGGCTCATCGTTGGAAAATCCGGCACACAGGACTTTGTTCTTTCTCCTCCAAATGTCATCTGACCCTGAACCCTTTTTGATTTTTCTGCACTCTGCAGCCAGGGCTGACCTACTTGATCCCAAAGGCAACCTTCATCCTCTCTGCAGTCACTCTTCTCTCAGGAGACATTTCAGTCCTGGCTCATTAAGAAGACAGGTTACTTTGTGCTGAACGCAAACCAACTATGAAGCTCCAAGGCACCCTGTAAATACTGCACTGGGGGCTCTTCAATGGCTTCTGGTCTTAGGTAGCCTCATTCGCATCACTGTATTTCCTCCTGGAATCATGGAAGTTCTGCTTTAATTGGCCATTTAAAAATATACTCTCCTGAGCCAGTTCTTAGTTATTTCCTTTTTTTTTTTTTCCTTCAGAGCCAAGTCTATGTCTAGACTTCTTGACATCACAACCAAGAAGGAAGCCCTCATTTGGTTCCTTATCATGCAATTTGTCTCTAATCTCATTCAGGGACCCCTAGCTCTTCTAACACCCAAATGATTTGACTTTTTTCTTTTTTCAAGAACCCTTGGGTCCCTCTGGTTCTATTTCCCTAGGGAATGTAAGAATGAGTGTCGAAGTTGACCTGAGCTCCTAGCTTAGATCATCTTACAGCCTCTCCTGATCTCCCTTAGATATGTAGAGTTGCCTTGACTCCACTGCTGTCCATGGGGCTCCAGTCTAGCGCATGTAGGAGCACAGTATGCCTCCTAGGCAATGGCAGAAGAAAGGAGCCTTTATTGTGAAACCTTGCTCCATTCATCCGGCCTGATGGAGCTTCAAAAGGTCGTGCTGATGGCTAAGATGTTTCCTCAAGTGACAATATTCCTTTATAACTTTATAAGAGTTTATTTTTTCTTTCTAAGTCTGACCTCTTAATCCACCGTTGGACCTACTACATCTTTCCAAAAGAGCACTTAGTGCTCCATTCTCCCGCTTACAGGGGAAAAAAAAAAAAAGAAATCATGTTTCCACTTATGTAAAAACCACAAGAATAAATCCCAAACTCCTCATCTAGCAATAAATTTGGACTTGAACTCAATTCTTTTCCCCAAAGTTTCCAGCCATATTTCTTTCAGCGGCCCCATCTGTAGGCTTTGTTTCATATTCCATATGGTCTCATACCTGCACTATCCTGGATCAGACTATTACTGTCTTTGTCTGGAGTACAGCCCCCATCCCCACAGCCTGTTTTTTTACTTCTCTGAAGCCATCCTTGACCTCGCTCCTCTCCCCCAGCAGAATCCCCAGCTTTATTTATGTGGCTATGATAGTGTCACAATTCTGTCTGCCCACCTGAAATGAGAGTTCCTCAAAATAAGGACTTGCTCATTTACACCTAACCTCCAATGCCCTGTGAGGTGCCTGAAACATAACAGATGATCAATGCTTATAGCATAAACCAGAATTATTACTCTACTGTTTCACCCAAAAGTAAATAGTGGAGAGTGTATAAAACCTGCATGAGATATCTATCCAAGTGCATAATGATTCCTATGAAAAGTCATAAAAATATTTAACATATTCCTTAAAAATTAAATAAATAGATATTATTTCCCCACATACAACTGTACTAAAACTCAACATTAAATAATAGTTACTGAATAGCTGAACTTATGGTGGAGTTTTTATAAATCATCATTTCTTTAAACTAATAGTCCAAAGGGGGCCTCATTTTCAAACCCACAAACACGGATACCATTCTCTCTCAAGGCAAGTTCGTCAGAGCAAACTCAGAAGGCAGTTTTTCCTTCTCTCACTCAGCCTAAATTAAATGTTTGAAGGACGATGGAAGTAGAAAAGGGAAAAAAAAAAGAATTTTCCTGGAAGTATCCATACAAGAATGTTGAGGTCAGTGTGTCCAGCTGGAGGGAGGACACCAAAAGATGTCGTAATAATGACCCCAGATCCCCTTTCTTACTGAATTTATAATGGAATGTATTATAGGAAAAAAATAAAACCACTAGAGTGTAAATTTCACCCTCTTAAAGACTTGCCATTGTCAGTGTGCCAAATACGTGCATATTATATTTTGGAGAGTCTAGGTTAAAACCCATCAAAATAAACTCATAACCTTTCATGCTGTATATTTCATCAATGTGCCTGTGGAGGGACTCCCAAAATATACAAATCAATGGCAAGCCTCCCCACAAAAACCCAACCAAACAAAAATAAAGAGGTCATTTGCATCATTTTTTCCTAAGCATCTGAGTAATGCGAGGAAGTTAAAACAATAGCCAACCTTCAACTCTAGAAACAGGTGCAACTCTTCTGTCCACAAAATCACCGTCCTAAATCATTCTAAAGAGAAGTCAGACTACAAATCAACAGTATTCAAGATCATGTACCAGCCAACCAGAAGGAACACAAGTTCTGCCACAAGTTACTTGTTAGTAAAACATAAGCCCATAACCAGAGAGAGTTACTGGACTATAATTACTTTTAATCACCAAGCAAAAACATAAACATTAAAAGGAAGACACCAAGTTAAAATGCCCAGGCTCCTGATGATTTCTGCATAGAAAATCAAATAATCTAATGTTTAAGTTACTTAAGATTTATAAATTTAAAATATTTTATGTTTGATTTAGAAAATATTTGAAAAACTCAAAGCTCTGTATAAAGAACTAGAGAATTTCCATTTAAAAAAGGTAGTTTACTTCTGCAATCACCACATTCTTCAATTTTGACCCACTTAAACCTTGGGGACAGCACTTAAAGGAAAGAGCTAATCATTTCCCTTTCAACTGCCAAGTCTTCTGAGCAAGGGGGCAGTTTGAAACTTCAGGAATAGCGAGTTATTTCAGGACCCATAGGATTTACAACAATAATGGTTTGAGGAAACCACAGCATTTAGGCTCCTTCAGTCTTTTCCCCTGTCCTTAGGAGTTTAAAAATAAGCAAGAAAATGATTCTTCAAATTGGCAGACCAATTTCAGGGTGGCGTCTTGCCACAGGGCAAGATAATCACAGAGTTACAAGATCCACAGAGGACAGAGTATCCCACAGAAACAGCTCTTTTCTGAGCCTCCTCTTTGATCAAGACGAACAGATCTGCGCTTTTTCCATTTTCATTTTTGTTTTACCTCTTCCTCTCTCCCTTCCTGCCCCCCTTCTCTCTCTCTTCCTCTCTCCTTTTCTCTTTCCCTCTTTCTTCACTTAACATCAGTAAAGTTCTAATAAAAGTCGCCTACAATTCTGTTGATGGAAATAGCTGGCATTTACTTCGTGCTCTATTTTTATTTAACACATCTCTGCAAATTCAACTATTAAGGATAATAAAAATCTACAGTTCCTCAAGAGGAAAAAGTTTCTCTGTCAAAAACAGAATACTAAGTTCACAGTTTTAAAATGCACTTATTTCTCTCAAGGCAGGTATGCTTCTGAGGACTCTATTAAGTTATTCAACTGTCTCTAAGGACTTCAGCTCATACAAAGGAAAGGCTGCAGGCTGAGACCCTTGGGGTTTCCTGTTTGTTTTGTTTTGTTTTTTTTCCTTCAATTCTTTCAAACCTGAATGAATTTTGCTTTTGTAAGCAGAGTAAAAGTGACGCAGGAGAGCCTGTTTCCAGCGTCGATGCTGTCCCTCTTTTGCATTTGCCATCACCAGTAAGTTGCTTGTTTTCGGCACATCTATTTAGAAAACTTTCTGTGTGATACAGAGTGGGTGAAAAACTTCCAAAACCTGCTCTGGAAGGTCAACAGAGAAATCTGTCACTTGACCTTCATAGGGCAGTCAGAAGTGTCAAAATTAAAGAAACTGATAGAAAGGAACACAGTCTCAACACCATTTAAAAAAGAAGAAAAGGGGCTTCCCTGTGGCGCAGTGGTTGAGAGTCCGCCTGCCGATGCAGGGGACACGGGTTCGTGCGCCAGTCTGGGAAGATCCCACATGCCGCGGAGCGGCTGGGCCCGTGAGCCATGGCTGCTGAGCCTGCGCGTCCGGAGCCTGTGCTCCGCAACGGGAGAGGCCACAGCAGTGAGAGGCCCGCGTACCACCAAAAAAAAAAAGAAAAAAAAAGTAGAAAAGGACACAAGGGCACAGCCTAACTGGGCTGCTCCTGGTTGTGAGGACTTTTTTTTTTTTTTTTTTTTTTTTTTATTTTTGGCTGCATTGGGTCTTCGTTGCTGCTCACGGGCTTTCTCTAGTTGCGGTGAGCAGGGGCTACTATTCGTTGCGGTGCGCAGTCTTCTCATCGCAGTGGCTTCTCTTGTTGCGGAGCACGGGCTCTAGGCGCGTGGGTTTCATTATTTGTGGCACGCGGGCTCAGTAGTTGTGGCTTGCGGGCTCTAGAGCACAGGCTCAGTAGGTGTGGTGCATAGGCTTAGTTGCTCCACGGCATGTGGGATCTTCCCAGACCAGGGTTCGAACCCGTGTCGCGTGCATTGGCAGGCGGATTCTTAACCACTGCACCACCACGGAAGTCCCATGTTGTGAGGTCTTAAAGCAAGTGAACTCACCTCCCTGGACCCCGACTTCTCATCTGTCACGCAAGGCTATCTCGGAGGTTCCTCGAGTCCTGACAAATTAGTTTTGTTTTTTAAGATAACTCTACTTAGATACCTTCATAACTCCAATTTAGGAAGTATATACAGATACTTACTAAAATGCTCTCAAATGGCACCAAGAGAAGAAAATATGTGATCATCGCTTCAATAAGCTCTCTCTCGAAGAGTTGCTAAAGTTGGTTTCTCTAGGTATACCCAGAACAGTCAGAATTCTTTGAAATTTCACTTCATTCAGAAGGAAAGACCTCTTTACAATTGTCATCATCTCTGAGATTTTACAAACACAACACAGAATAACTATTTTGGATATCAAAAGCTTTTCATATCAGAAGTGAGCTTCTTCTATCAATTCTCTTATGCTTGGAGAATGAGAGAAAAGACAGCAATACTTTTGGAAATGGTTACTTTTCTCTGAGCCTCATTTCTTGAGTCATAGAAAAATGTATTTTCCACATCTCTATTTTCAATGTATTCAAATTGCACCCGAGCATTTTTGCAGCTCTCCTATGTATAAATCAAAGCATTCACTGAGCAACTACTGTGAGCCAAAATGAGGACTATTTCAACAGAGACGATTAAAAGGTCATATTAGTTCCAAGTATCGGTGTATTAGTGGTTTATTAAGAAATTCACAGAAAAAGCAGAGACAAAGCAGCTTTTTCAGTCACATTTTATATAATTCCCATTTGTGTTCAGGAGGATCAAACGTCACTTAAGTGTTTGGCCAAAAAAGTTTAGTGGAGTAGAACTGATTTCAGGTAACAGAAACATGTCTTATTGTCACCATCTTTTGACTTTTTTAGAAGCAGATATGAAAATGAAGATATGGAGAGGCCATTTCAACCACATGAAAAGCAAAAATATATATTTGGTGTCCAGCTATCAGATGGAGAGAAGAGAGGCGAGTGAGAACTCAACACATTACTAGAGAAAGTGGTTAATGATGAGACCAAAGCTGAAAAGCAATGCTTGCTTAAGTGAAACAACGCAGTAATCCTACTTGGAAACTCAGAGTGATTTTATAGATGTGTTTAAAATTTAACATTTACAAAAAGAACTGGGATGCCCAAATATAGACACAACTCTGTAACATTAATGCAAACATGTGCTTTATTTAACTGTAGTAAAAAAATCCAACAGAAGAAGATAAACATGGAAAAAACATATTTACATATTACAGAACATCCCACTTATTAAGAGATCACTTTTCTGAAAAACTCAACCACTCAACCACTCAAAATATGGCCAAGATACAAGATAGCCACACTTGTGCTACCAGATAGCAATACTCACAGGACTGTGGGTTCGGATCTTATTATGATCCTCCAGTCATTACTGTTGTAATAAACTGGATTGTCCAGACCCTCCACACAAGGTAACATATTAGAAACCCCAGAGCAGAGAGTGGTGGGGACAAGAGGCAGGCACGACTATGTGGGTGAAAAGAGAAAGCTCACAGCCTTACAGCAAAAGCGGACTAAGAAGCAGGCAGTGGAGACCCACCTCGTGCCAAAGCAAAGAACCTTACAAACCTCAATAACCACCAGGGTGTCACCAGGTGCTTACAAGGTTCAGTGACTATTCACAGTGACACCACGGCATCCAGACAAGCTTCCATTGTCCTGAGGATTGAGCAGAGATACTACACAGTGTCATGCAGAGAGGGAGGGACTAGGTCATAAGAAGTGAATTCAAATCCAACTATTCCATTATTATCTCGAGGGCGTCAGGCAAGTCACTTCATCTCTCAGGGACAGCTTTCTCAGCACAAAAGGGTTCGGTAAACGCCACCGTCCTGCCCATCTCACAGGACTGTCAGAGCAATGAAATGAGACCGTACAGAGTGAGTACTGGGTAAACTATGACCTGCAAACAGGCTCTATCTGCAGAGCAAATTTTAGAAAGATGTTCATTAACATTTTAAAAAATTGTTTTAGAATTCTGAACTGTGAATGAAGCGAGCTTCTGTTATACAGAAATACAAATAATAAAAGACATCTTCCTCTAAGGTTTTATATAAGCTAACGTGTAGTCCATATGAACACAATTTAGAAAAGCATCTCTTATCAGTCGTCAGTTTTTTACAATAACTGTGTTTCAAAGAAAATGCAGCTTTTCTTCCAGTTCAGACATAGGATCTCTGATACATACAGGCTAGAGTCCAACAATTTGAAAGTAAAGTTAAATGGACTGAACTTCTCAACTAATTTTCCTCTATGGGGGACGGACAACAGGCCAGTAAGCATAATGACAGAGAAATCTCCAGACTAGGGCAGATATTCGTCAGACACTGCTATTCATGAGCTTTCCCTTGGGCCGGGGAGCAGGTGCAAGTAACGCACGGAGTGCATTAGCAGGCTCTGCACAGCTGTGCTCCAGCAGGGAGCAAGGTCCATGCTGGAAATCGCTCAGTCTTGCCTGCGAGTTTTCAAGCATTTCCCCTTATCCGCCAGCATGGCCCTGGGCTGGGGGGCACAGAGGGAAACCTAGAAGAGGGCTTACTACGGTGAGTGAATGCTCAGGTGCTCAACAGCGTTGCTCAGTTCTCAGACCGGGTGGTTTTTCTGAGATGCACCAGTAATCTGCATTCCATCTCAAGATACTTCTGGTGTTTGAGGCCTTCCTACAACAGTAATATGATGATGGACTAGCTGCAGAAACTCCATGACGCTTTGTGAGGGAGCTATCTGGAACACAGCATAATAAAACCCTACCACCAGAAGTGAAGTCTTCTGAAAGCATTATTTGGCCAGTCAAAGGCTGTGACCTAATAGGTAGTGATAAAAATCAATTTAGTAGGTCGGGACTGACGTCTTCTGTCTAATAAAATATAACAGAATAAAACAGAAGAGAAAAGAGAGGGTATCACATGTAGCCATGCAATAAAGGTAAGTAGTTTCACAAAGCTTTTGTTTCATTGTATATAGATGCAAACGTGTGTATGTATGTATGTATGTGAATTATGTGTGTGTTTATATGCATTGTATAGACTAGGAACAAAAGTAACGTGTACTTGTTACTCTGGACACAGGCAAAACTTCTGAAAGTCATTGACTTAAACAACTATAATTAAACTCCTTGGGCATTGAAAAACTCAACATTCACATCATAGATCTACTACAGAAGGTTCTTTCTCCCATTCCAAGCAAACATTTATTGGAGAGAAACTTAGCTTAACTTTCTCAGAAACTGGAGGAAACTTTAGCGATTGTGCTTTTGTTCAGACCTTTATTAGTTGGAATTGAAACATAACCTTTTAGATTTCTCAACTCAGTTACATAACTCTCCCCTAGTTACAATGACAGGAGCACACAGATCCACGGGACAAACTAATGCATACCCCAGTGTGTGGGAAGTAACCAAGGTCTGATGGTCCAAAGGAACACTGAAGGAGAGCAATCCCAAACTCTCCAGGTTCCTAAAGCACACAAGAACATCCCAAATGCAACAAGCTGTCTCAAAAATTGCTTACAAATCAAACAGAACCGGGGTCCTTAGAATAGAACAACATTCAGACATTCATACTTAAGGACAAAGAATTGGACGTGGAAAGGTAGCAAGGAAAGAAAGGACTTAAATAATCTTTTCATAGTTGGAATACAGTGTGTTGATTAACTCTGGAATAAAATTACTTTAAGGTGAAAATCAAAGTTCTTTTTCCAGGAAGTCAAAGCACTCCAGGTACTTTCCATTAGTGAAAAAAAAGTATGTAAATAAATAACCACCAGTCAAGATGACCAGAGCAACGAATCCAACAACTGCCCACCAGGGTAAACTCAAACTGACTTCCATATTCTTTGCAAAAGAATCCCCAGCCACTCAAGACTGAAGCAATACACACCTGTGTCCAGGTAGGAATTCCAGCGTATCTCAAAATGTAATCCGGAAACACCAGATACCCAGCTTCTACTTTAGCTGAGGCGCTTCTAGTTACAAAGTGAAAGCGAACCTTCAGGAATAGAGGCAAAGGAATTGTAACAACAATAAAATATATTTATTCTTTCTCTTTTCAAAGTTTACTAAAAAAACCCCAAAAACCAAGTGATACAGTTTACTGAAATCTCAACTGCTTGTGGCTTTTACTTATTTATAACTGGGCTTCCCTTACAGAAAGATAAATATACATTAAACTCTAATCTGACAATTCACTTGCACCACTGAAATTATATTAACCAGTGAACAGATTAGCCTTTATCCTTACTCCACACTTCTTTCAACCATGTACAGAAACTTTATTAAGCTATGCCTTAAAAGCAAGCAAACCTTAACTATTACAAGCGCACAATTAGTCCTGCAAGGGGCATATGCAGAAACGTGTCAGAGTCCCAGTAGACTACTATTATTTTATTGATTTAGAAGATGGGATCAGAAAAGTGTTCGCAAAAAGAAGGCAGAATAGAGATGTATGGAGACTCATTATCTCTTCTCTCCTTATATCTTTATCCTCCCTTCTTCACTCCTATCTATTGCCACCTTCTTCCATTCATTACTGCCCCCAACACAGCCTTTTCTGAAAATAGGAGGGCATGAAAATGGCAGGATAGAGTCACTCTTCATTCCACCAGCCTTAACGAATGCCTGCTGTAGGGAAGGCTGTGTGTCAGGTCACTCAAGGTCACTCACAAGCCAAGCCATTTTCACGTTGAATCTAGGAGAGGCTCACTCTTCCAAATGGCTTTCTCAAGGTGTTGCTTTATATCAAGTCTACAAGGCAACAGTAGCTCTCAAAATCCAAGAATCCACAACCCACACCCAGATCCTGGGAATAAGACTAAGTAAAGGGTGGTATTGAGGGAGGGAACTAACTGAGAACTCCTGCTAACAAATGCCCCTAGGGAGATGGTCTCAGACACCTGCTTCCTGGGCAAGCGCTCACCATGTATTGTACACGTATAAATGGCCAAAATGTGATGCACCCAGCATAGTGATGGGTTCTAGCAAGAACTAAATAAATAGCTGTTGATCTAATGTCTCTGCTGACTAGTCGCTCATCAAATGCCAGCTATAAATGACAAGAGAACACCTTGCAATGCTGCATTTGATGGTACAGAGAAGTTCAGTAAAGGCTGAAGCGTGGCAGACCGCAGAGACACCACTGCAACCAGCTTCTGGCTCCCCCAGCCTCACACAACACACATCTGTGTCTAGAAACAATGCATACGTTGATTACATGTAAGTTTTCCAATCGCATTTATCATCACAGTGATCACCATAAATATCACCTTTAATTAGGAAGATTAGAAATACAAGGTGTAACTACCCACATTTCATAAAGCTAGAAAAGTGTAACTATGCCTTTGAAAATCACAGATACTGTTGCTACACTAACAAGTAATTATTAAAACCTATGACTGGGCTTCCCTGGTGGCGCAGTGGTTGACAGTTCGCCTGCCGATGCATGGGACACGGGTTCGTGCCCCAGTCCAGGAAGATCCCACATGCCGCAGAGCGGCTGGGCTCGTGAGCCATGGCCGCTGAGCCTGCGCGTCCAGAGCCTGTGCTCCGCAGCGGGAGAGGCCACAACAGTGAGAGGCTCGCGTACCGGAAAAAAAAAAAAAAAAAACTATTACTTACCTTAACAAAAAGGGCTTAACATGGAAATCTGTGGTTCCGTAACTGCTTTCCTCATGTGCCTACATAATCGCTTCGACCAGCACTCCTTTTTAAATTTTTAAAAATTTATTATTTATTTATTTATTTATTTATGGCTGTGTTGGGTCTTCGTTTCTGTGCGAGGGCTTTCTCTAGTTGCGGCAAGCGAGGGCCACTCTTCATCGCAGTGCGCGGGCCTCTCACTATCACGGCCTCTCTTGTTGGTGGAGCACAGGCTCCAGACGCGCAGGCTCAGTAGTTGTGGCTCACGGGCCTAGTTGCTCCACGGCATATGGGATCTTCCCAGACCAGGGCTCGAACCCGTGTCCCCTGCATTAGCAGGCAGATTCTCAACCACTGCGCCACCAGGGAAGCCCCGACCAGCACTTTTGCCTCTTTTCAACCTCTACAGCCCCTATATGGCAGGATTCTAGTTCCAAACGCTCCAATCCATTCTGCACGCCCAAACCAGAGCAATTTCCTCCAGCACTGCTTATCACGTGTTCACACAACTAGTATTTACTCACTATCTGTAAAGTACAAGACACTGGATAAGACACAGGCTAGACTTAAAAGGGCTTCAAATAAGCACATACCCAAATAGTCTCAAAGCAGAGCATTTGCCCTGAAAACAGAAGCTAACGAGTCAAAGACCCCAAAATGCCCTAAGTGCTTTCAATGCCATTTCTCTTTCTGAAGAATTATGCTTGGTTCCCTGTCTCACCACATATAAGTTTCTCTGCCCAGTTTTCAGTTCTCCCTAATGATCTAATCCTTCCTTATCAAACCAACTATTATTTTTATTGACTACTTATGGTATCCAGACAGTACTTATTAAATGAGTTCATTCATGTACTGTGTCATTAAGAGTGTCGAGCCATGGCAAGCACCCATTAAATGTTAGCTATTGTTAATACTTAAGGGGGGCGGGGGCTTGATTGATTTAGACACAGCTTTCAATTTAGTATTTTAATCATTTCAGGATTTGACATAAAAACTGAGGTATAAATTACTTGAAAATTATGTAAAGAAAGTGATAGCTTCCATTTGGGTTGCCTAGGTTACACAAGTAGTTTAAAAGCAATTACTTCTATACTGAAAATTCTGAGATTAGTATATATATATTCTATACCAGGATAAAGACATCTTTTCACTCAACTATTGATAGTGAAGGGATTGCCAACCCAGGGGCAGTACCATTAAATACAACCAGATTCAATCTGTAGGCTGATACAGTATCTATAAAACACACACTCATGTTTATTATTCAGTAAACAAGCTGTACCTGCTACCCATATGTATGATGTATAGGTATTATCCTATTTTACAGAAATGAAAACTAGAGCTTAAACAGATCATGTGATTTGTTTCAGGTCACACAATTAGTGAGTGACAGAAGCAAAACATCCAGATTTCCTGACCTCGTGGTCTTTGCACCATTCATTCCCTTCCAATGAAAATTTACTGAACACTTACTATGGGCCAGGCCTGGGGAAACACTGGTTGTCAAAACAAATCCAAAAAATCACTCCTGTCTTAGAGGTTAAATTCTAGTTTGAGGAGACAGGCAGTACTGAAAATAAATACAAAAAGTATATAGTATATTAGATGGTGGAAAGCGTTTCAGAGTAAAACAGAGATATGGATAGAAGGGTCAGGATGAAGATGTGGCAATTTTATTATTATTATTTTTGGCTTTTTTGCAGGTGGAAATCCACTTGGAACTTTATTAAGGTCTCAAGCTACTTGTATATATGCTTTTTAAATCTTTGCTTCCCTTCATTTCTTTCTCTTAGATATCTGTTTTATAAGGAAACATTTTGTGTTTTCTTAGTCTGATAAATATTTATTGACCATCTAATATATTCTGTTCTAAGCACTGTAAAATGTCCAGGTAGCACAAAGGCAAAAAAGGCAAATTATCTTCCCGTAGGGTTTCAGAATTCAATGGGGGACACTAACATTGATATGCCCATGTGATAAGAGATGTCAGCAGAAGTTGTGCCAGATGGAGTCATGGCTTACACTACGGTAGGTCTGGGAGAACATATATGTTTATTTGGAAACATAAGTGCTAAGTCTATCATCAAGTGACGGCAGCGAAGACTGCTTAGATCACGCATGCCTTTCTATTTGCTGATAAGTAGTGACAAACATTACCTTGGAATAGGAAAATTATTCACATCGGTAAATACTTAAAGCTTGGCTTCATGAAAAGATCAACTTCCTACAGGCAGCTCGGTGCAGAGCTGCTGGCATTAAGCAATCCCAGAGCAGGTGCATCCAAGTTCAGACTCTGGTGTCCCCGCTTAGACTATATCCCCATCATCCACAAGGCAGAGCACCAAAGGAAAGGAATGCAGCTGCAGAGGGCAAGATGCTTCCCTTGGAGTCTAGCCTCATGGTGGAACCAGTGCTACTGAGCCAATCACTGTTCCACAGGATGGCACGGGAAATGAGGAGACCATACATGTGCCAACTCTCTGAAGATGTGGCAATTTTAAATAAGGTCCCTGATGATTTTTGAGCGAAAACCTGGCCAAAGTGAGAGAGGGAAAGAGAGAATTGTGTGCACAGCTGGGATTCTAAGCGGAGGGCAAGGTCAAGCTGTACCGCGTATTCTCACAGCGGCAAGGAGCCTGGTCTGACTTACTGGAGAGTGAAGGGAAAGCACAGGTGATGAGGCTGGGGAAGCAATGGGGTGAGGGAGGCCGATCACATAGGGCCTCAAAGAACATTGTAAAGACGTTATTAAACTGTCTGAGAAGGGTTTTAAGCAGTGAAGTTACACGGCTCGACCTATGTTTGATGTTTTACAGGGTTGCTGAGGCTGCTGTGTTAAGACTGCCCGGCTTGGGGTGAGGGAGAACAAGAGTGAAAGCAGGAAAACCGGTTAAGAAAAGATTGCGAGAGCGCCGAGCTGCCTCTCCCTATCAGGCATGGCATCGTCCAACCCACACCTCATCCCTCTTCACTAAGTCAACTTTACTCATGGTCAAAACAGCCAGGATCAAACGCTTGTACAAAGTGTTTCATACGTACACGGTTTGCGTGGAGCAACAGGAAACAGCAGACTGCCACCAAATTTATGTTCCCACAAACTGCACCCTCTCTTTTGTTACACTCAGAAAAGTCCAGAGTCAGGAGCACTTGTAAGATTATATTCACCAGTATAATCGACAAAGTAAGCATGCAGTGCTACCTATAACCCACCATGCTGTAAGCAAATTCAGAGAGTACTGTTTGGCACGTGGGCCTGGGCAAACAGCACTATTAACAGTGTCCCAGGTGGGTTACGTTCACCCAGTCAGCATCCCTTTATTGGGTACTTAGCCTTGGGGATAAAAAAGGTAAGGAAGACTTGGTCTCTGTCCTAAAAGAACTCACAGTCTAGCTCAGGTCACAGACGAGTAAACAAATAAGTACAACCTGGTGTGTGATAGACGCAATTACAAAGGTATGCAGGGGGTCAGGAGTAACACAGAGAAGGGAGAAATCAGCTCTACCCTCTGGGAATCAGGGAGGACTTCACAGTTTTAAAGCAGGAAGTAACAGGCAGAGGAGGAGACTGGAGCATCTGACTCATGGAATGGGAGATGAAAGTTCTGGAGCTGTGAAAGAGCCATGGGTCTGTTTGCTATTTCTGGAGTTAAATGGGAGAGGGGACAGGCAGGCGTCAGATGGAGGAGGATCTCCTGCTATGTTAAATGATAAGGACTTCATTCCACGCACACTGGGAGCCACAGAAGAATGACCCCATTAGACAGTAGTCCCCCTTTATCCACAAGGGATACGTTCCAAGACCCCCAGTGCGTGTCTGAAACTGAGGATAGTACCGAATCCTACGTACGCTGTTTTTTCCTATACATACCTATGGTAAAGTTTAATTTATAAATGAGGCACAATAAGAGATTAGCAGCAATAACCAATAATAAAATAGAACAGTTTGACAATATACTGTAATAAAAGTTATGTGGATATGGCCTCTCTCTTACCTTCAGAATATCTTATTGTACAAATTTAATGTCTTTTCCATCTTAAGTAAGCACTTACAACACACTGTGGCTGTAACTTTTGCAGTTTGAGGTGCAACAGCAAAACTCGCACGAATTTCTTTTTCCTTCCTCATAATTTCACAGACAGAAGATTCCTTCTTACCGTAGATCTTAGCAACCTCAGCCTATGATTTTTTTTTTTCCTATCCTTACGTTGAGAAGTTCAGCTTTTCACTTAAAGGAAGCACTTTATGGCTTCTCTTTGACTTATCTGAATTATCAACATCATTCTTGCACTTTGGGGCTGTTATTAAGTATAATGAGGGTGACTAGAACACAAGCACTGCGATACCATGATACCACACCAGTCGATCTGATAACCTAGATGAGACAGCTATTAAGTGGCTAACAGGCGGGATACCCTGAGCAAAAGGATGATTCATGTCTCTGGCAGGACAGGGTAGGATGTTGGTAGACTTCATCATGCTATTCAGAATGACGTGCAATTTAAAACGTATGAATTTTTAAAACTGGAATTTTCCTTTAATATTTTCGGGTTACAGTTGACCACGGGTAACTGAAACCGTAGAAAGTGGAACCGTGGATAAGGGGGGACTATGGTATTTGTATTTTAGGAAGATTACTCTGTTTACAGTGTAGACTCAAGAATAGCTCAAAGGTGGCAAGAGTGAAGATAACAAGAGTAGAAGACCGTTCAGAAGGCCAGGTAAGAGCTGATGAGGGCCTGGACCACAGTAAGGATGGACAGATGGCTGCAGACACAACAGGTCTTGAGGTAAAACTCATAAGATTGGAGCTACCTGAAGTATTTGATAGGAAATACTGTGGTAAAAACAAAACACACACACACACATCATTCAATTTGATAGAAAATGATAGATAAACCCCAAACCCCTGAAATTACATGAAAATATAACACTTTCTATGACTAATATTGATACATAATTATATAAATATAATATGAATTGTAAGAGACATAAAAATTAACCCTAATTAATGTGTAGTGTCATTTTAAACTATTTTTAAAATAACTGTTTGAAAAGAACAATTTCAAAAAAGTTTTCAAAACCCAGTAAAGACATTTCCATGGAAAAGAACACAGGTTATATTAACTATACGCTAATTTGTAAATTAATTAATTGAATTTTTAAAAAGAAAGAAAAAGAACACAGGTTACTCACTTCCAAACCCAAGCTCTGACAATAAGTAACTCCCTTCATTACTCTATGATACTTCCAGTAATCTAAAAAAGTATCTAAGTCTCAAAACAAGCCCACAAACTTTTAAAAACAATAAAAGAAGGGTATTCGTTAAAGTATCATTTCAACAGAACTTCATCAACTTAATAACAAACAGGATCATTTTTGCAATAAAGCAAGGCAGCGAGACAACAGATTCCCAACTTCAAAAGAAAAAACAATCAAAGGTTAATAAAGGGCAGTCTCGATGAACCAGATTAAAATATTAAGTGGCACTCACTGTCTCACAGAATCACAACTTCAGTAGAAAGAAAGAAAACATTACATTCACTGCACTGAGAATATTATTCTTATCTCTTTTTATTAAGACACCAAGATAAACTCCATTGAGCTATTTTTCCAACATACATAGTGACCCTCAGGATAAATATTCCTTGTTTAATTTTACTATCAAATTTGGGGTTCTGCTTTGACAATATCTGCTAATATTTTTCAGGTTCTTTTAATGCCACGAAGGAAATGTTCTTAGATCTTATACTGTTAAGGATTTTATGATCAAAACTAAATTACAGGTATTTACACAGAAACAGGATCTTGACCTTGCTTTTGGTCTGCCATGCCATTTTCCTCCACTGTAGTATTTGAAGTCACTGCTAATCTAATTATGCACAAGGATTCTGTTTTCTGCAACTATTTTATTAGGGAGGACACTGGGATGAAATTATTTTAAATACAGCCAACTCCACACAATTGATTATCTAGTGTATGGATTATTCATTACCCTTGGTATCTAGTAAGGTCATTCTCTGGTCATTTTTGTCGTTCCTGGAAAGGGAGGGAACGGAAATCCAAATGATTCAAATTTGGTAATGTTGTTAATACACATGGCAATGTCCAGAAGAACAGAATGAAAGCATTTTTAAAATTGCAGCCTGGCATGTCAATTACCCAGTCTCTTGACCTGCCAATACCAGGATCATCAATCATGCCTCTGCCCAGCTGAACACGGAACTGGGGCTCCAACAAAACACGCTCTGCTCAATGAGAGGATACGCCATTATTATTCCTCCTCTTTTGGTTTTAATTGACAAGAGAAGAGTAAGTAAGCAAGACAGGGGAAGCACAGAATAACTACTACTGGTCATTAGTTTCCCTTGAGAACCTTCCACAGTGCTGGAAACAAAGCAGGAGCTCATTAAATATTGTTGAAATCAATGCACAGCCAGAAGACCATGCAAAACATGGAAATGCTCCATATAAAGTACCTTCTCATCTAAGCCACTCACTTGACACTTTTTCACAATTATCCTGCATTTTCTCTTTAATTCTCCCTTAAATGCCTTATCTGCTTCTCCACTGAAGTATGAACTCCATGACTTCAGGGCCTGTGTGCTACATTTCTCTGTATCCCACACGTGGTACTCAATGAGAATTCCTCCTAAATAGTCTCACAACTCCACGTGAAAAGCAACATACGGTCTCATCTACAACTGACTTCTACTTTTTGACTACACAGGCATCTAGCAAAACAGCTCGTGATTCACTAAATGTAACATTCAAAAGGACAGTGATTCACACCCTTGATTTTTATGGCTAATTAAGTCGAAACATCATCTGCTGTTAGAGTGGGTCACATCACACGAAGAATATAAGGACGGGTCACTGCTGTTACTCAATTCATTTTTACCTTCCAGAGTACAAATGTCAACGCAAGAGAGTTTTGAAACTTGCCATGTGCTAGAACAAGAGAAAGCACACAGGTCCTTACTTGTGATTGCTTTGGACACATAAATACGTATCTTCTAGTTACTTTTTAGGCTCAGGAATTTTATCCTTAGCTTCTCGAGTATAAGCGGTACCTACACTGATAGTAGGGATTCAGGGGGCTAACTGTGCAAAGCAATGTGACCTGGAGATGTAGGCAGGGAGCAGGGCAAGCACTCCGGCCTTGCAGCAGCTGCTGGATGGGAGGGAGAAAGTCTGTAGAACCGGACACCTCATCAGACAGAGATCCCTTGGGGGTGGGGTGGGGTGCGGCGGGTAGAGGGAAGAACACAGACAGGACCACTGACACAAGGCTGACTTGTTAAGCTACACTGCCCTACTTCTGGCTGTCACTGCTTGATGGCAGTATATGTATGCATGGGAGAAGAAGGGCGAGCAGGCTTTTAGAAACCTGTGTATATCAAAAAATGTGAATATAAGGTCAGGGGTTTAGGGAGCAGGCTGAAAGGAAAGTGGATTTGGATGCCTGAGAAAGATGCTACACAATCCCCATAGACCAATATGTCTTCGATGCATATTTATTTGCAAACAAATCCTAATATGGCCATTGGGCATTCTTAGCACTGACTGATAATCCTTGTTAGACTTTTAGCAAATTTATCTGATGCTCCAAAAAAAAAAAATGAAACGAAACTCCAATCCTGTATAACTTTTCTGAAAGATTTTCCCTCTTTTGATCTGTAAGCGTAAACAAATGTCACTCTGTATTTCTCCAAAGGCAAGAATTATGTGGAATAAAGATCAACTGTTATAATGCCCCTGAGGCAACATGTCAAAGTTGGGAGCCAATTTTCTTTTGCAAGTCAAATATGAAAAAAGAATCTAAGACCACGAATTCTGATCTATAGGCAGCTTTTTAAGGACTTTCCCCTAACCGCACATGTCAAAAGTGATAATATCATCCATGTCCAACTATTTCTAAGGACCATACAAATTTACACACTGTATTATACCACCATTTATCTTCAGGAGGCTACTGTATCCCCTATTACTGTAAGGGATAAAGGGCACAATCTTTTGTATTGTTACATAAACAAGTCCTCCCTCTACAAATCGCCCCTGGTCTTTACAATGACTTCTTTATTTTTCACAAGTCAAGTGTACAGTATTTGCTTCATTTCCCAACTAAAAGTAATCCATGCAAATTCACAGTCTCTTTCCCTTTAGCCTTAATTTAGATGGCGCATCTATGATGGAAATCCTAAAGCCGCGCG
Source organism: Phocoena phocoena (assembly GCF_963924675.1). NCBI lineage: Eukaryota > Metazoa > Chordata > Mammalia > Artiodactyla > Phocoenidae > Phocoena > Phocoena phocoena. The sequence continues at coordinate 25,124,917 of NC_089230.1, read as the reverse complement.
CTCACATGTACACAATCTTTAACAGAAACTTGACAGCAGCTGATTTAAAACAAAACAAGCCATAAAAAAGCAACCCCTGGCAAAGGCCAAAGGAATTAAAACTACACCCTCTCGCGACCACAGTACTACTGTATCCACCCTTTGAACATTACAACCCACCCATTTACCAAAACCACAGCTTATTCCTGATTTAGAAAAGTAAAGTTCGTGGACTTACGAAACTACACAACTCCAGCCAGAAAGCACAAATGGCTTTTCTACGCCTGGCAATTATACAGCATCTGAACTAAAAACCTGTGTATTTCGGCTCAGTATCAGCAGACCACTGTGGACCCCCTTCTTGACATAATAAACAACTGACATCTTCAAAGAGCATTAACTAGTCCCTCTTGTGCCACAGTTTAACAGACAAGAGCAAATGGCTTAACCCACATTATCCATGAAGAAGGGTGCGTTTAATTCTCAGTCCATGGAATATAATTACTGTCCCCATAAGCACAGATTTAACTTAGCTCTCTCACGTTTCAGCAGTTTTATTTCCCCAAAGAAGGGGGAGGACAGGTCCCTGAAAGGTTTTAGTGAGGCTTCTCTTGGCACGGGAAGAATGTGATAAATAGGGAAAATACAAGCATGCGGAATGTCTGGACGAGGTTCCTTTGTAAACCTTAAATAGTGCTCCCCCACTAGGCTGTGACACGGCTCTGAATGGAGAAACCATTTTAGAGCCTAACAATTCAGTCTCTCCAGTAAACATTCTAAAAGGAAGACCTCAGAAATTCTAAATATAAAACAGGGGTGTGTTTAAGAAATATTGAAATATTTCCCTCTTTTCCGCCAGGACTGCTATATTTCTTCACCTTGAAGAAGACAAAACATGCTAAACCTGAGAGCAGAGACCAGCAATGGTCTGAAAAGGAACTTGAAAGAAATCCAAAAACTCCTTCTGGCCAGGATATCACACTTCGTGTGTTCATTTCCTCGATGTCACCCCAACACCTGTTTAATTCAAGCGTTTGTGTAATTCATCAGTCTTCTTAAAGAAATATGCAAAAAGTTTATCCACGATTCCCAAAGTTTTCTTAGTGCGCTGTTTCAGAAAAGAGCTCCATGTCCTAACTTTCAATTGTTGTAAAGAGCAGACGATTCCTCCCAGGATGTAGTTTACCACTGAACTTTGCACAAGTCACATGAGCGTGCGGATATGATTTGGGGGTGGGGGGCAGTGCGGAGGACACATAACAGCTATTTTATCCTTCTTAGAAGGACACAATCTCAGGTTGAATCTAATTGAAGGAGCATTTTTATTTTAGACATGCAAACAAATGACTGACACTGAATTCCAATACAAAAACACACAAAAACTCCTAACGGGGCCAAGAATCGTGAACAGAATTCAGTGATAGAAACCAAGAATTCTAGATAGCAAACTCCTAAAAATATTTAAATAGAAAAAAGTCAAGTCACCTTTTCTGGGCTGGATTCTGTAGGTCCAGTTTTCATCATCCGCTTCCACCTGCTGCCCACAAACTGAGAGCTCTCCATCACTGCGAAACAGCCTCTTTGTCTGCCTGGGCAAGGAGGAGAAATTTATCCAACTCACAGCACGTGAGAGGGAACCTGGGTTTGACTTGAGTCTGAAGGGACCTGAAGAGCCTTCCTTTTTCATCTTCTTTCACATCAAAATCAACTATAGACAAAGGACAGTCCAGCCAACAAAAAGCTTGTTTTTAAAAATCGTTCCAGGTCCTTTCAATGAAACTGCTCCTTCCTACTTGTTCAGACAATCCTGAGAGTCAGGCAGGGCATTCTGCAGAAAGATTGCTTCTATGTCACCCAATTATAAAGAAAAGAAAAATGAGAGATTAAGAAACAAAAAAAAAAAATTTTTTTTTTTTACCCTAGCCACATTGTGGTACCTGGTCTCTAGATCAGGACCATTCACAGTCCCTACCTTGCCCCCAGAAAATATGAAAATAAAAATAACTAGAAGTATAATTTTAAAAATGAAGCAGGGTGTTCATTTCAGGGACGCTTGTCAGGACTTGGTGAAGAACAAGACCAAGGCACTCCGACTCTTTGGTGTGTACCTAGCATCCCATACTGTAATCCTACTCCTCTCCCAGGCATCTTTCCCCACAAGGGCAGAAAGCCAGCCGTCTGCTGCAGACAGAAAGAACTCCTCAGGCTGGAAAGAAAGATTCAGTGCCAACCCAGGCGCCTAGTTTAAAGTTCAGCCACACAGGTGACTTGGGAGAAATCAAAGAGTTCAGCTCACTTGCCCTCTTTCCTGTCTGTGAAGCACTCAGGAGCAACAGGACTCCACAAACAATAAAACGGGCTGTGTGGCTACTGCTTGGATTACAGAGTAAGCGCTCCTATGAAAGGCGATAGGCTTTCCCAACACTGAAGCCACCTCATTGGAGACAAAAAACCCCGCCTCCCCGCTGCAGTCAATACTTCAAAGGCAGCTCAAACTTCTGAACTCCGGCAAAGCTACAGAAACGCATACACACTTCTGGACACTTTTTTTTTTTAAGCCAAAACTTAATTAATTATCGTCAGACCACATTGCTGGAAGTGGGATTTTGAGAAGGAGCTTTCAGAGATTATGTAGTTATATACACATCCAGCATTCCTAAGTGGATTTAGGAATGTCATCATCTAAGGAAATGTACTTCCAAAGGGAATAAAACTGACCCAGCTATTATGTCACTCCCAGCTTTCAGCGAAGGTGAAACGCAGCCGTTCTTGCACCTGTCATTGCCTCTCCTGTCTTCTACCAGCAGCAGGAGTCGGGGGCTGATGAGCCAGTTCTGCCTCCCCACCAGCAGCCCCTGGGGGTCATTCCTCTCTGGCTTTGAATGATCATCCTATCACAGAGAACCATAATCTGAGAGCTATGCTAGTAGCTTTTAGCTGTAGGCTCCAGCCCTTTGGAAACCCTTAATCAGGGCATGCAAAATATCTAGAGCCACATGTTGGAATGCATTTGGGTGCATCATTTCACCCAAGGCCAACATAATTCCATGGTCCTAGGGGTATAAAGAACTTCTGCAACTTTTCATCATAGAGACTTGGGTCAGTGTCCTCTCCCCAAAGTGTCATTCAGAATAAGGGCAAGTACAGAACTGGGTCCATCTCACTCTCCTGTACTCACTCTCCTGTAATAGCAAATATATTAAAGCTAACAAATTACAACAGAAAATAAACTTTGATTAAAAATAATAAAAGCAGGATTTTGCATCATACATCTACTGCAATTCACTGAGATTGTAAGAAAAAGGCTCTACACGCTTACCAGGACTGGGACGTTTATAGAAGAAAAACACAGAGCAGCTGCCAAGTGTTCCTTGGAGGGACAGCTCGTATTACCATGGAAACCATGACAGAGAACAGGTACTAGGACTAAAGGGCAAAGGTGCAGAACAGTCCAGGTAGCAAAAACATGGACTCGGTATAAAAGCTCAAAGTGTCCTCAAGAAATCATGTAGTTTAAGCCCCTCAATTTCCTGATGGAGAAATTCAGGTCCAGAGAACGTACGTGATTTGACCACTGTTATAAGGGCAAAAGTGATATAATTACATATAGCACCAATGGCTAACATCAAAGTTCAAATATCCAATATTCTTTCTGAGTCAAAGACTTTGAGAAACTCAAAATATAAAATTAAACTTAGAAAAAAAAAAAAAGACGCTCGTGCCAGAAAATAGAAAACATCCCAAACGCTGCTTTTACCATTTCAGATGCTCATGGGACCCCCTGACACCCAAGTATGCGTTCTTTAAGGACCCATGGACCCCAAACAAGGAACACAGTGGTATCCCCACTGATGTCTACATCCTGCAGTTACAGTTTTAATTGAGGAATATCTAAGCCCTGAAATAAACCTCATGCTGTTCTTTACATTCAGCAAGTGCTTTTGAACAGTGTCCCCAGACCAGCTTCCTTGGAGTGTGCACACACATACATACAACAGCATAGATGAATTGATGTTATTAGTAACTGGTGTGTTTTCCTCCGGTACCTCCTACACACATCTGAAAAAGAGCTGATGGCAGCGGCTAGAGGAATATTCACTGCCAAGCAATCAAGAAGCAAAACTGGTCCATTCAAGGACTGGACTCATGACTCTTCCTCAAAGTGAATACACACTTAATGCTGGACTTCAAAGAAACTTAATGGATTTCCCATCAGTCACAAGACAGAGGGATATGTTTGCATAGAACCAATTCTCCATCTATTAGCTATTCTGTTTGTTAGATTGAGCCTTGATTATTAATATCTTCACTTATGTAAAAGAAGGTCAAATAACTTAACTACTTTTACAACTGGACCAGAGTTCCCCTATGACCAAGATAAAATATAATGACTTAAATCGCTTTGTAGGAAATATTTGTATTTTAACTATCTGTGTTAGATATGTACTCCAATTAGCTTAGAAAAACATAAGCGAACTGCTTAAAAAGCTATCACATTCATTCAGCCTATATTTATGCAACAACTATGATGAACCACACACTTTAAGCATCTGGACTATCAACCCTAGGGTCATACAAATCTACCCCTGCCCGCAGCATCGGGGTCATGGCTACTTTGTGCCACGCACATCACATATACTACTGCTAATCTTCATGATAACCCCACAGTGGAAAATCCCTACTTTCAGAATACAACCTGTTTCTTCAAATATTAGATTCCACTATAATCTTCAATGTAATAAAACATCATAATTTAACCATTTTTCCCCAAGAAAATCTACAATAGAATACACTCTTCCCAGACCTTTTAAACAGACATGCTGAACAGATTTTTTTATCCACACTCCTTACTGTGCAGTGCTTTCCCATCTCCCCCCTCACTGTCAGGCTGTCAAAGTGAAACTTCTGTTGTCATCATACGTGCCAATAACTGCTCCCTTCCTACCATTTTGCCCCTGCTGAGCTTCAGGCAACAGGAAATCAGATAAATAATCTTGCTTAAATTATATGCTTCATGGGAGTCATGAGCACTCATAGAGTGAAATACATAGCTTTAGTGGAAGGAAGGGCTTTGTTACAGTTGCCTCCTGGCCAGCACCCTTGTCCTTTCACTTGAGAGATGGAAGCCCAAGGGTTGAAATGGCTGGAGGAGCAGCCTCTAGATAACGACCCCCAGGTGGACTGAAACCAGGTTTACGATTTATTGCCTCTTTTATATTAAGTTCTTAGCACTTGAGGGTGGTGAGGAATTTACCCAACATTACTGACCAAAAGTCAAGAAATTACTCTGTATTATTTCAGGAATGATTTAAGTAATGCATTAAAGAAAAGTTAACTAAAAAAACTGGGATGCACCAGAATATATTACTAAGGGAAGTTCTAGAATCATCTTCTTTGAGAATTCCTGAGTCAAATACCCATTAATCTGGAATGATTTATTTATATTTCCACCAAGAGTCAAAGGGATAGATTGAATACATTTGGAAAGTCCTTGCCAAAAGACACAATATTTCATGTTTCGATATATACCAACATCCTTAAAGATGAGTTAAGCTCAAATGGAAGTTTTTGATTTAATAAGAATTGTTAAACATGACAGGATACAGGATTAGACAAATCTCTCAACTTAATCAGGCATGTAATTGCCGCCCTTGCCATCTGTGTAAAATGCCAGCCAAGAGTAGGAACTAATTTCAAGTGCCATCAGTTTTTTGGCCTCAAAGGCCACAAAAGAGCATTGTAACTCTTAATTTCCATGTGTTACCTTTTCTGCCCTGACCCTTTGTTACAGAGTCTAAGCTCGTACTGCTAGCCACACAACAGGCCAATAATCGAGCGATAAATTGCTGGGGCAAAGGATAGCGACTTTCTTTGGGAAGCCGGCAACCAAACAGAAAAGATGGTGGACTTGGGCCCCAAAGAATCATCTTGCCCGAGTGAGAATTCAGGCTCCTTTTATACTTTTATACTAAAAGGGGAGGGAGTAAAGTCAAACATTTCCTGATTCCCATCAGCCTCCAGAGGGGATGTGTTAATTTCATCCTCCCTGCAGTCATTCACAGGTGAGCCTGGTCAGGATATTTCCTGTGAGCTAAACAAAGGTATTTTAGCTTAATGCTCATTACCTGGGAAGCAGCGGTCCCAGAGATTGGCCATTATGTGTAATTTAAGCTTACAGGTAACATCCCTTTAGTGATTAACTTGTAATAGAATACAAAAGGTTCTTCTTCCTTATTACACCTCTCCCTCAAACCTGGAAAGGAAGAATAGGAGAGGCAGAACCCTGATGCCAGAAACCAATGGAGAACAGTGCTGTATGGTCAGTGTTGGTAGGGTTGCTGGCTTGGCTGGAATGGGGCGCACAAATAGAAGGCTTAATGAACAGAGACAGGGTGAAAAAAACATATACCGCAGCAAGGAGAGTCACTCTGAACTGTGTCTTGTTCTAAAGCAGCCCTGACTGGGTAGAAGCAGTGAAGTGTGTACCCTATCAGATTACCCCATGAGTCACAGAGGCCGTCAGCTTCTAGGACAGGGTGCAGTAGTTTTTCCAACTGTCATCTCTTGTAAATAATTGAAGAGTAGATTCAAATGCAAACTTTCTATGAGGTAATTTGTACACACGAATAATGAAAGCTTATCTCAATATCTAGAAGTAAACAGTTCAAGCCAGACATTTATAACTAACAACAAAAAACCCATATTGCCCCCAGGGCCACAGCAAGCCAACTCCTACAGTACACTAAATCCTCCTTCCTCATCCACCTCCCACCCCCTACCGAATTAAGCACCTGATTTACTCAAGAAGGAAGTCAGAGAAGATGAAACATTGCCAATTAACTATTCAGAGAGAGGTCTATTTTTAGGGTTCTCCTCACCTACCACTGCTTCAATACTTAAAAGAAAAAAAAGCACTGCCTTTAGGTTGAGCTCTAGCTTTGAAAGTCAGAATAGGTCCCTTTCAATGGAATTAATGTTTCCCTCAACTGGAAAGATTAAATGCAAACACTTGTATTTATGTATCACCACAAGCCTAAATCCCACGTTTCAGTGTCTGCATGTCTGAAAAGGACTCCTGAACAGTTCTGACACGAAGCCTTGGTGACACTGTTCCCCCAGGATCACCGATACAGGAGCAATATGGCATCACGTGACTGCTCTCAACCCCCTGCAAGGGGGTAAGGCCTGTGCCCGGTCAGAAGCTGTCACTGATGGATACTGTCACCGATGTGTACTGTGCACTGCTAGGGGCTTGCCAAGAATGCAAACTTTGCCCCAACCTTGACCAAGAAAACGTCCCCATCCGAGAAGTTCATACGAGAAGCTCCCCTAAAACTGAGCATTCACTTTGAAGTTCAAGGATGAACCTACTCTGAAACTGAAATAAAACTCCAAATAAAAAAAATTTTAATCATAATCTCCTTTGTACTTCATCCCTCTCCAGATCCTTGTAATTATTATTTTTTCTACTTAACCAGTTCTTCACAAACTTGTCTTGCACATAAATCACAGGAAATCTTATTAAAACACAGAGTCGGATTCAGGTCTGAAATTCCGAATTCCCAAAGCACCCAGGTAGGGCCCTGGACCATCTTTGACTTAGCACAGTACTAGCCAATAACGGTCCCCAAAAGCAGGGATCTCATCCTTTTCCCTCCATGTTCCCTACGGTACCTAACACACAGCCAGCACTAACCAATGCTGGTCACAAGAGTGAACAACAGAATCGTCTACTCATTCCCATGTTCCCTCTTTCTTTTGATCTTAGCATGTTCCAGGTCAAAGAGATAATTTGACCTTTATAACTAAATTCCATTCCTTTATCACTAAGTTACAAAAAGCAGAAGTAAAAATTGTAAACTGTTAGAAATATATAATCTGAATTAAAGGGTTAATAATAAATTTCCATTATCCATAGAGTTATACTGCATCACTTTGAGAAGAAAGACGGTCATTAACTGCTAGGCGGCATGCTTTTCTTAATTCGTAAAGACATCTACATTGCTTCCATCCACCAAAACTCTGGAGTTCAATGATCCCACTCAGAACCTGGGACAATCAACAAAGAGCCAAAATCAGAAAAGCAGCCCACATCCTACCTGGTAATCCATGCAGACAGGCTGGGACCTCCTGGGTTCCACCATGTAAACTTAGTTGCTCTGTGGCAGTGGAAAAAATTTTTTTGTTAAGTTTTTCCTGGTAGATGATTAAGACAAAGAATTTTTTCAGTCAACTTTAAGTGACCTTCCAAAATGTTTATTCTATTTGGCTCTATCTTTAAAACTATATTCACTATGGCTCTACAGAGCACATTGAATATATCTGTTTTTTTTAACAGACATTTTATCATTTCAGCTATTCCCTTTATTATACTACCATTCCCTGCTAAACATGTGTTAAATATTGCTGATACCAGCAATGATTCCATTGAACCAGACAAATGTGTGAGAAATAAATGAGAAATTCAAACATTAAAAAAAAAAAAAGGTGGGAGAAAGAAAACTTGAAAAGTTCTGAAACCAGTGAGAACAGTGGCAATGCCCATCCTGCTTTCAGCCACACTGTTCTAACTGGGTCATTTGCTGCCAGCTTGATAGGTAAGTGTAGAGTCAGAATGAAGAAATCACAAACTTTCCTGTCGGTTTCTTCCCTCTAACATAAACCCTGTTAAGGGCTTCCCTGGTGGCGCAGTGGCTGAGAGTCCGCCTGCCGATGCAGGGGACACGGGTTCGTGTCCCGGTCCGGGAAGATCCCACATGCCGTGGAGCGGCTGGGCCCGTGAGCCATGGCTGCTGAGCCTGCACATCCGGAGCCTGTGCTCCGCAACGTGCGAGGCCACAACAATGAGAGGCCCGCGTACCGCAAACAAACAAACCAACCCTGTGAAATATGTATCATCATACATATTTTGCAGATGCAGATACCAAGGATAAAGGTGATAAAGTAACTTGCCTAACAACCCCCCACCAAGTCATTAGGTAGCAGAGTTGAGATCTGAGCCAAGGTCTTTCCTCCCATACGCTGCCCTTCCTTCGACCATGCAGACAGCCTCAGCCTCGGGCCTCTCCCCTGGGCTATGACAATACCCTGGGAAAGGGGCCCCCTGCTTTCAGCTGCGCTCCCCTCAGAGCTGTCGTCCCGGGCCAGCTCACACTACATTCTAGGCCCCTGGGCCCTTGACCCTTTTGTGCCTCCATCTGCCAAAACACCTCTCATCTTTTTCACCTGTTTAACTTTTACTCAACCTTCAAAATTTCTGCCAGGAGCTATCTCAGTCGAAATAAGCAAACGTTTATTAGGCTATACTGCTTAACTACTGCTGCATAACAAGGCACCCCAAAGCTCAGTGGCCTAAAGCAACAATCATTTAGGATTTCTCACCATTCTGTGGGTCATCTGGAGGTCAGCTCATCTAGGCTAGCCTCGGCTTGGGGTGGCTCTGCTCCAGTATGCCCCAGACTGAGAAATTTCCTAGGACATGGAAATTATTTTAAAATGGGGGCAGTCCCAGGCACACTGGGATGGTTGGTCACCCTAGGGATAACCTGTAGTGCTTCTCCTCCCTCCTAGAACCAGCAGGCCAATCCAGGCTTACCTTTTTCATGGAAATGGCACCAAAGAGCAAAGCTCAACGGCACCAGCTTCTTCTGCATCAGGGCTGCTAACATTCATTGGCCAAAGCAAGTCACGTGGCCAAGCCAACTTGATTGGGGCGGGGCAACACACTCCACTCACCTGAGCAAGCAAGGGGAAGGGAGTGCCTATTTCTGAATCTCATCTACCACAGGCAGCTGCTGGGCAAGTTACTGAGGGTGAGAGACTCCTAGGACATCATTCCCGACCTCGGGGATTAGACTGCGTTAGATGCCACGTTCCCATGGCACACCATGAAAAGAAATGCTGCCCTTCCCCTAACACATCTGAAATCATGCATTTGCCACGGAAGACTCTAAGCTGCCCAAGTGGGAAAACCGAGGCGTGTACAGTACCTAGCATACAGTAAGGACTGAATCAATGCCTGTTAAACTAAACTGGTCAATTATACGCCCTTCATCATCATAGTCAACTCTCTCTTATCATATATACTCCAGTTTCTTTACTGGACTACCTTTGACATGCTCCCACACAAAATGATGGCTTACATGCAGGGGTCAGCAAAGTTTTTTGTAAAGAGCCAGAGAGAAAGTATTTTAGGCTTCGTCAGCTCTACGGTCTCTGTTCCAACAACTCTATCTGCCATTGTGGCAAAAAAAGCACCAGACCATACGTAAACCAATCAGGGTGGCTGGGTTTCAATAAAACTTTACTTACTAAAACAGGTGGTGGGCTGTATTTGGTCCCTAGACCATAGCCTATTGACCCTGGGTTAGAAGAAGCAGGAATGGCACTCGGAGTTGTGCAGACTGCACAAGCACAGAGAGTTCAAACCAGTGTTTCCCAAAGTGTGTTCCTTAGGGTACCGGTATCAGAATCAACTTGGACGGGGGTAGGGGAGTTAGGAGGCCAGGAGGGCTTGTTAAAATTGCACATTCCTGGATCCTATTTAGTTCACACCTCTGGAGAGGAACCTGGGAGTCCACATTTAAATGAGTCTCATGCGTGTTACAATTTGAAAATCACCAGTCTCAACATCATTACACTACGATTCAAACAGATATGCAGGATTCAAATCTTTACTCATAATTTCACTAAAAACGCACAAACGGGCTTCCCTGGTGGCGCGATGATTGAGAGTCCGCCTGCCGATGCAGGGGACACGGGTTCGTGCCCGGTCCGGGAAGACCCCACATGCCGCGGAGCGGCTGGGCCCGTGAGCCATGGCCGCTGAGCCTGCGCGTCCTGAGCCTGTGCTCCACAAGGGGAGAGGCCACAGCAGTGAGAGGCCCGCGTACCGCCAAAAAAAAAAAAAAAAAGCACAAACGTTATATCAAAGTATAGATGTAATACCAAATGAATACAAAATAGACTAGGATGATATATCGTAGGATATTATAAACAAGATATAGTATAACAAATTAAAAAATTTTTTACTTTGACATGTTTTTCCATAATTTGTATGCTAAACACAGGCTATAATTGTTTTAGTCAAGTAATGTTTAATTTTCATGCATAATTATTTTAGACATAGAGAAAAGGAGAGAAATCAGCACAGATTTAATAGTTAACGTATGGCTATATTTGTTTCAGTTTTATTTTTTAAAAGTAGTACAGATAAATTTCCCTCTTGTCCCCAGTCTCACAGTGGTAACATCATTCTAAACTTAGTGTGTATCATTCCCAAACATATTTTCCACACTTTTTCTACATACCAGTGAGGTCATCAAGACATAGTACTGTTTTGTGTGTCAAAGTTTTATAAATTATATTATACTGCAAATCATTCTTTTTTCAAATTTATTTATTATTTTATTTATTTATTTTTGGCCGCGTTGGGTCTTCGTTGCTGCGCGCGGGCTTTCTCTAGTTGCGGCAAGCGGGGACTACTCTTCGTTGCGGTGCGCGGGCTTCTCATTGTGGTGGCTTCTCTTTTTGCAGAGCACGGGCTCTAGGCGGGCGGGCTTCAGTAGTTGTGGCTCATGGGCTCTAGACAGCAGGCTTCAGTAGTTGTGGCACACGGGCTCAGTAGTTGTGGCTCACGGGCTCTAGAGCACAGGCTCAGTAGTTGGGGCACACAGTCTTCATTGCTCTGTGGCATGTGGGAACTTCCTGGACCAGGGATCGAACCTGTGTCCCCTGCATTGGCAGGCGGATTCTTAACCACTGCGCCACCCAGGAAGCCCTGCAAATCATTCTTAAAGTTATTTTTATAAAATAGTTAATATTAAAAAATTTCCACTCACTCTACAACCAGAGGCATGATGGGTAAAGGTGCCAAGGACCTGGTACCTCTCATGAATCAATTCACCTGATCCTTTTCCTACAACCTTGTTTAGGTAATTAAAGGAACACTTCACAGCAGGGTATGTCTGAGAAAAATCGATACCTAAGCTTCTACACTCGATGTGCAAATCTGCTTAAGGGAATGGACTTTTGTGTTTCTCCCACATACTGTGTCTATTAAAATTTCACTCGTTGCATAAGAGTGTTTTCTTTAAAAGCTTAACAAATTTAAGCTTTCTGGAACACATGAAAATATAACAAAGCATATAATGATGGCTTTGTATGTTTTTCTCTTCATTCAGCTCAACAATTTTTATAGTCATCAAAACCTCCAAGTAAAAAGGCTGCTTAGAGAAGAGCAATTCAATCTGATGATGACGACTTCGGCTGTCCCTGTACAATCACATTTGTCACAGTCTTAAGTAATAAACTCACTTTGATAAGGAGAAATTCAGAAAACAAATGGCCTAAAAGACAAGACGTTTGGAAATTTTTGGTTGAAACACTTGCTCTCCAGGGTCAAAATGAATGTGTTAAATCAAGGGAATTTTTGTTTCTATAATATGCTTCTTTAAGATAACGCCGTCGAAAAGAACTTCAAAGAAGGGTGAAGTATTTCTACAAAATAAACACTAGACCCTTGCCACTGATGGCAGGCTGGAGTGGGTGGATAGAGACTGGCTAGCACAGACGAAGGCATTAGTTATAGAGACTCCCCCTTCTAATCTCCCTTCTCTCAGCCCAGCCACTCTGCTGTCTCCCTGAAACGCAGGGACAATTAGGACAGTGTTCCCTCAAAAGGCCCCAAGTGAGCGGCACCCTCTGTTCTCATTCCTGGGCTCAACCCCCTGCAAGACAAAGACACCAGGGACCCTGAAAACTAACTGGGGAGATGCTGACATCACTAGCACTTGATAATTGATAGGTTATTTTCATCAGCAGCAGTAAAGAGGTAACCACTGATCTTACAGGACGTGAAGTAGAGGTGGCTAGTACACAAGTGGAGACGTCTGGTAAGGCCAGAAGCAGGAGATTAAAATTGTGGCCGCATATATAGGAAGGGAATGGTGAGCTGCAAAGGAGGGTCAGACTCCCAGCAGGAAAACAGTTCACTCAACGCCAGCATTGCGAGGAAAAGAACCAAGCATGCAGGCCTCACCTACACAGACAAAATTCTCAAGGAACTGCACCTGTGTCATTTTCTCAAGGAACTGCTAGGCCCATTTCCCTTCCCAAATGAGGTGAGGCCATGAAGGGTTTGAAGAAAAGTGTGAAATCCTGACAGGTTAAAAGGAATTGCTACAAAAATAGCACAGGTGTAGCTTACCTCATAAGTAATGACATTTGTGTTAAATAGCTAAAAAGAAACTTCCAAATTTCATCACCAAATACACGCATGCACACACATACTCAAGATGTGCTCCAGCATCTTCTAAAGTTTAGTTTGCTGACAATATTTGGTAGAGGAGGAATGAATACAGAAGCAAAGTACCAGTTACTGTATAGTTCCATAAAATACACATTATTGGTTATAGTTGATAAGAAAATGCTTGGCTAAAAGTAAATTACTATTCAAAATAAGAAAAAAGTTAACGGTGTCACATAACCTTTAATTTATTACATAGTGCAATATTGCTTGTTCAGGCCATAGGGAATTATAGTAGGTTGTAGCCTGTATCTGAGATTAGGTCAAAGGGTGTCACTTAAGGAAGTGACATCATTTAAGAATTACCTAAGCCAAGTAAGAATTAATATGTAAGCATATGCTCAGCCACTTCCAGAAGAGACACCCTTTACAAAATGAGATTACAATGGAGCCTGAGGAAAGTTCAAAATCTAACTTACCTATCTAAGGGACAGCCTCATACTAAAGAATAATTAAGGAATCAACAGCCTAATAAAATGTTTTGTCACCAGCCTAGTAAAGGTAGGAGAGAAAGATGAGGACAGAGGTGATGACCAGTAAGCATTTGTGGGTGTCTAGTGTCCAGAGCTGAGCACAGTGTCTGGAACCCTGTAAGTTCCCAAATGTCTGATGGCCTAGCACTGCTCAAAGAAACACAGGATGGGTCAGCCCCAAAGTGAAAGTGCATTAGTTTTTTAAAAACGTAAGTGGCCAAACAAAACACCCCAAACCCAATCTATGCATAACCTACTGGACAAGAATCTCTTACAAAAGGTGATTCCAATATTCACCCACGGTTGAGAATCAAGGCACTAATACAATTCCAGCTGGGCCTGACCCATCCTGTGTCTCTCTGGCCATCAAACACTTTGTGTAAGGTATGCCCCCTACCCCAATTAAGAAACACCAATCTTTGAGAAAGTTTACACTTTGTTTACAGATAAAGCTAAGTTAATGCTGGTTCTGTGTTTCAACTAACAATATTTAAAGGAACAATAAAATGAAGAAGCCTGCCATTTTTCCAATTCTAACTTTTTAAAATGTTTAAAAGAGCGTCAGATGCAAAGCATAAAGTAGTCTCCTCAGACGCTTCCTAGACAGCATCGGTGTCACTGGGGCCTGGGGGTGGGGGGGAAGAGGGGTACCTATCTGAAGGGCCGAGAACAGACACTGCCTTCCACAGTCACTAGGAAAACTAAGTTTTACACTCACGCTGATCGTTTGAATTACAGGAGCTTGGAACCAAAGGAGATCTTAGAGATTATTCTGTCATACACTTTCATCTTACAGATGAGGAAACAAAGAATCTGAGGGGTTTTGTGTGACACTGTGACACTAGCTCCATGGCTGCAGGAATTCCATCTAAGTAGTTTACCACTGTGTGGCCCAGCCTTTAACAGATACCCCAGAACATTTTTAGAAATTAATTGTCAGGTCATCAGCAAAGTTGGGACCCAGAGTCAGGCACAGTTTAAAATAATGATGATGATGATGATGGTGATGAAGACGACGCAACTACACTGAAAATAAACTGATCTTAAGAGACGTAAAGCAATTTTCCAAGATTACACTCCTCCAATACTCCGGAGCCTGAATCCCATCTGTCTTCACCGTGGTTTTGAATTGCCAGAATCATTTGTCCATAGAACAGACATGAGGCATAAAAAAAACCATTCTTTCTGAGATTAACACAGGTAACTGATCTCTCAGAATGTGTCGTTGTTATTAGTATTTTAACACCTGGGCTGGAAAAAAGGTTCCAGAGAGAAGAGGAAATTAACTTTGTCAGATTTGCAACATTAAGTACACAAGGTGTAATTAAGAGCAGATGGCCTTATTAGAGATAAGACTTTTTGCCTCATCTAGGATCCATTGAAAATCACGCTCAAAACCTGACATGGTTTGCCTGTGGTTGACCAGCAGGTGGCAGAACAGAACAATCCGTCTTCTGGAAAGCCCCAAGCAGTAGAGGCTTGGGTAAATTCAGGGAGAGTATTTGTAGTATTCAAACACTGGCCAAGCCCGGGTTAGGAACCAGCAAAGAATCCTACGTAGAACTCAAAACCTGACGGTATCTTATAAAATAGAAACAGTCGGGTATCCGTGCACTTCAATAACCTACGGGTTAAAATTCAGAAGTGTCTTTCATACTTACACAGGCCAGATGGCTGAGGAGCTAAAGAAGAAATATCACAGAGGACGCTGTCCAGCCTTTAGGACATTCGGGCGTCCATGTCAGTGTTTCCTAAACTTGCCTGCTCATCGGCATGACCTGGGGGGCGCTTATTAAAACACAAACTCTGGGGGCCCCTCCCAGACACACACAACCTCTGGGGAAAGGGCCAGGGAAGCACCTGAGGGGCTGATCAGCCAAGTTTGGGGGTCACTGGCTGTGTACTAACTACCTGGAGGGGAGGTACAGGTCAGGGTAGGCATCGACTGGCTGGGCGAGGCTGACTAACGTCACTGCTCAGCACGGGGTGGGGCCCTACGGCTGCCCAGCAAGCCTCCCCGTCAGCTGGGGGACCCGCCAGGCTCCCCACCCCTGACCCCGCATCTCTCTGTCCCTCCTTTTCACTCCAAAACCTCACTTATCCCATCTCCCCTCTCCTGGTTCACTCCTGCCTGCGGCTCACCATCTACAGCATGAATGAGTTTGCTCCTTGGCACTTTCAGCCTCTGTTTCTAGAGGCTGCCTCCCTCCCCCTCTGATTCCCTCTACTGCAAACAACAAAACGCCTCCCCGCAGCTGCGGCCTCCTCAACACAAGTTCCTCAACACAAGCGGGGACAGTACAGCCCCCCACTCGTTGCTCACTCTCATCCTGTGAGTCCCTAACACCCCGTAAATGGGGAAAACAGCCTGACCACAAGTTGGATCGCCCACCTCCACTGGGCCCTCGTCTTCCTACAGTATTTCTATACTTACTTTGCACGTCGCCCAGGTTGTTCCAAACCATTAGGTTTTCCTTTCAGCCTCACTCCCACCTTCATACCCAGACTCAAAGATAACCTCCCTTTAAATAAAGCGACAGTCGAGACGTCCCTCTACCATTCTCCCATCTGCCCTAAGGGAAATCCCCGCAGCTTCCAGCTTAGTTTGATCCATCTGGGCCTCGACGTTCTGCCACGTCAGCCTCGAACCGCAGCCCTGATCTTGTCAAATGCCGCTCCTTGTCAGGAGCCGCCGCTGCTAATCTAACCCAGGCTTCTCAGTCTTTGATTTAGGCCTCGTGAGCAGAGGCCAACCCATCCCCTTCTAGATTCATCTCAGTACCCCTCCCTTGGTTGCATTATTTCTGACCCTCCGAAGTGGCTATTTATGTATGCACACCCTCGCCCCAAGAACTTGCAAGGCACCACGAAGTTGGGCATATGGGATTCCTTAGTTTGCCATAGGTAACTGATGTCTAACCACCCATACTACCCCTTCTCCTGTCCACCAGTGATGGGCAACTCCTTGAGAAGAAAAATGTTAATTCTGTTGGTGTTCAGTAGAAATTCACTGAATAGATCATGTAGGAAGCAAGGCTTTTCCACTTTCCTCCCCTACCCCCCCAAGACATGCTCCTACAGCAGAGAGAGAGGGGGACAGCACAGATATCTAAATTAGGCACAGCTGGATTCCACTCTTGATTTCAACACATACTTATTGACAATCTGATCTGGCGCAAGCCTCTCTGAATCCAGCCACCCACTGAAAACATACAAACAAGAATAATAATACTGCCACCTAGTGGGGTTATGAGTCAAGCACATAGCACTGTAGGACGCCCTCAACGCATACATGGAAATCATTATTGTCAGGCGTATCTGTTTGAACTGGAGAATTTGCAAAATACAGTCAGAAAAAAAACAGGTAAGGGACTATTGGCACCAGTTTATCAAAAAATAAAAACAAAAACCACTGGTAGTAAAATATTATACTGTGGTTTAAGCTGCAGGAAGAAAAAGGGATAAAATTACAGAAACTTTCGCATATGATTTAACTTTCAAAGTTACCCTTTAAAAATATTTGTGGGTTTTTTTGGTACAATTATTCCCTGACAATTGATGTATTCTCATAGCCATAATTAAAGAGAATTAATCATGACCCTCAGAATACTGTGCTATCCCCCTTCCCCAAAACATTCAAGTCAGATTATCACCTTCAGAGAATACATAGGTTAGTTTCCAACAGGCATAGCACGGATATTTCAACGTACCTGTCAATCTAGCCTGCGTGAAAGAAAATCATTACATGAACATAGTAGAACACAAGATTACTTTCATACAATAGTGACTGTGCAAAAACTACGTTGCAAGAGCTAAAAATCAGGTGTCAGGTATGCAGATTGCTGTTTTTAATGAAAAATGTCTGTGGATATATTTCAGTAGGGTGATCTCAATGTTTTTTTAAAACACAGTGAGGTATATTGAACAGGGCAGCTAGGAGCTAATTTACAGCTTCTGAAAAGAAACTCTGATGGAGCAAAACTTTTGCCTGTAGACAATAATGAACCTTTCTCTGACAGTATCCCATACGCATCATTCTACACCAAATGCCACAGCCACAGGAAATCAGTTGCCCACAGCCTTACAAACCAAAGTTTACTTGCTTCCTCATTGTCTGTCATGGACTCTCCTAGCCATACTCTGTCATAGCAATTCACTTCAAAATTTAAAAATAAAGGTTTGTTTCATGGAGCTTTGATGAATCCCATCTGAAGGCCATTAAGACATACACACCCACTTCCACACAAACCAGAAAATCCGTAGAATTCAGAGGCTCATCAAGTCTTGAAGCTGGCAGTTATCCTAGCAACAAATAATTCACGCTTCCCCTTATGGGCAGAAAGAAGGCCGAGAGGTTTAGTGAATCAGCCATTGTCACCGAGGCAGTCAGGGGCACTGCTGGGACTGGAACCCTGGTTTCCTTGCCCCATCCAGGTTCTCCCTGCTTTACCACGCCTCCGCTCTGGCTCTGAAGTTAGTGAGTCCCCCTTGATACTCTTCAAGTCCATCAATGAGTCATGTTTCCGTTTCCTCACTCTGTTCCAAGTCGTCTTTGGTAGCACAGAGTTCATTCATTCACAATAACGCTAACTTGCTTGTACAGAGTACCAGCACACTCAAGAGTTATGAATTACACGTCACCTTCAAATCGGTGAAGCCAATGGCTAACTAAATCTAAAAATTAAAATTAAAAAAATCTAACTCTTAGCATTTAAAATACTTCCTTTCAACCTACTGTAAAACAACAGCCTATTTAGGAGATGAAAAAGTGAGTCATTGCTTTCAGCCAGCAGACGGGCTCCCCAGGCACAAACTCGCACATTATACACATTATACTTCATGGGCCTTTTAAATATTTACTTGTTAGCAGTATTCTTCCTTTCAGGTCAAAGATTATAGTACTTAGCAACACAAAGAAAGCAGAGGGATATAGTTATGAATTAGTAAACTGCTTTGCCAAGCCTTCCATTTGTTAATTCAGTCCAACTTCAAAGGGGATTTTAAAAAGAGCTTCAGCTGTCAGAAATCAACCCTCAGAAAATCACTGAATCAGAAAGTGACTTGGCCAGTCTTTCCCAAACTGGTGTTAAGGAAAAAATACTTAGTTGTAGGTATAATAGGAGCAAAAAGTCTCTTCCTATGCAAATAAGTTTGTTTAACTCACACAAAGTTTTAGAGAGATTTTTTGTTATCGTGTTAACCACAGGACTTTTCCCAGCCTTTGATATGCTAATGAATGCTGAAAATTTCCAAGGATGGGGTGAGAGGGGATTTCAGTTTATTTGATCACATCTATTATCTGGAGGGAGGCAGGGGTGTTGGGAATAAAATATGAGAAACACACTACCCCGGTGTCTCGCTTCCAGGCAACAGAGAGCGGAGAAAGGACTTTTTTTTAGGGTATTTTATTTTATTTTTGTTTGTTTGTTTTTAACATCTTTATTGGAGTATATATACTTGTGCTTTAGCAGCAGAGAATAGTTACATTCCCATTCACAACTATTTCAGGATAAGGTGAGGGTCTTTATTAAATCAAATGGGGATTGGAAGGAGGAGCCTAAACAGGGCTAAATCCCTAAGAGCTTAATTTCTCATGGCCACCAGGATTGCCAGTTCCTCTGGGCTTCCGAAATCACTCCCTGGCTCTCAGCAAAAACAGTCTCCTTACCTGTTCCTGTGGAATGACTTGGAGTAGTTGTGTACTTCCCCGGAACTCTTTGAAGTTCGTGCTCTAGTCTAGTTCAATGGGTTTTAACCATAGCTGTACATCAGAATCACCAAGGGAGCTTTCAACTCTACAGATGTGTGGGCACAATGCCAAATCTACAGAATCCAACTTGATTCCCAAGAAGCAGCAGCCAGAGCGGAAAACCACTGTTCTGCTTCCTAGGAAGACAAAGTCAATCGACAAATCATTAACCATGCGTGGACCATGAATTGAGCCCACTGACATTAATAAGGAAGGGCTGCATAGCAAGATTTTAATAAATCCCCAAATTTACTGACAAATCACAGGTGGCTTTTTTTCATTTCTGGGCCATTTTCACAAAGAAACACAAATATATTCCTTTGAGAGGAGTAGGTACTTGGAACAAAGCACGCTCACCAAAGCCCGTTCAGGCGCAGAGGGCTGCGCCTGGGGATCTGCTGGTTCCGTGAGCTAAGTCCACCCCCCACCCCCCAGCCCACCCTGCACATGACCCTAATTTGGGACTCATTTCATTACATGTCTTGAACCTTTGGAGGTCACCTGAGAAAATGAAAACCAGAAGTGCTCACTATACTAAAGCCAAGACTACTGTATGCTACACAGCATGGGGTACGGGCCTCCAGGGGGATCTTCGCAAGGAGCTCAGTCACCTACGTGAGATAGAAAGTGACGTACGAAAACCAGCTTTCTTCCTACATTATATTTACTTAGCCTTTCTTATATGTATCGTCTCTAAGCAGAGTGTCAGAAAATGGAACAAACATGACAAAATGGGAGTGAGCTAAAATTTAAAAAAAAAAAATATATATATATATATATATATATATATATATATATATATATATATATATATATATAAGAACCAACTTTAATATATGTAATAGGGGACCCTGGAGTAGAATATAAAAAGAATCTCTCTCTCTTTCCTTTCTGAATTTCTTTAATCAGCAGAAAAGATATCTATGGACAGTGAATGGGTAAAAATAGTCCAGCATAAAGACAGAGTTGAGAAATGGTGAGGAAGCAAAGCCATGAGTCCTGATGCAGATGATGGATAAGAGAAAGTGAGGAGTCTAGAGGCTGCCAAGGGTCCTGCTGCCACACCATCTATTGTATATGCACCTGCTGCAGGATTTGTATAATTGACAATGGTAGCTCCAATATCATTTATGATAGCATGGTGGCATTTCTGGGTCTCTCTCTCCTTTAACACTGACTTCTTTCCCAACCCCAAGGAGAAAAAAAAGGCCATAAACTTCTGTTTGAAAACTTAAACCAAACACATTCGGGACAAAAGTACCTCTTCCTTTGCATCTCTCACACAAAGCAACTTGAAAGGCACTTCTTTGGCAAAGATCTCAACGTCTTCAGGTATTCAAGTGTCAGTCTGACGTAGGCAAAAGAACAGGGCCTAGGAGTCAGAATCTACATTGTCTGACCAGTGGAGTCAGCCTGGATAAGTTGCTGAAATTCTCTGGACATCGTGACTGTAAAATGAAGAGATTAAATTACCACCCCGAGGCCCTCCCAGCTCTAAGGCTAGGGTGCCCATATGCCAGGACTGACTCTACTTCGCAGTTTCCAACAAACAATGCAACATCTCAACTACTGTTAAGCTACAGTGGGAGGCCCCCAGGGTCATGTGGAAACAATTTCTTAAATGAAAGCTTTTTCATCAACTACGTGAAAAGCACTTCATAAATCTAAAAATAGGCTAAAAGGATTATGTGGACAAGTCAATATAGGATTTTGATGGCTAAGTGGATCTCTAAACTATCAATGACATACCTCAAAGCAAGTGAAGAAACAGAACAGTGTTTCATTCATTAATATGTTTAAGATTATAAAGACGTGATGCCTTTGGCAAAACAGCCAAGGTTCTTAAAAGAATCAGCAGTACCACGAAAGGACACCCTGAGGAGTCTGCTGCAGTTAATTGAGCAGAGCATCTCCAAAGGGTTGATGAGGCTGTGTACATTATTAAGTTCACATCCATTTCTCACCTAGATTCAACGGAGGTGGCGGTGGGGAGATGGGCACCTACGGACAGACTCTCGAAGCTTCACTGATATAACCCTTTAAAATAGTTTCTAGAGGCAGCTGCAGCAGCAAATTATTCCTACCTTGCAAGAGTTAAGCTCAACCAAAAAAAATCTCTCAAGGAAACTTTTAAGCCCATAGGAGTCCTACGTTGCAATCAAAAAGTTAAGAGCTCCAAACACTGAGTAGAACACAAAAACCTAATATGCCGTACTCCCAGCAGGTCCTATGTAAACGGACATTCTTTTTTCATGATATTTTAATATTAGCATTGCCCTTCTTGCTTCCTTTAAGTAGCTGCACATCAGGAGGACCCAGAAATGAATATTATGATCTATTAAAGTACAAGAAGGACCAACCAACTCTCCATGAAACTGTTCAATAAGCAGAAGACATGTGCAAGTTAAAAAGCAGTTAAGCAGGCTTCCCTGGTGGCGCAGTGGTTGAGAACCTGCCTGCTAATGCAGGGGACACGGGTTCGAGCCCTGGTCTGGGAGGATCCCACATGCCGCGGAGCAACTAGGCCCGTGAGCCACAACTACTGAGCCTGCGCGTCTGGAGCCTGTGCTCCGCCAACAAGAGAGGCCGTGATAGTGAGAGGCCCGCGCACCGCGATGAAGAGTGGCCCCCGCTCACCGCAACTAGAGAAAGCCCTCGCACAGAAACGGAGACCCAACACAGCCAAAAATAAATAAATAAATAATTTAAAAAATGTAACAAATGTTCAAGTACAATTGGTGTCTTTAAAAAAACAAAGCAGTTAAGCATATATACTTCCTTGTATGAATGTTACTTTCAATTAAAAGTTAAAAAAAATCAACAAAATATAACACTGTTCTCTTGATTAACATAGAGCCTTGCATCAGTTTGACAAAACACTTAAATAGGAAGGAACCTATTAGGTTTTCCAACAGGTCATCTTGGGTTAAAAATCGGATAATGAAGAGAAATACAGATTTGTAATCAGAAGCCAAGTGATAATAGACATCATTTCTAATAATGTGAAAAATCTAATATAACTTAATTACATCATCTTAAGAGTCCCTATTTCTTAGTTTTCCAACTCCAGATATAGAAACAAAATAGTGCTTATTTTTTTGAGCCAGTGAATTGTTTACTTGAGTACCTAAAACCCTTGACCCTCACCTCTTAGGTTTCCTGCATCAAATGGAAATGAAAGAACACACAGAATTAACAGGTATTTATTAGGACCACTGTGTACCAGGTAGGTTGGGAACTACTAAGGACACAGGATGAGTAAGATGTGGTTGGGTGCTCCAGTGGGTGCCTGGTAAGAAAGGTAGTGGAATGTGAGTTAGTAGACATTACTACAATAAGCGATACATTACTTTTCAATTTGTGAACTGCATGGTTCTATTTTACACATACCCTTTTATATATGGAAGAAAAGATATGTCATGTAATAATGTTAAACTTAAATTTTTACTTATCCAGTGGAGAACAACTTTAGTTTATTAATTTCTTCCCTTTCATCTCTTGATATTCTTTTTTTTTTTTCCAGTGGGGGTTTCTTTCACTACACCTTTCTGTTTAATTTTTCTGCATTAATCTTTGACTTTCTCATCTACTAGTCTAGTTTCAAACTCATGCCTTTCTGGCTTTCTGACACTCATATCTAGGTTGGTTAACTGCTTTCTTAGAAGTGACCTTTATTATATTACTGATCTTTATTGAAAGTACTCGTCTAGCTTTCTATTAACTGATTTTTTTTTTCCTAACTGTCACCCAAATGAATCTGTAATTTCTACTCCTATTATTTCACTTACACAATTAACCCTGGACCAATTTCTTTCCAAGCCAAACAGGACCTCTATGCCTCTTATTTCCATTTACAATTTTATTTTTTTAACCTATTATTGTTCATTTAATTCAGTAATGTAGTATGCCTGCCAAATCCCACCTCAAAAACTCCAGGAGATGGCCTGAATTGCTTTTCTGTATTTTCTTGTATTTAACTGACACTTTGAATTCATTTTTTAGGAGTGTAGACGTGAGGGATGGCATGCCTGTGGATTCAGACAGACCTGGGCTCCTTTACTGGCTCAACACCATATACGTTGTATGAACTTGAGGTACACAGAAAGATTTAGCCCAACTTCTCTCTCTAAAGTCAAACATTGTAGAAGGGGGGTAAATTAGTTAATGTATACCGAGCATTCAGCCAGACACTCTGCATGCCTCAGTGAACAACGGGTATTTTAAGTAGCACATCTTTGGAGGAATATGGATTCCCCTCTTCGTGTGGGGAATATTCCTTCTATCCTACCTTCCTCTTGAGCAGCCATTTTCTTCCCTTCTTGCAGTCTTGAAGGACAATCTATGTTGTTGCCTCAGTTTTTTCAATGCACGGTTCTTGCCTCAGTGTACAGCAATACAACTTCACAACTTTTGTACCTGCTATGCTGATAAATGTCTAATAAATGTATATTGAGTCTGTTTAAAGCCAATTGCTATATCAGATGGCCACTTCTCTGCTGTAGTCTTCTTTGCTGACCTTCCTCCTCCTCTGCCCCTCAAATGGTGATGTTCATTCATGGCCCTTTCTGGGATTCTCTCTTGGTGATATCTTCCAGTCAACATGCCTTCAAACAACATAACGTATTACAAGAACTCTATAACCATGTTTCCAGCACTTGCACTCCTGTTACCATGGCCAACTGTTTTCCTGGCAATCCTCATCTAACTAACCTAAAGTCCCTCAACCTCAGTACTTCCAAATCAGAACTTAAGGTCCTTCCTCAAACGAAAAGTTAGTACCATCTAACTGGTTAATACCAAACCCATTAGCCCCACCGCCTAAAACAGAAAATTCAAAGTCAACGTGGATTTCTCACTTTCCATCTTTCTTTGAATCTCTTTAATCCACGTCCTTAATTCAGACCCTAATTAAATGAAAGGGTTTACACAGTGTCTTAGTCAGTTTAGGCTGCTACAACAAAAATATCATAGATTGGGTGGCTGAAACAGGCAGACCTGGTGTCTATTGAGAACCTGCTTCCTGGTTTGCAGATGGTGGTCTTCTTGTTGAATCCGCACATGGCAGAGAACTCAGAGTAAGCAAGCTCTCATGTCTCTTCTTAAAAGGGCACTAATTCCCTTCATTAGGGCTCCACCCTCATGACCTAACCACCCCCAAAGGCCTCACCTCCTAAAACCATCACACTTTCACCATATAAATTGGGCAGGGGGGTGCACATTCAATCCATAACATGTAATAACAGATACTCTGAAAAGGATCAATATCTATTTGCACCTTTCTACTTTTCCCTCCATTACCTCATGATTCTATGACAGTGGGCTTCAAATGGTTCTTCCCGCTTCCTTTTTCTAGTTCATCTAACCAGCAACAGCTTCACAAAACCTAGAAAGTCATAAGCAGTTCCTTAGGGTGGCATGCCTGTCTCAATTTGGTTCTTTATTAGTTAGCATCCCTTGGCTGAAACTAACAGCAACCGGCTTAAACAAACTTAAGCAAGGGGAATGTATTAGAAGGCCGAAATGGTAACTCATAGAAACCAACATTAAGAATACAACTGGTCTCCAGGGAAAACTGGAAATGACATGTCAGGAATCCATTAAGTTATTTCTCTCCATGTCTTGTTTGTGCCTTCTTCTTTATCTGTGCAAATCAACTTCCTGTGCTCCCCAGTCCACACAGTAAGACAATGGCTTAGAGGACCTCTTATGGATTGAATTGGGTCGCCCCCCCAAAAAAGATATGTTAGTATACTAACCCCCAGTATCTCAGAACGTGACCTTATTTGAGGATATGGTCTTTAAACAGGTAATCAAATTAAAATGAGATCATTAGGGCAGGCCCTAATGCGATATGATTGGTGCCCTTATAAAAAGGGGAAATTTGGACACAGAGACAGATACAAATAGAAGGGAGACAATGTGAAGAGACACAGGGAGAAGATGACCAACTACAAGCCAGGGAGAGAGGCCTTGTACCAGTCCTTCCTCAGCCCTCAGAAAGCACCAAACCTGCCAACACCTTGATTTCAGCTCTAGCACCCAAATCCAAAATTACTACACAGAGTAATTCCCTCTCTCTCTCTCTCTCTCTTTCTCTCTGCCCTCGTCTTTCATTCTCCCTGTCACAATACCCAAGAGGACACCCTGACTGACCAGCTTTGGATTGGTGGTCAACCTAGTCCAGTGCACTGGGTCAGGCTCCCTGAACAAACATGGCTCTGAGGACGAGGGGTGGGGATGGGGCATCAGAGAAGCACATCTTCATGAGGTGTAGCATCTGAAACGCAACATAATTAACATTATTTGGGGACAGTATTATAACAAATCACTGTTATTATGTTACAGCACATACTGTGTCTACTCTATCAGGTGACTGCTGGTACACACTAGTCAAATACGGCAACACATGATAGGTTACAGAGTCACACTCAGCTGTCAGTGACTGGTTCTGCTATGATGACCAAAACTAGGTGGTCTGAGGCTTTGAAATTTTACCGTTAATAATATTGAATAGTTCAGTCTTCCAAAGAAAAATTCTAATTAACAATCCTTTTTCACAATAGTTTTTTAACATACTCTCCAGCCTAACTGTGGAGAAGATGAGGTCGGGGAAATGATTTTTTCTGGGGTAAACAGCACTATTAAGGGTAGAGACCCATCATCCCTCATGAATTAAAATCACACTACTCTCCAGTACTACAAACTACAATCTTTTCCCACCTCCCGCCCACGACTGTACCCAATGAAGAGAAGTTAGGAGATGGTGTGACAGAGTGCCGCCTTCTGAAAAGCAGGCAAATCATCAAAAGAAGCAGGAAATGAACCCTGGAAGTTCTCAATGGTAGTAGTACCTCCCCCTAGCAGGCATCCTGAACTGTGTGGGACATTTCGGGTTGCCACATTGACTGGGTCACATCACTGGCATTTTGTGGGCAGGCAGCAGGGAATACTGGACATCTTACAATGTGTAGGACAGTATATGGTCCTACCTCCTTCACAGATTTCAGAAGTTACAGACTTATGTTAGTAAAAAAGTCTTTTTCGTATCATCTGAGCTTAGAAACTCAATTCTATTTTATATAAAAATGCAACATTTGTGCTTGACTTTACTGTATGCCACATCTTCCAGAAATACAGATATTGTTAAAATTGAAAGATCATTTCAGTTTGCTTACTTTGGAATTTTATCGAGAATTATTCATCATTTCTGAAAATTGCATCACTGACAACACCCCCGCTCGCAGTGTTTGAAACACCAGCCTTCTCATCATGGTCATTCCATATACATGGAATGTGTCATTACATCTTCTAGTATAGTTTTGCCTAAGCAATGACTATGAAAAGCTACAAATGACTTTCCTTTTATTTCTCCTTACATTACAGTTAGGGTGTTATATTGACTTTTTAAAATGGTGTGTATAGGGACTTCCCTGGCAATCCAGTGGTTAAGACTCTGTGCTTCCACTGCAGGGGGCGCAGGTTCAATCCCTGGTCAGGGAACTAAGATCCCGCGTGCTGTGCAGAGCAACACCAAGAAAGAAAAAAAAAAAGTGTATAAATGGATTACACTGCCTAAGAAGTTCTTATTTTAATATAGGAAAGGATACCACAAAGTATTTGTTAGATTAGTGAGATCATTTAAACAATACCTGAGCATGACCCTTTCTCCACAGTACTCACAGATTCAGATTTGTCCAAAGAGACTAAAATGAGGGGAACATTTCCTTGCAGTGGGGTGGTAGAAACTATATGATTCTACCCAGTGCTGAATCCTGCCTCTGTTCCTTCTAGGATGGCAGCATCCTCACACCTTAAGCTCTATAATGAAGATGAGATTCCAGCAAATGACCTTCTGCACATTTCTTTTTAATTCAGGTCACTCTCGTGTTTTCAATCATTAGATTAACAAAAGTACAGGAGTCAAAGTTCAGAGCTCAGAGCCATGCTTTCCGTCCGATCCCCCTGTTTGATCACCAGCAAATCACCTACTCTCTATGTGTTCAAGTTTATCCAGCTGTAAAATTAGGAGCAGCTTTATTTGTTACCTCCCAGCACAGAAAACATTGTGAGCCACCTAATTGTTTTGAATTCCGGTATATATCTTTTCAAAACAAATTCTATACAACATGAATAGTTTTATGGTAACCTGTACTATATGAGAGAGATTTGGAACTCCTTAGAAGTCTTTTTCTTTCCCCCCTTGTAAATATACACAGAAATAATGGTGCTAGTGAAATTAGAATTGGCTTATCTAACCAAGTGTGTAACCCAGATACCCTCGAAACCTCCAGTTTCTCCTTGAGTGCTCGAGATACCCTGAGCTTATCAAATGACAGATGTGCAGTTTGGTCCAATCTGATCTCAAGGCAAGGTCTCAGGTTGGCTTAGGTTAGTACCTACAGAAGGGCTAGAAAGTAACTTTGCAATGTCACCTACATGTCTTTCCTGTTGATTGGTGCTGAAAGAATTCAGAATATAATGCTCTGGATACCCAGATGAAGAATGTAGCAAATTTAAAATGAAGCAATACAGAGGTATTCTGACGTTCTCTCACTGCCTTCTTTCAACTTGATTTAACATTGCCTACTGCAAAAATTAAGTGTTTATTAGCAGTATAAATGGTCATTAAACTCTAGGTTGCTGAGTGACAAAAACCTAAGAACTTTCTTTCCAAATGTTTTTAAACTTTAACTTTCATTTTTTAATCAAAAGAGAACATTGCTAAGCAAAATCAAGTGCAATCCATGCTTCCTTGGGTTCAGACCATTTGTCTCATTATATTACAGTAAGTTTAAATGGAAAAATAATTTTGGCACTTTTTAACAATCCAGAATTTTACTTGAGATTTTCTTAAAGTTTTTTTTTAGTAAACAGAAAATTCAGACACTTAGATCTTAATATCCTCATTAGAATTTATATGTTTGGCAATTAGAGGGATCAAAGGTTTTAATATGTGAGGGGGAAAATTTGTTTTACAATAATCCAAACCTCCAGTATTTTAAAATGTTCTTTAGAAAATTCATCCCACAAAAATGGCCACTTCATTCTGTAACATGATACGTCTCCATGTATCATCACGTGTCAGAATATACTGTCTACTTGGAAAGAGCTGCCTCCACTTCGAAATCATTTGCTACCCATCTGAGAGCATTTTTTCATGATGATTATGAAGGCACTGAATTCAACAGAAGACAAAGGATCCTATTCCAATATTATGTGCCTTCATTTACCTTTTGAGAGATTAAATGTACAGGATAGAATTTGGATTAACTGGAAAGGAATGACTATAAAATCTGGTTGCACTATAAATCTAAATCATTTATCCTGGAACTTTGATCTAAAGTAAACCTCACCAGGGTTGTTGGATATCTTTTGATTACACTTCTTGGCCTGATTTTAACTCTTTCATTTCAACACAGCAACTATAGCCACTGTTACCTCAAAATTCTCCTAAGTTATACTTTCCAGTTTTCTGTATACCCAACCTCAAGCTAAACCAACACCTACGTCATTAAGGAAATGTCAAACATTCTCCGTAATCTATTGGAAAACCTTTAACCTTCTGTTATGCATTCAGTGTCATCCTTGGACATGTGTTGCTACTGCCTAAGTGCACCTGTCACGCAGAAAATACGTGTCAGAGGAATACTGGTTTTTTTATTTTTAAGTCCTCTTTGGTAAAGCTAAAATAATGACTAATACTGACCATAGGAGTTTTTCTTAAATCAGGCAATAGCACTACAAAAACTCAGGGATTCATTTATTTTAATGACAAAAGCCAAAGCTAAGATTAAAGAGGAAGGAAATGTATATGCTTTAACTTCCTCCTAAGGTGACCTATCAGATTAAAAACCCCTACGCACAGTAAGTGTATCATTACTCCTTAAGACTACAATGAGACAGCACCATGCATATACTGAAAAATGACAGGATTAAGTTGGAATTGTTTTTAAGATGCAAAGGTGAAACAGGTTTATTTTTTAAAACTTGTGATTTTGAAATCATTTTCAATTTACAAGAAGGTACAAAGAAATGTACAGGGAAGTCCCATGCACCCCTCTCCCAAAATTAGTATCTTACATAACTATAGTACAATATCAAAACCAGGAAACTGACAATGGTACAATCCATACATCTTATTTATATTTCACCTGTTATATATGGACTCATTGTTTGTATGTGTGTAGTTCTATGCAATTGTACCACGTTACTTTGGGTTTTTTTTCAATTTTTGAATTTTATTATTTTTTTTATACAGCAGGTTCTTATTAGTAATCAATTTTATACACATCAGTGTATACATGTCAATCCCAATTGCCCAACTCATCACACCACCATTCCCACCCCCCCCACACTGCTTTCCCCCCTTGGTGTCCATACGTTTGTTCTCTACATCTGTGTCTCAATTTGTGCCCTGCAAACCGGTTCATCTGTACCATTTTTCTAGGTTCCACATATATGCATTAATATACGATATTTGTTTTTCTCTTTCTGACTTACTTCACTCTGTATGACAGTCTCTAGATCCATCCACATCTCAACAAATGACCCAATTTCGTTCCTTTTTATGGCTGAGTAATATTCCCTTGCATATATGTACCACATCTTCCTTATCCATTCGTCTGTCAATGGGCATTTAGGTTGCTTCCATGACCTGGCTATTGTAAATAGTGCTGCAATGAACATTGGGGTGCGTGTGTCTTTTTGAATTATGGACTTCTCTGGGTGTGTGCCCAGTAGTGGGACTGCTGGATCATATGGTAATTCTATTTTTAGTTTTTTAAGGAACCTCCATACTGTTCTCCATAGTGGCTGTATCAATTTACATTCCCACCAAGAGTGCAACAGGGTTCCCTTTTCTCCACACCCTCTCCAGCATTTGTCATTTGTGGATTTTCTGATGATGCCCATTCTAACTGGTGTGAGGTGATACCTCATTGTAGTTTTGATTTGCACTTCTCTAATAATTAGTGATGTAGGGCAGCTTTTCATGTGCTTCTTGGTCACCTGTATGTCTTCGTTGAAGAAATGTCTATTTAGGTCTTCTGCCCATTTTTGGATTGGGTTGTTTGTTTTTTTAATATTGAGCTGCATGAGCTCTTTATATATTTTGGAGATGAATCCTTTGTCCATTGATGCGTTTGTAAATATTTTCTCCCATTCTGAGGGTTGTCTTTTCATCTTGATTACGGTTCCCTTTGCTGTGGAAAAGGTTTTAAGTTTCATTAGGTCCCATTTGTTTATTTTTGTTTTCATTTCTATTACTCTAGGAGGTGGATCAAAAAAGATCTTGCTGTGATTTATGTCAAAGAGTGTTCTTCCTATGTTTTCCTCTAAGAGTTTTATAGTGTCCGATCTTCCATCTAGGTCTCTAATCCATTTGGAGTTTATTTTTTGTGTTTGGTGTTAGGGAGTGTTTAATTTCATTCTTTTCCATGTAGCTGTCCAGTTTTCCCAGCACCACTAATTGAAGAGACTGTCTTTTCTCCATTGTATATCCTTGCCTCCTTTGTCATAGATTAGTTGACCATAGGTGCGTGGGTTTATCTCTGGGCTTTGAATCTTGTTCCATTTATCTATGTTTCTGTTTCTGTGCCAGTACCATATTGTCTTGATTACTAGAGCTTTATAGTATAGTCTGAAGTCAGGGAGTCTGATTCCTCCAGCTCCGTTTTTTTCCCTCAAGACTGCTTTGGCTATTCAGGGTCTTTTGTGTCTCCATACAGATTTTAAGATTTTTTGTTCTAGTTCCATAAAAAATGCCATTGGTAATTTGATAGGGATTGCACTGAATCTGTAGATTGCTTTGTAGTATAGTCATTTTCACAATATTGATTCTTCCAATCCAAGAACATGGTATATCTCTCAATCTGTTAGTATCATCTTTAATTTCTTTCATCAGTGTCTTATAGTTTTCTGAATACAGGTCTTTTGTCTCCCTAGGTAGGTTTATTCCTAGGTATTTTATTCTTTTTGTTGCAGTGGTAAATGGGAGTGTTTCCTTAATTTCTCTTTCTTATTCTTCATTGTTGGTGTATAGGAATGCAAGAGATTTCTGTGCATTAATTTTGTATCCTGCAACTTTACCAAATTCATTGATTAGCTCTAGAGTTTCCTGGTGGTATATTTAGGATCCTCTATGTATAGTATCATGTCATCTGCAAACAGTGACAGCTTTTCTTCTTCTTTTCCAATTTGTATTCCTTTTATTTCTTTTTCTTCTCTGATTGCCATGGCTTAGGACTTCCAAAACTATGTTGAATAATAGTGGTGAGAGTGGACATCCTTGTCTTGTTCCTGATCTTAGAGGAAATGCTTTCAGTTTTTCACCATTGAGAATGATGTTTGCTGTGGGTTTGTAGTATATGGACTTTATTATGTTGAGGTAGGTTCCCTCTATGCGCCCTTTCTGGAGAGACTTTATATAAATAGGTGTTGAATTTTGTCAAAAGCTTTTTCTGTATCTATTGAGATGATCATATGATTTTTCTTCTTCAATTTGTTAATATGGTGTTTCACATTGATTGATTTGCATATATTGAAGAATCCTTGCATCCCTGGGATAAATCCCACTTGATCATGGTCTATGATCCTTTTAATGTGTTGTTGGATTCTGTTTGCTAGTATTTTGTTGAGGATTTTTGCATCTACATTCATCAGTGATATTGGTCTGTAATTTTCTTTTTTTGTAGTATCTTTGTCTGGTTTTGGTATCAGGGTGATGGTGGCCTCATGGAATGAGTTTTGGAGTGCTCCTCCCTCCACAATTTTTTGGAAGAGTTTGAGAAGGATGGGTGTTAGCTCTTCTGTAAATGTTTGATAGAATTCACCTGTGAAGCCATCTGGACCTGGACTTCTATTTGTTGGACGATTTTTAATCACAGTTTCAATTTCATTACTTGTGATTGGTCTGTTCATACTTCCTATTTCTTCCTGGCTCAGTCTTGGAAGGTTATACCTTTCTAAGAATCTGTCCATTTCTTCCAGGTTGTCCATTTTATTGGCATAGAGTTGCTTGTAGTAGTCTCTTAGGATGCTTTGTATTTCTGCAGTGTCTGTTGTAACTTCTCCTTTTTCGTTTCTCATTTTTTGATTTGAGTCCTCTCTCTCTTTTTCTTGATGAGTCTGGCTAATGGTTTATCAATTTTGTTTATCTTCTCAAAGAACCGTCTTTTAGTTTTATTGATCTTTGCTATTGTCTTCTTTGTTTCTATTTAATTTATTTCTGCTCTGATCTTTATGATTTTTTTCCTTCTGCTAACTTTGGGTTTTGTTTGTTCTTCTTTCTCTAGTTCCTTTAGGTGTAAGGTTAGATTGTTTACTTGAGATTTTTCTTGTTTCTTGAGGTAGGCTTGTATAGCTATAAACTTCCCTCTTAGAACTGCTTTTGCTGCATCCCATAGGTTTTGGATCGTCATGTTTTCATTTGTCACTTGTCTCTAGGTAGTTTTTGAGTTCCTCTTTGATTTCTTCAGTGATCTCTTGGTTATTTAGTAATGTATCGTTTAGTCTCCATGTGTTTGTGTTTTTTACATTTCTTTTCCCTGTAATTCATTTCTAATCTCATAGCGTTGTGGTCAGAAGAGATGCTTGATATGATTTCAATATTCTTAAATTTACTGAGGCTTCATTTGTGACCCAAGTTGTGATCTATCCTGGAGGATGTTCTGTGCACTTGAGAAGAAAGTGTAACCTGCTGTTTTTGGATGGAATGCCCCATAAATATCAATTAAATCTATCTGGTCTATTGTGTCATTTAAAGCTTCTGTTTTCTTATTTATTTTCATTTTGGATGATCTGTCCATTGGTGTAAGTGAGTTGTTAAAGTCCCCCACTATTATTTTGTTACTGTCGATTTCCTCTTTTAGAGCTGTTAGCAGTTGCCTTATGTATTGATGTGCTCCTATGTTGGGTGCATATATATTTATAATTGTTATATCTTCTTCTTGGATTGATCCCTTGATCATTATGTAGTGTCCTTCCTTGTCACTTGTAACATTCTTTATTTTAAAGTCTATTTTATCTGATATGAGTATTGCTACTCCAGCTTTCTTTTAATTTCCATTTGCATGAAATATGTTTTTCCATCCCTTCACTTTCAGTCTGAATGTGTCCCTAGGTCTGAAGTGGGTCTCTTGTTGACAGCATATATATGGGTCCCACATGTTACTTTGAAGAACCATCACCTCAGTCAATATTACATCACCACAGTGACTACACCTTTATAGCCACACCCACCCCATCCCTAACCCCTGACAACCACTAATCTGTTATCTATCTCTATAATTATGTTATTTCATGAATGCTATACAAATGGAATCATGCAGCGTATTTCCTTTTGAGATTGCCTTTTTTTTTTTTTTCTTCACTCAGCATAATTTCCTTGAGGTTCATTCCTTCTTATTACTGAGTATTACTCCATGGTATAGATGTATCACAGCTTGTTCATCCACTGAAGGACATCTGAGTATTTTCTAGTTTGGGGCTATTACAAATAAAGCTGCTATTAACAGCTTTATTAACAGTATACGTTTTCATCTTTCTGGGATATATGCCTAAGAGTCCAGCTGTTAGATCATATGGCAAGTCCATTTTTAATTTTAAACAGAAGTGCCAAATTATTTTCCAGAGTTTCTGTACCAGCAATGTAGGAATGATCCAGTTTCTACATATCCTCACTAGCACTCGGCGTTATTTTTTCATTTTAGCCATTCTGAATGGTATGTAGTGACACCTCATTATGGTTTTAACTTGCATTTCTCTAATGCCTAATGACTTTGGATATCTTTTCATATGCCTATTTGCCATCTGTATCTCCTTTCTCAGTGAAATGTCTCTGTGTATATTTGCCTAGTCCTAGTCCTGAAGAGTTTCTCCAATGTTTTTTCCCTAGACGTTCTGTAGTTTTATGTTTTACAGTTAAATCCATGATCCATTTTGAGTTAATTTTTGTATGAGGTATAAGCTTAGGTCAAGGTTCATTTTTTGCCTATAGATGTTCAGTTGCTCCAGCATCATTTATTAAGCATGTTTGTGTGGACCTATTTCTGAATTCTCTATTCTGTTCTACTGATCTGTTGTCGACCCAACCCCAGTACCACAATGTCCTGATTATTATAGCTATACAGTAGGCCTTAACATTAGGAAGAGTGATTGGTGCCATTTATTTTTTCTTTTCCAAAGTTGTTTTGGCTATTCTATGCCCTTTCCCTTTCCATATGACTTTTATTTTTTTTTAATTTATTTATTTTATGTATTTTTGGCTGTGTTGGGTCTTCGTTGCTGTGCACGGGCTTTCTCTAGTGGCGGCAAGGGGGGCTACTCTTCGTTGCGGTGCACGAGCTTCTCATTGCAGTGGCTTCTCTTGTTGCGGAGCACGGGCTCTAGGCACGGGGGCTTCAGTAGTTGTAGCACACGGGCTCAGTAGTTGTAGCTCGTGGGCTCTAGAGCACAGGCTCAGTAGTTGTGGTGCATGGCCTCAGTTGTTCCACAGCGTGGGGGATCTTCCCAGACCAGGGCTCGAACCCATGTCCCCTGCAGTGGCAGGCGGATTCTTAACCACTGCACCACTAGGTAAGCCCCCATATGAATTTTAGAATAAGTCTGTCTGTTTCTACCAAAAAGAAAAAAATTACTGAGACTTTAGTAAGAATTACATTAAATCTAAGATGAATTTGGAGAAGAACTGCCATCTTTAATATGGTGAATCCTCCAATCCATGAACATGGTATGTCTCTCTAAGTATTTAGGTTTTCTTTGATTTCTTTCAATAGCATTTTATAATTTTCAGCATACAGATCCTGTACATGTTTATTATTTCATTTTCTTCAGAGCAAATAAGGATATTACATTTTAAATTTCCAGTTCCATAGAAATGCAAATGATTTTTGCATGTTAATAGAATTATTTTTAAATCTCTATTTGATCTAATTTTGGATCGTGTCCAACAAGTGGAGGCATTTATCATTTTCCATGGGTAATGCAGCAAAGAGAATCCCCCTGGAACTGAATAAGGCATGCTTTTTGTTCTTTTCATCATCAGTGCATAATAGAATTATATCCTCATCATTAAGAATCCATGTATTCAAGACACTGTTGTGCTGTTACAAACTAAAGCAGAATTCCTTCCTAGGCAGTTCATAAATTGACAATGGACACCATCATGGTTAAGCATGTGAGGAACCCACAGAGAAAGCTCTCCAAACAAACAGAGAAATTGCCAACATGAACAAAAAGTAATTCAGCTCACAATGCTTTTTGCTGGCCTCAGTTTCCTTTTATGGGAAGAAGAAAGAGGCCTTCCACTCCCCAAATTAGCTACTTAAACAACTGGCCAAAATGTAACTATTTGTTTTAAGCTTTTAAAATGAAATCGTTTGCTGAGAGAAGAATAACATTTTATCCACTTCTAGGAGAAACCCCTTTGAGGATTTTGAGCATTTTAAAAACAAAACACCACTCAGCGCTCTAGCCCAGGGGTCCCCAACCCCAGGCCGTGGACCACTACAGGTCCCCGGCCTGTTAGGAAGCGGGCCACACAGCAGGAGGTGAGCGGCGGGCGAGTGAGCGATGCTTCATCTGTTGCTCCCCATCGCTCGCATTACCACCTGAGCCATCGCCCCCACCACCACCCCAACCGTGGAAAAACTGTCTTCCACGAAACCGATCCCTGGTGCCAAAAAGGTTGGGGACCACTGCTCTAGCCCTCAGGATTCTGAGATCAGTGTAAAGATCTCCCATGCGTTCCTGGATAGGCACTATGAAGTGGTGGGACCTGCACAGTAGAACTAGTGCTCATGTGAGAAGATCTTTCCCTAAAAGATTACTGGATACCTACTGTGTGCAGACCCCACACTAGGTGCTAAGGAACAAATGAGAATGGCCTCAGCCCTTGCCCTGAAGCAGCCCACAATCTAAAGACAGGAGGCTGACTTAAAAGTTACCATTATAAATTCTTACAGGTATAACCAGACCTATTTTTTTTTTTTTAACCAGACCTATTTTAGTTCCAAATTCCCTTCTCTCATTTTCAATCTCTCATTCTAAGAACATCTCACCCCTTTCAAACGTAAACACGTCATACACACTAAATGCTACCAAGAGGCACAGCTATAGTTGCAGGGCAATGTGGTTCACTACAAATTCCAAATCGATTTTAATTTTTCTTTTGAGAGAAAAATCACACACCTATAGCAACCACATATAGATGAGAGAACTGGTAAAATACACTGTGAATTTTAAGCTTACCTGGAATTAATTTAGAAGACCACAGAGATTCTGAACAGCAGAGCTGTGTGGGCAAGTTGGCCACTTGAAATGAGGGGCAGAAGTTTTCCAAAGATGACTGAGCAGGAGTTAACTGCGTTCAGGATTTTCCTATATATTGAAATTTCTTTCTGAAATCCACGCGAGAGAAGTGATCATCCTAAACAGCGGTCCTTAACCTTTGAAAATCTGATGAACACTAAGGATATTTTCTGCAGAAAGCACATAGACACACAAATGTTACCCCTGAAATCCATGGACCTCGGGTTAAGAATCCCAGCTGTACGGCACAGAAACACAGAAGGTGAGACCTTTCCGGCTAACCCCTTGCAGAAGGGCATGTCTCCGTTATTCTACACCTAGGATAACGCCTGGCACAAAGGCATTAAAAAAAAACCCTCCGTTAACAGAAGCAGAAACTGCTTGGCACAGCACTGTTAAACACACAGCAGACCTAACCTGGATTTCACCACTTTTACCTTTTTATGTAAACAAATAAAAATATAAATGCTCACATTCTCTCCTCAAAGGAGTTTGCCAGAATTAAAATACTGCAGCAGTCAAGAATAGAACAGATTTCTTTCAGCTGTAAGTATGTGATAAGGAACTACTGAGCAGAAAAAAAGACAAAGGTGTTAATTCTCTCAGTGCTGTGCCAGCTCCGCCCACCCTGTCTCCCCACCGTGACTTTATTAATTTGAAGGGTATTTTAACACGTTAGGCACAACCATAAAAGCAAAACTGTCCTCAAAGCGAGGCATCATACAACCAAAATGATTTTGCTTCCAGAGAGTAGGCCCATTACCATCTTCATCTGAATAAGATGTTTCTATACTGTTAAAGGTCTGTCCACACAGCGGCCTCTCTGCTGAAGGAAGCTGCTTGCAAAGCTGGGAGGAAAAGGTCCAGGACCCTTGAACTGCCAGGAAGCAGGGCAAAAGTGCAGTAATACGGAATGGACATGAGTTCTGGAGTCAGAAATTTGAGAGGTTTTACCACATCTTTCAATTCCTAATTGCGTATTCTTGAACATCGCAATCTCTCTGAACTTCAGTTGTAAGTCAACAGGAATTACTGTTCCGCTTCTTTCTTCTTGCTGTTTTTAGGCTTCTTAAATAAGGATTTTGTGAGCTCAAAATTAATAATACAGGTGAAGGGACTTCACAAGCAGGAAAGAGCTTTATGAATGCAAGTCTTCATTGCGTTCTCAAAGCCCTCTGCTGTGCCAGCCCCCTTCCCACGAATCACAGCCTACACAGGCGGCTCCACTCCCTCCATCCAGCCTGGAGAGTACACCGTCTGCACCTCCTTCCTCTTCCTCTTCCTCCTGTTCCTTCCCTTCCCCCCTTCCCCTCTTGCAACCAATATACTTCATTCTCCACAAAGAAGGAACTATTACCACTGTCTCATTCCCATCTACTACAGACTGTAATTAATTATCAATCATCATCACAAAATTTCAAAACAACAAAATGATACAGAGTCCCACAGTGTCCCTCATGATGGATGTTTTAGATGTCCATTTGTTTAACAAGCCTACAGAGTCATCTACTTATTCGGCATATTGCCCGTATTACTCCAGGTCACTTTTCTAGGCTAGGACCAAAGCTCCTTTGTATGCCAGCCACACAAGGTCCTCCACGATAAAAGGACCCCCACCCATCATAGGCCTCTTGCCACCAGCCGCCTAGCATCGTGTCCCCAATGCCTATATTCCCTAGCACACACCATGCTGTGTTCTGTGACTCACAATGCCCCTGCTCACCTATCAACTAAGACAGGACCTTCTCAAAGAGGAGACACCCCAGAGTTGGATAAAAATCTCTCCAGGGCTACCATATTCCCTGTGCACCAGCCTGAATGCTCCATCCTGTTTAGTAATTATTTCCTTTTCTTTAACTCTCTCTTCCATCTCATTAAGAAGAACAGTACCTTATTAAACTTTGTATCTCCACAAACTAGCACCATGCCTCTCAGTCAGTATTCAAGCAATAAATTCATCCACTCACTGAATGAAAGTCACAGTGCTAACACTGTAAACAGAGAGATGAGTCAGCCGTGGTCTCCCTCTTACAAATTTCTGACATCACTGCAGTGCACATCACTTCTAAATATACTGGCATCTGATAAACCAACCAAAGGAAAAAGAACGTGTTCACATAGATGAGCCCTGAAACAGACGAGAAGACAAAAACACTTCATCTGGCCCATAAGCAAAAAAGCTCTTGTAGCAATACGAGTTTCAATTTACACAGGACACCTTAAAATTGTGCAAATTTCTTTGAGTTGGAAGTGAGGTGGAATGTAATCAGGTTTACAGTTTTGATGCTCTGATTCTTGCTTCAGTGTACAAAAGCTTGGGGAACTCAAGAAAAGCAAGTTGCTTTGCATAGAATAAAAGCGGTGACGAATGCCTCATAAATGTGAGGACCGTCAGTGGTCATAACAGTAACCACAGAGTGGAGTTCCTCGTCTGCCTCCCTCCATCCTCTCAGGCTTTCAAGTTAAATGCTGAGGTCTGTTTCAAAAGGACAACTACTCGAAGGGAACACAGTCAGGAGACCAAATGGATGCTCTGTAATGTCTTTAAACTCATACCTACTAGGAAATCAAATTAAAAAGTCCCACGATCTAGGCTCCAATGGTCGGTGACTGTGAGAGGTGACTGTGTATGCCTCTCTGGGGCCTCAGCGGCACAACTCCCTTTGAGGTCCTCTCGGGAGATGCAGTGGTGTTCCCCGAGCATCCTAAGAGAGGAGCTGCTGCCTCCCCAGTTCCCCACCCCCATGCTCACCTTCGACCCTGCCAGCCTCACTCACTGTCCAGCCACAGGACGAAGCAGGGAAATCTGTTCTACAAGAGTGAGCCCCAACAAAAGAATTCTAGACCAAGACACTGCTTTGTCCGAGCACATATGTTAGTTCACAGGAGCAGAAATCGTATTAGAGGAAGGCTTTAGTTTGTTTGAAAGGCGCTAACATGTCTGTCTGTCAGAAAATCATGAAAACTACTCTGAATGACATGTTTTTCATGCCGAGTAATTTCTGAAATAAAGGAGGTCAGTTTTCAACAACAAAAGGGTCTCAAGAGTTTTCAATCTGAGCACCAATAATCCAAACACAAAAACTATAATGCAACAGAATTTTAACAGTTGGTCTTTAAAAAAAAAAAAGTAGCTCATTTTCAGGCTCCACATGCACAAGTCAACTAAACTGTTAAGAAGAGAGTTGAAAATTTTATACACGTTTCAACGCAGTATGTATCCAAGAATTCCCGCTTTCTCTATAAAACAGGCATGTTACAACGTGATAAGGTCTGTAGCCCAAACTCATTTCTTGAGCCTATTAGGTTTGATAAGACTTGCTTCCTGCACTGGAACTTTTGTATCTACTAACTTTCCATATTATTTCAGTTAACGTTCCATAAAGAAAATTCCTGATCCATTACTAAGGACGAGAAACTGAAGTAACTACTTGGAACAAGGATGATTTGGCAAAAAAATAAAGCAGAGGGGTCTCCTTCAACTGTCGCTATGAACAAAACTCTACAATTTCTTAGACAAATAACTGTGCTAGTTACATCATAATATACAAATAAATTCAGTATAAGATTGAGACTATCCCTTCCTTCTGGGGGATTAGGAAAAAACCTTAAAAGCAGGCAAGATATTTACATGATAGGAACATTTCGCTCATATCCACTGTATTACGCATCTACTCCTTAGAGACTGGAAGATGCTGGGCATGTAAAGACACAAAGTGGTTTTCAGGATACTCACGAGCCCATGAAACCGTATGCAAACTGACATGCATATATGCAATTTTCTCTAGGGAGAATAAAGCTTATCCAAAGAGTGCACAGTCCCTAAAAGATGAAGAATTGTTGATACAGACAATACATGCTGGAGAGTTCCCAGGAAATGTTACTTTCAAATAAAGTGACCAAGAACAGTGGATTTTCCAGAGGCCTCAAAGGGGGCAGAGTTTCACAGGCCAAAGCTAATAGAAATGGTGCACTGAATGAAGGGAGAAGGAGCGGGGGACCAAAACTGTGGCAGAGCATCGGCCAGGAAAAAGGCAGGACACAGGAGACGCTGCTCAAGCAAGCTGGAAACACATCACTGCGGGGGACACGCAATCCAAGAATCAGACTGCCTGGGCTCAAGTCCCACTACTGCTGCTCAGTGTGACCTCGACCAAGTTTTTTAACTTCATTTTCCTCTATAAAATGGTGATATCGACATCATCTATCTCAGATGTAGTTATGAGGATTAAATGAGATAATGAATGCAAAGTGCCGAGCACAGCCTCTGGCACCCAGCAACGCTCAACAGCTATCACTGGAATGATGCCGACCATTACTGCTGGCCCACCACTGCAACGCCCCCCAGGAACGTCCACTGAAGGGAGAGAGGCGCTCAGGTGCAGGGTGCAGTGTAGGTTCCTGGCGTCATGCCACACTTCTCCCTTGTATCTGACCTGAGGATTCAGCAGGACACTCTCAGCTTTCTTCCCCTTATCACCCCCACCTACTTCAACAAGACAGGGGCTGGCTGTTTGCCCCGACAGGCCTCTACCAACGTCTCCTCCCAAAGTGCCCCAAACAAATTTTTGAGCCAACTAAGACTTGAGAAGAAAGACAAGTTAGGTCTGGAGGCTACGTTGGCTAGACATTCAGTAGCAAATACTAGAAACACAACTTAAAAGACATAAACAAAAAGTGACACGTCCAGGGACAGATAGTTCAAAAGACGTGATTGCAAAACTCTCCTCTCAGCTCAACTTTCTTCTGGGTTCATTCCATCCTGTCTCTTGATGGCCCCAGCCTAAGACCCATGGCTGATTATCACTGGCTCAGGAAACCCAAGATAATAACTCTTTCCAAGCTGGGGGCGAGTGCCCACACTTAACTCGGCTGCCTCCAAAGTCACAAAAACCAAGAATGGGGTAGGAGGTCTCCCAAAAGAAAATAAAGATGTTATTTACAGAAAACGTAGGGAATGTATGCTAGAAAGGCACAAATAACACATATCTGTCAAAGGAACACATGACTAGATTCATGCCTTTAAGGAAGCACAGTGATTCTTGGCATGATATTCTCATCTGTTTATTTGAATGTGTTAGAACTGTTTTGGCTAAAAGTGGCAAAAAAAACAAAAACAAAAAAAACCCAAAACGTCTCAAGAAAAAGATCTGTTATACGGCTGCAAAGAT
This sequence comes from Phocoena phocoena, assembly GCF_963924675.1. Classification (NCBI taxonomy): domain Eukaryota; kingdom Metazoa; phylum Chordata; class Mammalia; order Artiodactyla; family Phocoenidae; genus Phocoena; species Phocoena phocoena. The sequence goes on along the minus strand of NC_089230.1, from coordinate 25,082,932 downwards.
TGCATGAGGAGATAAATCATGAAAATTGTTTCCCCCATGCCTAATATCCGACTCCGGTTAGCTTTGGGGGTGAAGACAGCCGTGGGCCCCCGTGTTGGGCATGAGGTGAAAGAGCCAGTCTGCTGAGAGGCGTCTGCTCTCTGCTAAACGGGAGTTCCTTCCCCCTAGAGTTGAGAAGCCAGGAAGTAACAAGCATAAAGGGGAAAAGTCAGCATATGGAAAGTAGATAAACCCGAGCAGGGATAACATCACTGGGAAGGTGAGCCAAGAAAAATGAGAAATATAAATCCCTATTTAAGCCACTTCATTTAAATTTCTGTTACTTGCAGCTGAGAGCAATCCTAGCTGATCTGGCAGACCACGGACCCAATTTCTTTCCACCTTCCCTTAACATGTTGTTCTTATCAAAAGATGGAGACAACTGCTGTAGGTGTCACAGTGAGAAATAATACACGCTGAATAAGAGGAAATTCTTCCCAGAATTCCTTCAGCAGGTGTCTTGCCATATCTCGTGGGCCAGAACTACAACATATGTTTATACCTCAACTCAAGTGGCAAGGAAAATGGTATTTCAATGATTTACTCCTGAAATGGGGTCACTTTCCGAAGAAAAAAAATAAGAGGTTCTGCTAATAAAACTATAGCGTGGATGGATGCCTGGTAGGCAACTCACAATGCCAATTAAACATAGCAGTCAATAGGGACTTCCCTGGTGGTCCAGTGGTAAAGAATCTGCCTTACAATGCAGGGGATGCAGGTTCGATCCCTGGTCAGGGACCTAAGACCCCACATGCCCTGGGACAACTAAGCCCACACGCCACAACTACTGAGCTCACACGCTTCAACTAGAGAGCCCATGTGCCACAAACTACAGAGCCCATGCGCTCTGGAGCCCGCGTGCCACAGTCAGAGAAAACCCACACGCCACAACTAGAGAGAAACCCCCACGCCAAAACTAGAGAGAAGCCCGTGCGCCACAACCAAGACCCGACACAGCCAAAAAAAATTTTTTAAATAAATAAATAATAATTTAAAAAAAAAACATAGCCATCAACAGACAGCACATTAATCATGCTTTTCATACATACATACCTCACTAAAAGAGTTAGGGGGACAATTTCTCAGTGTACTTTTGCTGCTTCAGTGGGATAAAAGTGCTTTAGTATTTACCATCACTTCAAATTAAAAGCTTATTAAATACATATGAGTACTAAGTGTAACCCCAGAACACATATAAAAATGTATACAAAAGCTAACCATTAAAGGCTGTTTAAAAACACAGAAAAGAAATGCCATATAAAAAGTATGTTGAAACTCTCGTATACTGCTGCTGGGAAGGTGCATTAGTACAGCCCTTTTAGAAGGCAATTTGGAAGCATCTATTAAAATTTTCAATGCCACCTACTCTATGCCTCAAATATTTTACTTCTCAGTATTCTATCCTGGAGAAACACTCACACCTGTGCACAGGAAGACAAATACAAGAACTGCACCATAGCCTGTGATAGCCAAAAAACAAAGCCATAAACCAAAACATTGGCAACAGCCTACATGACCAGCCACAGGGGAATGACGAACACTATGGTGTAACAATAATACAGAATACTGTGCAGCAATGAACAGAATGAGACAAGTATAAATGTGCCTGTGTGTAATGATCTTCAAGATGTGCTATTCTGATCATCAAATTTACTAGGAGACCAGAACTTAATTATTCCAACCACTATAAAAGAAATGATAATTATGTCATGCACTACAGGTGCTAATTATCATTAAAGTGGCACTGATATTACAATATATAGAAATATATCAAATTAACATGTACACCTTAAATTTACACGATGTTATATGTCAAATATATTTCAATTAAAAAAGGGTATATTCTCTTAACAGCAGAAAGCTGTATAATGCAAATTATAATAACTATAGGCAATTTTAAGGATAACTTCTGGAAGTAAATATAAATGCATAGAAAAAAAGTCTGGAAAGATATATGACAGAGTGAAAACACTGGTTACCTCTGAGGAGGGGACTAGGAAAAGTGGTCAAGGAGAACTGTAATGTTTGAATGTTTCCACACACAAAAAACATATATTTATAATTGAATTGAAACACTAGTCTTTCAACCATATTCCTTTTTAACTAGTCTGACACAATAGCATCCACCTTTACTGTGGACTTTAAATATATCTTCCCTGTACTAAACGAGCTGGTTTGTGGAATTCACATAGCATTAAACAAATTAAATATACACTTTAAAAAAATTAACTTCCCGGGCTTCCCTGGTGGCGCAGTGGTTGAGAGTCCGCCTGCCAATGCAGGGGACACGGGTGCGTGCCCTGGTCTGGGAGGATCCCACATGCTGTGGAGCAGCTGGGCCCGTGAGCCATGGCCGCTCAGCCTGCGCGTCCGGAGCGTGTGCTCCGCAACTGGAGAGGCTGCAACAGCGAGAGGCCCGCGTACCGCAAAAAAAAAAAAAAAAAAAAAAATTAACTTCCCTTGCTGAGCCACTGCATTTATAAACCACTTGACAGAAGGGAAAAAACCCTCATTTTTAAAGGAGAGGGCACTGGAGATACCACCTTGAGTTTCAGGCAGACTAAGGAGCATTTATGCCTTCATAAGGAGCTGTCCGTAATTGTGTTTGCATTGGCTCTCTAAAGAGAGCTAATGGAATTAGAAGTAGATTTAAAGCAAATCCTGAGAAACACCACACCAGGCCCCTTTTTATTCCTAATGGAAAGTTTACCGATTCTGGAGGGAAAGTGAGACTGCTGCAAACAGGTATGGAAAGCTGCTTAAATATTGGCTGGTATTGTGCTTTTAACCAAATGCAGGCCTAAATATTGGCTATTAATAAAACAGCCTATAACGAAGCCCGAGCCTGAGTTTTAAGTAGTTGTTCCCATGCTGACAAGTCTTTCATTACTTCTGATTGAGGTGGAGTTTTAGACGATGACATCTGGCCTCTTGCCCTTCCCCAAATTCAGAAGCACTAATGGATGTGTGCCGTGCACAAGTCACTTCGGTGATGGCCACCGCAGAGGGGAAACGCCATGACAGGGTCCAGGAGCCTGCGCCAAGATTTCCCCTGCTGACCCATCCAGGCAGAGGCTTTTTCCATTTCATCAACACTCACCATGGGAATGGAATGTCAATAAAACCGAGGAAGTATGTAGGCCAAAGGATTCGATTAGAGGAGGAAAAAATACAGCAAGCAGGGAGCTGGACACTGGGAAATTCCCCCAAGGCATGCTAACATGCATGCTTCCCACCCCTTGGGGATGACCGGGCTGCCCTGCATCCTGTCCTCAGGGCTGGTGAGGCCACCAGGAGGCCACTGCCTCCATGGGTGCCCCCCAAAGCACCCCGGAGTTTGTGGACAACAGAATAGAGGGAAAATGTCTAAAAAGGGCATTGGAGTCCCTGGAAAGTGACAGGGGAGGGGAGGTGGGCAAGGCTGAGAAAGCAGGAGAAAGATGGGAATGGGTCGGTGCTAGGCTCACAGCTACTCTGGGATGGCCGGGAAATGGATGTTTCACTCTAGAAATCATTCTCCAGAAGGTCTGCATATTTCCATAATTTCTAATCAGCATCATGAAACCTCTTTCCTCCAGGGTTCTCCATCTCCAGGGACATCCCTTTCTACAGTAATATTGAGTGTAGTGCCAGACACTGCTGGTTTGCCTACCCAATATCCATTTCCTACTTCTTCCTTCCTACCAGTAACAACCTTGATACTGTTGAGGATGATGATGTGACTAATTAAACAGCTACGCTTTCTTTCTTCCCTCACAGATAAGGCTACGTGCTACCATTTTGGCCAACAGGATACAAGTAGAAATTGATGGATGGGGCTTCTGGGAAATCTCGTTATACGATGAGGCAATTCAGCTGGTGCTCACCCTTTGCCCTTCCTCTTCTTCCTGCTTGGAACCTAAGACAGATGCTGGAGATGAGGCAGCCATGTTATGACTACGAGGTGACAGACCCAATAAGGATAGCAGAGCAGAAACAATGGAGTATGATGATAGCCTCGTGACACCACCATATCATCCCTGGGATACCTGCTTCTGAACTTCTCATTACAGAGGAAAGCAAACATCCGCATGGATTAACCACCACTGTTTGGGACGTATGATGACGTATGAATGATGACAAATGAAGCAGGTGCTTGCTATAGAGCAGGACTTGTTCTGAAGTAAGCCACTCACTGAATCCTCTCAAGAACCCTACAAAGTAGCTACTACCCACAGCACCATTTTCAGCTGAGGAAACTGAGACACAGCAAACTTAAATAACATACCGTAGGATCACAAAGCTAGGAAATAACAGCGCAGGGATCTGAGTTCAGACAGAATAGCTCCAGGGGTCTGGGAAAGAGCAAGAAAGCCCATCCCTCCCCAGGTCTCAGCCTCCAGTGTTACGGAAACCTTGGGCTCACGGGCTGCTGCAGGTGTCGGCCGGGTAAGTGCCACCCTTCCACACCTTCTCCACACAGGAGAGCCTTCCAGCCCAAGCTGCCCTCCAGGCAGCAACCGGACAAAAACTGTGTTGTGTGGTTCACAGTCCTCTTACTGTAATGTTTAAAATGATGCCTTTTAGTCCCTCCTTGTCAATACAGCTATCTTGTTGGTGAAAAGGATGATTCTATTCATAGACATATTTCCAATCTTCTTTAGCTACAAAAAGACATTCACGTTTTATATGAATAGAGGCGCCTAGTTTAAGAAACCACGCTTTGAAATGGAAATAACCCAAGCAAGCAAGCCAGGTAAGTAACTAAGTAAATGAAGAAATAAATACTTAAGAATAATAGGAGGAGGGAGGAAGAACATGCAAATTCAAACCAATGCCCACTGACTTAAAGAGTGATGCCCAGGGCTTCCCTGGTGGCGCAGTGGTTAAGAGTCCGCCTGCCGATGCAGGGGACGCGGGTTCGTGCCCCGGTCCAGGAAGATCCCATGTGCTGCGGAGCGGCTGGGACCGTGAGCCATGGCCGCTGAGCCTGCGCGTCCGGAGCCTGTGCTCCGCAACGGGAGAGGCCACAAAAGTGAGAGGCCCGCGTACCTCACAAACAAAAAAAAAAAGAAGAGTGATGCCCAAGTTTATGCCAATACCTATGACTCCTGGTTATGGCTCTATTGACATGGAAGCAGAGTTAGTACTCTATTTCAAAATATCTGCTCTAATCAAATTTACCAAAGCCCCAGAAACAATAAAGTCTGATTTTGCTATTTTTTGAAGCAAAGCAAATAAATTCATACACAAGTTTTATTTCTTGTTGATGTTGTTTCTGAAATACATGCTGAAGGGACCACAAGCGGACTCTGCATTGCAGCTCAGCTATGTTACAATGAGACAGTTGCTACCTAAGGTCAAAAAACTGCAAGTTTGACCTCATAAACATCAGATACTTAGCTCCAACACTGCACTTCTTGAACACCAAGATACTAGTCAGTGAATAACAGTGAATTCAAGGAGAATGTTCACTCCGCTGAGTAGCAAAACTTACAGCAGGAGCAGGACAGGCCAATTCTTACTATTTACAACTCCTCTAGTGAGAGAGCCTGCAGGTGGGAGGGAGGGATAGAGGGAGAAAGAAGGGGAGAGAGAGACAGAGAGAGGGAGAGAGAAGGCAGAAGAAAGGAGAAAGTTCCTTCAGTGCTCCTTGCCACTCCGAGTATTTGAGTCAATGTTTAGCAAGGGCAGGGGCTCCCTGCAAGTCAGGATAAACCAGACTACAGAGGGCTCACTCAACAACCTGAAACTGAGGGGAGCGGCACAGAACAGGTCTTGCTAGATCTCTGGAATTTGTGAAACCAGTTTACATCCCCCTCTCCTCCTACCAAGACTATAGCAACGGGAGGAAGCTCTCCAGGAAAACTGCCTTGTCAGCTAGAACCAGGTCAAAGAAACAGTGAACTCCAGCCACAGAAGTTGCCATTCTTAGGGTTGATCCAAGTCTGGGGAGCAGAGGTGTATCTCTCCGTCACTCATCAAGCCAGAAGCCAAAAGGAAGTAGCCCTTTGAGCTCTCTGGGAGGGTCAGAGCCAGACCAGAAAGCATTAGCACTGCTCTCATAGGGGCAACAGGGATGCAGAAGTGACCTAGATGCAGTGCTGTTCTTGGTAAGGTTACCATCTGTTTGGGAAGACAAATTACCTCCCTCACATAAAGCAAGAAGCAAATCAAAAGAGACTGTAATTAAGTGCAAAAGTGGGAAGGGCAACTCAAATACTATAGTAACTCAAGGGAGAGGAGGAAAACTAGAGGCTGCAGAGGAAGGAAGGAGTGACCACAGGGCCACGGTGAGTCTTATACATAATGGAAAATGCTGGCTAATCAGAGCAGGAAAGGAGATCTTTTCTGGCTGTGGGAAGAGGCAGATGTAACATGTATACGAAGTCAGGTCGGTGTCCTGGCTTGTTGCAAGAAGAATTTCACAGGAAACAGATAAACTGCAAACCCCCCCACCCCCCCACCCCGCAATGAAATCCATTTACCTCCCAGACTCACTGGAAAGGTTAATCAGTCAATTGCCTCCCCTTCTTTTTTTCTCTCTTTCTCCCACCCCCTCCCATCCACGAGCCACCCTCTCCATTCAAAGACATCAAGTTCACCCTTCATGCGCTCCTCCATCTATTAGTCTATTCCTCCCTCCCTCGCTCCACTATTTGTTCATAGAGGAAGCACCATTCTTTAGGACATGAGTCTGCTGTATTGAGAACAGTTAAGAAGAGAAAGTCATGCTTGCAAAACAAATAGAGAATGAAAAACAGAACAAAAAAACTAAGATACCAGACAGCAATTAGCTAGGCTTGACAGCGCTTCTGAGTATATCAGGAACTCTACAGAACGGCAGGTACCACGTCCACATCACTACTGAATGACGGGCTTGAGTAATACGGAAGGGTATACACCCCCTCCCTGTCTGATCCCAACACAGTCCCATGCCGTTCAAACTGCCGTGAGCCGAGTAGGGCACACACAGTGACCCGCAAGGTGACGGCAGCTTCATGCTCACATCTGAGGCTGTCACTGATGGTTTTCACCCTGACCACCAAACATTTCTTATGAAGCTTTGTTTGTGCCCACTCTTGGGTTTTGACTAAAACTCTGTAGATACACAGAGGCAGAGCCCATGAGTTTCAAAAATAGAAAACACCCATTAGCAAATTCAGTACTTAGGGGTATATGAATACCTTCATATGGATATGATTTCGTATGCCACTATTTAATATGCATTAATGTATAGAAACTTATAACAGAGAATGAAGGGCAAAGCCATGCAAGCATTCTCGGGAATGCTAGAGAAGGAACACCTGTTAGATCAGGACTTCCCAGTTAAGGCCGTGCACCAGCCACCCAAGGAGATTTTGCTGAGAGCTGCATGCCCGGGCCCCAAACCCTGCTCCTGATTCACTGGGACCAGAGTGATGCTCAGACACGCCTGCTTTGAAAAAACTCCTCCAACTGGTTCTGACACACAGTTAAAACCTGGCGTACACCACAGTCTTAAATGACTCAGAACATTCTGGGCACTCTGTAGGACCTGCATTAGTAGCTGTCTTCAAGTCCCGTCCTATTCATAAGAGGAAGCACTTTTTGAATAACGACTATGTGAACCTGAAAGCAAAACACTGATGGGAAACATTTTCTGACTAGTTGTTTAGATCACTGCAGATAAACCACTCAACTAACTAATATGGCCAGAGAGGTATAGGCTATCTCAACAGCCAGTTATGAAATCAATTAAAAAAAATTTTAACTATTGTACAGTTGAAACTAATATAATATTGCAAATCAACTATACCTCAATAATAAGTGAATAAATAAACGAGGAAGGGAGGGAAGGAAGGAAAGAAAGAAGGAAGGAAGAAAGGAAGGAAAGAAGGGAGGGAGGAAGGAAGGAAGGGGGAGGGGGAGGGGGAGAGGGAAGGAAGGAAGGAAGGAAGGAAGGGGGAGGGGTGAGGGAGGGAAGGAAGGAAGGAAGGAAGACACAAGAGACCACATACTGTGCTTAGATGAGACACCCAGAAAAAGCAAACATGGAGACAAAAGGCAGATTAGTGGTTGTCATTGGTCTTGAAATGGGATAAGAATCAACTATAAATGGGCATGAGGGATCTTACTGGGCGAGGGGTGGTGAAAATGATCTAAAACAGATGATGATAGTTTCACCCCTCAGTAAAGTTACTTAAAATTATTGAATTGTACACTGGAAATGGGTGATATGTAAAATGTACTTCAATAAAGTTTAAAACAAATTTACCTATAACACTCAAAAGAGGAAGGTATAAAGGGAACTGCAGAGACACCACTAGGGTAAGGAAGAATACTTTTCCTTCTTTTTTCTGTGTCTACAGAATTTTACGCTCTTCTAAAACACTTTTTTTTTTTTTGCGGTACGCGGGCCTCTCACTGTTGTGGCCTCTCCCTTTGCGGAGCACAGGCTTCGGACGCGCAGGCCCAGCGGCCATGGCTCACGGGCCCAGCCGCTCCGCGGCATGGGGGATCTTCCCGGACCGGGGCACGAACCCGTGTCCCCCACATCGGCAGGCGGACTCTCAACCACTGCGCCACCAGGGAAGCCCTAAAACACTTTTGTATGAAAGAAATGCACAGAGAGATCTGACAGTAAGAGGTCCCACTCCAGCCACATGTAGATGAAACAGGAGGCCTGTCTGACACCTGGCAGAGACTTGAGCATTACATGTTTGCTAAAGCGAATTTGTGGTGCTTGATATTTAAAATACATGTGCATAATGTCATATGTCAATTATATTTCAATAAAGCTGAGGGGACTTTTTTAAAATAAATTATTAAAAACCATACAAATCATCACCTAAGAATGTTCACATGTCATGACACTCTTGTCTCCTGGGTCACTGGCCTCATCCCCTGGGCCTGAGTGTCAGAGGCTCCTGCCTCTTCCTCCGCAATGTCCACTTCTATGAGGGTGAGAAGGAGGAGGATACAGGCTACTTAAAATAATAAAATGAAAAACGTGTAAATACCAAATGAGCCACTGACATTTCCCCAAGGTAAATGTCTATTTATAGAGGAAGAACATAATACTTAATGTCATTATTAAAAACTAGTTTAGGGCTTGTTTTTAATACAAGCATGTTCTCCATGGAGTTTTTAAAAAGGAGGGGAGAATCATACAGAAACTTGGGATCTGCGAAGCTCTGAAATTATGTATCCTCCTTTTTCTGGGCAAGGGAAGGGGTCCACAGTTTTTCTGTAGGACCATCAGTAGTTGTGTTCAAGCCCAGAAAAGAGTCCATTATTCCAAAAAGTTTATGAACTATTTCTTCAGAAGGAAACTAAAGGTATAAACGAGCTGACAAAAATCAAAACCATATCCCATTCCAGAGAATTAACTGATTTGAAAATATACCAGTACAATGTGCACAAATGGATGTTAACAGTGCAAGATAAATTCATGGGCCAAGAAAACCATGGAGAGCAGAAAGGTTTGAGAAACTGAACAGTATGAACCAAAATCACAGAAGTAATTTTTTTAATTTCTAAGAATTGAAGGAGACTACTGACATAAATTATTAAGAAGCAATCTTCAAGTTAAAGCCACCCAAGTAAACAAAAACAACAAAACCATAACCCAATGGTCAAGTTTTTAAACTGCATTAAAAAAACAAAAAACAGGATACTCTGTAGTACCTGCCAAGAAAGAAGATGAGATAACATTTAAGATGCAAAGAAAAGAATCCTTCAGATTTAGGGAAAGAGAAAGAAGAGCCTGAAAGAAAATATGCACAAAGGAAATTATCACCCAGGCCCAGAACTGAGGCAAAACCCTCAGTTTGTTTGAAGACAGAAGAAAGTATTTCATGACCTAAATGATCTGAAACAATTTGTCAATAAGACCAACACCTGAGCAGGTCACAACAAAAGCAATAGGGTAGGAAGAGCTTATGCAGGAGACTCATGACCCTCCCCCTAATAATTTAATGTTAGCAAAATGTTATAATTGTTTATAACATTAGTCGATTGTTTTCAGAAGATCAAGGGATTCTGTTACTATAATGATGGAATATGACTTACTGAAAATGCTAAACGCCACATCAGTTCTAGAAAAGAGGCCAAGATGGAAGTCGCTAATATAAAATAACAAGAATTAAACAATTTTACTACAAATGCTAATGAAAAAATGGAAATAAAAGCATTTCCTTATTGCCTGTAATGCTATTCAAAAAGCATGCTGCAACACAAACCTGACACTAGAACAGATACGCTTTTGAACTGTGAGGGGAAAGGATTCTAGAATCCAAAAAAAACCATGCAGTAATATTCCAGATTATTGCTCCATCAAGTACAGCCTCCTTCAAGCTCAGTAGTGTGTGGCAATGTTGACTAGTGTTTAAGGTGGGAAACAGCTACAGAGGCCTGAGACAAGTTGGTCGATCTCCCAAGTGCCCCCTGCTTATGATTTTGTGAGCCAGTCTCTATTTTTCAAATATCCGATGTGCTGGGTATTTAGAGCAGAAGTAGGGGATCAGAGACAGGAGACCTAAGGACAATTCTTCCTGGCTTCATACCTGAGCCACACATGTGGGAAGGAAAGATGGGGTGAGTGAGGGGACACCACTGTCAGAGCAGCCCTTACTAACTCCCCAAGGAGCTAGTCTGGGGGAGACAGAAGAGTGAGGGGCGAAGTGTCGAACAGATGAGGCCATAGTAGCACCAACGTGAGCAGCTTTTTCCTAGAGTCACTGCTGATCTATTAACATCAGAGTTAAGAAATCTGAAGAACACTGAATCCTGAATAAAGAGATTGTTGAGAAGGGTTAATTACACTACCAATGGTACACAAATCACATATAGCAAAGTTCAGAGCTGCCTATACAGAATAAGCACATATCATTATCTTCCAATTTAGTTCCACAGAAAATCAGAGTTTAAGTTCATCCCAGAAACGTGAAAGCAAGAAAATGCAAAAACAATCAGGATAGTGGAGAACAGCACAAATTACATCCCAATTACATCTGGTAGCTTATCTTGTGAAATATCTCAAATGTAAAAAAAAACATAAATAGAACAAACTTCCTATTTTTTTAGAGTTCCATTGAATTATTTTTTTTTAGTGTAACTGATTACCTATCCAAAAAATGCACACAGACTAAAAATCAGGGGACATTCCCAGGTGTACCCAGTGTGTACAGAACCCACTGTCACTGTCACTGTCACAGGAAGGCCATGCTTCAGAGCCAGCTCCAGCAAGGAGACAGCCCTGTCTGCTAGGTCATTCTCCTACGAGTCATGTGACTTGGGGAACTGTGTCCAGCATCTCAATGCTTCAGCTTCTTCCTCTGTCAAATGAGAATAATGCCACCTAACTTGCAGGGATACTGTGAAGAGTAAACGAGAGAAAGTATGTAAAAGCAACTACCATAGTAGGTAGTGGGCGCTCCAAACACGCTAGCTATTAGGGAATTAGACAAAGAGCCTCAAGGTACATTAAAGCAAATCTATTTGTTCTAGTCTAGCCAGCAAATCTAAGTGTTCTAGTCTAGCCAGCAAATAAGTAAATATAAATGAAAAGCTAGCAGCAATGTAAACAAAAGAGGGAAAGCTGGGATGACGTGGCCAGAGAGAACTACAAGAGTAAGACTTGAAAGGCCCCTGCCAGAACAGGACAGCTTAAGCAGACAATGAAATTTGCCTGGAATAACCTAACTGCCATATAGGAGTAAATGGAAAAAAAAAAAAAAAAAAAAAGGAAACACACTAGATTTCCAGTTCTAACCAAATGACTTACAAAAATGGATCATGCAGTAAGTCAAAAATTTGGCCTACATTATGACAAAACGGGTTCATGCCCTGGTCCGGGAAGATCCCACATGCCGCGGAGTGGCTGGGCCCGTGAGCCATGGCCGCTGTGCCTGCGTATCCGGAGCCTGGCTCCGCAACGGGAGAGGCCACAACAGTGAGAGGCCCGCGTACCGCAAAAACAAACAAACAAATAAAAAATCAATCTTGAATAATGTTCCAGTATATGCAAACTGAAAACCAAAGTATCTCAAAGGCTGAACCTGGGAAGGAATTCAGAACACAATAAAATATGTTTGGTAAATAAGATAACAAAATGCTGGAAAGCTGCGAAGCAGAAGGAAAGAGAATTCAGAGAATTCGTTGCTCTACGACTGTGATTATATTGGTGACAAAATGAAAAGAAAAAAGAAAAGCATAATAAACCAAGCCTCTTGATGAAGAACTTAGGGAACAAATTATTAACAAGCCAAAATAAAATTAGAAAAGGCAAACTCGATAAAGAAACAAACAATATAGAGAAGGAAAATGCAATGAAATTGACAACCAAAACCAGTAGATGATTCTTTTGAAAATGAATGATTGACACCTAAAGTTAATAGATTTTTAAGCTAAGAAGAATGGACAAAACTATAAAGTATGTGAGTAGGAAATACATCAATAAATTCAATAAATGGAAAGAAAATCTATATTAAAAAAGAGGAAATTTCCAAATGTAACAAAATTCCATTCCCCAAGAAAGATTCAAGTGAAGGAACTGGAAAAATCTGACAATCTTTCAAAAAATCATTCTTATAATTAAAGTGACTCTACAGTATGATCTTGAAAGTTCAAATTTCAAATGGTCAGTCCTAGTATTACACTAGTACACTTCAGCAGAACCTGTTCTACATTTAATTCATAAATATATTCATATAATCACTCTACTTACAACAAATTATAAAATATAGATAAAACTGAAATGTTTATCTTAAGAGAAAACATTATTTTGATCCCAAAGATTGAGAGAGAGAAGAATGAGCCATATTCAATTTAAACAAAGAACTAGAAACTCAATAGGATTTTTACAGAAGGAAAAACATCGTGATTTCTCATAGTAACAGGGGAGAATCCGTATCATAACAGATTTAGCTTAGTAGATGGCAAGAAGGCCATAAACATCAGCCTTTCCAAATATAAACCTTATTAAAGGAAAACAGTGATGCAGTGAAGCAAGTATCTAAGGGTACTAATGAACATACACTTAAAACCAAAAATCAACCCCATGCCTACTGGAGAAATACTGTGAGCCAATTTCGATTTTAAAAAAGTAAAAAAACAGCAACAAGGTGAGGATACCATGTGATACCATTCCTAATCAAGATGATAGTAACCACTGCCCTCAAATAGTATAAAATAGAAAAAAGAGAGAATTGTATTGGATTGCTTACTTCACGGAGTTGTTTGGAGGATTCCGTGAGTTAATCAGGGACTTGCTCATCAGCATGCCTGGCTCAGAATAAATGGTCAAGGGAATTCAAGAATAAGTTGTCAAGGATAGGGTGGGCAGGGGAGGTGGCAGGGAAGTCGGGGATGATACAAAGGAGAGATACAAAACCAAATAAAGATGAACAATAAGGTATTGGTTCTCATGTTGGGGAGGAAGAGGTGTCGGGAGTGCATATTAATTTACTATTAAATAAATAAAAGGGAGGCGAGCATGGACCAATGATAATCTGCCATAAACCAAGAACTATGATTGATCTAATTATGCATACCCGAGTTCCAGAAAGGGGTGGGGGGAAGACTTAGCTATGTGAATAACTCCAGGAAAACAAACCAAATTTCCTAGTCTGTGTGACAAATTCAAGTTAAGAAACATCTATTGATCACTCTCTATAATTATCAGAGCTTGCACTCAGCCACACGATATCAGGTACAAATAAAAATACAGCCCCTGCTCCCAAGGGCATCACATTCCCCTGTGGGAGAGCACAGCCACACAGCTTTCCTCTGGGTGGTGCTCCTTTGGTAGTAGAGGACAGGACTGGGAGGGGGTCAAGAGCAGACAGGGTAGGTAACACTACAGTGATGTCCAAGGGCTGAGCAGGAAGGGAGAGTTCAGGGAAATGGAGGCGGGGGGCGGGGGGGAGGTACAAAACAGAGAACAGAATCAGCCAGGTGTTCTCAGGGAGTAACTTCTAGAAAAGAGCAGTGAGTGATGAGAAGCCACCAAGGAATTTCAGCAGGTGTGGAATCTGGATTTATAGGCAGGTGGATCTGAGGGTGAGCAGATCAGAACGACGCTGGAGGCCAGTTCAGAGGCCCTTGCAGTCACTTAGTCCAAAGAAAATGAAGCTCGGGACTGGTGCAGTGAAGTGAGGGTGGCCAGGGCAGGATGCTTGGGAACAGATGTCTTCAGGGGCAGGCAGGTAAATGATTGAAAGAGGCAAGGAGGTAGCAGGGAGTGCTGGAGGCTGCAGTGCACTGGAGAGCTTTAGTCCTCCACGGTGTGCTTTTCAACAGATACAATCCCAACCCACTATCCTGATTATTGAGATTACTGAGGAGAGACAACCTTTTGACATTACTAATTGATTGCCTGGATGTGAGGTGGTGAGAGACAGCAAAGTCTAAGGCGGCATGTCTCAAACTTTAATGTGCATAGAATTACCTAGAGAGCTTGTTAAAATGCAGATTCAAATTCAGTAGGTCTGGACTGGGGCTGGAGCCTCTGCATTTCTAACAAGCCGGGTGACACTGATGCTGCGGGTCATGGACCGCACTTAGAGGAGCAAGGATCTTCAGACCCTTGCTCCAGGAGACAAGGGAGTAGACAGAAGAGAAGGAGGGGCAGCTCTAAGAGTTCACTGTATGACACAAGGTGACTCGGGTTGCTGAAGTTGGGTGCATGCGTCTGGTGTCGTGAGTCTGGAGTTAATTCCCACAAGTACAAAAAGTAGAACAGATGGAATGAGATTACCTGGGGAAATTATGTAATGTCAAGGCAGAAGAACGGATGCCCTGTTTAGCTTGAGTGGGCAGTTATATCGCTCAGAAACCCCGTGCTGACTGACACTCCGATCAGTAAGGCTTGCCTCTGCACCTTCTCACATTTCTCCCACCTGGGTTAAATACGATCGAACACCGCCTAACATTTCTTCCCCAAACAAACGAACTTTGATATTTCCAAAGATCCTAAATGGCAGCAGAAGGGGCGTCTGCAAAAACTTCGACAGATCCTTGGAAAGATCCCTCATGAGAACCAAATTTCTTAAATATCTGTACCTGTCTCTACTACTTTGCATTACAGGTTTCCCTCAAGCTCTGTCAAAGAAGCGTGGAACAAATAACCCGAAAAACGAATTGTGAACTCTCTAAATAAAATTTCAGGTCACGATGTGTCCTGATTATTGTCCAGACATTGCTTTTCCAGAGTTCATGTCTGTTTCACACTTCAAGTCTAGACTATCACCCCTCACTTACCCCTCACTACATAACTGCTCTGTATCCCTGAAGGAGTTCTTTTCTTTCCTCCCTCTAGACTTTTGGAGGACAGGACAGTGCCATGAACACAGTGTAAGCTCAAAAGTATCTGCTGAATGAACGTTGTTTCCTTAGCCTAGCTCCTCTCTGTGGAAAATTACTGTTGAGGGGTGTTTCTCTCCGGCCTTCAGCATCGGTCAGCTTCCTGACCCTGCAGGGAGGCATTAGTGGCTACAACAATCCATTGTTAGAATCAAGAACAGGCAGAAGGCTGTCTCCAGACAGTCTGGTTTTAACTGATCAAATGATCCCTGGCTCTGAGGTGTCCAAATCATCCCATGTGCCTTCTTCGCCAACAAATTAATGTTGATCTGGGAAAGAAACATCTGGAAACAAGCATCCAGCCCTGCCTGACCGGTCCACTTAATTTAATTCAATCTAAAGACTGTTATTCAATTTTTAGAACTAAGTCTTTTAGGTGGGATGTTAACGCAAGAATCTCTCCTCTTAAGGCAAAACCGCAAAACAGCTACTGTCATTTTCTCACAGTTGATGTCCGTAGATGGGCTGATTCTATAGTCTATAAATTCTGCTAAATCACCAGACATACCAGACATACCTGTGAAGTGCGCTTGGGATTGAGGGCACATTAAACGGCTCAACTGGGTCCTTTTTTGCATTAAGCTGTTCACTGGGGTTTCAGCATCAGCTTCTCTTCTCTGTGATCCTGGCAGGGGAGGAACCTCTTAAGGATACTCCTCTTTCCCTTACTGCATTTGACAGCCCTGGGGGTAAGAGGAGCAGCCAGGTACTGAGGGGTGTGTGTGTGTGTGTGTGTGTGTGACAGAAGCTCCTGGCTCTATCTCCTGTGTGCGCATGTGTGTGTGTGTGTGTGTGTGTGTGTGTGACAGAAGCTCCTGGCTCTATCTCCTGTGTGTGTGTGTGTGTGTGTGTGTGTGTGACAGAAGCTTCTGGCTCTCTCTCCTGTGTGTGTGTGTGTGTGTGTGTGTGTGTGTGACAGAAGCTCCTGGCTCTATCTCCTGTGTGCGCATGTGTGTGTGTGTGTGTGTGTGTGTGTGACAGAAGCTCCTGGCTCTATCTCCTGTGTGTGTGTGTGTGTGTGTGTGACAGAAGCTTCTGGCTCTCTCTCCTGTGTGTGTGTGTGTGTGTGTGACAGAAGCTCCTGGCTCTATCTCCTGTGTGTGTGTGTGTGAGTGTGTGTGTGTGACAGAAGCTCCTGGCTCTATCTCCTGTGTGTGGGTGTGTGTGTGTGAGACAGAAGCTCCTGGCTCTATCTCCTACTCTCCAGTCCTGGCAATTTGAGTCTAGGTCATAAACATTCCCTCTCTGCCCCTGCGGAGCTATTTGGGTTTTTCCTGGCCCTTCTTATTAGCCCATTACCTCAATTTTCCTCTCTAGATTTGTACTTTGCTGGCCCCTAGAACGACAAACAAGCAGCAGTGTTACCTGAGAAAGAAAAAAATCCACGAAGATCAACTGAATTCTTATACACTCATGATACAGCCTGGGGCGGGGCAGGAGTAACTTTAAAACTTACCACACAGTAATCATGTTCAAAGAAATTTTTAATAAACATATAATTTGAAATGCAAGAGGTTTAAAAAACATAATACAGGATATACAGTTGACCCTCTGTATCCTGAGGTTCCATATGTGTGGATTCAACCAACCACAGATCAGAAATATTCAGAGGAAAAAAATTCCAGGAAGTCCCAGAAAGCAAACCTTGACTTTGCCATGCTGGCAACTATTTCCGTAGCATTTACAGTGTATTAGGTATTCTAAGTAGTCCAGAGGTGATCTGAAGTGTGGATATTCATAGGCTATATGCAAATACTACAGCATTGTATACAGGGGACTTGAGCATCCACGGGTTTTGGCATCCTTGAGGGTCCTGGAACCAATCCCCCCACAGCCGTCCTAAGGGATGACTTTAATGGGGAAATAAAGACAAGGATAAAGAAACAGCTTGCTCCTGCCAGAAAATTTAAAACAGCACTAAGTCTTCAATGTAGGAATTGAATGTTGCATTAAAGACTTTGTGTTATCGATTCATTAACTGGCACAGGGGGTTTTGATATTAAAATCAAATTTATGCCTCCATCAAGTTACAAAATTTCCAAACAGGGGAATGAAAATAAAAAGGACCCACTCTCCCATTTCCCAGGTTAATCAGACATTATTTCCTATTCCTGTATTCCTACTATGAAACTTGCATCTCAATACTCTCCTTAAACACTTCTACTTTCAGCAACTTATTTAATTAGACATTTCTATAGCTTTATTTTATGAAAAAGATAACAATGATCACATCTAAGGCTACACAAAAAAGTAAACTAATTAAATGTAACAGTATAAAATATTTCCTAGTCAGTCTTCACTCTACTCAAAGTAGCATTTTTTCTGATTAATGTCAGAATTTTGAAAAAAATTTAAAGTATAGTAGTGTTTGTGTGTGTATATATCCATATTAAAATTTCACTTAAATAAGTCATATGCATATTTCATGTATAAATTTCATCATATTAGATGTAACAAAAATACACATATCAAAGAATCAAGCAACTATGCTCATTAAAGATTATGACAAACTATAGTAAGTTAATAGTAAAAACTTAAATTAGAAAACTAAATGTTCAAAAATAGGGAAATGGTTGAATTATGGTACATACATGTGATGGAATATTATGTTTTCACTAACAATTACAATTTAAAAAACATGAGGAAATGTTCATGATAATAGTAGATTATTGTGACCACCTAGAGGGGTGGGATAGGGAGGGTGGGAGGGAGATGCTTTGGGGAGGAGATATGGGGATATATGTATATGTACAGCTGATTCACTTTGTTATGAAGCAGAAACTAACACACCACTGTAAAGCAACTATACTCCAATAAAGATGTTAAAAAATAAATAAATAAAAGTCATTGTGCTAATACAAAAAAAAATTTTTTTTTTAAGTAGATTGGGGGCTTCCCTGGTGGCACAGTGGTTGAGAGTCCGCCTGCCGATGCAAGGGACACGGGTTCGTGCCCCGGTCTGGGAAGATCCCACGTGCCGCGGAGTGGCTGGGCCCGTGAGCCATGGCTGCTGAGTCTGCGCGTCCGGAGCCTGTGCTCCGCAATGGGAGAGGCCATAACAGTGAGAGGCCCACGTGCCACACACACACACAAAAAAGTAGATTAGAAAAACAGAATATCAAACTATAACAGTCTATACATAAATGCATATGCACATATAAATCTCAACTACCCTTCAGGATCTAAATTAATATTAAAAAAAAGGCAAAACATAACAGAATACACCAACTCCATGTGGCAGGTTGCTGTACTTTCCAAATTCTCAGCATTAGCAAATATTGCTTACGTAATCAAATAAACATTTTTATAGATGACTATCTCATTTAATAATCAAGACTAAACAAAACATTATTGTATATCATATGCATATCGATATGCATATCTAGGAGAGGATTCTAACGTCTGGCATCATAAACAGCAAGGCCAATCTGAGTTGCTCTATGGAGTTGATGACTTACAGCTTTACCGTCACACTTTGGAACACTACACCCTACACCAGTTAGGTTAACTCCCCACTTCAATATTTTAATTTATCCTGATCCTGAGAAGCCCAAGAAGAACCATTCACTATGTAACTCAAAATACTGATTTTGGATTATTCTGAAATATTTTGAAATATTATTTTGAACCACTTACATTTAAATTACTTGTTTCTGTGTAATTAAAGCATGTTCCTCCATTCTTTTTCCACAGTAGCCACTGGCCAAGACTAGAAGGCATTTGGAGCCTCGCTGATTAGCAGAAACTGTTACTGCAAAAACTGAATTAGTCCATATAATCGGGTGCTTAGTAAATATTTATGGGATAAATGGATGCTGAAAAAGCACAACATTTTTATCCAGCACAGGTTTGAGAAGAAAACATCAGACATGTCATTACAGAGCTCAACCACTTCCAGTCATCCCACATCAGCCTCAGAGAGGCACTATCAGAGTTCTAATGATAAAACACAGTTGTCTTTCAAGGCTGCAACTTCAGAAAAAACAGTGTTTAATACTGAAGTCATCTGAAGAAGCTCCACTGCCTGTACACATAAGAATATTCTGTTCATGATGTGACTGAATAAAGTTAGCGTCCAAGGGTAATGGTTTCTACCTCCCTCCCATCAGCCCTGCCCAGACGCTACTACAGTGTGGGACAACTGATGGGATAGCAAGGAATCTTCACCCTAATCACTTCAATGAAGGCCAAATCCCATTATGATTTAAAAGCATCAGATATGTTTGTTGCACAATAATTTTTATATCAATATTACACTGAATTTTAAGAAAGCAATTGACAGATTTTTTTTTTTTTTTTAATGCACAGATTTAGTTGTGGAAGCATCTGTGGTAATAGGATTTCCTTCTAGCCTTCTAGGAAGCCTCAAACCTTAATAAGCAAACAGATAGGATTTACAAATTGATTTCTATGAAAACAGGCTTCATAAAAAAGTGCTGCAGTCTGGAGAAATAACGACCACACTCTTCAATTATGTACTTTTCAGATTTTCTTTAGCAGAACACAATCAATTTCTCCTGAAGAAAAAAACCCAAAACTTCTACTGAAAGATTCTACACTGTAGGGACTTCCCTGGCGGCTCAATGGTTAAGAATCCGCCTGCTAATGCAGGGGACACAGGTTCCAGCCCTGGTCCAGGAAGATCCCACATATCGTGGAGCAACTAAGCCCATGCGCCACAACTACTGAGCCTGCGCTCTAGAGCCTGCGAGCCACAACTACTGAGCCCACATGCCCCAACTACTGAAGCCCGTGTGCCTAGAGCCCGTGTTCTGCAACAAGAGAAGCCACCGCAATGAGAAGCCGGCGCACTGCAATGAAGCATAGCCCCCGCTCGCTGCAACTAGAGAAAGCCCGCGCACAGCAAGAAAGACCCAAAGCAGCCAAAAATAAATTTAAAAAAAAAAAAAAAAAAAAAAAGACTCTATACTGTAAAACCTTATAAAGTATATATGTTGATTACTCATTTCAAAGCCATCTTTGAAAGAAATAATTATATCCTTGGATGAATAGCTAAATGTGTTTTTTCAGTATGCTGAAAAGGAAACAACTAATTCTGAAGTTATACAGTTTCCACTTTTACAATCAATTTCATCTCCACCATGTGGCTGACAGCAATTGGTAAATGATTTAATATTTGTCAATCTGGGTAAATATGCTTGAGCTAAGAAATGTGTTATGCTTATCTTAACCTGATTCATTATTTTATTCTCAACGAGAAAAGTATATTTACTGTAAAGGAGGCAAAAAAAGTTAAGTCCTAATTGAATCCACATCAAAAAAAAGAAAAAAAAAAAACCACTTCCTATTTAAATGGATTGAAAGCCTTAAGCATTCAACTAACTTGAGAAAATGAAACTTGGTTACACTATTCCTGGATACATTTGCATCTTTCCTCAGAAAGCCCTGATAGGACCTTTCATTGCACTAATTTCCAGCCCTTTGCTGCCTTCTCGGTCACTATGGATCAAGCTGAATATTAATGAGTAAAAGCAGCCAGAATACAGGAAGCTCAGCCAAGAACACTAGGACAGACAAGAAAAGAGCTCACTATGTTCAAGAAAACATCTTTTAAGAGTTCTGGGCTCCCAGAAGTCAGGCCAAAACAGAGAGAAACTGCCTTTGGATGAGGATAAATAAGTTTGAGCTTTGCCCATAGGGGACGGTAAAAGACTTTTCTTCTCCTTTTGTACCGTCTGTTTTAATAAAGTTAAATCTGGGTTACAGCAGATTCGTGCTCACATCACGATTACTTGATTTGTCTGGAGAGGAAATACAACAAAATGCACAGTGTGTCATTAGGAACTGAAAGGAAATTTAGTATTTTTTAATGGCCATCTGGAAACTCTGTCAAATTACTTCTTCTCTCCATCTACTCCTGGGAGCAATTAAGGATATTCCTTGAAACTATCTTCAGGATAAAAAGTATTATCTAAAAACTTGAGAATTTGGGACAAATATATTTTATTCACCACAAAATAAGTAATTGCCATATAGTAACTTTTACTCATTAACTGCTTAAAACATCAATGTATACAACCTTCTTATCTTTATATACAAACTAATGTTTTTTCATTTTAGCTACTTTTTTTTGAAGAAACTTAGCTTTTTTTCCAGAACGCTATATATACTTCATCACATATGCCTGAGGGAGTACTATCAACGCTTCAAAGCTGCCATCAGTAAGACACTGTATTACAGACTATATTCTCACGGAGATCCGCCAACAGCCCTATCCTTGAACATTTTGTGTCACGAGGCAAATTTTCCCCTTCTTATCGTCCTCAGGTGTTAATGTCTATATCAAGGTTTTATTGTCTATATCAAGTGTCTATATCAAGTATCTATAAGTTGTGGGTGTGTAAGTGTGTGTTTTACTATCTTATACCATCTTAGTGCTCATCTGGTCCACACCCTCTGTTATACAGAAAAGGAAATTCTCAGGCCCAAAAGTTCCTTTACAATACAAAGTGGCATAGCTGGTAAGTGAAAGGAACCTAGTACTCTGACTTTTAGGCTAGAGCAACCGAACTTATTCTATCATTTCCTAGTAATTCTTTGTATTTTAATAGCACCTATCAAAGTGCCTTGGATGTAATAGGTATGTTAAAAATATTTACTGGTTAATAAAACCAAGTCACCTTCAATCCTGGGCCCATTCAAGCTCATGGGCTGATACATTATCAGACTGAACTCTCCAAACATATACAAACCATCAGCTTTGCTGACAACAACAATGTTTATAACTGGTAAGCAATGTTTCCAAAATACTGTAGACCTGTTCTAAAGTAGAATTGAAAAATAAAAGAAAATTAAAACAGTTCCCCATCTATCCCAAAACCAATCTCAGCTGATGACCATTCCTGCCCCTCTAATTTCAAAGAAAATAGAGGCAGTCAGAACACTGTCTGCTTCCAACGGCATTACCCAAACCACCCATCACCACCTGCCCCCAAATACTTGTACCCCATCCTTCCCTCCACCCATAAAGAATTAAGTGGCCTTCAAAACTATAATTCAAAAAGATACATGCACCCCTATGTACACAGCAGCACCATTCACAATAGCCAAGACATGGAAACAACCTAAATGTCCATCGAAAGATGAACAGATAAAGAAGATGTGGCATACATATACAGTGGAATACTACTCAGCCATAAAAAAAAGAATGAAATAAGGCCATTTGCAGTAACATGGATGGAACTAGAGATTATCATACTAAGTGAAGTAAGTCAGAAAGAGAAATGTGTAATCTACAGAATGACACAAATGGATAACTACACTAGACTCCCTCTTGTGAGAACACCAGAATCACAACTAACTGCTGAACAGTCATCGACAGGAAGACACTGGAACTCACCAAAAAAGATACCCCACATCCAAAGGCACAGGAGAAGCCACAATGAGACAGGAGGTGGGGCGCAATCACAATAAAATCAAATCCCATAACTGCTGGGTGGGTGACTCACAGACTGGAGAACACTTAATATCACAAAAGTCCACCCACTGGAGTGAAGGTTCTGAGCCCCACGTAAGGCTTCCAAACCTGAGGTTCCAGCAATGGGAGGAGGAATTCCTAGAGAATCAGACTTTGAAGGCTAGCGGGATATGATTGTGGGACTTCAACAGGACTGGGGGAAACAGAGACTCCACTCTTGGAGGGCAAACACAAAGTAGTGTGTGCACTGGGACCCAGAGGAAGGAGCAGTGACCCCAGGGGAGACTGAACCAGACCTACGTGCTAGTGTTGGAGGGTCTCCTGCAGAGGCGGGGGGTGGCTGTGTCTCACCGTGAGGAAAAGGACACTGGCAGCAGAAGTTCTGAGAAGTACTCCTTGGCGTGAGCCCTCCCAGAGTCCGCCATTAGCCCCACCAAAGAGCCCAGGTAGGCTCCAGTGTTGGGTCACCTCAGGCCAAACAACCAACAGGGAAGGAACCCAGCCCCAACCATCAGCAGACAAGCGGATTAAGGTTTTCCTGAGCTCTGCCCACCAGAGCAACAGTCAGCTCTACCCACCACCAGTCCCTCCCATCAGGAAACTTGCACAAGCCTCTTAGATAGCCTCATCCACCAGAGGGCAGACAGCAGAAGCAAGAAGAACTACAGTCCTACTGGCTGTGGAATGAAAACCACATTCACAGAAAGACAGACAAGATGAAAAGGCAGAGGGCTATGTACCAGGTGAAGGAACAAGATAAAACCCCAGAAAAACAACTGAATGAAATGGAGATAGGCAACCTTCCAGAAAAAGAATTCAGAATAATGATAGTGAAAATGATCCAGGACCTTGGGAAAAGAATGGAGGCAAAGATCGAGAAGACACAAGAAATGTTTAACAAAGACCTAGAAGAATGAAAGAACAAAGAGAGATGAACAATACAGTAACTGAAATGAAAAATACACTAGAAGGAATCAATACCAGAATAACTGAGGCAGAAGAACGGATAAGTGACCTGGAAGACACACTGGTGGAATTCACTGCTGCAGAACAGAATAAAGAGAAAAGAATGAAAAGAAATGAAGACAGCCTAAGAGACCTCTAGGACTACATTAAACACAACAACATTCGCAGTATAAGGGTCCCAGAAGGAGAAAAGACAGAGAAAGGACCCGAGAAAATATTTGAAGAGATTATAGTCGAAAAATTCCCTAACATGGGAAAGGAAATAGCCACCCAAGTCCAGGAAGTGCAGAAAGTCCCATACAGGATAAACCCAAGGAGAAACACGCCAAGACACATAGTAATCAAACTGGCAAAAATTAAAGACAAAGAAAAATTATTGAAAGCAGCAAGGGAAAAACAACAAAAAACATACAAGGGAACTCCCATAAGGTTAACAGCTGATTTCTCAGCAGAAACTCTACAAGCCAGGAGGGAGTGGCATGATATACTTAAAGTAGCATTATATACTTATACTTCCCATGAAAGGGAAGAACCTACAACCAAGATTACTCTACCCGGCAAGGATCTCATTCAGATTCGATGGGGAAATCAAAAGCTTTACAGACAAGCAAAAGTTAAGAGAATTCAGCCCCACCAAACCAGCCCAGCAACAAACGCTAAAGGAACTTCTCTAAGTGGGAAACACAAGAGAAGAAAAGGACCTACAAAAACAAACCCAAAACAATTAAGAAAATGGTAATAGGAACATACATATCAATAGTTACCTTAAATGTGAATGGATTAAATGCTTCACCCAAAAGACACAGGCTTGCTGAACGGATACAAAAACAACACCCGTATGTATGCTATCTGCAAGAGACCCACTTCAGACCTAGGGACACATACAGACTGAAAGTGAAGGGAAGGAAGAAGATATTCCATGCAAATGGAAATCAAAAGAAAGCTGGAGTAGCAATACTCATATCAGATAAAACAGACTTTAAAATAATGTTACAAGAGACAAGGAAGGACACTACATAATGATCAAGGGATCAATCCAAGAAGAAGATATAACAATTATAAATATATATGCACCCAACATAGGAGCACATCAATAAATAAGGCAACTGCTAACAGCTCTAAAAGAGGAAATCAACAGTAACACAATAATAGTGGGGGACTTTAACAACTCCCTCACACCAATGAACAGATCATCCAAACAGAAAATTAATAAGGAAACACAAGCTTTAAACGGCACAACAGACCAGATAGATATAATTGATATTTATGGGGCATTCCATTCAAAAACAGCAGATTACACTTTCTTCCCAAGTGTGCATGGAACATTCTCCAGAATAGATCAGATCTTGGGTCACAAATCAAGCCTCAGTAAATTTAAGAAAACTGAAATCATATCAAGCATCTCTTCTGACCACAACACTATGAGATTAGAAATTAATTACAGAGAAAAAAATGTAAAAAAAACAAACACATGGAGGCTAGACAAC
This sequence comes from Phocoena phocoena, assembly GCF_963924675.1. Taxonomy (NCBI): domain Eukaryota; kingdom Metazoa; phylum Chordata; class Mammalia; order Artiodactyla; family Phocoenidae; genus Phocoena; species Phocoena phocoena. Next base: position 25,057,678 of record NC_089230.1, on the reverse strand, counting down.
ACGTTACTAAATAACCAAGAGATCACTGAAGAAATCAAAGAGGAACTCAAAAACTACCTAGAGACAAATGACAATGAAAACACGACGATCCCAAACCTATGGGATGCAGCAAACGCAGTTCTAAGAGGGAAGTTTATACCAATACAAGCCTAACTCAAGAAACAAGAAAAAATCTCAAGTAAACAATCTAACCTTACACCTAAAGGAACTAGAGAAAGGACAATCAAAAACCAAAGTTAGCAGAAGGAAAGAAATGATAAAGATCAGAGAAGAAATAAATTAAATAGAAACAAAGAAAACAATAGCAAAGATCAATAAAACTAAAAGATGATTCTTTGAGAAGATAAACAAAATTGATAAACCATTAGCCAGACTCATCAAGAAAAAGAGAGAGAGGACTCAAATCAATAAAATGAGAAACGAAAAAGGAGAAGTTACAACAGACACCGCAGAAATACAAAGCATCCTAAGAGACTACTACAAGCAACTCTATGCCAATAAAATGGACAACCTGGAAGAAATGGACAGATTCTTAGAAAGGTATAACCTTCCGAGACTGAACCAGGAAGAAACAGAAAGTATGAACAGACCAATCACAAGTAATGAAATTGAAACTGTGATTAAAAATCTTCCAACAAACAAAAGTCCAGGTCCAGATGGCTTCACAGGTGAATTCTATCAAACATTTACAGAAGAGCTAACACCCATCCTTCTCAAACTCTTCCAAAAAATTGCGGAGGAAGGAACACTCCCAAACTCATTCTATGAGGCCACCATCACCCTGATACCAAAACCAGACAAAGATACTACAAAAAATGAAAATTACAGACCAATATCACTGATGAATATAGATGTAAAAATTCTCAACAAAATACTAGCAAACAGAATCCAACAACACATTAAAAGGATCATACACCATGATCAAGTGGGACTTATCCCAGGGATGCAAGGATTCTTCAATATACACAAATCAATCAATGTGATACACCATATTAAAAAGTTGAAGAAGAAAAACCATATGATCATCTCAATAGATACAGAAAAACCTTTTGACAAAATTCAACACTCATTTATGATGAAAACTCCCCAGAAAGTGGGCATAGAGGGGGAACCTACCTCAACATAATAAAGGCCATATACTACAAACCCACAGCAAACATCATTCTCAATGGTGAAAAACTGAAAGCATTTCCTCTAAGATCAGGAACAAGACAAGGATGCCCACTCTCACCACTATTATTCAACATAGTTTTGGAAGTCCTAGCCATGGCAATCAGAGAAGAAAAAGAAATAAAAGGAATACAAATTGGAAAAGAAGAAGTAAAACTGTCACTCTTTGCAGATGACATGACACTATACATAGAGAATCCTAAAGATGCCACCAGAAAACTACTAGAGCTAATCAATGAATTTGGTAAAGTTGCAGGATACAAAATCAATGCACAGAAATCTCTTGCATTCCTATACACCAACAATGAAGAATAAGAAAGAGAAATTAAGGAAACACTCCCATTTACCACTGCAACAAAAAGAATAAAATACCTAGGAATAAACCTACCTAGAGAGACAAAAACCTGTATGCAGAAAACTGTAAGACACTGATGAAAGAAATTAAAGATGATACCAACAGATGGAGAGATATACCATGTTTTTGGATTGGAAGAATCAATATTGTGAAAATGACTATACTACCCAAAGCAATCCACAGATTCAATGCAATCCATACCAAATTACCAATGGCATGTTTTACATAACTAGAACAAAAAAATCTTAAAATCTGTATGGAGACACAAAAGATCCTGAATAGCCAAAGCAGCCTTGAGGGAAAAAAGCGGAGCTGGAGGAATCAGACTCCCTGACTTCAGACTATACTACAAAGCTACAGTAATCAAGACAATGTGGTACTGGCACAGAAACAGAAATATAGATCAATGGAACAGAATAGAAAGCCCAGAGATAAACCCACAGACCTATGGTCAACTAATCTATGACAAAGGAGGCAAGGATACACAATGGAGAAAAGACAGTTTCTTCAATAAGTGGTGCTGGGAAAACTGGACAGCTACATGGAAAAGAATGAAATTAGAACACTCAATAACACCATACACAAAAATAAACTCAAAATGGATTAGAGACCTAAATGGAAGATTGGACACTATAAAACTCTTAGAGGAAAACATAGGAAGAACAGGAAGAACACTCTTTGACATAAATCACAGCGAGATCTTTTTTGATCCACCTCCTAGAGTAATAGAAATAAAAACAAAAATAAACAAATGGGACCTAATGAAATGCAAAAGCTTTTGCACAGCAAAGGAAACTATAAACAAGACGAATAGACATCCCTCAGAATGGGAGAAAGTATTTGCAAACGAATCAACAGACAAAGGATTAATCTCCAAAATATATAAACAGCTCAAGCAGCTCAATATTAAGAAAACAAACAACCCAATCAAAAAATGGGCAGAAGACCTAAATAGACATTTCTTCAAAGAAGACATACAGATGGCCAAGAAGCATATGAAAAGCTGCTCAACATCACTAATTATTAGAGAAATGCAAATCAAAACTACAATGAGGTATCATCTCACACCAGGTAGAATGGGCATCATCAGAAAATCTACAAGCGACAAATGCTGGAGAGGGTGTGGAGAAAAGGGAACCCTCTTGCACTGTTGGTGAGAATGTAAACTGATACAGCCACTATGGAGAACAGTATGGAGGTTACTTAAAGAACTAAAAATAGAACTACCATATCACCCAGCAATCCCACTACTGGGCATATACCCTGAGAAAACTATAATTCAAAAAGAGTCATAAAAAAAAAAAAAAAAAAAGAGTTATGTACCAAAATGTTCGTTGCAGCTCTATTTGCAATAGGCTGGAGATGGAAACAACCTAAGTGTCCATCATCAGATGAATGGATAAAGAAGATGTGGCACACATATACAATGGAATATTACTCAGCCTTAAAAAGAAATGAAATAGAGCTATTTGTAATAAGGTGGATGGACCTAGAGTCTGTCATACAGAGTGAAGTAAGTCAGAAAGAGAAAAACAAATACCGTATGCTAACACATATATATGGAATTTAAGAAAAAAAAAAGTCATGAAGAACCTAGGGGTAAGACAGGAATAAAGACACAGACCTACTAGAGAATGGACTTGAGGATATGGGGAGGGGGAAGGGTAAGCTGTGACAAAGCAAGGGAATGGCATGGACATATATACACTACCAAACGTAAAATAGATAGCTAGTAGGAAGCAGCCGCATAGCACAGGGAGATCAGCTCGGTGCTTTGTGACCACCTAGAGGGGTGGGATAGGGAGGGAGACGCAAGAGGGAAGAGATATGGGAACATATGTATATGTATAACTGATTCACTTTGTTATAAAGCAGGAACTAACACACCATTGTAAAGCAATTATACTCCAATAAAGATGTAAAACAAATAAATAAATAAAAATAAAATTACCATATGACCCAGCAATCCCACTACTGGGCATATACCCAGAGAAAACCTTAATTCAAAAAGACACACGCACCCCAATGTTCATTGCAGCACTATTTACAATAGCCAGGTCATGGAAGCAACCTAAATGCCCATCGACAGACGAATGGATAAGGAAGATGTGGTACATATATACAAGGGAATATTACTCAGCCATAAAAAGGAATGAAATTGGGTCATTTGTTGAGACGTGGATGGATCTAGAGACTGTCATACAGAGTGAAATATCGTATATTAACGCATATATGTGGAACCTTGAAAAATGGTACAGATGAACCGGTTTGCAGGGCAGAAATTGAGACACAGATGTAGAGAACAAATGTATGGACACCAAGGGGGGAAAGTGGCGGGGGGTGTGGGTGGTGGTGTGATGATTTGGGAGATTGGGATTGACATGTATACACTGATGTGTATATAATGGATGACTAAGAAGAATAATAAAATAAATACGCTAAAAAAAATGACACAAATGAACTTAGCTATGAAACAGAAACAGGCTCACAGACATCGATAACAGACTTGTGGCTGCCAAGGGGGAGGAGAGGTGGCAGAGGGATGGAGTGGGAGTTTGGGGTTAGCAGATGCCAACTACTATATATAGAATGGATAAACAACAAAGTCCCACCGTATAGCCCACGGAACTATATTCAATATCTTGTGATAACCATGATGGAGGGAATTCCCTGGCGGTCCAGTGGTTACGACTCGGCACTTTCACTCCTGTGGGCCCAGGTTCAATCCCTGGTCGGGGAACTAAGATCCCACAAGCCGTGCAGCGTGACCCCTCCCCCCCCCCAAAAATTTAATAAATAAAATAAACCATATTGGAAAAGAATATAAAAAAGAATGTATATATATGTAGAAATGAAACACTTTGCTGTACAGCAGAAATTAACACAACATTGTACATCAACTATACTTTGATAAAAAATTAAATTTAATTTAAAAATTAAGTGTCCTTTATTCGTGGCCACATGCCTCTAGCCTATGAAGATATGGAGCCCCTTCCTACTCCTATCCAGAAAGATAACTCCTCACTCTCTGCTCCCACCTCCTCAGGGAAGGTGGGCCATCACTGCCTCACTCTTTACTATATCGTTAACATCTATTAATATTTAAATGCTTCTTCCATATGAAAAGGTTTTTTTAAATGGAATTACAGCTAAGCTTCTTGATTAAGTAGTCTAACTCAATGCCACCACCATCTTACCTCCCATTTTCCCTCAGCTGACGACAATTTGACCTCTACTCTCTCCACTCCAAATAACTGCTTTTGAGAAGATCTATATCTTCCTAACTGCCAAATCCAAATAGATATCCCTGACACCTCACAGTGATTCCTCTGGGACTTCGTACTCCACTGACCACTCTTCTCTCCTTCCTGAAACTCCTCCCATGGCTGTATTATCACCGTCTACTTTTCTGTTAGTTGGTCTCAGTCTACTTTGGGATCCCAATTTCCACTGGCTATCCCTGAAATTAAGTTTTCCCTAGGGCCTGCAGTCTGCCTTTTTCTCATATTGTATAAACTCTCACTGAGCGATCTCTCTACCACATAGCTTCAAGTACCACCTACTCTCTGAGTGCTTCCAAATCAAATTCCCAGCTCAAATGTTCTGGCTTATTGGCTACCAACACATTCAAACAGATACCCTGCAAAGGTTCTTCAAGCAATAAATTTATTCATTTTTCTCTCAAAATAGCACCCGTTCCCTGAACAGGCTATGTGCTCTCATCTCTGAGAGCTTGGTATGTTTCTTCCCCTGAGACACCCTGCCCTTGACTAGCTATGAGTAGACTACATTCTTAACCCCCTTCTCATTCATCCACCTACCACCATAGACACTTTATTTTTCTTTAAAAAGAGACACTTTTCTAGCCTCTCTTGCAAGCTATCTAGGGCTAGCCAAGTAACCCAGTTCTTGTCAACAAGACATACAGAGAAGTCTTCTGAGGGGCCATGGGCAAGGTTTTTCTAGGAAAGAAAAAAACACTTCTTAGAAGAAGGAAGAAAACATAAGATAGATGTTCCCTCTAGCTGCCTGGCCTCTAGCGCTCCCCACAGTATCCTGCCTTTACACAGTTCTGTAAAGACAGAATGTCTAAAGCAGCAGTTTTCTAGAATTATTGCCTCTGAATTGCTAAGAAAAAGGCAATATAATATCCCTAATCACAGAGCTGAAAAAGGACTTATAACGAGAATATATAAAGAACTTCTACCCCTCAATAATCAAAAGACAAACAACCCAACAAAAATAGGCAGAAGGCTTGGACAGGCTCTCCTCTAAAAGACACATACAAACGGCCGATTAGTAGATGAAAAGGTAGTCAATCTCAAGGAAGTGAACATTCAAACTACAATGAGATATATCTTCATACATAATAAAAAGGTTAAATTAAAAAGAATGACAACAGCAGGGATGGCAGCAGCTAGAATTCTCATACATTCCAACCACTTTGGAAAAATTTGTGGTAGTTTCTTATAAAGTTTAGCATTTACCAATCCTTTGACCAACGAATCCCACTCATAGGTATTTACTCAAGAGAAGCGAAACTGTGTTCAACGAAAGACTTATATACAAATATTCACAGCAACTTCATTCATAATAGTCCAGAACTGGAAATAATCCAAATGTCCATCAACAGGAGAATGGATAAGCAAACTTAGGTATGCTCAAACACTGGGATAATACTCAGTAATAAAAAGGAATGAGCATTGGCATATGCAACAGCATGGGTGAATCTCAAAGATATTACATTTAGTGAAAGAGGCCAATTCTACAAAGAATATATATTTCTCCTCAGGATATAAGACTAAAATGAGCGGTTAGTGCTTTACAAAGTACATTCTCTAATGTTTTACTAGTTTATGCATGAAATTTTTTTCTAAAAAAATCACTGAAATCAGAGTCAGAAAGAGACAGTTTAAAGGAGTGTAGAACTTGAATACACCCTTACAATATGGGCTTGACTTGAGGTAGAGAAGATGAGGAAGAACGACGTGAGCAGAAAGACTGGGACACACGAAAAGCCGCAAGTAAGGAACGGAGACGAAACAGATAAGGTTGTGCGTAGTCTCCACTGACTGGTTTAGGAATCATGGAAAGTTAAACTGAATAAGGAAGTAAGAGGGTTCCAGATTATAGCAAACCATGAAGTTTAGGCAAAGGACTTCGGACGCGGTAACAAAGAGCCAATGTAAATGTTTTAAGAAAATGAAAGAAGGGGTATGGCGATGCTTCAGGAAATTTATTCTAGCAGCAGTGTAGAGTGTAAAAGAGAAGTGGGGGGAGCGGAGAAGAGGGAGTAATTAGTGGGGAGATCCAAAAGGGGGCCGAGCACAAGGAGATAAAGGCTGTGGGCCTGCAAGGGAAAAATAATGAAAAGGAAACTCAAGGGTTCAAAGAAAGACACTATAATTAAAGGGTAATCATTCTCAAGTATTTTACTCTAAGATTCTTTTAAATACTGGATCTCCGTCATAAACGTACTCATCAAACACTTAAGTGGTTATTTTCAAAAGGCTGACGAGCAGGGTAAGGACAGGTACGCTTAACACGTTAGGTAGAAGACGAGTCAGAGATGAAAGCAAATCAAGCCGAAATAGCTACTGAGTGAGATGTTGGGTTTTTTAAAATTAACAGCAGCTACCATTTATTGAGTCTACTGTACATCAAGCACTAAACTAGGTATTCTGCAGACATCATCTTCGTTCTTCTCAATTCTGAAGGTAACATCAGTTCTATATTTTATAAATGGGAAAACTGAGTCTCACAGAATCAATTCACCTGAATGAGGGCACATCTTTAAAAGTGGTAGGGCCAATATTCAAACCCATACTCATTTACATATGTTTAAAAACACATGTATGGGGCTTCCCTGGTGGCGCAGTGGTTGGGAGTCCGCCTGCCGATGCAGGGGACACGGGTTCGTGCCCCGGTCCGGGAGGATCCCGCATGCCGCGGAGTGGCTGGGCCCGTGAGCCATGGCCGCTGAGCCTGCGCGTCCGGAGCCTGTGCTCCACAACGGGAGAGGCCACAACGGTGAGAGGCCCGCGTACCACAAAAAAAAAAAAGAAAAAAAAAAAAAAAAAAAAAAAAAAAACACATGTATGTAAGATGGAGATGTGCCTATATTAGCACCTCGTCAGCCCCTGGCACAAAGCAGGCCCTAAACAATATCAAAATTAAAAAAGATAAAATCAAAATTATGGTATAATTAGGTACCACTTTAACAGAATCGCTTACACTTTTAATAAGAGGTAAAACATTTTTCAAGTTTATATGTATTCGTCGTTTAAAAAAGGAGATCAGAACAAGAAGGCAGCAAAAAATTTCTCGAAAACTTATTTTCATATTGTAATATGCAATAAGAAGTTTAAAAATCCATCTGGACTGAAAAGCTGAAAACGCGTAACACACAAAACAATGTTTGCAAAAGGGAGACACAGGCATTACTGTGTTATTATTACTGAATTCAAAATCTGATTTTGATTTTGAGGAATAGAGGCTGAGATAAGGAAGTAAGATGGCAGAGAAAACGAAGATGAGACAAAAGATAAATTATTACTTTTTAAATAAAAAACTAAAACACTGATGTGTTTTCTATATAAGTATATAAATATTAAAGTTCATCTTCCAGTTAAAATTCTGCTTCTAGATTCAATTAATATCTGCAGAGTACTTACTATGTATAGACACAGATTTAAGGAATTTTACATACTTCAACTCCTTTCATTCTAATTATCTGATTTATATGGTCTCTAACCTTGGATACAAGGTCAATGACCCTAAACATCTAAAAGGCCTCTGGGGCCTGATCAGGAATTCTAGAACAACAGTTACCTGTCACTAAGGTACTGTATGATTTACATAGGGCCTCAAAACCATAAAGGAGAAATGTTTGAAGATCGTATCTTATAATGTGGTTCTATTCTAGTAATTTCTCTTTTTAGTCTTATTTTATTTGATGATAGGATAATATAATGCTCATTTCCAATAAGGTTCACAAATGCTAGCATGATCTAGCAGCAATCTGGACCAAGTTTAACCATCAAAGCATTCCTCAGAAGCAGCAGGCAGCCTGTACCCCGCTCAGGCCCTTTCCCACCCCTCTCCTTCCTCCCCTACCCTTCCTTCTGCCAGGAAGCCTCTCCTGCCCCGCATCTTCCAGACTCACTCCCTCACCTCCTCCAGCTTTGCTTAAAAGTCACCTTAAAGAGGCTTGCTCAGCTTATTTAAAATTATAACCCATTCTCTCTCCTCGATTTCCATTACCCACCCTGCTTCACTGTTTCCATAGCACTCATCACCTTACAACCTACTATAGTATCTCCTTTTTGCCGTTATTTTCATTGTTTGTCTGCTCCCGTACTACGCGGCAGACTTCCCCAGAGCAGGGATCTTGGTCTTTTTGTTCACCAGGACACCTCAAGAATTTAAGAGGTATGTGGCATAAAATAAGTGCTCGATATATATATAACTTAATTTTTTAAAACATGAAGTATGATACATATGATATGATAAATAAGTGCTCGATATATATATAACTTAATTTTTTTAAAAAATGAAGTATGATATATTCTGAGCAAAAAGGTAAACCTAAAACCAAAACGTCTTTATATTCTTTCAGGTAGGGGGAAATGTTAAATACAAGCAGTTAACAGAAAATCCTAGTAAAGTTCCCAAGAACCTAAAGTTTCCCTCTTGTCATGTAATTATAGGGATACAAAAGCCTTTCCAATGCATCTTTCTTCCTCAAGCACCTTCCAACTCAGTAATTCCAGAAACATCGAAACATTCCTAACATTCCACATAAATCCCTTGTTACACAGGGTTTCAGCAGGGAATTATAAGAAAATCAACCACGCCAATATTTTTAACCCTTAACTCCAAATGATATTTTGTAAGCATTAGAAACTGTATATTGAAAAGACTCAGCGTATTACAGATACTTGAATTAAAAATAATTATCAATGCTTTAACAGAATTGGGGTAGGAAAAATCAGTGACTATCCACTGAGGAAGAAGTAGGAAACTGTGACATAATCCCTCACCATAAGCTGCCAATCTAGGACTGTTAGCCTACTGCCTAGACCAGCAACTCCTGGGGGGTGGGAAGAAAAGTTGACTAAAAAGCTAAATTCATTAATTCAAAACATAATTTGAGTGTAGAGTTAGAAATGCTAAGATCTGTCCTAGGTTCTGGATTTTACAGTCTTGAGCAAATAAGACATGATGCCACCTTTGTGAAGCTTACAATTTTGAGAGAAAATGTTTCTCTATAAAATTACTTTTACACGATCACACAGGTTAATGCCAAGAGGGAGGGAACACTGGTGTATTCAAATGTACACTGCTGGAGCCCATTAAGAATTTTAATTAAAATGGAACATACTACATCAGGAAGAAAAAAATTATGAAACAGGAGAGGGCTTGGATGTGAATGTTGTCCTTCTTGTGTCAAAATACTGATTCCCAGCTTTAGAAAATATCTGTGATGAAAGAATAAGACCTTGGCTCATCGTCTGTATCCACTAGGGAGCAGCATGTAAGTGTCAGCCTCTCTTTTTTGTACTAATCACTCAAGAAGAATGAGTCAACCAAAGGACCAGCACTGGTTACCAAAGTGAATATATTTTGTTCTGTAGTTTCCTGTCCCAGGGGCAAAAATATGAAACAAAACAAAATGGAGCAACGTACAGCACAAAATATTCAATTCAAGGCGTCATGCCAAGAAAACAACAGAAAGTTTTATACTTGAGCCAAAGGCTTCTTGGTTTCTTTTAAAAATTTAAATCGTGACAATTATCTTGATGTTTCTTGATGAATCAAATCTGTCCATGGAACAAAAGCTTGCTCGGGAGTTTCGTGTACTCTGTGGAATAATTATTTCCTAAGGTTATTCACTTTTTTAAGAAAGCAGCTTACAGACAGATTTAGAAGCTAGTGTGGCTTGAGTGAAAACATTGGTAATCAGTCAACCTACAGAGGTATTTAGTTTGAAACATCAATTGAAAAGAAAAGGATTCTGAGAAGAAAAGGAACTTAATGCATCCCATCAAAAAAATAATATTTTTATGGCTTCCCTGGTGGTGCAGTGGTTGAGAGTCCGCCTGCCGATATGGGGGACACCGGTTTGTTCCCCGGTCCGGGAAGATCCCACATGCCACGGAGCGGCTGGGCCCGTGAGCCATGGCCGCTGAGCCTGCGCGTCCGGAGCCTGTGCTCCGCAACAGGAGAGGCCACAACAGTGAGAGGCCCGCGTACCGCAAAAAAAAAAAAAAATAATAATAATAATATTTTTAATGTTCTTACTTACATTTCTCTTCCAACTTTGCGGTCTAAGTTGCTGCCAAAATTTTCAAAGTCATCAATAATACTTTACAGAGCTTGTATTTAATAACACCACTGAGTGACAGCCGAATCTCTCCAATGGCTATTTTATTCTTTCCCTCTTGGTGTAACTATATTAGTAAACAGCACACAGTACATTGATGAATCTATGTTAATAGCTGATAAGCAATAACTTATATTTTACTTTTCTAGCATGTAAATACAAATTATTGCTAAGTAGCTATTAAAATGCATTTTTCAAATCTCAGGGTGTTTTCATTTATCTACTGCTGCACAGCAAACCACCCTAAAACCTAGTGGCTTAAAGAAACAATTGTTTTATTTGCTGGCGACGCTGCAATCCAGGCTGGGCTCAGCTGGGCAAGTCTTCTCTTCAGCTCATTTTGCCAGTCATCACAGGAGGCTGCATTGAGCCAGCAGGGACCAGCTAAGAAACTGGAAGGGCCAGGCCCCTCTCTTTCCAGTAGTCGGAGGGCCTCTCTCCCACATGCCCTCTTCCTTAGGGTCACTGGACTTCTTAGATGTAAGTAGCGGGACTTCTTAAAGCTTAGGTCTGGAATTTACAGTGTGACTTCTGCTGATTCTGTCAGCTAACTCTCAGACCAAAACCACATTCAGAGGGAAGGGCCACACCATGGTGTAAATACTGGTAGGAGTTGTTTATTGCACTCCCCAATGTAACAGACCATCAGGGCAACTTACAGTCCACCTTCCAAACTTACACAGTATTTCTTTGGGTTAGTGCCACGCAAGAGGAAAGAATTTTTTTAAAAAAAGCTTTCAGGCAAAATAATTGAAAGAGAGGTACTACTAGATGAGAGTGGTAGAGGGGGTGGAAGGTAAGGTGAATATAATCAACCACAAAATAGCAAAACTGAACAAATTTGGTGTAAAAACTGTACCTTGATATATTCTGGGTTTTTTGAAATCATTAAACTGGTTTACTGGTAAATTAAGAAGGACTTGCATATAGAAGCTTCTTTAGCCATTACTTAGTACGTATCACATAATCCTCAAGGAGCTGAACAAAGAGAATGACACACCAGGTTATTACAGCAAAGTGTATTCACTACACCCTCATCAGCAATTAGGATGACAGTCAGGCTACCAAGCAGAGTGAGTGGGGAGGCAACAGCAAGAAGTGGCTCAACCTTTATATCCAGAACTCCTCACAGACCATGACAGCCTGCAGGGGATGTGGGTTCTGTAAGCTTCTTCTGGCCCCTCACTGGGAAGGCACTAGAGATAGCCTCATTCAATAGACCATTTCCATGCAATAGCTTTACTTCTTCAAGTCAAAGAAGCCATTCTGAAACTGGACACTCTACGGATCTTCCAATAATTAAACCTAAATATGATATAGATCTTTATTTCCTTCTATAAGGCCACTGAGAAAAAACATGGAACTCTATTTCTGAAAGGTTTTGTGTGGGTCTTGTTTAATTAGAGCAAGTTAGATCTGTTTGTAACACGATTGTTTTAAACTGCCTCATAGTTTTAGCACACGCAACAAAACTTGTCTGTTAAGCCTACACGTGCCAAGGAACTTAATGTAATACTTGATATTTTCAAAGAAAAAAATTGTATAAATTACAACTGACTTTTATTGGCATTTCTTTAGTTTTTTCTAAATGCTCACTAGTCCTTTTACTATTTAAATTTGGGGAGGGCATCTTAGAAAAAGAAGAGAAAAAGTAAAAAATTGTTGAGTAGCGCAAATAATACTATTCGAAGAAACGCACAAAATATGTTTTCCTAAATTGAACATACAGAGCATAATGTGTTATGACATTAGCTTTCGGTTTTTCTTTCTAAACATCTACTAAAATGACACTATTTCTGCAATATACATGATTCTTTCATCAAGCCAACTGGTCAAATTATCATTTACATCATTTTAAATTATGACACAGGTTACGAAATAGAAGGGCTAAAGTAGAAACAATGAAACATTAACACTCACTCACATCACCTAAACCTTGTCTTCTCTTTCTTGATGCTGCAGCTTCTTTAGATGAAAGGTAAATGGAAGGGAGTGATTTTCAAGGAGGAGGAAGAACAATAACATGGTTCTGTAAGATAACTATAAATTCATCTCAAGAATCTTCTAACTAACAAAGTCCCATAAGACGCTTAACAGGAATCTCAGTCATTATAATCACCACTGACAAAGTACTTGCTCAAGCAAACTTTCTGTTAAGTCAGCAGGAGATGCTGATCCAAAATCACACTAGGTATCAGATGCCTTGGTACCACTGAGCAAAACTGAGATGGACAGAGAAATGCATGCTCTGCTCCTGGGATGCCATCACATAGACAGGATTAGATTGAATAAGAATATGTATAAAATTATTTTCTGAAAGTAACATTGTAAATCAACTATACTTCAAAAAAGAAGTGTGCTTACCAATAAATAAATTAAATAAAATAAAATAATTTGAAACCTTTTGAGGGGTTAAAAGATTTTACCTAAATTTAAAGTAACACAATTAAGTATACTCAATGTCAACACTGCCTCTCCATGCTTCATATGAACAAGAGAGAACATTAGTACCCAATAATATCACGTGGTGGTTGATAGTCCTTACAGAACTTTCACTTCCATCTTCTTTGGTTTGTGAAATAAGATTCCTTATCTAGTGTTTATATTTGCCAAAAATGTATCAGCAATACCTCATAAAATTTGAAAGAAATTAATTTATGACTGTACCACAGAACTTTAAACACACCAGTTTTCTAACATCACTATTTACAAATCCAGAAAATAAGATTATAAGTTTCCACTCATATCATTTTTTATGAAGATGCAATTACTGAATAAGAATAATTCAAGTAAGAACATTAAAACTGGTAGAGGCAAAGTTAATGAAAGATATAAGCACTTGGGAAACATACAGTACAGCACAAAATAGGCGTCATCATTATTGCTCTGCAAATGATGGAAAACACCCAACTATAAAAGGGAAGAAACACAAAAAGTGTGGGTAGAATTTCTAACAGAAAGGCTATCATTTACCCATATGTCTCACACTTTAGAAACAGGAACAGCTGCCAGGTAATTAAATACACCCACATGCAGTGTCCCATTGCTTTTTTTTTTCTTTAATTTTAATTACCCCCTTTTATTATAATCACCAACACGTAATTTTCTAAGCGACGCATTTAAGATCAGCACTGGAATGGAGGGAAGCAAAACAGTCAAAATTAGTTCAAGCCACCACTCTTGGATGATCAGTTGCACATGTGCTGCTCACAGGGCAAAACTGTCGAGTGTCAAGATTTCCCCTGCATATTCTTGCCTGCGTAGCAGCGCAGCTACTGCAGAGTAAAGGGCAGGGACAGCACTGGAGCGCAGATAAATTACATTGCTCAGTGAAATTAAGTTTAGCATGGTGTAACTCATCATTTCTTCTTCCTGCACCCAAGCCAATTTGGCTTTCCACACCCATTATACCTCCAAGTCCAATTAGGTGACACGCCTATCTTTAAGCATTTAAGCCCCTCTGAAAGCCTTAGTCTTTAACCTTTTATAAGTATTGATACTATTGGAAATTTATTTTTTAATGCCACAAACAAGTATGAAAACTTCTTCCTCGGTTAGGACAGAAATAAATTGTGTCCTGAATAAATTTTTAAAGCTAAGATTCTCCTTACCAGAAATCCTCAACCCAGCGATATTTTACATCACAGTATAGCACTCAGACATATTAAAGAGGCATATATACATGTATTTAGGCACAGACATATTCAAAACACATTCTAAAATACTCATTCAATACGTTTCATGAAACATGCCTTACCTTTACTGTACATGAGACCCTCCAACATTTTCTATTCTATTTCTTTTTTTATACTGCTTATGAGCCCTAATTTGGTTTTACCAACCCCACTAACTGGGTAGCAACCAGATTTTGGAAAACACAGCTCCCTCTATACAAGTACCAATTCATAGCTCTTCATAAAAATCACTCCAGTCAGTATTGGTATGACACTCCCAGCAGATGAGACAAAAAAGACACTCCAAAGAGGTGACTGATTGGTGAACAGGGCTGTTTCTGAAACATGAATGAAACAGGCAACGGGATATTCAGAGCAGATGAGCACTGACTGCACTTCTCTAAAAGCAAATCAGTTGTTTATCACCATATTGAAAGGACTCTGTAACAGGAGTTTGGACAGGAAAATGGAAACTTAAACACGACTTTATTTTTCTCATTATGTAGGCAAAACGTTTTAACTGATGATATCTCATGTTGAAAAGGATGTGGGAGAATGTGCGCGCTGTTATTAGGACTGTAATTTTGTACAGCAGTTTGGGAGAGCGATTGGGAGCATATAAGTAAACTTTAAACATGCATACCCTCTCGACCCAGCAATTCTTCTAGTAATTTGTGCTAGGCTCTTACAGATGCACAGACACGTGTGTGTGTGTGTGTGTTTAAAGACACTGACCATCGCGGAGGGAATATTTATGGTATGATCACATTTTTTTAATTACATAAAGAAATGTGAAAAAGACAAGGTATTTCCATGGCACTGTTTCTCCACGGGATGCTACTGGCAGTCTGGCCAGGATACTTTGTCGTAAAAAGGCCCCACATATTTAAAAATACTCCCTAGGGGAGGGTGGCACCATATTTGATTGAGAAAACCACTATTCCATGTGTATGTACTGTGGGGGAAAGAATCAAAAAAAGATGCTACGAGAAAGAAAAACAAAGCAAGTTGCAGCACCGCACATACAGTACGACCGTAACTACGTGAAAATGAATCAGCCACACTGGTGTGTGCGCATGTGAATGCAGTCAGTTTGGGTACCTGTGAAGGGATTTACAGATCCTGCCCTATGAGCCCCAATATTGTTTGATTTTAAAAAGAAAAGGAATTTCTTTCTGTATTTGTGGTTTAGTTTCATTAGGTTGACAATATTTTATTTGGGGAAACTAAACTTCATTATATATTTAGACACCTTCAGTGGCTCCTTTCAGAACTAGGACTGAGTAGAGCCTGGGAAAGATCCATAAAACCGGGAAGGAAAGAGAATAAGAGGAATGAACATGCTTCCAATGACATGCTTGAGTCATAAAAGTCCCCTTCCTTTCCTGTTAAAGTGACAAGATCCTTCTTTACTATGTTAATTAAACATACATAAAAAGACAATTAAAACGTGGAAACTGAGCGACAACATTACTTGACTTTTAAGTCCACCTTGTTGCTCTCTTCCCACAATACGTGTTAAAATATGACTCTAACCTCCACATCCAGCTTGTATTTCATGTTCCCTTTCACTGTGGTCAGCAGCTGGTCCCCCGGCTGCCCCACCAGACCGGAAGCTCTGTGAGGCCAGAGGCCACGTCCCATCCATTGGTCACTCTCCACTCTCCCTTGAAAAGCTGCTGCTCAGTAAGAGGCAGTTGAATGATGATTTTTTTTTTTTTTAATCTGTGAAACAAATACCTAACTTGGCATGAGTTTTACGCAGGTTATAGTTTCGAGATAAGTCAGAGGAAAACAGATCATATTCAACAGCAACAGCTGAACACAAAATTACAATCCGTCTTTCCTTCCTCCTATAAAGAATACTAACTTTTTTGCAATTTAGTAACTTTGAAACTAAAAGAATTAAGCAAAGCCACGTGATGTACTATCACCTTATGTGAGCGATTATCAAAAGGATTACATCCAAATAAACTCGGTGGAATAATAATAGCATTCTGTGGCACACACTGCAGTGCCAATCCAGGACCTGTTCTCCCCTCCTTCTTACTAATCCAACACCAGCTACTTTCCAGGGCAGCCATGTGCCCAGATGAAAACACAGGACCCCTTGCAGCTGGTGGTGGACATACACAGTTCTTGCCAATGTGATGTAGGTGGAGGTCACCAGAGATTACCTCCCCAAAAAATTCTAAGGAGGAACCCCCATGACCAACATGGGTCCCCCAAAATAGGAAAGGCCTGGTCCTTAACAACGCTGGTGAGCAGCTGTGTGACCCCGGACTGCCTAACCTTCTGTTACCTGAGAAAAATAAATGTCTGTTTACCCCAGTGCAGGGGTTTTCCGTTGCAGCCAAAAACATTCCTAGTGATATATTATCTATGGGGGTGGAAATTAGCAACACACTCAGTGCTGAATCCTGTTGCTGAGACAGTAAGAGGATCTAGGATAATGTGGGGGAATGGAAGCTCTGATCTAGGGGATAAAACCATATATAAATGAGGAGAGAGCAAAGCTGCTAATGCACGTTGTGAGGATACAAACAGGCACACTGGTGATCTGCTTTTACCACTCACCCCTAAGTAGAATCGACATTCTGTTTCCAGACTGGTACACACTAAGGCTTCCCCTCTTTTGGCAACTTTCAGAGCTGAAAACTTTTTGGATCACATCAGTAGCACATCCTAATTATCCAGCTAAGAAAACATTATTGAGAAGCCTGACAGAGGTTCTCAACACCACTAATTGTCTTAGGAGGCCAACCCTGGGCTTCCCTGGTGGCGCAGTGGTTAAGAATCCACCTGCCAATGCAGGGGATATGGATTCAAGCCCTGGTCCGCGAAGATCCCACATCCCAACTAAGCCCGTGCGCCACAACTACTGAGCCTGTGCTCTAGAGCCCACGGGCCACAACTACTGAGCCCGCGTGCTACAACTACTGAAGCCTGCATGCCTAGAGCTCATGCTCTGCAACAAGAGAAACTACCGCAATGAGAAGCCTGCGCACCGCAACGAAGAGTAGCCCCCACTCGCCACAACTAGAGAAAGCCTGCGCGCAGCAGCGAAGACCCAACACAGCCAAAAATAAATAAAAAAAAAAAAAAAAAAAAAAAAAAAACGAAGACAACACTGAGGAACTTTGTGTCCTTACATACCATGTTTTAATTACCCATTTCCACATTGATCAGCTGCAATAATCAATTCTCATTTATAGAGGATTTCAGCCTGACTTACTGTTGCCTCAATCTGTATGTATTGTCCTCCATCCCGTAAACACACACACACACACACACACACACACACACACACACACACTCACTCTCTCCCTCTCTCTCTCTCTCTCTCTCTCTCTCTCTCTCTCTTACTCACAGATGCTATTCCACTATTTGAACTGGATTCCTTGCTGACCGTACTCATGCATAACTGGGTAATCACTCTCACTAAAGAGTCACTCTGAGAAGGCTGCATGTATCAAGGTGCCTGAAAAAAATCAACACAGGTTTTGTTCTGTCAGAAGACCAGAGTTCATAGAATTGAGGTTACTGGGTTTTTTAACTTACATTTTAGTTATCTATTCTGTAATTTTTAAAAGAAATTCATGTACATTTTCAGAAAGGTTTTATAAGCCAATTATCAGAGGCCTTCAATGACATTAGAAACAGAGCCAAAGACTCTTCCTCATAAAGAGGTTAAAAAAAGTCATTCCACCCAATGAGGGCCAATACCCATGCATCTTAGGTCCTGGCATAATGTCAGGACTAACAGCAACATCTAATTTTTTTAAGTAATATAAATTATCAAGTATGAGAAAATTTAGATTTCATTCCTCATATTCGTATTGTAAAAAGATTTATCTTTTATTACGTTTGGTAACAGCAGTAGAGAAACACCAAGGCTGATCTACCCTGTCTCTAGAACGAATGTCTTTCATTTCTGCGTAGAAGTTGGAAGTTTCTAAAATGTCCCTGAACTATCTGGAAAATGAACTAAATCTAGGTAATGAAAAAGTCCATAAATAATTCCAATGAGAAAACAATTGCAAAAAAGGAATTTTAAGATATATACGGAAATGTTAAAAAAAAATTTCTGAACCTATCATTTAAGAAAGAATATCTGATGAAGTATAAGGCTACCTTGGCAACAATCTTTGGCTATCTACAGTTATCTCCTAAAACAGAAGCCTCTAGCTATCACTGAGTTCAGCTGTGGTCTGTACAAGTCTTTTAAACTTTAAATTGTAATTAAAAGAATTTCAAGTTAATTTGACAAAATTTATTCTCATGACAAGAGGATTTCATGGGGCTAGCAGGAAGGAACAGAACTTTGAAAATGTTTCCTTTCTTTTATATTTACAGTTGTACCCTTGTTCTCCCACACATACTAAGTCTACAGCTGTACTCGAAGCAAGACAGGGCTGGAGTAGGTAGTCAACAATTACACATACTGACAAAGGGCAAGAGTATAGGGAAGTAGCTTGAGATACTTGCACTCATTCTTAACTTTTATCTTACAAAATCACTCTCATACTTCTCCTGACTACTAGTGATAAAGTGTAAATAAATTTAAGACACTTCTGAATGGCAGCTGGGAAGGAGAGTATTTCTCTACAACCGAAGAAAAGCCAAGATAATCCTGGGCATCTCCTACCAAATTATGGATCTGGAGTTAAGAGAATGATGCTCTAACATCTAACGATTGACCCATTGAGGATTTAAGAGCCTGAGAATTACAAAAATACACAGTATTAAAAACCCTTCGTGACATTTTTACTAATTATGTTAACTGAATACAACCTTGAGTCGAGCAAGTACACAGCGAGTTAATTAAGAGAGGGAGAGTTACTTTTCCCTGCCACACCCTTTCTAAAATACATAACTTGGGGCTTCCCTGGTGGCGCAGAGGTTAAGAATCCGCCTGCCAATGCAGGGGACACGGGTTCGAACCCTGGTCCGGGAAGATCTCACGTGCCGCGGGGCAACCAAGCCCTCCAGCCACAACTCCTGAAGCCCTAGAGTCCGTGCTCCGAAACAAGAGAAGCCACCGCAATGAGAAGCCCGCGCACCGCAACGAAGAGTAGCCCCCACTCACCGCAACTAGAGAAAGCCAGCGCGCAGCAACGAAGACCCAACGCAGCCAAAAATAAATAAATTTATGAAATACATAAATTGTATGATATCCTTCTTTCACATAATACCTCACATTTTTCTTATTCCTTTCCTGATGCAAAATACTGTATCTTTTGTTAAACATCCCCATGACTGAAGACCCTGGAGCCCAGGGGTTTTTACCTGGCAGATTTAACTCCAACTAGCAGCGGTAACCACACCTCCGTAATTCCCCTCCTGCGGCTGCACACTCAGGAGCAGCACTACGTTTTTATGTCATTTGTCTATTTTTCCATTTCCTCTACCTCTTAATTAGGCTGTGCTGGAACCTCTAAGACTTCAATTAGCTATAACTTGAGTCTGAGCACAGAAGATTTCACTGATGTGTGTCTTAGTACTTCCATTTGAATACTGAACGAATCGAATGCACAAACCTGATTACACAGAAATGTTTTTTATAAAAGAACTCCTTCCTTGAACTCTGGGAAAGAAAAATATAGGACTCTGACCACACACACAGAAAGGCAGATTCATTCAGTTCCACATACCCCCTTAATTTATAAATACCATGGGAACTACTTTAAATTTATCCATATATTTTCAAAATTCCAACAACTGTTTAACGATCTTTAATCAAAAAACAAAAATGGTTAAACAGGAGAAAATTTAAATTTCATTTCTCATATTTCAGATTTACCTTTTATTACATTTGTTAACTGCAGTAAACAGAGACAAGAAATACCAGGACTGATCTTATGAAACCATGTCTCAGTTAAGTTTCTAGAATGTCCTGGGCTTCATGGAGAAAGAACTAAATCTAAGTAGGAAAAAGAGTCTTGAATAATTTCAATGAGGAAACACATTTATTCCTAGAATAAAACTGTTTTTCAAAAAATTGATCTTAAAATAAATGATGGTCCTTTATGTTAAATGAATGTAGCTTTAGGAAAAACAACAAAAACAGAAATAACTACCACAGCTTTCATAGATGTTTTTCCATTCTAAAAGCTTTCTGGGTTATCATGAAGTAACATTACAAGTATAAGTTTAATTGTAATCCATGAGAAAAATTCAATTTGAGGCTACAATAGTTACTCTTTTAACATTTCTTACCAGAGACGCATTAAGATACTAACGGAGATGTTGTGATCCTGGTCCTTGGGGAACCACTATTTTTAACTGATAGTTGTATCACTGGTAATTGTTTGGACTTTTATGACAATATAACATGATTGGATGTGCTATACTCCATCACCCCAGGATTGGGGTTGGGGATAGTCCTTTGGTCTTACATACTGTACTATGGTTCCTTTAAAGAAGATTCATAGTCATTTGACTTGCCTCCTCCCATCATTCTGCATTTCAAACAAACAAGTGAGTCACTCACGAATGCTGCAGGACTGGCTACTCATATTCTGGATGCTTGAGCATTTTGTTCAAACAAGCCTGGATATATGATGACTATTAATTTATCCTGGTAGAATTACTAATAGGCTTAACAAGTTGAACAAGACCTTATGCAGAATATTCAAAACTTAAGAAAAAGGAACCCGTCCTAGAAAGGGTAAAAAAGAAAACCGCAATCGGTCAGTCACATACCTGTACATACTGCAAGAACGCCTTTCATGGACCTCTCCTACACCACTGGAATTAACATATATTGGTAAAACATTTCTGGAGGGCACTTAGGTAACATGTAGCAAAAACCTCCGTTAAAAATAAGCTGGCTACCAGTGACCCAGAGATTTTACTTCTAAAAATTCATTCTTAGGAAATAATAGTTAAGTGTAGAAAGATATATGTGCAAATATATGCACTGAGCCCCTGTTTAAAATAGAAAGGAAGAAGACAAGAAGAAGAAGAAGGGGAAGGGGAGGGGTGGGGGAGGGGAGGGGGAGGGGGAAGAGGAGGAGGTGAGAGAGTAGATGTCCAATAATAAGGGGATTAATTAAGTAATATATATTTCCCTGTAATGGAATACTACACAGGTATTAAAAATTATGTACAGTTAATAACAGCTAAAGGTGTCATGACATGTTTACTTGAGAAAAAGCAATTAACAAAACAGCATATACAATATGCTATCATTGCATATGTCTGAGTATATTAAAAATTCTAGGTCGATCTATACCAAAAAACGTTCAGTTTTTTTGTGGGTGATGAGATTACAAGCATTTCTTTTTCTTTCCCAATGCTTCTATGTTTCCTTGAAAATGTCTCTAAGAAATATTTTAAAGTCTAGCTTTATCTGGCCATGACTGGTGAAGTCATATCTGAGTAAATATTTGACAAATTGAAAACCAAATACTGATTAGATAATGGTTCGCTGTGGTATCCAAATGACCATAATACATTTCACACCTGCCATCCAATATAAGACTATGATCCAGAAGATGCTGCCGATGTGCCTGCCAGCCTCTCTGGTTCTGTTTGGTCACACTTATTTTCCATTTTAGTATGTCTTCTTTCAAGCTCCTTCTAGTATCAGTCAGTGAGAAACTCTTTCACTCAGTAGACACATAGTGACAAATTCTTATGTGCCCACTAGGCTGGCTACCCAAGCTACACAAGCTAGTAGGAGCAAGTCGTAAGTTTCAAGAAGCTTGCAGATTCATTTGGGGAAACAGGCACACAGGCAAACAATTACAATAACATAATGCCCAAGAGGGGCGCACACAAGGTACTAACTAGGCAAGAGCAGAATCGGAAACTGCCTGAGAAGTGGAGAATTTAAATTGTCAAAAGACTCCAAAACCGGGGATGACACTAAATGCTAAAGAATAAGCTCAATAAATAGAAAATATTTACAACTTGCCTCTAGCCATGTTAGAGTGTATGTGTGTATGTGTAGGTATGTATGTTGTGTGTGTGTGCTTGTGTGTGTGCATGTGTGTGTGTGTGTGTCCACCCATCTATCTAGAGAGAGACATTTATTTTAAGGAATTGGTTCATGCGGCTATGAGGGCAGGCAAGTCTGAAATCTGCAGGGCAGCTGGAGAGCCGGGGAAGACCCGACGTTACAGTCTGGAGGCGGAATTGCCTCTTCCCCGGAGGACCTCAGTCTTTGTATCTTAAGACCTTCAACTGATAGGATGAGATCCTCCAGACACATTATGGAGGGAAACCAGCTATACTCAAAGTCTACTGATTTCCGTGTTCATCACACTTGAAAAATACCTCCACAGTGGCACCTCGACTGGTGTTTGACCAAACATCTGGTCACCACAGCCTAGCCAAGTCGACACAGAAAATTAACCATCATGAACGCCAAGTCAGAAGAGTGGAATAAGAAACAGATACAACGAAATAAGCAGTCCTTTGGCCCTTCATCTTCATGTTGTCGACTTTCCACCTTCCCTTTTCTCTCCCCTAAATTCAGTGTTCGCTGCTCAGTCCTTGTGTCTGCTGCCCTGGATGTGAGGGAGGAGGGCTTTCAGAAACCCTTGGCTTCTGCACCATGCCACAACAGACAGCGACTTAGCTTTCTAACAATGCAGAATCGAATTCTTGCACTGCTTTACTTCTGTGGCTTCAACTATCTCCTCCACACAGATTAAATCCAAAATCCATTTCAAAAGAACTCACGGTGCCAACTATTATTCTGCTCATCATCCCTCTGCAGCTTAAACCCTACAAGTCAAAAAGCTAACAAGGGCTTCCCTGGTGGCGCAGTGGTTGAGAGTCCGCCTGCCGATGCAGGGGACACGGGTTTGTGCCCCGGTCCAGGAAGATCCCACATGCCGCGAAGCGGCTGGGCCCGTGAGCCATGGCCGCTGAGCCTGCGCGTCCGCAACGGGAGAGGCCACAACAGTGAGAGGCCCGTGTACTGCAAAAAAAAAAAAAAAGCTAACAAGACTGCCCAACAAAACCAGTTCCTCCTTCCTGACTTTACCTCAACTGTAGCTGCATCAACATGCTACACTACAGGTCACCTGTTCTCCACACCTGTTCGGCAGGCTTGTCCTTTGCCCCTTCCCACCGATGCCTAACACAGTGCCCAGTGCGTCATACCACACGGGTAGTTGAATGAATACACGGGTGTTGCACCCAGTCAGTTGTCATTCTTGTAAATTCTATTCTAAAATATTGTCTCCTTTCTTTTTCTATTATCATTACACAAACACAAGCCAGACCACTTTATCCTCATCCTCACTTGTTTTTAAACTCCTGTCTCAGGTTTCTATTTCATCTCGTACATTACAACACTTAAATCTCCTTAATTAAACGTATAATCCTATCACCCCTCTATTCAAATACCATTAATTTCCCTCTTGCCCATTGAAATCAACATCTTGTTTTTCTACCTAGTGACCGAGTCCCTCCCAGTGTGAGCTCCAGGTTCTCTCTGCAGTTATTCCACTACTGTATTGAGTCATGAATTTCATAAACACACGGTGTCTAGCTGGGGGATGAATCGATCTGTAACACAGTGCCAGCTCTCAATGCACTTTATCTGCAAGGACACACACGGTAAAGAAGGAACAGGACATCAGGTGCAGCTGCTCTAAGATGGGTAGGTACAGGGTGCCGTGAGAACGCAGGAGAGTGGACAGGCACAGAGGCAGTACACAAAATAGCTCAAATGCCACCTCCTTGCAAGAGTCAGTAGATTTAGTCAGATTGACAAACTGTAGGAAAGGCCATGCAGTCAAAAACAGCAGCAGTTATCATTTGGGGGGTGAAAGTCAACAAGGAATCAGAGTACGTTTATTTAACTAAAGATTCAGGAAAATCATCTATTATAACTAGACACAATTCAAATGGCACATCAAGTATCATGTCTGATTATAAAGTAAGGAGATGAATTACACACACACCCCTAGGGACTGCTATACCCAGATAAATATCATCTTTTGAATTAATAATCTTGAGACATTTATTCCAGGAATAACTCTGGAAACTCTCACTCTATGTCAAAATGTTCAACACCTGAAGAGCTTGAACACACACCTTATCACCAGATTTCTTGCCATAAATTTGCCAAAAACGAAATCCATGCAGTAACACCAGATATTATCAATACTGCTACACAATGAGATAGGTACAAGGATTTTCACTGCATCGTGGCTTGAAATGATAAAAATTGAAAAAGAACCCAAAAGTCTATCCACAGGAGGATGACAAAACAATGTGATGGGAGCTATGAGGACAGACACCAAAATGCTGACTGTGATTAACTCTGCAGAGGGGAGTGGCACCAGTGAGTGCGGGGAACAAAACCCTGTAACACTGGCACCTTTTCAATGAGAATTTAATCATACAACTAATACACAAGCACAAACCAAAAATATAAATGTGCTAACAGATTCCAGATTCAATTTTTTAAAAATTCGACGTTTTTAGCAACAGCAACAACAGTGTATGAAACACATACTCCCTCAAAATGACTACTATGGAAAGAATACTTTCACTGAAATGTATAGAATAATATTTTTATCAGGTTTTTTTTTAGACGTCAAATTGCATCTATTTGCAGCCATTAGCGCTCCAGAGCCGTGTTCCATGGGAAAACTGGTGTCAACATCCCTTTAAAGATGGCAATTCCTTAGCCAAGGCAAAGGACTAGAACTGCGACTCCAGACAGAACGCTAAATGCAGGAACAGGCAAGCGGAGTCCCATTTCTGAACTTAATTAATAGCACAAGCATAACAAGAAAAACCAAAGTGGAATTTTAAAATGCCTATTCCTGGGCTGTTTCAGACTTCAAAGTCCAATAACAGTTTACAACAGCAACTCTTTAATTGAAAGCTTTTTGTAGGACAGTAAAAGGTATGTTCTACCATACAACAATGTCCTTCTTACTGAAATTAACGAATATTTCTGTCTACAACTGGTCAATAGGAGGTAAAAGGAAAACAATGAAGCAACTTCTGGCATTGTTAAAAAAAAAAAAAGACTGAAATACTGGAAAACTTCAACACTAAGAATTGCTTTCTAGTCTACATCAAAATTTGGATTTTCATGTTTTGTCATGTGAGATAATGCAAAAATCATCTAAGTGAAGCCTGGGTTCTGCTGTATATAAAAAATTAAGCAGGATAGCATGACCATCACTCAACACAACATAATTTCTCTTGGAAAGAACCAAATGGAAACGCATATACTTGAGACATTATTCTAAAGAACAGGGAAAGAAAAGGAGGATAAAATGTCAATGTTTGGTCAACCACAATGTTTTCAATTCTCTTCTAGAATTTCATTCTCTCACCAAATCCCAAGTAAGTCAAAACGCAAAGCATCTAACAGAAAGAATTTCAGACCCTTTAATTGCCTGTTCAAAGGAATATATCTTTATTTTGTTCATTATCTTCTCTACTTTCATATCCTTTCCATACTCTCATGAACATGAATTTAGAAAGGTGAATATCAAGTGAACAACCGGAAAATATCCGTGATGTCCAAATCCTTCTGTTATACACCACCTGCCAATAGTAGTTGCATCTCAGGGTACAGGACTATGAAAAAAGTTCATCACTTATGGAATTCTATAATTGTAACAGCTAATATTTCACTCTTCCTATGAAGTCAGGAAGACATTCTAATACATGTTACACACTGTGTGAAAACCTTAGAATCACTGGGAAAGAACTCTTACAATGGACACATATGCCAAGTGTTAACCAGCATCGACAGTCTCAACTTTAAACAAGAGTCCAAGGAAAATATAACTCCTCTTTAAAACCCAAAGCAGAGAAATGCCAGCTGCATTCAGTGACCAAAGTCCTACTATA
This sequence comes from Phocoena phocoena, assembly GCF_963924675.1. NCBI lineage: Eukaryota > Metazoa > Chordata > Mammalia > Artiodactyla > Phocoenidae > Phocoena > Phocoena phocoena. Next base: position 25,031,256 of record NC_089230.1, on the reverse strand, counting down.
TAATTTCTGAAATCACCAGAAATTGTTACCCTATTTGTCCATTCTACCTGATGTCAGTTCATAGCATTCCAATGTGAGAAGTTCCTTAGGAATTTTAAGAAAAACAAACAAAAAATCCTCTTTCTTTACTTTGGATTCTAGAGATCATGTAATCTCATTCACCTACATTTCAAATGATAAAACTGTAGCCTAGAGAGGTGATATAACTTGCCTACGTGTCATAGTGTCAAGCATTAGAAGGTAAAATCCTCAAAATTCCAACACTCTTCCAATGTCACCCACAGATACTGTTTCTGGATCTCTGTCTGAACATCCATGAGTTCACGTAAAAGAATCTTAAGCAGCATAAGGCAGCTCCCATTCTTGAGGAATTAGTATTTTTGTTGGACTTTAGAGATAACATGAAAGGCAAGCCATTTTCTAATTTTTATTATTAAGTAGAAAAGAGAGACATTTGGAAAGAAAGGATTTTTAACTCAGCCCAGAAATACAGGTACCATTTTAGATACATAGAGAGGAAATGGTTCTAGGATAGAATATGACCCACGTCCGTAGGTTTTTTCACATGAGCCAATCCCGCTGCTCATTTCCATGGCCATGAAGCCAGCTCTCATCAAAGGAAGCATGAAATGAATCACCATAAATCCTCTACAGCCACAGGGAAAAGTCAAAGCGAGCAGTTTAACAAACCCTTAGCAGTTACATCCTTGAATGCTAAGGACAATACATTACCCTTAAAGGTGTTGCAATAACTATGTATCAGCCAATGAAGAATTTTATCACTGCCTCCACCTTATGATCGTCTTTCCCCTTCATAGTTATTCCTCTGACCACCCACCACTCAACAATAAGATTTAAAAAGTAAAGCATTTAATTATTATCTGTGACCCAGGAAAATTAAAACCCACAGTATACTAACAGGATACTTCAGCTTTGTCTAGATCTGCAATGCCATCTGAAAGATGATGGTTTATTTCTAGTATAAAATGGTTACAGCAAAAACATCTGAGCAAAAGGGACATTACAGGTAATTCAGAATCCTTTCCAACTCTTCCTGAAACAGATACTCACCATGGCTCAACTCAAGTACTACATATGACTCTCAAAACATGAAATATATTCCTTTTCAAAGACTGTCAAAACTGTACATTTCCTAATTATGCTAAATACTAGATTTTGGCTATTCATACATTTTCAAAGAGAAAGCCTGAGAAATAAGCAAAGTGGTTTCCCAAGGGAGAAAATATTTCACTAGAAAAAGAAATTATTATTATTTGGTCTTGCCCCATCAATATAAACAGACATTTATGTAGCTAAGATTTAAGTGGCTAGAACAATTTCTAAGACTCAGCACTTTTTACCTCTTCTCTTTCTCCCTTCATTTTTATAGCTACAAAGGAAACTGTCAAGATTCATTTCTGGCTACAGAGATGGGGAAGCCCAGTTCCGTATAACACAATCGTTGCACAGTTCTGAAAGCTCTTCGTCGAGTTTTTTTCAGAGTTCAAGTTAAAAAACAGAAGTTCATTTTCACTTTGGAAATCAAACTTGAAAGAAAAATGTGACCTCCCAGAATTTAGTTCCTTCCAAGGAACTCCCTCAAGGACATAAATTGTTAAGACATGGCCACTTGGGGAAAACATTTTCAAGTCTTGTTTGACAGGCGAAGCTACATGGGAGTTGACAGGAGTCGTTTTTTTAAACAAGCTCTAGTCTGTCTTTTCTTTACATGTTCAAGATGATTTAAAAACATGTACTTTACCAAAAGCTTGCTGGATTCTATAAACAATTCAGATCCTTTTCCAGAGAATGCTGAGTGGAAGTGGAAAGGATCTTTAATGCTTTACATATTGTTTATTTAAAAAACACACACACACACAATCTTCGAACAGAAATCAAATGTAAATGCATGCTCATATAAAACTGGTAAGTAAAAGCAAAAAAATAAGGATTCTAAGAAGTGGGTTTTTAAAACTGATAAAACTGCTGACCCTCATCCATTTAAACTCTCCTAGAAAAAGAGGCACTATAAGCAGCTGCCTATTACAAACACTCAGCTTGAAATGCTCTGCATATAGTTGCCAATTGCCCCACATGAACCTGCAAGGCTGCTGGTGGCTTCGCTTTCCCAGACCCCGCCTGAACCTCTCAACTGTAATGAGTGCCCACAGCCAAGATCCTGCTAAATAAGCACAAGACCTAAAACGTGCTCAGTCGCATACACCTATGCACCCTGGAAGCCACCCTACCCTCTGCTTCCAAAGCTGTATAACTCACACATCCTGCTATCACAAAACCATAAAGTCTACCTTCCCTCCCCTCCAAAACGGAATTTGGAGGCCTGATTCAAACCATTCATGCTATAGATGAAGCCAGTGTCACACAGCTTAGGGAAAGGGTTCGGAGGACAGAAGAATGTGATCTTGTATCCTGGTCGCCATTTATAATCCATTTTCCCACAGCAAATTCTCATGTGATGATTAGACCCTGTGGCACTGTAGGTCTGGGTATCTATATTTCAGGTTGAACAGGCTTTCGGGGGTTGCCCTGTGTCCTGAGCCTGGTCATGCTTTGGAAACATGGTTTGTAAGAGGAAATGTATTACAAGTTCAAAACAACTTACAAATTAACTTTTGTAACTTGATAGGTTTCTAAATTAGAGATTATGTGTGTAATAAAAACAACTCATTGGAACTTAACAAACCAAAACCCCTAACTAACTTCATTTTATCTGATCCCAGTTTGAAAAGAGGAAAATGACATCAAAACTCATATCAAAATGTAACCAAAACACTATTTTTAGAGAACATGCTGAATAAATTTAATCCAATATTCTAGACCTTCAGAACTGAATTATCGTGATATCCAAAACAATGATCTTAAAGTCCCACAATCAACCCAATTATCAAACCTAATTATCAGCTATCTAGAAAACTAAATCAACCAGAACACAATTAACCAGAACACTCATCAGGAAACTTTACACTATTAGGGTCCAAACAAATAATTAAGTCCAAAGTCTTAACTTTATTTACACTGCAATTTTGAAATACACTCAGAAAAAAGAAGTTAAAAGTTTTTTAAAAATAGTAAGGGCAGGGCTTCCCTGGTGGCGCAGTGGTTGAGAGTCCGCCTGCTGAGGCAGGGGACACGGGTTTGTGCCCTGGTCTGGGAAGATCCCACATGCCGCGGAGCGGCTAGGCCTATGAGCCATGGCCGCTGAGCCTGCGCGTCCGGAGCCTGTGCTCCACAACAGGAGAGGCCACAACAGTGAGAGGCCCGCGTACCACCAAAAAAAAAAAAAAAAAAAAAATAGTAAGGGCCAATCCAAAGTACCTATCAGCTAATATTTCTTGTTTGTATGGGCCAGGCACTGTTCTATATATCTCATTTTATCCACACAACTACCACTAACACAATACCCATTTTAGCAAGGAGAAAACACAGCACAGAGAGGTTAAGTAATTTATTCAAGGTCACACAGCCTGTCTCTTTACTAGGCTCTGCAGCCATTATCAAACTGCTTCAATTATCTTTGACCTCTCCAAATTACAGTGGATTATACTGTACTAACAGCTAATTTATGGACAGCTTATGTAAATAAGAAAATAATCAATGGAAAGGCTGAATTATATTGGGTAAAGCAAAATAGGATTCCACCACCAGCAACAGAACACCAAGTACTCAATACGTTTATGCTTGTATATTTTTCTCACATTTATTCAAACATGTAAGTCCCATCCACAAGTAAAATTTCCCATGTCTGCCTCAAGTTTTCCTAGTTACGTGTTTTCGTTAGGAGGCACTCACTAAAATATCGAAATGGGGGTTTTACGTAATCAGTATTTAGAAAGAATAATCCTCTCCCTTCAGATTTTGTTTAGAAACTGTGTCCCTACCCTACGATTGTGGTGAGTCACCTCCCTGCTCTCTAGATGCTGTTTAAAGTTCCTGGGAAAAGGGAAATCAGAGAGGCTGCCCTTAGCCCTGAGGACGACGAGCAAGCCCAGGGGGCAGGTTATTAATCTCCAAAGAGCGAAGGCCAGCTAGCCCGTGTGCCTCTGAGGCACAGACTGGCAGGGTTCCGAGACTCTTAAGGCAAGACTCCCATTGTATGGTAATGAAGTGCGCGTTCATAAACCCGAACTGCCCCGGTGGAAGCGCAAGCTTGGTAAAGGGCCCTCTGGGGATTCAGCTTTTGCAGCCCCAGTCACTGCCCCAAGCACAGCACAGGTCTCTAAGATTCACTCCTCTGGCCCCGGGCCAGCTGATACTGCAGACAGTGGTTCTCAAACTCCAGCAACAGAATCACCTGGAGGGCTGTTGGCAGCACATTGCTGAGCCCACCCACATGGACTGACTTAGTAGGCCTGGGGTGGAGGCCAAGATTTTGCATTTCGAGCAAGTTCACAGGATATGTCGATGCTCCTGGCCCAGGAATCACACTCTGAGAACCGCTGATTTAAGTTAATGGTTATGGATCCCAATTTCCATGGCCGCCGCCACCAGCAAGCACCACGCGGTTAAAGGTATTTTCCATTAACCCAGGTAAATGTGCTAGAGAGTGGAGTATCAACCAGCTAGTCTCCTCCTCCATCACTAACAAGGAAACTAAGCCATTTCCTTGAGGTATAGGCTTGAGATAGCATGTTACAGTGTCACAGTATTTAAATACAGCAGGCTTGGGGAGAGAAGGGAAAGGCAAGAAGAGAATTTGCCCACTTAACATAGCACTAAATAAAAATAAGCCTGGGGCTTCCCTGGTGGTGCAACGGTTGAGAGTCCGCCTGCCGATGCAGGGGACGCGAGTTCGTGCCCCGGTCCGGGAAGATCCCACATGCCGTGGTAGAGGCTGGGCCCGTGAGCCATGGCCGCTGAGCCTGCGCATCCGGAGCCTGTGCTCCGCAACGGGAGAGGCCACAACAGTGGGAGGCCCGCGTTCCACAAAAAAAAAAAAAAAAAAAGCCTGAAATTGAATTTGTTCCTATATCACCTCTCTTCTGACACTGATCATGAATATCTGGCAAAGGAAAAGAGACCAGAAGATGGGACGCATTAACAAAAAGACTTTGTATTTAGAGACGAGAGCACCTTTCATCAGCGCAGCTCAAACAACCAGCCAAACTTTATTAATTCTCTACAGACTCACAAGAGCACCGTCACATGGGCTGCTAATTCACCTCCATGGGTCATGCCACTGGGCTGGTGGCAAAATGATGAAAAATAACCAGAATAAAATAGAAAATACCTATCAACCCCTAGGCATATTCAGAAATTTTTCGACATTAAAATGAACTTAAAAGTTCACAAAAATTAACTAAAATTTAAAAAATGTTTAAACACAGAACTCACCTATACCATATTTTGTCTCTACCACTTACCAGTTCTGTGACCTTGGGCAAATTACCTTACCTCTCTGTGCCCCTCAGTAAAGTGGGGGTGGTAATGTCTCTCTTACACAGTTTTTATGAGGATTAATGAAACTGGCCCACAGTAAGTAGCCTACAAATGTTAGCTACAAATGTCATCCCATCAATGTTAACCTAAATACTTATTATTAAACGGACTGGGCAATTTACAAGCAATATATTTAGATTATGTGAAATGTACTAAATGGCACTCAAAGACATTTCTCCCACCCATTACACACCTTCATCCCCTGCCACCCTTATCATAAGTGAATTTGCCCCATCCCCCTATTTTCTCACAGACTATTCATTTTTCAACTAAACCATCCAACATTTACAATAAAAGGAACAAGGTTAATCCTCATCTTTCCACAAAACAAGAAGCAAAGTTGCAGCAAGAGACAGTTGACAGACCTTTGTTTTTAAATCTTGTTGAGCTTAATCTAAGCAGACCCCATATGTTGCCAAGACAAGGTGCCTGCCAAGGTGAGAAACCTTGAGACAGATTTCTAATTGCCATTTTGGTGAAGGGAAAAGGGAAATGTTACTTGTGTTTCAAGGGGAAAAGAAATGTAACCTCAGAGGAAAAACAGCAACATAGTATTTATTAGTACAACAGGAAGGCAGCTCAACTAAAGAACCAACAAAGAAGGAAGGAGACAACTATCTTTTGACTCAACGATCTGTTTGCTGCAAGGATACAGAGAACTGTCATATTGGGCAAACAATCTTAGACATAAAATATGATGAATTTTTCAAGCAGATGGGGATAATGACAAAGACTTAGCAATCCACTGGACTAACGGATAAAACTCCAACACATCCTCTCCTAGACACTACTCGTGAGTGCAACTGACAAGTTCTCAAATAACTAAACACAGAACAAACCCTAGGAAGCACCAGGAGAACAACAAAAAAAAATTCTGTCTGCTTGATAACTCTTGTGTGAACACACAGACCCCTGGGAACATCATAAGGACTTCACTTGGGAGCCAAAGCAAAGTAAGAGATTGTCAGAGAGATGCACCCCAATGCTTCTCCTATTTAAAACAGCCTCTGGATGTCAATGACCTGGGGGAAATTCTCACAATATAAGCTAGGTTTTAAAGGATCAGGACAAAAAATTATATAGCGACAGTGATGTTCCCCGTTCTGTTAAAAATGCTATCTATTGCTATACCTATAGATAGATCCATACATATTTATTAACCAAAAAAAAAAAAGAGGAAATGGACACTCCCTAGGTTGTAATACTTTTTTCTTCTTTATAGTCTCTGTACTTTACAGGTTTGAAATATATGATGAATATACATTATAATTTTATAATCAGAACTATTTGATGACATACTTTGCAAGGCTGAAAGCTTTTTTTTTTTTTTTTTTTATGCGTTACGCGGGCCTCTCACTGTTGTGGCCTCTCCCGTTGCGGAGGACAGGCTCCGGACGCGCAGGCTCAGCGGCCATGGCTCACGGGCCCAGCCGCTCCGCGGCATGTGGGATCTTCCCAGACCGGGGCACGAACCCGTGTCCCCTGCATCGGCAGGCGGACTCTCAACCACTGCGCCACCAGGGAAGCCCCTGAAAGCTTTTTAATGTACTTTTATTTACAGAAAACTACACGGTAGGCTGTGTAATTCAATGATTAAGTTTCTGAGTCTACACTCATGAATAATGTTTAAGTTAGTCATTTCTGTACTAATTCAGTACCAACCTTTGGTCTTAAGCAGGCTGACAACCAGGAAAAAGTAACTCAAATGTCCATAGTTGCTTCATTCAAATGTCCATGAGTGTCACTCCGCAGTGCACTCTGCACTCAAGGTAGATATAACCAAGACAGTGAAGTTAAAAATACCAAGAAAACCTCCAGATCATATGCATTTGTTTAGCTAATGAAGTCACTATCTCAGAGTAAAACACTCCACACTAAAATTCAAATGCAGCCCCATATCAGTAATAGTCCCCTCCCACGTCAGGAAGTAATTCACAGGCAGCATGCTGGATATCCAGATAAAAGGCAGAAAATGCCCACTTTTAAATAAACTCAACTTACACTGGGTTCTTACAAACATTTAACAGAAGCCCCTCCTCCCTTTTCCTTTGTTAATACAGGAAAAGATTAATCATCTCTTGGGAAGCTCATATTTTAAATGTATCTAAATCAAAGCACTGGCAATAAAAAACATTTAAGGTGCTTAGATTAACAATCCATTTCAAGGTTAATTAATCAACTGCATTCTCTGACAACAAAAAGAAAGAGTTAACTTCGATTTTACAAATAAAAAAGAAACCGGCTTAAAAGACATACAGAAAAATAATGAAAATAATCACTTTGGATCACATATACAAATAAAGAAAGGCAATAGGACAATCCAGAAATTATATATCGATAGATAGCAAACGAAAGGAAAATAACATAAATTAACCTTTTTATGTTTGCATGAAGAAATTCCGAAGAATACAGAGAAGTTAATGAAGTGGTTATCCTAGTGCAGTGGGGGAGGACAAGGCAGAAAGGGGACAGAAGCAGGAGTGAGACTTTTCAATGCATAACTTTGTATATATTTTTTTCAACAATGTAACTGTACTGCCTCTTCAATAAATGAAATGAAAAGTTATGCTAAGATTATTTGGAATGCATCATGATTTTTCCACCAACCTTAGCCCTCATATAATGCAGAAGTAAAGAATCCCAGCTGTAGAGTCAGGGTACCTGGAGCTCCCTGACATGCCACCAGCTAGCTAAGTACAGCTGGAACATCCTGAGAGAGGGAAGGCGGCTCCCTCGCCTAGATGGTGGTCACAGCAGCCAGACCATCGGCGGGGAAGTGGCAGAGCGCCTCAGCGGTCGTTCTGATGCCAGCGTAAGTCAGGCATGAGTTGGCTGTGCACAGCATAGCCTCCACTGAACTCGATTTCCTTTGCTATACATGGTGCTCTCTGAGTCGGCAGAACATTTCATCGGATGTCTAACATAGCCACGTAGCAAGCCCCCATTTCATTCTACCATGTGTTACTGCCGTTTTAATCAGCCAGTTACTGCACAATTCTCCACACAGTACTTTACCAGCTTTTAATCTGAAGGGGTAAAAAGTAGAGGAAAAGAACAAGAGAGGATTTCCCTGCAGAATAACCAGAAACAGTTGTTTGTTTTCCCCAAGCAAGACACTGCTTTCCTCTGGGGGTGTGGGTGGGTAATTTCTTGTGAAAGAAATCAGAAGAATAAGTGAAAATAAAAGAATACTAATGGAAGAAAATTCCCACCATCCCACAGGGGGAAAAAAAAAAATCTTATTCCAGAAGGGAGGAAATAATGTCGTCAATAATGGTTAATTCCTTAATATTTACTTACATATTTAATCATTGACACCATACGGTAAAGTACCTGAAGGAGGACCCTGTTCCTCCTGTACCCCTCACAACTCAGCGCTAGCAGAATAACCCCAAATACACTTCATGAATGGAGGACTAGCCCGCCATCTTCAATGGACCAGATTCCTACCACGGAACACAGACTGGTGTTTCCAAAAACTCGGTTAATCAGAATCACTTGGGGGTACTTGTCAGCCAGGCATGTTCCTGGCCTCACCCCAGACTTGCTGACTCAGAGTCTCCAGAATCTCTGGGAATTTGTTTTTAAACAGAGCCCAGGTGCATTTCTGATAACTCAGAAAGTGTGGGAAACACGAGCTGAATGAAATAGTGCTAACAACTGCTCTGTGTCCCAAGATGCCCAGGGAAAGCTGAGGTCTGAGCAGCTCCCCTCAAGTTCTGAGTGGGGATGTGAAATCAGGTAGGAGCAGGGTTTAGGTGCTGACAGCTCCCTGGGCATCTGGGGTAAAGGGGATGCTCTTAAAGCTAAGCACCCAGTGGGAGCTGAGCTGGGTCTGCAGTTGCTACAAGGAGAAAGGAGGAAATGGAGGTGAAGAGGGCTCTCAGACATCCTCATAGAGGCCCCGGGAGAAAAGGCTCGCTCCTCCAACCCCAGCTCCAGGGGCCAGACCCCTGGGAGGCAGAAAGAAACCACCACCCTTCCCAGCTTCCTGTCAGGAACCACATGTACTTTAAGATCCTGGGCAGAACTCTCTGGTTTTCAAATGAGAAGTATCTGTATGTTTATCTCTGACCAAAGCTTCATCTTCTAGGCTTCAGTGAGTGGCCTCAGACGGACTGGGCCACCTGCAGTAGTATATGAACATCCTTGTACCCTCATACGCTAACTCAGCCTTCACTGTCATCAAAACAACAGCAAAGGCTAAATACACACTAGCTGTGTGCCAAGCACTGTGCTACGTACAGAGGCATGTCTCACATTTCTTGGCTATATGCTAACAGTTTGAGAGGTTTCAAAACCAAAAAAGAAGGAAAAGGGAGAAGATCAAAAGACTTAGAGTTTCCCCCAGTCCGCCCCCACTAGACACTTGCCAGGTTCCTGCCATATCCTCTTAGCATCAGCTTTCCTCATCTGAGTACAAAATACCATGACTTGAGGAGAGACAGTACCACAGAACGGTTAGGACAGGCTCTGGACACAGGTCTGCCTGGGTTCAAATCCCAGCTCTGTTGCTTACTAAGCTGTGAATGTAGACAAACAAATTATTTGTGGCTTAGCTGCATCATCTGTCAAACAGAAATAATAATGGTATCCATTTCCTGGAGCTGGTGTACATAGTAAAGTGTCTGGCCTATAGCAAGTGCTCTGACATTGGCGGTCCTCACTATCAGACAGTACAGAGTTGCCGAAAAGACAGCCCAATACCAGAAACCGGAATTGTGCTGCTGCCTAGATGCTGACACCACTAACGTCATTTTTTTGTTGGAGTGATGCTAAATGCTCTCACAGACATGTCATTTAATTCACAAGGAAAGGGACTGAGGCTGGGACCTCCAGGGCCTTTTCTCAGAAGAGCCCTCATTCGAAAACAGATGCTCCATCTCTTTTGTTACATTTGTCTAAAGTGCTGCTAAGGCATGCAGCACAAATGTAACATCCTCTCCCACAACCGTAACACCATCCAGCACCATCCAGCACCATCCTGCTGATTTTGAACTTCAAATCTTGCAAAATTAATTCATTCCAGGATATAAACCAATTTGAGGAGAGACAGTTAAATAAAGAAGTTACTAGGTGCTTAGGTGCAAACCATTTTATTTTATACTTAAAATGTGATTTTTAAAAACATATTAAAATGATAGCTAGAGGAAGACACTGCGTTATTCTTCTCTGTTTCTAAATTTTCTTCCAAAATATTAAGACTCTCAAAGATCTCTCTCCTATTATGTAAGTTTTTTTATTTGCTAGTCCCAATCCTAACACAATACATACAGATGAAATTTTAATACTGGCTCTTTCTCTCATATAGCGGAAAACTAGGTAGTTGCTAAATAAATCATTTCAACCTAAATGTAGATAGCTTTTTTTTTTCTGCAGTATGTGGGCCTCTCACTGTGTGGCCTCTCCCGTTGCGGAGCACAGGCTCCGGACGCGCAGGCTCAGCGGCCCTGGCTCACGGGCCCAGCCGCTCCGCGGCATGTGGAATCCTCCCAGACCGGGGCACGAACCCGTGTCCCCTGCATCGGCAGGCGGACTCTCAACCACTGCACCACCAGGGAAACCCTAGGTAGCTTTTTAAACCAAAGTAATTATAGTTTCAGTACCCAGGAGTCGAAAAGTAGATTGATGTTTCGGCTTAAACAATATATGCTCATAATTTTTTTCAAAAATAACTCTCTTTTAAAGAAATCTAACATATGGAAAATGCATTTAAACAGTTCTCTTTCCAAAATGATGTTATCACTTTTCAAAGATGAAGAGGAAGCTATGAATGGGCTGTGGGCAGGATACACGCAAATTTGAAACAAGTACCTAACTGATGTGTTTGGAAAATGACTAACCCCTCAAGATGTGAAGCTCCATGCTCTCCACATGGGTAAAATATGAGTTAAAGGAGTCCATATGGTCATAAAGAATTGATTTTAGACAGAAACACTTTTTTAGATGCCTAACGATAAGAATCAGAGAGAGATTACTGATCAAAGTTGTATTTACAAGGTCATCTGAGATACTACTATTACCAAAGAGTAACCCCTCATTAGCATCTCAAAATGCCAAAATTGGAAAGGCCCATAGAGGTTATTGTAGACAAAGTCTCTATTTTACAGACAAGGAAAGGAGGTCTTGAATAAGTTACTCCAGATCTGCATTAGAAAATGGCAGAGGTGACACCAGACTCAAGTCTCCCAATTCTCAACCCCATGAGCTTTCCTGTCTATTTCAGCACTCCTCCAAGTCCTCTAAGAACACAAGGGCACTTGTTAAGCCTACTGGAGACTCCAGCTCAACAAAGCTTTGGAAGGATCTGGGAATCCGTAACTTAAACGAGAGTTCCAGGCAGTTCCTAAGGTCAGGCAAGTATGGGAAACACTGCTTCATCTCCTGCGGCCTCCTGAACCTGAGGTGCAACCTGGCCGCTCAGCTGTCAGTTTCTAGTAATACATTTAGGGACCATCCAGGGATTAGAGGTTGGTGGAGGCCTCATTTCCACGCCAACATCCTCCCCAGCATGTGGTATGTTTCAATGAAAGCAAGTCTTATGCCAATGTCACCAGAAATAACAAACATTCATCAGCAGGCAGGCAGGCACAAAAACAATCACACAACCTGTTCTCAAGAGTGCAGTGAAGTCTGTACTGTCTTCCCAACTCTGATAACCACCTTGCATGAAAGATTCATTCTGAGAAAAGAGCAAAGATACTCTGACATCAGGACCAGCCAACCCTCTGGCTGGGTCAGGAGAACATTCATTGTGAGGTAGGACAATGCAGTTTGACACTTAAAGCATCACCCGGAAAGCATTAGGCTATAGTGTCTGCCTAATACAGACAATACAAACCCATACCTTGTTTATGCAAAAACAGTGCCCATACGATCTTTCTGCCAGCAAGCTATCTTGAATGCCATTTATCTCACCTATAAAAATTGTATACATTCTACCAAGGCCATCACGTATGGGTGCACATGCTGAGAACCACACCAACCCCACGGAAGCACAGTTAACATACACTAAGGTGTGAATGGTGCCCCTACAGTCGCGCAACACAACAAACCTCTCTGAACTTAGAACACTTCTAGAATCTAAGGGGGTGAAAAATCTGCTTTTCTGGAGCTATAAGGGAAAAAAGCCAGCAAATCATCTTTTCTCCAAATCTGTTTCGACAATTACATTTCGTATTCACCCAGGAAGCACTATTAAGGTGAAGCTTGGGACTAGAAATCAGAAGACTCAATGTCTGTATATGTATACCTCTTACTAATTCCAGAACTTCCATTTCTTTGTCCATAAAACGGATACACTACAACCTGGCCTTCCTACCTCGCAAGAATTGAAAAACATTCTTTCAGTTATAAAAGTGCTACATAGTATAATGTTATTATTAATTATAAAAAGAAACAAATCACTCAGGGTTTAAAAATAATACAGGGCTGTTAGATTGAGCGTCTACTGATTTCTGTATAGAAAAGTCTGTTTCGAATATTTACAGAGCCAAGATGTAACTACCCAGATTTCTGGCCACTGTCACTACTCTTAATGGGAACTTATTTTGTCAGCAGAATTAACGACATTTGACTTTTATGGAAGTATACTCATAACCTTAAAGAGGCAGAAAGTTTACTTTTTCATCTGTTTTTAAAGTAATTCTCGGGACTTCCCTGGTAGCACAGTGGTTAAGAATCTGCCTGCCAATGCAGGGGACATGGGTTCGATCCCTGGTCCGGGAAGATCCCACATTCCGCGGAGCAACTCAGCCCGTGTGTCACAACTACTGAGCCTGCGGGCCACAACTACTGAAGCCTGCACACCTAGAGAAGCCACTGCAATGAGAAGCCCGCACACTGCAACAAAGAGTAGCCCCCACTCACCGCAACTAGAGAAAGCCCATGCGCAGTAACAAAGACCCAACACAGCCAAAAATAAGTAAACAAAATGTTCCCTTTAAAAAAATAAATAAAATAAAGCAATTGTCTTGTTCATGCAGACTTGCAGCAGTCAGTATAACAGTCCCTCCCAAAGTTGTTTTTTGTTTTGTTTTGTTTTTTTTGCGGTACGCGGGTCTCCCACTGCTGTGGCCTCTCCCGTTGCGGAGCACAGGCTCCGGACGCGCAGGCTCAGCGACCATGGCTCACGGGCCCAGCCGCTCCGCGGCATGTGGGATCCTCCTGGACCGGGGCACGAACCCGTGTCCCCTACATCGGCAGGTGGACTCTCAACCACTGCGCCACGAGGGAAGCCCCCTCCCAAAGGTTTTTATAGTTATTCTTCCTGACACTGAGCGCTAAGAAACTAAATATTAGTTCAGTTCAAATATCGATTGAGCTGTCGCATTCCAGGCACTGTTTTAAACTTTGGAAAAACAAAGATGCAGCCATCCTTGACCTCAGGAGCTTGCTATCTAGCAGAGGGGAGCAGAAATGAATAGAGGATTTCAGCCCACACTGGTAAATGTGGGGATGGAGGGACCGAACAGATGCCTATACTGGATGCCATGGGAACCCTCCCTCCAACCTGGTGGTGTTGGGGGAAGCATTAGGGGAGTCTTTAAGGATAAGCAGGAGGGAAAAAATGATGTATGCTATCCCCAATTATAACAAAAAAATTATTTTGGATGATTACCTATGAGATTTTGAGGAATGGCAAACTTGACTAAATACTTCTCAGAATTATTGAGGCAGGGCTGGCCCACAGGACTAAAATGCTGTTTCTGTATTGGAAAGATAAAAGTGTATACGTTTTTTAAACAGCTCCACTCACACCCGTGATTATAGTAGAGACCCATCAGGCAGTGAAATATACACTGCTGCTGCACTCTGGCTTCTGATAAACGGTTCAGTTCTGTTACTTGCTCCTTGGGAGACTCATTACAAGGTTTATCTGACAAGAAGGATGAAATTAAATGGTCATTGTCATCCTTGGGACTGTTTATGGAATGTATCTAAAATGTTCCCCATTCCCACGTAACCCTAAAAGGGGCAGGATATATGCAGTGGGACAGGAGGCGAGTCAATCAGGTCTGGGCTCCAGGCCCAGCTGTGCCATTAGCCCACCACCTAACCTGGGGCTAATCACTTCAACTCTCTTGGACCCGATTTCCTCCCTTGTTAAGAGTTAATGAAAGAGATGTCCTTTACCGGCAGTTTCAAGTCTAAAAGTCTATGTGTCCATTGTAATGTAACATGTCATTCGCTAGACCTGCCTAAAAGGGGACCAAAATGACTTCAAAATGTAGCTTTTACACAGGAACAAGACATTAAAAAAAAAAAGAATCCTAACAGAGTCTAAATAAGATGAATGCATGGTGTTTCAATGCGTCTCAGCATATAAAAAAGTTGAGTGAAGGTGAAAAACCACAAAAACACCATGTCTTTATAGTTCAGCTTTCTTCTCTATATGTGTACTTCTACTCTCAGACATCATTATATTCAATAAAAGCCTTCCTTCTCCATCATTAAAAAAAGGGATGAGCCAGGTTTTGCAGTATGAAATCAAAGCCAAAGATTCAAAGAAACGTGTGAAAAGTTTTGAAGTGAGTTACTTCAGTCACTAATTGGGACAACCTTAGTTAATTCAGGGAATTTGGGGGGTTTTGACTATGAACCTTAGCTATTGGTGCATATGTATGAAGAGAAAAGTGATACGTTCAAATGTAAAACAAAACTGGCAAAAGAAGCAGTTCTTGACCTCCAGGGAGTTTTCTCTTGTCTTTCAGTTCCCACAATAGATCAGTTCACCTAGCAGTCAGATCTGCCTCATCACAGCATTCCTCAAGGGTGAAATTCTCCTTCACCTACACACAGACACTCTACACGGGAAAGGCACAGAAGCATCTAGTGATTACTGAGATGACAATGACATTCCACTAAGACAGTATATCCTGATGCATGAGGTCAGTATTCACATTAAGTAGATATATTCTTGTTATGTCCAATAGCTTTATGAGACCACTTTGACTTCCCCCCCCCCCTTTCTAACTTTCTTTTTTGGTGGAGGAGGAATGGGGGGAACTCTCCCTGGTTGAGAACAGCCCACAACTTATAAGGATGTGTTGACAGCAATATCAGAGAGATGAACTGTAAAATGTAAAACCATCACATAACTTCACAACTTGGAGAAAGATGTATTACAGCAAACAATCTCACCAGTATTAAAGTACTAAAAACTTGAACTGTTCCAGTTGTAAAGTGGTAAAATATAGCTAAGCTTTTCTAGCAAGGATGAAAAAAAAAATGTAAACCAGCTATTCAAGATTGCGTATGAAGTGATTCTAAGAGACAGTATTTCATCCAGAGCTGCTGAAATCTAGGCGTGTTTTACACGAACACCTCCCCTCCCACCCTGCAATTCATCAACCATCTCCACTTTACTCTTTACACTGAGGAATATGACCAAGTCCATGTACCAAAAGGGGAGAAACCACATAAACATCACACTGAAAGTTTCTCTACTTTGGGCCAACAGGAAATTCCAGTTACTTCATTCACTGGAGCTGGTTAAGCTGCTGAAATGAAATAGATGCTTGGAGAGATCACTACCTCAGGACAGAGGCTTGATTTTCAGAGTTGCAGGAGGTTAGACAAAGACGAATGGGATGCTGAGTCTCACTACAAGGTCAAGGCTCGCTGAATTATAAAGAGCTGGTGGGTCAGTGAAGGGGCCGGGGGTCGGGAAGAGGCAAAAATTAGCACCAAAAAAGAAAACCCTGAACTAAAAGCGGACTTTTGTTTGTACTTAGGTAAGAGCACCGGTCAGAGAGGTGAATGCAGCCCCAACGCTCGCTGAGATCCTCAGATTTTCACAAACGGATCCTCCTGAAGTCTCAAGGACTAGAATCATCGTTAAGTCCATACCTATGTGGTACCCTGCTTCTGCAACAGACTACCTTTCCCGGACCCTTTTCCCACGACCTCGGCTCCTCCTCTGCCTACAGCGCCCCCGGGGCTCCTCTCAGCCTCCCACACAGACAAACAAGAGGGAAGGAGTGGACAGTGGGACGGGGCCAGCCCAATTCTCACACTCCATCAGGGCGCCCACTCCTTCGAGGCGGCCAGGAACCTTCGGAACCCGAGAGTGCCACACGCGCCCGCCACCTGCACGGCCGCCGGGTCTCGGGTCCCGCCGTCCCCACTCGAGAGCCCGACCCTCGCGCTGGGCCGGGGCTCCGGGGTTCCGCGCGGATGCCCGAGAGCCGGCTCGGGGCCGCCAGGGGGCGGGAGGGAGCAGCAGGCTGGGCGCCTCCCCGCCTCGTTCCCCTCCCCCGAGCCGCTTGCCACTCACGGATTTTCACTCGGCGGTGGTCGAGGCGCGCGGTGGCGGCGTGCAGGGCGTCGAGGCGGCGGTACAGCGCTGCGGTGCGGCGGCCCAGGGCGGCCGCCTGTCCCTCGAGCTCGCCGAAGATGTCCCCGGCGCAGCGCGACAGGTCGGCGAGTTGCTCCATCAGGCAGACCAGGGCGTGCGAGCTGACCTGATCCAGCGAGCGGAAGAGCGGCGCGCCCGCCGCCCCGGCCGCCTCCGGCTGGCGCAGCCGCGCGGTTTCCACGGTCCTCTGGTGGAAGGGCATGGCCGGGCCGGGCGGCGCAGGCGAGCGCGGCACTCAGTCCGGCCCCCGTCGGCGCGGGGCGCCAGTCCGCATCCAACACAAAGAAAAGTCCGGGCGGCGGCGGGGCGCCGAGGGGGCAGCCGGGAGGCTCCTACCCGCCGGGGAGCGGAGAGGCGGGCGGGCGGGACGGACCGACGGGCGGGCGGGCGGCGAGGAGGAGGAGCGGCGGCCGCCCGGGGAGCCGCGGGGAAGGGCTCCGGAGGGTCCCAGCAGCGGCCGCCTGGCGCCCGGCGGCGCCCTTCCAGCCGCCAGGGTTCCCGGGCCGCGCGGCCAAAGGAAGTTCGAGGAGCAGCTCCCGGGCTGGGGGCGCGGCGGACGAGGCAGCGAGTGGAGACGCGAGTCCCGCTGAAGTTTGCAGGGAGGCAGGAAAGAGCCGGCGGCTCCTTCCCTCCCTCCCGATTGGAGAGGGAGGAGGAAGCGGGGGAAGTGCCGCCGACACCGGGCGAGAGGGAGGGGAGGCGAAAGAAAGGAAAGGGGGAGGAGAAAAGGGCCGGCCCGGGGAACCACCTGCGGCTCCCGCGGCCGCCGCTCCCAGCGCTCGCGGGGAGGTGGTGGCCCCGCGCCTGGACGTACCCTGGCGGGCCGGGCACGGCCGCCCGGTCTGGGGGTTCCCACGTCGCCGCCCCACTTCCCGTCAAAGCCCCCCCGGCGGTTGGGCAGAGCCCTCGCCCGACCCCCGGCCCCCGCGCGGGGAGGGGTGGGGCGCCACGGGGCGGAGGCACGAGGGCGGCGGCGGCGAGCCCAGCTCTGGCTGCTCACCTGCGCTTCTGCTCGCGGGGCCCGGGTCAGCGCGCCCCGCCCACCGGCGCCCCTCCAGGGCCTCTGTGGGTCTCCCTAGGCTCTCCCAGTCCCCCTCTGGAAGGCGGCCACGGCTTCCGGGCCGCTTCGGTGGATCTAAAAGAGGACCTCGTTAAATCGCCCGGTGGCCAGGGGTTCTGTAGCCGACTAGGAGTGCGCGCGTCCCAACTAGGGGGCGGGGAGGACTCTAAGGACTTCTTTTTGGAGGTGCTTCAAGTGAGTTTTTCTTAGCAAAATGGCTCTTCCTGTGGCTCCCTCCCCTCCATCGGAAGGGTCCTGGAGAAATGTGCTGAATCTGGGTTTCTTGCCCCAAGCATGTGAGAGAGAGAGAGGGTGAGTGAGTGTGTGTGTGTGTTGGGAAAGTGGGGAGCGGGGGTGGGTGGGTGGGGGGACGGGGGAGAGGGCAGACCAGAACCTAGAACCCTGAATTCGGTGCCTGGAAGACGTTTAAGCTAAATGCTGTTGAGATCACGGTCATGGGACACCCCACTAACTCAAACCTTCTGGTTAGAAGTATTTGAGGAGACTGAGTCCAATACCCCGAAGCTAAAATCTCACTGGCCTCCTCGCTATGTTTGCTCAGCAAAGGAATCTCGGTTCTTCGGTTTCTGCCCCCCAAGTGACCCGAATTGCTGTGCTGTTGGGTTGCAGTTTGGGAATCAGTCTCCCAGAGCTGTGCTGATTGTACTACAAAGTGGATTCCCTTTCTCTGGGAGACAGAAGAAGTGCAAGACAAACAGGCCTAAGGGAGCACCTTCAGATGAAAGTTAATAGAAATGGGTTTTGGTCTTTCCCTTGTACAGCTGATCATTTTTCACAATATGGGCAAATAACAGTCTCATAGATCACCCACTCTGACAACCTGCGAGTTATGAGGCACAAAGGAACTGCTGCTGTCCCTGAAAAAAATGCTTTGAAATTTATGAAGCACCGTATAAACATCAGGTACAGTATAAAAGTATGTGATTCTCTCAAGAAGTATTTGTTGAGCGCCTGTGTGTGAAGCCTGGCTAGAAAATTAAGATACAGTCAGCAAAGCTGGCTCCATCCCAGCCATCAGGGGGCTCCCGGTGCAGGGAACCAGAATTAACATTTTGAATTCACAAATAATTCACCTATTTATACAATTCAGTGGATTTTAGTATATTCAGTGTATGCAAACATCACAATTTTAGAACATTTTAGTCACCTCCTCCTCTATCCCCCCCCTCCAACAAAAACACAGTTCTCTTCAGTACTCGCTCATCTTTTTGTTTCTATGTATCTGCCTCTTCTGGACATTTCATATAAAGGAAATTACACAATATGTGCCCCTTTGTGTCTATCTTCTTTTGCTTAGCATCCTGTTCTCCCAGTTCATCCATATTACACCCTATATAAGTGCTTCAGTTCCTTTTATGGCTGAATAATATTACATTGCATGGATATACCACATTCGTTTATTCATCCGTTGATGGACAGCTGAGTTTCCACTTTTGGGCTATTGTAAGTACTGCTGCTATGCACATTCATGTACAGGATTTTGTGTGGATATAGGCTTTCATTTCTGTTGTGTATACACCCAGGAGTAGAACTGATGTGTCACATGCTAATTATGTTTAACTTTTTGAGGAACTGCCAGACCATTTTCCAAAGCAGCTGCACCATTTTACATTCCCACCAGCAGTGTACAAGGGTTCCAATTTTTCCACATCTTCACCAATACTTGATATTATCTTTTTAATTCTAGCCATCCTAATGGTCGTGAAGTGGTATCTCATTGTGGGTTTGATTTACATTTCCCTGAAAGCTAATGATTTGGAGCATCTTTTCATGTTCTTATTAGCCATTTGTTTCTCTTCTTTGTAATAAGATAGCATACATTTGTGGAGAAATGTCTGTTCAGAAATTTTGTCCATTTTTCAAAGGCTGGATTATTGTCTTTTTGTTATTAAGAAGGAATAGGTCTTTACATAGTCTAGATACATGTCCTTTATCATGAATAACACTAACTGCTTCAGCAGACTGTTGTCGTTCAGCATTCATTAATTTGTGCATTCATCCTTCTCATCCCTTGAGACTGTCATCTTGGTCTGCAAAGAAATATGGTTTAATCACATAAACTAATATAAGGGGAGCAAGGACATTTTTGTTAATTTGTAATCCTGGGGCAATATGAATAGATTTTTTTTTTTTTCCTGCGGTACGCGGGCCTCTCACTGTCGTGGCCTCTCCCGTTGCGGAGCACAGGCTCCAGATGCGCAGGCTCAGCGGCCAACGGGCCCAGCCGCTCCGCGGCATGTGGGATCTTCCCGGACCGGGGCACGAACCCGTGTCCCTGCATCGGCAGGCGGACTCTCAACCACTGCGCCACCAGGGAAGCCCTGAATAGAATTTTTTAATAAAATGATTTCAGTACTCCAGAAGCTGAATTTAAGCTCTCTACGTAACCAGAACATTGAATAAACAGGATTTGTGGAGTGTACCCATAAAAGCAACTCAATTTTTGTTGCCTACCGCCCCATTAAAAATCAGTTCTTCCCCTTCCACTTAATGACAACTCAAGCAGTCCCATAACTATTTTGTTTTCTCTCAGGTAATTGAAAGTCCTGCTATTACTTAGAGGTAAGACATGCTCTTATTTCAGTAATTAAAATCTTGCTCCTTCCCCAGCAGGGCTTTCTGTGGGCAGAAGTCAGGCAAAGGGCTTTGTCCTCCATCTCACCCTCCCCGGCCAGCTTGCTAACAATCATGAGGGGAGGGAGGCGTGGGGCAGCAGGAAAGTTTATCCTGGGCTGGTACTCTGACAGAAAGGGCATCACACCCTCTGGGCCTGATGGACGTTTGAAGCCAAATCTTTCATGAACACTTTTGTGGCCCCTACTGGGAATGCTGGAACATACTTCCTGAGAGGCTGGCAAGGCTGGCAAGGAAGTCTCCCTAACTGCTTATTCTACCTCAGTCTTGGTTTTCCTTGAGTCCACTCCGCACAGACTCTCGCTGTTGGGTCCTCTCAACTCTCCAGCGAGACCTTTTAGGCAGAATCCCTTTCAAAATGACCCCAAGCTGACCTTCCTACTGTGGACTCCCATATGGTCTCTGAGAGTCACACATTTCTAGAAAGCTTATGGTTGAAAGGTAGAACAACTTCTTCCCAGACATGGCCCTCTACTCTGCCCCATAGGATGCAGTACCTTCCTCAGGTGGGAATCTGGCACCATCCACTGTCAGCTTGGAGCCTAGACCACGCTCTCAGAGGTTCTGAGAAAGTCTTCACCTGGCTTGGTGTTAGATGCCAGTGCCCCTACCCTTGCGGAATGAGGCCAAAACTCCCCAGGCAGCTCCATCCAAACAAATGCTCCTCCCAAAGCCCTCCCAACAGTAACCTCTTTTGTAGTCTCTGTCTGAATAGGTATCTCATCAGTCCTCAACCACTTAGTACTTTGAGATTTCCACCTTGTAGTCTCCATCCTAACTCATTTTGGTATCTGATAGCTGTCATCTCCTGGTGCATCAGTCACAACTTCCCCATTAACATCCTGTAAAATAATATATATAACAGAAAAAACTATGCTAATTTATTCCAAGAAGAATTTAATGCCACCTACTAAGTTAAGGAAAGTAGGAAAAGAATCTCATTGGGAGAGAAGTGGTTTGGTGTGACATGCAGTTAGAAGGATGTGATGGGTAGGCAAAGATCTGAGGGTGGAATTCAGATAGGGTTTGGGAGCCATAGAGGTACTACTTAAAGGTAATACTTAAATACATGAGAACAGATGTCCTAAGAGCTAATAGATGACTAACTGTAAGGGCGGATGAGCAGAGAGCTAAGGGCCGAGTCAGGGAAAGGCCCCAGCCAGGGGGCAAGAGGAGAGGAAAGGAGATTGAAAGAAAACAGAGGAGGAAATCTGAGTGGTGGCTTTCACCAATCCCTAGGGTCGCGGAGCTTAAGACTGAAAAAGTGGCCAAAACGAGGCAGGTAGAGGTAAGTGGGGAAGGGGTTATTGGCAACCTTCAAAAGAACAATTCCATTATGACAGTGGGGGCAGAAGCCAGATATCAGTGATATGAATAGAGAGGATATAGAGAGGATATGTGTGTGTGTGTGTGTGTGTGTGTGTGTGTGTGTGTGTGTATGGAACATTCATAGAGAAAACTGCCATGAAAAGAAGCTCAAAAATGGATTCAATAAGGCATTATTATCAAAACATTTTTCCCCTCAAAGTAGTGCTTGAAAACCAGGTCTGGCTCAAGATGGCGCTATGAACACCAGGACACTGCCCATCCTAGTGGGCCGTCCTCCCCCTTTTCTGCTGACAGAACTCACCTTGTGTACCAGTATGTCCAGCCTCTTGAGATGTCATAATCTTTCTGTCCCATCTTTGTTTGACAGTGAGTGGTCAGGTGTGACCCAACTCTAAGCCAATAAATTTTAAGGGGAAGTGGGAGCCTTCAAGAAATAGTCACCTCCTTCATGAGAGGAGAAAGAAAAGAGAAGGCTCTCTCATTGTCGTCTCTCTGGTCAGACCGCTGCCTCCTGCCTTTGGATGCACTCTGATCATGATGGGATATCTGGAACTGCGGCAGGATCTTGAGACCATGAGACGCAACCCAGAAGAATGAAAGCCATCATGCAAATACTGCACTTGCCCCATAAGGATCACCCCATATGCACTTAAGGGGTAAATCCTCGTGGTCTGGGGACCGGGAACATTAGCATCACCTGGAATCTCATTAGAAATACAGAATCACAGGCCCCAGATTGGCTGAGAACGGTTCAACAAGCTCCCCAGGTGAATCAGATGTATTGTAATATTTTAGTTTGAGAAGCACTAAACTGTTGGTTGGATTTTTCTGTTACTTCAGTTGAATACGTAGTAATTTATGAGGGGAAGAAGTGGTGGGTGATCAAGGGATTGAAGATTCTGGAGAGAATTAAGTGAACATGGAAGGATGAGACCAAGAATACAAATGAAGTTGCCAGATGGCCTAGATCTCAGTAAGACGGGAGCAAAAACCATCCATTTGGAGGGGATATGAGAAAGGAAATGTGCGGAGCTTCCCTGGTGGCACAGTGGTTGAGAGTCCGCCTGCCGATACAGGGGACACGGGTTCGTGTCCCGGTCTGGGAGGACCCCACATGCCGCGGAGCAGCTGGGCCCGTGAGCCGTGGCTGCTGAGCCTGCGCGTCTGGAGCCCGTGCTCCGCCACAGGAGAGGCCACAACAGTGAGAGGCCCGCGTACTGCAAAAAAATAAATAAATAAAAATACTTTATAAAAAAAAAAAAAAAAAGAAAGGAAATGTAGGGAGTTTCTTAGCAACTCAACAAGTGGAGAATACAAGAATTACTGAATGACAACTCAGGTGAGTTGGATGGCTTGAGTAAGAGGTACGTGGATCTAACTTTTCTGCACTCTAGACGCCGCAGAACAGAGAGAGCAGACGGTTGCAAATTAACACAGTGGGAACTTCAGGGGGATCAAGGTCACAGTGAAGATCATCGTTAAAAGGCTGTCTGTGGAGTATGAGGCGGATTGGAGAACGTGGCGGACAGACATAAGTAAACGGCCTGAGTTCGCGGGGAGAGTTTCCAGCATGCAGTCCTGGGAAGGCCCAGAACTTCACGGAATGGGCCTGAAGTGGCTGCAGGGGAATATCAGAAAAAATAGGCAAGAACGTGGTGATTAGAGAAGGGGGCACCAGATATGAAATCTCAGAGATAGAACAACGACTTATGGTTATGTGAATGGAAAAAGGAAATGTTCTTGATGACAAAGGAAAGCACACTGCATCAACCAACTAGAGGATGTACAGTTGATGTCTTCTTGATAATTATCCAAAAGGTAAAAATTAAAATCTGCCTTTAATGGAAATAAAATATTTATCCCATTTGAAACAAAATATTTTCCACAGTGCTCAATAAATCTTTTTTGTCCCTCTAGTAGTCAGTAAATCTTATCCAAAAGGACTCAAACGTTACATGATAATAGATATGGGTTTCACCTCGGGGTTTATGATTAAAATGGACACCAACTATATCCATTTCCTCAGGCTGCCATAACAAATTACAAACTGGATGGCTTAAAACATCAGAAATGTATTGTCTCACTATTCTGGAAGCTAGAAATACGAAATCAAGGTGTCAGCAGGGCCCTGCTCCCTCTGAAACCTGTCAAGGAGAATCCTGTCGTGTTTCTGGTATTTGCCAACAATCTTTGGTGTTTCTTGGCTTAGAGGGGGATGCATCAGTCTGACCCCTGCCTCTGTTGTCCCATGGCCACATTCTCCCCACATGTCTCTGTCTCTGTGTCTCTACCCTTCCTATAAGGACACCAGTCATACTGGATTAAGGGCCCACCCTACTCCAGTAAGACTTCATCTTAACTTATTACATCTGCCAAGATCCTACTGCCAAGGAAGGTCACAGTGTGAGGTGCTGGGGGCTAGGACTTCAACATACCTTTTTAAGGGACACAATTAAACCAGTAACACTAACCCAATGAGACGACAGAATCAACTGTTTCTGGTTAATTATTTAGATAAAGAGAATCTTCATGCCTAAATTACTAGAGACAGAAAGCAATGGCATATTAAACTCCCAGGTCCCAGTTTGGGACCTTTCTGGGTGAGGCAGGGGGTGCTGGGAAGGGCGACAGGATAGAAATACTGGGTGAGGCTGGTGTTCTGGGCTCTGGTCACAGCCCTCCTGTCGGTTGTTCTGTGCGGCTGTCACCCCTCTTCCTCCATTCATGAATTCTGCAAGGGATCGGGCTCTGCCCTTGACTCTGTTGATCTCTGCTCAAGAGTCAACAAGAACTGAGAGAGCAGAAAGGGGCCCTGAGGTCCGAGACTACATCTGTACATGAAACCATGACTAGCGCTCTGTATTCACACTTTTCCATTAACATATTTGAAGAGAGAATAGAGAGAAATCCTATTAAATCAACTCCAGAACCAAAGTGGTAGAAGTTTATATACTTTGTAAAGACTCCAAAAACTAGTGGAAAGCAAAATCAGAAGTCCTGATAGAGTATACAGTATTTTCCAACTTTTTGATATATAGTACAAATTGTTATTGTATGAAAAGTCTCATGGTTGATACACTATTAGTATCACTTACCCAGTAGGAAAAAATGCAACAAATTATCATAATGTGAAAAAGACACAATAGGCACAGTGGGGTGTAACATGTAACATTCCGTCCATGAAATATACTGTAGTTTATATGTGGGATTTGCCAAGTGATAGAAATTTCTGTCTAGTCAGTCTGGAGACTTCTATAAATCAGAGTCTTCTGCTTTTAACAGACACTGGCAGGCAAGTGGTAATTCTCCCCAAATTAAAAATGACACTGGTCTTTGATTAGCCAGAGAGATCTTCCTCAAATGCAAATCTGATTATGGCCCTCAGCTCCAGAACCTTCAAAGCATTTCTAATACCCTTGGAATTATCCTTAATGGGGGGCTTAAAGCCTGAAGGTGTGGTCCTGCTTTTCTCTCCAGCCTCTACTCTCACCCTCACCTGAGAATGGGGTGGGCCGTACAGACTCAATATTTTCTTCAGTTAAAAGATTCTCTCCCGGGACTTCCCTGGCAGTCCAGTGGTTAAGACTCCGAGCTTCCACTGCAGGGGTCACGGGTTCGATCCCTGGTCAGTGAGGATCATGCATGCTGCATGGCATGGCCAAAAAAAAAAGTCTCTCCTCCCTCCTCCCCTCCCCCCGCCTTATTCTCTTCTTTATAGTTACCTTGACTCCCCTTTCAGATGTTCACTCACATCACTTCCTCGACTAAACCTGCCCTCACCTCCCCAGCCAGGTCAGGTCTCCCTATCATCAGGTACTGAACTTCTCCTTCTCGAACATGTGAGAGTTTGTATTTATATATTCATGTCATTTGTAAATTAATATCTATATTAGTCAGGGCTCTGAAAGGAAACTAATCAACTCAGATGGTTCAGTTAAAAGAATTGAACAAAGATAAGATGTTACAGAGGTGTGAGCAGGTTAAGAGAGGCATCAATGGATGCTGAGACCCCCTGGACTAGCAGTAGTGGGAAGCCTTTGGGGCCCCTGGGTTTGAAGGGTGTAAGAGGAGCACCTCCCTGATTCCCCTCCAGGACTGACCTCATCCACCAGCAGCTGGGAGTACTGGTGGCCCACAGGCATTAGCCAAATCCCTCTTTGGGACTTGTCCTTCACTAAAAGGAACTTCCTTACTGAAGACATGCCCTTCCCTAGAGGCAACCACACACAATGACTGGTCTACATGGAGGTATAAAGGTCCCGCCCACTTGCCCAGTTGTGACAACTAACTGCAGGGCCATCCCAACGTATTCTGCCCAGTCCTGCTTCCCTCACTTCCCCACCCCAAGTAGCAACCCCAAGCACTCACTCCTCAGCAAACCTTCTACAGACAGAGTATCAGAGTCTGTTTCCCAAAGAACCTGACCTGGAAAAAAAGCCCAGGGGAAGGAAGTGTTCTCAAAGCACCATACAGGCTGGTGCCATGAGAAGGAGGTCACTTGTAAACTGAAGAAGTGCATTCACTGCCAAAAATGTAGCCCTTGAGCAGGAAGAGAATGGGGGGGGGAATATCCCAACCTCTCCTCTCCCCACTTTCAATCTCTTGCTGGTATTTCACACTGGTGGGAAGCTGGCCCAACATCCTGGGCTAGAACAGATCAGGTAATAGTTGTGGTGGGCAGAGGGGAGCAGACACAAATGGAGGTTAATCAGAACAGCCCACCTTTTACCCTCAGCATCCTCCCTCAATGAAGAAACTCTGACCCCCAACATGTGGGAAACACCCCTAGCTACTGTCAGCCACAGGATATCAATTCAGTTATGTTCTGAGCAGGACCTAAATTGCAATGTTAACTACCTTCAGAACCTCATATGGGGTAGCAGGAAAGGAGGGGAGGATAAAGAAAAAAATCAATTAGCATAAGTTATGCACGCACCTCTATAACTAGTCTTGGGGGGGTCTAAGCTGGTGACCACAGCACCCTTCTTCTGCCACCCACTCCGTATTCGCTTTACTCTTGGTCAGCACCCATTAGGGTAAACCAAACCTTCATTCCTGCAGGATCTGAGTCCTGGACAATAGCTTTCCATTGACTGTTTTGTGTAGCAACAACCAGATATCTCTTTAGTAAGCAGCCAATACCTCCAGTGGCAAGAGGAGCCCCATATAACCAAGAGGGTCATCTTAGTTTCCAATTTAATAGAACCATGGTTATGTTCTCTAGCAGAACATAGACAATTTTCCCCCCTTGTGGATGAGGACTTCTCATGAGAAGCCAGCTGGCTAGGGAGACTGAGAGATGCTCAGGCATGAAGGATGGAGGAGGGGATAGATAGCAAATAGAAAATAACCAGTACAATAAAAAGAAATAGAAGAAGAAGTGGCTGCCACCAGGGAAAGTAAAGGTCAGGAGGAAGAGTTTGCCAACTATGTAAGATACAAAAGAGATCACAGACGAGTGTGAATATAACAAGTTAAAAATAAAAATAATCATACCCATTAGCAGATGATCCAGGCAACATCCAACAAGTAGTTAGAACCTAATGCTCAAGTGAGAAGAGGCTGGAAGATATGCTTGTGGGGAGATGTTCATAATGGGTGAGAAGTGAAGCTCAGGAAGTAGGTAAGATTTAGAGTCAACAAAGACTGATGGAGCAGTCTCCCGGAGACTTCCATAGAGCCATCTTCATTCTCACAACAGTGGTGTGTAGTAAGATTGTCTCCATTTTTTGACATGAACAAATAGATTCAGAAGATTCAGTGACTTTCTCAAAATTGCACAAAAGCAAGGAGCCTGGGTCTCTAGGGATCTCACCAAGGGAGAGAGAAGAGACAGGGCGTTGTATTTCTGAGCACCTCTTACGTACCAGGGATTGTGCCAGGCATTGTGTGTATATTATCTCACTTAATCCTCACGTAATCTGAAGGTAAGTTTTACTGTACCCACTTTATAGATGAGGTAGCTGAGAGGCTCAGTAAATTTAAGTACCTTGTCCAAGAGCTCAAAGCTAGGAAGAATAGAGTCGGAGTCTGAACCCAGGTCAGGCCCCAGGATCCCTAACTATTCAACTATGTCACACTACAAGGGGACCCAGAACACATTTAACTGGTAAGAAAAGAAACAAGATCCAGAAAACCAGAAAAGAGTTCCTCAAATAAGCCTGAGAAGATCCAAAAATAGCCTAGTATCTTGGAAGTCAAGGGGAGACTTTTTCACTGGGAGAGGAATAATATCATGGAAACACAGTGGATTCTACTAGCTCCAAAAACGCTACAAGCTGGCTGTGAGACCAGATAGCAATCTCTTAGCTTATCTGGGCCACTATTTCCTCATGATGAAACAGTACAGAGGCTTCTCCTCTACCTCCAGATTTACCTGTATACATACACATCATTTCCTCCATCTCCAGGTGGACATTCTACCTGCCTGTGCTTGTTAGGAAGGATTCATCTGTTCCTGCATCTCCAACACCGTGCTCCTACAATCACCCTTCTTTGGAATCTTTGCTCTCTCTCTATCCCCACTTGCCACTTGAGCATTTAAGACACACTCACGCCTCTCATTAAAAGATTAAAAACCCTTCCCTTCATCCTGATTATCTATATAATTAGCTGCCCCACCCTTCTTTCTCTTTCCCTTCCTAGTCAAGCTTCTAGACTAGTCTGCATCTGAGGTCTCCAGGTCCACAAACCAAGTCACTGCAATCTTCTCTCTCACCCATCCCTCCTGTGAAATGGCTCTGCTGATGTCACCCACAACCTCGTGCTTGCTTTGGCCCTTGACTCTATGCTGCATCTCCCATTTTTTGACCATTTCCACTTTCTTGAAGCTGTTCCCAGGTTTCTGCCATGCTCCTTTTTCACTCACTCTATATTTTCCTAATTTGAGGGGCTAAAAGCTACGAACACCCTGTGAAAAATGCACATTTGCAGGAAATATGGCTTTTATTTTTCTGAGCCTCTATAGGCCAACACACTGACCTTGGAGGAGCTACTGTACCTCAGCTCATAGAGGCTCTCAGAGCTACACCTATGACTTTATTACTTAAATGCCAAGCTCTTCATTTTTCACCAGAGCTCACAGCTCAGCTCTTTCCACTTCCCAGCTGTGTGGCTCTGGGAAAGGCAGTTCACCACTCATATCTCCATTCCTCATCTGTAAAGCAGAGATCGTAGCAAGATAATCCTTACATGGCTGCTGTGATACCCACATGAGTTACAACCTGGAAAGTGCTTAGCCACTGCCTGGTATATAGTTTGTTGGTACTTAATAAACGTGTGTTATTTAACTAGATCTCAATTTTTCTTTCTTCCTTCCTTCTTTCCTTTCCTTCCTTTTCTTCTCCTCCTCCTTCCCTCCCCCAAATCCATTTGCTCAACTGCTAAGGACATTTCAACCTGAAAGTCTCACAGAAATATCCAAAACTGAGCTCATCTACTCCACCACACCAACCTGCTCCTCCCTTGGCGTTTCTTATACCTGGACTACTCCTTATAACACGCCACAGAGCCCTCCCTCCAGAACGACAGCCATCTGTTGGTAGACATTTGAGTGACAGAGATGTCCAACTGGCTACAGATCTGCCACCCAAATTACATTCCACCGTCTTGTCTATAAGGAGATCACGGGAGACTATCAAAGACCTTACTGAAATCACGTTGCCATTCTTCTACAAGTAACCACCTCAAGAAGGAATGAAGGAACTGTGACTCAAAGAGAGAAAACAGCTATAGAAGATGAAATGCAGCAAATAAATAGCCTTTAAAATCTCAACCAGAGCAGTTAGAAATAACTTCTTTACAGTTATTCGACTATAATGTATGAATTCTACAAAAAACAAGGTAAAAGAAAACCTGAATCAGAACCAAGGCAGAAACATTTCTCTTAGCCAATTTCAACATCTTACTGAGAAGAGACTGGAAGTACCAGTATTACACTATGTATTTTTTTAGCTTTCTGCTTTCATATTTATACTTTGGTGAACTGTTTAGTAAAGAGTATCAGGTTCTTTCCATAGAATGGATTACTCCCTGCAGAGCTGTTTTTACCCAGCAGCTTTTAAAAAACTCAGCTGGTCTTCATCAACTGACAATACAAGAAACAGCTTATAAACCTATTATTTTTTGTTTGCTATGGATATTGTTTACTACAGCTTCACTTGAGAAATTCCTTTTAAAACCTACATTAGGAAAAGCACTGCTTCCTAGAAGAAATGAGTATGTTTTTTCTCCGCGGTTAATTAAAAAAATTTTAACTGACCGTAGACCCATAGCTTCATGACAAATTTATTGTCCTATTATAGTACCTGTGCCCTCCGGGCCAGGATATATGTGTTCTATTTTCACCCAATCCCACCACCACACTTATTAACTTTCCACTCTATTTTCCATGACCATACTTTAAACAAAATTCTATTTATTGAATATTTACTTTTTTACATGTGTACCTGGTGAGCTGCCTCAAATCCTTGGTTGATAAAGGTGAGGTGTGCATTAAATTTAAATTAACTATGTATTAGTTATTTAATATGGGTGCCATCATTCCCAATTAACCCCTGTTACTATTTTTATTTTTTTATTTAAAAAGAATTTTTGTTCTTCCAGTTTTTTTGGGAGGAGGGGAGGGTGGCACACCATGAAGCTCATGGGAATCTTAGTTCCCTGGCCAGAGATCGAACCTGGGCCCCCTGCAATGGAAGCACAGAGTCCTAACCACTGGACTGCCAGGTGTTCTTCCAGTTTTATTGAGACATAATTGACATACAGCACGGTAAAAGTTTAAGGTGTACAGCGTAATGACTGGACTTATATACCTCATGAAATGATTATCACAATAAGTTTAGTAAACATCCATCATGTCATACAGATACAACTTAAAGAAACAGAAAAAAATGTTTTGCCTTGTGATGCAAACTCTTAGGATTTACTCTCTTAACAACTTTCATATAGAATGTACAGCAAAGTTAATTTATATTTATCATGTTGTACATCGCACCCCTAGTGCTTATGTGAAAGTTTGTACCTTCCCTCTTATTACTTTTAATGTTCTAAGGTTGCAAACATAGTTTATGCATTATCATAAGGGGAGGTACCTAAACCAAGTGAGCCCACCTGGCAATTGCAGAGACCACCCTGCTGCCCAGACTGGACAGACCGAGCAAGTCCTGCTCCATTGGAGGTGACAAATCGTCTTATCTGCAGAGTAGGCCTCTCTCTTTTCCAGTGTCCATGCTCCAAATGTGGTGTCATAAGATGATGAAGTGGGTCAGATGAATATATTTTTCAGTAAATTCATATTATTTCCCTTCTCCAATTTCCAGTCGAGGATCCTAATTTTATGCCTCTTTCCTCTCCTTCCTCCCTCGTCTGGTCATTTATTTCATTCTTCATCTTCGAAAAGAAGAAACGGGATCAAAACAACCTAAATGTCCATCAGCAGCTGAACGGATAAAGAAGATATATACAATGGGATACTACTGAGCCATAAG
The DNA here is from genome assembly GCF_963924675.1 of Phocoena phocoena. Lineage (NCBI taxonomy): Eukaryota > Metazoa > Chordata > Mammalia > Artiodactyla > Phocoenidae > Phocoena > Phocoena phocoena. The sequence continues at coordinate 24,999,908 of NC_089230.1, read as the reverse complement.
AAAAGAACAAAATAATGCCATTTGCAGCAACATGGGTGGACCTAGAGATTATCATACTAAGTGAAGTCAGTCAGAAAGAGAAGGACAAACACCCTATGATATCACTTATATATGGAATCTAAAATGTGACACAAATGAACTTATTTACGAAACAGACTCATAGACGTAGAGAACAGACTTGTGGCTGCCAAGGGGGAGGGGAGGTGGAGGAGGGATGGATTGGGAGTCTGGGGTTAGTAGATGCAACTATTATATACAGAATGGATAAACAACAAGGTCCTACTATATAGCACAGGGAACTATACTCAATAACCTGTGCTAAACCATAATGGAAAAGAATATGAAAAAGAATGTATACATGTATAACTGAATCACTTTGCTGCAGAGTAGAAATTAACACAACATTGTAAATCAACTATACTTCAGTAAAATAAATTTTAAAACAGAAATGGGAAAAACATGACCAAATATTAGGCTATTAAAACTATGTACCTGAGACAAGAAAAAATTGAGAAACCAATTTTCTATAGTCAAAATGGAAAATTAAGAATATTCTTATTTCAAGAAGATCTGAAAAAAAGTTTTTTCTAGAATTATTTATAGAAATTGCTTTATTTCCTACATGCAGTAAATATCTAAATTGTCCACTTCTTTTCGATCATGGAGATCTAAGAAACATGGTCAGGAAAATTGTTCTTTCTCCATTGTGAAGTTATTTTAAGTTTAGGCTCCTTGTTTTACTCTTTTTTTTCCCCCCACTTTCAACCACTACTTAAGCCTAATATATTAATGTAACATTCTATGAGAAAGTTATTATGTAAATACAAGCAAGGTATAATTTTCTTACTTATTAAGTCTCCAGAAAAAAATCTACACCAAGAGAAAAAAAAAATGCTTTCAGATATATATATATATATATATATATATATATATATATATATATATTCCTTTGTTTCCATTTTTCTCACATCCTGTGAAAGGGCTATTGGCTATTTCTTTTGAAAAATACAAAATGGTAAAATTTTAAATTATTATATTATGCTTCAATAAACAGATATGATAAGGGAACACTGTCAATAACAGAATAATTCATCATTTTACATAGGTAATAGATTATTTGTAATATTATGCATCCCTAAGGATCAAACCCAAAGAGCTTTTTCATGAATGTGGGAAACTGGAGCATTCTCAGAAATTTTCACAATAATGTATATTTAGTCAGAGGTGAACTTACTGTGAAGGTAACAAGGCTAATGCCTCAGGGCTCCTCACTTGATTTTTCCTTGGCCCTGTGAGAAGACCTTACCAATGTGTTCACAGGGCCACATATTTTTGTGAAGTTTGCAAAAATCAATTATTTGGTATTCTTTTTTCTCAAAGAGGGACTCCAAAATTGCATAAGCTTTGGGCTGCATAAAGCCTAGATCTATGCCTCATCTCAATGGAAAACGACCTAGCAGTCTATTTTTCTCAAAGTAAGACTAACTACAGCAAACCAGCTCTCTTCTATAAAATACTGTTTTAATTGCATAAGACAGAAAAAAATGTGTGCCTATTTGGGTCATTTATATTAGGCTGTTTTTAAAGTAATATGGAAATACAATTTGAAGAAATGCCCTTTTTAATATTCAACTAAGTCCAACTGTAATTTAAATAATTAGCTTTTAACTTCTATTAATAATTTAGCCGTAACTCACACTTCCTAATAAACTAGAATTTGGCAATAATTCAGTATACAATTAAGATTTCACAGATGTGCCCAGATTTTTTTAAATGTATGCCCATAAAGAGTTGAAATAATATGTCTCTCCCAACATTTCCCCTTCTAGAAAAAACTACATTTAAGAAAAAAAAAAAACTGAACATAAAAAATTGCATGTCCATTATGACCTTTTCGCAAGGAAAACTAATGTCTTATCAAATCAAGTTGTTTATGACATATAAGTATCTTTCATTACAGAGTACTCTTTCTGTCATTGAAATTCAGCAATTATAATCCTAAACTATGCTTGCCAATCTTTAACCACAAGGAAGTTAGAGAGAAAGGTAATTCATAAGACAGCTCAGTACCCCAAACCACCTAGATTATTGTGGGCCATAGTCAACACCTCAAATTATACTGAGAAACAAACAGGCAGCCAAAGGGAAATGTAGAATACAATTCTGAGCAATTTATAATTTTATTCCTTAGGGCTTGTGCTTCTCAACCATCAAGTGGCCCAACTGCGCATGATCTGTAGCTTCCAAATGGCTTCTCAAAGTGTGTTGCAGACATCCAGCCTCAAGCTCACAAAGGCCACCCAGCATAGTGCCCCGAAGCTCTCATAAGTTTTACCCATAGTAGGTGCTCACGCTAAATATCTGTTGGTAATGTGCCATGAAGATGATGGCAAGCCACTGCTGACCATCAATTGCTCAGGTGACCTTGCCCACAATCCACACCTGGATCAACTTCCATGCCGCTTCCTTAGAGGGTACTTAGATCTGAATTGTGGTTCTGATTCCACAGCCAAAATAAAAGATTCAGTCATGTGTTTCTGTACCTTGAGAGTGAAGAGATTAGGTCAAGGCCAAGTATCTCAACTTGAGGGTAGGCAGGGGCAAAGGAGAAAGCTGACAATATCGGAAAGTGTCCTGATGCTGGAGTTACAACAGTGACTTCTCCTTTAAAAGTTACTGATCTTTTCTGGGCTTCCCTGGTGGCGCAGTGGTTAAGAATCCACCTGCCAATGCAGGGGACACAGGTTCGAGCCCTGGGAAATCCCACATGCCGCGGAGCAACTAAGCAGGTGGATCACAACTACTGAGCCTGCGCCCTAGAGCCCATGAGCCACGGCTATTGAAGCCTGTGCACCTAGAGCCTGTGCTCTGCAACAAGAGAAGCCACCACAATAAGAAGCTTGCCCACCGCAGTGAAGAGTAGCCCTCTCTCTCTGCAACTAGAGAAGAGTAGCCCTCTCTCTGTGCAACTAGAGAAAGACCACACGCAGCAACGAAGATCCAACGCAGCCAAAAATAAATAAATTTATTTTTTAAAAAGTTACTGATATTTTCGAGGTACCTACCTACCATGTACTGGGCATTATGCCAAGGACTGTACAGGCATTATCTCATTTAAATAACTACAAACAGGACTACAAACAGGTTTTAGTAGTACTGCCATTTTACAGGTAAGGAAATAGATTTGGTGCATAGCTAGTGCATGAAGGAGAGACTCTGGATTTATATTCAGCCTGATTCAAGAGCTTGGACTTGAAAACTTTATGTCAGTGTTTCCCAGAGTCTGAAACACAATCTCTGGCAATCTGTGATAGGATTTTACTTGGTGCACGGATGCTTCATTAAATATTGAGAAAGTCATGTTCTTTTGAAGGTCTTTCAATCCTTTTCCTATCAAGGAGAAAGGCTCAGTTTGGTTCTGAATTGTCAACACCTCTCTAACGCTTGCTGGTCTCCTTTTGTAAACAATGAGACCAAGCCACAGGCTCAGCCTTCGGCAGGCAGTGGTATCTAGCTGGAAGTTAACAAGTATTTTCATAGTATTTGTTTTCATATATTTTCTATTTATGGAATGTGATATGGGTTTTTCATCATGTAGTAAAACAAACTTTTCCTTTCAGTAAATTTATTTAAATAGTGAGCATATTTAAAGAAAATATTAAGTAAATGTGGTGATCAGCTTATGGCCAATCTATCTCCCTAGGTATCCCATCAAACACAATAGGTAGTGCTGTGAAGGTATTTTGTAGATTTGACTGAAGTCCATAATCACTTGATTTTAAGTGAGGGAGATTATCCTGGAGTATCTGAGTGGGCTCAATGTAATCACAAGGGTCCTTAAAAGGAAAGAAGGAGGCAAGAGAGTCAGAGAAGATGTGAGGACAGAAGCAGAGGTCAGAGTGATGCAGCCGCAAGCCAAGGAATGTGGGCAGCTGGTAGAAGAAGAAAAAGGCAAGGGAATGGATTCCCCCCCTAGAGCTTCCTTAAAATGTAGCCCTGTGTACACCCTGATCTTAGCACAGTGAAACTGATTGTGGACTTATGACCTCCAGAACTGTAAGAAGAGTAAATTTGTGTTGTTTTAAGCCACTAAGTTAGTGGTACTTTGTTACAGTGGCAACAGGAAACTAACACATTAGCCTATGATGTTTGCTAGGCCACAAATGACACAGTAAGCCAGATGGTACTAAGTTACAATACCTATCTAGAAACCAAGGGTCAGACTGCTTATTAAACAGTTTAGAGAGAACAGCGCTCTTTTCCCTAAATTTTGAAATGTAGTCTATGCCTATTAAAGGTTATTGGTGCATAGTAGGTGCTCAGTGGACATCCAGGGAGTGGACAGATGATGAAAGGTGAGTGAGAAGGAGAGAAATATTTCCCTGTGAACATGCTGTGGGACTTGCTCTCATCTGTAAGAGCTGTGTCTGCCAAGTGAGGTTGGCCATTTGCCTCAACAAGAAAAGTAAAAAGGTGCCTGGGTCACCATTAGGAAGCAGTCTTAGGACTAAAGGTTTGCTGCTTGTAAATCAACTGCTCCACAGATATCAACTTCCAGGACTTTTGACACTATGCTCTTATTGTGTTGTGAATTTCTTAACCATCTTTAGGTCTGATCACCCAGTGGCTATAACCCTCTGATATAGCATTTGCCTAGAAATTGCTCTCCTTCCTGATTTATGACTTCTCATTTAACCTAAACTTCTCATCTTATCCTAATCTCTGTTTCATTATCTAGCTGCTGGTTTCCTTCTTGTGGACCTTCAACCATTATTTGAACCTTATGGCATTACTCACGTATGAAGTTTAACCCATCTCAAGCACTGACTTCTGGTTTTGCTACATCTTTTTCCTGGGCTTCAACTTCAGAACTAAAGATATTTTATTTTTTGTTTTTATATAGTATAGACTCAAATTAATTTAATAGTATTTTAAAATAATAGATGCAAATGTTTTTTTTAATTTCACAGTACAAAAACGTATTGAACCCATCTTGAACCCCAGTTCCCTTCTCCAGAGGCAGGTGTGTGTGTGTGTGTGTGTGTGTGTGTGTGTGTGTGTATGAGAGAGAGAGAGAAAGTGAAAGAGAGACAGAGACAGAATTATTCTTCCAGAGAAGTCTGATGCATATGCAGGGCTATATCTCCATCTGTACTCTTTAAGAGCAGTAGCATTCTGTACACTGTTCTCTGTTCTCCACCTTGCTTTTTTTTTAAACTTAAAAGCATATAGTAATAATAATAATAATAATTCTTAGGATTGCTGTAAGGATTAATCAGTTAATCCTTAGTTCATCCCTGGGCACTAAATAAAACTTTGTTAAATAAAATACATACTCTCTTTAATAACAAAATTTCTAAGACTCTAAAGGATGTTATTTAAAATCAACACACTCCATCATTAATTTTTATTATTTCATATTCTTTTAAAATAATATGTAATAAACATATTTTACATGCCTATAATCAATATAAACTTGCAATTCTGATTGTTTTTTAAAAAATGATTTATGTAGAGCTTGTTATTAATGACTCAGCCTGTACACTTGTAACTTTATGTTCTAAAATGCATATGTCATAGTTTGTGTAATCTGTCCCCTGATGTTGAGCATTTGTGATACTTATAAACTTTTGCTATAATATATAGCACTACTAAAATAAAAGAAGCTTAAAATGAAGAGGGGGGTCTTAGAAGTCACATTTCCTTAATACATGTATATCCTATGACAGTCCATATAGCCCAGCTCCCACTGAACACACCTAGTGAAACACACTGCTTCACGGAAGAGCCCATTCCGTTTTTCCATTTGGAACTGTTCTGCATCTTTAACCCCATATGTTGCTCTTACCCAGGCCTCATTCTACCCCATCTTGCATTTCCCCTCTAGCCTCTATATCTGAGGTCAAGACTCATCCTGCGTGCTAACCTATAGGCACCAATGATCCAGCAACAACATGAACTCTTAAAATAAAATTTCCAGTTTTAATGGAACATCCCTTTAAAAGGTTTATAACATGCTTAGTTTTGATGCTTTTTATATTTCTATAAAATGTCGAACAATTATATTTACTGGCTGAGCAAATGTAAAACAAAGCTATGTATTTACTTCTGATAGGTACCATGGGAAAACTGGATAAAAATGTTGCTCAGTATACATTTTCAAATTACATTCACTTATTAGACTAGTACTGAGTAATGCAGTTGGCAAACTAATCATTGTCACTAAGTGAGCTATATCAACCCTTTAGACTGAATTTCTGACATAGTCAGATTAACAAACCATCTGCTAAACAAAGTTCCATAGAGACCTGGAAGCTGTCCACTGATGACTCAGATAAGAACAAATGTGTTACACAGTCACTATAACACACCAGAAAATTGTGAAAACTAGACATTGTTACTCTTTTTCTGATGTCCTTTGTACAAGAACTTTTAACCTTGAAAATTCCAAAGAAGTTTAAATGCATACTGAAATAGCAATTGAATAATTCCAAATTTCAAGAAGGGAATGGAAAAAAGCTGAAAATAATTTCATAAAGCTTTCCTAGGATTTAAAAGGAAAATTTATCTTGGGACAATATAGGCACAATTATAATAAAATGGTGATTGGGAACTGGATGTACTGAATGTGAGATCCCATGGCTGGATGAGAGACTCCATGAGGTCCCAAAGCTGGTGTTATCTCTGGGACAGCCCTTTCACCCAGCAACAGAGCCTGCCCCATTGTAGGCAGTAAAACAAACAAACAAACAAATTTCCAATTTAAAAATAAGACATTATTATGCTGAAAGATATAAATGTCAACACGAATAAACAGATACTCCACATTCAAGCCTGTAATAAATTATTAACTACTCCTGAGAACAAAGACTAAATCATTTTAACCACAAAGTTCCTATTTCATTGAGACATACAAATGCTGAAAGAATTCATCACCAGCAGACCCATGCTTTAAGAAATATTAAAAGCAAAAGAAAATATTCAGGCAAAAGAAAATAGATACCAGATGGAAATATGGATCTAAAAAAGGAATAAAGAGCACTGGAAATAGTAGCTATGTGGGTAAATTATATGATTTTTTTCTCTCATTTAAATATTTTAAAATGCTAATTGAATGTTTAAACAAACATAACAGTGTATTATAGACTTAATAACATGCATAATTAAAAGGTATGACACAAATAGCATTTAAACATTGGTAGGGGAAAAAAGGTCATTTTTTCATCATAAAATGATGCCATCATAAATGATTATGCTCTTAATAACAGAGTTCCAAAGTACATGAATCAAAAACTGATAGAACCATGTGGAGAAATAGATAAATCTACAGTTTTAGTCAGAGATTTCTACTCCCTCTCTCAATAATTAATAATACAAGTAGACAGAAAATTAAGGAAGATATAGAATGGGACAGCACTATCAATTTGATTTAACTGACATTTATAGAATTTAAATTAACTGACATTATAGAATTTATAGAATTATAGAATTCTTCAACAGCAGCAGAAAACAATTTAACTGACATTTATAGAATTCTTCAACAGCAGCAGAAAACAATTTTTTTCAGTTGCACATAGAGCATTCACTTAAACAAATCATATCTGTGGCCACAAAAAGGTGTCAATAAATTTTAAAGGATTCAAGTCATACAAAGTATGTTCTCTGACCACAATAGAATTAAATTAGAAATAAATAGCAGAAAGATCTCTGGAAAATCCTCAAATATTGGGAATAAAAATAACATACTTTTAAATAATCTATAAGTCAAAGAAGAAATCAAAAGGGAAACTTGAAAGTATTTGAAATTGAATGAAAATTAAAACACAATTTAGTGGGAAACTTATAGCACTAAACGCTTACATTAGAAAAAAGAAAAGGTACCAAATCACTGATCCAGCTTCCACCTTAAGGAATTAGAAAAAAGAAAACAAATGAAAACCAGAGTAAGCAGAAGAAAGGAAATAATTAAGGTCACAGAGGAAAGAAAGAAATAGAAAACATGAAAACAATAGAGAATATCAATGAAATTCATATACATAAGTCAATTGTATTTCTGTATATTGGCAATGATCAATTGGATATTGAAATTTAAAAAAAAACAATTTACAACAGTGTCAAAAACATATAAAATACTTTGGGATATATCTGACAAAATATGTGCAAGACTTCTATACTAAAATCACTATATTGTACATCTGTAATTTATATAATATTGTACGGCAGCTATACTTCAACTTTTAAAAAGATACACCAATAAATACAAACATATTTTTTAAAAAGCTCTAGACAAAAAAATAATAATCTAGTTAAGTAGGTCTCTGTAAAAATAGAAGCAAAAGTATCAGGACAGTAAAAAGATTTGCTTAAAACCAATCTGTTAAAACACAAACAAACAAACAAAACCCCTACAAAACACTGCTGAGAGAAGTTAAAGGAGACCTAAATAAATGGAGAGGTATCTCATCATGGGTTAGAACACTTTACACTGTTAAGATGCCAATTCTCCAAAAATTGAGTTATGAATTCAATGCAGTCCCAATCAAAATTCCAGCAAGTGATACATGCTACAACATGAATGACTCTTGTGCACATTATACTAAATGAAAGAAGATAGACACAAAAAGGCAAAATATTGTATCATTTTATTTACATGAAATGTCCCTAAAAGGCAAATCCACAGAAACAGAAAACAGATTAGTGGTTACTAGGCGCTGGTGGGAGAGTAACGGGGAGTGCTTGCTAATGGATACAAACTTTCTTTTGGAGGTGATAGAAATGTTCTGGAATTAAATAGTGGTGATGGTTGCACAACTTATACACTTTAGAATGGCTAAAATCGTTCATTTTATGTGATATGAATTTTATCTCAATTTTTTGAAATCTACTTATAATAAAATCCCAGCAGGCATTTTTACAGTAATTGACAAATTGATTCTAAAATTCATATGGAAATGCAAAGGACTTGACATAGCCAAAACAACTTTAAAAAAATAGAACAAAGTTAGAGGGCTAACTCTACCTGATTTCAATACTTACTATAAAGGTACAGTATTCAAGACAGTGTAGTACTGAAGTATAGACAAATAAAGCAATAGAACATAATAGAGAGTACAGAAATAGACCCACAAATAAATGGACAACTGCTTTTCAACAGAAGAAAGGATTGTCTTCAACAAATGGTTGGAATAACCACCTGGAATAATCAGATATCCACATACAATAATAATAATAATAATAATAATAATAAACTTCCATCCATACCTTGCACCGTATACAAAAATTAACTCTAAATTGATCATTGGCCTAAATGTAAAACCTAAAACTACAAAGCTTTCAGAAGATAACAGGACAAAATCTTTCTGACCTTGGGTGAGGCAAAGATTTCTTTAGTGTTATATAACACTAAAAATCACAACTCATAGAAGAAAAATATTAATAAATTGGACTTAAAATTTAAACTTTGCTCTTTGAAGGATACCATTAAGAGAATTAAAAGACAAGCCATGGATGGGAGAAAATATTTGCAAAGCACATATCTAATAAAGGACTTTATCTGAATATAAAGAACTTTCAAAGAAAGAAGTTGCCCTGTAGAAGAGGAGTGAAACTGAGAAGCAAAGTGACTTCCCTGGTGGCGCAGTGGTTAAGAATCTGCCTGCCAATGCAGGGGACACGGGGTTCAAGCCCTGGTCCGGGAGGATCCCACATGCCACGGAACAACAAAGCCCGTGTGCCACAACTACTGAGCCCACATGTCACAACTACCGAAGCCCACGCGCCTAGAGGCCGTGCTCTGCAACAAGAGAAGCCACCACAATAAGAAGACACACCACAACGAAGAGTAGACCCTGCTCGCCGCAACTAGAGAAAGCCCACGCACAGCAACGAAGACCCAACGCAGCCAAAAATTAATTAATTAATTTAAAAAAAAAAACTGAGAAGCAAAATGCATCCTGGCAGTGTTCTGGCCTCAAATGCCCATTGCCCTGAGATACAGTGAGACTGGGGCCTTCCCCACAGTTTGGTTACATGAGTCAATAAGTTACCCTTTCTGCCTAAGCGGGTTTGAGTAAGTTTCTTATTCCTTGCAACCAAAAATGCATCTTTAATATGAGTCATTTAGAGGAATGGAAGTATGAGAGAGAGGAATCGGAAAAAGGAACGTAAGAATGATGTTCTGTAAGAATAACTGTCGAGAAACAAAAGATTCAGTGTGATCACAAGGAACTGATGGTATACGGCCACGTACTTGGCTATGAGTTCATATTTTACTACCTATCAAAAGTTTTAGGGACTTCCCTGGTGGCGCAGTGGTTAAGAATCCACCTACCAATGCAGGGGACATGGGTTCAACCCCTGGTCCGGGAAGATCCCGCATGCCGCGGAGCAACTAAGCCTGTGCGCCACAACTACTGAGCCTTCGCTCTAGAGCCCGCGAGTCACAACTACTGAGCCCGTGCGCCACAACTACTGAAGCCCGCGCTCCTAGAGCCTGTGCTCCGCAACGAGAAGCCACTGCAATAAGAAGCCCGAGCACTGCAACGAGGAGCCCGCGCTCACCGCAACTAGCGAAAGCCCGCGCACAGCAATAAAGACCCAATACAGCCAAAAATAAATAAATTAATTAATTAAAAAAAATTTTAAAGCGCACATATTTCAACTCAAGAAATCGACTGCTAGATATCTATCCTAGAGAAATATGGGCACATATGCACAAGGAGAAATGTATAAGGATATTCACCACAACTTCACTGTAATAATCAACAATTACAAACAACTAAATTGTCCATCAGAAGAATATTAAACAATCCATTGTAGATCCACATCATGGAATACCTGGTAGCAGCTTAAAAGAATAAGATGGATCCATAATGTACTGACATGGAAAAGAGCTCAGAGACAAGTTGTTGTGTGACACGAGCAACTGGCATTCTTTAGCACATTTCAGTTTTAAAAAATAAAATGTACAGAGCAAACCTCTACATTTCTATATGTGGACATGCATGTAGGTAAATGTATAGAAGAGAACTGGAAGGTTTCACTGCCAACTGATAATTGAATTCACCTCTAGCGAAGGGATGGAGATTGGGAGGAATTAAAAGGAGCCTTGTAGTTTAGGCTTTTTTTAATAATTCCAGTTTTGTTTAAAAGTATTTACCAGTTTGCCTGTTTTGTTTGAAGTTTTACACATGAGTAAGTTCACTATAACTTGTTTAACTAAAACAAATGAGAGAGTATGAATAATTTTTACTAAGCATAAATAGTGTATTAGCTATTATGTAAAACAGGTAAGGTTCCTACCAAATGGAAATGGCTAAAGGTACACAATTTTAGGGTCAATATATGAGGCCCCTATGTACATAACTTCCAATAATAAAATGAACAAATAGTACTGCAAAAGATAATTTTTTTAAAAGGTCAATTAGGATAGGATATAAGGAACATAATATGTTTTATATTTATGAATAGAATATCCAAATTTCTAATGGATTGTTTTTAAGACGTTCACCTACGGGTTTCTTGTTGGAAACTGCATTTTCCCATGGGAAAACATTTAGAATTTCTACATAAGTCACAAAACCTATTGTATCAGTGTTCTTTGATAGGAAGCATCAGAAATACTCTGGAAATGAAGGGGAAATTTTATTGAACACCAGGGAGAGGCTCACAGAATGTAAGGATCCATGAAACTTCAGTCCTCACGAAGAACAAGAACCAAGGCGGCTCTCAGATCTAGGCTACTGATGGACAGCTCAGCCATCTTCCCTGGAAATCAGAATCTTGAATCACATGTTACAAAGACACAAAAGCAATGGCAAGTCCTCAAGTCTGTCTGTTGCAGCCTCCTAGATACCCAACAAGGCCCATTCAGGTCTTGAGAATTTTGAGGTTCCAAAGATTTTCTGAACTGACATTCCAGCTGTGTTATTTACCAACCATATGACTTTGAACAAGTTATTTAACCACCACTATCTTCATCTGTAAACACAGGGATAAAACTGTATCTAGCTCCTAGAGTTTTTGAGAGGATTAAGTTAGATAATGCATCTAAAATTATTAACCTAGAGTATATATTAAATTAACATTGGCTATTATTATTTCCTATTTATAAACAGAAATATTATCAAAATGTTAAGTGTTCACAATAGTGGATGTATGAAGTATTCTCTCCTTTTACAAAGTTTCTCTAATGAGTGTTTTATTCTAATTGTAAAAAGAAACATTTTTTAGTCTGAGTTGCAATAATCTAATGATTAGAATTACAGTAAGATCGGCTATTCAAATTAGATATTTTTATGATCAATAAACAATGTTTAGATGTCTTTAGTAGAGTTTAAGAACTACAGTGTGAAATTTTACCCATGGAAATTAACAATTTTTTTTGCCTCCAAAGAAAAAGATAATACAGTTCTTTAACTGGAACTGTCTTAGTTCAACAGACTCAAATGAATTTCTTGTTCATTTGTATATCTCATTGTTTGGCTCTTTTTTCATATCTTCATTATTCGTGATGGTTCTGTCTGGTCTTGAACAAATAAACACCAGAATATTTAAAAATACTGAATTGTCTCTCCTGGCAAGAAATACATCCCAAATGACTAAAACCAAAAGGTCACAAGATGTTTCCCTTCATTTTGTCATTTGATCTTAGATATGCTGCTCTCAAAACACAAGCTACAATAAGTAGCTATTTAGAGACAAGACAGCCCAAATCTATCATTTAAAAGAGGAAATAAGTGGTGAGGACATTGCATTCTTCAACTAGAACTTCTGAACTGAAAACTTTTTGTTTGCTTAAAATAATTCCACTTGACAAGGAATCAGCCAGTCAGTGGTGGCAGATATTGTAAGCTGGCTCCCTGACCACCCATTTCACCAGCTTTCCATCCAGCCTCCTCTACTAGGATGCAGGTTGTAAAGAGAGATACTTGCTTTCCTATACTCGGCCGATAGAAGTTGGGTGGCCCTGTGATCCAGTTCTGGTCAATGCAGTGTAAACAAAAGTCTCTGCCTGAGGTTTATAAAAAAGTTTTTTTAAAGACGGGACTGGCAACTTCCTTTACACTTTGCCCTTCCTTCTTCCTCCTTCTTCCCACTTGTAACCAACATGATGCCTGAAGTGAAGCTATCTTTCAACCATGAAAATGAGAGCCACATGAAGGCATTGCTAAGGCATCATCCCCACTCTGGAAGCTTGACCCCAGATATCTCGTTGCTTGAGGCAAGTACATCTCTTATATGTTTAAGCCTCTCTTTCCTGCATTTTCAGTTGCTTGCAGGCAAACACATTTACACCTGATAAAAGTAATACACCAAGGAAAACAGATTACCCTCTGACATTATAACTTATTTTTCCTGAGACTATAAAGAACCTAAGAAAGATGTTTTATCAAACTGCACTAGGAATGCCTAAAAAACTTGATTTACATGATGTGCAATGTGAATTTTGCATTCCTGAGCTTATTAGCGGAATCAACTTAGTGAAAAAAAAAGTTAACATTTAAAAGATTTTCATTTTCATGGAGAATTAATATATAAAGAGAATATCAGTGAAATTATGGCCTGTGAATATACAATACAATCAGTCTTTGCAGCTATAGTCTCCTAAAGAAATTAAAAACATTCTTCACCATTAAGTTGAAATATCACAACATAATTACATTACGTTTTTCATTCTGGGGCTGCGGTGGGGTAGGTGAAGTAAGTAAATTGGGGCAACTCTCAGAACCAGATAGAGTTACAAAACAGAGCTTGACCACTCCCTTCCCCAAGCCTCTACCCATGAGATGATGTGAATTTTGGAGAGAGCTCTTGGTTATTTGTCTAATTTTTGTAACCAAAATGACATAATTAAACTGGAGAAAATTTCTGCTATCTAGATTAGGTCAATCTCCTCAAAAGGAAAGAGACTTAGGAGCTATAGGCAAGGTATAGCTGCCATGAAAGTCTCAGTGTCCACCTGTAGGGTGAACACTTGAAGACCTCTGGAGACCTACCAGATTAGAGGTCTCATCCCCCTGGGATTAAGTTTGGGATTGGTCATCATATGTATAATTTACAGCAGAGAGTTCCATTGGAGTCAGTCAGGGGCAACCTGGAGGGAAAAAATAAATGGAGAAAAAAAAGATTTTGCAAGTCCACCACCCACTCCCTACACCATCTCGCATTTGAGCCAGAACTGCCCTGCTTTACGCACTTCTATTTAAGGGGATTTGGAGTAAGTTTTCATTTGCAGCAAGTTTATATTGCTTTTAAAAAAAAACAATAATTGGGTTAAGATATATCCTAATGCCAGTTACAAATGCAAATATATTACTTGGGAGAGGTAACATTAATTCATCAGCATCCTCATACACATTACAATTTAGCTGAGCTAGTGAATTAGAGCAGTGGAGCAGTCTGGAACTATTCATTTGATTCTCAGGTTGCTAATTCTTTAATTACATTAATTAAAAACGAGTTCAATCCATGAACCTATATTCACATCCCATCAAGTGCTCCATCAGTCACTTAATAGTTTCACAAACGTGGGCAAGTTAACTTCTCTAGTCTTTTATAATGGAGCTACCACCTCAACCAGGTATTATGAACATGTGTGAAGAACCTAGAAGCACAGAAAACCTCTGATCTCAGGTATCCTGAGCACCTAGTCCTGTCAACTTCTGGAGAAGTGGAGTAATAATCAGATATTTTTCCAAATTCTACCTTTAGCTCTGTTGAAGTCTTCTAGACCTCTCCCAACTCTTACTGCTATATTTAGAACAGCTATTTTAAGGAAAATATTTTTTTATTCCCAAATCTAAGCCCTTAGGCAGTTTTTATTGCTATCCTGTCTCATCATTGCATAGGACTCCAGAGAAATAGGACACAGCTCTTTCGAGGGAAATGCATACTAGCTACTCCTCTGACTAGAGTTTCTGCCTGAGATTTATCTCGTACTCTGTGAGCTGGGCCAGACAAGATAGAAACCACAAATATGTCTTCCCCTTAGGCCCAGAGCAGAACCAGACCAGCTTTTCTCATAAGCACGGAGCTCTTTGAGGGAAGTCACGGACCGGGAAGAAAGCAAACCCCCTTAAAGTTCTGCAGGGGGAGAGGGAAGATGACTCAGTACAGGAGAAAGAGTATGTGGATGCCTTTGCCCCTCCAGAATGGCAGCCCCATTGTGTTCCTCCCGTCTTTGATGTGACCTTTAATGCCAGCCAGAGCCTGATATTAGACTGGAGGGTGAAGGACCTCTGGTCAACCAGCCCCTTTAAGGCCAGCTCTAGTCTCAGCTCCCTGAGAACCACAGTCCAGGTTCATCCTTCCCTCCTAGGAAGTCTTGAAATGCTTACTATTCTTACCCATAGCTCTCACTTGGCAGCTTTTATTTTTATGTAAACAGCTTTTCTCCTTCAGTACATTACAAATTCTTTGAGGACAGGATGGAAAGATTAGTAGCAGATTGTAAAGACCACAAACACTAGATAAATGTTGATAATTGATAATCAAAGGAAAGAATCCTTTAATTTGGGAAAAGTATTTGATGAAAGAGATACCTCCTGCCAGGATTAGAAGGAATTTGGAAGCCTTCTTCTAAATCAAGAAATGTCAAAATAGAGTGTATGGAGGCTTCACCAGAGTAGGAAAGTGAGTCTAGAAGCACGAGGAAAACAAGGCACCACCAGAAGAAGTGGATTTGGAGCTGAGGGGTAAGGTCAGCACTGCAGACACAGCAGGGACAACCTCAAGCAGAAATTGCAGCCAGGAGGAATCAACGTGTCAACTCAAGCCCAAGACTGGGGAGCGTCCAGTGGGTAGATTCACATTTGAACCATTCCTTGGGGCCTCTTATGTGGCACTAGGGAATACCCACTGTAAGACTTTGAACCACTGTGATTTGTCTATTGCAAAACATATGTACAAACTTGTCTGTTTATCTCTAAATAAAACTTGGTTTTACTAAACTGCAATTACTGAACTTGCAAGTGGAGTTCATGTCAGTTTACTACACTATCAAATGGACAGTTTTCTCCGGTTTTAGCGTGTGCCAAAGAACATGACTTTGGAGTCAAAAAACCCTGACATTTAAACTTCTGAACCTAGTTTCCTCTTTTCTGAAACAAGAATATTTCTCATCTCAACAAGTCTTTGCTTCTAGCACCTTACCAGACATATAGTAGACACTTCATGAATATTAGTTTCCTTCCTTTCTTTATGCCTTAAGTATATCTGGCAAGATGATTATAACTAGAGACATTAGTGCATGTTTAAGCTATAATAAATGTTTCCTGTAAAAAAGCAAAGGAAATAGCCTGAACTCTCAGAATCATTGGGAAAAAAAACGCAAGAAGGCATTTAGTTACTTTGGTCTTGCTCTTCTCTTCAGTGGATGACCTATTATTTTTTTTTTTTTTTTTTTTATATATATTTATTTTTGGCTGTGTTGGGTCTTTGTTGTTGTGTGCGGGCTTTCTCCGGTTGGGGCGAGTAGGGGCTACTCTTTGTTGTGTTGCTCAGGCTTCTCATTGCGGTGGCTTCTCTTGTTGTGGAGCACAGGCTCTAGGTGTGCGGGCTTCAGTAGTTGTGACTCGCGGGCTCTAGAGCGCAGGCTCAATAGTTGTGGCGCACGGGTTTAGTTGCTGCGCAGCATGTGGGATCTTCCCGGACCAGGGATTGAACCTGTGTCCCCTGCATTCGCAGGCAGATTCTTAACCACTGCACCACCAGGGAAGTCCTGGATGACCTATTATAAAAAGCAAACTATCTTTCAATAAAGTTCATTTTGTTTTATGATGTGTTCAGTTTTCATAAAATCAACTCCAGGAATTAATTTACTTCCTTCTAAGAGGAAATAATCTTTCAAGGAGCACTTATTCTTTTTACTACCTTTCTCACGCATTATGATCCTTTTATATCATACCCAGTTTTAATTTTAAATGCTTTTTTAAAGCAATTTAAAATGGTATTTTCACTGGCTGATATTTATACATTTGAAAATTAGTAGATTTACATTTTGCCCTGTATTGGTACATATTTCTAAATATCCATTTAGATATTCTTCTAAGGACTCTTAGCACATCAAAGGGGTATGTAAATAATTTTTAAAACAAACCTGAGAAAAACCACAACCAACAATTTGTACTAGTCCTGAAAAGAGCAAACACAAACTTATCACCTTTCTACGTAGAACATTATAAACCCCTTTTTTTTTTTTTTGCGGTACGCGGGCCTCTCACTATTGCACCCTCTGCCGTTGCGGAGCACAGGCTCTGGACGCGCAGGCTCAGCGGCCATGGCTCAAGGGCCCAACCGCTCCTCGGCATGTGGGATCTTCCCGGACTGGGGCACAAACCCGTGTTCCCTGCATCAGCAGGCGGACTCTCAACCACTCCGCCACCAGGGAAGCCCATAAACACCTTTTTGGTACAGTTAACAGATGGATGAAGCTGGAGGATATTAATTATATATACATTAAAAAAGAAAATGTCTATTCATGTACAAGTTACTACCTAGTGATCAGTAACAATTAGTAAGTAAGAAAGCAATGTACTTTAAGTAACAAATATTTATCAAGCATACTTTATATGCCCAGCACTATGCTAGGTCCTACAAACCTGGCTGTGAATAAGACCCCTTATTGTCTTACTAGTTACATCGTATATTTAAGGATACATCAAAAAAATAGAATCATATACATTTTTTTACTGCATTAAAACACAAAATTAAATCTTAATATATTTTAAAATATTAATTTTATCATAAAAATAAATCAACAAAGAAGCCAGAAGGTTGAGCCAAAATGGAAACTCAGCTGTAACAGCTACTGGATTTATAGCCATTAAGCTATCTGGAAACTATTCTCTTCCTTTAAAATCCAAAATAGCTATAGAAAGCCCTCTCACTCCCACAGGGCATATTAGCAATAGAAATTGAGATCAGAGGGCTGGAGGAGCAGAGACAGAGTTCATACAAAGTGAAGCCATATGTACTAGACTGGATTATTGTTCACAATTCTTCCCTCCATCCTTCAGCCATGTAAACCTACAGCACACTAGAGTGGATGGGTGTATTTCCTTACTTCACTGATGTTGCACCATGTAACTTGCTCTGGTCAATGGGATGTCAGTGAACATGATGTGCACAAAGGACCTAAATGTCCTTGCCTTCTTTGACTCAGTCTTTAGCACTCCGTGATTGCCATGAAGAGGCATGCACCAGCTAGCTGCTGCCCATCAGTATGGGCCCCAGAGTAAGATACGCAGGCAGTCCTACACTTGACCTAAAGCCAAGAGCCAGGACAAGCCAACCTGCAGCCTAAAGCAGAGCTACCCCTGCTAACCTGCAGGCCTGTGAGCAAAAATAGAAATGCTTCCTGTTCTAAGCCACAGTGTTTTTGAGATCTTTGCAGGATTTTTGGAGCAATAATACACCATTCCTGGTTAAAACAAGTAGCACAAGTACAGATTATAGTATTCCAACTGAAAAGTAATACAAGGACTTCATGCAATTGTAGACAAAGAGACTCTAACAAATTGTGCAATTAGTTTAAAACCCCTAACAGAAGTAATAGACCACACCAATGAAGGGAATCATGGGACACAAGTGGGAATCAATGGAAGGTACAGAAAAAGGGCCACAAACAAATGAAGCAGGTCTAGACATCACAGGCTTGCTTAATTACCAACAGTTGGCATGTCCCAATGGCTGACACAATCACCACAGCTGAATTTGTTTCTTGTTAAAAACACAAAGCTTTATTTTCCATTCATGGTTGAAAAATATTTTCACAGATCAAAGATTTTGGCTTCAGTAATTTAATAAAATGAAAGTTTAATTTGATATCAATATAATTTGCAAGGCAAGCACAATGATGCTCTTCTTTGTCTTAGCAAAAGAGGAAAGTAAAGAGGCTGACTTATTGTGTAAACTGTACATCTGTAACAAGACGAGACTGAATGCTGTCACAGCAGGCTCTGTGAATGAAAGTTTTGCAATAGTTCAAACAGAGAAAAGCAGTGAAGAAATGATTCATTGCAGAGCACACACCTTCTGTGTAGGACACAAAGGCATGCAAAACTCCAAACAACCCACAACATATTAGCCAATGCCATATTCACATTGGGAAGAGAAATTTAGTTTCAGTAAAACAACGTCTATAGCATTGTTGATGTGAACTTTCTGGTTTGGTAATTAAGTTGGCATCTAGTTTGAAATTTTGTTTTTGTTTTGTAGTTCTAATAAATGTCAAGGTGAAAGATTTTGCCTCAGTTAGTATCCTGCTGTTGTGACAGAGAACCCGAACTCAAACTCACTTAAATAGGAAAGAAAAATTTATTTATTCACGTAGCCTTGGGGTTGTTTAGTGTCATGAGTAGCTTGATCCAGAGGCTCCAAAAATGTAATCAAAATTCAGTTTCTCTTAAGTTTCTTGGCTCAGCCTTCTGCTGTGTCAGCTTCATTCTTAAGATTCATGTGGTAGCCTCTGGCATCTCCAGGCTTACAATCATGTCCTTATTGCTACAAGTTTCTGTGGAAAGAGAAAGTAGACCCCATACAACTGCAGTATGCACTCTGGTCGAACCAGTCACTATACCCAAGGCCATATCTCCTGTAGCACAACGTGAAGCAGACAGCTTTCAATGAGAAGTGGAGGTGCGAAAAAGGTTCCCCAAATGAAATTAGGATCCCATTAGCAAAATAAGGGGTGACTTTGGGTAGACAAAGAGCCCAAAGTTCTATAGCAGGAGTTGGCAAACTATGTATGGCCCATGTGCCAAGTATGTCCCATTGCCTGCTTTTATATGGCCACTGGCAAAGAATGGCTTCTACATTTTTAAATAGTTGGAGGAAAAAAATCAAAAGAAGAATATTTCATGACGTGAAAATTATATGAGATTCAAATTTCGTTGTCCCCAAATATTGGAAGACACCACACTCATTCATTTTATGTACTGTCTACAGCTATCTTCATGCTACAATAGTCAGGATAGAAATGATATGGCCCACAAACCCTAAAATATTTACTATCTTAGTCTTTAAGAAAAATTTTGCCAACTCTTGCTCTACAGGTTTATACCCATAGCTTTATTTTAATACATTGTAAGGTGGCATTATTGTTTAAATGACTGAAGTCAAGACTGAGGGTTTTCAGCTGCATATGCCCTTTTAAAGTAGATCAGGCTCAAATTTGAGAACTTTAGTTTCATTTATAGGATTCTGAATAGCAACAGCGTAATACCAATCGGGATTTCAGTTGAATAGAGGACATTGAAATGGACATTGCCCAGAAAATGAGGATTCTGATAATAACAAGTAAATTCTGAAATGCTCCTGTGACATTACCTCCAGACTTGTCTGATTGGACATAGGCAGTGCTGAGTGGGGGAGTTGAATCATATCAACTGAGACATTTTGTCCATCAGGGAAGAAGAGTACAGATGCTTGGCGGCCAAGCATTAAATTGTTTTAGACATGCCAGTTACATGTCTCCTATGTCCAGTGTCATTTCAAAGGAAATCACCCTTTTCACAGCCCTACTGATGACCCTGCTCTAAGCACTTCACCCAGGGGTGGCCAATCCATAGCCCAGCCAATGGTCTAGGACTATTAAAAGCCCTCAGAGATGAGCTGGGGTACTAGTTTCCTGTAATTGCCATAACAAATTACTGCAAACTGGATGACTTAAAACAGAAATGTATTCTCTCACAATTCTAGATGCCAGAAGTCTGAAACCAAGGTGTTGGCAGGGTTGGTTCCTTCTGGAGGCTCCAAGGGAGAATCCATTCCATGCCTCTCTCCTGGCTTCACGTGGCTGACAATTCTTGGCATTCTTTCCGCTTTTGGCTACCCTCTAATCTCTGCCTCCGTCTTCACATGGCCTTTACCCTCTCTGTGACTCTATTTCTTATCCTTCTTTGTCTCTCATAAGGACACTCATGATTGGATTTAGGGTTCACCTTATTCTAGGATGATCTCATCTTGATATCCATGCCTTAAATTTACCCCTTATTCCAAATAAGGTCACATTCTGAGGTTCTGAGTGGACATGAATTTGGGAGGATGCCATTCAGCCCACTACAGCTGGGTCAAATAAAATCAGGAATTTGAATATAGATGGGAGAATATAGACGAGGCAACTAATATTGGTAGTTGAAGTTTCAGTGATGTCCTAGAAGGAACCAAGGGCAAACCAAACTTATGAGCAAGCTGAAGGCACTAAAATTCAGAAATTATGGATATAGAAAAAGCTATGAAGAAGAGAAGGTGCATAAAATAGACTGTGAGGAAGCCAGGTGGTAGCATAAAGAGACGCAGAAAGACAGCATGAGAAGCAGAGATCAAGATTATTAGAGTCATATTAATACCAGGGCACTCATAACCCTGTGTGACCACACATAACTATCCCTGTACTGCCTTGGACATGTTCCAGATTCTGAAGATATCTACTGGTCTTAAGTTCCTTTGAGATTCTCTCTCTCTTTTTTCCAATTATATCTTTATAATAATCATCATTACTAAACTCTGCCGAAAGATGTCCCTTTTACTTATAACCTAAAGAGCTTAATATCTTGAGTATATTTAAGATAACTGCTGAGTAAAATTTATGTGGTACATGTTCACAGTGAGGTCCCAGTAACTCTAATTAATCTTTTTGCTTTATTTATAAAAATTCCTGAGTTAAAGAACTTCAGGTAATTATAAAAGATATCTGAGTCAGATATACCCAGCTGATAACCGCAGTCAAAACATGATTGCCAGCGGTCACCATGGCATGTGGATTGGTCAACTTTTACTAGGTAAGCTGCAGTAACAACCCCCAAATCACAGTGGCTTAGACAATAAAAGATTATATCCCATTCACATTGCTTATCAGCCATGGGTTGATGGCAATTCTTCTGCCACGTGTTTCTTCTTTAACATTCTCATAGTAGAGGGAATACAGAGTTGGCAAAAAACACAATAATAATCAACACTTCTATTTAGACATAATGTAAGTCATATCTGCTCACACTGAATTTCAGGGAATTTGAACTTGGAATAAAGAACTTGCGGTTCTGTCTGGTTGCCATATTGAATAGGGAACACATACACACAAAAGACATGGATGGTCATTTCCCACTCACCCAGCATTTGTGAATCAAACAGAGCTATACTGCTGGGAGCTGGAAATGAATGAGATGTACAGAGAAAAGCAGATATGGAGAGAGTACCTAATGAGATTTCGAGTACTTGATTTCATATACATTTGATACCAGCTGCATTGTTACTCTTGGGTCCCATGAACTGGAAAGCTTTTGTGTACATCTCCTTTTCTCACATCTGATTGTGATACAACTGATTTCACACAGGCTTCCACTCTTTCTTTTACAGCATCTCTCCTCGAGAGTGGACCACACACTCCTGTTTCCTGTGCGTGGTTTCTCTGGGCCAGTGGTATAGGACAATGTGGTAGCTCATTGGTACTGACACAACACACCCAGAAGCACAAACCAGCTGTTGGGGGAAATGCTTCTCATCTTCTCCCTTTGACAGAGGTCTGCAGAAGTTCTCGGCAGGAACAAGCACCAATCAGTCTCCTAATAATGCAGCCCAGTGTTGCCTTCCTCTCCTTCTCTAGTTCAATTTCCTTGGTCCCTCCTTTCTGCTTCCTTGAATCACAGCCCAAATAAACTATTTGCATGTAACCCTAGATCCAGGTTCTGCTTTGGGAGAAACCCAGAATAAACAAGTTGATACCAGAAGTAGCCACAGAAAGAAAACCCTCAAGACAAAATTCTAGGGCTTCCCTAGATTCCCTAAATTCTAGAGAATTCCCTAGATTCTCAACAGTGGTTGAGAATCTTCCTGCCAGTGCAAGGGACACGGGTTCGAGCCCTAGTCTGGGAAGATCCCACATGCCGCAGAGCAACTAAGCCGATGCGCCACAACTACCGAGCCTGCACTCTAGAGCCCACGAGCCACAACTACTGAAGCCTGCGTGCCTAAAGCCCGTGCTCCGCAACAAGAGAAGCCACCGCAATGAGAAGCCCGCGCACCACAACAAAGAGTAGCCCCCGCTCACCACAACTAGAGAAAGCCCGCGCACAGCAATGAAGACCCAATGCAGCCAAAAATAAATTTAAAAATAAATTTAGTTTTTAAAAAAGACAGGATTCTAAACCTGGATCACCCACTGGTCATGCAGCAAAAAGAACCCCATTGTTGGTAGTATGTGAGATGGTTATAATATCTGATAACAATGGCTTCGCAAATTGCAATTGCCCATGTTGGACTGTAATGTGGTGGCAGTAGAAGGCATAGCACGGTTATGTGGTAATTTGGGACTGGAACAGATGGCAATAGTAATTACAAGAATTATAGAATGGTTTGGCTTCTGTTAACTGCTTTAGAAGTCTTGATAAAAGAAAACATATTCATGTCATTCAACTATAACGCAAAGCCCACTATAAAAATAAAAAGCCTTCCATGTCAGTGTCTTTTCCATAATTGGTTCTGGATCCACTGGATATCCATATGGAAAAAGTGAACTTTGACCTCTACTTCACACCATATCCCCAAAGTAATTCTAGGTAGATCATGGACCTAAATGTAAATATTAAAACAATAAAGCTGGGCTTCCCTGGTGGCGCAGTGGTTGAGAGTCCGCCTGCCGATGCAGGGGACACGGGTTCGTGCCCCGGTCCAGGAAGATTCCACATACCGCGGAGCGGCTGGGCCTGGGAGCCATGGCCACTGAGCCTGCGCATCCAGAGCCTGTGCTCCGCAACGGGAGAGGCCACAACAGTGAGAGGCCCGCGTACCGAAAAACAAACAAACAAACAATAAAGCTTTTAAGTGCAGGGAACTCTACCCAATACTCTTTAATGACCTATATGTGAAATGAAT
This sequence comes from Phocoena phocoena, assembly GCF_963924675.1. Taxonomy (NCBI): domain Eukaryota; kingdom Metazoa; phylum Chordata; class Mammalia; order Artiodactyla; family Phocoenidae; genus Phocoena; species Phocoena phocoena. The sequence continues at coordinate 24,976,037 of NC_089230.1, read as the reverse complement.
CAAAAAAAAAGAGTGGATATATGTATATGTATAACTGATTCACTTTGCTGTACACCTGAAACTAATAACAACATTGTAAAACAACTATACTCCAATAAAAATTTTAAAAATTAAAAAAAAAATAAAGATTTTAGAAGAAAATAGAGAACATATTCATGACCTTGGGGTTAAACAGAACATACACAGCACTAACTATAAGAAAAGATAGATAGGACTTCCCTGGTGGTGCAGTGGTTAAGAATCCGCCTGCCAACATGGGGGACACGGGTTTGACTCCTTGTCTGGGAAGATCCCACATGCCGTAGAGCAACAAAGCCTGTGCACCACAACTACAGAGCCTTTGCTCTAGAGCCCACGGGCCACAACTACTGAACTGTGTGCCACAACTACTGAAGCCCACGTGACTAGAGCCCGCGCTCCACAACAAGAGAAGCCACCGCAATGAGAAGCCCGTGCATCACACCGAAGAGTAGCCCCCACTCACTGCAACTAGAGAAAGCCCGCGCACAGCAACCAAGACCCAACACAGCCAAAAATAAATAGATAAATAAATTTATTTTTAAAAAAAAGATAGATAAATTGGACTTCATTAAAATTAAGAACTTCTGTTCATCAAAAGATACCATTAAGAGAGTTAAAAGGCAAGACAAGGACTTGGAGCATGTATTCAACGAAGTACTTAGATTCAGAACACATAAAGAATTCTTACAAATCAATAAGAATAAAAGAAACTCATATAGCTGGATTTTTGAAGACTGCCTCCATGTGGTATATACATAGTGGAATACAACTCAGCCATAAAAAAGAATGAAATAATGCCATTTGCAGCAACATGGATGGACCTAGAGATTATCATGCTAAATTTAAAAAGTGAGAAAGACAAACACCACATGATATCATTTATATGTGGAATCTGAAATATGACACAAATTAACTTATGTACAAAACAGAAACAGACTCACAGACATAGAAAATAAACTTATGGTTACCACAGGGAAAGGCGGGTGGGGGGAAGGCATAAATTAGGAGTTTGGGATTAACAGACACAAACTACTATATATAAAATAGATAAACAACAAGGTCCTGCTGTATAGTACAGGGAATTAGATTCAATATCCTATAATAAACCATAATGGAAAAGAGTATGAAAAAGAATATGTATATGTATGTATAACCGAATCACTCTGCTATACACCAGAAACTACAGAAACTAACACAACATTGTAAATCAACTATACTTCAATTAAAAAAAAAAAACTGCCTCCAAAACCCTTTTCACAAGGAGGATAAACAATGGCAAAATGCATATGAAAAGATGATTTAATTTCACTATTCATCAAGGAAATGCACATTAAACCTATAATTTGATACTACTACACTCCCACAAGAATGACTTAAATAAAAAGAACTGTCAGGATGATGTAAATACCTGGTGAGGATGTGGAGCAAGTGGAATTTGTTGCTGGAAGGGGAGTTTAAGTCAGTGCAACAATTTTGGGAAACTGCTCGGCAATATTTAACTAAAGGTATATGTACATATGGTCAATAGCTGAGCAATTCTACTCTGGGAAAATTCTACGTCCCAAAGAAATAAGTGTTTATGTTCACCATGAGTCACATGAAGTAACGTGCATAGCAGTTTTATCATAATAGCACAAACTGGAAATAACCCAAATGTCCATTAATAGGGGAACAGATGAATGAACTATGGTAACGATGGAATGCCAAACAGCAATGAACAAGAGCTACTGCTTCACACAACAACATAATATGTTCACAGACATAATGATGAGCAACAGTACAAAACACGAACACATTTTTACAAAGTTAAAGAATAGGAAAGGGCTTCCCTGGTGGCGCAGTGGTTTACAGTCCGCCTGCCAATGCAGCGGACATGGTTTCAAGCCTTGGTCTGGGAAGATCCCACATGCTGCGGAGCAACTAAACCCGTGCGCCACAACTACTGAGCCTGTGCTCTAGAGCCCGCGAGCCACAACTACTGAGCCTGCGAGCCACAACTACTGAAGCCCGCGCACCTAGAGCCCGTGCTCTGCAACAAGAGAAGCCACCACAATGAGAAGCCCACGCACCACAACAAAGAGCAGCCCCTGCTCACCGCAATTACAGAAAGCCTGTGCGCAGCAACGAAGACCCAACACAGCCAAAAATAAATACATAAATTTATTTTTAAAAAATTATTCTAGGGCTTCCCTGGTGGCGCAGTCGTTGGGAGTCCGCCTGCTGATGCAGGGGACACAGGTTCGTGCCCCGGTCCGGGAGGATCCCACATGCCGTGGAGCGGCTGGGCCCGTGAGCCATGGCCGCTGAGCCTGCGCGTCCGGAGCCTGTCCGCAACGGGAGAGGCCACAACAGTGAGAGGCCCGCGTACCGCAAAAAAAAAAACCAAAACAAAACAAAACAAAAAAAAAAAAAAAAAAAAAAAAAAAATTATTCTAAAAAGAATAGGAAAAGTGCTTTTTTTTTTTTTGGCCATGCTGCATAGCTTGCGGGATCTTAGTTCCCCAACCAGGGATCGAACCCGGGCCCATGGCAGTGGAAGCGCTGAGTCCCAACCACTGGACCACCAGAGAATTCCCAGGAAAAATGCATTTATGATGAAAGAAATCAAATACTGATGCCTTTCTGGGGAAAATGTTGATTGGGTGGCGATATGAAGAAGCCTTCTGGAGTGTTGGAAATGGTTTGTATGTTGATTGGGTAGCAGTTATAAGCATATACACAAATGTAAACATATACTAAGCTCTACATTTAATATGTATTTACTTTGCTATATGTAAATTTTACCTTTATTTTAAAAAAGGAAATAAAAAGAGAAAGGGGAAAAATAAATAAAATGACCCTCATTTCCTATAGCTGTAGGGTAATATATGCTTAAAAAATTAGGCCTCAGACTTAACTGTAAGAGTGGCAAAACTGCAAAGGAGAGTGAAGACACAACCTCAAAAAGTCTTCTGTGCCAAAGTCAGGGCCCTGCTACGGAAAGCTGCATCCTGACATCCGGGATAGTGACATTTGGGTGGATACATCAGAATATCTTGAATCCCCAAATGTCCATGAAACTTCTGCCAGAAGCACCAATCCTTTCCCCCTTGCTAGAGAGAAAACTTCACAATGGCTGGAAGCTTTACAAAAACCTCACCTGAGTCAGTTGCTTTGTAAGACAATGCTTTTTCTGTTTAAGATATGCCGCTACAACCTTCACCGCCTCAGGAATAACAAGTGTTTACTGGGAAAAAACATTTCCCACTCTGGGAGGAAATAGCTTATACAATCAAAACAATCACAGGACCAGAATAATAAAGGCTGGCAAGAAGTGCAAGAGCACGTGTGGGAGTGTATCTCGAGAGTGCTCAATCGATCGGGGTAGTGGTAAGGGGCAAAGAATATAAATCTGCAGAGTGGAGAACTTGCTGACACTGAAGCACTCTTCTGTGACCTGGGGTTACGCCTCCTGGGAAGGAAATCTGGAGTTATTCTAACATGCTGCTGAGATGGGCTCTTGAAGTGTGGCCATCTACATGTCTTATTGTAAGCAAGGCTGAGATGCCAGAACTACTTTGGCAGAATATTAAGGAAGGGGTCATAAAGGTCAGGGAGGTGAAAATGTTCAGATAGATTTATCACACTTCTTACACGTGATCTGAGAATGCGCTGTCTGACCGTATACCCCGGGAAGCCCTAGAGGACATTGGCTTCACTAAGGGAATTGAGAAATGCATCAAGCAGTTTGAATTGGGATCTTTGAGAAACTCATGACACATTTCCTCTGTGTTGAAGAGCTGCTGCCTTGCAACCAGCATTCAATAGAGGTGATAAGATTCTAGAACGGCAGAGGCCTGGGAATGGCACCTGACAGAGTCAATATGGACATAACTACCGTAATTGACAGCAAGGCTGGAATGGCAAACAGTGTCTTTACAGAAAGCTGTGGTAATGGTTACAGATTATGACCTTGCTAGGAGCAAGACAGAGGGATGGATACCCAATCAAGGCATTACTTATTTGCCTTGGAAAATGAAAAACAAAATAACAAAATAACTGCTGAGAAGACTGACATCAGCTGCAAAATAGAAAAATATTGTGGTCTCTCATTGAGTTTTAAGCCAGTTCGTAGACCAGATCCCATTATTAAAGGCAGGTATGGGTCTCCTTGAGAAAGGACTTTATAATACCTCCTCAAGTCTGCACAAAAAAAATTCTTCCAATCTTTCTTTAAAACCTCTTGCAGCCATTTACAACAGAAACTTTACACTGGAGAAAATAATCTTACTAGACTTTTTTTTTAATAGATTTTTTTGATGTGGACCATTTTTTTTTAAGTCTTTACTGAATTTGTTACAATATTCCTTCTGTTTTATGTTTTGGTTTTTTGGCCATGAGGCATGTGGGATCTTAGCTCCCCGACCAGGGATCGAATCCATAACCCCTGCATTGGAAGGTGAAGTCCCAACCACTGGACGGTCAGAGAAGTCCCTCTTCCTAGACTTTTTTGAGGACTGTTACATAATAGGGCCTGAACTGACACTGAAACAATCAAACCCAAGATGCCATCATAGACCTCTGGGTAGAGTAAGGACTTATGGATGCCAGGTGATATCTTTGATGCCTGGCACTAGTCCATTGTTACTGTGATCCCCAAAACTGCAGAATAGAACAGAATCCTAAAGATAGGAAATAATCTATTCTGTGGTTATTTCCCTAGTTCCCAGGTGTGAAATTTGAATGGACATACTTATCATATGTAAAAATTATCATAGTAAGAAGGGCTACAAAGAAATCCTTGAAAATGTCCCCCCACTATAGTCAGTCTAAGTGCCAAGATAGTAAACCAAACACATCCCAAGAGGAATTTCAAGAATTCACACAGCTCTGAAATATTTAGAGGATGCAGTGTGTTGGTTTCCCTGTTTAATTCACCTGTATGACCGCCACAAAAACCAGATAGATCATGTTGCTTAATGGTGATATTTTAAACTTAACCACTTGCTAGCTCCAACTGAAACTGATAAGCTGGATGTAGTATGTTTAATAGAAATGATCAACACAAGCTCTGGTGTACAGTATATAGTTCTTGCCCCACAATAAAGAGGATCCAAAAAATTTACCTTTACATGAGAAGGACAGCAGTATATTTTACTGTCCTGACTCAGGGCTTTTAAACTCTTCTGCTTTCTTCATAATATTGTCCTCAGAATTCTTGATCATCTTGATATTCTCCGGAAAATCAAGCTGGTCCACTATGACATCATGCTAAGTAGACTTGATGAATACAAAGTGACGAGTACTCTGGATGCCGCAGTGAGAACCCTGCATGCCAGAGGGTGAGAGATAAACACTACCAAGATTCACAGGCCTGCTACTTCAGTGAAACTTTCAGAGGGCCAGTAGCCTGGGATGTCACAGACAGACCACCTAAGGAACAGGACAAGTCATTGTCCTTGTACCACCACCAAGGGGCACAGGGATTGGGGGGCCTCTTTAGATTTTGGAGGCAGTATATACTAAACTTGGGAATACTGCCCCAACCCATTTATCAAGCAGTTCAGAGGGCTGCCAGCGAGTGGGGCCTGGAGAAAGAGAACATGCACCTGCAATTTTAAGCCACTCAAGTCATATGCCAACCGAGAACCAATGATGTTAGAAGTATACTTGATATTTAAGGATTTAAGGAAGTTAAGGATCACTGGAGAACCTCGATAGGAGAGTTGCAACTCAGACCCTAGGATTCTGCTGGAAAGTGATGTCTTTGGCAGCAGAGAACTACTTGTCATTTGAAAAGCAGCTCCTGGGCTTCCCTGGTGGCGCAGTGGTTAGGAGTCCGCCTGCCGATGCAGGGGACACAGGTTTGTGCCCCGGTCCAGGAGGATCCCACATGCCACAGACCGGCTGGGCCCGTGAGCTATGGCCACTGAGCCTGCGCGTCCGGAGCCTGTGCTCCGCAACGGGAGAGGCCACAATAGTGACAGGCCCGCGTACCACAAAAAAAAAAAAAAGAAAGAAAAGAAAAGCAGCTCCTGGTGTACAGTTAGGCCCCAGTAGAGACTGATTTCCTGTCATGAGACATCAAGTGACTGTGTGACCAGAGCTACCTACCCATCATGAATTAGAGATTAGAAGATCCACTAAACCGTAAATTCAGATGGGTGTAGCGGTACATACAGGATAAGGTCCCGCATGTCCCCAGGGCTCAAGTAAATTACATAAACAGGTAGTCCAAGCTCCCACATCTCCTACTTTTATTGTACCAATGCCTCACTTTGCACCTATGACCAAATGATGGAGGAAGATAAAACGCAGGCTTGGTTGTCAGACAGGTTCACTCAGTATGTTGGTGTGAGCCAAAAACAGAATGCGGACACACACAACTCCACACAGGAATGGCCCAAAAAGATGCAGGTAAAGGGAAATCCTCCCAAAGGAAGAGCTAATATATGCTAAATATAGAAATCTAGCGTTTTCTTTGATTAGGTATGTAAACAACTAACCACACTAACGTTGGTAGTATCTGTGACATTGGGATGAACAGAAATCATGTTTTCATCTTTATTTATGGCTAGTTATTAGTTATCATATATTTAATTCATTAACAAAGAAGCATACCTTTTACAGTCCCATGTATTTTGTCTTACGCATTTAAAAACATATTTTGAGATGAGTCTACTGGCTTCACCAGCCTGCTACAGAGGTCACAGCACAAAAATGGTTGAGAACCCTGTCCTAAAGACACTCACTCAGCGGTGTCTATTGGCATACACAGGGATAGTCAAGCCAACGCTATTTAGCACAGATGGGAGCTGGTGGCAAGCTATGTCTTCATCATAAGAAGGGATAAGTTAAATGCTGTAGTTTTATTCGATGGACTACTAAAGATACATATACTAAAACATGAATTCATCTTAAAATCACAGCTTGAGTGAAAATGAAAAGGGACACAGCAAGATCTATAGCAGAGTATAATTTAGGAAAATTTAAAACAGTTGCACATAAAATAACACTAATATATTTCTCTATCTATATAATTAAACAACGTATACATATTCAAGGACATATATTAATGACATCACACTTTGGAGCAGGAGTCCAGGGCCAGAGGTAGGTAGAACTATAAGACTGGAGACAAAGGCTAATAGAAAACAGAAAAAAATAAATAATAGATAACACATGAGAAGAGCCTTAAATGAAAGAGTGATAAAGGTGTGTCATGAACCAAGGAGTCTGTACAGTTTCTTCCCCCTGATTCAAGGTCAAACAAACAAGCAGAAAAACCCCACCATGAACAAAATGCAAAGAAAAGCTAGGGAAAATAATCATTAAAAAAATAAGGCAGAGAGCTAATGTCTTTAAGAAGTTTTTATCAATCAATAAGGAAAACAGACAGATTTTTTAAATGGACCAAAAAAAAATCAAATTAGGCAATCAAAAAAAAAACTCACAAATATACAAAAAGGAAATATTTAAACTCACAAACAATGCAGGGTAAAATATCCCATATTGTCAAGGGAGGGGGAAACCTAACCTTTCAAACACTAGTGGGGAAGAGAAAGGCAGTACAAGTTTTCTGAAGGGAAATTTGGCATATGTTTAAAATGCCCCGAAAATTCACTCTACAAAACCTGCAAATCCTTGGCATAGCATTTTCACAGTTAGAAATGTATCGTAAGGAAATAATGAAAGTGCATGGATATTTAGTTACAAAGATGTTTACTGTGGCATTGTTTCTCACAACTGAAATGTGAAAAAAAGGTGATTAGATATCAGCAAAGTAAATTATAATATCTTCATATTACAGAGTAGGATGATGTCACTGAAGTAGCATCAGTAAGATGGGAATACATTTTAAAAACAGCATAGAAGAAAAACACATAAAATCTATGTAGTATGAACCATTTTGTGATTTAATATTTATATAGCATTTTTCATCATAAAAGTTTCACATTCATGAAAATAATTTGGAAAACAAAGGTCAAAGAACATTAACAATCACCCAAAATTTCACCAACCAGATATATTCACTGTTTATACTTTGATGTATGTTATGTTATGGATAAGAATCCAGTGTAAAGAAATGGATTAAAAACATATTCTTTGGGAACCCAAATGTCAAATTCAATTTCAAATCCAAACGTTGACAAGTGAGTAAATCGTGTATGTAAATAGGGTGAATTATGCTATTCCTACCTGAACTTTGAAAAGAGCTAATAACTCAGAAAAGTTAGAGATGCCAACTGGGTATTACTTTCCAAATTCTGATCAGGAAACAAATCTGATTGGAAAGAGGTGGGAAAAATGAATAAGGAGCCACCTCTAACTAACATTTTTTTTGCGGTACGCGGGCCTCTCATTGTTGCGGCGCAGGCTCAGCGGCCATGGCTCACGGGCCCAGCCGCTCCGCGGCATGTGGGATCCTCCCAGACCGGGGCACGAACCCACGTCCCTTGCATCGGCAGTAGAACCCCCAACCACTGCGCCACCAGGGAGGCCCCTATAACTAACATTTTTTTTTTGAACTTTTACCTAAACACCACAGGCCTGAGGTATGAAGGATTTTATGATAAACTGCTGGGTTTGCACAAGTTAAAATTCAAAGCTTGGGTTCTGGAGACTGGCTGCCTAGGGATGAATCACTGCTCCACTACTTACAAACTCTGTGTAATTGGGCAACTTAAGGTCTCTGTCCCTCAGTTTCCTCAGAATAGGGTGATAACTGGCCCCACTTATGGGGTTGTAAGGTGAAATGAGATAATACAATATATGTAAAGCACTTAGAACTGTACCTGGCTCTTAATAAGCACACTGTAAATATTAACTATTGGCTTCGCAAGCATCAGTGAAGCTATGGAAGTGCATTTTTTAAACAGCAATCTGAAGCCCTTCATATCATGTGCATTGAATAAATGACTCACTAGGAAGCTGCACAAATTATATCCTCCCCTTTAAGTTTGTTCAGGAGAGCTGTTTAATACCAGCATAAAGACTTATGGCCCCTATCAGAACTAGTAAAGCCAAGAATGATTGCCCTGTTTAAGGCTGTGTGTGTAGATATGACATCTAAAAATCAGTACAGGGTTTCTTAGTGGGTTAACTCTCCCCTCTCTTTCCTGAATTCTTAGTATCGGATTATGACACTGGGCTCAAGACCCTGTTATAATGTTGGCCTATAAAGATATTTGAAGCTTGGTACCCAATCTTCTCAGAACTTAAAATCACTTAAGAGGATGATGTCAAAATACCTAAAAAGATAACTAAGTAATCCTAGTATATTAGTTTTCTATTGTTGCTGTAACATATTACCACAAACTTAGTCATTTAAACAATACAGATTTATTATCTTATAGTCTGGGAGGTCAGAAGTCTGCAACAGATCTTACTGGACTAAAATAAAGGTGTCAGCAGGGCTGCAATCCTCCTAGACACTCTTGTTGGAGTATCTGTGTCCTTGCCTTTTCCAGCTTCTAGAAGCTACCCACATTCCTTGGCTCATGGCATCCTTCAAAGCCAGCAATGTCAGGCTGAGTCCTCACACTGCATCCTTCTCATTCCCTCTTCTGCCTCTTCCACTTTTAAAGGACTCATGATTACAGCGGGTCCATCTGGCTAATCCAGGATAATCTGCCTACTTTAAGATTTCCTGATTTACAACTTTAGTTCCACCTGCAATTTTAATTCTTCTTTACCATGTAACCTAACATACTTGTAGGTTCTGGGGATTAGGATGTGGACATCGTTGGGAGGCCATTATTCTGCATTCTGCACCCAGTAAATGATAAGGACCAAGTGAGGTAAAGAAATGGTACATGATAGGATTTTGGCAGGCGGTTAAAGTCACTGCAGTTGAGGTCAGTGAAAGCTTAAAGAAAAAGGCAGATCTATTCTGGCCCTTAAAGCACAGTTTTAAAAGTGGAGTGGGAGGGGTCCAAATGAAAGAAGGAATAAGAACAAAGTCTGGAAAATGTAAGAAATGAAATGGAACTAGGGTACAAAGGATAGAATACTTTGGGTAAAGGAAGGTTCACAAAAGGGGAAAGCACAGTGGCTGGGAACCACCATGAGAAGGCCTGAGGAGTTTCATCTTTATTCTTTGTCAAAGAAAACTGACGCCAGAGTGCTTTTTAACGTTACAATGTCTTCACATTGACCACCAGGAGTTAAATGCTTTTTGATGTAATAATATCTTCGTGTAATACCATCAGAAAATCAGTAGTTACAGTTTCTGCCCAAATTAAAATAGGTGGCCAAAAATGTCCCCTCAGATGAATGATAAGAAATGATCAAAATGGGATTTTTTTTCCATTTTTAACAGATCCACTTATAGAATCAAAACATTTTATTAAAAACAAATGATACGTAATGTTAAATATCTCTCATGTTATATTTTTACTATACAAAATAACACGCAAAAATCTTTTTAAATGTGAAAGGGGCTCTTTTTTTCCCCATAATGTGGCTGCTTGATGCTAAAGGTAATGTTTCAGGTCAGGTTCTCGTATCAGGCGCTGCATCAAGTCTGCTCCTTCATTTTGTTTTCACAAAACAAAATGACATTTCACAAGGTGCATCATAGCAAAGCAAGCACTGCATATGCTATAATATATGAAATAGGCTCTTCCAAAAATCACTGTATATTTTCAATAGTTCACCTCCAGATTGTTAATTTCAGTTTTTACTTTTTTGGAAAATGTATTATGTATACTGATAAAAAAAATTGTAACTGCACAAAAGGTCAAGAGTGAAAGCCCATTTCCCTACCTCCTACCCTTGAGCCATGTCACTCTAGTTCACCTCCCCAGAGACCACCACTGCTTGCAGTGACTCATGTCCTTGTACAGAGTATGTTTACACCCAAATGGTAGTGAGACAGGAGGGAAGGGGTCAGGGCACAACCTTAAAAGAATGACATTGCCTTTGAGGATACAACACAAACTCCTCAGAACTGATCAGGCCCCAGATGGTGGAAGATTCAACTTCCAGTGGACCTGGAGCATCTTACACTCACTGGAATACATTAGCATATGCTAAACGACACGCCTCATCTATGAAATGAGGCTAAATACCTTCAGAAGACGTAAGAAGACTGTGAACATGAAATGACAAGATACATGTAAAAAGCTGAGAATGGTGCCGAGCATTATCGTGAGCGCTCAGTAACCGAGTGCCCCATGTGTTAGAGCAGCGGTCTTCAAAGTGGGCTCAGGCTTACCTGGTTCCAGGCACCTGCCAACCCTCCACCCCACCAATGCCATTTCTCAGAATCGCCAGGAATCCTCCTGCCTCAAGTTCACTTGCAGCCTCCTGTGCCTCCCACGCTCTCCCCCGATGTCTGTGAAGCTCACTCCCTCGCTCTGCAGGGTCTTAGCTTCCTGAGCACCCAAGACCTCCCCCTGGTCCCTCCTTGTCCTCTGCTTTGTTTTTCTCCACGACACATCTCACCGTTCCCCCCCCCCCCACCTCCCACCCCCGCAATAAAATGTGAGCTCTGTGAGAGCAGATATTGTTTGTTTCGTTCACTGATGTGTACCCAGCACCTTGAACAGCACTGGCATACTGCAGGAGCTCAATAAATATTTACTGAATCAATGAACGACTATTTCCCAACATACCCATTCCATTTAGGCACACTGAGACATGAATATTATAATTCTTGCTCTTACAATGTTGCCATGAACATTTTCTTGTCTATTTCCTTGTGCACATGTGCTTCTACTTAGAACTACTGGATCATGAGTTAAGCACATCTTTACTGGATATTGCCAATCAACTCTCCAGGGTGGTACTTCCTCATATTCCCACCTGCAGTGTATGAGAATTCTGTTTCACATTCTTCACAACGCTTGGCATTATCAGACTCTTTAGTTTTCTGCCAATCTGAGTATGAAATGGTATTTTTAGTTTTAATTTGCATTCACTCCATCACTAGTGAATTTGAGCATCTTTTCATGTGTTTATTGATCATTTTGATTTTCTCCTCTGTGAATTACTGTTCATACCTTTTGCTCACTTTTTTATATATTCTTTTCATTTTATTTATTTATTTAATTTTGGCTGCGTTGGGTCTTTGTTGCTGAGCGCAGGCTTTCTCTAGTTGTGGCGAGAGGGGGCTACTCTTCGTTGCGGTGCGTGGGCTTCTCATTGTGGTGGCTTCTCTTGTTGCTGAGCACGGGCTCTAGGCGCGTGGGTTTCAGTAGTTGTGGCTCGCGGGCTCTAGAGTGCAGGCTCAGTAGTTGTGGCGCACGGGCTTAGTTGCTCCTCAGCATGTGGGATCTTCCTGGAATAGGGCTCAAACCTGTGTCCCCTGCATTGGCAGGCAGATTCTTAACCACTGCGCCACGAGGTAAGTCCTTTAATATATTCTTGATACCAATCTTTTGTCACTTAAATGTACAGCGTGTAACTTCTCCAGTCTCTATTGTCTTTTAACTTTTTAAAAGTGATTTTTGATGTACAGAAGTTGGCATTCCATTTCTTAAAGGCAAATTATTCCATGTTAATAATTTCTTAAAGGTGTTTAGAGTTTTTCTTTTTTTTTTAAGATTTATTTATTTATTATTTATTTTTGGCTGCGTCGGGTCTTAGCTGCAGCACGGGGGATCTTTGTTGAGGCACGCGGGGATCTTTTGTTGTCTTGCAAGGGCTTATCTCTAGTTGTGGCATGCAGGTTTTCTCTCTCTAGTTGTGGCGTGCAGGCTCCAGAGCTCATGGGCTCTGTAGTTTGCAGCACACGGGCTCTAGTTGAGCTGCGCGAGCTGAGTAGTTGTGGCATGCAGGCTTAGTTGCCCCCCGGCATGTGGGATCTTAGTTCCCTGACCAGGGATTGAACCCGCATCCCCTGCATTGCAAGACAGATTCTTTACCACTGGACCACCAGGGAAGTCCCTAGAGTTTTTCTTACATACATAGAATTAAAAACACATTTTTGAATTCTTTTTTCCCACAGGCATCTATTTTTCAGCAAGATTATTACTATCTTTTAGAATACCAGTGATCCATGGCACAGATTTGGGGAGATGCTTCTCTAAGAAAGAGGGAAGGACAGGAGGCTTCTGAGCAAGATAGAGACATGATGGGAACATAGTTTAGGAAGAGAGGCTACTACTTATTGTTCTCTCATTGCTTCACGTGGGAAAGTTTGCCTCTGCCATCTTAAGTTCACAGAGTTGTTCAGAAAATCTTGACTGACTTATACAATGGCTGAATTTATCATTCCATCTGAAAGCCTTGTTTTATCAAAACATTTGACTAGGCTGACATCATTCTGCATGTTACTCTGTCAAGGAGATTCATAGGCCTTGTGGAACTTCTTTTCTGAAATACTATATTGGGAATTCTATATACCTAACTTCATATTTGAAAGGTTTAATGTAGCTGTAATATTCAGGTTATTCTAAAAGATTTAACCTTCTGCAATTGAAGTGATGGGATGCAGTCAGATATATTCATTTTAGTTTACCTAAATGCCTGATGATTATCATTTGATCATTAAATGGCTAAACTCCAGCGTGACTGAGGAGACTTTGAGCCCCAAGTTCCTTTCCTCAGATTGTCAAGGAAACATTCTAGAGTCCTTATCAGGTTTGATTCTTTAAAGATAGAAACAGTAAGAGGCTACTTCTTGTAACTCAATTCTGTACCCCCTCTTTCTCAATTACAGTCTCAGGTAGACAACGTTGATAATTTAAATGATGTTTAAAGTCCTCATTGTTTCCTATCTCCTACTCTTTTGACTTCTATTCATCTTAACACATTACTAAATTTTAGATTAGGAGTTAATAGTAAGGTCGTCTAGGCACTGTTAGGTGAATAATAAATATAACTTGTAGCAACAAAAAGTACACCATTAAAACATAAACTAATCTAACTTGAATAGAGACTATTACTTTTTCAAATACCATAATTATTAATAATGCTTCAATGAAAAAAAATCACTGAATAATTTTTAAGTAATCAAACCAAGACAATTAGTATGAGAAATTACTAAGGACATGAGAGAAAAAACTAAAGACATAATTTTAAAGCATTTATCCCACATGCCACAGAGCAACTAAGCCCATGCACCACAACTACTGAGCCTGCGAGCCACAACTACTGAGCCCACGTGCCACGACTACTGAAGCCCACGCACCTAGAGCCTGTGCTCCACAAGAGAAGCCACCACAGTGAGAAGCCCGCGCACTGCAAGGAAGAGTAGCCCCTGCTTGCTGCAGCTAGAGAAAAGCCCACGCACAGCAATGAAGACCCAATGCAACCAAAAATTAAAAAAAAAAAAAGAAATTACGTAATACTACAGCACTTCTTACTCCAGGAACTTGTCTGGAGTAAGATAATTTCTTACTTACTGGATAATTTCTCTTATCATGCCCTAATGATGATGGCTCTCTTTTTTATCCTATCTTACAACTTGGGGCCCCGTCTTTGTCAGCCTAGGTTATATAGTAAGGGAACTCCCATAACTCAAAAGAGGTTAAGTGATAACAAGGAGGGATGGTGAAGCCTCTGTAAGGAACATATGGAAATTCTTAGATGTGAGGGACACTCTATCTAGCAGCACCTTGAGGAAATCTCCCACTGAAAATTTTAATAATCTTAGAAGAGTGATGAATTACCATTAGACCTCAAAAACATTTTTTCCTTTTTTCAGACCCTATTGAGTCAATCTTGCAAAACTAGAAAACAAAACTAAAAATATTGATATTTATTATGAAAATACAGATTCCTTTTCTTTTTGTATAGCGTTCCCTTCCAGTAGCAAATTGAAACAATGACATTTATCATTATGGTTACATAATACATTTATAAGTGACATCAAGATTTAAGAAGAACTAAGTATGCGGAAGGGGAGAAAGTCAAGGTTTTATAAGAAAAGGTATAAATAAAATATTGGAGACGTGTGCAGAAAAAAACGAAGAATAAAATTTTTAGCAGCTCTTACTGTTAAGTAAGGCCACAAATATAAGATGGTATTGACTGAAAATTTTTCTTTTTGATCTCGAAATCACAAATATATCTAATTGTTTTAAAAGGCTGTGATATGTAATACTTTGATAGCATTACAGCTTAAAGGAACTATCAGGTGATACTCCTTTTCAGAGTTGGTAGAATAAATCCCCAGCCATCATGCCTGTTATTTGAGGAAAACGGCAAGATCCTGTTTACCCTCTTTTGGTCCAGTGTAGATTTCTCTCCTTCCTGGTCTGAAGCTCACACTATTAGAGCCACACCTTTCAATTACATAATGCGCACAGGTCATTGGCTCAGAGGATGCAACTGCACCCAGGGACGGTGAAAACCCTTTCTCTCCTTAGCATGGATTCTCTTGTCGGATTATATCCCCTATTTCTTTCAGGCAGAAACTTAGACTCTGGATATTGGAAAATGAATAAGATACAGTCTTTTTCCTTTAGGAGCGCATTGTCTGGCAGAAGATAATACACAAATATAATGCAACATGATACATTTTCTACTACAATTGACAGAGGTTGAAAATAATAATAAGAAATACATATTCTAATATAATAAATAATAAAGGCTGAAAAGAATAATAATCAGCATTAGCTAGAACGTGAGGAAACAGAGCACTGAAACATGACTGCTAGAAGCTCAAATTAATAATAAGTTTTCTGGAGGGCACTTCAGTATTATGTATCAAAAGCATTTTAAACAACCAACAAAAGGTGAATACAATTTACCTCAGCAGCTCCACAGCTCAGGACTTAACTAAGGAAATCCTCAGACAAGTTTGCAAAGATGTTTGAACAAATATAGAGTAGTATTTGTTGCAATAGTGAAAACACTATAGTGTCCAGAAGAGGTGGTGGCTGGGTAAGCGACTTTTGCTACACCCATACAACAGAATATTATTATCACCATTAAGAAGGCTATAGATTTATATGTAGTGAGTAGCAAATATGCATTTGATACATTTTTTGAGTGAAAAGTAGGTTATAAAGCCTAATGTAGATATGATGAAAATGGCATATATCCTCTGTGGCCTTCTTCCCCAAACCTATAACCCCAGTCTAATCAAGAGAAAAACACTAGACAAATTCCAATAGTGAGGCATCCTACAATATCACTGACCAGTACTTCAAAACTGTCAAGGTCATCAAAACAAGAAAAGTCTGAGAAACTCACAACCAAGAGGAACCTAAAGAGAAACGAGAAATAAGAATAATGCGGGGTCCTGGATGGGATTCTACAACAGGAAAGGAAGGACACTAGGTTAAAACTAAAGAAATCTGAATAATCTCTGGACTTCAGTTAATAATAATGTATCCACACTGGCTCATTAACTGTAATAAATGTATCACACTAATACAAGTTGTTAACTATGTAGGAGGTGGATATGAGAACTCTACACTAATGTTGCAATTTTCTGTAAATCTTCAAATATTCTAACAAATATATTAATAAAAGTCATATATAAACTATTCTAAAAGTATATATATTTACAATATATATGCATAGGGAAAAGTGTGGAAGGATATACAGGAAAATGTTAATTATTTTCCAGTCAGGTTTACTGAGGTATAGTTTATATGTACTTTTTTAGTGTACAGTTTTATTAGTTTCGATAAATATATACAGTCGTGTAACTATCACCACAATCAAGGTATAGAACATTTCCATCAGCCCTAATGCCCTTTGTAGCTCAGCCCCTGGCAACCACTGTTTTCTTTCCCTACAGTTTTTGCCTTTTCCAGAATGCCAAATAAATGGAATCATACAGTATGTAGTCTTTCGATTAAAATTGTCCTTTTTCCCCAGAATGTGGGACTATGGATAATAATTACCTTATTCTTGTTATCTTGCTTATCTATAGTTTTGACTTTTCTATAATAAACATTACTTTTGCAATTAAGAAAAATAAAAGTAAAAATTAATCATAATGGGTATTACACTAATAAGTGAGGCGATAAAATAACTGGAGAACATATGAGGAAATTTTTGCTTAAGATATTTACGTTGCAGGATTATTTTACTAAAGAGTTAATTTTGAGTAGTAACAAAGTTGAGAGGTGGGCTCTAGAATTAGCTAGAGCTAGGTAAAAATCCCCGCTGTGCTACTGACTAGTCATGTGACTTAGGTAGGCTGTTTAATATCTTTTATCCTCAACATCCTTATTTTAAAAATAAGGTTAAAACAGTATCTGTCTCATAAGGTTGTTAAAAGGATTAGATGAGACTGCATGTAAATTTGTGCATAATACATTCTAAAGTTATTTGTATTGTTTGACTACTGCCATTCTCACAATGATATTATCACTATCACTGTTGTGCTCTTGAGAGGTATTCAGATATGGAAAGGCGTTCCAGGCCAAGGGAACAGAATGTGTGAGAACAGAGTTATGGAAGTGCCTCCAAGGACAGAGAAGGGCAGGCAGGGACAGAGGAAAGGGGTGTGGATATCCTAGAGCCAGGTCAAGAAGGCCCTGCTCGCCCAGGCCAGGGAGTCTGTTCCTTATCCTTAAGTCTGTGGACAGAAGCTGTCTTGTTTAGCCATATATATATGTGTGTGTGTGTGTATGAGCATATATATGTTATCATATATCTTATATGTATTATATATATATTTTTTAAATAGTCTTTCTTATAGTAGCTTCACCTTTTATGCCAGGTTAGTCGCTCCTTTCCCCCCTCCCTCCCCATGCTCCCAAAGCATTCCATTGCTCTCCCTCTGTTACTGCACTATATATAAAGTGACGCTGTAATCACCTGTTTACAATCCTGCACCTCCAGTTAGACAGGAGCTCCTGCAGACTCTGTCTCCTGGCTCACACTATGTTCCAAAGAGGTAGAAAATCCTTAATAAGTATTTAGTGAGTGAATAGCTACACTTTCACATGACAAAGCAGAAAGAAACCCCGAGAGGAAGCAATCCGTGGCAGATATGTTTCTATAAGGAGAAAATGAAGAAACCAAGAACTGAATGATTAGAAGGAGAAAGGGGATGAAAGGAAAGACAGACCCAAAGCTCTGGCAGATGCAGTGGTGGGGGTCTCTCCAGGCAAGATCACCTGACAGTTTTGACTAGAATAACCTGGGTAGCTATCATATTAATCAATCTTAATATACTAGTATATCTAGAAAGTGCAAGCTCTGCATATGTCAATATGGAACAAGATCTAAGACACATTGTTAAGTGAAAAGAGAAAGTGGCAGAACAATGTGCATATCCTAAGCATGTGTGAATACATGTGTGTATATATACACATACATTCATATATTGTCCACATGTGAGATGAGACCACTAACCAGGCTGTCTGGAAGAGAGAGTTCCTTTTCATCATAAAACTTTTATTACCTTTTATTAGAATATCACATACATGTATGGATACACTCAAAATTTATTTTTAAAGGGATCTATAAAGTAAAATTTTATATTATATTTCTAAGTGAACTTTTAAAAAAGGAAGCCATATGCAAGCAAGGAAAAAAGGTCTGGAATGATATACATGAAAATGTGAATGGCATAGCCATTGTCTGGTATTTCTAATTTTCTCCTTCTTTAGTCTTCTCTGTCTTGATTTCCTAATCTTGCCAGTTCCTCTTTTCCCAAGGCTCAGTCCTCAGGAGTTTTCGCTCTCTGCGTTTGCTTGGTGATCTCATCAGGTCTCACGGCTGCAGGTGCTAGCTCTGTGCTGAAGAAGTTTATACATCCGGGCTGGATCAGAGCTCCAGACTTAAGCATACAATCGTTTACTCAGCATCTCCACCTGAACGCCTAAAACATCACCTTGAACACAACGTATCTCAAAATGAACTTCCTGCCCTCCCTGGCTTCCAACACACAAGTCTTGCCATCTTAGTCTATGGCAAATCCTTCCTTGCAGTTGCTCAGGCCAAAAACTTGGGAGTGATTCTTGACTCATCTTCCCACGCCCCGTATCCAATCTCTCAGCAAACCCTGTTATTTTTACCTTCAAAACGGATCTAGGTTTTGACCCCTTCTAACTTCCTTCCCAGCTGCCACCCTGGTCCAGACACCATCATCTCTCACGTGGATCACCTCAATGGTCTCCAAATTGGTCTCCCTACTCCTCCCCTCTACTCCCACAGTCTATTCCCAACAGCAGCCCGAGGTAGTGATCTATCAAAACGGAGGCTTGATCATGTTACTGCTCTGCTCAAAACTCTCCAGATGCTTCCATTTCTCAAAGGGAAAAAACCCTAAACCCTAAAAATGGCCCACCAGGCCCCACATAATCTGCCACTTCTTCCCACCCTCCCACCCACGCAGCCTTAGCTCTCCCACCTCCCCACTTCTTGCCCTTCCCCGTGCTCAGCCCTCTCAAGCCAGCTTGCCCCCCTTACTGGTCTTTACACACCAAGCATGCCCCCACCTTCTGCCACTGCAATGGTCCTTGCTCTGCTCTTACCCCAGACGTTCTCATGACTCACCCCCTCCCTTTCTTCAAGTCTTTGCTCACAACTCACCTGCTCAATTCGGCCTTCCCGTACACAGCTCCCTATCTAAAACTGCAATCCACAACCCTATTCCCCTTTCCCAAGTCTATTTTCCCCATAATACTTATCCTTTCTATTCTATAGAAGTGATTTCGTTATTATGGTTATTCGTACAATCTGCCATGCTTACATTTGAATACCAGCTCCATGAGAACGGGGATTTTTGTCTGTACTGTTCTCTGAGCCTAGAAAAATATTTGACACCTAGTAGATGCTCAGTAAACACATGTTGAATGCATAGGCTTGTATTACTTGTGTAATAAGGAATAGTTTAAAAATAAAAGTTACTATAACGAATGAAGGCTACAAGTGTCTACTTATTCATAATTTGAAAGCTTTTTGGAATGTTTATAAACAGTATATTTTGCTCTAGAAAACCTTTCCATTTTTGCTATCTTAGGAAACAAAATATTTCTGGGTTTTATTTATTTTTTTCCTATTTATCAGGACTGAAGTAGAAAAAGGCTTTATTTTACTTTCACTATAGGGGAAAAAAAGTAATCCATTTTATTTCAGTGGTTGCATTTTCTACTGAAGGCAATACTGCAAAGGAAAGAGTAACAGTCATTAGGATTAAACGACAGGGTTTAATCCTATCTCCACCTCTGTACTCACACTCACGTGCTTTTTTTTTTTTTTTTTTTTTTTTGTGGTATGCGAGCCTCTCACTGTTGTGGCCTCTCCGGTTGCGGAGCACAGGCTCTGGACGCGCAGGCTCAGCAGCCATGGCTCATGGGCCCAGCTGCTCCGCAGCATGTGGGATCTTCCCGGACCGGGGCATGAACCCGTGTCCCCTGCATCGGCAGGCGGACTCTCAACCACTGCGCCACCAGGGAAGCCCTCACTCACGTACTTTTGAACAAGGGCCTTAACCCCTCTGAGCCTCCTTTTCCATATCTGTAAAATGGGAATGATACCTTCCTCACAGAGTTATGAAGATTAAATGGGGTGAGAGCTAATATTTGCTGGGTGCTTATATCACAAGGTGGGTAATATCATGCCTGTTTTCCCAGCTTAGGAAACAGAGGCCAAAGGTTATCCAACTAGCCAGGTGGCAAGGTCAGAAGGCTGTTCCCCAAAGAGTAAGTCCAGGATTCTTTTCCCTCCTGCCTCCTACCTCTTATCTCTTTGGGAGAGGGTAAAGGGTGGACAGAGTGTCTAAAGACAACTAAGTGGGGTTTGGAGTCTGACTCTTCCTTCAGCGCATGAGGGACTGTGCCTTGAGCAACGGCCTTCAGGAAGTGCACCACTGCCACAACTGGGTCATGCATGACCCACCTCAGGTATCACAAATCTGAGCGAGTTAGATAGAACTAGCAACAGTTTGGGGCAATATCTCTTCCACTTCCCATTTCCTTTTCCTGTAGTTAATTAACAAAGTCAAATTCTTCTCCTTTTGATTTTTCTTTTCAGGTCTCAACTCAGTTATTCCACCCCAGAAATTTCTTTCTCATACCTACACACGTGCCCCTTAATCTTCTTCCACCTTTTATTAACTCTTATCCAGTTACCTCAGGTAAATCTTTCTTCCTCTTTCTGACATTCTTTTTTTGCATCTATAAACTCCAAAACAGCTCCATTCTGGTTGGTAAGCACAAAAGAAGCACTCAAAATACACCTAAATTCAGGAAAAGACCAGCCCTTCACTTTGAACTGTTCTAGGCTCAGTGAACAATACGGTGTACTACCCTAGACAGTGATCAGATGTCCCCTTCAGAATCTTCTCCCACAGTTCACTGAACTCTGTATTTACACCAATGCACCTGTGGGCGGGCCCAAGTCCCAGTTCAACCACTCGGTAGCTGTGTGACTTTGGGCAGCTATTTAACCCTTGCCCCACTTTTGTGGGATCATAACAAAATCTGCTGCCTAGGGTTACTATGAGGATTAAACGGGTTAATTCATTTAAATCACTTAGAATGACTTCTGGGACAGAGCAAGAGCCAAAGAGTTACTGAGATTTCCTCAAACACGAATATTCAATGTTTTAAAACCTTTTTTCTGGGCTTCCCTGGTGGTGCAGTGGTTGAGGGTCCCCCTGCCGATGCAGGGCACACGGGTTCGTGCCCCGGTCCGGGAAGATCCCACATGCCACGGAGCGGCTGGGCCCATGAGCCATGGCCGCTGAGCCTGCGCGTCCGGAGCCTGTGCTCCGCAACGGGAGAGGCCACAACAGTGAGACCCGCGTACCGCAAAAATAAAAAAAATTAAAACCTTTTTTCTTTCTTACTCTTTAAAATACTATTATTATATCTACCTTTAAAAAACCTGTTTTAAATTTAAAATACAGTGGTTCAGTCACATAATTAAATACACTTTTACTAGGTAACCTGAAGAGCTACCATTCATAATATTGTTTCTATGAAAAGCTTTTTTTAAAAAAATATTTATTTATTTATTTTTGGCTGCAGGGGTCTTAGTTGCAGCACGCAGGCTCTTTGTTACAGCGGCGCGTGCGGGCTTCTCTCTAGTTGTGCTGCGCAGGCTCCAGAGCACGTGGGTTCTATAGTTGCAGGCGCACGCAGGCTTAGTTGCCCCGAGGCATGTGGGATCTTAGTTCCCCGACCGATTGAACCCATCCTTGCATTGGAAGGTGGATTCTTAATCACTGGACCACCAGGGAAGTTCCTGGAAAGCTTATTTTAAATTCAGAAATGTTTATAAATGACATTATGAAGCACATTTTATCTAGAAGATAGGGAATGCTTATATTAAAAATGCAAATGTGCATAGAACTATAACATATGATTGAATTTACCAGAAAATTCTTTACTTTCTTGAAATAGGATTTATTTCATAAGCAATTCGCCTACTTCTGTTGTCATAGCTGTTATGGATCAGGTACCTCTGAAAAGTATAAATCAGAGGTGACAGAGTCTAGAATATCATTCATGGTTTGGCTTTTGCAACCAGACTCACAAGTGCTATAAAACACTGTGTTTGTGTAAAATCACCGCTTTAGGCTATACCATCTGCACTTGCTTGAGAGGTCAGTTTCCTGAAGATAAGTTACTCAGCTGGGGAACTCTGATCTGCATGGGTGGAGTACAAAGAACGGTAAAGTTAGACTTACAGTGAGGAAGCCGACCCTACCAAGCTACTTCCCTTTCATCTCTCCAAATAAGGAAACAGCACTGGGCCCTGCAGACCTGGGAGAGTTCTGCTTATTTTGTAATTAACGACGACAACAAAATGTTGTTGGTAAGATGGCAAGATTTAGCAAAGCAAAATATAGGATGACTAGTTAGATCTGATTTTCAGATAAACAAGTACTTTTTTAGTCCCCAGTATTGCATGGGATATACTTATATGAATAAAGTATTCTTTATCTAGAATTCAAGTTTAACTGACCATCCTGTATTTAATCTGGTCAACTTGTTTGTTGGTAGATGAATTATTTCTAGACATATTACTGCCCCCCCCCCACATTTCCATACTTTAAAGAAATACATGTGTTTTGTAAGCAAAGTACACCAATTTGTATTTACCTTCAAAGTTTCGGAAACTGCTTGAATTAGAGAATGACCGGTAATTCTCATTTGTGTTGAAATTGGAGAAGAAATCTATAATCTCATGTAAGTACATTTTATTTCTTATTTTTGCTCAGTACAATTACAGAAGTAAGCTACAGAATTGTTTAATTCATTTATGGTTATTTTTTTTCCCCCTCAAATGTTAAATGCAATCTGGTCTCAAACAATTTAATATAATACTGCCACCTGGAGGCCAGAGGTAGGTATGACTAAGAATCCTTGTAATTTCTATGAATTAGTCATCTGAGTTATGGTGACACTTGATTAAATTAATAATGCCATTCTGCTACTCGCAGTCATATAAGTCTAGTTTTCTCCTGATTTATTCACTCATTTTATGAACATTTTCTAGGTTTTTACTGTATGACAGACAATATGCTAGACCTTGGGAATATAAAGTTGTGTAAGATATAATTCCTTCCTTCAGGTAGGTAACAGACTAGTGGGAGAGACCAGCAGATTACCAGGTGTCATCCCAGGTACCCTTGCCCTTTAAGGTTAAGATGAAATTAATATAAACCTCCAATCTTCAGATGGTGGAAAATTCATGTCTCTCCCTCTTTCTAAGATTGTAGGGGAAACTGTGGCTTGTAATTTTCTCGTTCACCTTGGACTCTTAGCTCCTGCTTCATCTGACATAGTTTAGTTTATGGATTACTTTACTATTCCATACATACTGCCCTTGTTCTCCAAATCTCCTAAAGATGTAGAATACAAAGCTTTTCCTTTGATTTCCATAATGACTAATTTACACAAAGCCTTGAGCTTGCAGGGGATTTATTTTGATGTTTGGAAGCATCGAGAACGTGTGTGTGTGTGTGTGTGTGTGTGTGTGTGTGTGTGTGTGTAATTATAGCCACACTAACAGTTACAGTTGGATAACAGCCCTCATTGCTCTTCTTCTTCCCACCATTTTGTCCCTCCGTTCCCCCTCTGCTCCCCACTTTTTTGCTAACTATGAGCAACATTTCTCAACCCACATCCTCTGCCACCGAGAACAATTTCCCCCACTTTATCATACAGAACAATTCGCCCTTGTCAACCTCATATCCCCAAACTCAGCCTCCCATTCACCTGTACGTATCCAATTCTCATTACTGTATTACGACACACATGGGCCATCTACCTAGAGTCTCATCCCTTTTCTTGCCCCAATGTAAACATTTATTTCCCCATTGATAGGAATTATGGCAACTCAAAAGACAGAGTGGTAGCAGCTTAGGATTTAGGTAACATTTCAAAATTTCTTCGTTAAATAGAGATATAAATAGTGTTATGAGAGCCATTCCTACTCTTTACTCCCTCCCGCCCGCCCTCCCTCTTCTCTCCCTCCTCCCTCCTTCCTCCCTCCTTCCTCCCCTGCATCTCGTACTGCTACTCTGTAAGCTATCCCAACAGGTATTTCTTAGCAATCTTGTGATGCTTCATGATAATACTGCTACTTAATTAAAGCTCAACAAAAAGAAATAAAACTGATGGAAGGGTTGTAATGCAGTGTAGCTAATTTGCTGGTCCCAGTATACTTTGTTTTTTGGTTAAGCCTACAGTAAGCCTTCTTCTAAAGGTGGAGTGTCCCTCTGACAAGAACTTAGAGAAAGGATGAATTGTCCTCGTATCTTGCTGACAGCCATCCCCTAATCCTGTTAACTACTCCTGCCCTTAAAAAGGAAGTGTGAATACGAAATTATATTAAAACATTAATTTTGTAGAATCACAAACCGAAACTATACCAAATATTAAGTTTTTAAAATAATCACCCGGGCAACAATTTCCCTAAGCTTCAGGATTAGTTCCTTCATTAGATCCCTTGGTATGAAGGCTTGGGAAACAAAACACAAACTGCCCAGCTAAAAAAAGAGCCCTTGCCTGGGGATTAGTGACATCATCTGATTGGCATTATGACTGGGCCTACATCTATGGACTTTGGGGTTTAAAGAAGAATTATGTGAAACACTTTACTTTCAGAAATAAAATCAGAGAACTTCATTCATTCATAACACATACATTTATTGAGCACCTACCTTATGTCATGTTCTATGTAATGCACAATGCAATGTGCTTAAGATACAAAAATCAAATAAAAAATAATATCTGCCCTCAAGGAACTTAAAGCCTATTGAGGGAGACAGATTAATCAAAGACCATATATGTGAGAATTTTGTAAATGTCTAAGTCTGTAACTTTTCAGATCAGTTGTTTACCCCCTTGTTTGCATTTCCAAAGCTGTCAGCAGTAAAATACTTACAATTTTAAGGGTGCCTGTGTTTATTTTGGGACCCTTCACTAATGCTTAAGATGTACATCTTAGAGTAGACCAGAATCCACACCACCACACTGACTGGCATTCTTTCAGTTCCATGAATATGGCAAGCTCATTTCTGCTTTAAGGCTTGTTTACTAGCTGTTTCCTGAGTCAGGCATGCAAAGAAGCATTGATTCTGATCTATCTTGGCCTAGGCATTCTGGTATAGGAGGAAAAGGAGATGTAGGAACCCTTGGAAATGATAGATAGGCTTCCAAGTTAAAAAATCAAAACCCAAAAATCTCTTCCCTAAAAGAACCACAAGGGACAATAAGGCATGACTCTCTTCCAGGCACTGAGGTAGAACAGCCATTTGCTTTGGGTTGAGATACCTTCCATCTCCTTTAGAGTGTAACCTCCAGGGGAAAGACATTGCCAGTTTGCAGCTCAACAAATGAAGATGTACAACAGTGGCTTCCAAACCCATTCATCACCTAAGGATGTTACGGAAAAATATTCCTGATTTAATAAAATGTAAAAAAAAAATTATGACACTTATGATGCTATTGGAAATTTGAACACTGCATATTTGAAAATATTAAGCAATTAGTGTTGTGTTAGGAATAATAGTGATATTATGGTAAAGTTTTTAAAAGTCTTTTAGAGATCCATACTGAAATATTACAGATTCAGTGATATCTGGGATTTGCTTCAATGTAAATATTACTGGACAGGAGAAAATGTCAGGGGAGGGGTATAAGTGAAACAAGATTGGCCATGAGCCAACAGCTAGATGATGGATATTTAGGGGTTCATTATACCATTCTGTCTTCTTCGGTATATGTTTGAAATTTTCCATAAGAAATAATATTTTTGAAAATATGCTAGTCTTCTTTTTTTTTTTTTGGCCGTACTGCATAGCATGTGGTACCTTCCCCGACCAGGGGTCCAACCCGTGCCCCCTGCAGTGGAAGCGCAGATTCTAAACCACTGGACTGCCAGAGAAGTCCTGAAAATATGCTATATAGAGTACATTAGTGGGGGGTGAGGGTAGTGGTCTTGTTGATCACAGCTCCTATCCTGGAAATACATACTGTCTTTAGGAAGAAAGTATCTGATTAATTTACACAAGGTGTGCATTTAACAATCCAAAGCAGGGATCTTTCAGTATAAAGGAAAATCTAGTAAGTCTCAAAGAACAAGATTTCTTTCAAGAACTCTAGATTTCAAATAAAAGTACCTCTATGACTCTATCTCATTACTGTATTATGTTGCAAATGCAAATACCACAGGGCTCAGAGGGAAACTAAACACATTGTGTCTTAGAGAAAAATAGAGATCACCTGAACTGATCTAAAGGAGGCAGCTGCTCTTGGGCTTGAACGACTGTTGCCAGTCTGTTGTACAGATCTAGTGTGGTCAGATCTTCCCATTTATTACTGGGATGCCAAATGGATGAGCTGACATTTTTAATTCCTTTGCTTTTAACTGTTAGTAACCAACTTGAAAAAAAAAAAAAAGTCTGTGAATCACCAGTTTGCAAGTTCTGCTTATTCAGATAAGACAATTCAGGGATGAGTTAAGAGACATTGAGAAAAGATATTGAGAAGATTGCCCCCTACAGCATTGTTTGTAACGGTGAAAAATGGGAAACAACCTAAACGTCCATCACTATGGGAATTCTCAGATAGTTTGTGGCAAGCCTATTTCTCAAAAACAGACTTGGGTTAGAAGTCAACTTGTAGATCAATACACAAAATATAAAGCATTCATGTAAAACTTCAAAAGCCCAAAGTCATTCTATATATTGTTTACAAATACATAGTAACAGTGAAAGTATACGAACCTAGATTAGCAAGATGAGTATCAAATTTAAGACCGTAGTTACCCCTCAGAAGGGAAGTAGAGTGGCACTGAGAATAGGTAGCACCCGCTTTATCTGTAATGGTATATTTCTTCCTTTAAAAATATAAAATGATAAAACGTAATATCCGTTAATTCTAGATAGTGGGTGCATGAATGTTTACTCTGTTTTTCTTTTTAAAACATTTCAGAATTTTTAAAAATGGAGGGGGTGGCGGTAGAACATCCCATATTAAAAACCAGGATAATTGCATTCGTCTGTGCTCTGCCTCTCGGGCATTAATACGACCTCTACATACGGTTTCCTTATTAGCAAACGAGGGAGAAGTACATGGTGCTTTCTAGTCTCTTCAATCTAAAGGTCTATGAACCTAATATCTCCCACCCCCAACGGGGAAGGCTACCCAGATGAGGGTATAAAACATGGATTCTCCCCTCATTTAAGAGAGTTCGATCTCTCTCAATCCTCAACTCCTTCTCCAGAGGGAGTAAAGGTAGGGAGGAACTGTCTTGGCGACAGAGAGACGCAGCCTTTCTGAGTGTCAGCTTCCTCATTTCTAAAAGGGGGATTCTAACACCTAATTCATAGATTGCAGTGAGGTTTAGAGATGACGTCTGTCAAGTGCCTGAACAGTAGCTACTTATAGCATCAGTAATAGCATTTCATTCAGGGGCCCAGCCTCGGGGTTGCTAAACAGAATCACGTTTTTTTTACGCGGCCTTACAAGCCAACGCCGTTTTACCTTGCGAAGTCCAGGCGAGGCGTCAGAAACAATCCGGAACAGTTGCTATGGCGACACTCTAGTTCCGCCTCCACGCTTGCTCGAACAGCATGCTGGGAATTGTAGTGCGTGGGAGCTGACACGGAGGGGGCGGGACAGCTTCCGGAAAAGGTACTACATTTCCGGTTCTTGCCTCCACCTCCCCGCCTGACCCTCCCAGCTTCTGGGCCACTGAGCCCAAAATAAAAGCCCAGTTCTGGATCCTCCTTTCCATGCCCGTCGAACTTACAGTTGAATGCAGGACAGGGGAAGCAATACGGTGCCAGAGCCGGAGACGGGAGCCGCACATGTGGAACAGGAAGAGGCGAGGCTCCCGGCTAGTAAGCGGAGGTTCCGCCTCCTTACGTCACTTCCGTAAACAAAGGGCATTGAGAAGGCGAGAGCTCAGGGATGTGACCCCGGCTCAAGCTGCAGCTGTAGTACCGGCGGCTGCAGCTGCGGCGGTGGCTTCAGAGGCCCCGGGGTCCTTGCAGGTTGAGGAAGAGGACCCCGATCCCTTTCTTCCCCAGGTATGAAGTGGAAGCAAAGGCACCCCCTTAATGTTCCCCTGTAGGCCCCTCCCACCACCGGTTCTGGCCGCTCTCGGATTCTGGGCGGGGAAGGTTCTCCGTGACGGCTGGTTAGGGAAGGGCAATGAGGTGAGGTCAAGAGGAATTTCTAGTTCTCCGGCTTGGAGGCTGTGGGTTCCTGGCTCTCAAACTAATGTGTGAGTTAGACTACGAGCTGTAGTCTATGAAGGTCTTCTCTGAATGGTTCCTTGCTGCTTGGTATAAAAGAAGGGTTTCGGTGCTCTTGTAGTAGTGATGTTATCTAACCAAAAAAGCATAATTTTCGAGCCCTGGCCCCTCAGAACATCTTATCAATGGTTTAGACTACTGTTGGTTTATTTGCATTGTTTCCTGGTTTTTTAAAAGTATTATTCTTGTGTCACCAACTGTGTATAAGCATAATTAAATTCGAAAACCAGTGTGTTTATGTGTATCATAAATTTATACGGATC
This sequence comes from Phocoena phocoena, assembly GCF_963924675.1. Taxonomy (NCBI): domain Eukaryota; kingdom Metazoa; phylum Chordata; class Mammalia; order Artiodactyla; family Phocoenidae; genus Phocoena; species Phocoena phocoena. The sequence continues at coordinate 24,947,138 of NC_089230.1, read as the reverse complement.
CTTGCCTCTTTGGAGAACTGATATCTCATCTTCTCTAGTCAGTTATTTTTTAAACATTTAATTTGTGTTGCATGCTGAAACAACCCCAAAATGTCTGTTCTGTTACTTAAAATGCTTCTTAAAGGAAAAATTGTTAGCCAAGATTTAAGCGGATTTACGTTCGTTATCTGGGATTAGAGACTGGGCAATAGAGCCTCTCCTTTACAGCCTTTGGTCCTTTGGAGGTTTAGCTCCAGTTATGATTGTCTAGAGTCAGCCTGAGCCAACTGAGCTCAATGGTTTAAATAACAGTGCTAGTAGCTCGGAGTCCAGACAGTAGCCAAAAAAAATCTATTTTCATTAAAATTCTCAAATAATTACTTGAGGAGTGACATCAGTGTATTTGAGACTTTTTGAATGGTCATAGAATGATTAAATTCAACACAACATACAATAAAAGACCTAACAGTCCTAGTGCACTTTACAATCTGATGAGAATAGCCATATAAATTTCTCATCTTATGATGCATGAAACAATATATTTAGGAAGAATTTAATATTATGCATAAATAAAAAGGAAATGTGGAAGGATATTTTTAGATGGGTGGCTGTTAGAGAAATAAAGCTGGTTAATACATAAAGGGAAAGTACTGGATAAATAGAAGGTTTTACACATATTCTCTATGGAAGGACCAACTGTAACTTCATAGTGTAACTTTTTTGACATTGACAAAACTAAACATATATAATAAAGTTCCATGTTTCATTGGAAATAGGTAGAGAAAGTAAATTTAAAATTGTGATGGAACAAGTTTAATTTTACAGAACTTCATTTGATCAAGGAACTAGAATCAGTATTAACTCTAGGCAGCAACTGAATTTCTACTTGGTAGTTGAAATAAGGTTTCTAGTTGCTAATTAAAAGGCAGGTACCCATGTCAGTTATATATCTGTTTGTATCTAGGTGGTTTTTCAAAGAATACGTTTTAGAAGGGAGACCTAAGGGGCACATAAAGCTTGAGTCAGGCTGGATGATTTGTTTAGTGTTTATATGTTGTTCCCCTTCGATAAGAATGTAGGGAACATTGAGGGCAGGGACTTTGTCTTGTTCAGTACTGTCTCCCCAATGCCCCAAATAGTGCCTGACATGTAGAAGAGAGTAAATTTTTGTGGGATGAATTAATAAACAGTGAAAAAATTTTTTGTCTAACAGGCAGTTTTGGTTAGGGCTTCTGTGTACATAATACAGTAAACTAAGCTTAAGAATCCTTGTTCTAACTTTCTTTAATGACCTCTGAAATTCTTGATCCTCTTACAGCCCGTGAAGTGGGTCTTTGAAGCCCTTTCATTTTGGCGTATTATAGCATATATGTATAATTTTGCTGTATTTCCTTAGGTCATAAGAAGCTGGCCTTGGTGCAGTAAGGAACTTAAAACAATGGAGGAGCGCAAAGTGAAGAGGAGGAGTCCTAAGTCTTTTAGTGCCCACTCTACTCAGGTTGTTAATGCCAAAAAAAATGCCATTCCAGTTAGTAAAAGCACGGGGTTTTCAAATCCTGCATCACAGTCAACTTCACAGCGACCAAAGTTAAAAAGGTGAATTCTCTTCTTTCACATTATCACAGCAAAATGCTATAAAGTAAATACTAAATCCACTAATTCTTACAACATGTTTTTCCTCTTGGTTTGACTTTTGAGGCACATATTACATGTGATTTAGAAAAGAATTTTTTGAAGGTTACAGTGTATAGAGATTAGAAAATGCAGAATGAATGATTGGCTTTAAGGCTCTTACTTTGTCTCATATTAAAATATACAAAGCAGGGACTTCCCAGGTGGCACAGTGGTTAAGACTCTGTGCTCCCAATGCAGGGGGCCCGGGTTCGATCCCTAGTCCGGGAACTGTATCCCACATGCATGCTGCAACTAAGGAGCCTGCCCACCATAACTAAGGAATCTGCATGCCGCAAGTAATGAGCCCTCGAGCCGCAACTAAGACCCAATGCAACCAAATAAATAAATATTAAAAAAAAATACAGAGCAAGAAAACTTGCAGACAAAGTTGATGAGTTACCCAGAAATGGAAAAGACATCTGGTGGTTGTTTTTTTTTAAGCTGAGTGTTTGTGCTTTGGTAGTTTTATTTTTTTTTAAAGAATGAGTTCACTGTTTTAATAGAAGTGATTTGTATTTATTGTAAATATTTAAACACAGGAAAAATTCAAAGAAGAAACAGAAGAATACTAAAATCCTACCACCTAGAAGTATCAGTATTAATATTTAGTGAACATATTAATATTTGTCTTAAGGCTTTAAAGGAAAAGGGGCAAGTTTAAATGTTATCTATTATTGCTGCATATATGAGTATTTTGTAGGGTTAGATATTTGGAAAGCAGGATAATATCTTAAGAGAAAAAGCATTTCATAATCTCAATCCTCTAGATAATTATGATTAAATAAGCTTCTAACTGCAAGCTCATCATGAGAGTTAGTTAAGGAAGTAATGCTTGTAGCACTTTGTAGCCACTGGACAAGATTGCTGGTGATGATCTCACACTGTCTTTGAGGAAACAAAAGGGACATAGCCAGAGACCCTTGGAAAAGAACATTCCAATAAGGACTAAATGAAAAATAAAGTTATAAGAGCTTCTTTTTAATATACTATCAGATTGGAAAGGGGTTTTCCTCCTGGAGGAGTTTAATTTAGAATCAGATTTTGAATATGGTTATGGTTGATGAGGAAAGAAAGCCAAGAGATTTGAAAGGAAATCATTCCTTTTTACAAATTTTTGCATCAGTTTATTTGTATCTCATTGTCTTTTCTACCTTGTACTTTTATTTCTTTACCCTCTTCTAGAATGTGGGCTTCCTGAGGGCTGGGTCTTGTGTGCCAGACAGTATTTTGAGTGGGGCTTTGCACATAGTATAATTTCAGTGAGTGCTTTTTAATTGAATTATTTTAACATAAAGTGAGACAGTGTGACATGATCAAAAACACCGAAGTAAGGGGCTTCCTGGTGGCGCAGTGGTTGGGAATCTGCCTGCCAATGCGGGGGACATGGATTCGAGCCCTGGTCCGGGAAGATCCCACATGCCGTGGAGCAACTAGGCCCTTGTGCCACAACTACTGAGCCTGAGCTCTAGAGCTCACGTGCCACAACTACTGAGCCCATGTGCCTAGAGCCCGTGCTCTGCAACGAAGAGTAATCCCCGCTCACTGCAGCTAGAGAAAGCCTGCGTGCAGCAATGAAGACCCAACGCAGCCCAAAATAAATAAATAAAATAAATTTATAAAAAAAAAAAAAAAAAAAAAAACACCGAAGTAAGAAGAAACATTTTTATTTTCTCTTCTGAGAAGGTTAAGTGATGAACTGATGCAAAACACTTACTTGGATAAAGCTTCCAATTTGAAAGAAAAAAAATTTTGCTATACTGAAACCTTATAGTCCATAGTAGTTTATCTCAGATTTTAATGTGAATATGGATCTCCTGGGAATGTTTTTAAAATGTAGATTCTGAATCAGTTAGTTCGGGATGGGGCTTCAGCTAAACATTTCTGATAAGCTCACCGGTAATACTGATGGTACAGGTCTTGGACAGCACTTTGAGTAGCAAGATACTAGATAGTGATAGTAAATCTAATACCATGTATGTAAAATTACAAATCCCGTTTTGTGAAGAACTGTTAGTGACCTAGTGTCAACGGCCTATGTGTTCTAAGTTGATTTCTTTTCACAGGAATTAATTAGTCTTGCCGCCTTTGCCCACACACTCACAGCCCCCTGTACACCCTATTCGTCTTACCCATATTGTGGCGAGTGCACTTGTGGGGAAGAGGTCTTCGTGCTATGTTATGTAGAAATTAACTGAGTCCTGAATATATGTGTTATGTCAGGATCTATAGCACGTGTCGGGGTTATAAAAGTAACACACAACCCCCTCTCCCATTTTTGCCTGGTTCACTCCTAGTCTTTAAGCCTTCACTCACATATCACCTTTAGGAAGTTTTCTCTGCTACCCTTAGGTTGAGTAGACTGTTCTTTCTCTCTGCTCCCATATCACAGTATGTATAGCACCATCACTCCAGAGTTTGAGAGCCTGGCATATGCTAGACGTGTGTAATGAGAACTAGCTTACTCTAGGGGTTCGGAAAGGGCCTTCCTGAGCAGATCACATTTAAACTGAGACTTGAAGCATGTGTGGGAGGTAGCCTGGCAAGGATGGCAGTGAGGGGAAGGGTGCTAATGTGGGCAGAGGATTAGCTGCAAGGAGATGAGAGAAGGGATTTCTAGGAAGCAAAAGAGATTCAGAATGTGTAGAGCATCGACATACAAGAGAGGATAGAATTTCTTCAGGTTATCGGACTACTGAAAGCTTTGCATTAAGTAAATTATGTGATCTGACTTTACTTTTTAAAAATTGACTTGACTGCTCTGTGGGCTCAGAGACTGCACGTAGAGACCAGCTGGGAAGCTGCTGGAGTAGTTGGGTCAGGTATAGGACAGTGGCAGTGGAGGAGGAGAGATTAGAGACAGCTCTATGGGTGTGACCAACAGGTTCTAGCGCTCCGTCACATGTTGCTTGTGAGTTTATGTCTGTCTTTCTCCTTAGACTGGGCGTGCTTCAGTGCAGTCACCGATGGCCTGCACGCATTCATATACTCAGTGTCTGGCACCATGTCAGCTACAGAGTAGGGGCCCCATAACCACTTGTTGGACAGCCCATAGTTCAGGGAACAGCTAGGATAAAGTTAGATGGGAAGGCAGAATATGTTTACGGAGAAGTGAAATATGAAACACAGGCTAGTAAAAAGACTTACTAATTCTCTCTTCAGTTTTTTTTGCAGTCCAAAGAATTACCATAGAGTAAAAGTACATTACTCAACTCTTTATATACCTTAGTAGTTATATTTTATACATTTGTTTGAGATTTTCATAGCCTGTTCTTTTGGTTTCTGCTTGAAATGGCTGTTTTTATTTAGTATTGATTTTATTCGGATGTCTTGTTTTTTCCTTAATCTAGAACAGCCTGAAAAAATATCTCTCTTTAAAGGTAATTATAGGCAATTAGTTTTTTATTGCACCCTTTTTACAGAGTGATGAAAGAAAAGACCAAACCTCAGGGTGGAGAAGGCAAAGGCGCTCAGTCAACCCCGATCCAGCACTCCTTCCTCACCGACGTCTCCGATGTCCAGGAGATGGAGAGGGGGCTCCTCAGCCTTTTGAATGACTTCCACTCTGGAAAACTCCAAGCATTCGGTAATCCATAGCTGTTTCTCTCTACTCTTTTTCTTCTCAAGATGTTTGCATCATATTTTCTGCATGTATTTTGCAATTCCTTTTTGAAGTGTCATTTTCTTTTATTTAAAAAAAAAAACAACAGTCCAGAGGCATAAAACGCAATCAACCTAGATTTCATTTGTCATGGGATATAATTTGTCTTGTAAGATTTCAGGAAAAAAGTTTTTTAGAAAGGGAGGGTTAGTTGAATTGTTAAAGTAGGATTGCTGTTGAGGGACTAAGTATCTTGAAAGTGTGACAAACAAAAGGGACATTTTCTGTCAACTGAGATATTTTAGATTTAGTGTTTCAGTTTTAGAAAGACTCAAGATCATTTTTCTTTACCCTTTCAAGCCTAAACTTGTTTCTTGCTCACAATGCCTGACTTTCGAATATTAAAGAATCTGGCTTGATGAAGATGTAAGAACAGTTAACTGATCGTCCCAATAAAACTCTGAATAGGTATTTTTGTATACGAGTTCACAAAGTGTATGGTCAGATATTTCATGTTCAGCTTCCAGCTCACTTTATAAGCTTTTTCTGATGATAAAAATTATTTCCCTGCATTTTTAAAAAGCAATCTAAAACTTATTGAATGCACACATATGGAATCTCACACAAAAGCATAAATGTCATCAACATAAATATTGTGTTTTTAAGTGCTGTCTTTCCCTCCCCAGCTCTTTTACTTGGCTTCCCTACCCCTTCCCTTACGCCCTCTACTGCCTCTGCTTCCCCCCAGCCCCAACCATTTAACTGTGTGACACACACACACACACACACACACACACACACAGATTTTTCTTTTCATTGTTTTCTACAAAGAGTATCTTATATACACTCTTCGGTGTCTTGCTTTGCTCACTAAACAATACCTGATGGGGCTTCCCTGGTGGCGCAGTGGTTGAGAGTCCGCCTGCCGATGCAGGGGACACGGTTTCGTTCCCTGGTCCAGGAAGATTCCACATGCCGTGGAGCGGCTGGGCCCGTGAGCCATGGCCGCTGAGCCTGCGTGTCCAGAGCCTGTGCTCTGCAGCGGGAGAGGCCACAACAAGTGAGAGGCCCGCGTACCGCAAAAAAAAATAAAATAAAATAAAATAAAATAACAATACCTGATGAAAATCTCTCTGAGTCACCTGGTATAGCTCTAATTCATTCTTTTTTTTAATGGCTACATAATTTTCAAGTTGTGAATATACCCTGGTTTATTCAGCCATTTCTCTGTTGAAGGGCATTTACTTTGTCTCCAGTTTGGAGCCGCTAAACTCAGTGGTGTAGTGAACATCATTTTACATATATCCTTATGTGGCTGTTTTGATTTCTTTGGGATGGATTCCCATGAGTGGGATTACTGGGTCAAAGCATAGAAGTAATTTTAATATTAATAAAAGTATCCAGATTGCTTTTCAGAAAAGCTATTGCACTTTTAGTTTTCATTAGCAATTTATGAAACAACTCTTTTCCCTGAATTCCCACCAGCTAATAGGTATTACCAGCCTTTTCATTTTTGCCAGCCTGTTGGTGTAAAGAGTTTTTTTTATTACTGTTGAGTTTGAATAGCCATGAATGTTTGTTAAGCGGTTGGATTGCTCTTTTTTAGGACCTTTACCCAGTTTTTTATTTGGTTATTTATCCTTTTGTTGTTAATTACTAAGAGCCCTTTGCATATTTTAGGTACTAATCCTCTGACCTCTTTTGTTTTTATTTTTTTAAGCAACATTAGTGTGTCTGTGGATTTTATGGTATACATCGCCTTATAAAAGTTTTAAATTTTTGTATACTCAAATATGTCTATTTTTTTCTTATAGTCTCTGGGTTTCCATTCATGGTTATACTATTATTTGAAAAGAAGACATTAAAACACGTTATTTATTTCACAAAGATGTTTTATGATGTCCCTTCCTCCTTGCTTTACTCCATCCCGGTAAGGTGGCATCTTTAGAATACTTTCACTTCCCTCTCCCCTCTCTTCTCTCCCACCCTTGAGATATAATCTCTGGAACACTTTTACTTCTTCACTCTTCTCCCCAACACCCTTCCTGCCCTAACTTTTAAGTGACTTTGTATTCTTGGATTGAAGTCTCTGTTATTCGATGGTTTGCTATATATAAGCATTGCAGATGAGAAGTTGATTGCCAGTTGGATTCTTTTTTTTTTTAAAGATTTATTTTATTTTATTTTATTTTTGGCTGAGTCAGGTTTTAGTTGCAGCACACGGCATCTTCTGTTGCGGCACAGGGGCTCTTCGTTGTGGTGCACGGGCTTCTCTCTAGTTCTGGCATGTGGGTTTTCTCTCTCTAGTTGTGGCGCGCAGGCTCCAGGGCACGTGGGCTCTGTAGTTGTGGCGTGCGGGTTCCCGAGGGCATGGGCTCTGTAGTTTTGCAACACGCAGGCTCTCTAATTGAGGCATGCAAGCTCAGTAGCTGTGGCGTGTGGGCTTAGCAGCCCCGCGACATGTGGGATCTTAGTTCCCTGACCAGGGATCGAACCCGCATCCCCTGCATTGTAAGGCGGATTCTTTACCACTGGACCACCAGGGAAGTCCCTGGATTCTTTCTTACCAAGTAACTTTTTTCAGTCTCAATGCTTGAAAGATATTCTTCTTTATCTTTAAAGTTTAAGCCTTTACCAGAATATGCTTAGGACCGTATCATCCCTGCCTGGAAATCAGTGAGCCCTTCATATCTGCCAACTCATGTTTCATCTCAAGGAACATTTTTTTCTATTGGTCATTTATTTTTCCTCCATCTGTTCCTTTTTATCCTTTTGGAGACTCTGTTGTTCTCATGTTAGGTCACCTGGGTCCATCCCCTGAATCTCTTCTCTTGTTCCTTGTGATTTCTACCTCTTTATATTTTTACTCTATATTGTTTTCCTCTGTCTATATAATATATGTACATCTTTATATGTATACACACACACACACACACACATACATATGTATCTCTTGAGGTAGTTCTTCCACTTGACCTTCCAGGTTGCTAACTGTTGAAAAACATCATTAAAATAGAGGAAATATGAGATATTTTACTATGAAGAAAGGATGATTTTGAAAGAGCTGTAACTAGCTTTAAAATTATTAGTAGTCCTTAACATAATGTAATATAGTCAATTTATGAAGATGTTATAAAGCTGGCTAGAGGAAAAGATAGTATAATTTACGTTAATTCATATTTATTCAAGATAAATACTTCAACTTTAGCTGAGCTATATTATGCCTTTGAGAAAAATCAAAGGTTTTGGGAGGGGAAAATGATAGTATCAAGAATTTGGAGAGGCTGTACTGAAACTGAATGAAAATATGTAATATTTCATGTATATACATCAGTTGATCTGGGCAGATAATGCTACCTCAGAGGAGTCTAGTCAATAAACAACGCAAGACCTATCCTTTAGCAATAAGTTGTCTTTCTCTACTGTGTATACATTGTGGTTCTCATGCTTCATTACATTCTTCACACTTTATTAATATTTTCACTTATATTTCTTAAAGGAGGAGTACACGGTTGGTTGGCAGAATGATTCACGGTTGAAGTCCTTATAGAACTCTTAGTTTCACTCAAATCATTATAAAATGTTGGGTTACTCAGTTGTTGTTTATTTTGCAGTACGCAGGCCTCTCACCGCTGCGGCCTATCGCATTACGGAGCACAGGCTCCAGACGCGCAGGCCCAGCGGCCACGGCCTACGGGCCCAGCCGCTCCGCGGCATGTGGGATCCTCCCGGACCGGGGCACGAACCCGCGTCCCCTGCATCGGCAGGCAGACTCCCAACCACTGTGCCACCAGGGAAGCCCCTGGGTTACTCAGTTTTAATGGCAGTTGTCAACTAGGACGTGAATAGATGGTGTTAACACCTCTCTATATATTACTATTGAAAAAAATTTTTTTACCTAAAGGGTTCTTTCATTCTTAAATATTTTTTCTATATCATTTTTTAATGCCCATGATTATTTTTTAGATTGTTGTGTTCCTGGTTGGAGATTTGATTTATAATTTTACACAGAAAATATGCAGTCATTAATGTAATTTACAAAAGAAGGAAAACCAATTTCTTTTAAGCACCTTGACTTTAGAAGTTTCTCCTCAAGACAGTTAGTTTGACCTATCCTAATCTTTATTAATGTTCTGGAATGTTCCCCCAGGAAATGAATGTTCCATTGAACAGATGGAACATGTTCGGGAAATGCAGGAGAAATTAGCTCGCTTGAATTTGGAGCTCTATGGGGAGCTAGAGGAACTTCCTGAGGATAAGAGAAAAGCAGCCAGTGACTCCAATCTGGATAGGCTTCTGTCTGATGTGAGTACAGTCGTCTTTCTTTACTCTTTTCTTAATCAAAATTTTTATTGAGATAAAATTCACCATTTTAACCATTTTAAAGTATAAATTCAGTGATTTTTAGTCTATTCACAATGTTGTGCAGACATCACCCCATCTAATTTCAGAACATTTTCATCACCCCAAAAAGAAATCCGTACCTCTCTGTGCTCCCCTCCCCCATCCCCCAGCAACCGCCAATCTATTTTCAGTCTCTATAGATCTGCCTATTCTGGACATTTCATATAAATGAGAAACATAAAATACGTGGCTTTTTATGTCTGGATTCTTTCACTTAGTGTAATGTTTTCAAGTTTTATCCACGTTGGACTTCATACCCTTTTTTGAAAGCAGTATATCCAAAGGATATATTGGGATCCAATATATCCTTATATTTACATCTAAGCACATTTTCTGGGATATTGGCAAATCTAAAAGGAAAATATTTGCTTCTGTACATATAAAAGATCTTAAGATATAGAAGATAGTAGGTCAAAAGATCCTGACATGATTAATGCATTTTGCCTTATTTACTCAGGTGGTAGTTACTTATAGTGTGTTTGGTGTTTATGGTAATTTAGTAGGTTGCCATGTGTTTTTGCTTGCAAAGGTTGCTGTAACAAAGTACCACAGACTGGGTGGCTTAAGCAACAGAAATTAATTTTCTCACAGTTCTGGAGGCTGAGAGCTGGAGACCAAGGTGTCAGCAGAGTTGGTTTCTTCTGAGGTCTCTCTCCTTGGCTTGTTGAAAACTATCTTCATGTTCACATGGCATTCTTCCTTTCTGTGTGGGTCCCTATGTCCAAATTTCCTCTTTTTGTAAGGACACTAGTCATACTGGATTAGGGCCCATCTTAATGACTTCATTTTAACTTAATTCCCTCTTTTAAGAACCTGTCTCCAAATACAGTCATGTTATGAAGTATTAAGGGTTAGGACTAAAATGTGAATTTTGGGAGGATACAATTCAACCAGTAACACCATATAGGATTCTTTTTTTTTTTTTTTTTTTTGCGGTACGCGGGCCTGTAGCTGCTCCGCGGCATGTGGGATCCTCCTGGCCCGGGGCATGAACCCGTGTCCCCTGTATTGGCAGGCAGACTCTCAGCCACTGCGCCACCAGGGAAGCCCTCAAACCTATACTTTTTTTTTTTTTCTTTTTGCGGTACGCGGGCCTCTCACTGTTGTGGCCTCTCCTGTTGCGGAGCACAGGCTCCGGACGCGCAGGTTCAGCGGCCATGGCTCAGGGGCCATGGCTCAGGGGCCCAGCCGCTCCACAGCATGTGGGATCTTCCCAGACCGGGGCACGAACCCGTGTCCCCTGCATCGGCAGGCAGACTCACAACCACTGCGCCACTAGGGAAGCCCAAACCTATACTTTTAATTGTGATTGTGGTATGCTGAAAACTGAATTTGAAACCAGAGAGCCTTTGTTTAGTCCAGGGTCTACACAGAGCTGTATAACTTAGGGCAATTTAATGTTTTTGTAACTCAGATTTTTCTCTCTGTAAAATAGAGGTGGTTAATTCTACCTCATACTAAAAACTGAATATCACATAAAATCGTTTTTGTAATTCATAAAGTTTTTAAAGATTTTGATCATTAAAATGGCAGCTTTTTAAAAAAAAATATCTATTGTTAGAGATGATTATAATTAAGCATGGTTTTAAGAATCCTTATAAAACTTCAGTTTTTATCATATGGTTTTAATTCTCTTATATTCTTATTTCATAAATACTAAAGCTACTTTATTATTATTTTGCATAAGTGAATTTCCCAGTCTGGAAATTTTTAGAAAGTTTTTTCTTTAATACTTTTTTGTTTAAAGAAAGTTTAAATGCGAAATAATGTCTTTAATAATGTATGGTTAACAGTTATCTATGATAGTTATCTTATAAAAATAAAAATTAAATTTGTTACTTTGTGTTACAGCTAGAAGAATTGAATTCTTCCATGTATCCTTTGCTTAACATCAACAGTGAAAAGTTCACAGATTATAACTTTTGGTGAATAGTCCCAATCAAGTGAAGAAACCTACTGCTATTTACTGGGGCCATCTTTCCCTTTAGTTTCTAAATGGAATTTCCCAGTTGTTTTGTATGCTGAAATTTTGTTTTTCTATGGTTTGTGCTTTGCTCTGTATGGTTTCTGGGTTTTTAAGACAAATTTTTTAAATGTTTTAATCAAGAGAATTAAGAATTAGGCTAGTTGCTGTATACATTATTTTGAATCTTAGATTCTTAAGCTAAATGGAAGTGGGATAGCAGACATAATACAGTACTCTAAATTTAGTATTAGAACTAGAATATTTTAGATGCATTAAAGTGTATTATAGGATTAACTTAAAGGAAATCACAAAGGCACATGTAAAATATTCATGTTTTGACATTTCAATTTAGAGCAATTATTCCAAGAAATTTTTAAAATGTATTTTTGAACATACTGATAGGCACAATGTGAGATATATAAGAACAACAAAAAAATGATCCTGCCTGTAAAATAATTTTAGTGGTAAGACATCTCTTTGAAGATGGAGATACTGGAAAGGATACTGGTTGTAGAGTTAAGAGATTTGATTTTCGAAATTTGGTTCCACGTTTTGCTAATGTAAATTTGGGTAGATTGTTTAACATTTCAGAGTATCGTCTTTAATATATGGGGTAACTGCTACATGTAATCATGTGTATATGAAAATTTCCAAACTATATAGAATATATATTCTAAAAATCACTCTTATTGCAATAACATCTACTGTTACTAACTGCTGAATTGTGCAGTAAAAACAATGAAGAAATAGGAAGATATATACAAATCCAGTAACAGTAATTAATATCTCACCTTTATTGAATACCTAGTATTTGCCAAGTATTATATGAAGTGTTTTACACGCATTATCTCATTTGGTCCTACTCTTGGAAGTAGGTGGTGTTATACTCTCCATTTTACAGATGAAGAAAATACAGTTTTGAGAAGCCACATAAACTGTAGGAGATATTAATGTAAGATACCACTGCCAAGAAAGAGTTTAATATGGGGGTAAGATAGGAGTTAATTAGGAGGCTTTTCTTAGGAGTAGTTCCCGGTTCTTTTTTTTCTTTGTATTTGTTTTACGTTATATTCTATGCTTTATATTCTCTCTCTGCTTATGACACATAACTCCTCTCCTCTTATCTGAGTTTCTGTTAAACATTTAGACTCATTTGTCTCCCGCTTTCCTCACTTCAGCCCCAACGGTTCAGCAGGCCGTGGTGGTAGACTGCAAGCGCATGGCCTTTGAATCGCTTGGTCTCAGGTCTTGGTAAGCAGCTGTGTAACCTTGAGCAAAGCCTAGCAACCCTAGTTTCCTCATCTGTAATAAATGTTCTTTCCGTATTCATACTTTCCCCTCCTAATTTTCCTCTCTGTCATCAGTGCCCCTATAATTTTTATTTTTTAAACATCTTTATTGGAGTGTAATTGCTTTACAATGTTGTGTTAGTTTCTGCTTTATAACAAAGTGAATCAGTTATACATACACATACATCCCCATATCTCCTCCCTCTTGCGCCTCCCTCCCACCCTTCCTATCCCACCCTCCCTATCCCACCCCTCTAGGTAGACACAAAGCACTGAGCTGATCTTCCTGTGCGATGCAGCTGCTTCCCACTAGCTAGCTATTTTACATTTGGTAGTGTATATATGTCCATGCCACTCTCTCGCTTCGTCCCAGCTTACCCTTCCCCATCCCTGTGTCCTCAAGTCCATTCTCTATGTCTGCATCTTTATTCCTCTCCTGCCCCTAGGCTCATCAGAACCATTTCTTTTTTAGACTCCATATATATGTGTTAGCATACGGTATTTGTTTTTCTCTTTCTGACTTACTTCACTCTGTATTGACAGACTCTAGGTCCATCCGCCTCACCTCAAATAACTCAATTTCGTTTCTTTTTATGGCCAAGTAATATTCCATTGTATATATGTGCCACATCTTCTTTATCCATTCATCTGTCGATGGACACTTAGGTTGCTTCCATGTCCTGACTATTGTAAATAGTGCTGCAGTGAACATTGTGGTACATGTCTCTTTTTTTTTTTTTTTTTTCATGTCTCTTTTTGAATTATGGTTTTCTCAAGTGCCCCTATTATTTTAATCTTCAAGATTGTTTAAAAATCCCTTCTGTGACTATAGCAGACATTGCTAATCAGTCCTGGCACTATCTGCCTTTAGCCTGGACAGGGACAGGAAATTATTTGCTGTCTCTTAATTACAGTTAGTTGTCAGGTGTTATCAGTTCTGTTTTGTATTCTTCCTTCATTCTCTACCCTCATCACCTGATTCCACAATCTTGCAAATTTCTGTTCTCTAGAAACCCTAGAGCTGCACTGTCCAATATGGCAGCCACTAGCCAAGTAACTACTGAGCACACGAAGTGTCGGCAACGTGGATTGACATGTGCTTTAAGTATAACGTGCACACCTGATTTCAAAGATTTAGAATGAAAAGATGTAAACTATCTCAATATTTTTATGATTACATGTTGAAATGATAATTTCATGATTATAAGTAAAATATTTTTAAAACTATGTCTGTGGCTTACATTATATTTCTATAGGACAGTACTGCTGTAGACTTCAGACATTGCCACTGAGTTATTCTTCCTAAAACATCACTTTCATCTTGCCATTCTTGTTTCTTACCAAGTTTTTACTATGTCAGATTTTTAAAAGGTTCTCAGTAATTTGATCACGGCATATTCATCCTGTTATAGTTTTCATTATTTTTCATTCCCACCACGTTGGCTCTCTGGATGCCCAAGTTCATGCTCACCTTAATGCCTTTGTTCAGGTTGTACTTTCTACCTAGAGTTGCTCTGGCCTCCCCCTTCTCCTTATCAAATAACACTCAAGCTGACCACTTCCATAAAGCATTTTGTTTGTACCCCAAAATAGCATTCTGCGTTATTTCATTATCTGTTGATATGTGTTAAATCTCAACCTTCCAGTTGAACAAGATATGTCTCTGACGGCACAGCTCATGTCTGTACATTTTTGCAAACGTCTGCTGTACACGGATTCCTAGCATTTAGTTGTCCTCAGTATATCCAGATCATTGTTGAGTCTTGAATTGAGTCTTGAAAAACAGGTGGCAAGTGGATCATATATATGAAAGAGGAAAATGAAAGGCAGTGATGAGAAGGGAATGGAATAAACTATACAGGAATTTTATTCTATTTCAAGTTTTCTTGAAGAATAATTCAGAGGATTATAGGAAAGGTTTTAGAGCTATGACGATTTTATTTCATTCTCTTCGACTTCCACAAAGAAATTATTTTCCCAAGGAAATGAAGTGGTGTTGTCTTTTCAAGTGAATTTTGTTAATCCAGTAAGTTTTCATATTTGCCTCTAATCAGCTTCTTACCATGAAAATGATTCTTGCTGCATTAACATAATTCTGTGCTCTATTAGAACCTGGAACATAGTCTTTTTTCTTTTTTTTAAGCCCTATTTTTTATTTTTTCTTTTTTTGGCTGCTTTGGGTCTTCGTTGCTGCGCGTGGGCTTTCTCTAGTTGCGGCGAGTAGGGGCTACTCTTCGTTGTGGTGCACAGCCTTTTCATTACGGTAGCTTCTCGTTGCGGAGCACGGGCTATAGGTGCGTGGGCTTCAGTAGTTGCAGAGCACAGGCTCCAGGCGTGCGGGCTTCAGTAGTTGAGGCGCGTGGGCTCAGTAGTTGTGGAATACAGGCTCTAGGCATGTGGGCCTCAGTAGTTGTGGCTCACGGGCTCTAGAGAGCAGGCTCAGTTGCTCCATGGCATGTGAGATCTTCCCGGGCCAGAGATTGAACCTGTGTCCCCTGCATTGGCAGGCGGACTCTTAATCACGGCGCCACCAGGGAAGTCCTGGAACATAGTCTTGAATCAGTGATTTGTTTTTAAATCTTCGAATTCTAGACATAGTAAAATTACTTTACTCCATTTAAAGATTGTCTTACCACATCCAAGTTTCTCAATAGCAGCATAGGCACTTTCCCTTTAAACATACTTCTTTTTTTATTACCTCTGTCTCTTAGCTCTTGAATGTAATTTCCAGAAACTTAAAAGAAGTGCTCATTAGCGAATGAAAATCTTCTTAACTGATGACTCCAGACAGAAACTCCACTTGGCAGATGCACAAGATGTTCCAAATACTTCTGCCGGCTAAAAGGAAATGCAGCCGCTTTCTCGAGGTTGGAAGAGAAGCAGCGTTCTTTACCCTTCTAGCTGAATCCAGGAGCAGAATCATCCTCCACAACAAGGAATTAATTAAAGCGCAAGAGCAGTGACTGCGTTCACATGCTGCGTTCAGTGGACTCGACTTGCCACAATTCACCATAACCGGAGGCCTCGGCCTCTGGAAGGCATAATCAGGAAATGTGATACAGAGCTTTTGCTGCTATGCTTTATATTGTTGCCTTACGGGTTATACTTGAAATGCACTGTGCTAAATGTTGTTGATGGGGCCAAACAATTTGTCCTTCCTGAGCTCACCAAACTTATTCCACTGTTGATCATAAGTTGATGATGCCCAGGCTTTTTGTGGGAGCCCAGCTTCAGTTTACGTTAGATAATCAGTACACACGCCCGGTGTGTTTTCCAGTGGCCAGTGACAACAAAATGTTAAATGAGTATTTGTGAAATTCGCTATTTTTAATAAAGTGATTGTTTTAAATTAGTCTCTCTCTCTGTTTTGGAGAAACCTGTAGTCTTCAGTCTGGGCATACAAGGGCTCAGTCCTCAAAGGTAAACTGTGTTTAAAAAATTGAGGTTCTGTAACTTCCTTGCAAATACTGCCACTTACGCACATTTAAATATTGGCATAATGAAAAGAGCATATGGCCTTTGACCTTGCTTAGACCTTGATTTGAATCCGCATTCTGCCCATTAGCTTTGGGTTCATGCGTGTTTACTCAGTTTCTGTTTTAATTTTAATCTTTAATCTAGAAAAGGAGGTTAATGACCAGCTTGTAGCGGTTGTTATGAAGAAGTAAAAAAGTACCTATAAGGTACTTAGCACAGTAGCTGACACCAGTCATGTTCAGCAAACAGCCCCTGAACATTAACAGTAGTTTTTAAATGGCTTTGTTGAAATAGCTCATATGCCATAGAATTTACCTTCTCTAAAGCGTGTAATTCAGCGGTTTATAGATTCACAGAGTTGTGCATCCCTCATCATAATTTAATTCTAGAACATTTTCATCACCTCAGAAAGAAACTCATTAGCAGTCACTCCCTACCTCCCGAACCCCTCAGCCCTTGACAACAGTAATCTATTTTCTGTTTCTACGGATTTGCCGATTCTGAACATTTTCTATCAATGGAATCATATGATACATGGCTTTTGTAACTGGCTTCTTTTACTTAGTATAATGTTTTCAAGGTTTCATGTTTCATCCATGTTGTAGCATGTTATCAATACTTCTTTTCCTGGCCAAATCACATTCCATTGTATGGATATACCACATTTTGTTTATTCATTTATAGCTCACTTGCCTTCACCTTGTAGAATAGGTCCATGCTTCTTCCTCCTTGTTTCCAGGCCACAGAAACAAGCACCCAATGGGAGATGGGGAGGGTGGGGACCCATTGAACAATATTTTTTAGAAGTCTCAATTTCAGTAATTTTTGGCATTCTGCGTTCCAAGAGTTTTGATCAGTTTATCTAATCAGTCCTTTTAATACCCCTTTTAAAACTGAGAAAATCACCAGAACATTCAATGTAACCTTCAAAACTGCTTTGTTGGATTGAGCAAATAGGGATTCCAAGAGAAAAAGCATTCTAGGGTCTGACAGAGCAAAAGGAAACTTTGCCAATTGATGTGTTTTTCTTGGATGGGTCCTGAGATAGAGTAAAGCAAAAGCTGTTTCCTGTGGCTTAGTGACAGAGCAGCAGATTGACCTTGTTTATTCAGCTGGTTCATTTGTCCTTTGTGTCAGTGAACCCCATGTGGGTCCCAGGTAACAAATTTTTAGTTTATCTAATTTGTATCCTTTCACACAACTAAAACATGTTAAAGGCAACAGGGGAAAAAAATGAGGTGCCTGGATCAGAATAAAGTTTATTATTTATATAGATGCTGCATATTTATTGTAGAATTTTTTTTAATCGATTTTTTAAAAGTACTACGGGAGCAAACCATTTAACATTTGTTTACATACTTCCAGACTTCTTAGACAAACGTTTATTTACAAAAATTAGGTAGTAATATTCATATGGTTTTCTAACCTGCTTTTCATGTTGTGAACATCTTTCCTTGGTGGTAACTATTCATCTACATATAAATGAAAAAAACTTCCAGGCTTCACAATAAATACTTAAAGGCATTTTGACCAGAACCATTAGAGATTAATTAAGAAGGATGTTGCTTTGGCTTTGGTACCTCCTATATAATGTGAAAATTGGCAATAAGTATTAAAATATTATGAGGACTTACTGAAGATAAGAAACCCCACCTTTTCCATCACACAGCCTTAAAATTGCTGGCTTTCTTTGAGAGAAAGCAAACGTTGGATTCTGTATCCAAGTCTCCTGTCGGGGTCTGGCCCCACTGCTCCGTGTCTTCAGGGGCTTCTGGAACTACAGTGATGTCCGGGATCCCACCGCAGACTCCCTGAAGGGTGACAAACGGGAACGCCGCCCCGGGCCGGAATCCGGGGCAGCCCTTAAGGATGGGGCGTTGGCCGGCAGGGCACTGGCGCTCAGGCTTGGTTCGCCTGGCCTCTGGGCCTTCCAGCTGGGAAGGCGGTGTCGTCGGTCACGCGGTCCCTCCAGCCGCTCTGGAACCCTGTTTGGGTGCTGGTGCCGGGAGCTGCGGGGGAGGGCGGGGCCATGTGGTCGGTCTCTATGGAGATGGCGGGCTGCCGGACCCGCCCCTGCCCCTCAGGCTGCGTCCGGGGTCCTGCTCTTGCAGCTCCACGCGGTCCAAAGAGGAGGCAGATGCTCGGAGCCGCGACTCTCCGCCACCTCCCGGAGGTAAAGCGCTTGCCTTCCGGGCTGCACAGCTTTTTCTTGGGGCCATGGGGGCCCAGCTCCCGGGCGGTTTAGTTCCCGGTGCGGCCCCGGAAAGACCCAAAGCAGGGCCCTCGCTGGGCTCCCCCTCGGTGACCTTGGGGAACCACAGCACTGAAGTGGCGTTTGGGAGAAACACCACTGTCCCTGCCTAGGGTCAGGTTTGAACTGGGCTGTGGCCAGTAAACTCTTATCTCCTGCAGAGCATTCATTTGAGATAGGGATGAGGTCATTGAGTTATTGAGAAGTTTGGAAAACACTGATCTTCATAGGATTCTGAGCTGGCTCACAGCGACTCCCTCCCTCCTTCGGGCAGTTCTCACCCTCTTTCTCCGGCCAGAGTCCGAAAAGTGGGGTCACGAGGCGGGGGTGGGGGGTGGGGGAGGGGAGTGAGAGGGATCGGGGTGGGGGGCAGGTAGTGAAAGAGAAATACAAAGAATCTACTGCGAATACAGTAAGTGGTTAGAACTGTATAGCTCTGAATAGTTAATATGCTAAGATTTGATGAATAGGGTTATCGTCATATATAGATCAATAAGATCAGATCTTAGTTAAAATCGTGATACTTATATTTTATCTTTTTAAAAGGACCCATGCTCTGCTTATTAATCAACCTTGCCATGTATCAGAACAGAATATCCTAACAACACATGCATTCCAGTGCAGCACAACCCGTGTAATTGTTTTCAGGCCCGTCTTGACATTTGGGCATCATAGGAACCTCAAAAATTGTGCTCTAAAAACCATTATTTACGTGAAAGAAAGTAGGGGTTGGGACTTGGAAGTTTTAGAACAACAATCATTGATTATTATTCTTGAATGAATAGTACAGTCACTTCTTGTTATAATTTTTATGTTATAGCTTTAAACTTCTATATCTGTGAGCAAATCCAGCATTTGATTATGTCCAGTTTTGGCCACAGAACTCCTCCTGTGCCTCAAACATGCTATTACTTTCATTATTTATTTGTGCATTTAATAAAAATTATATACCAGTTTATGTTCAAAATGGCATGTTGTTACATGCTCTGAATATAGGACATTTTACTTAACTGGAATTATCTTTCATTTCTATCTTTTCACAAATCACACTCACTTTTCCTGTATACCAGTTCTTTTCTGCAATCTTTAGAACCACACAACCTCTGAGGAGGCATATTTAAAGAATTAACTTTTAGAAAATAAATGAATCATTGTGCAACTTGCAATGTGAATTGCCAGCGTACTCAAATGTAGGTACTACCTCTGTGCCAGGGAACAATGTTTTGTTTCCAGTTTCCACTCCAAGTCAGTGTCTTGCAGGGGGAGTAGGACCCGAGTGATTTACATTCCTCCAGCTGTGTGACCAATCACCTGTGGAAACACAGTTAATGACAACAGGGTTTTGATTTATCCCAGTGATGATTTAGCTCTCTGTATGGACTGGCAGCTGTGCAGCCCTCTCACCCCTTAACCTGGCTTTGGTTGTCACACAACAGGCACCACCCGCCACTCCCCACCCGCCTTTTTCTCCCTAAGCATGGAGGTACAAGTGTGGATTGCTGAGTTTCTCATTGATATGTCAGTTATAAAGAATAATAAGTCATGGGATAGAAAGTATATTTCCAAATTAACCCATACCAGTCATACATCCAATTCAAGTTACACTCACGTGTTAGGAAAAATCCAGTATAACCTTTAAACTTGATACCAGTTACTACCTGTGTGACCTTGGAATATTTTCTTTACCCTGTTCTTTTCATCTGTAATCAAACTCCCAGGATGAATGTGAGAAATAAATGAGCTCGTGTACGGGAAAGAGACTTACTAGCACTGTGCCAGTCAGAGTAGCTACTCAATAAAATGTAGGATGTTAAATATAGCCTTTATTCCATGTCCCCCACCCCACTTTGATTTAGTTGCTTAATATGTTTGTTGGATCCAGTAACATGAGAAAAGCCACAGATTGGGGTCTCCTATTTTATTCTCTTTTTGCACCAAACTTTAGAAATATTTAGAGCCCTTGTTTTACAGAGTGAGGTAAGAAATAGTTCTCCAGTTTGTGTCACCCACACTGGAGTTTCAATTCAGTGGAAAACTAGGCTGTAAGCAAAGCAGCAGCAGCGGGGCATTTCCTCTTCCAAGAATGACTTGCTACTTTGTACTAGAACAAGAGAGATCCTAAATGATCAAGGAGGAACTTTGTGGTACAGTATTTTGGCTTTTGGAGAAAGCACATGGAGAAAAGATGAAAAAAATGGATGAGACTTTGATTTTATACATTTAGGTTTTGAGTCTCTCTTGCTATTAGAAGATACTGTAGCTGTCCGATTGTAAACGTAATTCACAATAAATATTCTTGCCCCCAGAGTGAATTCTCATCTCAAATACGTACGCTTTCTTCCAATTTGCTGATGTTGTGAAAGAATAATCTGTCCAGTCTACAT
The DNA here is from genome assembly GCF_963924675.1 of Phocoena phocoena. NCBI lineage: Eukaryota > Metazoa > Chordata > Mammalia > Artiodactyla > Phocoenidae > Phocoena > Phocoena phocoena. Next base: position 24,926,116 of record NC_089230.1, on the reverse strand, counting down.
ATGAATTCAATCCTAAGCTTATTTTGCCATCTAACTCACTTGACATAATGATAGAAATTACTAATAAGAAGATCACACAAGTTGATGAGTTGTTAGTTGTGATGCAGTTGTCAAGTCCTAATAATCGGTGAAGGAATTTGGCTTTTTCTTGGCTAGCAACTTTTCTTTCAGCCCTTGAATTTAGAAAATCGGTGGATGTGAACAATTATTCATTTACTCACTCAGCAACTACTTGCCAAGTCCCTACCTGTTGGCAGGACTACAAGGTAGGCAGCTTCTAAAATGACTCCCAACGACCCCAGCTTCCTGGTATTCATGCCCTTTTGAATCTCTTCCCCTCAAGTGGAGGCTAGACTTGTTTCTAATGCAGGGTTTGCCAAACTTTTTCTCTAAAGGGCCAGGTAGGAAATCTTTTTTGCTCTGTGAGCCATATGGTTTCTTTCCCAATTACTCAATTCTGCTGTTGTACTGAAAAGCAACCGCAGGCAATATGTAAATAAATATGATTAACTGTCTTTCAATAAAACTATTTACAAAAATGGGCATTGGGCCAAATATGGCCTGCTGACCATGTTTGCTGACCCCTGCTCTGACGAATCAAAAAGCAATGGTATATCACTTCTGAGATTTTGTTACAGACTCTAGCTTCCATCTTGCCTGCCCTCTCTTGCCCTCTTGCTTGCTTACTTGGGTGGAAGCCAGCTGCCGTTTTGTGAGCTAAGCTGTGGAGAAGCCCACCTGGGAGGGGAGCCTCCAGCCTGCAAGGAACTGAGGCCCTTTCTCCTCAGTCTGTGAGGAACTGAATCGTGTGACAACCCTCTACCCGAGCTTGGAAGCGGATCCTTCCCCAGTTCAGCTTTGGGATGACAAAAGCCCCAGCTGACACTTGGGTTGTGAGAGACCCTGAACCAGAGGACCTAGTTAAGCCATGCTTGACCCCTGACTGTGAGAGAATAAATGCTTTTTTAAAGCAACTACGTTTTGGGACTGTTTGTTACACAGCACTAGATACCCACCATGATACCCACACTAGACAACTAATACACTTCATGATAAGCTCCTTTAACAATGAACAAGAGATATGCTACATATTACCTCCTTCTCTTGGAGATTGACTGAACATCAATATACTAAATTTGTAAAACATCCTACAAAAAAGTTTTAATTTTGTTCAATCAATCATTTCCAGGCATATTTAACCACAGATGCTGCTTTTCTGGGAAATACCTATTAATATCTTACGGAGCTACTATTTGGAGAGTTTTGTGTTTTATTTTTAGAGGCTGAAAGAATTTTTTTAAATTATTTTATTTTTAAAATTTTTGGCTGCGTTAGGTCTTCGTTGCTGCATGTGGGCTTTCTCTAGTTGTGGTGAGTGGAGGCTACTTTTCGTTGTGGTGCAGGGGCTTCTCATTGTGGTGGCTTCTCTTGTTGCGGAGCACGGGCTCTTGGTGCACGGGCTTCAGTAGTTATGCCTTGGCAGGCTCTAGAGTGCAGGCTCAGTAGTTGTGGCGCACGGGCTTAGCTGCTCCTCGGCATGTGGGATCTTCCTGGACCAGGGATCGAACCCATGTCCCCTGCATTGGCAGGCAGATTCTTAACCACTGTGCCAACCAAGGAAGTCCCTGGGAGATTTTAAATGCTGGACTATGAAAAGAAATCATCCCATTTAAAGAAGTAGTGATTGCCAGCATGCCCGTCTCTCCCTGGATCAAATAACTAGTCAACAAAGTAACATATTCATTTAAGAGAATGAATGGAATCCTGTGGGGATTTGTATCTGTGTCTATGTTTATATCTGTATGTGATGTACTGTACTCACATATTGAAGCCCACCAGCAGAGACAGCAACTATTCTTTCTGTAATGTTCCGCTCATTTTGTAACTCAGTAATACCTTACCACAGAGGATAATACCAATTTTGAGAAGTTGCTAAATAAAAATCCCTTATGTTGGCTCTTGGAGAGATTTCACATAACAGCAGCTGGGCATCTTATGAAACTAAGGATTTGTTTTGATTTAATGTTGATTCAGAGGGAGGTATTTAATTTTCCACATTGCCATGAGGTTTTTATCTGAACATTTTTGTACTGTAGTTTGCCAAGACACATCACTGCCTTGCTTCACACGTGAGGAGACTGAGGCTCAGAGATGAAATTACTTGTAAGGCTTTAATTTTGGGGTGGGGAGGTTGAGGGTCTTTGTTTGTTTGTTTTTGGCCGTGCAGCATGTGGGATCTTAGTTCCCAGACCAGGGATCAAACCCATGCCCCCTGCAGTGGAAGCATGGAGTCTTAACCACTGGACCACCAGTGAAGTCCCTAAGGCTTCAATTTAGGGGGATCAGAGCAGGAATTCAAATTTGATGATCACCATGTCATGCTGCCCTTCTGTAATATTTCTAAAACTGTTCCTAATATGGTACATGCCTTTCCGAGATATTCATTTTTAAAATGTGCTTCTGTCTCATTGAAGTGTAATAAGCGTAGAGGCACCACCAGCGTTTGGCTTATTCTCAGATTCTTCTGACTTGCCAATAAAATTTCTTCAGCTGAAATTACTCCAGGCTGAAGAAATTCACATTGTTCCCTCTCTTCTTGGTATTTATAGCAACAGAGGGTTGCTTAGAAACGTAGACATTTCTGATGCTTGAATCTCAGCTAGAATTTCAGTGGAAGCAGGCATCCAATTGTGTTTTAACATCTTCCGTAATGGACATAACCTCCCAAGACAGCTCATGCTGCTGAAGTGATTGTTTTCCCACTTAGACTGAGCCAAAATCCATCTCTCTGACCTCATCCATTGTTCTTAATTTTGTCTTCTGGGCACTCACAAGCCACGTGTAATTGAATTTATATGTAAAAAGCCTCCAGATATTGATGTACGTGTGGTACAGTGTGAGAAAGTGGTCCACTTGCTTTTCTCTTTTTTTAAATAGATACTCTGTTTTCTATAAATGGAAAATTCTCTCTCTTCCTCTTTGATTTGAAATCTAAGAAATGCCCATGTATACATGAGTCTATCTATTTTGGACCCTTCTCTTCTGCTCCCCTGATTAGTTATTTGTCCCCATGCTAATACCATATCATCTTATTAGTGCAGCTTTATAATAAGTTTTTCTACATTAATTGTTTATTAAAGTACAGTTGATTTACAATATTAGTTTCATGTATATAGCACAGTGATTCAATAGTTTTACAGATTATACTCCATTAAAATTTATTACAAGGTAATGGCTGTAATTCCCTGTGCTATACAATATATCCTTGTTTTTTTGTTTGTTTGTTTTTATTGAAGTACAGTTGATCTACAAAGTTGTGTTAGTTTCAGGTGTATTGCAAAGTGATTCAGTTAATGTGTATATGTTAATCCCAAACTCCCAATTTATCCCTCCTCTCCTATAATAAGTCTTGATATCTAGAAACACATCTCCCTCTCTTGCTCTTCCAGACTGTCTGGACTACGTTAGCCTTGTAAATTTCCATAAATATTTTAGAATCAGCTTTTCAAGTTACACACATACAATATCACTTTGGGATTTTTTTGAGATTGCATCGAATCTCAGTTTGAGAGAATTAGTCTCTTCATTTTTCTGAATCTCTAATACATATCTCTAAACATTTCTCTCCATTGATTTAGGTCTCTAAAAATTGTTTTTCAGTAAAGTTTTCTGTCTTTATAAAGTTGTACTTTTACTTTTTCTAGGTACTTAGTAGTATTTGATGTTATTTTAAAACTTCTTAATGAAAATAGAAGATATAGAAAAATATGCATGTTGTAAGTGTAATACTCGATGAATTACAAAGTGAACTCACCCAGGCTCCCACCCCTAGGTCAATACCAGCACCCCAGAATCCCCTCTCATATCCCTTCTAGTCATTACCTTCTCTTTCCTCCCCAAAGGTAACCACTATCCTGACTTCAACCACTAGAGCGTAGAACTTTGTATAAATAAAACCATGCAAGGGGCTTCCCTGGTGGGGCAGTGGTTGAGAGTCCGCCTGCTGATGCAGGGGACACGGGTTCGTGCCCCGGTCCGGGAGGATCCCACATGCCGCGGAGCGGCTGGGCCCGTGAGCCATGGCCGCTGAGCCTGCGCGTCCGGAGCCTGTGCTCCGCAGCGGGAGAGGCCACAACAGTGAGAGGCCCGCTTACCGCAAAAAAGGAAAAAAAACAAAAACCATGCAAGATATTTTACTTTGTTTCCAGCTTCCTTTGTTTAATGTCTTAGGTGTGTGATTCATGCATACTGTTGTGTGTAGCAGCAGCCTGTTCATTGACCTGTAGCATTCTATTGCATGAATATATGACAATATATTTATCTATTCAACTGTTGATGGATGCTTGGGTTGTATCCAGTTTGGAGCTATCCAAAGCAGCTATGAACATTCTTGTGGATATATTTGGTCCACGTGTGCATGTTTTTCTGTTGGGTCAAGAATGCACATGTTCAACTTTAGGAAATAATGCCCGTTTTTCAAGTACTTATACTAATTTACACTTTGAGCAGCTATATATGAGTTCTGGATGCTCACCAACACACAACTTTGTCAGTCTGTGCTGGATAACAAACCATCCCCAAATCTGAAACAGGAATCGTCTTTCACAATTCTGTGGGTTCACAATTCATCTGGGCAGTTCCACTTGCTGTTGTAGGCTGGGGTCATTCGTTTGGTTGCATTTACCTGAGAGCTCAGCTGGAACTGGAATACCCGAGATGGCTTCATTCACACATCTGGTGCTCTGACTGGGGTGGCTGAAATAGTTGGGGGCTGGTTCAACCTCTGTCTTTCCATGTGGTCTCACCTCACTCAGTAATCTAGCCCGAGCTTATTTACCCGGCAGCTAGATCTCAAGAGTGCAGAAAGAGAAACTGCAAGTCTCAAAGCCCAGGACCAGAAGTCATATATCATCACTTCCATAACATCCTATTGGTTATAACAAGGCAGTGCTAGTGCAGATTTGTGGGGAGGAAGGGCAATAAGACTCCACTTCTTGATGGGAGAACTGGATGGGAGCAATCATTCCTGGCCACATGTACAGACAATATACCACGTTGCATCCTCTGGTCACAACAATTCACATGCCTTTCACAAGCAGAATGCATTTACCCCATCCCAAGACACCCAACGTCTCATCCAATTATGGTATCAGTCTAGAAGTCCAGACTCTCATGATCTGCATCAGGTCCAATTGCAAGTGAGGCTCCTTGTCTGTCGCTGCTCTTGAACTGGAGACCTGTGAATTTAGCTGTCTCCCAGACACCTAGATTACACTAGTGAAACACAAAAAGGGTAACCACAGCAGTCTTTCCTATTCACAAAGGCAGGAAGCAAGTCACATGGTAGTTTCTGGTCCATAGCAATTCTGAAATTCAGCCAGACCAGTTGTCCTGATGATTCCTTGATTATGGTCCAGGTCTACTCCCTGGGAGTAGTCTCCTGATCCATTGTTCTCAGCTTCTCTTGGCTCTGCACTACTGACTCTTCGCTCTGTCCTCTGAGTCACCCATCTTTTTCAATAAGAAATTATCTGTGGTCGTAGTTGCAAAGCTTTCTCAGCCTGCTTCTTACCTGTAGAAAGTTGGAGGCTCAGAGACTATTTCAGGCCTTCTCAGTCCCTTTTATTTCAAGCTGGTCATGCTTTCACCAGAACAATCTTCTTGACAATTTTGTGGGCTTTCTGTGTATCTTATTATAATCCATTCTCTTCAACAAAGGCTGCATCCACAAATCCCTTTGAGATAGGTCCCTGGCTGCCTTGGGATATGAATCAGGGTGCTGTGGGACAAAGTCTCTAAGACTCTTAGGAACTCTTTTATTTTCTAAATGAGAGGGTCCGTGAGACACACCACCTTAAACCTTTCAAAGACCTTATCAAGGAGGTCTTTGAAATGAAGCCATTTATTACTTTGAGACTTTTTGCTGGCTGGAGATACTGTACTAGATGTTCTTTATTTCTGCTAAAAAACTAGATTTTCAGGTCAGTTCATGTCTCTCTTATTGTATCATATTCAGCTAAGAAGCCAGTCAGAACTTTCTATATCCTGCTTGGAATCTCTTTAGCCAGGTCTGCACGTTCCTTGGTAGATTTCCTATTGTCCACATTAATGCAGGCAACAGTGTTACTAAACATTCCACTGCTACATAACACAGGTGATCCTTTTTCTAGCCTTTCTTAGCAACTTCACTGTTCTAGGCTCCACTGACAGTCTCCTCACCACCCTTCCAATTTCCACTTGCTGCTCTTTTTCGACATCATTGCCATATGCTTTAAGTTATGTTATGGCAATACTCTACTTCCAGGTATGAATTTTTTCTATCAGTTTTGATTGCTGAATGACAAAACGCTCCAAACTCTAGTGGCTTAAAACAATCTTTTACTGTTATCATTCTGAGGATCAGCTGGGCCCAACGGAATGCAGTGGTTCTACTCCATGTGTTGCTGACTAGAATCTTCCTTTCCTACTATTCTGCAGTGCCACTAGTGTCATAAATCTAGTGAGATATATTTGCGAGTCTGTTTCTGGACTCAACTGGTTTATTTGTCTGTTCTTATGCCAATATCTCATGCTCTATTTACACTAACTTTATAGTAAATAAGTCCTGATACCATGTAGAGTAAGTCTTATTACTTTATTCTTTTTCAAGTTGTCTTTGCTGTTCTTGACCCTTTGCGTTTTCATACACATTTCATAATTAGTTTGTCAAACACACACACACACACGTGCACACAAACACCCCACCCCACTGCTGGGTTTTGATTAATAGATTAATTTGGTACAACTAAACATCTATATAGATGTTACTGTTATTTAGATCTTTAAAAATTTCTCTTGATAAAATTTTTAGTATTCTATGTGGAACATTTGTACCTCTGATTTAAATTGGATTTTTAAAAGTTATTATAAATGACATACTGTTTTTTAATAAAAATTTGTTGTTAGTATACAGAAATACAGATTTTTTTATGTTGACCTTGTGTATAGCAACCTTCTTAAACATGCGTTAAATCTGACAATTTACCTGTAAATTCTTCAGTATTTTCTACATACAATTATGCCACTAATAAATAATGACCATTTTTTTTCCTTTTCAATGATTATAATTTAATTTTCTTGCTTTGTTACATTGGACAGAATTCCAGAACAATATTGAATAAAGATGGTAGTGGCAATTATAAGGAAAGTTTCAACATTTTACTATTAAGTTTAATGTTTGCTAGTTTCTTATAATATGTCCTAATTTGGATTAGGAAGTTTCTTCTAGTTCTAGGTTGGTAAGATTTTTTTTTTTTTTTTTTTTTTTTTACGTTACGCGGGCCTCTCACTATTGTGGCCTCTCCTGTTGCGGAGCACAGGCTCCGGACGCGCAGGCCCAGCGGCCATGGCTCACGGGCCCAGCCTAGCCGCTCCACGGCATGTGGGATCCTCCGGGACCAGGACACGAACTCGTGTCCCCTGCATCCGCAGGCAGACTCTCAACCACTGCGCCACCAGGGAAGCCCAAGATTTTTTTTGTTATGAATGGGAGTTGAATCTTATCAAACGCACTTTTTGTATCTACTGAGATTTTCATGATTTTCTCCTTTGTTTTATTAATGATGAGAAGTGCATTGATTTTGTAATATCAAATCAAATTTACATTCCAACTTGCTGGTGATATATTAACATTTTTAATACATTGCTGGGTTTGGTGTTCTAATATTTTGACTAGGATTTTTGGACCTATGTTTATGGTAATAAACCTATAATATTCCTCTCTTATAAGGTTCTTGTTGGGTTTTGGTGTTAAGGTTATGCTGACTTCATAGAAGGACCTGGATATAATTCCCACTTTTTCTATTCTCTGGAATAAGTTTGTTATTTCTTCCTTAAATGTTTGGTAGATACAAATATTGGTTCTAGGAGTAGGGTGCTGCCATACCAACAACAATACCTTCCAAATTATGTGACATTAACATCCAGTCTGGCAGCATGAAATTGTTATTGGAGACTTGGACAGTCAGCAATCCATGTTACCAAAAAATATGTATAAAAATATAGTCTAGAATAGCTTAAAAGGCATATTACATACGCAATGAGCTTGTACTTTATACAAAGAGGTAGAAAATGACTGTTATTAGAATGTGTTCATTTCTACTGGCTGCATTTGCCAAGGTACTACAAGAATTAAAGGAGCTCAGAAAATATTTGGCTGGTGTGCAAGCAGGAATGAAAAGGAAATCAGAGACAACCAAAAAACTCAGGGTTTTGCAAGCTTGGAAGGTGCAACTGATTCACATGTTCAACTAGTTAAGAAGCAACAGAGAAGTCCTTTGAGCGAAAAAGTCTGCTTAAAACTCTGCCTAGCGGCAAAGACCAAGTCAAGAAGAGTATGGTTGTCACACCATTGTTAGGATCTCTGAATAGAATAAGGTGGTACCCAGCAAATACTTTCACACTGGGAAAATTTCTCAAAGAGGGGAGACTTAGGGTTTGGCTCTTCCTAAGGAAAGTCTGATAGGCTCAAAGTACTTGCTATTAAATTGAGAGAGAGAGAGAGAGAGAAAGTCTCTAAACAATTGTGGCACATAGCACTGCCTGGAATCAAATAACTTGAGATAGATATTGAGAAAGCCGTGTTGTCAAAGGAGTTACCTACACGGTATAAAAGAGAATGTGATTGTTTGAGACTAAAAATGATAACTGGGTTCCAGCCTTCTACAGCAGGATCTCAGAATTGCTATGGATTAACTCTTTTATATATCGTTCTTCTCCTTTACAAATGGGAATATTTATTGCAGTTATCCTTTTCCTGTTCTACCATTATATATATTGTGTGTAGGGGCTAGTACCAGATAGCTTATCTTTTTAGTTCAGAGTTCTCTAGATCAAGAGTAGGTATATCTGGGTCTGTAAAGGCTGTTATGAATCATTTCTATCTCCTGCGATCTAAGCTCAAAATATTGATGAGATGGAACTTTGGGGTTGTCTGCTTTAAGGCGTGATTGAGTGTGTTCTGCATGTGGGAAAGGAAGGGAACTGATCCAAAGGGTGAACTGTGGTAGATTGTATTACTATCTGCGCTCTTATGTAATCCTCTCCCCTTGAGTGTGGGCCAGACGTAGTGACTTGCTTTTACCTAATAGAACAGAGCAAAAGTGATGGGATACCAATTCTGAGGTTAGGTTACAAAGAGACTGTGGCTTCCTTCTTGTGTGCCCTCTCTTGCTTTTTCATTTGCTTCCTCTGATGGAAGCCAGCTGCCATGTGAACTGCCCTATGGAGAAGCCCATGTGGCAAGGAAAGCAAAGGATTCCTCCACCCAACAGTCCACGAGCAACTGAATCCTGGTCACAGACACATGAATGAGCTTCAGATCCTTCAGACGGGGCTGGAGTCCTAGCCAACACACTGATTGTAGCCTATGGGAGATTTTGAAGGAGAGGTACCTGGTATGTACTGAATTGTGTCCCCCAACCCCCGATGTGACTACATTTGGAGGTGGAGCCTATAAAGAAGTAATAAAAGTTAAATGAGGTTATACGGTTGAGGGCCTTAATCCAATAGGACTGGTACCCTTATAAGAAGAAGAAGAGATACCAGAGCGCCTCCTGCACCCCACCCCGTGTGTGCTCAGAATGAAGGCCTTGTAAGAACACAGCAGGAAGACTACTGCCTGCACAACAGGAAGAGAGGCCTCACCAGAAACAACATGCTGATCTTGGACTTTCGGCCTCCAGAACTGTGAGAAAACAAATTTCTGTTGTTCAGGCCGCCCAGTCTGTGGTGTTTTGCAATGGCAGCCCTAGTAGACTAACAATACTGTACCCTACTAGATTGTGCTTGGATTCCCGACCCTCAGGAACTTTGAGATAATAAGAAGAGTTTGTTGTTCTGAGCTGTTAAGTTTTAGGGTAATTTGCTATGCAGCAATAGATCATTAATATATTAGCCTAACTTTTTCTTCTATATCCTCTTTGACTTATGTCCTCAAAAGCTAGGCACTGGGGTGGGGGTGGGGGCGCCCTCTTTGAGCCCTTCAGATTCTTGCTTTCCAGAGAAAGAAAAATTCAGTATTCATGGCTGATAAAGAATCATTCCAATTTCTGAGTCATTTTGCCAGCAGAGTAAAAAACAGCTCTGGTTTGGATTCACATTTGGGTCCAGGTAGTTGAGGAGAGAATAATCGCAATGATTTAGAGTTCATGAACTCTCTGTGTATATTTGTATGGATATATATATATATGAATTGCTCTAATTGTATCTATAGAAACAAATATATGTAAATGAATTGCTGTAATTAGATTATTCCTATATGGACAACATTAATATACTGGATGTTCTAGGTGTGGACGAAAATAATTTGCTGAGATGTCAGCTGGGAATTCTCCCAGGGAAAGCTTGGAAATGGAGAGCTTCCACACAAGATTCAGGGCCTGGACACCTTTTAGCAACAAGTCATTAAATTGACAGGTGAGTCACATACTCTAGAATAAGACAAGCTTTCTAAGGTGAATTTTACTGTGATATATTGGGTCTCATGTTGCCATATTTAAAATAAAATAAATACTTGTAAAGAACTTAGTTTTTGAGTCACTTTAAACAGAAATAAACCTAGCCCAAAGACAGTCTCTCCTCACCCCAGTCCACGACTCCAATCTTATGGGAGGTGCAAGAGCTGCTCCCACTTTTGCCCTGTCAGCACCTCCAGAGATGAAACAGAAACCTCCAGGACACACCCTGGTTGCTGTAAGGGGGAGGAGACAAGAGAAGGTGCTTTGGTGGTATTTTGGTGTGGAGTGTTGATATGTTTGTTGTTTCTTTAATTCTCTCTTCCCTTTTGTGCCAACTGCATGGTTCCCTGGGGCCAGGGGATGCCCCTCCTTTGAAAGATAATGCAGGAAGTAGTCACTGGAATGGCCCAGGCAGCCCTGCCAGACCTTCATGGAAAAGGGGGCTGCCTGGGTCCTCAGAGCTCCTGCGTGGTCCAGGCGCATGCACAAGGGAAGGAGACCAGATGGGCTGGGACCAAAGCCTGACTAGTAATAAAGACAGTGGGTTTATGTATGTCCTCTGAGCCAAGCTGGACTGAAGTCCTCGTTTTGGGGGACGCTGGTCCTGGTGTATGTCTTTCACGGAGACACTCCTAACAATGGCTCTTCAGCAAAATTTACTAACTTTCCTTTTGGTGGGTGCTATGAAGAGGTAGGACTATGGGTTAGTAAAATCACACCTACTTCACGTGGCCCTGTTTTCACAATTAAGCAAGTAGCCAGTATGTGTTTTCAAGATGAAATGTTTGGGATCTGTTTCCCGGACCACATTAGCTTAGGTGGAAACAATAGTGAGGATCCATTACCTCTTTGGGCCCTCCTTGAGCCCCTCTGCAATTACATGCCCGCCAGCCTTTCCCACCAGCCCACCCAACAAGCCTGGGCTTGCCTGCATCCCTAGATAAAAGGAGTTTAATCTGAAGGGAGAGACCCTTACTACATATGCGAAAGTGCTTTGTGAACTGTAAGGTGCATGCAAACGTTAGCTGTGAGGTTGCTAGGTGCCCATGGACTGCTTAGCAACTAAGAACGTATTGAACTGTAAAGGAAAATGTCACTTTCTCTCCCTTACCGCTCTTTCAGGAAAGAGTTGCTCTTATAAGTCATTGATTTGACCTCTGGACTAACAAGCAACATCAAGAATTCTTATTCACGATTTTTTTATGATGCACTAAATTACAATTAAGGTAAATGTAGCCTAATGATGTAATTATCTTAAAATAAAATATCATAAAATGTTCATATAACTTTTAAGAGTTTCTTTTTTTCTACAGAAAAAAAGCAACTGATTTTTTTTTTTTTTTTTTTTTTTTTTTGCGGTACGAGGGCCTCTCACCGTTGCGGCCCCTCCCGTTGCAGAGCACAGGCTCCGGACGCACAGGCTCAGCGGCCATGGCTCACAGGCCCAGCCGCTCCGCGGCATGTGGGATCTTCCCAGACTGGGGCACGAACCCGTGTCCCCTGCATCGGCAGGCGGACTCTCAACCACTGCGCCACCAGGGAAGCCCCAGCCGATGAATTTTTAACATTCTCTTAGTATATTAAATTCTCCTTGGAACTCTCAGACAGATAAGATATTTGAAGTAGGTACTCCGAAATATTTGTTACATGAATGAATAGATCCAAAAAATATCTGAGAAATGACAGTGGCAGCAGCATTTAGGAATATGGGCAAGACTCATATGGCAGTGGTCACTGATTGCCGTTAAGTCCTGGTTCTTCTTATTCTTTCCCTTGCATCCTATTATATCTGTAATTTATTTCAAAATACTCCAGCATGGCTGGTGTGACATGTGAAAGTGTTAGTTGAAATTACACCCAGGGGCAGCTAGTGTTCTGATCAAGAGTTAGTATTCTAGGGGTGATTAGCTAGCACTATATTGGAAAGGTCACAGTGTTTTAGTTATACCAGACACTTTGCTAATTAGCGTAGCAAATATTAGATATTAGTTATTATCAGAGCAACTAGTGGCTTGTTAACATGCTGGTTGAATGCTAGAAATGGCCTGTCTTTGGTGAAATTAAAGGTATTCAGATATGTGGACTGACCAAAATATTCCAGAGAGCCCTCCGGCATGCCTGGACCTGTCTGAAGAATCCAGCCAGGCCAGTTGGTGCTTATTAAGGATGGTTTCATCTCCAAAAAATGGCCCTGTCTGACTGGGGCTTTTCTGGCAGCCTGAGGCCACAAAAAGGATAGTAATAGAATCCTGTTTATGGAACATTGTTCTTTCTCAGTTGAATGAATCTTTCACCCAAAGGGCAGAGAGCTGGGATTTTTGTCAGGCCTACAGAGGAGGCTGTATGAAGTGGTTTGGGCTTATTTACTGAAGTTTGTTCAGTGAAACTCCAGGTAGGGATCATTTGGGGCTGCTTTCACTACAGCCTGGTGGTGGGGCTCGGGGGACAGGCTAACCCTCAAACTTCTTAGATATTCACCAAAAAGTGTCAGAGTCGTGCAAGACCAAATGGGGTAATTTTAGTTTACAATACCTGCTTCCTGCTTCTCTCAGTCTTTCTTACACTTTCACACAGTCATTTCATCTCTCCTACCTACGAACGCACCTTCTCCATTGTCAGCTTTCTCTGCATCTGTGGGGCTCCTAGTGGATTATCCCTGATGGAGTCACCAAGTCACTGGAGGGAGACAGCCATCTTCCAGGCATGTCAAAAGAGGCTGCAAAGACAGGCCACAGACAAAGAGGCTCTTCAATCAATGCTTAAAAATCAGGAGGGGACTTCCCTGGTGGAGCAGTGGTTAAGAATCTGGCTGCCAATGCAGGGGACATGGGTTTGAGGCCTGGTCCGGGAAGATTCCACATGCCGCAGAGCAACTAAGCCCGTGCGCCACAACTACTGAGCCTGCACTCTACAGCCCGCAAGCCACAGCTACTGAGCCCACGTGCCACAACTACTGAAGCCCACGTGCCTAGAGCCTGTGCTCTGCAACAAGAGAAGCCACCGCAATGAGAAACCCACGCACCGCATTGAAGAGTAGCCCTTGCTCGCCGCAACTAGAGAAAAGCCCACGCACAGCAGCAAAGACCCAACGCAGCCAAAAATAAATAAATAAATAAATGTATGTTTTAAAAAAAAATCAGGAGGAAGGGAGATTTTTATGGTAGTCATTGGGTAGGCTTCCTTTGACTTCAATTTTGCAGCTTTCAAGATAAGAAAATAAGAGACCAAACCCTTTATCCATAATTGCTTTGTGGGCCATCCTGTTCTAGTCTCATGTATCACAAACCGAGCAATTTTAGTTGTAACCACTGGAGGTCATTAGTGATCTTGTGGTATATTTTGAGGCTCATCAACATTAGGCCTGACATTTTTTCACTGGAAACTTCATTCACTGTCTGGCACCTGAATTCTTTCTGTGGGAGAAGGATATGGAACTAACCTGTTAAGTGAAATGACGCTGCTTTGTTTGACAGCAGCTGTGTTTCTGCAGAGTTATGTGTATTTCATAGTCCCATGAAGCTGTTATTACATGTTCTGGGCTCCTAATTTCGGGGGAAGTTGTATGTCAATTTCTGGTCTCTGGGTTTGGCATCCTGAAACCAGGATCTTTAATTTGTCGTGGTGGTTTTTGTTGTTGAACATCAATCAGGTCATTCCCCACAGTCTGGATGAAGTCTTTCTTACATGACTTCCTGCCATCTCTTTTGGTCAGCCATTTCTTCCCTCTTACTGACAGCTGAAGACACCATGTGCAGATGGTCTAATCCAGTTTGAGCTGTGCTTGATTTTAACCCAATCTAAAAGCCCAACTTATTTTCATTTTTAGCCTAAAGTTAATGCAATAAAATTTTAAAGTATCTTTATTGAGATGTAATTCACATACATAAAATTCATGCATTTAAAGGACACAGTTCCATGGTTTTAGCAGGGGTCCCCAAGCTTTTTGGCACCAGGGACCTGTTTCGTGGAAGACAGTTTTTCCAGGGTTGGGGGGGTGGTGTTTCAGGCAGTAATGTGAGCGATGGGGAGCAATGGGGAGCGGCAGATGAAGCTTCGCTCACTTGCCCTCTGCTCACCTCCTACTGTGCGGCCTGCTTCCTAACAGGCCGTGGACTGGTACCGGTTGGTGACCCAGGGGTTGGGGACCCCTGGTTTTAGTACATTCACAGAGCTGTGCAACCACCACCACAATTTAAGTTTAGAACATTTTCATCACCCACAAAAGAAACCCCCTATCTATTAGCAATCACTCCCCATTCCAATCCCCCTCAATTCCAGCCCTGCACAACCACTAATCTATTTTATTTCTCTATAAATTTGCCTATTCCAGACTTTTCATACAAATGGAATCATACAATATGTGGCCTTTAGTTCACCTGTTTTATAGCATATATCAAGACTTTCCTTTTTATTGCCAAATAATAATCCATAGTGTGGATATGCCACATTTTATTTATCCACTCATCAGTTGATGGAGATTTGGGTAGTTTCCACATTTTGGCTACTGTAAGTAATGCTGCTATGAACAACTGTGTATAAGTCTTTCTATATGGATGCTTTACTTCTTTTAGGTATATGACTAGAAATGGAACTGCTGGATCAAATGGTAGCACTGCAATCAACTTTTAATTATTAAGTGTTTTTTCTGAATTATATTTACTCCTCTAGTCCCTGTTCCCCCATAACTATGAATAAGCTTGTGAATAAAAGAGAATTCAGCATTATTCGAATGCCTGAAATCTTTGCATGTAAGCTCAGCTATATTTGTGCAATACCTTGCTTTTCAGACAGAGAAGCCATTGTTTTAGATGCTTTGTTTTATAATTTCTGAATAACTTTGTTTTAATTCAGGCAGTTATAAAGCTTAAACAGGATATTGAAGTACCAGTCAGAAATATGTTGCCACAGTTTTCATTAAAAGTTTCTTCTTAATCTCTATGAGATATATTCAAATATCTAAGATTTTTCTTTTCTATCCTAATAAATATTCCATATTGTTAAGACTTTGGAAATTTTCTTAAATGGAGTTTTATAATATTTAAGACATTTTTCAAAGGTTCATCTTCTTAAACCTTCCCTCTGGCAAGTTCTCCCTCTCACTTCAACTTAAATGTCACCTCCACTGGGAAGCCTTTCCTGCTCATCTTTCACCCCCATCATTTGTACAAACCTCTATCGTGGCATTTTCCCTGTACATTATGCTTATCTGTCCACACGTCTGACGGTTTCCAGTGGTGTTGTCCCCCTGCCACTTGAGTAGGCTGACCTTTCCTGTGACTCCTTAAAGGAAACTGGGCTGTTTGTGTCTGCCACACTTATGAGAAGATTGAATCAGTCTCCTAGTCACACTGGTGGGACCGGTTTCAAACTGCTTCTGTTCAGCAAGAGGTAATGCCTCCTACAAAGGCCTTTCATTACGGGGCTGGAGCTGTTCAAACTTGTAGCTTTTCCTGGTGGGTGGGGCAACATTCATGATTCATGTAACTGCAGTCCTAAGACCTGGATGGATTGTGTGTGTGTGTGTGTGTGTGTGTGTGTAGGGAGAGGGAGATCACCACCGAACAAGGATTAGCTCTTGTTGCTTGTCTCCATCAGAGTCACCTGGAAGGGGGGTTGGAGGGCAGAAAAACGTACCAAAAAACATACCAACCCATGTATAGTTAAGAGGGAACACCGCTGTCCCGCACTCTCACCGCAGTACACCCACCCCGTCTTCCCTGCAGCCCCTGGGAGGGCTCAGTTGAGGATGTTTATCTCGATTGCAATTTCTGAGGAAATCTGATACATAAATTTTTCAGAGACAACACACTTCTAGATTATCCTTAAATATAGAACAGCTACATCACGCTGAGTTACTGACGTCCATGTGAAAGGACATTTTTGTGTGGAGGTGGTGGAGGGGAGAGGGGAGTATTCAGAGACCCATTGTTTTCTAAATATCCAAGACAGCTCTGGAAACGTGGGTCATCCTGACTCTTCCCTCCCCTCAGCCCCATATTCTGGACATATTTCTGTCCTTTCACATAGATCAGATGGTCGTGGGCAACCACATATAATATTAGCATTTGCTGTTGGGTGGCTTTTAGGGGTGGATGAAGCTAAGAAAGGAAATCCTGGAGTTTGAAAGGAGAAGCCAAACCCCGAAGCTGTTTTACTGGGTGGAGGTGGGGACAGAGGGAGAGTGGGTGGTAGGACGGTCACCGGCTTACATTAGGCAAAGCCCCTGCACTTGAAGTCCTCACTTCTGGTTTTATAAGTGTTGCTACTCTCCCTTTGTAATGTTTCACTTCTCTTTACAGTATGGTAGCTCCACTTGCCATTATGTTATACACCGTAGTACTTGCTTATTCATTTACCATCTGCCCATTCCACTAGAAGGTAGCTCCATGAGGGCAGGGACTTTTTCTGCTAACTCTTTCTGTCCCTAGCACTTAAAACAATACCAGGTTCATAGTAGCCACTCAATAAATGCTTGTTTGAATGAAGGAAGATGTGTAAAACACTCCTAATGACGATGATAACAAAAAGGTAATCAGAACAAAGCTTTCCTTTGGTAGTTCTCTCAGAGGAAGGATTTTTTCAAGATATTACAAGGTTTAGAATATAGGATATTACTAATACTTTGCTTCATTGAAGACTTTTCATTATTTAATTAATTCAAGACCTCTATAAAGCAATTCCAAAAGGAATTTTGCATAGTAATAGTACCCAAGGGTGCCATATCGCACACCTCCAGGGGATGCTATTTCACTCTGTCACCTGTGAATGGCACCTTCTAAACTTGTTCGTTGCACAACTTCCCAAATGTAGCAGCCCTGATGATACTACCAGCCATTCATAAAGGACAGGATGTTAGCTTCCAGATCTACCAAGTATCCTTTACCCTCTGCGAAGGGTCAAATCCACAGATAGTTCACTGGAAAATGGAGACAAGGTTTTAAGAGACCATTTGTCTCCATTCTGTCTTGTAAAATCTCTTTAGGAAATTTTCAGGAGGGTTGAGGCAGAATGAGAGTAGACGTAGCTCCCTGTGAGACCTAAATGGCTAGCAAGTCTTAGAAGCAGAGGGAGGATACTCTTATTACATACAGAGTAAGTGCCTGGTGACTGCCTGTCATCTTTTGTCCTACCCTCTCTATGTATTCTTTAGATGTCATGGTCAGAATGCTTTCAAGTGCAAATAACAGAAATGGAATTCAAACCAGCCTAAGAAGAAAAGGGAATTTATTGACTTAAGATTTGTCTTCTTTAGGCTGCGCTAGATCCTTAGATTCAATGTTACCAGGGCTCACTCACTCTCTTCCTTCTCTCAGCTCTGCTTCCTTATGTGTGTTGCATAAAACTAAAAAGATAAGTGCAAGACCCTTATGAAGGAAATTAGAAATTTGTATTAAAGGGTAGTAGGAAAAAAAACCCTGGGTAAATAGATAGATATGCTATGTTTCAAGATGCCAATTCTCTCCACATTAATCTTTCAATTCAATTCAATCTTGGTACAAATCCCAAAATGGCATTTTCTTATGGACTTTGAGAAATGGAGTCTAAAGCTAATCTGGAAAAGAAAATGGACTACGACAGCTACGAAAAATTTAAATATAAAGAAAAAAATTAGTAAGAGTTGTACTACCAGATATTAAAACTACTTTTATCCATTTATGACATATCCCCATGTAGTATCTCAAGTGTAAGGAAGCAAGGACTGAGATAAGTAAGTGCTCTGAAGGGAAGGGAAAGGGCAGGCGTCTTTAAGGGTTGGGTAGATCAGAAAGAAGCTTGGGCGGCTGGAGATCCTTCCTCTTCTTGCATCAATTCCTGTTTAGTGGGCTAGACACTGTCCATCACACACCCACACACCCATGCCATTCCTCAATTCCTCTCCATCTTCCTGACAAGACCCTTTTTTCCCCTCAGGTATCATGTGTTTCAGGGGTGGTGGGTCACACTGACCCCCAAAGAGTGAGTCAGGGTTGGACAGAATCACGGTCATTCCATCCTCTTTGATGCGTCTGGTTTAGAAAGGGCATGTATATATTAATTCTGCCCAAGGAAACACAAGAGAGTGGCTGCTAGAGTTTCTGGGAGAGTTTTCTTCACTCTCAAAGGGACCTAAAAAGGAACTAGAGGGAAGGACGTGCCCTCTTCTGCCCTATAGCCTGTGATCTCTGTTGTGTGCAGATCTCTGCTCACAACAGTCAGTCATTTGGGAACCACCTCAGGGAACAAGTTGGAAGGACCAAAGCAAATTACTGAGCAGGCAAAGTGAAAATATAGAAAATCCTTGGCCATTAGTGACACTGAGTTCTTGAATTCACTAACCCTGGAGCTATCCTGATTTCCCTTATTTAAGGAAAGTGAAAGGAAGATAAATAGGTTTAAAAATGGTCCATAATAGTCCATTTATCTAGTTGTCACTTCTCTTGTTATACCAACTCTCCAGAATCTAGCTGTGAACCAGCCAGGTTTGGAAAAACAAAAAGCATTTAGCAGTCAAACTGATGTCCTTTACACATAGGAGAGAGCGCATCAGACCCTCATGCAGAGTCTAAGTATTTAATTAATTCAGGGCTTCAAATAGGATTATACATTCTCCTAAGGACACCATACATGTATTCAACACTCTGTACTTTGGCATCACCATCAGGATCTTCTAGGCTGCCTCTTCTACCAGTGGGCCGCCAAGTTCACCAATGTTGAGGAGGGTGAACCCGTTAGAGTCACTTGGAGTTTGTTAAAAACATGAACTATGAGCCTCACCCGTAGACATTTTGGCTCAAAACACCTGGGATGGGGCTGAGGAAGCTGTTTTTACTAAGTTCCCATGGTGATTTGGTATCCAGCCAAGGGTAAGACACAAGGCCTGGGTGACCTAAAGGCCCCAAGGCTTCTTCCACCTTTTCATCTACTCCTTCTTGGAGGCTGGAACACGGATGGTATGAGTGTCCCATCCCTCCTATTCTCTATTAGCAAAACAAAATTATTTGTTCTGTTTCTGTAGATTTTTCATGTTTCACTTGCAGTACTTCTTAGCGGTTTTAGAATGTTTCATTGTAAGTAACCTTAAACTTGACACAAATAATAAAAGAAATATTTGACTCTCATGTAATTGGAAAACCCATAGGTAGGTTGGCTGCAGTTGAAGCTCGATCCAGAGATTTAGCAATTAAACGACTTGCTTCTTTCTGGCCCTCTGCTCTGCCTTCAGCAGTCGTGGCGTCATTATTATGGTTCCTCATTTGTGTCCAGAAGAAAAGAATTCTCTGTTTGGTTTCCCTCTGGACTAGTTTGGGTCCATGCCCCCTCCTGCCAGTGGCTGTGGCCACGGGATTGACCCACATGAATTTCATTAGCTTTGACCATGTGCTTTTTGGAGTCAGGAATGAAGTCAGCTCCTGTAGAAGCACATGGACCACCAAATAGGAACTGAAGCTATTTTATCTAAAGAAGAGGAAGTAAATGATGGTTGACCAAAGCTAAAGTCTATTCATGCAGCATTCAACAAATATTTACCGAGGGTCTACTGTATATCAAGTTCTGGGTGAGTGGGATTCAACATTAAGCAGAGTGTAAGAGACCCCTACCCTCTGAAGTTCATACTTTAGTAGACTACAACTTGGCCCAAAATGGAACAAGAGGGATGTTCATGCACCCCACTGGATATCTGACAGTACAACGTAACACCGCTGGAAATAATTGGGGGTGTTTTGCATGTCTCAGAAGTTAGAGCACTGTGGTAGACTGGATAATTGTCTCCAAAGATGTCCAGGCCCTAATCTCTGGAACCTATGAGTGTTATCTTGTACAGCAAAGGGACTTTGCAGATGTGATTAAGAGTTTGTGTTGGGGAGATTATCCTGCATCACTGGAGCTCAACATAATCACAATGGTCCTTATAAGGGATGCAAGAGACATCAGAGTCGGAAGAGAAAATGATGTGATGATGGGAGAGATGGAGAGACTTGAAGATCCTATGGTTCTGGTTTTGAAGATAAAGGGGACCTGAGCTGAGGAATAGAGACAGCTACTAGGCCCTGAACGAGACAAGAAAACAAGTTCTCCCCTTAGAGCTTGCAGAAAAAAACCAGCCCTGCCAACACCCTGACTGTAGCCCCGTGAAACTGATTTCAGACTTGTGATCTCCAAAACTCTGAGAGAATACGTTTGTACTGCTTTAAGCCACTAAATTGGTGGTAATTTGTTATAATGAACAGGAAATTAATACAAGCAGTGATTTTCTCTTCCTGTTTTTCAACTTTTTTTTTTCATTCTTTATTCTAATGTACACATATCTATTTACCCCCCGCTAAGTTACAAGCACCATACCAGATGCTGGGGACAGAGCAGCAAACAAGACGGCTGCCATACCTTTTGTTTATGGGGCTTCCAGTCCAGTGGAAGAGAAAGACTTTAAATGGTGAATGAGTCCAAAAAAGGACTAAATTTGAGGGTCAGCAAGAAAGGAAACACAAAAATAGTGCTTAGGTTACACTTCAGTGCACATCAAGTGTAAAGGATACAGGTTTCGGCAAAGAATATGAGATGGCGTGAAGTAGGCAGGGCTCAGTGGACGAGAGTAGTGTCCCACGGGGAAGTGTTTGGGGAGCAGGAATGGTCAGCCTGTTGGGAAGGTGAGAGGATTCTGGCAGTACCCCAGAAATACCACCCCAAAAACCCACTAACATCGCCTTATAGTGTTACCTACATTGTTGCAAAAATAGCTTTTTACTAGCCACGTGACTTGGATTTACCATGCTGGTTCCAGAGAAAGTTTCTTACTCCTTCCTCAGGACCCTACTGCTTCATTGGCCACAAGTCATATAATAATAAGAATCACACAAGGGAAGTCATCCTGCACTCGTGTAGTGATGTCACATCCATGTGCATGCATTATCCTTTATTTTCCACCACCCAAGGGCAGGCATGGCCAACCCAACAGATATCAAAGAAATAGCCACGGTGATGCTAAGTGACAAAGGAAAGGTAACTGGGACCTCACCTAGTCCAGGGGCTCAGGGAAGCCTTCCCTGAGGATTTGACATTTAGGCTGGATTCTGAAGGATGTGTAGGAAATAGACAAGACATTTTTTACCATTCAGTGGTAAAATCAGGCCTTTGGAGACACACTGGAAAGTTTAAATAAGCGAAAAGAGGAAACTACCAATCACCCATAATTGTACCAACTAAGTGTAACCTAATTTTTTATGCTTTTATGTACCCATTTAACTATTTACAAATCAGAATATATAAATTATTTTTAAAGCTTAAAATAAAAAACCCTTCAGTCGCCCTCCTTATTGCTGTACCCACACCCAGCTTTGCTCTCACTCACTGGAGAGCTCAGTGCACGGTTCTGCGTTTTCTGTCCACCCCAGACCTGGTCGTTATGCTGTGTGACACTGGCCTCCATGTGGAAATCCACCCAACACAGACCCTTACCACGCCATGGAGCGTGTGTCAAGCCACCAGACAAGACGGGGAGGTGCCGCTTGGGCCACTAGAGTGCAGGGACCTGCCAAAGGCACTCGGCCCTCTCCAGGTCACCTCCCCCATCTGCTCCTCAGCCATTTCATCACAATTCGGGAGCGTCCTTCTATTTCTTATCACAAACTTCAGAGCAGAGAATTAGATTCAAGTCCCATATCGCTAAGCTTATTAGTTTTGCAAAGCACACATTGTGCGTGGCGCTGCGAGGCGCTATCATGAATTATTCCAATGAAGCTATCTTTGTCACAACAAATGAGCAAAGCACATTTTCTTCACTGTCTCCTCACATGCTGGTATTTCTCTTCACGGATTTCTTACTTTGTGACATTAACTAAAATGCAATGAGCCACAATGTCATTACCGCAAACCACCTTAGTTCTCTGCTCCTCATGTACTGACTTTTTTGTTTTTAATGTGACTGAAGCATTTTCTTTCCTTCTTGCTTAAAATTCATTACACTCGAATGTGTCCTTGCAGCAGCACAGACTAGGAACAAATATAAAATATGTATGATTAAGGTTTACTTTAAAAAGCAATTCAGGCTCAATTCTTTTGCTTGGCTGGGATGGAACAGTAGATGCTGTGAGGGTGGGCACAAAGACTCTGAAGATACTGAGACCCATCTCTGAAAAGGAGGCTGAAAACGTTTCTGTTTTGCATCTTATTTTATTGATCTTAGAGTTCCAAATGAGAGCAAGTTGTCTCTCAAGGGCCAGTGGAATGACTATGAAGCAGGAGTTAAGGTCACGAATCCACTGGGATTAACTGTCCTTGGTGTGGTCACAAGTCTCATTCAGTTTGAACGTTAATCTCTATCAATACTGAGAAGACCCCTAAGGGACACCTCTGCCTGTGAGTACCCTGTGCTGTCAGCACACACACAGCTCCGTTCTTTTTCCTCCCACTTACACCCCGACTCCCACCCTCTCTCCAGACTGCCCTGCCAACAGGTTCATTTTAGGCCACTCTGTTTTGTCTCCAGTTATGACAAAGCTGCATGGACAAGGACCAAGAAAAAGCAGTGACTTAAAGTCAGGGGAGTAGAAACACACAAAAATAACAGGCAATCATTAAACCTTGGAACTGAAGCAGGTAGCTGCTTCTTAAAAACAAACAAGAAAACAACAAAAAAACCCACTTTTTACAATAATGTTTAACTTACAAAAATAGTGTAAACAATTCCTCTAAACTTTTCATCTGGATTCCTTGATTGTTCACATTTTTACCTTATTATTTCAAATATTTGAGAGTGAGTTGTAAACGTAATGCCCCACTAACCCTAAGCATTTCAGTATGATTCCCAAAAAGCAAGCACACTGCTGAAAACTCACAGTACATCCTGCAATGTTGGGAAATCAGCATTGGTTCAGCACTACTGTCCAGTGCACAGACTCCATTCAATATTCCTGATTGTTCCAACAGTGTCCTTTATAATCGTCCTTTCCTTCTCAGTCCAAAATCCAATCTAAGGTCATCTGTTGTATTTAGTTTTCATGTCTCTACGTCCACCTTCGATGTGGAGCAACTGCTCAGTTTTTCCTCATCTTTTCTTCCTTGACACTTTTGAAGAGCATAGATCTGCTACTTTGTTTAATGACCTTCAGTTTGTGGTTGGCTGATATTTCCTCAAGATGACATTGAGGTCATACATTCTTGGCAGGAATAACACAGACTTAATGCTATGTTCTTCTCAGTGGATCATACTGGGGGAATAGCATGTCAATTTGTCCTACTGTTTATGATCTTAACTTTACCACTTGGTTAAGACGGTTAATTATTAAGTATTTATTAATTAATAAGTAACTAAGAAGTATTTGAGTGATTAGTTTTAACTTAATTAAAAAGTATTTGAATCTATGCAAGTATTGTTTTCCTCGTCAAACTTTTACTTACTAGTTTTAGCATACATTGATGATTCTTACCTGAAGCACTTATTACTGTGATAGCTACCAAGTGGTGATTTTCTCATTTCTTAATTCCTTCTACGTGTATGAATTGGTGTTGTGTAGCAAGGTAGAACATTTCCTTTCCCAAGACTTGTAAGTGAGGCTCCAGTTAAGCCAAAAGTTTGTTAATTCATGGTCAAGACTGTCTCTGGGTCTAATGGATATTCAACAATGTGTTGGTGAGGGTAACTAAGGTCTTGTTTGTACCTAATTGGAGGTGTCATTTTCATTTGAAACTTTCTGAGGCTTGACCCACTCTATGGGAATTCAGGTCAGAGAAGATCCGCTGCAGGATGAAGTCTGTTCAGTTACCACTTTTCTTTCAGTGAGTTAATCTGAGTCCATTAGGACCCAGTAATTGGGCAGCAGTAGCCACTTAGTAGCGAGAAGAAGTCTTGTATTCCCAGTGGCCTTAGGTAAATGAGTTCTGGTAGGTTCTTATACCAAAGTTTCCAATCAGCCGTGAGATCGGCCACAAATATCTGTAATTCTGCTGAGTTTGGAGGAAATCAGGAGTTTCAGGGAAAAGCTAGATTTACTCATACCTGGATTGCTATCTGGTGGCTTGGGGCTGTAGCAGATGTTTATTGCTAATTATATACAGAGGACAATCAGGTATTCAGTGTCCTTTCTTGTGTACAGTTGTTAGCTGCAGAGCCAGCAGTACATCCTTCATGGGCCATGAAACGTTTCTTTGGCCTAAGATCTATATAGCTTCCAAGATGACCACTCGAGTAGGGTCTTGGATTTCGTATTCATTCAAGATCTGTCTGTACTTAGGTGGCATGCTTGTAAGAAGTTTACTTCTTCTGGATCCTCACTTACAAGTCTTTCTTGATGGATGTCATATTTAAAGTTTTCTTTATGAATGTCACATTAAAAAATTGTTGAGGGGCTTCCCTGGTGGCGCAGTGGTTGAGAGTCCGCCTGCCGATGCAGGGGACACGGGTTCGTGCCCCGGTCCGGGAAGATCCCCATGCCGCGGAGCGGCTGCACCCGTGAGCCATGGCCGCTGAGCCCGCACGTCCGGAGCCTGTGCTCCGCAACGGGAGAGGCCAGAACAGTGAGAGGCCCGCGTACCGCAAAAAAAAAAACAACAACAAACAAAAAAAACAAAACAAAAAAAATTGTTGAATGTTAAGGTACGATGATAGTATTATATGCAGTATATGTTTAAAATTTTTTTATTATTATTATTTAGTGATAGGGAATTCCCTGGTGGTGCAGTGGTTAGGGCTACATGCTCTAACTGCCAAGGACCTGGGTTCTATCCCTGGTCGGGGAACTAAGATCTCATAAGCCGCGAGGTGCGGCCAAAAAAAACCCCCAAAACCAAAAAACAACATATTATTTATCGATACACACTGAAATATTTATGGATGAAATTATATGATGTCTTGGGACTTCCCTGGTGGCGCAGTGGTTAAGAATCCACCTGCCAGTGCAGGGAACATAGGTTCTATCCCTGGTCTAGGAAGATCCCACATGCCGCGGAGCGACTAAGCCCACACGCCACAACTACTGAAGCCCCCTCAGCTAGAGCCCATGCTCCGCAACAAGAGAAGCCACGGCAATGAGAAGCCCGCGCACCACAAGAGTAGCCCCCGCTCGCCGCAACTAGAGAAAGCCCACGTGCAGCAACGAAGACCCAACGCAGCCAAAAGTAAATAAATAAATTTTTAAAAAGTATAATTAAAAAAAAAAGAAATTATATGATGTCTTGGATTTGCTTTAAAATGATATCGGCATGAGGGAGGAAGAAGAAAAATAGGATGTAGCAGAAACCAGATTGGCTACAGGATGATAATTATTTGAATTAATTAATGGGGTCATAATAGTATTACAAATATTACTGTGAGATAAAGACATTTTCAAATAAAAGGAAACTGACAAGATTTGTTGTCAGAAGACCTGCAGTAAAGAAATGCTAAAGGAAGCTCTTCAGGCTAAAGAAATTGATACCAGATGGAAACATGGATTTATAAACAGGAATGAAGAGAACAGGAAATGATAAATGTGTGAGAAGATATAAAATTTTGAAGTTATTTTAGAGACATATGACTATTTAAAGCAAAAGCAATGTATTGTGGGGTTTATAACATAAGTAGATGCAGTAGAGATAACAACAAAAGCACAAACGATGGTGAGAATTATATTGTTGCACTGGTCTTTAATTTTATATGAATATTACCTCTAAGTAGACTACAAAAAATTAAAGATGCATATTATACTTCCTAGCAACAACTTATAAAACTAATGCAAAGATATCCTAAAAAGCTAATAAAGGAATTAAAATGAAATACAAAAATATGTATTAACGCAAACCAAGGCAGGAGAGGAGGAATAAAGGTTCATAAGACAGATGGGACAACCAAATAACAAAATTGAGACTTGGGTTCAACTATAACAATAATTATATTAAATACAAGCAGACTAAACCCTCAAATAAAGGCAATGGTTGTCAAATGAGCTAAAAAACATTTCATTGACTATGAGGGATATACTTTATTTTTAAAATTTATTTATTTTTTTGCGGTACGCGGGCCTCTCACTGTTGTGGCCTCTCCCGTTGCGGAGCACAGGCTCTGGACGCGCAGGCTCAGCGGCCATGGCTCACGGGCCCAGCCGCTCCGCGGCATGTGGGATCTTCCCGGACCGGGGCACGAACCCGCGTCCCCTGCATCGGCAGGCGGACTCTCAACCACTGTGCCACCAGAGAAGCCCCGAGGGATACACTTTAAATATAAAGGCACTGATTGGTAAAGTATAAGGATAGGAAAAGATACACCATGCAGATAGTAAGCATATAAAAGTAGGATGGCAATATTAATATCAGACAAAATGGACTTCAAGACAAGGAGTATTACCAGAGAGATAGGTAGAGATGGACATTTTATAATAAGAAAAGTAACAATTCATCAAGAAGTCATAACAATTATAAATGTTTATGTACCAAATAACAGAGTTTCACATTACATGAAACAAAAACTGATGGAATAGAGCTAAAGAAAAAAATCAGTATGAATATAGAAGAACTGAGCAATCTTCTTATCCACCTTGAACTAACATTTATAGAAACTAGACACAACAATTTCCAAATATATGTTCTTTTTATGAGCAAAGTAACATTTATACCTTTATACCTCATTTCCTGGTCCACAAACTAAGACTCAATACATTTCAAAATGGTTGAAATCTTATTAAGTATATTCTTTAACAACAATGCAATAAATTTTGGGATTAATAAAAATAAAACATCTAGAAAATCCCCAAACATTTAGAAACTAACAGCACTTATAAATAACCTATGGTCAAAGAAGAAATCACAAGGGAAATTAGAAAATATTTCAAGTTGAATGACAATGAATATACAACATAGCTAAGCATGTGGTCTGCAGCACAGCTTAGAGGGAAAACAATATAATGTAAATGTTTATGTTGATGAGAAAAAGCATTTAAAATTAATGATCTCAACTTCCCCCTTAAGAAACTAGGGGAGGGACTTCCCTTGTGGCACAGTGGTTAAGAATCCTCTTGCCAATGCAGGGGACACGGGTTCAATCCCTGGTCTGGGAAGGAGCAACTAAGCCTGTGCACTGCAACTACTGAGCCCACACACTGCAACTACTGAAGCCCGCGTGCTCTAGGGCCCGTGCTCCGCAACAAAAGAAGCCACCGTTTTATTAATAAGTTCAACAATTTAAATAGTTGTTTTATGGATTCCACATACATGGTACATGAATTGAGACAGTTTACTGCTCCCTTTCCAATACGTATACCTTTCATTATTTTTTTCTTTCCTTATTGAACTGGCTAGAACCTCTATTCCATGTTAAAGTAGAGCGTGTAGTCAACCTTGCTTTGTTAGGAGGAAGGCGTTTACTATTTCACTACTAAGTGTGATGGAGCTATAGGTTTTTATTCTAATTGCATTGGGAAGTCACTGTAGGGTTTTCCTTGCATGAGTGACATTATCTAATTTACATTTTTATAAACCACTTGGGCTGCTGTGTGGAGAATGGGCTCTAGGAAGACTGGAGTGGAAGCAGGGAGGCAATCAGGAGGCAGCTGCAACCGCCCAGGAGAGAGGTGGAGGTGCCCTGACTAGAGTGAAGGCTGGGAGGTGGAGAGAAGTGGCTGGGATGGGGGATATATTTGGGGCATATATATCTATAGAGCCGACAGGACTTGCTGATTTATTGAATTTGGGTAAAGAAAAAGGAAAAAACCCATATTTATATCAAACAACTATGTTTATTTCAGACTTTTTTCCCCTGTGGATTTTAGATATTTTTGTAGTGCATCTTGCTCTTTAGAGTGGATCATTGAAAGTGGATACTTAAAAATCTAGCCTTATGTTATTTAGGACTTAATTTTTTAATAGGTAGAACACTAGAGAAAGAACAGTGACCAATATTTATACTGGATTTTAATCAATTTTAGATATTAGTGATCTGAACTAAATTTCTGCATTTTTCTTTTTAGGGTTGTCCAAGACTGGTTTTCAGAAAGGATGCAAGTGGCCAAAGTGGATTTCTCTACCACGCTTCATTTCTCTATGTATCTTTTCCTTTCCAAAAGATTTGTGTGCAGCTGGCACAAGTCAGCTGGCCCTGGAAATTTTTAACTGAACAGCTTTACCACTTGTAATTTCCTAGTAATAGGGCCCAAATGCAGCTGTCATCTGTAATGAGGTGATTGGGGTAGCTCCCTTTCCTGAAGATAATAACTGAGCGTATCTGAACCGTAATTAACTTACCCCTAAGAGAAAAAAATGGGGATGAATTAAATACAGTAATTTATTTTATAAGTCAGGGGGATATACACTCTTCTAATAATTCATGTAATTTTAATAATCTTTAAATACTCAATTTAGTTATTTAGAAACTAATTATCTTGGTTAAGAAGTCCATTTTTGTGTGAAAAATTACTTAAACTTTGGTTTTTACATGATATTGTTTTATTCATGATAACCCACCTCAAAAATTGCTATACAACCACAACTTTAACTGCTCCTCTTTGGCTAACATCTGTTGAAGAATATAAATCTAGATCTACATCCTCTGCCATTATCTCTGCATTTGGCCTGTTTGTCTCCTCTTTTTCTTTTAAAAGACTTAATGAAATGTAAAGGTAGACATACTTTAAATACAAGTCAATAATTTACTCCTTTAACTTATACAAACTTTCCAGAATGGGCTTATGTTGAGATTCTGATCTTGGAGAATACTTGGCTCTCCATGGAGGGGCCACATGCAAAAGGCAACTGTGAGCCCTGGTTTTAGAGCATTTATGAATCCAAGCTTAGTGTTCCCATGGTATATTGTTTCCTCTCTTTTTACTTTCAACCTTTCTGTGTCCTTATATTTAAGGAACATGTCTTATAAACAGAATATGGTGGTGGTGGTTTTCTTTTAACATGTGACAATCCTTGACTTTTAGCTGGGGTAATTTAGTCTGTTCACATTTATGTAACTACTGATATATTTGGGCTTAAGTCCAACATTTTACTATTTTAATTTATTATTTTATATTTTGTTTTACTCCTTGTCTCTTTTAGGATTAGCTTAAATATTTTTTAGATTAATTGTAAATTCTTCAGCAGTTCTCTTTTTTTTTTTTTTTTGGTACACGAGCCTCGCACTGCTGTGGCCTCTCCCGTTGCGGAGCACAGGCTCCGGACGCGCAGGCTCAGTGGCCATGGCTCACGGGCTCAGTGGCCATGGCTCACGGGCCCAGCCGCTCCGCGGCATGTGGGACCTTCCCAGACCGGGGCACGAACCCGTGTCCCCCGCATCTGCAGGCGGACTCCCAACCACTGCGCCACCAGGGAAGCCCTTTAGCAGTTCTCTTATGGCTACCATAGAGATTACACCACTTATCCAGGGTTATTTTACCACCTCTGAGGTAATGGAAGGAGCATAGAACTCTTAAACTCTGTCTGCTTCCCTGCTCGGTTTGTACGCTTTTGTTTTCAAATATTTTAGTTTTACTCATACATACATATATAAAATACACAAACACACATTAAAAATATATATAGATTAACCTCACAAGGCTTTACTACTATTGTTCTATATAGTTAATATTTATTTATGAGTAACCACTTCAAAAAAATTTTTTTTTTCAAAGTTGCATTGTGGTCAGAATATATACTTTATTTTTTTAAAGTAATTTTATTACTTATTTACTTATTTATTTTTTGGCTGCATTGGATCTTCGTTGCTGCACGTGGACTTTCTCTCTAGTTGCAGTGAGCAGGGGCTACTCTTTGTTGTGGTGCACAGGCTTCTCATTGCGGTGGCTTCTCTTGTTATGGAACACAGGCTCCAGGCACATGGGCTTCAGTAGTTGTGGCGTGCAGGCTCAGTTGTGGCTCGCAGGCTCTAGAGTACAGGCTCAGTAGTTGTGGTGCATGGGCTTAGGTGCTCCGTGGCATGTGGGATCTTCCCAGACCAGGGATCAAACCCGTGTTCCCTGCATTGGCCGGCAGATTCTTAACCACTGCACCACCATGGAAGTAACCACTTTTTCTGTTGTTCTTTATACCTTCCTGCATCTCTGATTTTCCTTTTGGGATCAATTTTCTTCTGAATTCTCTTTGATATTTATTTTAGTGCAGCTTGCTGCTGACAGAGTCTCAGTTTTTGTCTGAAAATGTCTTTATTTCACCTTCAAATTTGAAGGATATTTCCACCAGGAATTTGAACTCTAGGTTGGCAGTTAATTTTTTATAGAATTTTGAAAATGTTCCATTGTTCTCTGGCTTTCATAATGTTTTTGGAGAAGTAGGGGGTTTTATTGTTGGTCCTTTAAAGGTAATATTTCTGTTTTCTCTAGCTGCTTTTAAGATCTTTTTCTCTGTCTTTTGTTTTCTGCAGTTTTATTACGATATACCTGGAGGGGTGTGTGTATGTGTATGTGTGTGTGTGTGTGTGTGTGTGTGTATTTATCCTGTTTTGTATTTTGCATTGATTTTTTAATTGGGGGTTTTAATGTCTTTTATCAGTTTTGCAAAGTTCTCAGATGCTATCTCTTCATATATTGCCTTTGCTCCACTTTCTCTCTTTTTCTTCTGGGTTTCAATACATTTGTTTTTGGTTTTGGTTTTTTTTGCGGTACGTGGGCCTCTCACTGTTGTGGCCTCTCCCGTTGCAGAGCACAGGCTCCAGACGCCCAGGCTCAGCGGCCATGGCCACAGGCCCAGCCGCTCTGCGGCATGTGGGATCTTCCTGGACCGGGGCACGAACCTGCGTCCCCTGCATCGGCAGGCGGGCTCTCAACCACTGCGCCACCAGGGAAGCCCTGGGCTTCAATACATTTGATTGATTCACCATGTCCCGTAAGTTTCATATTCTCTAATGTGCCTTTTCCATCATTTTGGCCTTCAGTGTTTCAGTCTGGATTTCTCTTCTGGCCTAGCTTTCAGTTTCCCAATTATCTCTTAAGCTGGATTCTAATTCGCTCTTAAACTGGTCCATTGAGTTCTAAATTTGTTATTATATTTTTTAGTTCTAGAGTGTCAATTTGCTTACTTTGCCAAAATTTTCCACCCAGCAATTTAATTTCTTAGGCATAGTAATTACAGGGCTTTTTAAAAGTTCATGTCTGATAATTACAACTTTTGGATCTTCTGAGGTTCTCTATTTATTAAAAAACAAAAGAAGAAACAAACAGTTCCTGTCTTTTTGCATGCCTGATAGCTTTGGTTGAGTACCAACTATTGAATATAAAAAATCGATGCAATAATTTGAGTCGCCGGATGATATTATCTTCCTCCAGAGAGATCTTGCTTTCGCTTCTGGCATTTGGTTAGGCTAGGAATCGCTCACTCAAATTCAATCAGAGAGTATTCCAAAGCTAGTTTCAGTCTAATTCCTTGTCATCCTTACTGAAAAGGATTCAGCTAAAAGCCTGGTGTCATTACCAGGGCTATTTCCCTTAGTGGGCCCTAAATTTAAATTTGTTTCCTCTCTTCCCTGCAAAAATACCTAAAATTCTTAACAGCTTCTAAGTCTTTCAGTCGTAACTTCCTTCTCTGCTTCTCAGCCTTAGTTTTACTTTGGAACTGTCAAGTGCCTTGAAGTGAAAAGTGAGGCCAAATCAGGATATTACCTCTCTGGGATTCCCTCCTCTCTGAGGTCTTGGTTGCACAAGTCCTTATTGAATTGGTAGCTCAAGTCATTGTTTTATAGTATTTTGTCTGAATATTTGATTAGATGAAACTACATGAAATTTGCAGTTTTCATATCTCAAAACTGGTTGCCTATTGGCAATACCATACGGGTCCCAGTGGGAGGGTTGGTCTGAGACAAACTACTATACCATTGCTAGGAGCAGAATTCTCAAAATCTGGGGTTAAAGTAACCAAATGCTATGAGAGCATTGAATAAGTGTACAAAGATGACTAATACATATATTCATATATAATAAACATGTTCATCAAAGAATATTTTTCCTGTGTAGTAAGGTGTATGCTTCTTATTTCTCAGAGTCAAGTTTAGATGGCAAGTCAACTGCACTAGAAATCTCAATGTAATAAGAAAAAATGATCTGTGTACCAGAAAAGATTATTACTGGGAAATGGTCCTTGTAACTTATGTTTCTCATTTCTTTTTCTGAAGGATTGCTTATGGATGCCCAAATGCATGAAGTTTGGATGGTTTCTGCCCTATACGCCAACAGATAATGAGTATGGTGCTTGGAAGCACCATTACATTGCTGTGTGCCCAACCTAGATTGGCTAACCCCTAGGGAAGCCGCAGCTCTTTATGGGACCCTGAATGAACCCAAAACAGAAGATGAGCAACTACAGGAGAGGCAAAGAGAAAAGTGCCTAAGGAAAATAATTTGGGAGAAAATTGCACTACATAAGAGTGAGTGGCATTTTACAACTTTATATCTAACCAAGTATTGTAGAAACCAATGGATTTACATACAAATTCCCACAGAAGATAGCGATGTCTTTCTGAAACAGCCTGTAAGTGGCATTCTCTAAAGTATCTCAGGACAAACTCTTTTTTCCTTCACTATTAATTAAGAAAAATAAAAAGATTTCTGATAAAATATGTAAGGTCAAATGTCAGTGCCTCTGTGAGACCAAAAATAAGGAGAGAGAAGTACGAATACAGGCAAAAGCAAATAAATAGGATCAGGACAATTCGGAAGAATTAGGATCGGTGAAAAAGGAGGAAAAATGAAAATGGCAACGGAAGCAGGAATAATGACATTTTTTTTTTTAAGTGGAAAGGGAGTAAGGATGAGACACTCTCTGAGCTAAGCCTTCTGATTTACACGGTGTGTAGAGCAAACCTGATTTGAGTTCTCCCATCTTTTTTTTTCACTTACTCACCCTCTGCGAGATTGTAACAAATGGGAAATTACTTGAAGCCAAGAAGGCCAAAAATGAGGTAAAGCCTACAAACTGATGAACTGGTTTCTACAAGAAAAGAGTTGCTTATTCTCTGAGCTTGTTTCTTGACCTGAAGTGACTGGTAACTTGCAGCCACAGAGCCGAGAGGATAAGAAAACCAAAGAGTGTAAAAAGTGGCTCTAATTACTGCCATCTGGAATACTGCCTTGGAACAGCTTTATTTTTATGCCATTAACTGTGTAGACTTGGCTGGGAGAAGCATGAAGTAAACAGCCGAGCCTGCTGCTGTTTGTTTTTCAGAAGATTTGTTCAAAGTTCGACCCCCTTGGGTGAATGGAACATGCTGCTCTAGATTGTTCGAATCCAAATGCCAACCACGTCTCTCCCAAACTGTGAGGGATCGAGTGGGATTACAGGAAACTTTGGAGAAACAGCTTGTTTTTGCATCTTTAGAAGCTTTGCCCAAGCGGTAAGCAAGCCTCCATCTACTGAAGGTGGAGGACCATCCTATGACACCAAGAATTCATTCTAGAATAATTCAGCTAACATGCAGGGATCTTGTATAATTATATGGCTCTTATCCTATGAAACAGCAATAGAAATAGTTCCTTAATCTTCAAGAACAGTGGTCTTAAACGTGCTTCTTGAAGAGGGAGATACAAAACATTCAAAATTTACGTTTTAAATATTCTTAACCCCGCAAAGAGGCTATATTGTGGACGTACCGTATTTTCTGTATAAAGTTATTGAGCAAAAGTAACATTTTTCCAGAAATTTTTTTGTAAGGAGTAAGCCTATCTGAATGGTGATGGGGGAGGGGTGACTGTGGAGAGAATGGACACCACTCAGAAAATCATGAGGCCCAGGTGATTAAGGAAATTTTAAATCTCTTGGGGCTTCCCTGGTGGCGCAGTGGTTGAGAGTCCGCCTGCCGATGCAGGGGACGCGGGTTCGTGCCCCAGTCCGGGAAGATCCCACATGCCGCGGAGCGGCTGGACTCGTGAGCCATGGCCGCTGAGCCTGCGTGTCCGGAGCCTGTGCTCCGCAGCGGGAGAGGCCACGGCAGTGAAAGGCCCGCGTACCGCAAAAAATAAAAATAAATAAATAAAATCTCTTGACTAATCCTTCTACAGATGTCATTTTGAGCCCTTAAGTATGTCACTACATTGGTTTTAAGTGCCCCACAAAAGTAAGTTCCAAGAGCCCTTTCTGGCATCCCACAAATGCAGGAGGAGAGGCCCAGAGGGCAGCTTTGGACCCACTCGCCCAGGAACCCTATTTGCCGCTGTCCCTGAAAACCGCAGGGAGAGACAGAGGTACTGAGGCCGCTTGCCTTGTACAGGATAACTGATGTCCAGAGGACACACTGGTGCTCACTTGTCAAAGTCAAATTAAGAGAAAATCAAAACTTCACTTATTCCCCCTTCTTCCCTACAGAAGCAATGTTTCTGGATGCCATTCCTACCCTTTATTATCAAAGAAAAATTGGCATGGAGTTTATAAAAATGACAGCAGCTCTTCACATGCTCTCCAGCCACACTTCATAGTAATATCATCTAGGATTCCTGCATATTAGGTACAGAGTGTGTTAGGAGGCCAGTCCTGTTTTGAATCGGGTCTTTTTCATCTCCCCTAGAGGACGTATGGCAATCTTTTGGTCACCATGTGTACGAAAATGATTCATCTTCTAAAAGGAAAGTGGTCTGATCTAGGTGGAAATGTACAGACCCAAACAGTTTAAAAAAATCAGAAGCAATAAAAATAACCATAAATCAAAATTATTTTTTAAAAAGTATTAAAGACCCAAACTGCCTTGCATTTAGTAGGTGTCCAATACATTTTTACTGAATCGAATTTGTTGCACTTAATCCTTAAAAGAGCAAAGTGACACAAATTATTTTAAATTTTCTTTGGAATGACCAAGGAACTTAATAATATCATATAACTACCATCTCTCAAAAGAAAAATGTCAGAAATCCTACTTTGTGATCTATTTAACGAGGGTGCCATTAGATGAAAATATGCTTTCTATAATGAAGTTATATATTTTAACTTTCAATATAAGAAAAAGGAAGCACAAAGAAGACATAGGAAGCATGTATTTATATATGTATGTATATATGTGTATATATACATGCATTAATATACACATAAGCGCATATATAAGGGATGGCATTAGTAGACTACATTCAATGGCTTACCTAGAAAATTTTTGCAAAAATTTCTTATTTGTAACAAAATGGTTGCTTTCAAGGTATGAAATCACTTTTCTTTTTGGGCATCTAGGAATTGACTTTGATCATTTACAACTGGCTAGCTTAATGGATCCACATGAAAGCAAGATCAGAGTTTTGATCTCCATGTGGGCCATAGATAGTTTCTCTAATGTTTAAAAATGCATAATGCTGGGCACAGAGGATAACTGGTGACAGAGTTAGGGTGAATAAACTGGAATCAAATGAGCCCATTCTCCTATTTGTCTTCTTTACATAAGACTATGCCATAATTACTTATTTGACTATGAATGTAATGGAGGTTTAGGTAAAACCAGAATGTAACCATGTGGCGGTTCTCTATTCAGTTGAACTGTGACCTCCAGAAAGTGGCATGAAGTTTTGGGAAAAATCAGTGCCTTCAATGACTTTCCAACCTGTCTGCTGCTAATGAATTAACTATATCACAATGAAAGGTTTATTTGGTTGTTGAATTAAAGGAACAGTGGTTTTAATATTTATTTAAATGGGAAATATTTATCAACATTGATCATTTGAAAATTCATAATTAAGAGGAAAACAAAATCTTTTCTTTCCTTTTTTTTTTTTTTTTTTGTGGTACACGGGCCTCTCACTGTTGTGGCCTCTCCCGTTGCGGAGCACAGGCTCTGGATGTGCAGGCTCAGCAGCCATGGCTCACGGGCCTAGCAACTCCGTGGCATGTGGGATCTTCCTGGACCGGGGCACGAACCCGTGTCCCCTGCATTGGCAGGTGGACTCTCAACCACTGCGCCACCAGGGAAGCCCCCAAAATCTTTTTAAGAAGTCCATTACAAAATTGTATGATCTCGATTTTATTATTTTTAAAAGCAGTATATATGTCTCTGTGCATGGGTGTGTACAAGGAAAAAAGCTAGAGGAAAATAATTTGTTAGTATTTCTCTCTGAGTGGTGGAGGTACAAATGCACTTAAATTTCCCCTCTTAGAAAACAAAATAATTTAAAAAGGAACCAATGAAGGGGAAATCTTATCTTCTTCCTATAGCTTTTGAAGAAAAACAATAGTCTTTAAAAACCACAGATTACATATTCACTGTTTTTAATTTATTAGTAAGTGTTCTAAAGTAATGAGCTTTGGTTCCTACAGCTCTGGTTTCATTTTCTAGATGATGGTGGACAGTGTTAGAGCAGATATGACATTTTGATCTTTCCCCCCTCAGGCTATAAAATTGGTATTAAAAATTTACTGAGGCCTGAAGTGAGAGACTTCTGGGAGAAATTAGGAAGCTATGTGGCCCCTGGAGAAGAAGGGGGTCATGTGGACCTCTTTGTACGACTCGGAGCATCAGGTCAGTTTTGAGAGGTAGTGGTCATACCTACCTCGTGATGGTATTTTGTGGATTTATAAAATGCCATCAGTTCAAATGATTCAGTCACATTTATTTTTTATTTTTTTTCTCTTTATACTTCACATACTCAGGTATTTAGGGGGAAAGGGCATCAGGGTTAGTGGTCAGAGTAACTGTCCCTAAAGAAATAAAGTCACTAGTGGCAAGAGCCAGCCAGGAAATGTATTTCTGTTTCTTCTGAGTATTAAAAATGGTGAAGTGCCTTGTAAAGATGTGTGGTAGCTGATGATCTTAAGTGCCTACCTGTCTAATATCAGCCATATTTAACAGATATCTGTTAAATAAAAGCTCTGTATTCATGGACTCATGGGCTATGTTTTTTTTGTTTGTCTGTTTTTGTTGGTTTTTTAATCAAGCAGAGGAGAGGGAGTGTGAAATTAAAGTTTCTCAAATTGTTTCTTACTACCCATTCCTTAGGGAACTGTGAGTTTTAAAGTTCTTAATCCTCAGATTTCACTGAACTATTCAGTACATACAAAGCATGACCCTGGCAGGATTCCATGAGGCAAAAGAAAAAGGATAGGAAGGAGTTTAAAAAAAAACGAAGTATAAATTATTGTAAAAAAAAAATTTTTTTTTACAGTTACTACAATTACATAATCTCAACTATGTAGAAAATAGGCATAGAAAACTCTAGGAAGAAATATAACAAACTCTTAACACCATCTATTTCTGGATGTGTTTTTCAAATTTCCTACTTTTAAAATCAGTTTGAAAAGAGTAAGTTACAAAGAATATGGAAGGTGTGATCCCAATGCTTAAGTCCCGTGTATGTGTCGGGGAGGGTGGTGGTGGTGTGTGTGTATAAAAGGGGTTTGGAAGGATGTATACCAACATGCTAACAGTAGTTGGATGAGTGAGTTTTCCTTTCTTTTTTTTTTCCTTTTTCTTTTATCTCTTTTATTTGCCTCTATTTTCTGTAGTGAACTAGTATTACTTTTAAAATGAGAGCAAAACAAATTTTCTAAAATTTGCTTTGGAAAAAAAGAAAGGATGAGGGAAAGTAAAGTATTCAAAGGCCGAGAGAATGAGGGTGAAAAGGGAAAAGAATAATAGATTTGGTGACACAAAAATGGTCTCAAGTGAAACTTAATGGTCTTCAAACAATGGATCTCCCACCGCCATTCTGGGCTCCAAAATAATCGCTGAACTTCGTGTCAAATATAATTTCCACCTGGGTGAACCATCGAGCCCCTGGTTCAGTCAGAAGGCCCAGGCTTCTCAGTCACAAATCTCTTTCCCACCTCCTCAGGCATCACTCTTGAGCTTGTCCTCCCCGGTAGCTGTATCACCTCTGAAATCTTGATCTCAAGCATTTGTCTCTCCGAGTACAACTTCCAAATCATATACTCAAGTATTCCCACTCTATCAGTTCTTCGTCTGAGGACGTCCAATGCACACACTCCCACTTTTTCACTCTCTATCACCATGGCTTCGACCTTGGTTCCTTCCTCATTAAACTTGGATTTAATGGTTCGTCATTATCATTACTCTCTTGCAAAGAATCTGAACTTCTTTGTTTCTTTTTCTCCTGGCCAAATCCCAGCTCATTTGGCTAAGTCCCAATGCTGGTTAAAACACAACCATCTGCATAATCTATGCCTGCCTGTACTAAAGCAGCTGAAATGAAGACTGTTGGAAAGAGTAATACAACTGTTCTTACTGATCTAACTTTAATGGCATAAATATCAAATGGGATTGCAGCTCTGATAAGCAATCCTATCACATTTCCTTGGTAAATTCGTTTCCCCACTCTTAAAATGACTATGTTGTCCCTTCTCTCCTTTTTTTTTTTTTTTTTTTTGCGGTACGCGGGCTTCTCACTGTTGTGGTCTCTCCCGTTGCGGAGCACAGGCTCCAGACGAGCAGGCTCAGCGGCCATGGCTCACGGGCCCAGCTGCTCCGCGGCATGCCCACATATGCCCGGACCGGGGCACGAACCCGTGTCCCCTGCATCGGCAGGCGGACTCTCAACCGCTGCGCCACCAGGGAAGCCCTCTTCTCTCCTTTAGTCAATCTTTCAATAACTCTCTCACTTGATTTCACCTTTTACTTCCCTAAGGAAACTCCTTAATTTACCGCCCACCACAAAATCCACCACCCATCCCACCTCTTACCTTCATTCTGTCTTCCCTTCTGTTACGATGGAAGAAGCACCCCTGCTCGAATCAAACATCAACTACTCCGCTTGGACTCTGTAACACATCGCCTTTCACCTTCCCAAGACGTCATTCCTATGCTCAAATCCTCCCCCACAGCCTCAGCCCTCTTTCTTCATTGGATTATTCCTATCAAATCAAGAACACCTGTAGTAGCTCCTCCCCTCTCGCTCCCCCCCACCAAAAAGAGAGACCGTAAACTTTGTCTCACCAATTTTTGAGCGGACTATACCAGTGGTTCTCTAACTTTTCACGTGTATTTGACTCACAGAGGGCTTGTTACAATCCGCATTGCTGGGTCCCAGCCTAGAGTTTCGGATTCAGTAGGTCTGGCACAGGGACTGAGAATTTGCCTTTCTAACAAGTTCCCAGGTGATGCCAATGCTGCTTAACCCGGGGGCCACACTTGGAGAACTGCTGGTCTAGCTGACTGCCCTCACCTTCCTCGCCTCTCACTCACCCCTCAAGCTCGTCCAAGTGGTCTCCTTCTGCTGAAATCACTTTGGGAAAACTATAAGTGACTCTCATGTGCCCAAATCCGACGGTCCCTTCTCCATCCTCACCGGGACTTGACCTCTCAGCGGCATTCGAGAAGGGTGAAGACTTCTGGAAACTCTCCTTCTTCCCGTGCTTTCCCCAATACTACCCTCTCCTTGTTTGCCTCCTACCTCAGGGGTCTCTTCCTCTCAGACTCCTTTGCTGGCTCCCGCTTCTCCTCCTCAAGACCCTTAAATGTGTCCCGGGGGCTTCCCTGGTGGCGCAGTTGTTGAGAGTCCGCCTGCCGATGCAGGGGACACGGGTTCATGCCCCGGTCCGGGAAGATCCCACATGCCGCGGAGCGGCTGGGCCCGTGAGCCATGGCCACTGAGCCTGCGCATCCAGAGCCTGTGCATTCGGAGCCTGTGCTCCGCAACAGGAGAGGCCACAACAGTGAGAGGCCCGCGTACCACAAAAAAAAAAAAAAAAAAAAAGTGTCCCGGACTTGATCTCGGGCTCACATCCTTTCCATGACTACACTCTTCCCCCAGGGAGCCTCATTTATTCCTATGACTCTACATTCAACCTGGCTGCTGAAGACTCCCAAACTTATGTCTCCAGCTCTAAAATCTCTCAGCTGCTCTCATATCTAGCCTTTACTCGACATCTTCATGTGGGTGTTTAGTTTGCATGGCTAATGGGCATCTCAAAGTTCACACGCCTACAGCAGACTCTTGATTGCCTCCCAGCACAAACCTCCCCCTCCCCCAGGATTCCTCACTTAAGATATCATCATTCACCAGTTACTGCATAAGCCAGACACCTAAAATTCATCTTTCTTGGCATTACTTAAATTGTTTAAACAGCTTTATTAAGGTACAATTGATATACAGTATTTCAAGTGTGTAATTTGATAAATTTTTAAAGTGATTTTAAAATTTTTATTTATTTATTTTTGGCTGTGTTGGGTCTTCATTGCTGCACTCGGGCTTTCTCCAGTTGCAGCGAGCAGGGGATATTCTTCGTTGCGGTGCGTGGGCTTCTCTTGTTGCGGAGCACGGCCTCTAGGCGCGCTTGCTTCAGTAGTTGTGGCCTGTGGGCTCTAGAGCACAGGCTCAGTAGTTGTGGCACATGGGCTTAGTGGCTCCTCAGCATGTGGGATCTTCCCGACCCAGAGATGGAACCTGTGTCCCCTGCATTGGCAGGCGGATTCTTAACCACTGTGCCACCAGGGAAGTCCCTAATTTGATAAATTTTGACATATGTCTGTCTACACACTATGTGAAACCATAAACCAATCAAGATAATGAACACATTCATCATCCCCCCAAATTTTCCTCCTGCCACTTTGCAATTTCTCACTCTGCTTCTCCACTCCAACCTGAGGCAACCACTGATTTCACAATATATTAGTTTGCACTTTATAGAATTTTCCATAAATGGAATCATACAGTATGCATGCTTTTTTGTCAGGCTTCCTTCACTCTAAATAGTTATTTTAGATTCATACACTTCATGCTGTTATCAATTGTTCATTCCTTTTTACTGCTGGGAATGATTATATTGTATAGATATACCACAACTTGTTCCATTCACCTGTTGATAGATATTTGAGTTCTTTCCAGTTTGGGGCTTTTACAAGTAAAGCTGCTGTGAACATATGCTTTCATTTCTCTTGGGAAAATACCTAGGAGTGGAATGAATGGGTCATATGATAGGTGTATGTTTAACTTTAGGAAAAAACAAAAAAGAAAAGCTAAACTGTTTTCCAAAGTGGTTGTGTCATTTTATATTTCCATTCCAGCTGCCCAGCACTTGGTAGGGTCAGTCTTCTTAATCTGAGCCATTCAAGTGGGTGTGTCCTGGTATCTCACTGTAGTTTTAATTTGCATTTTCTCTAATGACTAATGATGTTGAGCATCTTTCCATGTGCTTGTTTGCCATTTGTCTTCCTTGGTGAAGTGTCTGTTCAAATCTTTTGCTCATTTTAAAAATTAGGTTTTTTTGTTTTTTACTGAGAGATCCTTGTATATTCTGGAAAAGTTGTTTGCAAATATATTCTCCTAGTCTATGACTTATCTTTTCCTTCTCTGAACAGTTTCTTTTGAAGACAAGAAATTCTTAATTTTGATAAAGTCAAATTTATCCGTCTTTAAGTTTTATAAATCATGCTTTTGATGTCATATCTAAAAACTCTACCTAACCAAGGTCACTTCTGTGTTTTCTCCTAAATTGTTTATAGTCTTAAGTTTGAAATTTGGGTTTGTGATCCATTTGATTTACGCTTTTTCTTTTTTTAAATAGAACACAGGGTATGGATTGGAGTTTTTTGTTTTTTTTTAAACACATGTGGCTATCTATCAAATTATTTCAACACCATTCCTTGTAAAGACCATCCTTTTCCCGGTGGATTTCATTTGCATCTTTGTTGAAATCAACTGACTATATATGTGTAGGTAACTTATGAATGCTCTTTAATTTCACTGAGCTATTTGTCAGTGAAAACATTAGACACCAATAAGTGAGAGACACCCCGACCTTTGAGCCACTACCGTCTCGTTGCAAGCAACTGAAACAAGTTGGAGTAATTATTTACTCCTAGACCACAAAGAATTAAAATATATTACCCTATAGTTTTATTTGAAGTAGTTCAATCTATATGCTGTGTCACCAAAGAAGGGGTAAAATTAATGCTAAAATTTGACCATTGTATTCCATTATATGTTTAACAGTTTTAAATCTGTCCCCTTACAATGAGACTTCTTTGAATCAGACTATTTTAGAAAATATATGTAGACTTTTCTCTGTCTTTGGCCTGAGAATTCCAAATTTGAAAATTAGCACCAGGTCAAACTTCTCGCCTCTTTCTCCAACCTGTTGTCAGTCCTCCTGAATAAAGTGTCTGGACTTCAGCACTTAGGGGTGAACTGCAAAGTGTTGATGGACTATTCCATGAGGGATTTGAATTGAAGACAAGACCTA
This sequence comes from Phocoena phocoena, assembly GCF_963924675.1. NCBI lineage: Eukaryota > Metazoa > Chordata > Mammalia > Artiodactyla > Phocoenidae > Phocoena > Phocoena phocoena. The sequence goes on along the minus strand of NC_089230.1, from coordinate 24,883,580 downwards.
CAAGTGGCCTTTCTTGGCCAGCTCATTAGTGCTTCTAAGTAATATTTAACTGTTCATGGCAAAACCTGTGAGCAAACTCATGAAAGTATTTTTGGCTGTGCAGAGGCAGGAACAGAAGTTCTTTCTCAGCTGTCTCAACTGACTGGCACGTTATTGACCGCCCCCCACTGGGATTGCCACCGGCTCGTACCAACACAGTAAGGGAATATGGGCACTGACCACCGTGCCCAATGACAGCCACCAGCTCCAGGATCACCAAGGACAAAGCACAGCTCATAATCCTGGTTCTGGCAATGGTTCATTCCTCTCTGAAGGAATGCTGTCACTTCCCAAACTAGGTCATTTCTCATCACTCAGAATGGGATTATTATTGCTCAGAAGGGGATTATTACTGCAAATATTTGCTTCAAGCCATCACTTGCAAAAACTCTGTTGAAAACACCAGCTTTAACAGCTAAACAAAGATGTATAGTAGCTGATTTAGAGAAATAATAAATACAGAGAACAATTTTTCTTAGTAAAACATTATCAATGTGCTTTCATTTGGAAAAATGAATTGCAGCTATAAAGAGATGGTGAAGGGACCAGCTCAAGTTTCATTATCCGAGAGGAAGAACAAAGGTAAAATACACCTGAGAGCAAAATTTCACTTAGATACTAAAGCTGCAACTGTTGGATCAAAATGTAACATAGGCTGACCAACAGAGAGAGCCAAATTGCTTTGCTATAATAACGTTAATCATTTACCCCTTCAAAAATCCCTCACCTTCTATCAAAGAGGACTCAGAGTGATGTAAACCTATATAAAGCATTGCTTCTCTAATCCTGAACGCTAAGGGCCTTTCAAGACTGAGGAAAGCCGGCATGACTGGGAGGCTTGTAAGGGAAAAGTTTCCATATAGATACAACAAAAAGCACATCGACCTAATATAGTTTTGTAGCAGAAGTGTTTGTTAATTTTAGTTTATATAGCACCATCATCCAATGAGAGCATATTTGGCCCCGAGCAGGGAGGAATCAGCCTTGCAGAGACAGCGGGGTGCAGACACTGCTGTTTATAAAATAGGTTTTCTTCTTTTTTTCCTCCTCTGTCTCCTTTTCCTCCTTTTCCCACTCTTCTTCTTCTCCTTCTAGAAGAACATGTTACAAATACTTTCACGTTTATCAGCAAAAAATGTGGGGAGAAGAATCAAACTGTCCATTTAGGACAGAAAATCAAATTTCACTTGGCCCTGTAACATTCAGTCACTGATTTTCAAGGAGAGGAACTTTCTTAAGCACCCAGTACAGTCTTGTAGAGATATTTGTAGAGAAAGAGTAGCTTGACATGATGTAAACAAGATACAGGCTTGGCTACAATGGGGATGACTTTGGATGACACGATGGGGAAACCAGGCAGAGTGGGGTTTTTCTGTATTTTTATTTTTAGGTTGTAAACATACAATTGTATATCCTTACTTGGATGTCTATTCTGCTTTCTGATGCAAAAATCCAGCAGCTATTTAATTTTTGATTTCAAATACAGTATAACATGTCAGCCTTATCCATCAAAGAGTAGATAGGCGTTTGAAATTATTCATTGCATCCTTTTTGCATTTCTAATTTTACCTTTGAAAGCAGACTATGGGTGTTTATCTTAGTCTTCTAATGAGAAAGGATAATAAGCCTGATATAAATGCAATTAAGTTTTTTTTCATCCTGTAAACAGGAAGAATTCTTTCATCTGAGCTTAAGTCTGCGATGCTAAAAGGAGAAAATAATGTCAGTTCTTAGTGACTGGCTGGGACGGCGGTGGGAAAGGGCGCCCCCTTCCACTTACTTCAGCGAATCAAAGCTGCAGACATGGTCCAGCCTCACCGACTTCCTGGAAGACACCTTGAAATCAGTAAGGCAACAGCTAAGTCCTCTCTTCAAGGAGTTGCAGAAGAACGTAAGTGGCAGGATGACAGGTAAGAACTCTTGCTACTTCTGTTGCAACTTAATTTTGAAGCTTGTTAACACATCCAGAGTGAATACAAGTGTAGGAATGCACAAGTAAAAGTTGACTCTTAAGCATCTTTGGTAAAACTTTATTCCCTTTGTTTTTCATATCTCCTAAGAAAAAATATATTCGTCTTCAAAATGCTGACGCTAGTTCCTGGGTTCAAATTTTACCATCTTATTAATTCTGTGTCAGTCAATTGTTTACCTAGGCAAAATTCACTGTTTGCTAAGCCAGAGAGTTCGTCCATTTCCCTCTACAATTTGCTCTAAAAGTTAATTGCCAACATCCCAATTAAGCATCTCTTAGACCACAGCACCCATGACTTAAATTGTTCTATAATTAAGTTCTATTTATTTTCTATCTAAAATATTTAATTTGGTGATGGGCTCCATGGACAAGCCTATCGGACATCACTGAATGTGTTTTCTCATTGACACGTCATACTCATGATCCAATTATCACAATAAAGTCTTTTGGAAACCATTTCCTGTTTCAACTTTAGATCTTCATCTAAACCAGTCAGTTCTTTAAAATGAAGTGTTTAAAAACAAACAAACAAGCAAAGCCCACCTATTTAAATAGGTTTCTCCTGTGTCTTTAACTGCCTACTCATTTCTCTCTAACTCTTCACGTCACTGAAGCGCTGTACCAATCAAGTCATAAGTCTCACTTCTTCCCTTCCCCCGCCCTGCTCCTCATTTGACATCTGTTAACATAATTACTGTCTACACAAGAGCTGTAACACACAAATATGCATGGGGATATTTTATGTCAACATATGCCTACATCTCTTTACACAAAGGTCTCCAAAGCAGGGATTTGTCTTCTTGGTTTTCTAGGCTTTTTTTGTTGTTGTTTTGTTTTGTTTTTTTGCGGTACGCGGGCCTCTCACTGTTGTGGCCTCTCCCGTTGCGGAGCACAGGCTCCGGACGCGCAGGCTCAGCGGCCATGGCTCACAGGCGCAGCCGCTCGGCGGCATGTGGGATCTTCCCGGACCGGGGCACGAACCTGTGTCCCCTGCATCGGCAGGCGGACTCTCAACCACTGCGCCACCAGGGAAGCCCTGTCTTCTTGGTTTTAACTCTACCACATTTAGTAGATGTTCAACCAGTATTTTAAAAGTTATGAGACTATAAACAAGGAGAAATTATTTTTCCTGGTTCTTTCACAGATATTAAGGACTAGAAAGAAAAGTGGCAAGAGGAATGATAGAAGTATGTCATGTAGGTCATAAGCAATGAAAAGTCAAATGGAAAAAGGTTGTTTTTCAAATAAATGCAAGTTTTTCAAAATATTTTTAAAATGTAGAAGATGTATGTTTGTATGTTATTCCCTATGGACTTAAAATATTTACGGATTTGAGCACAAAGCTAATGCAGAATATGGAAGCGTTTTTGGTGGAATTGAGAATCTAAACTTTATAAGGTTTTTTTTCATATGTTCTTTCCTTGTCCAATTTACAGATTTCATTCAATACCAGCTCTGTCAGGGTGGGTACGTTCTATACGCTACACATCTAGACGCTTTTGCTCATTTTCTACTTTATCATGGTAGATAACATGGCATAGTAGAATTTTTATTCTTAGTCTGTGTTTTTATCCACTAACAAGCAACTGTGAGGACTGAGTTTTCTTCTTGATCATATCTCTTACATATTTTAATTACAGGCCTATCACCTTATATTTTCAGGGCAATTTGTATCTGACACCATGAGTATGGCTAACATTCTGAATAACCAAGAAATTATACAAGCTCTGGCAGAGGGATTGATTGAACTTTCAAAAGAAAATTCTGTAAGTGTTCCTTTGAATAAAACAAAGTACAAGGGCTTCCCTGGTGGTGCAGTGGTTGAGAGTCCGCCTGCCCATGCAGGGGACACGGGTTTGTGCCCTGGTCCGGGAAGATCCCACATGCCGCGGAGCGGCTGCGCCCATGAGCCATGGCCGCTGAGCCTGCATGTCTGGAGCCTGTGCTCTGCAATGGGAGAGGCCACAACAGTGAGAGGCCCGCGTAAAGTACAAAAACCCCAACCTTAAATAAATTTTTAGTTTGCATTTATTGTTTTTTTACCAGTTTATCCCTCTGGGACACAATTCCTCAGAGGAAGTGCAAAAAAAGCCACTGAGAGATTCTGAACCCAAGATGTATTAGCTGCATAAAATAGACATATAGGAAAAATCTCGATAAGTTAAAGATGATCACATGATGCACTGTTTTCTGTCTTGTGATTAATTTCAGTCAGAAGTGTCTTTAAAAAACATGTTTAGTGGCTTATATTTCACATAAACATTATTCAACAGTTAAAACAATTATGGCAGAAAACCTGAGAAAGTGTGAAATCAGATATAAAAAGATGAAGGGCAAGGAAGGCTAGATAAGAGAGGAAAGAGAACACAGAAGAACAGAAGTAAGCAAATCAGTAATTTGGGTGGGCAGAGGCATGGGGGAAAGGCTGAAGAAGCATTTTCATCAGAAACAAATCTTGAACGCTTTTCTACAAAGGTCAGTCCACATACCAGGACACAGTGAGTAGAGGCAGTGTACAGAACACACTCTGCCCCAAGACCATGGCAAGGTTATAGGAAAGTAAAATACAGTCAGCCATACGTATCCGTGGATTCTGCACCTATGGGTCCTGCATCCTAGGACAACTAACCACATGTGGAAAATATAGGGGAAAAAAATTCCAGAAAGTTCCGAAAAGCAAAACTTGAATTGGGCTGTGCACTGACAACTATTAACATTGTACGAGGTATTAAGCAATAGATGATTTAAAGTATACGGGAGGATGTCCTAGGTTACATGCAAGTAGTACACCATTTTACATAAGAGACTTGAATACCCGAGAATTTTGGCACCTGCCGGGATCCTGGAGCCAATCTCCGTGGATACGGAGGGACAGTTGTATGCAGTGCTCAGATCAGGGGCAGTTGAGAATAGGACAGGAGTAGGGCCGATATTAACATACCTGATGCTGTGTAAGGTCTCTAGTTTTCCAAGGAAAAATTCTCAAATCCTTCCCTCTCACTGTAGTAATTCCACTTTGTGGGTGCTTTTACAACGTCTTTGGACACTCTCTCCTTATCTATCGTGGTTTCAACTTGGCTTCCTGGGTAAGCACCAGACATCTCCTGGGTACGCTGTCCAGTGAGAACCCTGGGGAGTTGCCGTTAGCCATGAATTTCTTCCCTGAAGACTCAGCTCCGCACCGCACTAGCCAATCCTCAGGCAGCTCAGTGGTAAAGGCCCTGGAAAACTTTGCTGATAATATGATCAGAGACGTTTACAGGGATGATCCTGAGGCCCTGAAATTCTCCGCACCGTCCCCAAACACCAACGAATTAGTCAACATGTTTGGTGTAGGTTCATGGTACTTATTACCATCAAATTATTTTAAAATAACCTTGTATGATATAATTTTGGTGGTGCTCAAACCTACAGTCAGAGTGGCAACCAAATTTGGGATGTTTTCCCCGGGAATTCTGCTGCTGGAGCCTCTCCCCCAGACCTTCTTTTTCCTGTGAAGACACAAGAGTTGTCCTGTCCCCTTTCCTCATCTGGCTAAAAAGTGTGGGCCACTTTGGTTCTGAAGATCTTGAGACCCTCCCACAAGATCTTGGCATCCTAACTGAACTGTGACCATAAGCTGAGAATCAAGATTAACTGGAAAGCTCCATTTACTGACGCTAATTGAATAACAGTTACTTTGTTTTCTGGACTTGCAACTTCATTAGGTAGAGAGATGAAAACTCTACTTAAAAAATGTGCTTTCTCCTGCACTCTGTTGACCTGTATTTGAAATAGAAACTTGCTTGGCTGGGGGGGTGGATTTTTCAGGACAACCCTCTGAAATTTTTGTCATATTTTCTGCTGAAGAAATGTAGTAAAAAGAGCAGACTTGGAAGGAAATGTTATTCTGACAAAATGTGACCCAAAGGCAACATGCAATTTACTCATGAAGGTAAAGCTGCTGCTACATTTTTATGCCATTGCTTCACTGTAAGTTAGACACATGTGCTTAAGAAATTCATAAACAAAAGCGATAATTCTACCTGGAAAGCTTTCACCTGGTCATTTCTCCTAAGAACTTCCTTTTCATGGATTATTATTAAAAAAGTATGCTTTGTAGTTTCATAATGTGAGTAACATCTAAGCCACTTACAAGCATACGTGGCATCACACTGACAGGAGTAAAACTAGTTGGCTTTTGGGGGAAGAACTGGATACTCGCATTCTGCCCAACATAACTTAAAGAATTTTTTTTTTCATCTGTGGCCCAGGACACTTTTTTGGTGAAACTAAAAATGGTTCTTCTTTTTTTTCAAATTTAAGTTGAGATTCAAATTCATAAAAGTAAAAAAGTGGGTTTGAAGCTAGTTCTTCAGTCAAGAAAAAATAATTTTGCCAGTACTATATTCAGAATCCGCACATTCTTGGTTAAGTGAAATCATCTGTATTCAGGAAACACTGAAAATTGCATCGTCATTCAGAGAGCTGATTTCTATGAAAATGTCATTTCATGCCCATTGAAAAAGCACCTATCTGTGATGACTGAAGGCTTGGATGCCACCCCCAACACAAAGTCACCATGGACAGTGTTAGGAGGAATAGACTTGTGGGTTCCTCCAGCAGGCAAATCATGTGTTGCCCCATTAACCTGATATTCTGGAAGTTTTTGTCCACCTGGCTTTAGAGGACAGCACAGCGCAGGGAGGGGCAAACAGGGTGGACGGCTGGAGGCAGCGTCCCCTCCACCAGACTTGCTCAGCAGAACGGAAGGCCTGCAGTTATTCAGCCCCCGCCCTCTGTCGTTAGCGGACTGTGCACCTTAGCGGCCCCTCCTCCCCCTTGAAGTGGCTTATTCTTCCCAACCACAAGCATCCTCCCCGAGAGGAGTCTTAATAAACACATTCGCAGGGACATCTAAACCCTTTAGAGGTCCGAGCCCTGCTTCTCTGACGCCCCACCCCTAAATCTCTCTCTTCAGGAAACGCCCACGGACCATGTATTCATCAGGGTTCTCCAGAGAAGCAGAACCAATAGGATGTGAGTGTATATATAGAGAAAGAGATTTGTTATAAGGAATTGGCTCGTGCAGTTGTGGAGGCTGCCAAGTTCTAAGATCTGCAGCATGAGTCAGGGAGCTGGAGACTAGGAGAGCTAACGGAGTAGTTCCAGTTCAAAGGCAGGGCAGGCTAGAGACCCAGGAAGAGCTGATGTTTCAGCTAAAATACAAAGGCAGGGAAAAGCCAATGTCCCAGTCTGAAGGCTATCAGGTAGGAGGAATTTTCTCTTACTTGCAAGAGGGTCAGCCTTTTTGTTCCACTCAGGCCTTCAACTGATTGGATGAGGCCCATCCACGTTAGAGAGGACAATCTGCTTTAGTCATTCTCCTGATTTAAATGTTAATCTCATCCAAAAACATCCTAGCAGACATACCCAGGATAACGTTTGGCCAACATTTGGGCACTCTGTGGGCTGGTCAAGTTGGTGTATAAAATTAACCATCACAAACCACTTCTCAGGCAGAGGTCAAGTCCCCAGCTTCTCAGTTCAGTTCCCTAAATACTTACAGGAAGCAATCATGTGCTAGGCACTGTGCTAGCCCTGCGGATAGACATAAAATAAGACACAGCCTCTGCCTTTGGGGTGGATAAGACTGACACATACATAGATGGCGCAGCCTGATTAATGCCTGTTAGCAGAATGACCAGGAGGGGGTGGGGCACAAGGGGCGGCATTTAATCGAGATGCTCTTTCTGCCTCTCAGAGTCCTTTTGCCTTGTAATGGTGGCCACTATCTCTTTGAGATTTCTGAGGATTATTCTCCCCAAAAGGTGGATGTAGTCTCCATCCCTCCTTCAGCCTGTGAAAACCTTTGAAATATAGCACCCAGGGCTCCAGTACCACTCATTTCCCCTTGGTTCACTAAAGGGAATAATCGACATGTAACCACATCACACAGGTTCCAAATTATTCCAAAGTCCTTACAACATCTGGGTCATTCCTGACTCCCTGGAAACCTTACTGAAGTTCTTCCATCAACCTTTATTCCTAAGAATGAAGCTGTCACCCTCAACCATGGACATACAGGCCCCAGAAATGCCCCTCTTTGGAGCAGGATAGCTTGAAGAAAGCAAAAGGAACAAAACTATAAGTGCCTCTTCTTGTGAAGTGTTCATTTTACATCTGAAAGACCTTACTATTGTTGAGAACAATTTCTGGAATCTCTGGCCCCTAAAAGAATGGTCACCTAGAACATTTCCTCTCAAAGATACTTTCATTCTTTCCACTGCCAAATAAAATCCACACCGAATTAAGTCTTTTCAACCTAATCATCTAATCACTTTAATAAAATGATGCAGAAAGTTTGGGCTTAAAGTTGCCTCCATGCTGGAAATCAGGCCTGCTCTTGTTACATCGTCTGCCTGTAATAACACTACAGAAATGTGAAACACCTTAGTGCCTAGGAATGTCTTTGATATCTTCCTTTTTCAAAATCAAATCAGAAAAAATAGGTGTTAGATCCTTATTTGCTTCTCTGTTATACACTTGAGAGCTTGTGCGTGATGCCCATGAAACAAATTTGGGGACCCTAGGAAGGAAAACCACAGCTTAAACGTAGGTGCTGAATTCAGATAAAATAGAGAAGCTGAGTATCGCCACACCTCGGGGTTTATTTTTAAAGGTGTAGATACTCGTCCAGAAGAGCACACAAACTCTCAGCCATAGGAGTGGAAAGTAATGCCTTCTTCTGAGATAATTGTTTTAAAGACCCTTCCACAGGGGCTTGTGTAAGAGGGCTTGTCTGCCAAATCCAGGACCAAATACACACACACACACGTATGTACATATAGACAGATACATATATAGCTCACTCACTCTATCTATCTATCTATCACCTTGCTGCCCAGTGAGTAGTTAACTCCTGGCCTTGATATGCCTATAGTGTTTACACTGATACTATACAACCACAGTGATGAGTCACAGCCAGAATCATAGTTGTTCTTGACAATGACATATGACATAGTTGTACCTGTCATTTTCACAACTATTTCTGGTCCCTAATTCAGGCAGCCAAGTGTTTTCTGGGAGAAGCACCAGCAATAACTAGGATGTTAGCAATAAGTAAGATCCTAGAGGAAAATTCCTAACATGTGATCCAAGGTCTTGCTTACGGGTCATGGACAGAGCCAAGGCAAAGGCCCAGCAACTCCAAATAATTGTTTTCTTAAAAATGTGCAAAGTTTGCTGTCCCTGTTACTTCATCCAAATTCATCCCTAAAAACGAAGAGAGGATGGTATCTTAACCAAAAAATAGACTCTAAAAATCCTAATAATTAGACGGATAATATAAAATGAGAGAACTCACTATTTTTAGGTTCAAACACAATTACTGCATCAAATTGATTTCCTAGCCACAGAGAAAATTTTACCTTTAAAAAATAGCTGTTGCTGGAAATTCCCTGGCGGTCCAGTGGTTAGGACTCTGCACTGCCACTGCAGGAGGCCCAGGTTCGATCCCTGGTCAGGGAGCTAAGATCCTGCAAGACACTCAGCATAGCCAAAAGGTAAATAAATAAAAAATTTAAAAAGCTGTTGCTGAACCAGAGATGAAACAAAGCCCCAGTATGAGCAAGCAGGTTCTAGGATAGCCAGGGGGGTCTAGGAGTCCACTCCTTAAGTTTAATGCCTGAGCACTCATGGGGGCCTGTACAAAAAGATGATATCCCGGATAAGGGGGCCTCCCTCGTCTGTGGGATCCACAATCCGATCTGTACCGCTTGGGTTCTCTTAACCTCGGCCAGGCAGGTTGAGTTTCATTTTCATTTTACGCCTGCAACCACGTCTACCTACACAACTACGGGTGTCACCCTGACTGGTTGAAGTTATCATTTCTCCATATAAATTATCAGCACTATAATTTATTTTGAAAGAAGAGAGCGTTCCACGCATAGAAATTATTGTGTCAAAATTCAAAGTAGATTTAAATATAAATACGTGCCAGGACGCTATGGGTCAGCCCCGAACGGGGAAGACAAAGGACATGGCAGAAAGGCTCTGTGGGGCAGCTGTGAAGCGCTCAGGCTCAGGCGCTGGCTGGCTGCATGCAGTTCCAGGACCAGGGCTCTTATACAAAGGCTTCAGGCAGCCATAAGGGACGGCTGCAGGTACAGAATAAAAACTTGTTTTTGCCTGAGTAAGGCAAAAGGAGTCTTGCTTATAAATTGGTGTTTTCTTTCAGTCTCCCTCCTACATATCAATGGGTTGCTATAGGTAGTTTTGTCTTTGACTAGGAAGGGCAGCAGTAGTGGCCATTAATTATCATAGCCTCAGCACAAACATGGGACCATTGTTTCGTTGCTGGGGTGGATCCTGGGATGCTGCAGGCCGAAGCGGGGGCTTTTTTTTTTAACGTGCTAAATTATACGGAAGCCACAAGAACAATTAACAAGGCAAAGTAAAGAAAGAATAAGCCATATTTAACGTGGAAACAGATCTAGAAATGGCATGTGAATTACTTCTGACGCTTTTTCACGAGGTGAACAAAGAGGTGAATTTTATAAAGTACTGTGAGCTTTTGCTTCTGGCCCTTAAAAGCAAGATAACTTGTTTGCAGTCTGCTGCCTTGTGACAGAGCAGAGCTGAGGCAGAGGCCTGGTCCCAGGCACCTGGGAGGAGCAGCTGAAGAGCGGAATCCCTCTCCTGACTCCAGGCGAATGGGAGCTGCACTGCATTTAGTTTCTCAAGTATCATGCAGTTCCTAGGAAGCAAAAGGTTATTATTTTTTTTAACGTAACATTTAATTTAAGAGAGGCATCAAATTTGTCGAGTGCTTAGTTCATTGTGTCTTAGGGCCACTATGGTTATGGCTGAAGGGCAGAGCTTCTGAACCCTCAGGGGGCTTGGCGCTGACTGGGCAGTTAGACATCCCAGGGCCCGCCCCAAATAACCAAGTCTGCATTTAATCCTCAGGAAAGAAATGTTATAGAAGATAATCCTCAGGACACAAAATCAAGTCTCAGCAAAAACGGTCCAAATTTTGAGTTGCTGCTTGAGTTGGTAAGCCAATTATCACATAATAAGAATTTTCTATTTGTTTTGCTCCTGACCAAAAAAGAAAAAAAAAAAAAGCTTCAACCTTTATTCTGGTTTGTTCTTCCTTTTTTCTTGAAAGTTTCTCTTAGGGGGAAAGAACCCTCCAAATATAACTGGGGGAAATCCAGCCAGTAGATTTTTCTTTTGAATAAATCCTGGTCTAAAAAGAAGTTGAGGCAAGAGGATGGACGTGTAACATCTCGGCAGCAAGAGCCATCTCTGTGCTACTCCTTGCTTTTCTGATAGGACACTAGGACGGCATTTAAAGAAGTGGTACGTGGATGTGAAGGTTCACAGGGTTTAACCGACCCATCAGCTATGGTCTGACTTCAAACGCTGAGTATAATCAATATAACTTTTAGGGCTCTGTCTTTCCGTTTAGAAAGGGTAGTAGTGGGTGAAGCAGGGGCAAACAGGCAGAGGCTTGGTCCTGTGCGACAGTAACACAGTGCATGCATGCTGTCTAGCATTTCTGCAACACACATCCACATTTATTATCATGTTTCAACCACAGAACCCTGTAAATCAGGTGTTAGAACCCACATTTTGTAGAGGAAGAAGGAAAGTCAGAAAACTTAAAGGATTTCCCTAAGGTCAGACAACAGGCAAAGAGAGAATCTTGAATCCTGAAGCGCAGAGCTCAGCCCCAAGGTTCTTTCCCAGTCACACAACACCCAGGGCCGGTCCGCCTACAGTGAATGGTGCAGCCGTGGACCTCGCCGACCCCGCGCTCACTCATCCCCAAACCCAACCCCAGGAACCACCAAGGAGGAGGGCATTTACATAGTGCAGTCATTATGATAGAATCTCATCCGGCTATTGGTAATAATACCTGACAATGGTTTTAAGACAACGACAGAAGTTTTGACAACTGAAACCTTAAGTCAAAACGATGATAAATATTAGATCACTCCAGTATTTTAAAAATATGGAAATACACATAAAATATAATGTGGGCTGTAAGCCAACTGCCAAGTGGGATATAGATGTATTTTTTAACTCATTAGATATGTCTAAATAGGCATTATATACAGACCATGTGTTTGAAAGATAAAACTTAACCAAGAACAGTGCTTATAGTATTTCAAACAGAATGAGTTTTCTGATTTTTCTCTTAAATTACTTTTACATTTTAATTTTAGTTCATGGAATGATGGTTGACATTTCAGGTGAAGATCTCATGGCATTATACGTTAGTACTGTCATATTTTATTTGGGGCAGTGTGGGGCAGACCTAGGCCTGGAGGGGAAAGAGGAAATTGTGTTCTAGGAGTTTTAATCTTTCTAGGTTCAAAAGACCATTAGATTTTTAAAACACCATTAGACCTTTAGATTTTTAAAAATTGAATACTGTAATTGTTTTCTGTTGTAAAGATACTAATTTTACAACTTTTCAAAAGTACAAATATAAGGAAAGGAATTACCTAGTCCCAGTAAGGAAAATTAATTTCTCCATACATAAACATAGCACAGTTAATATCAGGATGTGGGATTTCTTTACACCAGTGTATGGCTTTTCCCTCTGCATTACAAAATAAAACAGGACTTTGATATATAGAAAATACGGACCACCTGGCAACCTAATTACCCAGGAGTGGCGGGTTCACAGGTACTTTTCCCTAAACATGGAAAGAAGAGCCTGAGTTTCGGTGGAAACCAGTGGAAGGTCTTCGGTGGACGACCACCTGACTCAACCTGCATCCTCACTTCCCATCTCCTCCTTTCCTGTCAAATCTGAACCGCTCAGTGTCAAGACAAAAGGATTTGACAAAAGCCCTGCCCTAAACGACTGACCACAAATTTATGTTTTAAGTTTATAGGTTGTCACTAGCCAATATTTCATGGCCACGCTTTCCTCATATTGTAGGTGGTTTTTAGATGACTTGAGAGACAGACTACAGGAATGGGGCCCAGCTCACTGCATGGGAGAAATATTCATAAAGTTTGGAAGCCAGTTGAACATATACGCCAATTTCTTCAACAATTACCCTGTTATTCTGAAAACTATGGAGAAGGTAAAAGATTGAGTGACCATCCAGGCACTTATTAGCCCTTCTGAGCTTGAGAGGAAGTTTCATGTGTAACCCGAAGGACTAGAATTACCAGGAAAGACTTCTCCTCTACTCTTGGCTTCCAGATCTTCTCTGGTTTACTGTGAGCTCCTTGAGGACGGGGACCCTGACTTACCTAATTTTGTGTCGCTATGGGCTGGCACAGTGCTTGACCCAGCAGCGCCCTGGAACTGGTTGTGGGACTGAACTAATCCTCATGCAAAAAGCCAGACTCCCACCTGTCCCAGTTACCCTGGGGCTCGGTCACAGGAACATGTTTCACAATGAGACAGAAGCAAGACTGTTAACCCTGATTCCATGCTGCCACTACAGGCCTGGGTGGCCTGGGCGAGTCCAGCTCTCTCATGGAGAAAAGGAATTCATAATCCACACATTGGAAATAAAAACATTCAATGTGTGAAATCTCACAATGAAATAAGGAGTTCCTTTGTCTTACATTCCCGAGCGAGTGTATTATAAACAGTTGTCCCTGTTGTGACTCCTGCCATACACTGTCTGAGCAGGAATATGCAGCTCCCGTCTATGCCCCTTGCTGCTCTTGTTGGGATCTCCTCTGATGGCAGTAGGATACCTCTCTTCCCTCCTCAGTTTACATCAAAAGGGTAGCAGGAGAGGCACCCTGTGACGTGGTGGTGCACTCTGCCACTGTCCCCACGTCCAGTGTGGCCATGTCCCCCTGTCTGCACTGAGGCCCTGAAGGGAAAGCCCGGGGCTGGGAAGTCTCTGGACGATTCCTGACCTCAGACATTGCCCCTTGCTGTCCTCTTCCTGCCCCACCTGGGGAGTTTAAACACTGCAGGACAACTCGATTATGTGAAAGTTGCATGAATAAAGCAATTTCATAGAACTGACATTTAGGACAAGAACTGGAACAAAGCATCATATATTATTACGGGCAAATTTGTGCCAACATTTTTATAGTTATGGATAATAATGTATCTATTTCACTAGCATGGGGGTGAATATAAGTAAGCACGCAATAAATGTTAGCTCTTAACATTTCTGAAATCAGTGATTATTTGACTTCTAGAAATTAGCATTACTTCCATCTGAGAAAAATGAGGTAACTTCCTGGGGGCTGTAATGGTGATGAATAATACATTTTAAAACAGATATTAAGTATAGTGGAGCACCTTTTTTTTTTTTTTTTTTTTTGCGGTACGCGGGCCTCCCGCTGTTGTGGCCTCTCCCGTTGCGGAGCAACAGGCTCCGGACGCGCAGGCTCAGCGGCCATGGCTCACGGACGCAGCCACTCCGCGGCATGTGGGATCTTCCCGAACCGGGGCACGAACTTGTGTCCCCTGCATAGGCAGGCGGACTCTCAACCACTGCGCCAGCAGGGAAGCCCCTGGAGCACCTTTTTAATGTTGCTGTGGAAAACATGCTTAACAGCAGTATTACAGGTGAACCCATTAATAGTCTCTTACTATTAGGAAATAACCTTTATTGTGTGACAGGCACTTTACGGATAGGATTCGCCCCCTCCCCACTCACTGCAAGGTTAGATATGATATCCATGAGAAAACTGAGGCTCAGAGAATTTAAGTAACTTGACAAAGTCACATAGAATTAGATAGAATTAAATTAGAATTCTAATTCTAATCCAGGCCTACCTGCACACAAAGCCCATTTTCAGTTTTCTATACTTATTAAGTTCAATGAATAGGGTTAGGTTTATGGTATAATTAAAACACTATACTTAGGATATCAGTAAGCACCTATAGTGTTAATAACACTGTGATTAGATGTAGATGTTGCCTTTTTGCTTTTGAGTGCTTCACAGATGGTGCTCGCCTGGTGGAACTGAATGCTTCAAAACTGTCTTATAGAGATTTGACAATATAATGCTCACCTTTAGTGCAGAGAAATGATACCAGCACTCCGAGCTTTCCTGAAGAGGCATGATAAGACCATTGTTACAAAGATGCTGAGGTTAGCTCTGAGGGAGAGCACAGCCGGGGCATCCCAAGTATGGGCGTTCTCTGGCCGTCAGAAAGAGACCAGGGCTCCCTTGTCTGTGCCTCATACAGCCTTCCAGAGCTGCTTTTGCACCCATCCCGAAGGTCTGAAGAATATATTCATCTTCTCTACGCTCTGAGGCTTCACACTTCTGCAGAACATGTTGACCACGGGACTTGACCACTGCAATTGAAGTAATCAAGCAATACAAAGGTTGCATAGATCAGGTTGGCTGCCGCTAAGAGCCTGTGTCCTTTAAAAATGTAACAGTGCTTTTGTGTACTCTACCTCAAAGATCCTGAAATACCTTATCCTCCTGGGGTATTCTTTACTTCAAAGTCTTTCATCCTTTTAATGTGAAATCATTGTATTCAGTGATTTTGAGCACAGAGGGCACCTATTCTAAATCAAATCACATGAGACAATGTTTTCAGATACCCGTAGAAGTACAATAAAATCTTTATTAATACAAAAGTTTAAAAAATGGAGTATTTGGGTGATTTTTCTAGATAACTAAAAGAAAAGAAAAAGTGTAAAACCCTTTGTTTCTGAATGTACTTTTTCATGTATTAATTAACTTTCCTGCCTAAGTAAGTACAGCTATATTCTGCAGGAATTCAGCATCCTGGAGTACGGTATTATCATTCTGAAAATATCACTGTGACGTGCACAGTGCATGGGAGTCTGGGCTGAACGTAAATGACAGCTCATTATGCCCAGAAGAAATATTTGAATACAGTGTTGTCGCTAGCCTCATTGTTTTAAAACATATTGGGTACAGGAAATGGAGATTCTCATAATAGTTTATGAAAATACCATGCCCTTATCAAGAGCCATAAAATATTTTAATCTATTTTTTATGTATGAAAATATCACAATTTCATTTTCCCTAAAATCACTTTGTTTTCTAGTTGAAGCAGAACGTCAGTATGAAAGATCAGCTGTCAGACATAGAGAGGATCATCTGTGGGTGCCCGGTATGTATTCTGATGCACTTGCTCCATCTCAGGCTCATGAATTATAACCTCAAGTCACTGGCAAAAATGAGACATACAGATTTTGATTCAGCTAACATCCATTGAGTGCCTGCTGTGTGCCAGGGGCTGCCAAGCTCTCATATTCCACATCCCTGTTATTGGCAAGGATGCTAGATGAGAAGAGGCACAAGTGGTCTTGACCCCATCCCATAACTTCTCTGCAGTCTTAGCACCTTTCTTGGGACTACTGTGATCATGACCCCCTTTGAGGAATGGGGCCGTGTCTTTACTGTTTTATATCTCCCTGCACATAGTATCTGGTGCAGGATTCTGCCCACTGAGGACATCAGCGGGAATCCTAGAAGTCCTCTGCTGGCTATCTGTTACCTACGGAATATCATCTGGTCCCATTCTACCCTCCTTCTCACTGCCTCGCCTACCACCTTATGATCAAACCACATAAATCTACTCACAGTTCTCTAATAACGTGAGCCTCTCTTCACACATTTGTGCTTTGCCCATGCTCTTCCTTCTCAGAAATTGCCTTCTTTTTCTACTCCACTGGATAAACTCCTATTCATCCTTTTACGATCCATTTCAATCTTCGTCAGCTTTGTAAAGTATCCCACAACATCTCCAGTGTGAGCTGCCCCTTCCTAGGTATTCTGCAGCACCCTGAAGGTCTCTGCCACGTTTTCCTTCAGTCCTTTATTCACAAGATTGGGAGCTCCATCAGGTATGAACTATGATTTACGTGTCTTCTAGTATTCAGCATATACTAGGAGTTCAATATATGAATTATATTGAATTAAAATATCAGTTGACTGGAAGTGTTATTGTTATTTGCTCAAACTGGGGAAGCAAGGTGGAGTTGTTTGGGCCTAATTTAGATCTGCACATTCTGATAGGGAAAGAGGTGGAGTTGATTGGATTACAGAAAATCCAAAATCTTGGAACTCAGAGAGCCCACAGAACTTTACCTTTGGATCACTATACACATCAAGTGATCATCTCCATGGCTAGATCAGTAAAAGGGCCTGACTTCTTAACTTGTAACATTTCATTCACCTCCTTTTCTCCATAGATCCCTTCTGACTCACCCCACCTCCACCTTATTTTTGATGGTAGGAAAGCATTTATAATAAAACAATGTTTTCGATAGTTTAAAAATTAGACTACACCCTCAAATATAGTTTTCACTGTTTCACAAACAATGCTTTTTCATAACTGAACTGAGTTCTACTCAACACTTACATCTTCTGGGATATAAAATGGTTCTTCAGTAGTGGAAATTATTTTCTAAAAATTTATATATTTCTAATTTTTTTATTTCATAGACTCTATCAGAAGTAAACAGATATCTGATTAGGGTCCAAGATGTAGCCCAACTTCACTGCTGTGATGAGGAACTAAGTTTCTCTTTAAGGTAAATATCTAACTATCCTATGGCTATGACTGTGTCATATTTATCTTGTACCCAGAATCCAGTACGCCTGTCATATTGTAAATTTACGATAAGTCTTTGTGTTGAACTAAAAAGTTACACACACACCCCTCTCTGAGACGAAGTAAGGTGTTTTATCACCTTACTCGCATACCAGGCAGCTACTGGGTAGAATGGAAGAAACTAAATTGTCATTGCCGGGACCACTAACTCCACTGAAAGAGGAATTCTGAAGTTTGGTCACTTTCCTATTGAGAGGAGAGCCAAGTGTTGCCGGGTATCACATGGATGATCTGCTCAACTCTGAGAAAGAGAAGACCAGTTGATTATCCGCAGTTAGTTACTGAGGTCAGTATTCAGAAGGTCTCACCCTAAGACCACCATGGTATTGAGGTCTCACATATCTAGTTTGTACAGTGCTCACAGTATAAGAGCTATTGTGACGAGAGGGTGCTAGCATTCCATTTCCTCCTTTAGAACAAGGATGGGCAACCTTTTTCTGTAAAGGGGCAGATGGTAAGTATTCTAGG
Source organism: Phocoena phocoena (assembly GCF_963924675.1). Classification (NCBI taxonomy): domain Eukaryota; kingdom Metazoa; phylum Chordata; class Mammalia; order Artiodactyla; family Phocoenidae; genus Phocoena; species Phocoena phocoena. The sequence continues at coordinate 24,865,515 of NC_089230.1, read as the reverse complement.
TCTTTCTTGCTGAATGATCTCTGTGGCAACTACCTAACTTTGCTGTTGTAGCACAAAAGCAGCTACCTAAATACAGTACATAATGAATAATACAATCTTCAAAAACAATACAATACCTAAGTGAATGAGTGTAGCTGTGTTCCAATAAAACTTTATTTACAGAAGACAAGGGGTGGGGCCATAGTTTTTCAATTCCTGCTTTAGAAACTTGTTTGCCAATCTATGTTTTCAGTATTAATGGCAAAGATGATAACTCAACAAAGAGCAACCAAATGGAGAGGAATTAACTGCAATAAAAGAAATGAAAATTGGTTTGCCTGTTATTTCAATGAATATTTCAGTGAATGTTTCCCAAAGGCCCGGGGCAGGGTGGTGGCAGTGGCAGGGGAGGGGGGAGGTTGGAAGAAACCAGTCCCTTCCAGTCCTTTCACCTCATCCCCACCTGGAGCGGATATTAAATGAAAATCAAATCACACAGTTGTGTCACTTTTCTCATTGTCATGGTGTTTTTGTTTTGTTTTGTTGTTTTTGGTCAGTATCAATAGAAATGAGCTACAATGGTAGAAGGAAACTAGCTGTCAAGCCAGCAATTCTAAACGCACTGGTGTAGTAGGAGACATGCTAGGGATTATACCAGTTTTTATTATTAGAATTTATTTTACCTTCGTATATTCATTCTCAAACACTCTTCCTTTATGTAAGTCCAAGTTTCTGACATATAATTTACCTTTTCTCTGAATAACTTCTTTTAACATTTCTTGCTAGGTAGGTAGATCTGTTGGCAATGAATTCCCTCAATGTTTGTTTGTCTGAGAATGTCTTTATTTCTCCTTCACTTCTCTTTTTAGATTTTTTAAAAAAATGTGGACCATTTTAAAAGTCTTTATTGAATTTGTTACAATATTGCTTATGTTTTATGGTTTTTTTGTTTTTTTTTTGTTTTTGCTGTGAGGCATGTGGGATCTTAGCTCCCCAACCAGGGATCAAACCTGCACCCCCTGCATTGGAAAGTGAAGTCTTAACCGCTGGACCGCCAGGAGGAAGTCCCTCTCCTTCACCTTTTTTTTTTGCAGTATGCGGGCCTCTCACTGTTGTGGCCTCTCCCTTTGCGGAACACAGGCTCTGGACGCGCAGGCTCAGCGGCCATGGCTCACGGGCCCAGCTGCTCTGCAGCACGTGGGATCTTCCTGGACTGGGGCACGAACCTGTGTCCCCTGCATCAGCAGGCAGACTCTCAACCACTGCGCCACCAGGGAAGCCCCTCCTTCACTTTTTTAAAAAAAAATTAATTAATTTTTGGCCGCGTTGGGTCTTCGCTGCTGGGTGCAGGCTCTCTCTAGTTGCGGAGAGTGGAGGCTACTCTTTGTTGCAGTGCGCAGGCTTCTCACTGCGGTGGCTTCTCTTGTTGTGGAGCATGGGCTCTAGGCACATGGGCTTCAGTAGTTGCGGTGCGTGGGCTCAGTAGCTGTGGCTCACGGGCTCTAGAGCGCAGGCTCAGTAGTTGTGGCACACAGGCTTAGTTGCTCTGCGGCATGTGGGATCTTCCTGAACCGGGGCTCGAACCCATGTCTCCTGCATTGGCAGGCGGATTCTTAACCATTGCACCACCAGGGATGTCCCCTCTCCTTCACTTTTGAAGGATACTTTTTCTGGCTACAGAATTCTAGTTTGGTGGGTTTTTTCTTTCAACACTTACTTCACTCCCCTCTCTTCTTGCTTGCATGGTTTCCAAAGAGACATCCAGTGTAACCGTTACCTTTGTTCCTCTATAAGAAACATGTTTCATTTTGTTTTGTTTTTCATTGTTGTCTCTGGATACTTTCAAGATTTTATCTTTCTCTTTGATTTTCTCGAATTTGTATGTGGTATGTATAGATTTGGGGGGATTTATCCTTCTTGGTATTCTCTAAGCTTCCTGGACCTATGGTTTAGTGCTTGTCAATAATTTTGGAAAATTCTCAGCCATTATTACTTCAACTATTTCTTCTGTTTCATCCTTTTTCTTCTCCATCTGATATTCCCATTAGACATTTCTACACCCATTGTAATTGTCCCACATCTTTTGGATATTCTGTTCCCTTCTTTTTTACTCTTCTGTTTTCTTTCTATTGATGTAGTTCAGGCTCACTGATTCTCTCCTTGGCTATGTCCAGTCTGCTGATGAGCCCAGCAAAGGCATTATTCATTTCTATTATGGTGTTTTTGATTTCTAGAATTTCTTTTTAGTTCTTTCTTGGAATTTCCATCTGTTTATATTACCCATCTGTACTTACATGCTGTCCACTTTTTCCATTAGAGTTCTTAACTTAGCTTATCTTAGTTATTTTAAACTCCCTGGTCTGATAATTCTAACAACATTTCTACCATATCCGAGTTTGGTTCTGATGCTTGCCATGTCTTATCAGACTGTGTTTTCCTGCCTCTTAGCATGTCTTATAATTTTTTTGTTGAAAGCTAGACATGATGTATTGGATAAAAGGAATGAGGTCAATAGGTCTTTAGTATGAAGTTTTACATTTATCTGGCTAAATGTTAGCCTGTATTTACCATTTGTTTTAGCTGTGGTGTCAGAGGCTAAAATTTTCATTTTTGTCTCCCCTGTTGTCTTTGGGTTTTCCTAGATATTCCTTAAATAGGATTTGAACCTTGCAGTCCTTTTCAGCTATAATACCTTGTTATTATAAGTCCTGTTGATGTGGTAGGAAGATGTGAGGGGAAGGGAAGAGTTGTATGTCCTATCATTAGGTCTCAGGTTTTTAGTGAGACTGTACCTCTGGGCTATGACCTTTACAAGTGTCTATCAGCTTTTTTACTTTTATTTTATTATATTATTATTATTATTATTGTTAGTCACCTCTAAGATGAGACAGGATGGTTAGAGGTAGCTGTGGGATTGGGTATTTCCCTTTCCTCATCTTGGTTAGATTCTGGTAAAACTGTTTCCCTTGAAGGCAGGCCTTTGTTAAGAGAATAGAATAGGACTCTGTGGGCATGTTTCAAATGGTTACTTTCTCCCTCCCCATAGGAAGAATGAGGGTTTTTTCTGAGTTTCATAGTGAGAATCTGGTAAGGCTCCTGGAGGTACAACTCCTGCAAGTTTTAAACTCATGCAAGGGCGCGGGGGTGTGGTGTGGGCCAGTGCTAGGCCTCCAGGAATTCATAATCTCTTGAACTAGTTCACACTCAGGCTCTAGCAATTAGTCAACTACCCTTTAATATTCTTACCTGATGCTGGCTGCAACAGCAGTTTCTGCTTTCAGTAAGCTGCGATTCTACGTATCAGCTTGTCTCTTCAGCTTTGGGGTGGTAATCTACTTTATAACCTCACTTCTTCGATGGATCTAAGAAGAATTGTTGACTCTTGAGTTTTCAGCTTCCTTTTTGTCGTGCGATGCAAGTGATGACTTCCAAGCTCTTTACACGTCCAATCAGAAGTCTCAAATATTAGAATTTAGACTTCTGCTTTAGTATTTGGACAACAGTACATTTGAGAGTTTCAGGAAAACAGGGGAATACTACATTATTTTACACTCTAATTACAAGGTACATTTATGTTTAAGTAGGCACTATCTCAGTGATTTGCCAAGCAATAAATACAAATGTAATTTTACATTAATATTTAAATTAAGTAAATGCAAAAAAGGTTCATATTCCAAAAGTTATCACAGAACATTTAGGCTGAAACCTCGTTTTCTGTCATTTTAGGAAGTCATATGAAACCCAAGAAATGACATTCCCACGATTTCTATCAGGGATTTCTACTTAGAAGAAAGTCTGCTTATATTTTCGCACACAGTGCCAACTCACATGAGTCTAAAGCTTTATAGTTTACCACATATTTTAACTTCTCTCATTTGATATACTCTTTACAATCATTTGGTGAGGAAGGCAGGAATGGAACCATGTTATGCGTGCGGAATCTGGACTTGAGCAACTTGTCTGAGGTCACATTACTAATAAGTTCTTGTTTAGAATTCAAAACCAGGTCTTAGTGTTCTATCCACTGATTAGACCAGCAGGTGGAAAGATGAACTGAGACTTCCTCATAATAAACTCACCAACATAGCAAAAAGTACTAAACAAATTACCAATAAACAAGAGCAGTGACACAAAAAGAACAAGTAAATATTTGTACTATAAATGAAAAAATTTGCTCTGCGGTAGAGATGAAGTCGCAGTCATTTTAGAGTTAGGGAATCTGGAGGCATTTTTCCCTCTCTGGATACAGCCTTCAGAGTTCTGGGTTTGTTAAGCTTTTATAATACATTATGTACCTTGGAATTTTTATTATTGTTTTTTTCAGAAACACCAATTTTCATCTATGTGACTTTAAGCTTGCTGATTTTTAGCATTTTTGTTTATTTTTGTTCTCCTTCTAATGGGGGTGTCGCCAAAGATGCAAAAGTGGAGCCCTCTAAGACTGGTGAATACAGGCATGGCTTTAAATCACCAAATAGAGCCATCCACTTCTCAGACCCCCGAGTCCTCTTGAGGAAAAACACTACTACACTACCGAGCATGTATACTGTTAACATTCCTTTTGGCTTACCCAAAGGGACCTAGAGTCATTTACCAGGGCAACTAGGCACTGGGGAAAGAGAAATACCCAGACTTCTCAGGGATACTGGACTCTGGCTCTGAATTGATTTTTATCCTGGCAACCCAAAAAGCCACAATGATCCACCATTCAGAGTTTTGGCTCAGGTCCGCTCACAGAACCAATGACCTACTGTTGTCTGTTCATGCCAAAGTTGTGCTCTGAAAATTACTTTCAAAGTTTTATGTATTTATGGAAGTTGGGTACTTTGTCTCTTGGTCTGGCTAATGTAGTAATTAAACAACAAAACACTTCTTGAATGGTGTTAAGAATTTAAACTATGGTTGGCTGAGTCACTGAGCCTATTTGTGAATTAGCAAAGAAATCCTATCCAAGTTCAAGGAAAGAACTCTAACCTTGGAGTTGGTTCCTTTGAATGTGAGCAGAAGCAGCTTTATGAAACCCTAGTAGGATCCAGAGCTCCCATTTCAGTTGCTCCATTATGTCGGTATGAAGGGCAAGATTACTTTTTTTACACATGCAGAAGAACTAAGTTTTTTAAAAAAGATTCTGTTGTTTTTTGTCTTTGGATGAAAATTACTGGAGATCTTGGGGGGGGGTGTAAATGGCTTTCGGAAAGCTTTATTGTAGGTAAAATTCATTTATATATAATTTAAATAGCACTTTCCTAATCAGATTAAAATAATAAAAACCTCTTTGTGCATTTATCTTTCCCTTCTCATGTCCTCAGATTACAAGTGGCCTCAATGCCAAGCTCAAGTTAATGTGCCTGCTCCTTCCCTCCTCTGGGCCATCCACCTACCCAGTCCAAGTGGGTCACAAAACTAGAATTCTCCTTCATTTACCTCTACTTTCAATGCTGTCCCTTCCAAAGGAAAAAAACAAACATCTGTTTACCAAGCAAACACCCCTTTCAAAGCTACTTCTTCAAAACACTCTTGTAGGCACATTCCCTGGTCATTCAGGTAGAACGGCAAAGTTTTATTATAGCTTTGAACATTTTTCTAAAATGATATCATGATTCTTATCAGTAGTAAAAATATTGCCAAAAAAGGTTCAAGAATATGGGTGAAGTTCTTCTGCCTATTTAAAGTGGCCATTCACCATATACAGCCCACCACACACCGATTTAAACACACCCCATCTTTCTTGATTCCCCTCTCCCTCATCCCTAGCTCTATGTGCTCCATTATTCTCAGAATAACCTATCAAATTGATCTAGAACATTATTTCTTATAAACTATGAGTAAATATGAAGCATCCCACTCCTTCCAGCCTAAATAATCACAGAGGTGGGAAGGAAATGTTTGAAAAAGGAAGTTAGCTCCAGTGATTGGATGACCACTGCACTTCTATCTATCCGCACACCTAACGTGACCTGTATTTCCTAACACGCTCCAAAGAGCTGAACCTGAAGTATAGCACTCCTTAAAAATGTTTAACTCCCGATCTAGTCCTCTGCCTATGTCACACGCATGACTGTAATAAATAAACAACTTAAGTGCCTCACTAGTCAAAGTGTGGTCGGCATATCAGCATCACCCAGGAGCTGTTAGAAATGCAGAATCTCAGGCTAGTCTAGCTCTACCGAATCACAATTTGCATCTTAATAAAATCTCTGGGTAATTCAGATGCACATTAAGGTTTGTACTATATATGTCAGAGCCATTATAATATAAAGTGGATTCTAAATGTGAATTATAACAGCTTTTATTGAGAACAACCTGGAAGTCTTTGATAAAAATATATATGCCATTTGGCCAGTCAATCCTACCCTTGGGAATCCTGATAGAAATAACAGCACACGTAAGGAATTTGTTTTTATGTAAGGAAATCGATTTATCCCAACATTGCTCACAGTGGCAATTAAGAAAGAACAAACGAAAGGAGGAAGACAGAGAGGGAGGGACGGAGGTAAGAAAGAGACCTGAGCTTGTCAACAAAGCAAATGCCCATCAAACGGGGAAGAGTCGGATAAATCATGGTTCATCCACACTATTAAGTATCACTTAGTCATTAAAAAGAACTTGAGGGCTTCCCTGGTGGCGCAGTGGTTGAGAGTCCGCCTGCCGATGCAGGGGACACGGGTTCGTGCCCCGGTCCGGGAAGATCCCACATGCCTCGGAGCGGCTGGGCCTGTGAGCCATGGCCGCTGAGCCTGCGCGTCCGGAGCCTGTGCTCCGCAACGGGAGAGGCCACCACAGTGAGAGGTCCACGTACCGCAAAAAAAAAAAAAAAAAAAAAAAGAACTTGAAGTGATTTCCATTGATGAGAAGATCAAGAAAAATTTCTCAAATAATACTTGAAACAATGGCACCCTACCTGTAAATAGATGTATATACAGGTACATCTGTGAGTGACTACCTGGGCAGGTTAAAGAAAAGTGGAAAGATGTGCACTAGGGTGACCTGAGTGGAGGGAGGAGTGAGCCAAGCAAGAAGAAAAAGTGAAACAAAAGAACAGTACACGAAAAGAGCTGATAGTATATTCTGATGTTACTTTAGCATTGCTGTAAAACTTTATGTGGATCTATCAACAACTTAAAAATTAAACAAAGACGATGAAGATAAAAAATAAGAGAATTCCTCTGAATAAGCCAGTAAATTGACTCACTTCCTCACAGTAACTTCCTGTGGGTTGCTTGATGCTTCTCAGCAAAACATATTTTTTTTCAGTCATCCTCCATCAAAATAATGAGCTTGCTGTACTTGGCCATTCCTGGTGGGGGGTGGAGATGGGGGGGCTCGGTGGGGCTCCCCGAAGCTCCTCCCTAGCACATCACTTGATGCTCCATTGAGTACTGACATGAGATAACCCATACTAGAGTACAGTGAAACCTACTAAACACTGTGACCTGGGTCCACCAACAGAAGATACTAGATGGAGGTTAGGGACACAATATTTTGCCTGCTGATAAACATGCCTACCGTTGACCATGGTAGCAACCCCTGTGGAAATGAAGAGCTACTTAATTCCAGCTTTTCATACTTATCAATTTTCCTCCAATCAAAATTAGAAAAATCCCTATTTCCTACTTAGTGAATGCTTTTCTTTCCCCTGCTTCCTACTTAAGACACCTTGCACCTTACTGATTCTTGTGCTTTTTTCTAACCCAATGTGTTACCCTTAAAGATGAAACCAAACCAAATGAAAATGTATTTTCCCCAGATTGCCTAAACCCATCAACACGAAATACCAACCTTCTGACAAAAGTTTAAAAACACAGCTTTAACCTGATTCATGTCATAAAGTTGGGAAAGTGCAGTGTTCATTTTTCCTGCATTGATTGGATACTTGTCCAATGGATAAGCTCAAACCATTTCACCAGGAACCTTGAGGCCCACCCACATGACTGGTCTGAGAGACAGAGGGACTATTCACACCAGGAGAAAAATATACAGAGAACTGCAATAAGCCATTCAAAAGGTCTGAGGCAGGGAAGAACCTTGACTATCAGCTTATGAGCGTAAAGATGGTGAACTGTGTAACAAAACACGTATGTAAAACTTCTAAAACAGCTCCTTCTCTTTTTAAACCCAGGCTCTATGAACATACCTGTGATCTCAGTCTTTTCCTCTTCAACGATGCACTGCTTGTTTCTAGTGGGGGCACGTCTCATACTCCGTTTGAAAGGACTTCAAAATCAACCTACCAGTTCATTGCATCAGTGGCCCTTCACAGACTACTCATCGAAGATATTCCAGATTCCAAATGTATGTATTCTTTTCCTCCCAAGAGTTAAATACCTTTAGAAAGCTACATTATATAAAACATATTAACTATTAAAATAGAGAAGCAGGACAAGAACTAGAATTTGACAGCTTGCAAATAATTTCCCAAATACTTCTAGGGTCGCATTAATGTAAACTTTCATCTACCTCTAAAATATCAAAAGAAAGGAATGCTGGCATTGTCAGACACACACCCTAGACATTAAGAAAACAGCTTTCAAAAATCACAAAGGGGGCTTCCCTGGTGGCGCAGTGGTTGAGAATCTGCCTGCCGATGCCGGGGACACGGGTTCGAGCCCCGGTCCGGGAAGATCCCACATGCCGTGTAGCAACTAGGCCCATGAGCCACAACTACTGAGCCTGCGCGTCTGGAGCCTGTGCTCCGCAACAAGAGAGGCCGCGAGAGTGACAGGCCTGCGCACCGTGATGAAGAGTGGCCCCCGCTTGCCACAACTAGAGAAAGCCCTCGCACAGAAACGAAGACCCAACACAGCAAAAATAAATAAATAAAACTCCTACCCCCAACATCTTAAAAAAAAAAAAAATCACAAAGGGAAACAACCCTACATCATTGTGAAGGATTCTTTGAAGTAGTCTGACAGGAGAGCTGGAGTCCTTAACCATTAGTCTATTTTGCTTGAGGATACAATTTTAGGTTTTTATCTATTATTTTTCCATTCTACTAGGACTAAGTGATTTTTGCAGATCTGACTGTACCTCTTCTTCCGTAAGTTCATATTTAAGAGTTCTTCTATAAAGGATCGATTTGTAAAGGGTATTTAATAACAAACATTTCATTCATAATAATCTCAACAGAAATATCATTTGTTACAAAAAGAAATCCTACTTAAACCGACTGTACCTATTTTTAGTTTTTATCTTACATTCTACTTCCCAATCTTAAAAGGATCCGTATCTCTTTCCTATATTTCTGTTAGGCCAGGCAATCTGAATGTAACACCTCTCATTCCAATATTCTTCACTGCATGTGAAGGTAGAACTTAAGGTTAAAGCCAGAACCAAGATCTTAGAGAAGGAATTTATCTAAAAAGGTCTGCTTCCCATTAGCTTCAGCTCCATTTAAAATCTGAGGATGAGAAAAAATGAACACTAAATGTGGGAATAAATATTTCACCTAGAAGACAAACTCAGCTAAGAAGGGTTAGTTACCCATAACATGTATGACATGTCTCCTTTCACCTCCCCTTAATCAGTTATGCTATATGTCAGAACATCATAATGTTAGCTAAAAGTGGGCATTCAGCTAAGTCACTGGCTTAATTCTGTCCTGGCCTCATACCAAGGTGGCCTAGGTCTAGCTCTCAGCATTTCTTATCTACAGTTAACTCTTAGTAAAGACCTTTACTGGTCCCAGTACCTTCTGGAATTAAAGAACATTGCATCGTCTATCACTTAGTCTTTAAAAATAATTGCTAATTAAACAATTATAATGTAAAGACAAGACTATTTTAGACTATATTTGAATAATTCAGTAATTTAGGAAGTTATTTTCTAAACTGGATTTGTATTTGTTTGAATCTTTTTAATTTTCAAAAAATTCTTCAAGTTGACTTGAATTTTAAAACATTTTCTCCTTTTGATTTTTACCTGCAAAGACTAATTAGTGTACCTCAAATGTTTTACTTTTACAGATATCAAGGAATGCATTTATTCTTCAAGGTCCAAAACATGAATGGATTTGTGCTACAGAAGTTGAGGATGATAAATTCCTGTCGTCAGTACTCCAAAATGCCATCGAAAGTAGTATGGAAAAGTGAGACTGGACTTAAAACACTGGGAGTTCAACCTGCCCTGGCAAAGACAGACAGCATGTTATTTTCTGTTCCAGAAGATCCAGTAAGGAGCAGAATGATTATTTGTCATGGATGATGGGAGGATGAACTAGGATGACCCATAAAGCTCTTCCTAACTTTTAAACTTCATCATCTATGCTCAATTATGTGAAATGCACAGTAAGAAAAATTTGCGTACGATATTTTGAACCACTTCTTTTGGTAGTTATTTTTCATGAACAGTATTATTTAGAGTAATCTGACAGACAGAACCTAAGACTGAATAAGGATATTGGGTATTTAAAATTTTGTTTTCTGATCTAATGAAAAATAAAGTCATAATGAAAAGTGTTTCTTAAATGATCAGAGAAATGTCTTTATCTGTTGGTGATTTACCAATTATCTTTAACATTTTCATGAAATAGTTATGGACTTAAAAAATATGTATAAGAAATATAACTGGGGGCTTCCCTGGTGGTGCAGTGGTTGAGTGTCCACCTGCTGATGCAGGGGACACGGGGTTTGTGCCCCGGTCCGGGAAGATCCCACATGCCGCGGAGCAGCTGGGCCCATGAGCCACGGCCACTGAGCCAGCGTGTCCGGAGCCTGTGCTCCGCAGCGGGAGAGGCCACAGCAGTGAGAGGCCTGCATACCGCAAAAAAAAAAAAAAAAAAAAAAAAAAGAAATATAACTGGTACTTTATTTAAAAACTTGTCACATATATCCTTAATATGAATGTACTCCTCCAGAGAGCATTAAAAATACACCACTATACAGTACTAAAAATTTTTCTGTAACTTTTAAGTGGTCTTTTGTTGCAAAATTAAATTCTTAGACCTTCCAAATAAAAAGATTAAAAAATTTGTTACACTGTTAAATTAGAAGGCTGTTTAGCAGGGGGTGTGGGGAGGTACCTTTTAAAAAACAAAACTTGCCTGTAATGGAATTTTGCTGAGTAAAAAAATGAAGAAATTAAGACAACTGTTTTAAAACAGAGAAAAATAAAAATAGGTATTGAGTAGTTTTCTGGGCGCTTAAAGCCTTCATTTAATTATTTAATAAACTGAAACTATAACCTGTTAGCCACTTTGAAACTTTAGCTGATATATGCAGTAGTAAAAATATTTTTACTTAATAATGATAGATAAAGTTGTATTAATCTAGGAAGCTTTTGGTTGTCAGTCTCCTTTTTGCTTCAAATTCTCCTTTAAGGAAATGAAATTTACTAGTACAGTCTAGGATTGTGAACTAGGCTATTTTAAACATTTTCTTCTTTCAACAAAATACAAATTCCTTCTAATTCTTAAAAATTTAAATTCTTGTTAAAAAATGTACAAAAGTTAAAATACTGTTTTTATTAGTGTAAAATCACACTTTTGATTCTTTTATGATATATCCATGCAGCTTAACATCTATGATGCCACACACAGAAGAAAACGTTAAAGGAATATCTGCTGTTAGTCAGCAATAAATGCAAACTTACAAATGTGATCAAAATGAAAATATCATCTAATACAAAACAAATCCTGAGACGCTACATTATCCTGAATAGGACAAACTTCAGAAACCCTTTGTTAACAGGAAAAACCTCTCTCTATGGCAAAAGAAGAGTAACAAGATAGCTCAAGATAAACTAGAAATCTTAAGGAATTTCCATTTATTCTGTGAATAATTAAGGTCCTCAGAAATTTTAAAACATATTACTTGAAAAAACTTGTAGAGGCTGATGAGCATAAGCTTCTAATTGAGAGTTAAGTACATAAATCATGCAAATAGTGGTGATGTTTGCAAGTGGACAGTACTTACGTTGTTTGTGGTGTCAACACTTTCCCTTTGCTTCTAGGGGACAATTTAAAAAGGCCTGTCTTCACAGTTAATTTGTAAGTTTACATGACTGCTGTGGAATTAAAATCTCACACACAAGCAAGTTTAAGTCACAGGTGAAACTGATCAAATTTTCACAAGGAAAACAAAATCTGCCCCCAAGTTGATGTGGAAAAGTCTGCAAGTACCATGTGACTCTTGAAGAATGTTAATTATGGCAGAGCTTATGGTTAACGAATGCCTTATACCATATAGTTCTTTCAAATCAAAAATTAAATAGGAAACGCATCTTAAAGATTTTTGGATTCTTTATGTTAAGTACTAAACCTAAAGACAAACTGACAGTTTATTTAATTTTGTCTCCTTTTGTAAATATTTCTGAGTCTGTGCTCGAGGTGTAAATGAGAAGCCCGTTCTGTAAATCCAAGCAGTGAGCGGTTCTGGCCACGTAAGTATAATGGACCAATGTTATGGATGTACTCCTAACGCTACGGAGCAACAAGGGTGGGCTGTGCCAACAAACACAACATACCCTCCACGAAGTCATCCTGACCCTTTTATTGTTGCAATTAAAAAATAAAAGGTACTTAAATACAATGGTGAACACATATGGCGAAACAGAATCATAAAATTTAATGTTGAATTAAGCAGTGAGCTGAACGTTTGGGTCTCCAAATTGGCTTTGAACCCAAAACCGCTTAAAAATGGGTATGTTCACAGTTAACGGCAATTGGCTTATAGGTGAGAGAATGGTCGAAGCTGTTCCAGTTGAACTTCCAGGGAAATTCTCTCCTCAAGAACATCCTGAAAAAGATGCAAAGCCAAGTTACGTTTCAACATGTATAAAAATGAAGGCACATCTAACAACAGCTCTGCATTCAGTAAAACAATTTAAATTTGTTAAGAAGAGGAAGGACAACTTCATATTTTAAAAGGATATTTTACTTTAGAAATGTAGTTTCTTTATATGTATGTAATGTTAAAATGTGATCTTAATTAAATCTTTATTTCTTAAGTCAGGGCAATAAAATGTTGTTTGTTTCATTATCAGAAAAGCCAATATTTGCAAATGATAGTTACTGATGCATGAATTTTGCATAACGCCTACCCCTGTAGTAACCGTAGATGAATCAGTTAACACAGATTCTTTCCCCTGGTGATTACATCTGGTCATAACAACTCCTGAACCACCTTTTGAGTTTCAGTTTCACAATGAATAAATGTATTTTGTAATCAGAATTTCTAATTACTGTTGATTTTGAGCAGACTTTTCAGATAGCCCACAACTTCTAATTCATCCATTTTCCTTTTTTCTTTTTCTCTATCATACTAATAGAATAGTGTTTTAACCAGGATGATCTCTTCCTATTTGGTACCATACTTCCTATTTTCTGTCCTCAGAGATAATGAGAAAAGTGATTTTTAAAATAGCTCCTATATACATGTTGCTATGATTTTCCTTAGTTCTTCAGAAAATCATGCATTAATAAAACTTTCATCTTCGAGGTATGGTACTAGCAAGCTTGTCATGAGTTTTACATTCTTCCTTTACAGTGGACCAAATTCATAATCATAGAACAGCTATGAATATCTTCTTTGATCAGAGAGTTATACAAGAATATTATTCCTTTAACATACATTTATCAAATGCCTAACATGTGCAAGGTTTTGGGGACAGAGACAAGATAGCTACAAATCTATCTAGGACAGTCTCAGTTTATCTCTGATGTCCTGGCCTATTAACACATCTCTCTCTTTTCTCTCAAAAGTACCTTGGTTTGGGGACTTCCCTGGTGGTCCAGTGGTTAAGACTCCGTCTTGCAGTGCAGGGGACACTGGTTCGATCCCTGGTTGGGAAACTAAGATCCCACATGCTGCGGGGCAATTAAGCCCGTGTGCCGCAACTAGAGAGCCCACGCGCCACAACTACAGAGCCCATGTGCTCTGGAGCCCACACGCTACAACTAGAGAAGTCTGTGCACCACAACAAAGCGAAGTACCCGCACGCTGCTACAAAAGATTCTGCGTGCTGCAACTAAGACCGACGCAGCCAGAAAAAAAAAAAAAAATGTACCTTGGTTTGAACATTATATGGTCACCCTAAACAGAAATGATTATGGTTTACCCTCAACAAGTTCAGTTTTACTAGGACAGAGAGACAAATGTGCCATAGATATGGACAATGTGATAAAGGCTACATAAGGAATATGAAAAGAATGTTATGGGACTCAATAACTCTGTATTCATTTTACATTTCAATGGACTCTTTCCTCATCCTTGTGGTTTACAACCTTGCTACTCAAAGTGGAGCCAAAAGTCCAGCAGCAACTTCAGCACCTGGAAGCTTATTAGAAATTGCAGAATTCTCAGGTCCCACTCCATACCTGATATAAATCAAAATTTTCATTTTAACATGACCCCTAATTAAGCATATATACATTAAGGTTTGAGAACCACTGGTTTGTAAGACATGAATGCTTAATAATGTTGATGAGTCATAAATGATTCTGGCTGTTAGCTTTTTTTGTAGGGATTCAAAGAAATCATGGTTAGTAGTAAGAAAAACAAACTCATTCCTCTCAAGTACAGATGACAGGAGTACACACTGGCGCTAAGCACCATTTCTATTTAAGACTTGTCTTTTCTACTTTAGAGATGATCTAAATTGCCCCCATCCCTCATCTTTAGACCTGTTTAAGTCATTTTAATAGAATCTGAGTTGTCTTTGATAAAAGGGTAAATTAACAATACTCAAATCATTTTAGAATTAGAGTGTAGAGAGCCACACATGTGATACTGGAGGTATCCGAGGTCACAACATTTCTGCTCTTGGGTCTCATTATGAAAGTTAAACATTTTAGGAATATGATGCCTTATATACATGTAGGATAAGGCAATCATACCAGAATACAGTACAGGAAATTCTTTTTACTATTAAAGGACTCAAAGGCATATAAAACACTTCAGATCTACACTTCTCTTGCTATGTGTAAAGTTTCATACTAGCTAAGAATTGCTGGATCTCCTCCAAGTTCCAGTTCAACACTAAGAGGCTCTGAGTCCATGGAACTTCCCAAATAAAGATTCAGAAACTACATTACCTTTAATTGTTGCTGCAATTCACTATTCAATCTGGCCAAAACTGTGTTGGTTTCCTTATTGCGTCTAATTGACGCCTGAATAGCTTTCTTATCTTTTCCAACAGACCTGAGAAGATAAAAAAAATTACCTTCATTTTTTATCTTTAAATTCTCTCCATTCTTCCCTGATCTCTAAACCCAGAACGCAGAGGAAGCATCTTTGCCTTGTTAGCATAGCTCAACCTCACTTGCTCAGTTTTAATGCTCCACCAAAAGTATCTAAGCTTCAGAGGCTTAATTATTGTAGTTGTTGTTTTAATGATTATTCTGTACAATCACCTGAGTTTAAGTCAGTCTAGAGCAAGCATCAGCAAACATTTTCTGTAAATGGTCAGACAGTTAAGTATTTTAAGCTTTGCGGGCCATACCATTTGTGCTGAATGTTCTTCTTTTTTTGGTATCTTTTCTTTTTCTCCTCTCTTTTACAAAAATGTAAAATCCCATTCTTACCTCCTGGGCCTTACAAAAACAGGCCATGGGCTGACTTTGGCCCAGAGCCCTTGTCTGCCAATCCCTGGTCTAGAACTACCACAGTTAAAACATCAGTGTTACTGTGCACTGTAATTTCTTTTAAAGGTTAAGATTAAAAAAAAAAAATTTTATTATATTTTATTTTTGGCTGCGTTGGGTCTTCGTTGCTGTGCCTGGGCTTTCTCTGCTTGCAGTGAGCGGGGGCTACACTTCGTTGTGGTGCATGGGCTTCTCAGTGCAGTGGCTTCCCCTATTGCGGACCACAGGCTCTACGTACGCAGGCTTCAGTAGTTGTGGCTCGCGGCTCTAGAGCGAAGGCTCAGTAGTTGTGGCGCACGGGGTTAGTTGCTCCGCGGCATGTGGGATCTTCCCAGACCAGGGATTGAACTCGTGTCCTCCGCGTTGGCAGGCGCATTCTTAACCACTGCGCCAGCACAGAAGTCCCTCTGCACTATAATTTTTAAAGTCTGCTCCAGGATTTGCAATAGAGTGTAAAAATGGAATTGGAATTGAACTTAATAATAGAAGGGAAAAAAGTGGGAAGAATATTCTACCCGCTCAAAAATGAGAAGACTCTCAAAGAGGAGCACTGAAAGCCTACGCTCACCTACAGGACTAGTCTGACCATAATTCCTTTCAGTTTGATATTTTTAATTGCTGTGCTTTTTGTTTCTAGTAGTTACATGTGTTTAGGAATGGCTTTGATTACCTAGGAATAGAAGGTTGTGATGCAAGAACAGCAGCTAGGACACCTGTCTTTTGTGTATGTTCATCAACTTCTGGCCTTAATTCATCTTCTGATTTTAATCTCCTTCGAACAGGTTTAGGTGGTGGAGCAAGAGGTGTTGTGCCTTTGCTCTAGGAGACAAGAATTCCATTCATAATGATTATGATTATATCATAATGATAATTATGAATTCCATTCATAATTTCTTGAAGACATTCACAGTTAGCACTTTGCCAACATCATATGGTTTTGTTAAGCCATTCATTCTCCAAAAATTAAGAGTCACCTGTCCTACTTTGAAACAATTTATATATTTGTGGCAACAACTGACTTAAACTGCAATGGGAAAGAACGTTCCTAGTGACACTACAATTGTAAATGTACTTACTAGACAAATTTTTTTATAGGGTGACATAATAAGCTCCTTGAGGCCCGAATTCTGTGACTCAAAGCTATCATATTCAGTTTTAACATAAATATGATACACTCGATATATACCTGTTCAATAACTATAAAAGGGAGTCTCCAGAAATATGCATCCATTATCTCCATAGGCTTTCCTACTCAAAAATCCTAAGACATATTATCTTAATGAATAAAACAATTTATAAAGAAGTGGAAAACTAGGTAATTCTTTAAAAATCCATAACTAAGATGCACAATAATTATAGTTTTTGAAAATGAGTGGACATTTTATTGGTAACTGTGAATGTGTCCTCAGCAGAATCAAATATGGTATTCTGGTATTTACCACAACCTGATTTGACCTGTTAATAAATAAAAACAAGAGCCAAATGCCATCTCTTTGGTTAAGTGCTATTTTTAATTTATTGCCATTAACTGACAAAAATAAAATTCACTATTAAAAAAATCACAGAACTACTAAATGTAGTAAAAATTAAAGTGTCCAGAAAGTAGAATTTAAGCACTTTCAGAAACACTCACTGTTTTCATGACTACTGGGAATGTCTTAATGATGACAAGAAAAAGTTACCAAAATTTTTTTCTCAAGGGGAAGTGTCCTGATATCTGTAATTTACTTTGAAATGCAAGCAACAGATAAAAAGGACTGATATAGTTAGAGAGAAGGATGGAGATATAAAGCAAGTATATTAACACAAGGAAAAATATATATTTTCTATTTCTTTAATTTTGTATTTATGTGAAATGAAGACCATTCACTAAACATATTGTGACAGTCATTTCATGACGTAAGTAAGTCACATCTTTATGCTGTACTCCTTAAACTTATACAGTGTTGTGTGTCAATTACATCTCAATAACACTGGAAGAAAAAGTACAGTAAATACTAATGGTATAATCAAGGTGTGGGTTTACTAATATACAATGTAAAATTCTTTCAACCTTTCTGTATGTTTAAAATTTTTCATAATAAATTTTTGGGAAAAAAAATCATTCCTAAGACAGTTAAAGAAAAAGAGCACAGAGTATAACATTAACCTTAAAGGGTTGATAATTTTTCCCTATTATACTCATAACTGCAATAAGAGAAACTGAATATGACAAATAAGGAAGTTCTACTTTATATGTTTGAAAGACTGTAATAAGCACATAAGATTTGAGAACCTGTGGCATGCATTAATACAAATGATAGGCTATCATCTCTATCTCTAGGTGGACTGTGTTCTGAGATGGACTAGGCATATTACAGTTAAAGGCAGTGGAATGAGTTAGATCATCTCGAACTTTATTTCTAAGATTTTCAAATTATCTCATATAACTTTTCATATGCATAAAATGATCAATATTTAAAAAGACTTCTGTATACCACATTGGCGGGAGCGCTAGCAGCTGTCTTTTCTTCAATTTTACTATCTGTTTTGGCAACTCGAAGAGAACTTGCAGGATCAGAAGCTTTTTCAACCTAGAGATGAATATATTATTGTCACAAATTATATATAAGTAATATACATATATGAATAAATATACATGTAACAAATCAGAGAGTTAAATGTTTATAAAATATTCATTCTAACAATAAGAAACGTGAGATGAAGATGAGAGGGAATTTGAGAATACCTTATAAAATGATCATTCTCTACTACTAAAGGGCAGAGAGGGGAGGTAATAAATCTCTGAGGGGGTGGGGGGCGGCTGAGGGTGCAGCACTGTCTGGGAAGTTCTTTGGTTGGGGGAGGGGAAGCGTCCATTCCAGGCGAGTAAGTACCAGTACCCTGTACACACCTGCACTCCCCTTAGGCCCACCCTGCCTTCCTGGAGGTGCAGCCCATTTCCCTAGTAGCCCCAGGCCAGGCAGAAAGTTGCAGGATTGAAGAAGTGGCTAGTAGAAAACCTTCCATGGTTCAGACCTATAAGAACACTTTGTCTAAATTACGCCAGTCAAACAATCAGATTTTTGGATGTATTAACAGAAGATCAGTATAAACTGAAACAATCAGAATGGACTTCAGAATTCCCCTGTTCCCTCCAACTCCACATTTACACTTAGCGAAGACAGGGATCCCTAGAGAAGTTCTTGCTGCTAGAACTAAAGAGTCTCCCAGAACACTGTCTGCAAAGATTAAATTTCGACATCCTGTAGTCTGTTAAGTCTAACTAACGTGACTTCCTCTCATACAATCTCCACCAAATCACACAATCAAATGCTTAGCGGTAAGATGCAACCCCCCATAAAGT
Organism: Phocoena phocoena; assembly: GCF_963924675.1. Classification (NCBI taxonomy): domain Eukaryota; kingdom Metazoa; phylum Chordata; class Mammalia; order Artiodactyla; family Phocoenidae; genus Phocoena; species Phocoena phocoena. The sequence continues at coordinate 24,846,613 of NC_089230.1, read as the reverse complement.
GACTTAGTCTCATACAAACTGAGTGTAGCTATGGTAACCATAGCCTCTTATTATACAGAAATATTCACCAACTCACACGAGATGTTTAGCATTAAGGTACAACTCCCAGAACAGTGTTTTAGCCAAGACCAGATGGTTGTGTTTGTGTCTTTTCATGTGACAGCTACCCCTCACCCAGATTTTGATTCTTATTAAGCATTTTATGCAACCAGCAGGTATCTGAGGCCAATAAGAAATTGAGAAGCACTGACCTAGGGAATATAAATCCTCTAAAAGAAGCAGCAGCAGATATTTTACTCGCTGATGTCCCTTCTATTATTTGCTCTTTTAGGGGTTCCTCTGAGCATGATATGAGAAGATTCCCAGCAGAAAATTAGATAAGCCCTTGAAAACTGACCGGCAAGACCTCTGGATGCTTCTCGGCTTCATCATCTTGTTCTTCATTTACATTTGATGCAGCAAATACTTCAAATTGGCTGAAATCTGCAAAATTTGGTTGTTCTGGTATCTGCTGAGGTGAGGTACTAGTGTGAGTTATTAGGCCATCGGCATCCACCGGGCGATGCACGACGGGACCAGCAGCCTATATGAGGGTTTAGGATATAGAGGAACAGACATTTTATTGGTGTTATCAGTGTCAGAGAGTAGCCTTCTTTTTCTCTGAAAATTTATTATAAGGATGCTCTTTTTACTAGCTGAAAATTCAGGGAGGTGAGGTACAGTAACATTTAGCTCTAAAATACCTTAAGTGAAATGCTAAGACACTAAAAAAATTAAGATGACAAACCTCCAATACAAAAGATACTTCTACAAAATTCTTATTGCAAAGAAAGGGCATCACAGGAGAGGGGAAGTTCTGGCCCTAATCTCTGATTCTCCCCATGCATCTATTTTTTTCTTAATCGGGCTACTGCATAATTGTTCATTCTTTAAAAAAGCTATTTTTTTTAAATGTTCCATTTGTTTCTAAAGAAAATTTTTTTAAATTTTTTTTTTTTTTTTTTTGCGGTACGCGGGCCTCTCACTGTTGTGGCTTCTCCCGTTGCGGAGCACAGGCTCCGGACGCGCAGGCTCAGCAGCCATGGCTCACGGGCCCAGCCGCTCCACGGCATGTGGGATCTTCCCGGACCGGGGCACGAACCCGCATCCCCTGCATCGGCAGGCGGACTCTCAACCACTGTGCCACCAGGGAAGCCCAAAGATTGTTATTTTTGAAGTGTGAAAACCCGTGCTCTAGCTACTCTCTGACACTCCAGTGCACGTTTCTTCAATTTGTCCTCCACTCCTTTGCCAGATCAAATCTTCTAAAGTCTTCAATTGAAAAATAAATTTATTGAGTATCTACTTTTGGCCAAGCACTATGGATATAATAGCGAATAAACAAGTAAGGCCCATCCCCTAATAAAGCCTAGTGCAGGACAAGAGATAAATAAACAAGGGTTTAAAATACTGTGTGAGGAGTTTTATGACAAGGGAAGTAAGTACAGGATGCTACAGGAATAAATCTGAAGTCTTTTTAAAAAGTCCCTTTAAAAATTCTCTATATCCTATAAGAAAAATTCCACCTTCTTAGTATGACATAGGAGATGCTCTGCCCCTTTTCCACCTCTTTAATTTCCTTTCCCATGACTCTAGTTGTACTGAACTCAATGGTTTTTCCTTGAAGAATATGCCAGACTCACCTTACACCTCTATGCCATTCCTTCTGGTTGTAATGCCCTCTCCCCAAGAAATACCATTTTATCTTTCAAGTCTCTGCTTAAGTCTAACTTACTTCATTTTACTTAGACCTTTTCAATGTGATCCCTGACTTTACCAGCTAGAAAAGCTGTGCCGAAGTATTTTATAAATATGTCTACTGCAGCACTTTTATTATAATTGTTGTTTACAGTTCTGTCTCTTGCACTAGACTGGTTCTTGAGTCAAAGAGACCAACTCACTGGGTTTCACAGCTTAACACAGTAAAAGCATTTTTGTTGGCACTTTAGATAAAATAAATACTGGAATATTCAAATTTCAGTGTCTTTGATGATTAGGAAACCATCTTTTTAACTGCAAATAAGCAACTTCATTATAAGAATCTAACTCAGAAAAATCAACCGAACTCATTCATGTAAAAGGTAGCCAGTCAGTCACATAAAACTAAGCTATATTCCAGAATCTATCCTGGAACATAACAGTTTTATGCAGATGCAAACAACTTCGACCTGGCAGGAGGGTTGCAGAAGTCATCTGACACTTCCTTCACTGACGCAGTAACAAATCCAGGGAGATGCAGGGAGGTTACTCTGAGTCACTGTTAGATCCAGGACATAACGTGGACACCTCATATCTCCCAGTCCATGGCTCTTTCCTCTAAACCCTCCTTTGTCAAGACATTATCATTTGGTTCACTTCTGAGCTTCTTTCAAACAATAAATCATTATTGGAATCCTTATCTTCTAAAATAAGACCTAGCTTCCCTGAATTATTATTTTTTTAATAAATGTATTTATTTATTTTTGGCTGCGTTGTGTCTTTGTTGCTACGCTCGGGCTTTCTCTAGTTGCAGCGAGCAGGGGCTACTCTTCATTGTGGTGTGCGGGCTCCTTTTTGCGGTGGCTTCTCGTGTTGCGGAGCACGGGCTCTAGTCGCACAGGCTTCAGTAGTTGTGGCGCACGGGCTTAGGTGCTCCGCAGCATGTGGGATCTTCCTGGACCGGGGCTTGAACCTGTGTCCCCTGCATTGGCAGGTGGATTCTTAACCACTGCGTCACCAGGGAAGTCCCCTTCCCTGAATTATTAATAAGTGCACATTAAGAATGACAATTATGTAATTCCTGATCTTCAGAATAATTCTAGAATAGAATCAAAGACCTAACAGACAAGTTGACTAAGGGGACTATAAAAACTGATGCTTAGTAGTGAATACCTAGGAGAATTACCTGTGAGGGCTGTGGTCTTGGAGGCACTGCAGGAGGTTGGGCAACAACTCCAGCCTGTTGCTGTCCTGTATGAACACACAAGTCTTCTTTTTGTAAATATATAATTACTTTGCTAATAGAACAGACAGGCTGAATGAATGCAATCAAATGATAAAAGATTTCCAATACCACATATGGTACTGGAAGCCACATATAACTTGTAAAGCTGTCTAGATGTGGTCAGGCCTCATGGCCTCTTCTCAGACCTCATCTCTCTTGCTCTGCTGCATGTGGCACTCTTGTCTTGCTCCTCCCTATTTCCGTAACACTATACATTCTCGGTTTTCTTCCCATATTTCTGATTGCTCTTTAGCTATCAAATACGAAGACTTCCAAATTTTCTCTCATTTAACACTTCAGTCTATTAATTCTATGTAAATGATTCTCAAATAATACATCAATCTTCCCTAATCCACAAGTCCAATTGGCCTGTTGATTATTTCTTTTTTTTCTCATCATTTCAAACGCATAATATCAAAAACAGAACATCATCACGCTCCGTCCTAACTTTTCTATTTCCACCAGCGTGATAACAATACGACCGGTCATATAAAAACTGAAACCTTTGAGTAAGTTATGACTCTTCTTTCTCTTTTGTCATGTAATTTAAGACCTATTAGCTTTACCTCCTTGATACCTCCACATGGTTCTTTTAAAATCTCTTGTGGCATCTCTCAGGTTCCCATCGTTATCATTTGAACTCAATTTAGGTAGTCATTAAGAAAAAAAATTCCCTCTCATTTGATACTTTTTCAATTCAAAATTTTTCTTCATATAAATATCAAAAAATAAGAGAAAATATTGTGTATCTTTAGCTTAATATATTTAATATATATTATGGTTCTCTAACCCCTACCTGTGGTGACTGAAAAGGTCCGATTCATATCTAAAGACGATGATCTAGAATGAGAGGGCTGAGGCCTTGGAGGGGGAGGTGGTGGTGCAGTGTTATCAGGCGACATTCCTGAATGAGACCTGCAAAATTCGCCCCGTTACAATTGGTCATGCTACTGACATTGGAGCTTTTCTTTTTTCTTCTTAAGCATTCAAACTCAGCTAAGCAGCAAAGGGTCTTACTGGTGAGACATTTTCTCCAGAGGACAGACGAGTATTACAACGAACAAACAGTGCTGTTTATTATGTGCACTCACAAGTAGGTATTTAATATAGCAAAGAGTCTTCTTTATAAAGTATAATTATACATTCAACAAAATTTCAAAAAATTTAAAAAGAAAGTTAGTTATTAACATGAATTCAAGGTAGACTTCTAACCTAGTGTAATGTTTTTCCATTCATTTAAAGATAATATTAGTCTGAAAAGCTATTTTCAAAAAAGAGAAACTCTACTTTCAGATATGGTTAGCTTTCAACTTATTTAAAGTTTGGTAAGCGGAGGTAGAATGTGGCTCCACTATGTGAGATGCCCATTCCTGTGTTACCACAGGCCCTCTCATTTTAGAGGTGATTATTTATCCTCATGCTCAACCCTCTCTCGAGATTCACTTACTGGCCACCAAAGTCTTCTATGTATTCTGAAAAGAGTCTCATGGACTTTAGCAATCTGATCCTCACTATTAGGAATAAAAAGTAGACTAAAATCCAAACTGGCTGAGAACTCTAAGATATATGAAAAGGCAGCCTTTTGACTGTGTGAGCTCTTCAGAGATTCTATATTACCACTCCCTCCATATATCCTCCAGGAGTGTGGCAAAAGGCTCTTACAATGCGTGAAAAGCGGGGGAGAAAGATGCTTCTGTCCTGTGCACAGTTCTGAGTGGACGGTGAAGCCCTTGTAGACAGAGCCCTTGCTACCCTCACCCTACCCCACACCTTTTTTTGTTTGTGCCTGAGACGTTATATATATAATGCAGATCTTCAGGGTGGGTAGGTAGTCCAACACTGGGCTGTGCTTCCAGATGACATTTTAAAACACTGAATTCTTTTGGTACTTGCCCATAAGGCTATGAAAGGAAATCTGCACATTTCTTACTTAAATAGACTCTCACTGATGAGCTACAAAAAGGACTGTATTCAACCACTACTGCCAAGAAATTATCAGCTCATTTTAAACCTTCCACAGAATACCATGAAGACATAACGGTTCCTTTTGTTTTCCTATTAAAGTTGGAAAGAATCAAAATCATTTCCCTTTTACATAAATCAGTAGGTAACCTAACAGCCTTTAGAGAAGTGCAGAACTGAAGAATAGAGAAAACTAACTTATACTTGGTTTTAAATAATTTTAAATATTAAAACGTTAACAAGATATTTTAATTATACTTTTTATTGACAGAAACACTAACCTTTGATGAGCTACATTGTTCCCAATCTGTTCTGGATCCGAAGTAAAAGAGTCTGAACTACTGTAACCATCTGCTGATAAATGGGATATATCCTATTTAATAATAATCATTTATATAACTGAATTATTGTTTCAAATCAGAGATATTCAAAGATTGGCTAACACGTTAACATTTCATCATAGTATTACTAACTGTAAAAAATTAGGTATAAATCAAATAAATCATGGACTATTTACACAACACAATACTATGCACAGCGAACAAGTTACAATCTAAAAAAGTTATTATTTAATAACAGAGAAATATTCAAAATAAGTTACATGGAAGGAGGATAGAAAACAGTACATATATTACAGTTTCATTTCATATAAGAATATAACATGCACAGAATGAGGATTAAGGTTGACAAGGAATGCTAATCACGGTCACTCGCAGAATAGTGAGATTACAAGTAATTTTCATATTTTTATTTATTACATTTCTACAAGTGTGAATAACTTTTGTAATGAAAAAATTCATTTTTAAAGAATAAATTAGAAATATCTTAAGTAAAAAAGCTAACTTAAAAACTGTTAATGTAAAATTTTTAAAAATTTGACAAGGGAATAAAATGTGCTTAGACAATAATAAAATTTATGAAATTAACCAGAGGGTACCAATTTTTCACCTGAGGTAATATCATTTTCAATTTCCTCAAAGTCTTATGAAGGAGAAGAGAATCCCAGAAGAGACTAAGAGTTGTGAAACAGTAAAGAAGTTTTAAAATAGAAACTCTAGGGATAATTTGAAGAAATACTACTCATACCTTTCAAGAGTGATAAATTGAAGGGACTGGTTATTTGGTTTAGTTTCATTTCAAAATGTATCCCTTTCCTTTTTCTTGTCAAATCACTGAGAAGTTTACTTAATTGGTACAAGAAGGATGCTAAAATTAACGAATTTCCATTTGGATGTTCTAATAGGCATCTCAAACTTATCATGTCCAAACCTGAACTCCAACTCCCCCACCCCCCACACAAACCTTCTCCTATCACAGACTCTGTCAATTCCCAGTTGCTAAGATCCCTTGAACCACCCATGACTGCCCACCCCCACCCCTTGACATTCAAGCAAATCCTGTGGTCTTTTCCTACCAAAATCTAACCAGAATCTGACCACTTCTCAGCACTTCTACTGCTACCACCCTAGGCCAAGCCATCATCTTCTCTTGCCTGTATTGTTATAACTGTTTCCTAAAACGGTCTTTCCCTGTTTGAACTCTTGCCTTCTTCTGGCCTATTCCCAATACAGCAGCCAGAATAGTCCTGCTAAAAAAGGAAGGTCAGATTATGTCACTTCTCCATTCAAAACCCTTCTAAATGGCTTTTCATCTTTCTCAGTACAAGTCAGTCTTACACTGCTCCCCAGTTACTATTCTCCCACTTGCTACCTCTACCTGCCAAATTTACTAACTAGTTCTATTTCGGGCATTTGCTTGCTGTTCCCAGTAAATAAGGCATCTTCCCTAAACCAGGGCTTCATATTGGCTGTTCCTTGTGCCTTAAACATCCTTCCTTCAGATATTCACACAGCCCAATTCCTCGTCTCCTTCAAGTTTTAACTCAAATGTCATCTTTTGTAAGGCCTTCTTTGATCACCTTATTTAAAATGTCACTACCTCTCCCCTTTCACAACTTAATTTTTATCCAGAGTGTTAATTATCTCCTAAGATATGAGTCCTTTTTTTCAGTTACCTTCCCTACAGAATGTAAACTCCAAAAGGGCAAAGATTTTTTTGTTTTGTTTTGTTTACTGCTGAATCCTGCGTCTAGAACAGAGCCTGGCACATAGTATTCCATTAACATTGGCTGAATGAATGAATATATACACAATTTCTTGTGAGACAGAAAGAAAGGAGCTAGTGGGAAAGAGACAATGTACAAAATCTGGCTAGTTGAGAGGGATGGCAAACAGGAGGCCTGCCTTGAAGAAGGTTTAGTGGCAATGGGCAACCATTTATTCATACAGAGGGTAGGGTGTTTAAAAGGACTGACTATTCTCTGCATTATCCAGTGAAGATAATATTAAATGGTTATATATTTGAATTATTCAGACTCTAAGTCCAGACTTAATAAACCTCAAATGGAAGATGTAATTCTACCTTTCACTTACCTACAGTATTTCCAGAAGCAAATTTTACTGATGAATTTATCTTATTTTCTTCTGAAAGGTCAGATGTTTTCACAAGTAATGGGCTAGTGGGATTAGTATGATCTAGGAGAGAATTAATAGGTAAAAATACAAGATATAGGTATCTGAATTAATAAATTCATAAACCTCAGAGTACAAGACTTTGTTTCAATACTCCAAAGAAGTAGCAAGTAAATCCATGAAATGTAAGACAAAATAATATTTAATAGGACAAACATAAACCTGTTTATATAGAATTTTGTTTTCTGCCACAACAGAAGATACTTTATAATGAAAAAGTCAATCTGCATGTTCATACTTTGTTAATTTTATCCCTGTAGGGCAATAAGTTAAATAAAACACCACACAAATGACTGTAAAATAAGTAATTTATGTTGTTGACTTACATAGAAAACAAATCTATCTGTGAGAGACCCTAACTAAAACATTTAATCTAAAATGAGGAGAAACTTCAAGAGTTAAAGCAAAATATACTATTTCAAAGTCAAGATTCACTTTAACATACACCTCTTCGGTTAAAAACTGAACATACTTTAAATGTAAATTCACAAGAATGATCATAAAAACCCACAGGGTATCAGAAAAGTCACGTTTTCCAAATGTCCTTATTTAAAAACTTTATAAATTAAATTCAGTAATTTGCTTTTAAAACTGTAATATAAATTTTAAAAAATATACAAGCACACACACACAGTACAAATATAATTGCAGAAAAAGTACTATGTTAAAAAAATAAGCGATTAACAAAAGAAACCTGAACTCAGAATGATTACCTGTGTATTCTGGTTTGATGCTAATCTAAAATATAACCTCTTAAACTAAGACACAACCCAGCAACAGCTTCCTTACCACTGCCAGTCCTTTTAAGTTCCATTTCCTGCATGTGGATTTTGCTTGGAGTCATACGAATGGGAACTGGATGAACAATAGCAGTATCCTACAGACAAATGGGAGGAAATACAGAATTTGTATTAAAAATGCCAAGCAGGTACCCTGAAATAACCAAAAGTAAAAACACTTCAAAAACCGGTAGACAGAGTTCCTCATTCACACTAAGGCAAGCATGAAAATTAATTTTTTAAATAAAAGTTCCAGAATTATATTTTAAAAAGTCAGGTTTTCTGTATATGCCTAATAATTTGATTTGTTTTATAAAAAGTACATTTTAACTTTGAGTGATTAAAGATTTGAGAAGAAAACTGATCTTATAAAAATACAATTCAAGACAATATTCAAAGGCAAAGTGTGAAATGATCTGATGAAATTATACAAATCTGAACCTTTGAGGTTAAAAGGAACTATTTCATGAGAACCCAAAGACTAAGTAAAAGATTGAATTCATTTTCACTAAACTGCTCAAAAAATCTGACACTTTACTTTTTCATATATAAAACAAAGTTAATGAGATGCCTGTCATATTGTAACAGTAGGCATGATACATACTTTCTATAGATTAGTTCTACAGAACTGTTTAAAATTCATGCATAAAACTTCCACAAAAGGAACCCATTTTTTTAAGAGTTAGGATAAGTAACACTCCTACTGTAACATTAATACTTTCCTTAAATTTTTTCATGACTATATTACATCTGATAATTCTCAACATAAGGCATGAGCGGCAAGTCTAGTTAGAGGAGTAAAGGAACTGACAGAATAAACTTCTGAAAAGAGTATAAGGCAATGTATGGCAGCCTCTCCAAAAGGGAAGGAAGAGAGAAAGGTGCATCTGGGTAGCCAGGGAGGCCTGGCCCTGGGAGCTGAGACGTGCAGGGGAGGAATTAGAACGGGATCAAGCATTTGGCTTAACAGCAACAGACCAGCTAAAAAACATGCCTACAGGAGTTCAGCCCCTTCTACTAGCTCATATTTTGTATGTGCTGCTGCTAAAGACTGAACTTGAGATACTTAAATTTCAAATATCTAGTAATCAGTTTAAATTTATAATTTAGTGTGAAGGATAATGACCTTTCAATTTAAGTTGGACACTGTTTTGGTGACAGTATTAACACCACACCTCTGCAAGTTCTAGCATACCATCTCCTGTTTGACAGGTCTCCTTGGCTTATTTGCATAATCTCTAAATTCAACCCATTTATAACAAATGAATTCTTTACTGCAATTATACAGATAAATCCATTTACAGTAATTTCCTGTCCCTACACCAGTGAGATTCTGGACAGGGTTATGTACTACTTAATAAACCTGAACTCACATTTCCCCTACAACTCTAAAGTTACAGTTATAAAACATAAACATAATAGATGGATAAAAGTTTAGATTTCTCACATAAGAATGAGTCATACTCAGGAAATTATTAACAATACATTCAAGATGTTGTTTGTTATGTTTATGGTTATGAAAAACATGGCTTTAAGAATAACTACTATTTTCTTAACTTACAATTTTAATAGCAGAAATAACTGCTGAGAATCAGATTTTAACATTCTAAGGCAATATTAGAGGAGAAAGCATGATAGATTCATGCTTATTCCAAACCCAAAGCACACTAAGAAAAAACAAGCAAGGAAAACTTATTAGATGCTTTAACTCATAATATTGATCTAATATATATTCTGTGTATATGTACACAGTCATATTTATAAAATTTGTAACAGATATATTATGTAGCCTTTTCATATATTTCCAGTACAATAAAGGGAAGTCACAATAATGACCCCCCAAAAAGAAAATCATGAATGTTCTATTCATTCTCTAAATAATTTGCCTAAGTTTCTGTACCAGCAAATCAAGTTCCTATTGCATACTTCAGTCATATAACTAATTGTTGCTATGAGCCTGCAACAGCTTTAATCCAGTGGATCCTGCTACTAGTAGGACAAGGCAATTCCTGGAAGAGCTTTAACATAGATGACCAGGCCCAACCTCAGACTAGTGATCAGAAGCTCGGTCTGTGACTGTGATGCGCAGCAGAAGAAAGAGCTTTGACGTTAAGCATTTCAACACCCAGATGAAGAACCATAAATGCCTGTAAGTCTCTGGGTCCTGAGCACAAGATGCCAAAGTAACACTTTCTCTGCTCCAAATTAGCATCCCCATATTTAAAAACAGAGAAAAAAGTAAAGAGACTGACTGGCAAGCTCTGCTCACTTTCTTCTAACTATCCAAATCACCCAAAGCCTTTAGGAAACCCATTCCTAAACACTCACGGCACATTTGTATCATATATTTAGGTACTTGATTTTATACATCTTCGTACTTTACTGAATATTCTATTGTGCTCAAATATCTACATTTTCTACTTGGCTTAAATCTTACTATCCTGTCTGTCTGAAACCAGCCCTGTCTACTTGCTATTCCTGTGTCACTTCGTTCAGGTGCTCATCATCTCACTCTCTTTTTTTTTTACATCTTTATTGGAGTATAATTGCTTTACAATGGTGTGTTAGTTTCTCCTTTATAACAAAGTGAACCAGCTATACATATACACATAACCCCGTATCTCCTCCCTCTTTCATCTCCCTCCCACCCTCCCTATCCCACCCCTCTAGGTGGTCACAAAGCACCGAGCTGATCTCCCTGTACTATGAGGCTGCTTCCCACTAGCTATCTACTTTACGTTTGGTAGTGTATATATGTCCATGCCACTCTCTCACTTCGTCCCAGCTTACCCTTCCCCCTCCCCGTGTCCTCAAGTCCATTCTCTAGTAGGTCTGTGTCTTTATTCCTGTCTTACCCCTAGGTTCTTCATGACATTTTTTTCCCTTAAATTCCATATGTATGTGTTAGCATACGGTATGTGTCTTTCTGACTTACTTCACTCTGTGTGACAGACTCTAGGTCTATCCACCTCATTACAAATAGCTCAATTTCATTTCTTTTTATGGCTGAGTAATATTCCATTGTATATATATGCCACATCTTCTTTATCCATTCATCCGATGATGGGCACTTAGGTTGTTTCCATCTCCGGGCTATTGTAAATAGAGCTGTAATGAACATTTTGGTACATGACTCTTTTTGAATTATGGTTTTCTCAGGGTATATGCCCAGTAGTGGGATTGCTAGGTCATATGGTAGCTCTATTTGTAGTTTTTTTTTAAGGAACCTCCATACTGTTCTCCACAGTGGCTGTATCAATTTACATTCCCACCAGCAGTGCAAGAGTGTTCCCTTTACTCCACACCCTCTCCAGCATTTCTTGTTTGTAGATTTTTTGATGATGGCCATTCTGACTGGTGTGAGATGATACCTCATTGTAGTTTTGATTTGCATTTCTCTAATGATTAATGATGTTGAGCATTCTTTCATGTGTTTGTTCACTCTCTCTTGATCCCATCAGTCCTTCACATTGTTGCCTGAACGATCTTCCCCAGCTACCTCTTTGGTGCCCCCATCTTATCATGGTACTTCTTGTTAGCTCCCAGTTAAGTTCAGATCCTTGGTCTAGGAAACAAAGATCTTCCCAGTCAGGTTTCAGCCACACTCTTCAGCTCCCCATCACTCCCCTATACGTGTCTACCCTGCACTCTCACTGCACTGAATTCCTGCTGCTCGTGACCTTCTTCTTGCAATGCCCTTGTCCACTTCTGCCAATTCATTCGAAACTCATCATACAAACATACCCTCTTTTGTGAAAACTTGCCCAAACACACTGGGCTGAGTTAGCCCACAGTTCTCTGCCCACAGTTTTGTTCACGGGTACATATGATAATTATCAAAGTCAGCTATATTACAACCATCAGTTTATAATGATTAAGCTGTGGTCTACTTAAGACTGGACTTGTTTTTTGACATCTTGGTATTCCTAGAGAATAACACAGGCACCTGGAAGGGGGCTCCACCAAACCAACTGAGTTGGCTGGGCATAATCAGTGATCAAATGAACTCCCTTTTCCTACCCTGAGTGAGTCCAACATTCTACGGCACTCAAGGTCAGAGATAGTCACGGCAGAGACCAGTGCACTGCACTTCTCGTCAGTCTAGAATTTCCTGGTGGAAACACATTCTACCAGAATAAGCAGTTCAACAAAAGTAATCAGATTGCTGGAAATGAGATATCAGAAACTCAGTTTCATAACAATTCTGGGAGCCTAATAATTAACCATCTTAGTTTGCACGTGAGGTCACTGCCCTGGGTGACGGCTGTCTCTAAGTGCTACAGAGCAGTGTGGAGTCCTTCACAGACAAACTTTATTGAGCAGTATCTACTTATCAAAATTTGGCTTTAAAATATTATTCCATTAAGTGTTTCTGACACTGTAAGGTATGTCAAATTCATATCAGAACTGTAGTGTTCTTTTTCTCCTATGTGAGTCTCTTTTAATCTGAATGGACCTTATTTACTTACTTATAATCCTTATTTATATAAACCTTGCAAAGGATCATTTGGGAATGTGGCCACAGGCTGTGTTCTGTAGACTGGTAACATGTCAGGTAAGAATTAAATGAAGGTTAAGAAACTCAGACCCTCACTGAAAGCAGGGCATTGTACTAATTGAAAGTTTACAGTGAGATTATAGTTTGCCAGCGTAAAAGAAAAAAGATGTTTCTAGGTACCAGATTATAAATATTTAAGACTGCCAACTTTATCAAATTTAGAGGCCTAAACTCAAGTTTAAAATGTCAATTAACCATTTAAAACTTTCTTTCCTAGAGCCTCCTGCCATACTAGAAATAACAAAAGAAAGAATTATGCCATATCATTTAAACACTAGAGCTGGAATTCACAAATTTGGATATTATTTCCAAAAAGTTACAAGAATATCACTGTTATTAAGTCAACTATTTCCCTGCATTTCCTGCCAGTCATGAGTCAATTTAGTTTGCCTCTGAGTTCTAGATTTTTATATTTAATGTTCTTTTCTGGCCTGACAAAGATCATAATACTATGAATTATTACTCTGAATATCTCTTAAGGGTTAGAGAATAAAAGAGTCTCTACTGCTACATCTTCCCCTGTAAAATACTTTTATTAAGTACTTTAAATAAAATTAACTTGACTCTGTAAGTAGGAGATAAGAATAATATGGAGAAATGAAACTCAGAGCTAAAGTAAAACTTTCTTTTAGCTTATAGCACATGTCACTTCCCAAGAAACTTTAATTACTGCTGCTAATAAGCAGTCAAAATTGTTAAGTGCTGCCTTTTTATTTCTCTCCCATTTTTCAGAGACTAAAAGCAAAGATTAATGTCCTTAAAGTAGTAAGGAAAGAGAAGGCCAAAGGCTCAGATAATCTACATATTAATTGGCCCCTGAATAATGAATAGATTATAAAATAGACACTTAAAACACTTCCATACATCATGTTTGAATTCAATATAACAGCATTCTCTATATTTCAAACAGATATAAATTCTTTAAAATTATAAAACACACCAAAGAGCCATTAATTTAAAATGTTGAAGAGGTACTATTATCTTTAAATGCCACTTCTCCCAAATCCATATTAAATAACAAGACTATTTTAACATTTAATTAATAAATGCTGGCTATCTTTGGTCAGAAACATCTAGAAAGAATGCCTTGTGTCACTTTCTCCAATTCTTTTCACTGAATTCATTTTTAAAAATCCTACCTTTACACTCTTCTTCCCTTCCTACTTACTTCCTCTTTTCTTTTTGAAAGGTACTTATTAGCATGTCCTTCTCTTTATAGGAAACAATGAAAAATAAAAGAAAAAGCAGGAATGAACAGTGAGAAGACTGTAACAGCTACAGTATAGAAGTTTTCAAATAACTTGAGGGACGGGTGGGGCATATATGAAGTTCAATCTATGGGACAGAATTTATTGTTTAAATCAGGATGTGAACTTTGTAGCATTTTCAAAGCAACACAGTGAACCACAGGAAGACAAGACAGAGCCTCCTCTGCACAACTGGAATCTTTGACCAACAGCACTATTGTTTTGCTGAACTTGATTCTCCTGTAACAGGACTCAACGTACTAATTAAGTCAAAGCTGTACCATCTGGACTGTTAAAATAAAAGATGACACTGCATGTTTATATACATAGCACATGTTACATGATGTGTAAGCATACAAATAAAATAGTATTTACTGTCATAACACTGCAATAAGCAGTATATGTTTAATAAAACATACACTCAATTAGCAAATGAAAACAAGGTCAACTAAATCAACTGTCACAAAATGCTCCTTTAGACACATGTATCAGATTTTAAAAACATAGATTTCTCTCATTAAAATAACTAGAAAATACAAAGAATGGTAAAAAAAAAAAAAAGTTCTTTCCACCATTAAACACACAAAAATTGAAAAGCCTGCCACCATTTCCCTCTAAGCACTCCACTGAATCATGCATATCAGCTAAAAACCATAATGAATGAAAATTTGGGTTAATAAAATTAATTTCAAACAAGCAAGCTAAGTGATTGACTTACAGGATCAGCTGGTGCAATGTTAGAATCAAATTGGGTCAGAGTTTGTGAGCTTGAAGAGCGTTCACTAAATGTCTCCCACTGCTGAACAGACAGAGGAGAGACAAGTCAGCATGATGAGAAAGATGGAGTAAAAGATCACCGGAGAAGATTTAGCAAAGTAATTCAGAGGTTGCACTGCAAGTTGTGTTTCGTAGGCCTGACAAAATTCCGTAAGTTCTGTTTTTCCATAAACATTCTACGCTATCTATGCTGGGTCATCTTGTAATGTAAAGTGAGCAGCTTCACGATCAAATGTACAGTAACAATTTATTGCAATCTCTATGGGAGAGATTCAAAGCCTTACAGAATTCAACTCAAAACACAATAAAGGAACAGAGTCTAAGTGGTATAAATGGTGACAAAAGAAAAATATAAAGGGGTTTGTCTTGACTAGAGAAAGAATAACTTCAAATCCTTCTTTTAAAATCCAAATGTTAATGCACTGATTTGGTGGTACTAATGAATTCTGAGTATCAAAGTTTTGGTCAAAACAAAGCAAGTCAGTGCGACTTGCCAGTGCGACCCCTGAAAGATGATTCTATTATGTATGTGCACATATTCTGTACATATGTACAGATATTTAATAAAATATAATTGAGATAAAATGCAAAGAATTCTGGAATTAATGTAAGTTTGAGCTTATGTCAATCTGTAGCAAGTCAACCCCTGTAATCAGCATTATGAACAGGGCCATGCCAGACCACAAGACAAAACTGCCAATCAGGCACCCACCTCCAACCCCATGCTAGAAAAATCAGAATGCGGCCACAATGAGAGCAAATCAAGCAACTGAGTATGTGTTATATATAGAAGATGTATTTTGATATGAAATACTACTCTTCTAAAAGAGGTACACAAATATCATACCTCAAATTAGGTGGAGTGATAAGTGATTATTAATTTTAGTAAATTCCATTTGAAGATCTTAGTAATAAACAGTATAGGATTTTATATCAAAATCATATTAAAATTATCATTAAAATTTGATTCTTAAGAATTACCAGTTATACTCTGAAGAAGGAAAAACATCTGCACATATACAATATATACACATGAATGTTTACACACAGACACACCTACTCCATTAACCAAAATCCTCTTTTTATAATTCAGTATAGAAAAGTATACATTTTTATGCTTCAAAGTTCGACTTACTATTTAAAATAGTAATATTGAATTTGAGAAGACATGTAGAAACTAAATGTTAGCCAATGAACACATTTATAAAAATTATCTACAGAAATGGCTAATGCAATCATTCAACAGCTTTCCCTAAAGATTAGTTTTAAAATCATAAAATTAAGATATACTAAGAAATAAGAGATGCATTCAGCGTGTTTCCTGAATAAAGAAAATCCACAGTGATTCACTTTTATCAAGGGACATCACTTCAGGGAAGTGACTTACCAATATTTGTTAATATAATTAGTTTCTTCAATAATTATTGTTGCATAGGTACAGAAGGAATTTTTAAAATCCTAATTATCTAACTATGGAGAAAAGTTGAGATGCAGAATCTTTTTTCCAAAAAGAAGACATCTGTCTACCTATTTGGTGGCATGAGATTTTACTTGATTTTACAAGACTGTATGTAAGCTAGCTGGAGAGCAGAGAGACACTCTTATCTTTGTAACTTTAGTATAATGGTTAAGAGCACAGGCTCCGGAACCAGACGACTGGAATCCTAGTTACGCTGCACACCCTCAGGCAAGTTATCTAACCTCCCTGCGTTCCAGCTGTACCATCTGTAACGTGAGATTAATAATGCCTATGTCACAGGATTGTTGTCAGGATGTAAAGAGTTAATATATGTAAAGAGCTTTCTGAACAGAACGGGCACATCACAAGTGCTCAATATGTGTTACGGATTATTATTAGTGTTATCCCCTAAAGTGCCTCATCCATATCTGCAAATGCTGAATAAATATTTGTTGAAAGAATATTAGTGCTTTGAGGTAGAAATTAAAATATAATTTCCATATCCTAAGTAAATTTTAAAAAATATTATTAAAATGTGTCAAAAATCAATGTTAGTTTTAGTAACATTTTGATTTTCCACACATAGTGCAAAAAACCAATTATGACATTCATGTCCTTATTAGCAAACACCACAAAATGAAACTTGGTAAGAATATTTAAGAAGGGAAAATGCAACTGCTTAAATCAGATTTGAAAGGGATTTCCATTGCTAGTCTTTAATGATCACATGTGAGTTTTACTTGGAATGAAGATGGGCTTTTGAACTGACATGCTTTAGAAAGAGTTGCTTTTATTTATGAACAGATATCAGTAAAAATAATCTTTTAATCTGATACTGCTTTTTTAAAAAAATGACAGAAATGAATAAAGGCAGCAAAGAACAGTGGTTTCAAGAACACTGAGCCTATTCTCCATAAAGCCTCTACTAGCAAATTCTTTCAAGGCTTAAATCTTCCCTCCAGAAAAACACTTATATAAATGGTTTTATATCTGACAGCATGACGATATAATGTCTCAGAAGCAGGTATCTGTGATTATGTCATAAAGCAGCAGCAAAGTACTTTAAACCTGCCAGTTACTTCTCTTGTTTTTCAGCTGTCCAAAATTAACTAGTGTCTCTTAAACCCAGTATTTTTCTGGCTTTAAAAGACACAGAAAGCACAGAAGCTTCAAGCACTATCTAAAAGTGATACAAAAGACTGTAAGGAAAAAAAATATAACTTGTTCACAAAGAAAAGTGCTCTAACAGGCTGAGCAGTGGTTTTCAATTGAAGTTCTACAGAGCATGAAGATTTAACAGAGGGGCCTCAGAGGGTGCTTTGTGGAGGCAGGGCCTCAGGTCCTCTTCCCTTATTCTAATCATAGTGGCCCTACTTTTATTGTTTTGTATAATGGAGTTCCAAAGTAATGGAGGGTGGTTCTCAAATTCTGTTTTCCACGCTGGGCTTGGTCTTATATAACATGGTCTTTAACCACTGCATTTAATAGGGTTAAATCATTCCATTTTGTATTAAATAAAATAAATTACTATGAATAGCCTGGAATGTAGAAAATACTTTTTTCATGTGGAAAGCTGGTTTAGTGGCTTCTCATATCACTTCCAATGCTAAGATTCCAAATCTATTATCGCAGGCCTTGCTTACAGGAATGAGACGGCAGTGTGACACAGCAGGTATGCTAGCTGACTGAACGTCCAAAGGACCTGTGTTCAAATCTCAGCCCTTGTCACTTACTGGCTGTAAGATATCTTGTCCAAGACATTTACCCTTTCGGCTGTTAAGTTCATGCATCTGCCCCATCTAACCCACAGAGATTTAGTAGGAATGAATGGTGGAAACTAAATGATAGTATATACATATGAAAAAGTACTTTGAAAACCTCAGAGTCATATAATTACAAATATCTATCACAGTCACATTTGATATGGTCCCTCAACTATGCACGCATGCTGAAAGAGCTATATGCTGAAATTACCCTGCTCGGAACTTCTTACCTTAAAAAAGTGAATGTTAGTGAGAGAAAAGGGAAGCTTTGCTAACCTCACTGCTCTGATTCAGCTCAGGCCAAGTCTGGTTTAGTGACGGCATAGATGGAGACTTGCTTGGAGGTGCTTCTGCAGGAGAGCCTGAATAACCTACCTCACCTGGCTGATCCCCAACGTCTGCAATTTAAAAAAGAGAAATTCTCTATAAACAATATATTTTAGTTTAGGAATATTTACTCATAAAAACCTAACAGAAGGTTTTCACAAGTAGTAATTTATAATCTGAATTTCCTTTTCTCACGTTCCCAAAACAAACATCTTAACAATCAGACAATCAGGCAATACTTATTCCTGCAACTTACTGTCTACCTGAAACCAGAGTTTTCCATGAAAATAAAATCTAGTTAGAAATAAGTAGAAAAAGAGTGTTGTACGTAGCAATGCAATAGGGCACATACTTTGAATCTAGTAGGGATGGATTTGTACCAGTTCCCAAAGTGTATTCCATGGAATATCAATCAGTAAGATCTTTTTAAAAATTAGGTTTTCTATTCAAATAAATCTGGGAATACTAAAATTCCCTGTTGGAGTGTCCCCACGCACATTTGTATATCAAAGACTTGTCATGTTTAAATCAGTTTTTCCCAAATATAAACCTTTTTTTATCAGATAAAAATCCCTCAATATTCCCTTGGCATATACTTTGGGAACTGCTGATTTACACTAATTCTCTCGAATTTTCTCTACAAGTCTTCTTTGTTACCAAGAAGCAGCATATATTTTCAAGGCAGACAGCAAAAGGAGAGAAAGAGCCCAAGCATGAGCAAAAAGCAAAGTCAATGAGCCCACACGAAACAAACTTTTATCGTTAGGCTCACTAGCATTTACAGACTTAACTGAGAGAGCTACAAATCCATGACAGGATTTCGAAGTGGTTTTT
The DNA here is from genome assembly GCF_963924675.1 of Phocoena phocoena. Classification (NCBI taxonomy): domain Eukaryota; kingdom Metazoa; phylum Chordata; class Mammalia; order Artiodactyla; family Phocoenidae; genus Phocoena; species Phocoena phocoena. The sequence goes on along the minus strand of NC_089230.1, from coordinate 24,827,354 downwards.
AAAGTATTATGTGATATCATGTTCTACTTTTAATTAGTTAAGGCTTCTCCAAGCTCTCAAATTGTAATTTAAAAACAGAAGGAATTTAATGGTAACTAAATTCTCATTCCAATCTTCCCAAATTTTACATGGCTTTGAATATAATCCCAGCCTGAAAATCACATTGATTGCCAAATTAATGGGGAGTACCTAATCTGTTTAGAACCTGTATCAAAAATATGACTCTAATATCTGTCACTATCTCATTGTTTGACCATGGGCAAGTTGAATAAAATAAATAGCACCTGAGTTTCTCCATCAGAAAGAAAGACATTTGCCATTAAATGTTAGTACTATACTTCAGATTCCTATATAGACAGCCATATAACAACTTAGCAATGTATAGGTTTTAACCTTCCAATCTACTCATAAGTAAATCCTTCACATTTTAGTGCCTAACACAGGACCTACCACATATTAGGCACTCAAATATTTATTGAATGAGTTACTTTTGTGTGTTCTTCTTCATTTAAATTCATTCTCCTTTACCATTATTTTTCTAGAACCAAAATTAACTATTGATACTCTGAAGAAGTCTCAAAAATTTTCTTCACCTATTCTGTTACATGACTATCTCAAAATACCTCCCTTTTACTCACCCTGACATTATTTCTTTATAGTCATATCACACTGCAAGTTCTAATTTGTAGTCCAGCATCATATTTTGATAAATTTTTGTTTTCTAAGATCAAGCATTCTTGCTATTTCTTTCTTAATTCTATCTCTTTCTCAGTAAAAGTGCCAAAGTGATATAGAACAAATAAGAGGCAGAAATGCTTTATATAATGTTCTATGAAGACCTCTTAACACAATGCTCTTAGAGAAAAACTAATGAAAAAATTATTTATAATAAATAGTAGCAGCAAATTCCTCATGGAAATAGCATGTGGTTTTCAGTGTGAACAAAAATCATGGACTTTTTTTCCTATGGTAACACAGGGAGATGAATTAGCCTAAGTTATTAAAGATGGTGGCAGAGCAGAGTCGCTCCCAGATGGACTCGCCGGTCACGGCCTCTATGTTCGCCCCCGAGCCCAGCTCTCCGGGCGTGATTGCTGCCCGGCTCCACAGCAGCTTCAACTTGGACTGCAGCAAGGACGGCAAGGCGCTCGACGGCAAACTGGAGCTGGACCTCACCAGCAAGATGCTTCTAGTGAACTCTACATCAGAGCAGTATGACAGCCTACTTTGGCAAATGTGGGAGAGGATGGACGAGGGATGCAGGGAGACCACATATGTCACTGGAGATCAGGAGACATGGGTTCGAGCCCTGGTCCGGGAAGATCCCACATGCTGCAGAGCAGCTAAGCCCGTGCGCCACAACTACTGAGCCTGCGCTCTAGAGCCCGCGAGCCACAACTACCGAGCCCACGTGCCACAACTACTGAAGCCCGCGCGCCTAGAGCCTGTGCTCCGCAACAAGAGAAGCCACCGCAATGAGAAGCCCGTGCACCGCAACAAAGAGTAACCCCTGCTCGCCACAACTAGAGAAAAGCCTGTGTGCAACAACGAAGACCCAACGCAGCCAAAATTAAATATAAAATAAATTTATTAAATTAAAACAAAACAAAAGGAAAGGGAGTTAAAGAAAGAAGGATAATAGCTATAGATTTGATAGTTTACCGGAAGTGAAACTCTGTCAGAAGGATGGTGAATGAAGAAGCGTCTTTAAAAGATCTCCCAAAGCAGATATTAAAGAAAGGAAAAATAGAATAAAAATAGTATTAACTATAGGATGATTAATTTTCAAAAGAACCTATTTAAAAGTCATACTGCATTATTATTTAAGTTTCAAATGTCACCTTAAGGCAAACTGGGGCCCTGATTTGACTTGCCTGGACCTCTGTTCTCCTGTTAGTCTTCTACTGACAAATTTAGGGCGAGAATGTACACCATCCCCACTGCAGGAAGTTCAGGTTTGGGATGGATTCTGGGTACCTCTTTGATTCACTAGTACCAAGCTGCAGTGGGTCCAGCCCCTTGAGGCTAAGAACTGAAGTGTTATTCACCCAAATAATTATACTTCATAGTCATTCCAATACAGTTATTTTCCTACAGTAGCAGTTCTTAAACTGCAAACCGTGGACTCCTGGGAGTCCCCATGACACTGTTAGGGGGGTCTAAAACATCAAAATTATTTTGTAATAGTAATAATGCTTTTTCTCTGTGTTCGCATATGCACTGACGGTGCAAAAGCAATGGTGGGTAAAACTGCTAGCTTATTAGCAAGAATCAAGGCAGTGGCACCTAAATATATAGTGATTACTGCTACAATATAGCAGTCATTGTATTCTTTACCACCATGCATTCCAGTTAAAATATGTAAAAATAAATAAATCAATAAATATGCATGACAATTTCACCGAAGGATGTTCACAATTAAGCAGTAAAAATTATTAATTTTATTAAATCTCACCCCTGGAAACACATTTTTAAAATATTCTGTGGTAAAATGGGAAACAAATGTGAAGCACTTCTCCATATTAAAGTGCAACGGTTGTCTCAGTGTGATTCAGATGTCAGCTGAATAGGCCACTATTATTCTTGAAAGAACAGGTGATAAACTGTAATTATTCAGACATGGCTATTAGGCAGGGATTTTCTTGAAAATGGATTAAGTGACCCTGTCCCTTCAAGGAAAAAAACAATTTTCAGTATTTGTTACTAATGACAAAGTTTGAGCTTTTAAGTGAAGATTAGAATTTTGGAAAATGTATATCCATGTCTATAAGCTCAAGAGCTTCCCAGTACTTCCTTGATAAGATAGGTTGTGATATTAACAAACACACTTTTTGATATTTTATAATAAAATGTCCCAACGTTTGAAAAAGCTGTACAACTCAATGAACCGATATTTTACAAATAATCAGCGCATTATGTTACAAAGCCGTGCATGGGTAAAAGATTCATTCAAAGTTCAAGACAGATCTATGTAACAGTACAAACAATTCATTAATATGGTTTCAGCTTTTGCACTGCAATTAACCTTTAAGAAATTACCATTTGTTGAGTTTTGGTGCAATACCAAAGAATATCCAAAATTATCTGAAAATAGTCCTCCCTTTTACTACGTGAGGCCAAATTTTCTTCATGTACTGAGGATTGGCAAAATCCTAAATATTTTAAGCTTTGCAGGCTATAAGGTCTCTGCTGCAACCACTCAACTGTGCTGCTGTCAAAAGCAGCTATAGGTAATTCACAAAGGAATGGGCTTGGCCATGTTCCAATAAATTTTTATTTATGGATGCTGAAATTCAAATTTCATATATTTTCATGTGTAATAAATATTATTCTTTTTTGAAAACAAAAACCACTCTTTGCTTGCAGGTTATACAAAAACAGTCAGCAGACTGGATCTGGCCTCAGGGCTTGGTGTGCCAACACCTGATATACCTCAAACAAAGTAACACACTCATCAGATTGAAAGCAGAATGCAGCTAGTTGAGATTCTAAGCTGTCTTCTTAAACCAAATATGAAAGAGATTAGCATAAGTGTAAAACAATGCCACCTTTTCCACAATTTTTTTATTTTGGAGAATACGGTTATTTTCCTAAAAATACCTATGCTAATATGTAAGGGGTATACTCTTGTTATTTTAAAATAAAGCAGTAAGTATTTTTAAAAAATGTTTCAGTTTTAACTTCTAATAGGGTTACTATTGACAGATGTAATCTACAAAAAGAAAGCCTTTTTGGGGGTCCACAAAAAATTTTAAGAATGTAAAGGGGTCCCTAAGATGAGAAAGTTTGAAAAAAATCACTGTCCTAGAAAATTCAAAAATTATCTATGGAATAAATTAGCAAAATTACACATTGCTTCTTTTCTAACTTCATATATAGTACAACAAATGGCAGTAGAAAAGGAGCAAATTACCTATGTTCTAGAAACTAACAGTCATGAGTCTGGGAAAAGGCATTAGGTCTGTAAATAAACTACACTTCCTTCAACTTGGCTCCTTATAAATACTCCTACAAAGAGTTTCATAGCCGCCCACAAAAGTTAGTCTTTAAGACTGTATCCTTACGGAGGCAGGGGTGTAATTTTACTCTTACCTGATGCAGTGTTCCAACCTAGCCTCCTGCTGGAACACTGTGTCAACCCTGCCTCCCTCCTGAGGGTTCTGCTCTGCCCCTGACATCATCAGAGCATCAGGGCTGAAAAAGAAGAGCATGAGCCTAAATTATTTGTTAAAATAAACCCCAAAAGGGCTTTTATGCAAAAAGTATTTCCATGTATAAAAGTGTGCCTGGAAGGCACAACCCAGTGTGATCATACTGATGTACTGTCAATCTACATTTAAAAGTTAGTAATGATAGGGCTTCCCTGGTGGCGCAGTGGTTGAGAGTCCGCCTGCCGATGCAGGGGACACGGGTTCGTGCCCCGGTCCGGGAAGATCCCACATGCCACGGAGCGGCTGGGCCCGTGAGCCATGGCCGCTGAGCCTGCGCGTCTGGAGCCTGTGCTCCGCAACGGGAGAGGCCACAACAGTGAGAGGCCCGCGTACCGCAAAAAAAAAAAAAAAAAAAAAAAAAAGTTAGTAATGATAATATGAAAAGTGCAAACCTTATTTTCAGGATCGCACTAGAAAATAAAAACACTGTCAGTAGTTTTCATCCTTCTAGGCTCCACAGACCCTAAAAAGTTCCCAGATTCAGTTCAGTTCAGTGTACCTGCTGAACAACCTCTTTCTTAAAGAGAAAGAACCTGTTTCAGTTTCATTCTAGGTTTATAATCTACCCACCCCAAATTTCTCTCATTTTCCTAGTATTATACTCAATACACTAAAAAACTGCTTCAAAATGACTGCCAGCTATTATCAATCTAATAGAAATATATACACTCCCTAAAGTCTTATGGTTTAAAACTTACTTTCTTTTCAAGTAGCAAAACAAATCTAGGAAGAATTCTTCAATCATGTAGGTTCAAGGTTTTAATTTCATTTATCAGCTTCATCTAAGCAAAAAGTAACTATATCTTTTATTTATTTGAGATGTGAATATTATTTGTACAAGAAAAAAACATTTAAAATTTTAAAAAAACAGGTGTGGATAAATTTTAAGTTTAAAAAAACCCCCTATAAATAGCACCTTTTTCATTCACACTTAAAAGACAGGCATAAGCAATGCATATGCAGAAAGAAATTAAAGACTTAATTTAAGATATGCTTTGTTTGCCTTGAATGATATTACATGGATCGAAAAACTAAGTTCTATTTCCAAAAGTAATTCCACTTCTCCCCAATATTCCACAAAATGGAAATTTACTCAGTAAGCAGATTTTAAGAAGGACTATGTAGAAGTCTATTAGTTTTGAATTAAAGCCAAAGATTTTTAAAAAATGAATGTAAAAACATGTCTAACAAGGTTTGAAAACAATAAAACACTTACCCCAAATACTAATTAAATTGCATCTGTTGCCCTTTTTTCTTTTTTTGCAGTACTGATCAACATTTTATAGCAAATACCATTTGGCTCAGCTATTATACTTCAAAGAATATTACCCACAGATATACAGGAGGTTTCCATTATCTAAGTATAGCTAAAAATGGAAAAAGCCCATTTAAAGTTAATCCACTTAAAATAAGGACTAAAATTTCATAAAGAGAAAAAACAACTAAACTGGGGCGTTTTCTTCAAGACTTACACAGAAAATGAGTATAAAGAACAAACCATAAAAGATGTTAAAGATTTTGGGCGAAATTTGGTGGCAAAATTAATCAAAGCATGAATTCAGTCAGTGAACATTTACTGAGGGCCTATAAGTAAATATAGCAAACAAAGATACAGTATTGAGCAAGAAGACAAGGCTCCCATTTATTTCCATGGAGTTCTCGTCCTAACAGAGCAAGACAGACATCCTTCACTTCATTTTGACTTTCGCAACACAATCATAAAGAAAAAAGCTCATTTCTGCAAAAAATAATTAATGGTATCATTAAATATACCCAAGGACTCTTACTGAATCCACTGATATTTAAACCATCATCTTTTAAAGCCCCTATTGTGTCATTCTTGCAGAGGTTTTCTCCTTCAAGTATTAGCTAGCCTTGTTTGTCACTGTTTTTGCCAGGAATTTGAGGAGTTTAGTTATTTTGTCCAGTTTCACTAAATGGTGCACCTTTGCCAATATTTACAATTGTACTGATTCATCACCTCCAATACCCCACTATCTGAAAAGAAATGACACGAGTGTTAAGAATGTATACATATATGGGGTGGGGGGCTTGAGAATTAATTCCTTAGGTGTAAAGTTAATGATGAATATTAGTGCCTATTTTCATTTTCCTCTGCAACTAAAGGCACTTGGAGAGTAAGTTTTCCAAAACAAAGATTCGAGGTTCTCTGTACAAAACAAAAATATATGTATCTTTTTTTTTGCAACACCAATTTAAAAGTAAAGCCAGGAAACTACCCGAAAATTCCATCAATAAGAAACTGGTTGAATTAAGGAACATTCACAAATTATGATAAAGAATGTGACAGCTCTATATGTAACAAAGTGTAGAGATGTACAACATTATTAGAAAAAAATCAAGGATGTACAGTGTGAATGCACTTGTGTAAAAACAGATAGCTGCATGTGTTACTTCTACAGGCTTTTATATGTTAAAATTTTGTGTGTGAACACAAGAGAAACTATTAACATTGATAAATTCACATCAAGCTAGTCTCAAGTATGTATTTTTGGTAAACGACTCATAAATAAAAAGTCTGGCTTTTAAAAATATTCATGTTAAAAGTACCACTAGGAGCTTGGGGACCTATGCTATCTATGCACCATACCAACAACAATTAAACACATGCTCAAGTTTACTGTACAAAGCAGCGATTATGGAGGAGGACACAGAATAGTGAACAAATTCCTTTACCTCTCTGAGCATCTCAAGCAGATACTACTGAGGTGCTCATATGAGCAGTGTGGTGTGAAGACAGGAAACAGTTTTAAACAAGTGGTTCAGCCAACTTAGTCATTTCAAAAATGCGAACGCCTACTTATGTGTACTCAGTTTGCACCCTGCTAGGTGCTTAAACATGATGAACAAGACCAATCTGGCTACTATCTGCCCAGGAACCTCTAATCTAGTTTAAGAGAGACTGACCAAATAATCGCCAAAAAATATACGTAAAATTGAAACTGTGCTACAAAGATGATTCTTTGGAAATTGAGTTTAAGAGGTGGAGACTGAGTTTAAAATGTATAATAACTCAATGTGTTTTTTTTTTTTTTTCTTTAAGATACAATTGTGGTAGGCTAGCAGTTCACCTTAATCTTTTTTTAATAGAAGATAACCATTCCTAAGAGGGGGGAGGGATAAATTGGGAGATTGGGATTGACATATACACACTACTATATATAAAATAGATAACCAATAAGTACCTACTGAATAGCACAGGGAACTCCACTCAATACTCTGTAATGACCTATATGGAAAAAGAATCTAAAAAAAAAGAGTGGATATATGTCTATGTATAACTGATTCACTTTGCTGTACACCTGAAACTAACACAATATTGTAAGTCAACTATACTCCAATAAAAATTTTAAAAATTTAGAAAAAAAGAAGATAGCTATTCCTAGAAGATTACCATTCTTTCTTGAATTCAGCTTCAGAAAGCTTCCACAGATGAATTCTTGTATGTTTTCTTTTATAAGACAACGAAAGTTATTTACTCCAGCTGTCAAATTCAGTGATGTTCAATGTTAAATATTTTAATTCAGGTCTACACAAGTACCTCTACCTCTGGTCCTTGGTTGTTCTGTTTTATCTGGTATATTTAATCCTATAAATCTAATCAAATGACTTTGGAAAAAATACATATATATCCCACCTGTGTTTGCATGCCTACAGAAAGCTTAGCTTGTTACTTCAAGCAACTGTAACTCAAGTCATCATTATTCATCATCTATTTTTCTGTAAGAGTTACTTAAATTGTAAATATAGAATACTTGTGGAGCTAATATTTTAATATGCCCCAACATCATAAAGTTAAAACAAATGACTGTTTTTCCAAAGACAGAAATGTTAAGGAAAAAACCCTACTTTAAAAAGGGCACATATTTAGCATAATTTACTCAATAATTATTTACTAAGCTACTTAGTCCATGCCTGCAAGTGCTAGGTCCTGAGGATACTACAATGAATATGGTACATTTCCTATTTTTTTAAGGCGCTCACAGTGTAGTGGCAGAAAGAGGATAAAAAAGAAGAGGATTCAGCATAACGTGTGCCATAATGAACAGCACACAGGATATGCTGTGCAAGATCAGAGAAGACAGAAACCACCTTTGCCTGTAAGGCACTAAGTCTCCACAGAAGGAACATTTATGATAAGTTCTCAGGTCAGCCAAAAGAAAGTGTTTGGGTGTGCCTCCTGTAACTGGGAACATCTAAAAACACAGCTATTTAAAAATGGTTTTTAAGGATACTGATTGAATCACAGTGTCACAGGACAATTTCTATATTCAAAGGACTTTGTGTCATGAATCTCAGGCTTATGATAGGTAGGAGAAAGAAGATTAAATGGTTCTTCCCACCTCAAAATAGAACTCCAAATTTATCATTTATGAGTAGGCAAAGCAGATTTTAATCTAATATTGTGTGGTCAAAATGTTCACAATAAATTTGACTGGAAACCATATAATATTATGTTAGAATTGGAAAAAACTGAGTCTTTGACACCTTTAAAATTATAGTTAAAGCAATAGTGTATAGAGACATGCAGGCAAAAAACCAGAGTGTCTCTTTGCTAAACAAATCTAACAGGTGTAAAAAGACAAATGCCCAGGAAAGAACTTGCATCATGGGCCTTAAAATTCCGTCAGTAGATCAACATGACAAAGAACCACACTTTATTTAAATTAAAGAAAGAAAACAAAGACTCTACTGACTACATGCAAAAGTCAGATTCACCTATCTGAATCCAACAGATGACAAGATCAGACAAGTCTCTAGAAAATGACATAAAACAGAATAAGCTTGACTTATTTCTTGTATTAGTATGCTATCAGTTTTTAAAAAATTAAAGTCATAAAAAAACTCTACATACGAGCCCAATTTATAAATCAATGATGCAGCAAGTCTGTAGCTATCAAAATTGCTTCCCTTTTGCCTACTAGCAAAAAGCTAAATAAAGAAGTGATTTTTGTTTATTTCCTAATTAGGTAAACCAAAGAACTGTGAAGCAAAATTATCTGACAAAAACGCTTCGCTTTCAGCTCAAGTTAGAGGGTAACTGACGCCAAATAACTACCTGAAATGATTAGGCAAATCCTAGGATTCTCACAGGATAATGTTTCTAAAAAACTGAAATCAACAGTAAATTATTTAATCAACCTATTGGTTGATAAAAGGTCAGGATACAATTCAGGTCTTAAAATATGAATGGCATCAAATCCACATTTCAGGTGGAGAAACAGAAGGAAAAAATAAGAGTAAATGGTTAGAACTTGCCCAAGGAAGGTCACAGAGTTAAGTAGCAAAACTAGAAGCACACTCAGATTCTTAACTCCAAGGAGACTGTTCTCTTCCTGACAGTAATGACATGTATATGGTTCTTTCCGTAAAATTTAGACAGTGAAGTCAGATGACTTGCGTTTCTGAGTTAAACAGACGTTGCCCTTTTAAGAGCCAAATTTCGTTCTATCTTCTCTTTTTAAAAGCATAAAATTCCTTCCAACATAAAATACAAGAGAATTTAGATAGAAAAATTGTAGACAATAATTTAGTTTTAATTAGGTGCATTAATAATTTAGCATTAATTTCCTCTTATTCATTCAGAATGTAAGGAAAGAGTACTCATTTTTTACCCCCTGTAGTCTTATTTCCTTTTAAAGAAAGCTACCAGTAAGTATGAGCACTTATAAAAGCATTCTTGTAAACATTTTTAAAAAAGCACTATCTACAATCAAATACAAATTTCCCAGATTTCTTTAGAGTCTGAAGAAAAGAAGTGGGCTTTTTAAAGGAAAATGCTTGCGACTGCAGAGGTCTAAGGATAAACCAGGCATTCCCTTCAACAAATTAAGATGCATTAAATGGAAAAATGTTGATAATGAAGATAAGCTACTTTACCCACTTCAGACAATTTATAATGCAATTAAAGGCAGCAAAGTAACAAGATACTATGAAATGCTCTTCAGATCTCTGCAAGTCACTAGTGTAAGGTGAAATAGTGGCATGTATTCTTTATCTCTTTATTTAAAGTTTACTAAATAAGCCAAGCCATTAATCCAGGTTCAGCCTGTACATCCTATTCTGATGGCAAATCTACGTGCTTCTGATGAAATGTTTATGCTCTTAAACTAAGTTTTAACGTCTATCTTTATTTTGCTTTAAGAATCAAGTGTTATGTTTATTAAGGCATGCAGTCAGGTCTCTTCAGCTCCCGGTCTTACCTGCTGAATCTTCCAAATCAATCAGTTTGGGCATTAAGCTTTCAGGGAGTTTTTCCGGTAAGTCGTAGCCATTCTTCCTAGCAACTACCAGATGAAAAGCAGCACAAAACTCATCCAGTGTCAAGGCTCCATCTTTATCAAAGTCTGAGAGTTCCCTAGAAGAAAAACTTATTATTAATATCATCATATTCTGCTTTGACTCCCTTTAGGTCTCAAAAAGGAGAGAAATCCTTTCCCAGAAAATTGCAATCTATAATTTTTAAAATTCCATAGATGGAAAGATATGTAATAAAACAAATATAGCAAACTGTTAACTGTAGGCAGCGGGCATATGGGTGTTGAAGGAACAATTCTTTAAACTTTTCTGTATGCCTTAAATTCTCATAATAAAATGCTGAAGAAACAGTCCCAATAAATAAAATCACCAAAAAATGACCTTTACCCCATATGCATTTTTAGTAACAGGATTTAGTTAAAGCTAGCCTTAGTTAGTAAGTCACTGAAATTTTTAAAAACTATTTTTACTGTTATCAAACTTCTACATGTATGCACTTTAAGGCATCCAATAGAATTACAAGACTTGATACAAAGAATGAGCAGCCCCACCGTGATGTCGATTTTCTGGTTGCAGATGCAACCATTTTTCATTCATTACCTTAAACTACATAAATAGCATGCATATATTGCTAGTTCTTGATTTTTTGGTTTTAGGCATTATCTACCTACTTCCTACCATAGCATCCTATGCCTCTAAAAACCTTAATAACAAAATAATTTAGAATGTAAAGAAATACACTGATATACAGTAGAAATAACATTTGTTTATCCAATAAGTGTTTTTAAAAAATAATTTGTGATTGTAATTTGTGTTTTAATGGCTAATTTCAACTACACAGCAGCTATCCTGAGTCTCAGTCTATATTTAAATGGCAGCTAAGCATGTCCTTAAGATCACGCCTTGGTATAGGACTTACTAAACTTGTTAAAAAACAAATGTGATAAACATAACCATGTATGAGCAAAAGGCTAGCTTTTATTCCACACATTATGCTTTCAACAAGAAATAGGTGATACAGCTTAAAGAATTTTTATAACCCATTTTAAAGAACTACTACAGTGTTATCACTTATTTCTTTTCTAAAGAGTGAGAGAGAAGCTGGCTATTATAAGGTAATACTGGGTTCTTTGAGAATATTCCTGAAAAGGTTACTCTAATAGTTTATTTTTTAAAGTTCAAAAATCTACCTGCTATAAACTCCTCTGAAACAACCCACATTACCCAACTAATGATATACCACACTTACCAAATATGAGAAAGTTCAAGAATAGGAAGTTTTGATTTTGTAAAAAACTCTTTAGCTGCAGATCCTGAAATATTAAAACAGTGTTGTTTAATGTTATTCTGAACTTACAGCTCCAAGAATAAAATGTGAGGTAAGAGTCTTAAGACTTTTGTCACTGAGAAAAAGGTAACCGTAACATGTGTACATGCCATGTTTTTGGTTTCCAGCGATTATAAAGTTTTTAGGCAATTTGAGAATTAATTTATCCTTTATAATCTCTGACCAATAAAACCATGTTTTTGAGATTATGAAATTGAGATTGTCCTATCCATCTAGAAGAACTTCTGTTTTTAACAACTCACCTGGAATAAATCCGTTTAGATCAGGCTGAATGGTTTTAAATTGATTTACATAATACTGTCTTTGTTCATCTGTTATTTTCCAGGGATCGTCATAACTACTGGATTGCCTACGAATTTCATTGGCAGTTGTAGCTGATGCTACAGTTCGTACTGTTGTCTGGTCCTGTAATGAAACATTTTTTCCTCAGTACAGCATCTATCTATATGATTACATGGACCAAGATCGCTAGGTTACTTATCTTTGAAAGTAAAACTTTTTGTGGATGTTTAAAAAGTAAGTCTTCACAAACATCAGCAAACCACATATTTGTTATATAGGTTATTAAACGTTTTCGCACAATGATTATATAAATGTGTAGAACGACAGCAATATGTAAGCAACAGAAAGTTATGTAAAATGTGCTAAGAAAGCCAAGCAAATATATTCCTAGATGCAGAAACCTTTCAAAGCTTCACTATGGAATTAGCAAGAAAATCAGCCAAAACTTTCAGTGAAACATTCCAATGAAAACAGACTTGAAGAAAACGCACAGAGTTCTGGTTTTTTTGTAAAAGAGTGAACTTGCATTTATAAAATTTGCAACAGCAAAATATGAAAACAATGACTGCAGCAATACTCTGAATGAAGCAAATAAAAATGCAATACCAATAAAATGTCACACCTGGACAGAAGCAGGATGCATGGTTAAAAGAGTACTGGTTGGTGGAGTATCTGCAAAACTGACCCAATTTTCTTGAGGTGGAGGTGGAGAATGCCCTGACCATACTGCATCACCAGCAGAAGAACCTAAAAGCAGAATGGGTAAACATGCTGACTCATTTTTGGAGGAAAAAAATAGTTACAAGGTTTTTAATGATAACAAATCACCACACACATATACAAGTTTTCTTTTAAATGCTAACTTTGAAGAAATGTTAACAATTTCCAAAATGGAATCTTCTCTGTCAATTTAAAATTATACCTCATTTGGTATAACCAATTTATTGCTGTAATAAGCAATATAGCAGCAGAATCATTTTTACAACAAAGTGTACTTCCCTTCACTAATATAATCTATACTTAGGAATGTATCCCTAGGAGTATTTATTTATTCATTTTACTCTTCAGAGAATCTGATCCCAGTAAACTTTTGTCTAAGCATCACAGATATAAATAAATGCAATTACCACTCTGCAAAGTGATATATCTACTTAGAAACTTTCACAGCTGGCTTTTGCTTCTCTTTAAGGCACTTAACATATAATTAAAAATTGACTTGGAGGCAACTCTTAAAGGAACATTATCAAGTTTTCTTCAGTTTACAGCCCTTAATAAATGTTACTTTAAAAAAATTTCTAAATACCTGACTGTGCTTCACCAAAGGGAGACCAAAATGGCCCAGGTCCTGCAAGAGGCCTCTCACTGTTTCCTCCACTGGGATGGCGGCTGTGCTTCCTCCATGTGTGTGGAGAAGTTGGTGGAGACTGCTGTGGCGAAACTACTGGGGATACAGGTTCCTAGAAAAACATCATTACTTTAAAATTTAAATTTTAAGGTAACATTTTCATTACTAAGGCACTCAATAAATGTTTCAGTGTAAGCATTAGCACAGGACATCAACTGATAGCATTTACATGCACGTGCTTACCTGCTGATCTGCAGATGTACGAGGCTGGCCAGTATCATGGCTTGTGGATCCCTTTTTCACTTGCCCCCTGCCCGGTGGTGGGGGAATTACACCAGAATAAGACCCTTGATTTTCAGAATCTGAAGAATATGAGGCTGCATGACGAGATTCCTGTTCATTCTTCGAAGCAACAAATCTTGGCAGAGGAAGGTCCTTTACTGTTAACCACAAAAATAATTATTACTTCAAAATAAAAAAAGGTATACACATGAAAAACTGAAATAAGAGATGAATTTGACATTAGAAAGAATTTTTGCAAAAACTGATACAGAAACAACAGGCATAAAATGTTTACCTCTACAAAATTCAGATCATCTCTCTTAGATTGTTTAGGGAAACTTTAAACTAGAAAGAAGTAACACCGAACTGTCCTTAAGGAGTTAAGCTGTATTAAATGTTCATTGCATGTCTGGCCCTATGCTTGTACTTTGTATCTATCTCGTCTCATAACCATTATCAACCCCATTTTACAGAGAAAGAAACTGAGACTCCAAGATACCAAGGTCATTGACAGTTAGGATTTCCACCCAGGTGAATCGGACCCCGAAGCCTAGGCTGTTTCTACTCACACTGGTTCCCTAAAGGAAGATGTTAGAGCTCTAAGCAAAATAAGAATATGTCACTAAGTTTGAGACTAGATTAATCTAGACATTTTCATTGCAGAAATTCCTGAAAACAACTTACTGTTCACCTACCAAGGACACAGAACAAGGCGTCAGTTATACCCACCCACTTCAGTCTAGCTTATGACACTCCTACAGGCAAATATTCTACATTCAGTTTTAAGTAGAAAAGAGGATAAAAGACTGAGAATTTCTCTGCACACTTTTAGACTAGAACAATACAGCACCAAAACCATTTTTAGAGGAAAGTGTACTTCCCTCCACCATGATTACCAGAATTTCTCTTTAGAATCTCCACATTAAGAAGGGAAAACATTGTTTATTCAGCATTTATGTAAAGGAATTCAAAATTACCTGGAAAGAATGTAAACTCTCAACTCTAGAACAATGATATGTGGCAAACCAGAGCTCCACAATGAAAACCTCTGGATGACTAATAAACTGAGCTGGTACTGAAAACTATGTTATAAAAATTCTAACATCAGAGAAAACCTCAAGTTTTCTCTTGCCCGCCTTTCCTATGAAAACCAAAGAACTCTGCATTTAAGTGCCTACCGTTATAGAATTTCCATCTACTTCGGCATCAATGAGCCTCCAAATAACAGAAAAACAAATTATCCTAGGTGACATTTGTAAGGTGGTTAGATGCTTATATTTGGGTTTTAGTCTGCCAATATTTTTAATACTGTGTCTTTCAATCAAAGTTTTGGTTAACTAATACTTTCTAATTTCAAATGGAGCTTTCATGGCTTTTCCAAACAGGGAAACACAAAGTATAATGTTGTTTTATACTTACTTAGTAGAAAAGAATATAAGGAAAGCATATATGAAGATGGGCACTATAATTCATCATTTACCTTGATAAAATTATTCATCTAAATTCTAAGCAATTTTTAGTAAATTAATTTTTAAAAATCACCATTTTAAAAGTTTTTATATTACCATCAAATATGTATGAAGTACATATATGCCATAACAGAGTTAAGACAGACATATTTTTCTAATATTAACAAATGAAAAGAGCATGGTAGTAAAAGACATGACACTAACTCAACGTCACAAATGCCACTGAAACATCAGAAAGACTCAACAGTTCTGACTTTACTTCATTTGTGATTAGAAGTTCATCTTCATTTCAGTTACTAATATATTCCATATTTACCTGTATTTATACTTTCCACTCTTAAAGGGAAGCCAGACTGGGCAACAGCTACAAGTTTCAAAGCAATATAGAACTGACTTCTTCCAAAATAACCAAGTCTAGTTGCACCACAAAGCTCCATAATCTATAAAAGAACACAATGTTAACATTAAGAATTATGACAATAATTCTCCACATAAGCAGCTATCTAACTTCTGTTTATCACTTCTCCAAAATACATAGCTGACATATGGTATATTACTCTCAACTGACAACCAACTTCCTCAAGTTTCAGGTTTAAATGTTTGAAAATAAAAAGGCACTGACCTTACAATAAGAGGGTTATCACTCTCCTATGTATTAAAATTCATGTGATAAGTAACTACATTTTATTAAAAATCACATCTTTTAGAAACAAATGTACCATCTACTCTTCTTCATAAGCACTGTGCATACAATAGGGCCAAAAGTTTCTGCAACTAATAGATTATTAAGCAGCCATTTAAAGTAAGTCATAAAATGACATACTAAGTGGGAAAAGGCAGGAGGCATAATTTTAACTACATAAACAGAACTTTTAAAACAAACAGATATATAAAAATTCTACTAACAAATTTGTTAGGTGAGATTAACAGTATGTTTTTTTTCCCTCTTATTTTCCAGATTATATTTAATGTGGTTATACTACTTTTCTTTAAAACAATTTTTGCTTTTTTTTTTAAAGCATGAAGGCTTTCAAGGATCATTCTAGTCACTCAACAAGTATTTCTCGACTGGCTACTACAAGTATCAGACTAGAAAAGAGAATTTTGAATTACAAGATTAAATTATAATCCCCAAAGGTGGAGTAACATCTACTATACAGACATCATAAAGTAATCTTAAAACAAGCACTAAGTATCCTTGTCTCAGCTTCTCAAAAAATTCAACTTCTTGTACAAAGGGAACATATTTTTTCTATTTTCTTTTTCCCAAAACACTCAAAGGAAGATTAAGGTACCTGAGACGCTGTGGTACTAAATCAGAAGTATTTACTAGAATTGCAAAAAAGCAACTATCAATGGTTCAGCAACATATCACAATAACAATAACCATTTGTTTACTTGCACAAGGAAAAAATAGTCATTTTTGCTATGAATAATCAGCACAGGAGGAAGTTGCTGTTCTGCCACTAAGGGGCAGTGATGTTGGAATTATCAGGCCAGGAATTTAGAACTATGATTAATACGTGAAGGGCTCTAAAGGATAAAGTAGACACTATACAAGAACAGAATAGGCAATATAAGCAAAGAAATGGAAATCCTAAGAAACCCCCCCTCCTCTCCAAAAAAGCTAGATATCTAAAACACTATAAAACAAAGAATGCCTTTGATGGGCTTATTAGTAGACTGGACATGGCTGAGGAAATAATCTTCAAGCTTGAGGATCTCAGTAAGACCTCTAAAACTAAGAGGAAAAAACAGAACAGAATATTTGAAAACTGTGGGACAACTACAAAAGGTATGACATACATGTAATAAGAAGACAAGAAGGAGAATAAAAAGAACAGATGATTTACTTGAAACAATAATAACTAAAAGTTTCCCCCAAATTAATGTCAGAAACTGAACCACTGATCCAGTAAGCTAAGAGAACACAAAGCAGAATGAATGCCCAAAAAAGTACACCTAGTCCCTTTACAAAAATTAACTCAAAATGGATCACAGATCTAAATGTAAAGCATAAAATTATACAACTGCTGGAAGATAACATATGTATTCGGGGTGCTTAAGAAAAAGTGGGTTTTTTTCCTTTCACCTAATGGAATAACACTATTAAGAGTTTTTGTTTTGTTCTGTTCTTAATGATTTGTGACTTTTTCCTTTTTGCCAAGGTAGTATTTTTGCTCTATCAGCAGTCTTTCTAGTCATTGCCTTTCTACCTTGTATGTCATGGCTTAGAAAAGGAATCAACCTTATAATACTGTAGAAAACAAGAATAAACAGTTCTTTAATAATAACTCGAAGAGCTCTCCAATGAGCAAAATGTACACAAGCATCATTTTTTACTTCTGATACACAAAATATGGACATGTTGGGGAGAGGGCTAACATTTACTGAGTGCACACAATGCTAAGCACAGTGCTAAATACTCATGGTGTTCCCATCTAATCCTAAAAATAATGGAGTAGAATTGCTATTTTTATGATTTTACAGGAGAAGAAAGAGAATCAGACTGGCCAAGTAACTAAGGCCAGAGGGCTCAAAAAAGGGCAGAGCTATAATTCAAAGTCATGCTTTTAATCTTCTACCAAGACATGCTGTCCACTGTCCTTTTCCTAGAATAATGTCAGCTGCCTCAGAGCAAGTACCCTCAGTAAGTCCTAAAAGTTGAGTGCCTAGTACAAAGTGACAATGAAAGAGTAGTTTAAATGCACTAGGAAGGCTCTTTAATCCTATGCTCAGAACATGAGGTACAGGGAATTCTAACAACAAGAAAGGTATATGGAAGTTATTTGAGAATTTCAGCTTCAATCTACGAGCTGAATTATAAAGTAGAAAAATGCAAAAAAGTGGAATGAGGAATATATTGAAACTATACATAATACTAAGAATCAATACATCATCACTGTCAAAATTCTCTCCAAACTGTCAAAATTCTCTCCAAAATGAAATTTTATGAATGTTTAATAAAATATAATAGAAAGTAAGACCCTCCCTTTATAGTCACTATCAAGTTAAAATTGAGAAGGTGACTCCATTGCTTTCATTTTTATAAACATTCTTTAATTTAAGTTGGACTGGGTCAATGGACAAGCTGACTGTTTTTGCTGGCTTAAAAGCCCAGGAAGTTTGGTCTACCTACATGCACAACGCTGGCTCCCAAGTCAGTCTAACTTTTATTGTTCCATTAACTTGTTAGACATGTCCCCACACCTCTCTGTGACTCATCAGCTTTACCGACATGGGAATAACTTGTAATGGAGACTCAGGTTTACTAGAGAAATTAGAGGAAAACAGGGAACAATTACACTGAATACCTATTATTAGGAAGACTGTTTACTTGTTGTCCCACTTAACGCTCAGAACACTCCTCTAATGTTGGCTACCATTATCCCCAGTTCATAGGAAAGGAAACTGAGGTTAGTAGGTGGCAGTCAGGGTTCAAAGCCAGATTAGTCTGAGTCCAAAGCCTCTCTTCCCAGGTGCCTCCAAGGCATAGCTAAACAGAACTCTCAACATGGCATGTTTATGGGGCAGTAGTTCCAAAATGTATTCCAAAGAACACCAGTCAAGTTAAATGCTCTGTAGTTAATAAACATATATTATAGCCCCCTTGGTGACTTTACAATGCATTTTTAGTTCATAAGAGGCACTAAAAAATCCTACAGCCTAGAAACAAACTTCTATTTGGTTTAGTATCTATTAAAATGCTTTAGAACTAGTGGTCCATAGATCAGATGCTCTGTATAACACACTTTGGGAATCAATGTTGTTTAAGAGCCCAGAGCAGTGATATTCAAACTTTTTGGTATCAGGATCCCTCCTTATACATGCTTAAAAAAACTAAAGAGGACTCCCTCAAAGCGTTTGTTTTTGTGGCTTGTATTTATTGATATTTACCATATTAGAATTTAAATTGGGAAATTAAAAAAACATGCACCTATGAATTCATTTAAACACAAGAATAATCCTATCACACGTAACATAAAATTTTATGAAAATAACTTTTTTCCAAAATAAAAAATTGAGAGTACATTGTTTTATATATATACAAATTTCCTTAATGTCCAGCTTATGAGAAGATTAATATCTGCTTCTGTATTTGATTCACTGCAATATGTTGCTTTGTTTAAAGACACTCACTTCACACAGGTATGTGTTGCAAGACAAAGGAGTTTTTTAAATTTTTTATTTATTTATTTTTGGCTGCCGTGGGTCTTCGTTGCCATGTGCAGGCTTTCTCTAGTTGTGGCAAGGGTTACTCTTCGTTGCGCTGTGCGGGCTTCTTGTGGCGGTGGCTTCTTGTTGTGGAGCATGGGCTCTAGGTGCTCAGGCAGTAGTTGTGGCACACAGCCTTAGTTGCTCCACGGCATGTGGAATCTTCCCGGACCAGGGACTGAACCCGTGTCCCCTGCGTTGGCAGGTGGATTTTTTTTTTTTTTTTGCGGTACGCAAGCGTCTCACTGTTGTGGCCTCTCCCGTTGCGGAGCACAGGCTCCGGACACGCAGGTTCAGTAGCCATGGCTCACGGGCCTAGCCACTCCGCGGCATGTGGGATCCTCCTGGACCGGGGCACGAACCTGTGTCCCCTGCATCGGCAGGAGGACTCTCAACCACTGCGCCACCAGGGAAGCCCTGGCAGGTGGATTCTTAACCACTGTGCCACCAGGGAAGTCCCAACAGAGGGCAATTTAAATAGCCTTTTCAGATAAATCTGTTATCATTTTTTGATACCATACCAAACCTCTACAAGTGGTAGTTGCTTAAAGGTTAGCTGCAATATAGAATCCAAAGCCATATTAATAAACTCTTTTGCTTACTCTTACATTAAAAATCCATTGGTGGGCTTCCCTGGTGGCGCAGTGGTTGAGAGTCCGCCTGCCGATGCAGGGGACGCGGGTTCGTGCCCCGGTCCGGGAAGATCCCACATGCTGCGGAGCGGCTAGGCCCGTGAGCCATGGCCGCTGAGCCTGCGCGTCCGGAGCCTGTGCTCCGCAATGGGAGAGGCCACAACAGTGAGAGGCCCGTGTACCGCAAAAAAAAAAAAAAAAAAAAAAAAAAAAAATCCATTGGTGTATCTGGTGCACTGCATCCTGCTTTGGTCATATGTAAACTACTGGTTCATAGTCATGCAGATCTTCCTAATGTTGACACATTTTATTTACAAAATATTTTTTTAAATTACATTTGTTAATATCACCACTGGTCTCATCAGAAAAGTCATTAAATACTGGGAAGCAGTCAAACACATGGTTGCAGCTAAGTTTTCGAAAATCCTGATTTTTGCCAGAAAGCTCAAATTTTATATCATTAGTAACAAATAGCATTAGTTGTTTTCCCTTAAGTGACAGTCATACTTCCTTCATTTTCAAGAAAATCTTTGCCCAATACCCAAGTAAGCTGTTCCTTCAAGAAAAATGGTGCTCCATAAAAAAAAAAAAAAGTCAGTACAGCTCACAACTCAAACAATAAAATAAGTACTTTTCCTCAAGACAACCATCATTCTTCAGTATGCAGCAAATGTGCTTTATGCATACTTCCCACTGCATCACACAAAATACTAAAAAGATATACGCTCAAGGGTGAAGATTTAATAAAATCAGGGTTTTTTTTCCTACATAGAACATTCTTCAGTGAAATTGGTTTCTTTCTTGTATGGCAGTAAAGAATACAATACTATTACAGTTTGGTGACACTGCATTGATTTGTGCTAAGGAGTCAGTTTTACCCACCACTTCTTTTGCATTACCAATGCAAAGGTCAACACAGGATAAAAAAAAAAAAGGCGGGGGAGCAGGGAGGAATAACATATTAGTATTATTATGAAAATATCAGACCAGGGCTCTGCAGATCAAACTCTGAGAAATGCTATTATAGAGCACACTCTCTATATGGTAGTGATAGAAGGACCTCTTGCTTTGATGTCAATGCTACATACTCCCTGCTCTAGAGCAGCTACTGAAAACACAATGTCTACAGGCGCAAGCAAGTATACCATAAATCAGTGAAACTGGCCAGATGGGGGATGTAGTGAGGTAAGGTGAGCAGGTGTGACAAGAGCAGCTGCTATTCAGCTCTAGCTAACTGCTGCTATAGAAGAACATCTGTCAAATGATGCCATCTTCAGACTTCTGTAAAGCTGGAAATCTGGAATATTCTATGATATTGTTCTCATTTTTAAATGCTAATGTGGATTCAGATAATTTTTTAAAATATGCAGATCAACTAAAACACCTAGACCACATATCTACATATTCTGTCTCAGAGGGTATTCTATAGTTACTAGAAAAATGGCATAAAATAAATGGCAAAAACTACAATAATGCTCCTTCAGGTCCTCTAGCAAGCAGGGTAGAAAAAAGTGAGACCAAGTTTCATGAAAGATAACCATATATACAGGTATTATTATATATTAACCTATCCTACTCATATAATGGTCCTAGAGTGTTTCAGCTGAGACTCTGGAAGCCCCCCCAAATTATTCTCAGGTCATTAATTCAGGTCATTAATGAATCATTATACAATGGCTTTATATAAGATCTTGTTATCTAGCAAGTGACTCAAAGTACTGAGACAACTGAAGAATAACCAAGGGAAATTAATTAAAAGAAAATGCATTATTTCATCCTTCCCTAGAGTGTCAGGTCCAGTCCTTACACACACCCACAGTATAACTAATACAAGAACTCTAAAACACCTCTTCCTCCCTTCCTTCAAAAAGTCAAGACTGCTCCCACTTCAAGGACTTTGCACTTGCCGTATCCGCAGTTTGCCCCTCAGATCTTTGCTTGGCTACTTCCTCGGTCATTCAGACCTCAGCTCAAAGTGCAATCCTTCCTCTGAGTACCCTACTGTTATTTATTGTCAACATCTCCCAAAAGAATGAGCTTCCAAAGAACAGAGAAGATCTCTTATATTCCCACCACTTAGAACAACTCCTGATTTACAGTACCTATATACATTTGTTGGTTGGATACATGAATGAATGAAATATTTTTGAATCAACTTTGCTGCAGTCTCCTTCTACTCCTATACAGACTACCAGATTAACAAACCTAAAGTATAGCTCTGAATAATGTATATTATATTTAAAGAACAAACTCATAAGTCTAGCACTCAAGACTCTCTGTAAAGTCGTCCCAAACTGCTTTTCTAGTCTTACTTCAGTCAATCTAGAGACTGGGCTCACCTATCTCCATATTTTTGCTTTTCTCTCTCACCAGATCACTCTCTAACCTATGTCTGCCTATTAAAATTATACCCTTTCTTCACAACCCATCATAACAGGCTCCTCCTTCCTGTAACATTTGCTATCCTTTCTACTCCATATGCAAGTGACTTTTTCTTTCTTTGTACTAGTACTCCAGCTTCTACCATTTGAGTTACTTGAGTTACCTGTGTAATTAGGTTAACCACACTGCACACTCCTGACACCTCCTCCCTCCATTAAACTCCTTGTGGGCAGAGACCATGACTTAGTCATACTGGAACCCCCCGAAAGATCTGGCACTGTATTTTGCCACTTTGTGCTGAAGAGAATTGCTCTCCCATGGTGCCCACATCCTCCTGATTTACCGAATTCATTCTGTTAGTCTTCATTTGAATTAAATCTTTCTTACTAGGAAAGATCATTTTTACCATTCCTTTAAAAGTGAAACATTTTCTAATAATAAACATAGTTTGCATTGTCCAATGTAGTTTGGATTACACATGATCCATCCATGCATCTTTGCTGCAGTACACTGTGGCAAGTAGAAAAGGTCAAGAAAAAAAAAGTCAGTGGCAAAGAAGATAAGGGCATACATCAAAGCCCAATCATTCCAACATGACTTAATTCCCTTTCAAATACTGCTGTCAACACAAAGCATGTTTCACCTGTTTACAAGCTATGTGGACATATTAATCTCTAGTATTTTCCTCTGTTACAAAAACAATTTAATTTAAATACTTAGCATAGTCCAACAAAGTGGGTAACTCATCCACTACTGGATTCATGAAGCATGTTTGCATTCCTAAACGACTCTAGCTATCACTCTGTGACCAACTCCACCACCAATTTCCTACTAAACTTATCAGGTCTGAAGTGAAATGCAATCTTACCAACCCCTTTGAGATACTTAGTTGCACTGGGGCAAATATCTAATCTCACTTTTACTATATTACTTTCTTATCCAAAACCTTTAATGCTTTTTGCTTTGCTTATACAACTCAACTGATTTTTTTTTTTTTTTTTTTTGCGGTACGCGGGTCTCTCACTGTTGTGGCCTCTCCCGTTGCGGAGCACAGGCTCTGGACGCGCAGGCTCAGGGGCCATGGCTCACGGGCCCAGCCTCTCCGCAGCATGTGGGATCTTCCCGGACCGGGGCACGAACCCGTGTCCCCTGCATCGGCAGGTGGACTCTCAACCACTGCGCCACCAGGGAAGCCCTCAAATGATTTCTGATTACAAGCCTACAGTTCAAAACCACATGGCTTCTTTGCTTTCTCCTGCTATGATTTTATCCTAACACTTAGGTAAATAAACAGGTATTCTCTTGATTCTTTTCTTCCTTTCACTCATACCCTCATGCATAACTTCCATGTCACATTTCAACCACTTTCCTATCTCAGTTAAGGATGAGTTCTCCAAGTCTTTCCTCAACGGTATGTCCTCAGAAAGAACGAAGAAAACCATCTATACATTGCTGACAAATGGCACAGATTATTCTGCAGACCACCTCAAAAATAAGATATGTATAAAATTTGTCAAATACTGTAGCTAAATAGCAATATCAGAATTTTCTTGCGCCCTTACTATATATCAGGGATGGAAATATCAGATAAGTACTAAATAAGTAATAATCCCCTTTCTACACTACAAGTATCTGCAAAAGGTATATTTTTCAGTGTAAAGAAAAACTACAAATGTCTCCTATAACTTTTCAGCAGAAAAAAGTTCAAATATATTATACAAGTTCTTTTTCCCTTACTAATATTATCACAGCAATTCATCAAAGAACATACTATAACAATACAGATAACTGCTACAGGACTTAGAAGCTTAATACTGGAAGGCAGATTTCATTCTACCCGCTAAAACAAGGAACCATAAAGAATATACTGAGGGACTTCCCTGGTGGTGCAGTGGTTAAGAATCCGCCTGCCAATGCAGGGGATACGGGTTCGAGCCCTGGTCAGGGAAGATCCCACATGCCGCGGAGCAACTAAGCCCATGCGTCACAACTACTGAGCCTGCATGCCACAATTACTGAGCCTGAGTGCCACAACTACTGAAGCCCATGCACCTAGAGCCCGTGCTCTGCAAAAAGAGAAGCCACCCAATGAGAAGCCCGCGAACCGCAATGAAGAGTAGCCCCCACTCGCTGCAACTAGAGAAAAGCCTGTGTGCAGCAACAAAGACCCAAGGCAGCCAAAAATAAAAGTAAATAAATAAATTTTTTTAATTTAAAAATTAAAAAAAATATATTGAGTTAATTACTATAAAAGAGGACAGAGGTTAAAAAACAAAAAGAGGACAGATGTAGATTTTAAAAGTTTATGAAGTTCTTGACTTGAACTTCTGAATGGTACAGGTAATTAAAAAGATTCCTCTTAGCAATATATCTGATTCCTAATTCTATAATTTTACTCGCTTTGGGCAATATACACTCCTTTTGACAGTCAACTATGATAAGAGTAGTACATACAGACCAATAAATATTTTATTGCTTATAATCAGTATCACAGTCATTAGTTGTCTAAAGAAATAAAACACTTCTGACAGCCTCAAATGTAAAGATTCTAATATGAAAAATTATATGACTACCTATAAAGTTTATTGGTAGTTCAAGTCTCCATGTCCAATTAAAATAATTTTTTGTATTACCGACTTAACCAAAAAAACTTTTAAAAAACTGAAATATAGATTAAAGGTAAGAAAGGATAAAAACAATAAAAATACAAAAGTGATTTGAAAAATCCCACAAACCATCTAAAACTTAGGCTTAAAGTAGTAGTGTTTGCCTTTAGAAAATATTATTGAGACATGGAGATAATCTAGCAAAATCAATCTGGCCAATAAACTATACTTAGGGTGACCATAAAATTTACATCCAACCTGAGACATTTGCAAGAGTGAAAGGGAGTACTATTTATAAATATGCCTGGACAAGAGGCATAAGCCAGGATTGTTTCAAGCAAAGACAGACTTATAACTTGCCTTTCCAAAACACCTTTAAAGATAAATGATTCCATTTAACCAACAGAAGGCAGAAGGTTACAGGAAAAGCCAACACTTAAAACATGTTCCCTTACAATATGTCATATTGAATATTAATCTTAATTTAAAGAGTAACATTTTTCAGAAACCAGTACTAGTAATCAAGCCCCTCTGTTTTCTTACATGGAGACTTAACTGACTATTCTAGAGCCACAGCAACTCTAGTTTATCAAAATTTTTAAAATAATAATAAAAGTTAAACATATAAACATGGGCTGGGCATCATTCTAAGCACCTTATAAATTAGCTCATTTAGTCTTCATAACAGAAACTTTCATCCCTGAAAGACAGAGACTTTTACTGCTATTTTACAGATAAGAGAACTAAAGGATAGAGGTAAAGTAACCCACCATGGTTAAAGGAAATGGGGAAGCGGAGGATTCCAGGGCATGTTCTTCCCTACTGCACTATGTTACCACTCCAGCTCCTTTACTGGGAGGACTGGAAGCCCATGACTTTCCCTAAGTACACAGAATAGAGTGGAGCTCTAAAGTGTCTGCACTCAGTGAGTAGAGTTAGAGTGAACAGGGTTAAGCAGTTGTGATGTAATTTCTTGTACATATTTCTCTATCATTGGCCAGTTGTCAGTAAAACACAGGCCTGGAAAATATCTATTACTTGTTTTGTTTGTTTACAAATTTATTTATTTATATTTGGCTGCGTTGGGTCTTTGTTGCTGCGCGTGGGCTTTCTCTAGTTGCAACGAGCTGGGGGGGATGGGTGCTACTCTTCGTTGCAGTGCGCAGGCTCCTCATTGCAGTGGCTTCTCTTGTTGCAGAGCACAGGCTCCAGTAGTTGTGGCGTGCCAGCTCAGTAGTTATGGCACACGGGCTTAGTTGCTCCGCGGCATGTGGGATCTTCCCGGACCAGGTCTTGAAGCCGTGTCCCCTGCACTGACAGGCTGATTCTTAACCACTGCGGCACCAGGTAAGTCCCTCTATTACTTGTGATAAAGAGAAACCCATTTATCCCACTCTTAGGATAATGTTCTAACCCGTGCTATGGGCTATTGAAGGTTATTAAAGGGTGAGGATGACAATAATGATGATTGTGATGGTAGTTAACACTGATGGTGTATATACAATGTGTCAAGCACTGTTCCAAGCTCAGTAACATATTAACTAACATAATCATCCTAACAACCTTATGAGGTAGGTACTTCTTTCAAAACAGAAAACTGATATGCTGGTGAGCTTGCTCAAGGACACACAGCAAACAACAGAACTTGGATTGAAACCCATGCACTTAACCACTACATTATTTCATAGCAATCGCATTTTCCCAGTGGTAAATTCATATAATAAGCTGTGCTATACCAGAGTTCTACTATGTTACATCATAAAACAAGAGTTGTTAGTTTTGATGACTAGGTCACAGAATCAAGTTTTGATAACTGTTTGCTATGTGAATATAGGTAAGTTACATAATATGTTTTGTTTCCTTGTAAATAAAAGGCAAATGTTAGATTCTACCTCTAAGATCCCTTCTAGTGAAAATATTATTTCTCTGAATGAAAATTTTATATGAAGTCTGTAACCACAACACAAACTATCCTCTGAAAACATCTGATTTTCAAAAATCTATTTCTGCCAAAGTACCAAACATAGATTAGTTACGTGCCCCCTTTTAAAAATGATACATATTTAAATACATATTTAAATATGAATTGTTATGATGAGCAAAAAATATAAGGAATTAATTTCACTGTGTTGGGGATTTAAGTAGGAATAATTAAGTCACTTGCTAAACTTTGTTCTGTAAATCTGCCTCCAAAGGAAAGATATCTGGTGTGAAATTCAAGCATCGGTACTTTCACTTTGTAAATGAGTGTTTTATCATATTTTTGTATTAAATATTTGATAACAAAAAACTTTCTGGACTCTAGTTTTTTATTATGCCTTAAGGTCAATTTTCCCTTTTATAGGAAGAGAACCAGTATAATTACTCAAGAAAAATAGGAAAATGACTTGGCTTACCACATCTGTTTTATAACCGACATTTAGGAACATAATACACAGAATAAAAAACAAACACTACTTGTCCTGAAACCAGGTGTATCTTAGAAAATAGATAAAAATTGAAGAACAAAAATAGTACTAAATATAACCATTCAACTAATATGAACCCATGGTACTGCCTTTAAAAAATGCTGATAAAGTATACATATCAATATCAAATGTTCCATGGCATTTTACTCAGTTAGAAAATGCTATAACATACAGAAGTTCATGATGATTCAACATCAGACCCCCTCAGTCCTTCGGGGCTTATGTGTCTTCCTTTGAGTTTCTTTAACTGCATGCTGTAATAACTGGGTGGTGGCTCAGAGTAGTTTTGCTGAAGACCTCCTTATTCTCCCTTGCTGGTTTTTTTTTTTTTTTTTTTTTTTTTCCCTTGCTGGTTTACAATGATGCTAGTACCAAGATGCTTTACACTCAGTAAATCTTAATGAACATATCAAATATCACAAAACACCTTCCATCCCCAACTCAGGATGGTAAGAACAAAGGAAAGATAGCCTCAGGCTCTTCCAAAAAGCTACATCCTTTCTAAGGAAATAATAATAGTAATAACTAATAGCTATATAGCACTACTCCAAATATCAGGCACCGTAGTATTCTACTTATCTTACAAATTCATTTAGTCCCCAAAACAATCCTATACAGGTGCTAAGTTATTCTCAATATGCAGATGAAAAAACTAATGCCCAGAGAAACTAAGGCCCAGGGCAGTGAAATACTTGCTTGAGGGTCAAAAATACTAAGAATTCAACTGCATCTTTAAAATTCTATTAAAGAGTTTTAGTTGACCAAATGAGGAAATAAACAACAAATTATCAAAATTGATGATGAAAAAGCTACTATTTATTGAGTGGTATACCAGTACTTATTTAAGACAATCCTCAAACAATTTAAGAAGCATTGTTACATTCATTTTATAAATCAAAACAGTGAGGCAAAGAGAAAGTCCTTGCCCAAGGTCACAGACTAGAAATCAGCAGGGCCAAGACATGAACCCAACTCTGAGAAACTCCAAAGCCTGGCTTTTTCCATTATGCGTTTCCCAAACTTCAGATTCTTGCATACCACCATCACAAGCTCTGCCATGTCTATGGGCCACTTGTGCTATTATGTTCTTAATATTTCTTCTTTAAATCAAGACACTTTAAAAACTTAATAAATTTATTTTAGAAGGAAAATGTATCACTATATAAATGGAAATTAAGTATCACCTGAGATAAATAGAAAATAACAAAAACAGTAATACATTCAATGAAAACAAAACTGTCATTTAATTTCAGCCAAAATACCACTGTCTGCAAAAAAACCTGTTCTTTATTAAGAGAGTTACCTGTGTTAGAAAGGTGTTAAAAACTTACAAGTAACAAACCGAAACTTTCTCCTTAATCAGATTTGAAAAACAATTCAAAAGGAATAGCTCACTATGTGCTTTCGCATTTGTTGGGTACATAGCCCACACTTTGGGAAACAAATCATAAGGCTGCTCTACTGCCTCCCTTTAATTCAGTATGCAGCCATGTCTGCAGTCTTTCTTGCACTCGTAACATTTTAGAGAATGCTCTAACAAGAAACGTAGGCACACTGTTATAATTAGTAGCACCACAGAAATGCCTCAGCCTCAGCAAAATGCTCCCCTCTTAAGTACGCACAATGTTCAAAGTACACAGTAGGCCCTAGGAGGCATGTAAAGTTTTAACACACATCCCCTATTCTTAAGAAACTTCTAACCTAGCTGAAAACATAACATACAAATGACAAAGATAAGCTATCATATAAGGCTGTAATCTTATACACTGAAATGGTTGGTGTTTTGAACACAAGTTTTGCCATCTGATGGAGCTGGATCTGAATTCCAGCTTATGTCAAGCATGTAGCCTCTGGAGCCCCAGGTTTCTCAGTTATAAAATGGAAATAATATATATTCTCTAAGTTTAAAATTAAACATATGCCAAATAGTTCAATACCTGACCCATAGCAGGTGCTATGTAATTAATACTTGTTTCTGTAAGAATTAGAGAGAAGTTACTATGGGTTGGAAATATTTGTTAGGGAAAAAAAAAAAAAAAAAAAGCCTAACCTGGATGTTAAAGAATGGACAGGTTGTTGGGTAAGTCAAGATGGACATTCGAACTGGGGGGGGTGCCAACAGGTCAAAGTAGGGATTGTAGTGTGGTTAGGTAGTAAACTGGACCAAACTAGATGGAGAGGGTTCTAAATGCCAGACTAATCTTTACTGAGCACTTCTGAAGAGTATCATACAAGTTTTTAGAAATTCGCTTTTTTGTTCTTTAGCAATTACAGAAAACCTAGTTAAGACTTAGGAGGCTACTGCAGTAGTGTAGCAATAACATAGAGCTCAGAAAATAATTAATGCAAAGGACAGAAAAGGATGATTGACTGAGATTTTTCAGAGAAAGAAAATCTCAAGGACTTTGTAGGCTGAATGTAAGAAAAGGGGTCAAAGCCGACTCTACACAAGAGAAAGACACAGTAGGAAGACAGGATGCTTAAAGATATAAAATAACATAATAATTTAGCATCACAGAGAACAAAAAGAAGAGATAATATCCACCAAGAATTAATTCAGTATCAATTACAAGGGAGATGATAAAACAGAATGAAACCTAAGAAAATATTACTGGACTTGGTGGCTAGGATAAAGGTGAACCTTAAGAATATCTTTTTTTTTCTTTTTTTTTTTTTAAGGGGTAGGGTAGGGTAGGAGGAACAGAAAAAAGTCAGGCTACTAGTACAGACAGCAGAGAAGAAATCTGGGTCATTTGTTACTTGGCAGTAAAAGAAAAATAGGAAGGCAGATAGATGGGTGTACAGTCAAATAACACAGGAAGCAAAAAGGAACACTATTAGAAAATAACCATTATACAATACAATTAGTAACTTTGACAATTCTGTTTTTTCCCTTTGTTAAGTGTGAGAAACACAAGTTTGGATTCACTCCAGAAACAAGTCTTAGGGGTAATCTACAGAAATGTGATTAGGGAAGTAAAAGATTTCTATCTCTACAAGTTTTAAATTGTGGGTAGTAATAGAAAACCTAACTATAAATTCCTTTCCTCTGGTTATTAAATCCTCAGCTTCCTGAAGGCAGGCACAGAATACAGCTCTTAGATTTCAAAGGTTAACATCAGTAGTTTCTACTATTCCTGTGAGATTTACATTGACCGTGACAAGTAGTATAATCTGTAATTCTGACATGACACAAATCTCAATGGCCTGTGTTAGGGAATGTGCAATCGCTGTGTGATATCATGTGAGTGTACCCAGCACCCTCCCTCTAAATGGATTTGTGGTCTTCTCCTTTCAGCCAGGTACACTGGAACTGGACAGAAGCTGTGCTTTATTATATTTTATAAAGAAAATATAAGCAACAGTGCCAAGATTCCACCATGATTTATTTTAGTTGCCAATAAATTCCTATTTTGTTTCTTTTAAACTTCTTACATTCTGCTATTAAAAAAAAAAAAAAGAATAGGGAAAAAAGCATTCTGAAAGGGAAGGAGAGGGAACTGGCAATGTTGGTCAGCAAAGCTGCAAAGTCAAAACTCCGAGAATTCTGTGCTATTTGTTCCTGTTCTTGCTGCCTCCTTCTCTTCTCATGCCCAGAATACTGACTGGGGTGGGGAGAGAGTACCCATAGCACTAGCAGTGGAACATCCAAGGCTGCAAGCTTCACCACCCGCACTTTTTACTTTCCTGGGTGAGGACCCCAGAAGTGCCTTAATTCGTCACCCCAATCACATCCATATATGCACAGCAATAGCAGAGCTAAGCAACTGGCTTCCCTAAATAGTTAGCTCTGTTTTATAAACATCTACTATGTGCTTTTGCTGCTCTAGATAATCATGAGGTCATGAAAGAAAAGAAACCTGAATGTTATTTACGGTTTACTTATAATATTTACTTATAATATTGTTGGGATGTAAATATCCTGGAAAAGCAGTCAAGCAATGACATAAACGAACAAAAAGCAGTAACAGTGCAGAACACATACAGAAGGATAGGCAGGAGGCAAATGAGAGTCAGAGAGAAGGTAAGGTTGTTCAAATGACATTTCCAAACATATAAAAACTAAGGCACGTTTTTAATAAAAGGGGGAGGATGGAAGCCGGGGGAGGGTACCGCAGATGAAGAAAGTTAACATGATGAGGAAAAAAAACCTAACAAGTAACTGTGAGAAACAGAAAACAGATCTGCTAGAACACAAAGTCCACGTTAGAAGAATAATCAGAAACAAGATTGTGAGAAGTGGGAGTGAGTTGGTAGATAACTTTTAAAGCTGGGTAAGCATGACTGCTCAGATTTGATATGCTCTCCCTATTGCCATGCATTTTACGAGAATGCTATGCTTTCCTCCAAAAGAGTCAACTAAATTAAATGAGAAACTACTGACCTGTTTCCTTATTTAGATTACTTATCTACCACTATTTGCTCATTGTCATGTTCAAGAATTAGAAATTATACTTCCGAAAGGCAGAGAATCTCATGTGAGTTTATTACTAAAGTAAACTATGGTATCTTTAAAAATAAAAAATTAAAAGAACATCCTTGAGGTACAATGGTTTAAAGAACAGTTATTAATATGCATGCTCACCATATCTGACTAAAGCCACCTGAACAACTTCAAAAGTATTAATATTAACTGGCTTATTCACAGTCTAACTGAAAGATCTATATAATCAGGTCTCAGAGGCTCCATATTGTTCAAAAAGGCTCATTCCCTGTCGTTTGGAATTTTTTAAGTGGTATGACAAAATGACGAGGTTAGGCTAGTACCCATCAAGGTACTGATGAAGAGTGAAGCCCTGCAGCACCAATTAACCAGTCCAATAAGATCTGGGTGCCTAGCATAAGCAGAGTGATCTGAGGAAAACAAGAATAAGCTAACGCTTGCCTTCAAACTGCCTGTCACCTATCAAGGATAACAAACATACACGAACAGGAAGCTAGAAGTTGTACATACAAGTACAAACATATACAACAGTATGGGAAGATTACAGAAAGGGGGTTATCTGGTAGAGAGGATTAGGGGAAAGTTCAAAGAAGCAGGATGTCAAACCATTGGTTTGGCCAAAAACTTCATTCGGGGTTTTCCGTTTTCTTTCTAATTCCATGAAAACAGTACAACATTGTCTTTTATGAACATCAAGATTTTCCTTGATGATTCAGATTTTTTTATCACATCTGGGATAAAATTTTTGAAGGAAACTAAAGGACTATAAAAAATGAGTTAGTTTGCAAATATCTCAATATAGAAAACTCATCAAGAGAAGGATATGCTCTGGATCCTAAGGAAAAATACTGAATAAATAAAACCTCAGTAACAGCGTAGAGAATGTAAAAGAAAAACCAAGTATGAATTAGTTCAAAGTCTAAATTAGAACACATTTTTGAAAGAGTAATGTACCAACTTGTCAGGAAGCAATCCGACTTCCACTCATGCCTCCATGAAACCCAATATTGAGTTTGGTAGCACATGACAGATGACTCTTTCCACAACTCTCCTTCCTTTCTTTGTTTCTCTGCTTTCCCTCCAATGCCTCAGGCAGCTACTACCTCAGGCTTCCTTTTGCTCTCTCCTTCCTTTAACTCCACAAGTTCATCCTGGCTGATCTTATTTATACCTATGGCGTAAACTGCCACTCCTATGCTAAGGAGAGCCAAACCAGGTTACCAAGGACCCTCTCCTAAGTTTCAGTCCTCTGGAGAAGCAGGTCCTCATAAAGTCAAACAAATTAATGTTATCTAGATTTCCTAGAGGAGACACTGACTAAGTTGGCCTTGGCGGATAAAAGTATTCTGTTTAGCCATCTTTTAGAATGTTATTTGTGTTGTAGAGTGTTATTTGTATTCTATATAAAAACAGTTTAAAATTTTATCCCTTTATTTCAATAAAATTATTAATTTACTCAGCAAACTACCAAAAATAAACAATGGCATCTAAGTAAATGTAGCAGAAGGACCTATTTTTAAGTTTTATTTACAAAACTATCCCAAGACACGCTGCTGAAAGACATGGATAAACCGGACTTGTTATAATAACTCTTAGAACCTAACAAGACTCACAGCAGTACAGGCACTCCACAAGCTGGTGTGAGGACCTCAGCGTGATCTGTAAATGTTAAGTAACTCTAAAGAAGAAATTGGGGAATTTAGAATATTGAGAGATACAGTAGACGGTAAAGATATGAGCATGGAAGTGGGATAATAAGTATTTAATCATATAATATTTAGGAAGTAGAGCAAAGTGGTTAAGAAAAGGACTACTTAAATCTAAGCTCTACCATTTTCGAGCTGTGTGACCTTGTAATAAGCTACTTGTCCTTTCTTTATCTTCATTTTAAAAGCAGGGATAGTAAACTGTACCCACTTCACAAATTAATATTTGTAAAGGGGTGCAAACAGTACCTGACATACAGTAGGCAGTACACCAGCATTTATTATTACTATTATTATTTGAATTGGGTGCAATATATATTCAAGCTAGTGACAAGCACATATATTTGGGGGGAAAAAAAGGATAAATCCATGATCACTCATTCAACACTCAACAAATGTTAACTACGAACAATGTGCCAGAGATATAGTTGTGACCAGATAGGAACAGTGACCCCCTGCTAGGTTCTTGGAGCTTAGGAGAAAGATTTAAGTTTTCCAGAAGAGCAGGAACCATGTCTCTTCCATTCACCTCTGCATACTCCATGCCGCTGGTGCATACCCTGATGCATAATAGATGTTTAATAATATTTGTTGAATTAATGAATGATGTAATTGTAAGATATTAAATAGAAGAAAGTACTCTGAATATATGGAAAGCAGAATTCAACAGAACCATCCCTGAAGAAATGGTACAGCAATGCTCCAGGATAACTCACCCTCAAGGAATTTTCCCACACATCTACTAATTGTTGAGGATCATGAGAGCATTCAATTTCTTATTAATTAAATGGGGATAACAATATCTGTCAGACTTATAAAGATGAAAAGAGATCTTGTGTTAAATGAGAAGCACAAAGCTGCAATGAGATGCTGATGGGAAAGGGTAGGCTAGTCTGTTCTAGCTCTGAGGCGCATTCCTCAGCTAAATGCAATTTCTTTGCCTTGGAGGTTGCTTGCAAACAGCTAAGACCTCTTACTTTAAATGTGCAAATGCCTTTTGGGTTTAACAACCATGGTTCAATTCTTTGGAGGCTGGACTAAGTTCAGGTAAAGAGACGTTACACTTCCTCATCCACCCTGCCTTCCTAACAGTCTCAAGAGAGTTTCAGAAAATTTCTGAAGCCGTAAGTGAGAATACCTAAATCTCTAAACAAAGGTGCAATTTACCATCTACTCTGAAAGGACATTTCAAATACACTAAGTTAAGTTTGCATCCCTCATTTCTATTGAATAGCCTCATTCAGGAACCACCACCAAGTCTGCACAAGCTTCTAAAGCCACCCAGCTGCTGCTCTCAAGCTTTCAAATGCCCACTAAACCTTGCTGCCCAGATGGACTGAACATGACATGGATGTGCTCACTCAGCACATCCGAATTCAGCACATTGCCTTCAACTAAACTAGGCCCCCCCTCCTCACTTCTTTATTTCCATTAATGGTTATCATCATTCTGCAAGCCAAGTAGGCTCAGAACCTCAGAATTATCCTTTATTTTAGTATTTTGGTGGTAAACTTCACTTCAGGAGTAAAAATCCTCTAATTACACCATGAAAGGGAGAAACACAAAGCATTATTGATAGGATCAAAGGATTGAGGGCAGTGTAGTAAGTTCAATGCAACAAAACGTGTAAAGCTAGGTTTGAAGAACAATGGGGAGATTTTTACTACCATTAAAGCCCAGATCCTACAAATTATGAATTTTCCTTAATAGAGCAGAGCTCGAGTGAACGAAACTTCTCTGATCACCCTCTAAGAGCCAGGCACTACACTAGGTTTACATGTTACTTCACTGTGGTATTACGAAACTTTTGGATTTGGTATCATCCTCAGCCTACATATGAGGAAATGGGAGTCTTCAAAGGGGGTTAATTAAGTTACTTGCTCAGAGCAAGAAAGTTAATAAGCACTGAGGTGGAGATTCAAATCTAGAACTGTCACATTCCTAAGTCTATGCAATTTTGACCATACTCAATACTTGCTGACGCAGAAAATTACAAGGGTGTTGTAAGTAAATACTTTTCTATGAAATATAATTAAGTGCTTTAGAAAAAATATGAATTCTTCTAACTCAACTATTAATAACATACAATACCAATAAACACTGTAGTTTAAGCAGTCAAACCTCTGATCCTTCTAGTCACAAATGAGACAAGAAAAATCAAAAATACTCTTGAATAGTTTCTAGACGATAATTTCTTTTCGTAAGGACACAGATATTCCTATTTCCACATACAACATTTTACATAATCCACAGACAAGAAGCAATAATCACTTCTAGATCAGCACTCTTAGCCGCTTTTTTTTATCCAAAGGAGCACATTAATATATAGGGACTTCTCTGGTGGCGCAGTAGATAAGAATCGCCTGCCAGTGCAAGGAACATGGGTTCAATCCCAGGTTTGCTTAGATCCCCCATGCCGTGGAGCAACTAAGCCCATGAGCCACAACTACTGAGCCTGCGCTCTAGAGCCCGTGCGCCACAACTACTGAAACCCACGCGCCTAGAGCCCGTGCTCCGCAACAAGAGAAGCCACTGCGAGAAGAAGCCCGCGCACCGCAACGAAGAGTAGCCCCCGCTCGCCGCAACTAGAGAGAGCCCACACACAGCAACAAAGACCCAACGCAGCCAAAATAAATAAAAATATTAAATCTTCAAAAATATATATATATTTCCATTATTCCAAATCACAATTTTTTCAACCCCTTCTTAATCTATTAAATAATGTACTTATTTATACCCAGTTGTAATGAATCTTCATATGGCAATCTCTTCCATACATAATATCTATTGATATATCACCTTTCATATGATATTCAAAACACAAATGCGTAACCAAATGCCAGATTACATTAAGTTACACTGAGGTTTTGTAATTAAAATTATATAAACAGCACAGAGTCCTTTATTCTCTACCACACTCACCTGCGCATTCTCCAAGATGACTATTTCATGCATTCCCCTCACTCTCCAAATTATTAAAGTTTTAATTTACAGCTCTGAGGTATAATTTATACATCACAAAATTCAACCGTAAGTGTACAATTCACTGAGCTTTAAGAAAATTTATAGAGTTGTGCATCATCACTACAATCCAATCTTAGAACTTTTCCATCACATCACCCCCAAAATTTTCCTCCAGAGTGTTTCCACTCCTGCCCTGGCCTCAGGTATCCACTGTTCTGTTTTCTGTATAGATTTGCCTTTTCTAGACATTTGATATAAATGCAACCACACAATACGTACTCTTTTCTGTTTGGCTTCTGTCACTTATCAGGTTTCTGATATTCATCTTTGTTGTAGCATTTACCAGTAATTTGTTCCTCCTTATTATAGAATAGTATTCCACTGTATGGATATACCATATTTTATCACCATTTGAGGGACATTTGGATTGCTTTCCAATTTTTGACTATTGTGAATAATACTGCTAAAATGGACATTTACAATTCTTTCTGTGCACACATCTTCGTTTCTGTTGGATAGATTCCTAAGCGCGGAACTGCTGGTTTGTATGGTAAGCATATGTTTAACTTTTTAAGAAAAAGCCAAACTTTTCCAAAATGGCTGTACCATTTACCTTTCCAAGAGCAGTGTATAGGATTCCAGTTTCTCCACAATACCAGTAATAGGTAATGTCAGTTTTAAATTACAGCTGTTTAAGTGGGTGTGTTACAATATATCATTGTGATTTAACTTGCATTTCCTTAATGACTAATGATGTTGAACATCATTTCATATGCTTATTGGCCATTTACAATATCTTCTTTGGTGAAATACCTATTAAAGTCTTTTGCCCATTTTTTAATTGGGTTTTTTTCTGCATAACTGAGTTGTAAGATTTCTTTATATATTCTAGATTAAAGACCTTTACCAAGTTTGTAATATTCAAATATTTTCTGAGAGTCTGTGGCTTGTCTTTTTATTCTTAAGTATCTTCTGAAGTGTAAAAAGTTCTAAAACTTCATTAAAGAAGTCCAATTTATCAGTTTTTTAATGATCCATGCATTTGGTGCCATATCTAAGAACTCTGCCTAACACAGGGTCACAAAGATTTTCTCCTATGTAATATTTAGAATTTTTATAGCTTTAGGTTTTCCAATTACAAAGTCTATGATTTATTTTGAGATAATTTCATGTACGGTGTGAAGTATATAAAACAGTATGTCTAAATCCTTTTTTTTTTTTTTGCAGTGTGCGGGCCTCTCACTGTTGTGGCCTCTCCCGTTGCGGAGCACACAGGCTCCGGATGCGCAGGCCCAGCGGCCATGGCTCACGGGCCCAGCCGCTCCGCGGCATGTGGGATCTTCCCGGACCGGGGCACAAACCCATGTCCCCTGCATCGGCAGGCGGACTCTCAACCACTGCGCCACCAGGGAAGCCCTAAATCCATTTTTTTAAACATACAAACATCCAACTGTCCCAGCACCATTTGTTGAAAAGACTATCCCTTCCCCATTGAACTGTTCTGGCACTTTTTCAAAAACCAGGTGATCATAAATATAAGGGTTAATTTCTGGACTTTCAATTCTGTTCCACTGACCTATAATGGTTATCCTTATGCCAATCACACTGTCTTGATCGCTGTAGATAAGTTTTAAAATTAGACAGGGTAAGTCTCCTATTTTGTTTTCAAAAATGCTTTGGCTATTCTAGATCCTCTGCAGTTCCTTATAAATTTTAGGATCAGCTTGACAATTTCTACAAGAGTCTACTGGAATTTTGACAGGTATTTTACTGAATCTATAGATCAATTTGGGGAACTGCCATCTTAACATTCTATCTTCCAATCTATGAATACAGACTATATATCCATTTATTTAAAAAAAAAAATCTTTATTTAGGGGAATTCCCTGGTGGTCCAGGGGTTGGGACTCCACGCTCTCGCTGCCGAGGGCCTGGGTTCAATCTCTGGTCGGGGAACTAGGGTACCACAGGCTGCACGGTGCAGCCAGAAAACAAACAAACCGTACTTAATTTCTCTCAGCAACGCTTTGTAATATAAACATCTTGGTGCTCTTTTTTTGTTAAGTTTATTCCTAAGTATCTTATTCTTTTTGATGCTACTGTGACTAGATTATTTTTTCCCTTTCTCTCCTCCTTTTGAAATTGTGGAAGTTATCCGTTTCCTATCAAAGAACTGCTGTCCTGTGCCATCAGGATCCTAGACCATTCTTGCTTTCTCAAGGACTTCTCTCCTCATCTTCCTTCCTTCCCTTAGTAATCCTAACAACTAAAACCATGCTGCAATATTTCTTATATACTCAAAAAATCAAAGACTTCCTTCACATCCTCATACTTCTGCTTTGGCCCCATGTCTGTTTCCTTTAACTTCTTTAAACCCAATTTCTAGTTCCTGGGCCACTGTGTATCCCTCAAGTCACTCAAATCTGGCTTCCACCTCTACCAGTCTATGACACTGGCTCATTATGGTCACTGATGACCTTTAGGTTGCCAAATCCAACAGCCATATTTCTGCCCATATCTTCTCAACCTCTCAGCCAAACTCAATAGTTAAGTATCCCTTTCTTCAAATACTTGCATTACTTGGTATCCACGACATGATCCAATATATATTCCCAATTTCCCTACAACCACTCGGGCTGCCCTTCCTAGCTTCCTTCCTAGAGGGCTTCCAGTTTACCCAACTTAGAAATGTGCTGTGTTCCTCAGGTTTCTATTTCTAACCAATCCTTCTCTCCTCCCTATAGTCTCTTCTTCAGTGATTTCACCTATTTGCATGGCTTTGAATATCACTAACACACTGATAAGCTTCAAACTGACATCTCCAAGCCAAATATCTCTGAGTTCCTCAAGATTTGATGATCCTCTCTGACAGAGGCCTTCTTAACAATCTCACAGGCTTCTGAGAACTTACGATTGATAAAAGAAAACTCCCAAATTCACCATTACCTTCCACCCAAATAAAACAAAAAACCCTGAAAAACCCATTCGTCTTCCAGGCATCCAATAATGGTGACTTCCGGCAACATCCCTGGATGTTTCCCCCGGTTATATTCCATATCCAATCCATTATCACATCCTCCTATTTCTACCACCTACAAATATCTCAAATATGTCCACTCCTCTCCACCTACCGCATCACTAACGTAAGCCACCATGGTCTCCTACCTGAACTACTGCATATCCAGTGGCCAACCTGTTTCTGCTTGCCCCAATGTTCTCTTCTCTACACAGCAGGGTAACCTTTGATAAATATACTCTGGATGCTGCCACTCCCCTGAATAGAAACTTTCAGTCTTTCATAACCCAAACTCTTTATCCCTGTGTACAAGGCCCTGCAGCATGTGGCCCCTGCCATTCTCCCCTCTTGTCCATAATGCTCCAGCTTTTCATCTCCTCAAACACACAGAGCTCTTCACATGCTCTTCAGGCCCTTTGAGTGCTCATTCCTTCTATGTGAAACATCTCATTCTCACTCCCTTACCACGTCCCCGTCTCCTCAGAGAGGCCTTCCCTTATACCTAAGTAGGTCCACATAGCCTCCCATGATTCCCCATTAATACAGTTCTTTTCGTTTTTAACATTACCACAAGTTATAATCCATGAAGGCAGGGAAGATTTCTGAGTTTTCACCACTGCATACACACCCTGAGTATAAATAGTAGCCATGAAGAAATATTTCCTGAAAATATACAAAACTGACTTAAGAAAGACCTATGTTCAGCTTTCCCAGGTCTGCCTGCTCTTCCTTAAAACTGTCTTAATGTAGAGGTCCATGGGATGAGCTTGACTAGGTTGGGGGAAGGCTGGCTATCTCGAATTATATGCAAATTTTTGTGTAACTATGTTTTCTAAGCAGATGTCCAGCATGTGCAACAGGAATCTCTCTCTCTTTTTTTTAACATCTTTATTGGAGTATAATTGCTTTGCAGTGGTTAGTTGCTGCTGTATAACAAAGTGAATCAGCTATACATATATATATATATATCCCCATATCTCCTCCCTCTTGTGTCTCCCTCCCATCCTCCCTATCCCACCCCTCTAGGTGGACACAAAACACCGAGCTGATCTCCCTGTGCTATGCGGCTGCTTCCCACTAGCTATCTATTTTACATTTGGTAGTGTATATATGTCCGTGCCACTCTCTCACTTCGTCCCAACTTACCCTTCCCCCTCCCTGCGTCCTCAAGTCCATTCTCTGTCTGCGTCTTTATTCCTGTCCTGCCCCTAGGTTCTTCATAACCATTTTTTTTTTTTAGATTCCATATATATGTGTTAGCATAGGTTATTTGTTTTTCTCTTTCTGACTTACTTCACTCTGTATGACAGACTCTAGGTCCACCTGCCTCACTACAAATAACTCAATTTCGTTTCTTTTTATGGCTGAGTAATATTCCATTGTATATATGTGCCATATCTTCTTTATCCGTTCATCTGTCGATGGACACTTAGGTGTGCAACAGGAATCTCAAAGGAATCCACAACCAAAAAAGAGGTTAGATGGAAATACAGTCTAATAAATTGTGTCTTCATCATTTAACAAAAGAGGCTCAAATTCCAGAGTCAACTCTTAAAACAAAATGAAGAGATGTGGTTTTAAGACTTTTAAGTCCTATAATTTATCAAACTGCAATAAAATTTGGTATATGGTATGAACTTAAAGAAAAGATTTCTGAAGCAAAATTATTACAACCTGATTTTTATGTCATGCCTATATACGCAACCCATCAACCATAAATTCCTTACATAGAGGCAGAGGGAAATGACAAATCAAGATGCATCTATCACAGGAAAGGCTACAGAAAATGAAACATGTATCAGGGAAAACATCAGAAATGCCAAGTCTTACCCATTTCAAATTTCCACTGGCCAGACACTGTGAAGAACTAAGTACCACGGACATTAAAACACTTTCATCAGTTCCCTCTTATATATATACTCACTTCAGCATTCTAGGCAAGATTCTCCTCTTCAAATCTCCCAAAGTGTGTAAAAGAAATCAATTCCACTTTCAAAATAGCATATCAACTAATTTCAAGTCTGTGTGGCTACTTTCTCGAGGATGTGGCTGGACAGAGTGGCCATCCCTACACTGTAACCTCTCCTTTGAAAACCCCAATTCAATCATTTCCATGGTGAGAACTAAAATCCAGGCATTAAAGTGATTTGTTCAAGGTCAGGGCTGGAACTTGCCTTCCATGTTTAGTTCTCCTTACATCAACTTCTCACACTCTTTTAGAGCTCTGTCAAAATGCCTAGCTCGAATTCTCAAGATACTAAGACTCTAACTCTGGCCAGAAGACTAAAAGTACATTATGATATAGGAAAGAAAAAAATTTTAAGTAAATATGACACTACAGAGAGCAATGAAGTATGACTTCTTTCACAAACAGTATGTTTTTCAACTGTGTATAGTAAAGTGTCTGTTCAAGGTAAGATTATTTTTATAGTTTGTTATAATTTTTTTAGTGATTACAAACAAACAGACAAAATCACTACTCCAGAACAACAAACCTGACATTTATTTCATTAAGTATTAAGTTTGTAACTTTCAATGCATAAATGAGGCTCTGCTTCTCTATTCTAATCCTATCTCTAATGAGTAGATCACATAATTGAACAAATTTCAAGAGACAAAATGGTTTATGTTTCATTGTCATCACCTTTCCTCC
Source organism: Phocoena phocoena (assembly GCF_963924675.1). Lineage (NCBI taxonomy): Eukaryota > Metazoa > Chordata > Mammalia > Artiodactyla > Phocoenidae > Phocoena > Phocoena phocoena. The sequence continues at coordinate 24,785,052 of NC_089230.1, read as the reverse complement.
ATTAAACTAACGTGTTATTCAAATATTCTACCAAGATATTGCTCAACACAAATGAACTGAAAGATTTTCTCAGCCTCGTTTATAGGATGCATTGCTTATAATCTTCAATAAAAGAACAGTTAGTACTAGAACCTTTTATCAAGCTATTATTCATTCAAAGTCTGTATGAAGTTTTAAAGCTTTTCCCAAAGATGAAATTTTAAGTAAAAGCTAGAAAAGCATACTGATTAGTGTGGTAAATAGCATACCTTCCCTAATGTTTAAAAAACAAAATAATTCTGAAGAAGATTATTTTTAAGCCACTGAATATCTTCTCGCTCAGCAGACAGCAAAATTCCTCATGACTAAATCCTACGAACCAGATTTTTCTCCCCCTCGTCCTGTTCCTCTCTGATGTGGAGCATAATTCTATAAAGCTTTAGCTCACTCGCTTTAGCTATTAACACACTGTCTCCCCAAAACAAACTCTTAAACTCAGAACAGGTTTTACTCTGGTACTCCAAAACAAGTGTAATGAACGTTTCTCAAGATGTTTGACAGTTGTAGCAATGTAAAACTCAGGATACCAACTACAAGAATCTTCCTATTTCTCGTAAGTGGCTGTGTTTCCAGACATCATCATACATAAAATTATTTATTTTGCAAAGGAAGAAATCCACATATAACTCAAAATCAAATAATTTTAAGTCTCTACTCTTCATAAGAACTATGGGCAAACCAATCACATGAACAGTGAAAAGCAGGAAAGAGCTGAGAGGTGGCAAGAAATAATGGTAAAGGAGAAGTACTCTATTCACTAACTAGTCATTTTTGTTTGTTTTGTTTTGAATTTTTGAATTTTATTTACTTTTTTATACAGTAGGTTCTTATTAGTCATCAATTTTTATACACATCAGTGTATACAACTAACCAGTTATTTAACTTCTCTGCCTATCAAGTTCCTAGTTAATAAACAAGAATACTCCTCACTTCTCAGGGTTCTTACAAGGATCAAGTGAGCTCCTGCATGAAAATGATCTGCCCAGTAAAAGAACATAACAGGCACTCAATAAACGCCAGCTCCTTCCTCCTTCAGTTCTGGGCCCTCTGTGCTTTGTCCCCTATACTCATTCCCCCAGATGACTCAGCCTTCTCATGACTTTTATTAACAAATGCTGAAAACTACCACATCAGTCAAAGCCCTGATGTATAAATGCATGCCTACCGTGTGAGAAGCCGTCTGGCCTCTACCTCCAAGATACTCAGGTGATAAAGAGGAGAGACCCCAAACATATGAATTTCACTGTAATAACCGGCACTCAGGGTGGACAAATCACACATTTCCAACTATCCCCTGGAGATTTGCACTGCCGTCTCAAAATGCCTGAAATCAAACTCATTATCAACTTTTTAAAATGAGGCCCTCTTCCTGCCTCTTTTCTAATTGTGAGTGGTGTCCAACAGACAGTAACACTTGCCCTACTCTTCTCTCATCAAAATATCACCAGACAACCCAAGCCCATCAAGTCTACCTTCATAATCTCTTTATGAGATTTTGAAGCCTCATTTTCTGTCCCACTGTCACCACAAGAGTCCACATCAGGTTTTCTGAATCTCAGCACTGCTGACGTTTTGGGGCAGGTGATTGTTTGCTGTAGGGGCTGTTCTGTGCATTGCAGGCTGTTTTAGCAGCGCTCCTGCTTCTACCTACTAGAGGCCAGTAGAACTGCTCCCTCTCCCTGAGTTACAACAAGCAAAACCGTCTCCAAATGCCTCCTGAGGGGCAGAATCACGCTCCCCACAGTGTCCCCCACTCCCACATTTGAGTCCCATAGCCCAGTATGTGCGAGACAATCAGTCCCCAAATTTGTCTCCAGTTTCTTTCCTCTACTTCCAGACGCTCTGATCTTCTAAATGCCTCCTAAAGCACTGCTTTTACAAGTCAGTTCTCTTAAATCTACAGCTCCCTGCCACCTTCACAATTAGTTCAAAGCTCTCCACCCAGCCTTGATAATCTGGTCTCAATGAAACATTATCCCACAAAGCACCTCACATTGTGGCTACCCAGCAGCCCTTCAATAACACAGACCTGTTCATCCAGCCCCTCCTTTCTGTTCTACTGCTGTCACCCTGATTTGGGTGCCCAGTACCTAGCATCCATTCCGGATCACTGCTCGAGCCTCCTTCCCTACCCTCTACTCTCTCCTTCACTCAAAGTCAAAAACTATCATTGGGGCTTCCCTGGTGGTGCAGCGGTTGGAAGTCCGCCTGCCGATGCAGGGGACACGGGTTCACGGGTTCGTACCCCGGTCCGGGAAGATCCCACATGCCGCAGAGCGGCTGGTCCCGAGAGGCCACAACAGTGAGAGGCCCGCGTACCACAAAAAAAAAGAAAACAAAAACAAAACAAACAAAGAAAACTATCATTGAGTCTCCACTGCCTACTGAAATATGAAATCTGCCTGTTCTTTAGAATCTTTCCTACCGTGGTCTCTTTCTGACTCTACGTTCCAGTATCCCCAAAACATACTCTAGCTTCAGCAAAACCTATCTATCTGCTAGTCCTTGCAAAGGCTCGTTCCCACACTTTCCATCTTTGGTCGTGTTTTTTCTCAGCCTGGAAGTCCTCTTCATCCCTCCACACTAATATAAGGTCTACCTGAATTAAGTCAAGAGGCCTTTCCTGCTCATACCCTCCTTTATCCTCTCTTAGGGCATTCACATTGCTTTATGTTACACATGTGTATTCCTGTAGTTTACAAGGTCCTTGAGAACTTCTTACTCCTGTTTTGATGCCCTGCAATGCCTCGCCCAGTGCTAAGTAAAAACTAAACATTACGCGTGAGTTGCCCCAAATGCTTCCCGCTTAGGAAGCAAGGGAGGGCTGTGTTTTCAGACAATGCTGAACTTCCATAAGGGAATTGTCCATATTCCTCTTTTGTTCCACATTTTATGTGTTAGGCCAATTTTTAAGTTAACTGCCTGCAAAATACCCAGAAAGCTATAAGAATTCTGCTTCTGCTTCAGGGAGTTCCCAGTTTCCAACGTGTAACTGAATCCTTGACTATTTACGCTATTTAAGTTCTCTCTTTATACAAAAAGGCAACAGAAATTTACGTTTTGAGTGTTAATAAAATTGAGCACAACATGAAAATAACTTGGATTGGATTAAACATATTTTAAGCAAAGGTTAATTAATGCTAATTTGCATCCTGAATAACATAAAGTCTTAAAGTCTTCATGCACTCTTTTTTTTTTTTTTTAACAACATGCACTCTTAAAAATATGAAAGTCAGTTTATTTCAGCTCCCCCCACCCCAGACATAATAAGCCAAATAGAACACGGGAGGTTTCCCCTTAATTTCAGTTTTTTTAATGACTTGAAAGTATTTCTACAAAAAGAGCAGAATCATTAATGAGCATGTTCTGACCAGACCTACTCCTATAAATGTTAACTCCAAAGCCATACGGGGAGCGTAGAGTACCCGCACAGCCGCGGACCCCGTTTTGTATGCCCTTGAGCTAAGAATGATTTTTACATTTTTAAAGGGCTGTAAGAATGAAAACAAAGAATATACATAAAGAGACTGTATGTGGCCAGCAGAGCGTAAAATACTTACTTTGTTTTCAGCAGAATGAATATGAGACTCCTAGCTGTTGGTATGTAAGACACCGAACTTTTCCTCTCAAAATTTTTAAAAAGCAACGTAAAACAAACAAGATTATGCGAAAAGAGAGAACTCATTCAATTTAGTCATAGCTGGTGCACAGGTAACTTCTAAAACAGAGGCCCTGGGGACATTTTTATATTTCCCAGAATTTTTGTTAGAAGCACACTTACGCTTGAAGAGTTGAGAGCGCTTGGCCCAAAGCCACACTGGGGGTTAACAGAGTGCGGTCAAGGACCCAGGTGTGAAAAGTCCTCATTCAGGGCTCTCTGCAGTGCACTACATCATACCTATGCACGTGGCTCTAAGTTCTGGAGATCTGGATAACTGGCTTGGATCACCATAAAGATGAAGCTTAAAACCTGTTCCTGATATGTTGTTTAGACAGACTCTCCACTAGCAGCTTTGCATCATTAAACACAGAGTAACATCAATGCTCACCACATATATTAGAGAGAACTTCCAGGAAGCCTTCTATTTTAAAAGCAGATGTGATGAAGAAAGCTTAAAACTTACTCTGCTTGCTCCTCTAGGGCTACAGATTGAGGCAAATATGCACCTTTGACTTCCAGTTGCTCAATACTTACCTCCCAACCCAATCCACAAATTCCACCAAGTGCTATCGAATGCCAATCGAAAAACTATCCAGTTTACATCAGCCACGCATCCTATAAAGTTCTTTTCATAGCTACTTGCAAACTACTAGCTAAAAGTTCTAATTTTTTAATCTCCCTAAGAATTGAGCTTCCTTAAAATATATAAAAGTAGGTACCAGGATCTAGGATTCAAAGACATGGTTAACAATCCAAGATCTTTCATCTGAAGTTGCTCTTCCAGTGTTGAAAAACACATTCTGAGGGGCAGCCGAGAGATACAGGACTTACGCTCTCCAGAGATAATACACAGACCCCCCCCAACCCCACCCCCATCGTATCTTTGAATGACTTTTGTCCTCGAAGAGCGACCCCCTTCCCCTCGCGAGTCCAGGCCTTCCGGGCACCTGCGGCCCCGGTCCGCAGCGGAGAAACCCAGGGAAACCTGCCCACCTCCGGCCCTTCTGGAAACGGCGCCCACTCCCACCTCGAGGAGGCTGGCGGCTGGAGGCCCGAGCCGCCGGGAAGCGACACCTCGGCGGCCGGCCGACCCCCCGGACGCGGCGGACGGGGACGGCGGCGGCGTTACCTGGTGGACCACGTCGTTAGGCAGCTGTGCGGCCCGGAACAGCTCCAGCACCCGCCCGTGGGCCGCCACCTTCTTGGTGCTCTCGCTGTCGCAGTAGGAGAAGAGATCCGAGTAGTATTTCTGCTCCGCATCGCTCAGCGTTAAACCTTCCATCTTCGCCTCCGCTCACAGCCACCCCGCCCCGCATGCAACACCCGGGGCCCGGCCCCGCGACGCCGGAACGGCGGGGACTGCGCGCCGCCCGGCCGCCTCCTCCTTGGCCCCAGAAGCGGCGGGGAGCCCCGGCCTCGCGCGCGCGCGCGCGCGCCGGGGGCGTCCGAGCCACAGGGCCCGGAGGTCGCGGGGAGGGGGCCCGACTGGGCTCGGCGCGCCGCCGCCTAAGAGGCTCCGCCTCGGCGGCCGCGGGGAGGGCGCGGGGAAGGAGGCGGGGGCCGCGGCGGCGCGAGGCCCGTGCGGACTCCGCCACCGCCCCCGCCGCGGGTTCGAGTCTCCCCGGCTCCCCGCCGCTTCCCCCCAGACTTCCCGCCTCGCCTGCCCCTTCCGTCCACGCCCCCGGAGAGGCAGCACTTCCCGGAAAAGTTGTGGGGCTCCTAAAGTTTCGGGGGCTCCAGGCTGAGCGCGGCCGCCGCTCCGCCTCCCTCCGCCGCCATTTACTGCGCCCCGGCCCGGCCCCCGACGCGACCGCACCAACACTGACAGCGGCTGCCGCGCTCCAGACCCGGATGTGAGGCCAGGAGGAGAGAGCGCGAGAGGGAGAGAGAAACACCCACCGGGCTGGCTCGGCCGCTCCCTGGAGAGGGGGCTGCAGCGCCCCCTGGTGGCCGGGGTCCCGCGGCGGAGGGCCGAGCCGCCCTTGGCGCCCTGCGGGAAGAGCTGGGACCCCCGGGAGCGGAGACCGGGGTGGGGAACAGCACGCCGCCCATTCAGACCAGGAGAACTTAGAAACCGACTGTAGTTTGGATTGTTTCAAAGCTTCTGGCACTAAACGGTTAATAAACATTACGTGAAAGGGGAACATTGTTCAGGTTATTACTGTATCCGTCGTACCGTTTTGAGGTCAGATGTTACTGAGGATTAATTCAATATTTCTTTGTGCTCTGAAGGGCTATGAACATCCAGCCCATCTGAGAACTCTCATCAGACACCAACCACTGAGACCTAACTCCCACTCTTGCTCCAAGCCGTGTTTACCTGAGAAACAAAGTTGTTGAATAGGGGGAAGAGCTGGCAAAGTTTTTCTCTTTGTACAAGGTGGTTCTGATCAATAGGAACTTAGTGCTATAAATATATAGCATCAGCTCTATAAAGCTGTTTAGGCTGTGGACAGACCACAGGGGCTCACTCCTGGCACCCCCAATTTCCTCCTTTATGAAAATCATGAGGTCGCACTATTCTGCACCTATCTGAGAAGTGATTCGCAAGATATCTCAGATAGAATATCTTAACAACAGTTTATCCTTAGCAAATAGGAAATATTTCGAAAACAGCTAGGGCAGAATTAGACAGATTTTTCAGTTTGGGTTTTTATTTTGTCTGCTACAGGTTACTCCCCAGAGTGCTGATCTTACAAATGACCCATAAAAGGAAAGTAATATTATAGGTCCAAAATCTTGTATCTGGAATTCCAAAATTCAAAGAGCACTGAAAATCCAAAGGGTTCTTTGTAACACTTTGTCAGCAAAACCTGCCCTGTTTCATTTGGAGGCAAAATCTCAACTCAACTCACATGAGACTATTTATAGTCTTTATGTATGCTGTTTAATGTCAATATTTATTCATTTTACTCCAGGCTTCAATGGGATATTAATATGCACACAGTTATAGGCACTGCATTACTTTTCTTTTTTTAAAAAGGAAGAGGGTTTGTGGAGCTGTATTTGAATAGTAGCACTTTGTACACTTACATATATAACATGCCATTAATCTCAAGTTTCTCTATCTCTAAAACTTTAAATTTGCCATAGCAGTACCTCACATGTCCCTACAGGACACCTACCAGAGACCCACAGATGGCCTGTTTTCCAAAGGTGTAATAGGGAGGAGCACATGAGGTAGGCACTGGCTTACAATCATCTTCAGCATATTTTTCTCCACCACCTTTCCTAGGCCTTGAAGCTCTTTCCTGCCCCAGGGCCTTTGCTCCTGCCACCTGAAATACTCTTCCCACAAACCTTTGCATGGCTTGTTCTCCCACACCTCAGGTCCCTGTACACATATCACGTACTGAGAGAGGGACCTTCTCTCAACACCTGACCTAAAATAGCCCCACTACCACGCTCTGTCCCCTTATCTGAATTATTTTTCTTTATAACACTTTTCACTACCTGGCATTAACATGTATATTTGTTTACATTTGTAACACTGAGATACAATTGACATACAATCTTTTATGGGGGGTGGGGGAGTCCTGAACGTCAGTGCTTATAAGGAGGACTGTATCTGCTTAAAGTCCCTCCAAACATACACACACTTGAAAAACCAGAAAGTCTTGCACGAAGGGGGGACATTCTCCACCCCCCAGCCAGGTACTGGGTTGCCTTGGTGCTGGAGGGCTTGACAGTTTCACAAATGAAAGGGATTTTTCTCTATATCCGTTACTTAAATTTATACTTTCACGTACAAAGGGGAAAAAATGATTTAACAGGCCCTTTGAGACCAATTCTAATTTCTTTCCTATATGTTTCTAGATATATCAGTTTTAAAAAGTGACATTATGAGAAATTTATTTTAAAACAGCTGGGCTATATTATATAGCTACAAATTTAAAGATACTGGTCTTCAGGTAAGATCAAATAGTCGGTTACTGCTAGCAAATATCAACTGTTTTAAACTGGAAACCTCTAATGAAGTTTTTAAAATAAATTAAATGCAGTAAAATTCGTAGTTTCTGGTATACAGTTCTGTGAGTTTTGACAAATGCATAACGGTCATGTAACCACCACCAAAAACATTCTGTGACTCTCCCCTAAAATTCCTCTGGGCTTCCCCTTTGTACTACTCTTGCCCTCTACCCTCAGCCCCTGGCAACCACCGATTTATTTTCTGTTTCTGTACTTTTGCTTTTTCCAGGATGTCATGTAAATGGAATTACACGATAATCAGCATTTTGAATCTGAATTTTTTTCACACAGTATAATGCATTTGAGATTCCTCCATGATCTTCCTTGTATAGTGGTTCATTTTTTTATTGTTAAATGGTATCCTATTGTATGGATGATTATAGTTTGTTCATCCATTCACTAGTTGAAGGATATTTGGGTTGCTTCTAAATTTTGGGTGACTATTAATAAAGATGCTATAAATATGTGTGTACAGGTTTTTCTGCAAACTTAAGCGTTCATTTTTTTTCCCTTGGGTAAATATCTAGGAGAGGGATTGTTGGGTCATATGGTAACTAAATGTTCAACTTTAAAAGAAACTACAAAAAAAAAACAAAAAAAAACCTACCAAACTGATTTCCAAAATGGCTGTACCATTTTGCATTCCCACCACCAATGTATAGAATTTTAGTTTCTCTACATCCTCACAAACCATTCTAATGGGTGTGCAGTGGTATCTCACTGTGATTTGAATTTCCATTCCCCCAGAGACTGATGGTGTTGAGCACCTTTTCATGTGCATATTTGCCATCCGAATATCTTCTTTGGTAAAATATCTATTCAAAACTTTTCCTATTTTTTATTGGATTATTTGCTTTTTTTATCGTTGAGTTTTGAAAATCCTTTATACATTTTTGGTACAAGCTCTTTGTCAGATACATGATTTGCAAGTATTTTCTAGAGTCTGTGGCTTGCCTTTTTATTCACTTTTGCTGAACATAATTGTTAAAATTTGGTTTAAGTCCAACTCAGGGGTGGCCCTGAAAGATGTTAGTGAGGGGAAAGCCATTGGAGAGAGTTTCTGTTGGTGCACCTGGTCATTCACTTAATGTCAGAGAGGTGACCCAAGGTAAGAATACACAGTAAACCCACGGACAGTGACAAATGCTTGGGCTGGTAGGGCAGGGACTTGGTAGGAAGCAGTTTGGAAAATTAAGGAAGAGGAAGTCTGGGAGGAAATCATGTGGTTGAACCTATGGGAAGGGGCATGAAGTGTGACTATCTTTGCATCACGTGTTCAGACCCACCAGAAAGCATCCACTATGGAGGAGGCATAAGTAGACAAAACAACCTGGCCAGATGATGTCAGGCAGCCTCTGCAAGCAGCCACCCCAGTGTTGGCACATTGGCTCAGGAACTGAGTAGCTATTGTGGCAGCAATGGAAAGTATATATGAGCCCCACATCACAGCTTCCACTTACCAAGGCCAAATGTCCAACCTGCCAGCAACGCTTGAGTTCAGCTCAGCTCACCTGGGTGTCAGCTCAACACCAAGTTCAATTCCTGATGTAACATCATCCCTCGAGGAGACCAGTCATGCGTTTGGTGACAAGTTGATTTATCTTTATAGGAATCAAATGTATCCTGGGCATAAGTTTGCTTTCCTGTTCACAGGGCTTTAGCCATCTAAGTGTTTAAGACTGTTTTTATCTCCAACTTGTAATCTGCATAACATGACTTCAGACAAAGAGGCCCTCCTTGCAGCAATAGAAGTGCATTAGTGGACACATAACCATAACCCACTAAACTCACATTCCGCACCATCCAGAAGCTGCTGACTTCAGAGAGTATAGAATGGCCTTTTGAAGGTGCAGCTGATGTGTCAGCGTGGAGATGATATCCTGTGAAGACGGGACCCCATACTCCAGGATGCAGAAGCACCCTAAATTAACGATCCTGTATGTTACTCTGTCTCCAATAGGTAGACAATATGGGACAAAGAACCAAGGGATGGAAGTAAAACTGGCCCCATTTACCTTTGCCCTCCGTGACCCACTTGGGGGAGTTTCCCATCCCCTCAAACCTAGGTTGTTTTTATTTTTTGATTTTATTTATTTTTTTTACAGCAGGTTCTTATTAGTTATCTATTATATACATATTAGTGTATACATGTCAATCCCAATTGCCAAATTCATCACACCACCACCACCACCCCCTGCCGCTTTCCCCTCTTGGTGTCCATACATCTGTTCTCTACATCTGTGTCTCTATTTCTGCCCTGCAAACCAGTTCATCTGTACCATTCTTCTAGGTTCCATGTATATGTGTTAATATATGATATTTGTTTTTCTCTTTCTGACTTACTTCACTCTGTATGACAGTCTCTAGGTCCATCGACGTCTCTACAAATGACCCAGTTTTGTTCCTTTTTATGGTTGAGTAATATTCCATCGTGTATATGTACCACATCTTCTTTATCCATTCGTCTGTCGATGGGCATTTAGGTTGCTTCCATGACCTGGCTATTGTAAATAGTGCTGCAATGAACATCGGGGTGCGTGTGTCTTTTTAAATTATGGTTTTCAACCCTAGGTTTTGAGCATCTGAATGTCCTGTTTCTCACATGGGATTGCTTCCTCTAGGAGGCTTATTATTAGTTAGTTATTATTAGTCCCATTAAACTTTATGCCACGAATGATGTTCTGTCACTTGGGGCTCCTTGTGCCAATAGATCAGTAGGGAATAAAAGAACATACTGGAGAGTATTGAACCTACTCATCAGGAGGTAATAGTACTTACTTTACACAATTGAGGCAAGAAGGAATATGTTTCACACCCAGAAGATCCACTGGGGTGTATTGGTCTCCCCTGTTTAGTTTTGATGGTAAATGGACAAGTATAACTGCCACAGATTGAGAAGGGCATGGTGACAAAGGCACTCAGACCATTCGGGGATGAGGGGCTGTGTCACCCCAAAAGGCAAGCCACCTAGAGCAACAAAGGTGTTAGCAGAGGGTGAGGAGATATTCTGCTTCTCATTACTCTTCTCCGCTTCTCAGTCTATTGAAGTAGAGAAGGAACAATAAGTGTCAGAGGCGGCCTTGAAATGAGCTGCTATTGTGGCAGATATAGTTCACTCACATTCTTTTTGTGAAATTTCCCAGGAAATGAGACCCATCAGGGTGGGTCCTGGGGGAGTTGTTTCCATATCAGGTACTATATTATATGAAGCAAGTGGATCTGAGTGGTGTGAGTGTGGACCATGTGGTTGCTGTGAACTACCCAGATCACTGCCCACCTCACCCATTTTTCCAGCTGTTGAGAACGTTGAACTGTCAGGGGCCCACAGTGGAATCCCTTGCCAGGAATTGTCCTTGCGAGAAGGAACTTGCCTCACCCAGGTTACACCCCTGCCCCAAGGGCAGCCCACATCCAGTTACTGGCCAGTGGATAAAGGAGACTAAAGGTCCTTGAACTGTTTAGGAGCAACTCTGAAGAGCCATCTCAGTTCCAGATCTCTTCCAGGGATTGGAGGGGGCCTCTGTTGTTACCTCATTGCAGTTGTCCCTCTGCCCAATTATGGGCCTTTTTCACTTCGTACAGGTGCTATTCCTGACAAGAGTTATCAAGGGATTCTTGTATGCAAATCTTCATTTCAGTGTGTTTCCTGGGGAACCTGATCTCAACCATTCACATACTTCTGCTCCTATTAAGTGACTTAGTGAGTGCTTACCAACCTGTTGCACTTAATATTGTAATTGTTATAATTGGATTAAACATTACATAAACAAATTAAGAAAACAGAAAGATGGTTTTTGTTTCTGTGGAAACCAAGAATGATACTGTGGGAAGATGTGATGATGGTGAATTGCTAAGAGAAGTGGCTGTTGAATTAGCTGTGGAACTCGTGGAGAAAGACTTGGAGTTGCAAAAAACAACACGGTATCTATAGGTTGGACACATGGGATATTCAATGTGTGCTTCTTGTTTGATTGACGTAGAGTTTGGAATGGAATATAGTTTCTTACCTCTAATCAAAATTCCTGGTTTTTATTTTTGAAAAATCTATTATTTTTATAAAAATATACACACTCTCTGTAAAAACAAAATAACTCAAAAAAGAACAAAGAAAAAAAATTACCTTGAATTCTGCCATCCACAGGCAACCTCTATTAACATTTGGATGAATATTTTTCTTGACATCATTTATTTAAAAGCCACACAAAAAGATAGGCATACAATATCAAGTAAAGGGATGTATTTTATAATATAGTATATATATGTATATATACACACATTATATTTTATAAATAATATGTTATGTATACATTATAAACATATAATTAAAAAAATCAATAGATGCATTATATATTACTATATATTATTCCTGCATTATATATATATATGTACACACATATATATATTCCATCCATGTATTTGATATTGTATGCCTACTTCTTTGTTATATCTTTTGTAGCAGGTCTTTTTCACTCAACTATAGATTGTACTTGTAAAAGAGTTGTCCTTTTTTTTCAAACTTAATATGACTCTTATTTATTTTCCTCTTTCGGAGTCATCAATATAAATGATATATAATCAGGTTAACGTGAAAAACCACAACTGTATCCTCCAGAAACCACATGAGGCAATCTTACACTGTCTTACCAATGGGATCTATTTTCATTACCTAACTAGGAGAGAATCATAAAATGATTATTTTTTTAGATGTTGCAGTTGGGGTTTAATAATGAGATAGAAAATGCCAGATAAATGTAAGATCTCATATGAGCATGAAGTTCATCAGAAGCAAAGGCATGGAAATCCACACAAAATTGTTGGCACAGCAAAAATAAATCAACTCTTTGTATAAATAAAGTTCTCAGGGAAGACGAACCAAAAATGAAAAAGCACTTTTCTCCAAATAAAAATCAAACCAACAAATATTTATCATTTACTCTATGCAAGGAAGTTTTCCCCCTAAGTTTCCTTTGTAAACATTTTCTCAATTTAGCGTGGTTTCAATATTTTAAATTTTTAAAATGAGAAAAGTCCGAATGGTTTCCCTATTCTTTAAAAACTGAAGCATGCAGAGGTAGTTGTAAAAAATACTAAATGCATGTTGCTTGTCATTAGTAGTGTTTTCTTTTCTTTCTTTCTTTTTTTTTTATTAGTAGTGTTTTCTAAAGCAAAACTTTTGCATTTGGGCAGGGTCACCTCCAAAAACTGCAACTTTTTTTTTTGCGGTACGCAGGCCTCTCACTGTTGTGGCCTCTCCTGTTGCGGAGCACAGGCTCCGGACGCGCAGGCTCAGTGGCCATGGCTCACGGGCCCAGCTGCTCCGCAGCATGTGGGATCCTCCCAGACCGGGACACGAACCCGTGTCCCCTGAATCGGCAGGCGGACTCTCAACCACTGCTCCACCAGGGAAGCCCAAAACTGCAACTTTTTAAACCAGTAATTTAACAAAAATAAAGCAACCTGTCTTTAATTCTACATCTACAATCTTTATTAGTGCCTGTTAACTCCCATTGCTCTGCCATGAAAACATTTTACAGTGTTATGGGTTCCATAACCTTTCATGGTGCTTAAGAGCTAGAGGTTTTCTGCTTTGTGAAGTATTTTCATTTTAATCCTGTGTCATACTTTGCTGTTGTCAATATTTCATTTTCCAAGGATGCTTAGAGGTTATCTCTGTACAATCTTAAAAACTAAAAATGAGTAAAGTGAAAATGAATATAAGTCTTAATGGCTACAGCAATAGGAAGGTATCAAGTTGTAATGAAAACAGATAATCCTAGTTTGAGGTAAAATAGGTTTGAGGCCTGATTCTGGCTATTAATTAGCTGTGTAATCTAAGGCAAGTTTAACATCTCTCAGTCTCAGTGTCTTCTGTAAAATGGGATGCTTTATTTGGCCAGTATAAGAACAAGAAAGAATGAATATAAAAGGTTGTTATCTAACTGGTATTTAACTACTGGCAGCTATTATCAGGGACAAACATGATCATTAAAAATCTGTTTGTTTATATTTGTTCTTGTTCTTTGTTCAAATAATTCAAATGACCAGGGCTGATAACCTTTATTAAGATATAAATAATTATTTACAACATATGATTACCAGCTATAATATCCATTTCCTCCTAGTTGTTACTATACTGTAAACCCTTTGGACAAAGAAAAACTGATGTGTCTAGTGCTTTGGGTATATTCAACAAGTGTTATAGTCACTAAGCATGTAGTGCTTAAAATCTACATATCTTTTTTCTTTTCTTTAATGATTATATACGCGTAGTGGGATCAAACATTTTAAGCACTATATGTGGCTTTTTAATTTTCTCTAATACTTATAATCTTCATTAGTATCAGCATGGGGTTGAACTTAATTTTGTCAGTTATCGTATCTCAGAATCTTCCTGTTAAAATGTAATCACGAGTAATTCAGTCTCGCTCACTTAAATGCTCAGCCTTTCATATTTCTTCCTCTTTTTTCTGTTTTCCTCCCAGATGTCATGGGGGAATATGAGGACAGAAGATGGAGATCAGCTTAACAGGATTTAACTGTGAGAGAGAAGGGGCCTCAAATCTACAGGCAGGAGTCCTTGTGCTGTCCTCTGGTTCTACTGCAAAGTGGCTGCTGTGGCCTGGTCCCTTAGTCTATGTTGAGGTAATCTCAGAGTTAGTGTGGCCTTTTGGGCCATCAGGCTGGTATCACGAAATCACTTGTAACCTTTAACCTCTAATCATTAAGTCTCTGCATTTGGTGACTTCTGTAGTAGTTCCACTGGTGCATGTAGGAACTTGGGGTAGGGGTGCTTCTTAGAATTGAGAATTGGCAGGTGATTTGGTTAGCTATTGCTGCGTAACAGGTTATCCCTAAACTGAACAGCAGAAAACATGATTTTGTGGGTCAGGGATGTGGGAAGGGCTCAGCTAAGCAGATATCTTTTGTGGTACCTTCTATGTGCGGTCATCTGAAGGCTTCACTGGGCTGGATGTCCAAGATGACTCACTAATGTGGGTAGCAATTAATGCTGACTCATTTGGGAACTCATTTGGGGCTACCTCCTGGAGCATCTCATGGCATCTCCATCTGCTTGGACTTCTTACAGCATAGTGGTTGGGTTTATGGAGGGAGTATCTAAAGAACAAGTATTCCAAGCGATCAAGGCAGAAATTATGCAACAGCTTTTTAATGTATTCTATTGATTATAGGTGAGTCATGATGGCCAGTGCAGATTTAATAAAATGAAAATTATATCCCACCTTTTGATGGAAGGATCCACTGTTTTTCATTATGATGAATAAGCCACGTAAAATGATCTGCCTTTTTAAAGCATACATATTATAAATGACAAAAAATGAAAACAACTAACCAGGGGCTTTACTTTATATCTTTCTTTTTTTTTGGCTGTACTGTGCGGCTTGTGGGATATTAGTTCCCCAATGAGGCAGCGAACCTGAACCCCCTGTGGTGGAAGTCCAGAGTCCTAACCACTGGACCGCCAGGGAATTCCCAGGGGCTTTACTTTAGTTTGGATTTCTCTGTTAGTCAATCTAACATCTTTCTGTTGTTGGCATTGTGCTGTTGCCACTTTCCTATCAAGATTATGTTTAGGTCTCCAAATTTACTAGATAATGTTTTTCTATTTACCATGGGAATAATTCACCTATAAAACCACTTGATATTTTTGGGTGGTGTTTCTTTGCCAACTTTATTAGTTTCTGCCTAGCTTATTGGCCTTTTCAGGTTTTCTTTTTCTTGTTGAATAACTCTTTTTTTTTCCTCAAAAATTTATCCATTGCATTAAGATTTTTAAATTGACATAAATCTGTTTTTTGACATAAATCTTTTTTAATGTGCCTTTTGTAACTATTTTAAAGACAGGACACAATTAAGCTTCAAGATAGAAGATAAGTTTAACTACTTTCTTGGATTATTTTGAAAGAGATTTATAGTGTCTTAAAAATTTTTTTTTGTCATTGTGAAAATGTACTGTTTGGATAGTAGCAAAGCTAATTTTACCAAAATAAGTTTATTTGAGCTAAGAACTATAAAATTAACTGTATGCTACTTTCTGTAGCATATAATAAAGAAACTCATAAAGGTCAATCCCACAAGAAGTCGATAAACTCACTGAGATTCAGTCTCAGTGATCCCAGGATTCACAACGCTCATGTTCCCTGGATCAATATTTTGATTTAAGAACAGAAAACTATTTTCCCAAAGTAACTCAATAAACCAGTTTATTCACTCAAAGAGAATACTTTTCAAAGGATTATTTACTAGAAAGCAGTCATTAAGATAATCATTATGTGTACAAAAAGAAATTTAAAAAATAGAGAAATTCAGCTGAGGAATCAAAACCAAAAGTTTCCCTGAAATTGCCTGGTAACCAAAATGAAATTTGCTTTTGTTTGGTAAGTTTGGCCTAATGTTTGTTGTTGATGGTTGTATTTGTAGAATTTGGAAACTTTAAAAAAACAAATAGCTACTTAAACTGGCCCATTGCCCCCAACTCAAGATATGCTTCCCAATTAGCCAGGTCATTTCAAGTGACCAGGCTGAGGAGTAGTTACAGGGATTTCGTTGTGAGAGTGCATATGAATGATTGGTTTCCACAAATTTAATACATATTCTTCTCTTTTATGACTAGAATTCTCCCACTAGCAAATTAACTGTTTTCCTCCTCCTTCCTTCCTTTTGTCCTTTGCTTCCTTCTTCTCTCTCTCCCCCAACCTTCATTCATCAATTATTAAATACATACTACATGTCAGGCACTGTGCTCAGTTTGAGGATTTCAAGAAAATATTTCTTGCCTTTAAAGAGGTAAGAAGTCAGTGGGGGTGACATTCACTATGAGTAAACAAGTAATTATAATGCAGGGTGGTACATGGTCTAAGAGAGAGAAACAGAGTACTCCTAGAATATATGGAAATTTTCCCTACGTAGACCTGGAGTTGTGAGAAGTAAGTTTAATGTAATTTTTTGCTGTTGACCTGCTGTTGCTCTCTTTAGGAGAGAACTGCAGGAGGATGATCAGTAATTTGATAGATAGAGAACAACACGTGAAAGTTAACAAGATTAAAGCAAGGACATGTCCAGTTACGTCTTTGGAGCTGGGAAAATGGAGAATGGAACTAGAGGTGATGTTGAAGGCCAAGGTAAGTGAAAGACAGTGAGAAAAAGGAGACAAAAATGAAAGAGTTACACAAGAGGAATAAGTTCCAGTGTTCTGCTCTGCAACAAAGTTTGCACACATAACAATAATATATCATACACTTGAAAATTTGTTAAGTGGGTAGAACTAATGTTAAGCGTCTTAATGGCAATAGATTAAAAAAATAACAACAATATTCCCACAATACAAATCCTTGTGTTGACCAGGCTGAACCTTAGTGGAGAGTGATGCCTGATTCTCTACAGAGAATCTGCCAGACCCCAGAATTTACTCGACATTTTCTGTTTTGTAATATCTGCCCTGTTGCCTTCATCATTTTGAGGAAAAGGTGGTTTATTTGTAAATAAGACTAATATTCAGTGTTTCTAAGTCTGCTCTAATTAGATTAACTAGAATTATTTTAAAGAAATTATTTGATGTGATGAGCTTTGGAAGAAGAGAACTACCACTTAGTTTATATTTTACATCCAGGTACTTTTCTGCCTATTTCCTTTATATTTGTCTTTCTCTTCATTTTTCTCGGACCTTCATTGATATGCATTCATTTAATGTTCCAATGTATCTCTAACCCTCTAAAGGTTTGAGTAGTTTGAGATGTGTGGAACTTTTAAGACATCCTGGGGGCTTTGCTCATACCTACAAATATCTGTCATATAAATAGTTTGGTAAGTTTAGTTCATTTCAAGCAAATATTTATTGAGCACCTACTAAGTGTTAATAATTCTACTAGATGCTGAGAACAGAAAGGTGAATAACACGATCATTGCCATTGAGGACTTTATAGTCCAGTGGAGGAGACATGTGTATACTACCTAACGATTCCTTTTCTGTCCCCTGTATTGTACATTATATCTATGTACCTCCCCACCCTCACCCAACACTTCTGAGTCCCAAGTTGGCTTTATTCCTAGTTTGAGGATGTCTGGTTCTCCTTTAATGGCCTTTGATCCCCTTTCACGTGAATGTTTTGCAGTAGCTTGTGACATTTCAGGCTGTTTTCTATGAATGCTTTGTTTTTCCCTGCTTGTCTGCACTGGAAAGATGGAATGCAAACATTTCACCCCACTTCCAGGGAGGATTTGGAGTTAAGCTCTCCCTGCTCTCGAGAAGAGCAAAATTTTCAGGTTTTAATTAACAAATTACTTTCTAACTTGTCAAGGTCTATTGTGAAAACACCACAGGAGAAAAGGCGTCATGAAGGGAGATAACGCTTCTGAGGGAAAAGGGAAGTAGGAGAGGAGGGATTTTCCAACGAGAGGGGCTTACAGAGGGCCCCTTGGGAGCCTGCGGGTTGATCTTGGAGAAGCAGTCTAGAAGGCTTTAGGCCACCGCTCAAGAGAAGCAGAGTGAGCTGGAAGGACTACCAAGAGGGGTGCTGTCTGAAGACCCAATAGTCGTGAAACTCAGAACCCCTGACTTCACTGGAAAAGCCCCTCGTCTAGGAACAGGGAGCAAACCAGCCACTGTCTCTGTCTGCACTGTGTACTGCCCAGCGAGTGGAGCGCACTCAGGCTTACCCAAGGAGACCGCCCTCCGCTCTTGTGAAGACACCGAATATCCATCCATCTGAGAGAGAAGGGTAAAACTCTACTCTTAGTTGGCATGGGGGGAAAGGGGAGGTTCCCCCATACTTGGTTAGGGGTGGAACTAAAGAAGTTAAAAATCAGCCTGGGCTCAGATAATAACTGATCTCTGAGCTGTGAGCACCCACACACTCATTTGCCACTGACATCTTTTCAGTTCTTACGGCAAGCCATTCCATGAAAGCTATCAATGTCAATTCTAGAAGAAAATTCAGGAAAAAACATTTATTTCTTTCCCTTTATCCAGCCCTCTACTACATTCGATTCCACCTTGCTTATATTCTGCCTTTTTTCTGAACTCGACCTTCATACTAGACCCCAGATTTGGTGCTCCTAATACTTTTGGTTCTTTGGAATTTGGCTATCATGCATGATTTTGAATTTCCTTCAAGGAGAGCTCAATTTTCCTGCTCCTACAGCCTCTGTGTCTCCTACCCTACATGGAGCCCTGGTCAACTCCTGCCCCTTGACCAGTGCCCTAATCAGGCTATTTTTCCCCTCACTAAATGGAAGGGAGAAATTCGGACCCTGTTTCTGAGCCTTAGGACAAAGTCCAGGTTACTGTTACCACGGCCCTGTTTCCAGTTAAGCTTACCTGTAACGTCCTCCTATTAGGTTCCTTTGAGGTATCACACAAACGTGTTTCCTGAACCATAGTAGCGTTCTGGCAATTTCAGAAAAAGAACTTCTATTCTGTTCTAAAGGTGGAAAGAACTTGTATTCTGCTCCAAAAAACTTCTATTCTGCTCTAAAACCAGGCGCTGGGTAAGCCGCTGCATCAGGTAACTATGAGAGCTCAGATCTGTGGGCATAAGACACACCTTTACTCGGCCCTTTGAGCACCTGATATGGTTTGAAAGGAACCCTTTGCATATCCTGAAATGTCTCATCCAACCGATGGGAAGGGGGTTTCCATCACCCACACAAGGTTAAATTACAGACTAACTTGTTTAAAGCTAAATAGAAAATTGCGTTACCATATCTGTGCGAGATCAGAAGTTCCTGCTGGGATATCACGGCAATTTCTTTCAGCTTCCTGGGTCCCTACAAAATGCAAGTCAGCAAAAGGGACATGGTACCCACTTTCTTATCTTGAAACTAAGCTGTAACACACAGATCCTGCCCATCAATTCCAGAAGAGTCTACCTGGCTTTATCCCACTGCGCTGCTCGTGGGATTTTAATTCTCTGACCACATCTGCCTCCCAAGGCCTGGAAAGACAAACTCCATCATTTACTCCCACTGTACATACATAATAATAATAATTACTATTCATTGAATGATTGCTTTGGGCTAGGTAAGCCTTACAATTATTCTACAAAGAAAGTGTTATTATTCCTATTTTACGTACGAAGGATCTAAGTCTTAGAGAGATGGAGTCCACACACATGAAGTGATAGCGGTGGGATTTCATCCACAGCATGTTGGGCCCCAAAGTCTGTGCTTTAATGTTTTCACCACTGTTGTATGAGTGCACAGCTTCACTGGGCCAATTTTTTCCCAGTGAAAAAAGAACTTTTATTTAAAAAATTTTTTTATTATTTATTTCCTTTTTTGGCTGTGTTGGGTCTTAGTTGCAGCACATGGGCTTCTCTCTAGTTGTGGCGTGTGGGTTTTCTCTTCTCCAGTTGTGGTGCTCAGGCTCCAGGGCTCATGGACTCTGTAGTTTGTGGCATGAGGGCTCTCTTGTTCAAGCGCGCGAGCTCAGTAGTTGTGGCACAGGGGCTTAGTTGCCCCACGGCATGTGGGATCTTAGTTCCCCAACCAGGGATTGAACCCACGTCCCCTGCCTTAGAAGGTGGATTTTATACCACTGAACCATCAGGGAAGTCCCAGAACTGTTTGATAATAAAAAATTGGAGAGAATAAAAAAGTTACAGTAAACATCTAGCTTGAAACATTTAGCTTACTTTATGAGGCATAAAAACAGGTATATAAAATATATCCTAAGACAATAATATATAAATTATAAAATAAGAGAGTAAATTATTATACTTAACTTAGTGTTATGAAAGTTATTTAAATAGCGTAGATTCACTGGGTGCATATAATGAATTAAATGTTACCACACAGCAAATTTGGGGTGTTTTCAGAAGTACATGTCATTTGGCAGTGGCTTATTAGAAAATTATGAACCTGAAATAAAACTGATGCAAAGATATAATGATACACACTAAATTAACAATGATGTACTTAATTAAAAGTCATTTATAATGAATCATAAAAATACTTAATAATACACTTTCGATAATTAAAAAGCAGACTAACAGTAACTGAAAACAAGAATCATCACAAGGTAATGCTGATGCCTCACTGTTGAGAAAGTGGCCTTCCTAATATGGTCAAATTCTAGTGCTTTGCCTGTGGAATACAAGTAGGTGCCTTGAAACATAGTATGGCGACCATTATGCTTTCTAATCTCAAATTTTACCACCGTGATGGCTGCCTACCCCATGTGTACGTAAGGCCTCTCTACTTTTAATTGGTTTGAAAATAATAGTTGAAAATAAAAGCTACATTTAACAAGCTATTAGAGCCTCTGTACTCATGGGGGGACAGAAAAACAGCTACAAACAGAAGCTTCTGAAGATCATTGCAAAGTACTGAAAGAGAGCATTTGATAAGGGACTTACACAATCTCAGCTCAAGAATTGTCTTGTAGGTATTTCCCCAACAGAGGAAATGGTTCTAGATATCAGACCAAAAAACCCTGTTAGGGGAAAGAGCAACCTATCAATTCATAGTCGGTACTAGATAAACACTTTTTAAAATATATATATATATATTTAAAAATAAATATTTAATAAATGTTTGTTTAATGGTTATAATTACCAATGACAAAAATAACTTTGAACTGACAAAATATTAGTATTAAAGTCTTGCATGACTATAACATTACCACTCATCTTTTCTCTCATAAGCTTTTTTTTTTTTTTTTTTTTTTTTGTGGTACGCGGGCCTCTCACTGTTGTGGCCTCTCCCATTGCGGAGCACAGGCTCTGGATGCCGCTCCGTGGCATGTGGGATCTTCCTGGACCGGGGCACGAACCCATGTCCCCTGCATCGGCAAGCAGACTCTCAACCACTGCGCCACCAAGGAAGCCCACATCTCATAAGCTTTTAATTCCTATCAATGTGCCAGGAAATAGATAACCTCTAGGATAATCCCCATTGTTTTGTCTTTATTTCTGTGATTATTAAAGCTGCTTTATGAAAACCAATCTGATTTTGCAAATACAGCAATCCATTTGTAAATTGTGGATGCCCCTAGGTGGATAACTCATCTAACTTTTTGTACAGTGGCAGTTCTTACTGTGTAATAATACTGATGTTTCAAAGACAATCTTCTACATACTTGGTTACTATTAGCCATTCTTCCTGCTATGTGGCATAGCTGGAGGACCACCCTGAAGCCACCTAACTATTCAAAAGAGAAAACCAGGTAGACACAACTGGATTTTGAATTTTTAAATTAAAATCTAAGTGTTTGAGTGACATAACCTACCAAACTCAATCAGACTTTGTAAGCCCATGGAACTAATTAGCTATTTTAAGGAAATCTGTGGCAATAAAAACCATGTTTTGAGTTCCTAAGAAATCAATGAAAAGATTGGAATTAATTCTAGAAGAAAAACTCTCCATTTATCAAAGAATTCTTATGGCTTATTTAGAACATTCCAAATAGTTTTTTTTTTTTGGCTGCACCACGCTGCTTGTGGGATCTTAGCTCTCTGACCAGGGATCAAAACCGTGCCCCCTGTAATGGAAGCGCAGAGGCCTAACAACTGGACCCCAGGGAATTCCCCCAACTGTTAAGACCAAGAAAGAAGAAAATGTGGTATATGTGCCTTCCCAGCAAATTTTTGTTGTTTTATCCCTTAATTAAACATATAGAGCAACTACCAAAAAGACTTAAAGATTTACTCTTGTAGATAGATCTTTTCAATTTATGTTGACAAAACATCAAACTACATTTCTCCTCTCTTTCTCTGAGGAGTTAAAAATATGTACTGTGAATACATACTGATAACTGATAGTTAACAGGTAGCTTTTATAAAGAATTTTACATGCAATTAATAATATTTAAAATTCACATCACGTTAGCCAAGATACGGGAGCAACCTAAGTGTCCATCAACAGATGAATGGGTAAAGAAGATTTAGTATAGATATACAATGGAATATTACTCAGTCAAAAAAAAGAATGAGGGACTTCCCTGGTGGCGCAGTGGTTAAGGATCCACCTGCCAATGCAGGGGACACGAGTTCGAACCCTGGTCCAGGAGGATCCCACATGCCATGGAGCAACTAAGCCCATGTGCCACAACTACTGAGCCCATGCGCCACAACTACTGAAGCCCACGTGCTCTAAGGCCCACGTGCCACAACTACTGAAGCCCACATGCTTAGAGCTTGTGCTCCACAACAAGAGACGCCACTGCAATGAGAAGCCCACGCACCACAACAAAGAGTAGCCCTTGCTCGCCACAACTAGAGAAAGCCCGTGCGCAGCAACAAAGACCCAATGCAGCCAAAAAAAAAAAAAGAGAAAAAAGAATGAAATTCTGCCATCTGCAACAATGCGATGGACCTAGAGGGTATTACGCTCAGTGAAATAAGTCAAACAGAGGAAGACAGATACTCTACGTTATCACTCGTATGTGGAATCTAAAAAATAAAACAAACTAATATATGTAAAAAAACAGAAACAGACGGATATAGAGAACAAACTAGTGGTTACCAGTGGGGAGAGGGAAGGGGGGAGGGGCAAGAGGGGTAAGGGATTAAAGGGTACAAACTACTATGTATAAAATAAAATGTATATGTATAAATAAGCAACAAGGATATACTGTACAGCACAGGGAAATGTAGCCCATCATTTTGTAATAACTTTAAATGGAGTGTAAATGGAGTGTAATCTATAAAATACTGAATCACTATGTTGTACACCTGAAACTAATATAATGTTGTAAATCAACTATACGTCAATAAAAATAAATAAATAAATAATTTTAAAGATTCACATCATGTTGGAAATGATATCAATGAAACTTTCATTGTCGTGATTGCTTGCCACTCTATCCCATTAAAAATGCGTTCAATTAACTTTTGCATGTTTTAGTGGCTTATTTCAATTGAATATGGTCCAGAGGCATTGATACTGAGGGTGGAGGTGCATTAATCTCACATTAAAAAGGCAATGGAAATAGAATATAGATGCTGGTAATTATATGTATTCACTACATACTAATTTTTTTTTTAATATTACCTCTTCCCTAGAAAGTTGTTTAAATTTTGGTGAAGGTGAAAAAGATATTCAGTCTACAGTGACTAAGGTATTTGGTGTACACATCTAATCTCTCATTTTAATAGCCCTGAGAGGAGTCAAGAGGTTAGAAAGTCAACCTTTAAGTCCATTCAACTAAACAATTGTTGAGTGCCCACTCCCTGCCAGGCGCGGTGCCAAGCTTTGCAAAGGATACAAAATGAATAAGACACTGTCCACCCTCAAGAGTTTTAGAGTCTACTAAGAGGAAATGACTATGGCACAAGTTCCATACAAATTTACATAAATGTATTATTCAGAACAATATACCGTAGCAACTTTTGCCTCCCTGAGAGAGTTGTTGTTACTCACATCACTAAGAAAACAAATGGCTGTAGACTTACCTTCACTCATAGGGATTAGTAAGTGGTAGAGAGAGACAAAAAAAAAAAAAAGAAGAAAAAGGCAAATTCTAAAGCTTCTGCCAGGTCTTCCAAGCTGTTCAAGGGTCAGAGAGGAAGGGATTTTTTTTCAGCAGAGTGCATTAATGAGACTTTGGAGTTTGGACCGGAAAGCTAAACTGCTCTGCACAATAGGAAGCGAACTAGAGGTTTTGGTGCCGGAGAAGGGCCTTAGGAAGCAGCTGGGAGATGTGAGGACAGCCCCGGCAGCAGATGGGGAGGCTGGAGCTATGGGGAGGGGGGCCAGCGAGCAATTCCAGAGGCAGGGCTGTGAGGGAACCTGTAAACGAGACTTTCGTATTCCATTATAAACTGCTTGCTTCGCTTTAATGTACCTTGCCTTCATCCTTAAACCTTTGGTAAAGCCTGACATTCATCACAGATGCCAAAGGTTAGTTTTGGGGAGGAGCGGGGAAGGAGTTAGTATGAAGGGTGAATAAAGAAACGAAGCTTTTCCACGTCTGCTTCGGGTAGAACGGCTAAACATTCACGAAGTGTGAGATGTAATTAGGACTAGAGAACTCAGAACCAGTGGAAAGCAGAACATACATCCTGAGAATTGCAAAAATAGAAGAGCATTGGACTTCCTAGAGGATTAAAGTAGGAAACTTGAATTAATTTTATTAGATTTCAAAGATGATGGTGATATTTGCATTTCATAAGGTGACATGATATAACTGTCCTAGAAGATGTCCAAAGTGCTGGAGGACTCCCAAGAGAGGCATATGACACATTGGGGACAGAGAGGAATGGAATGAAGGAGAAGACGCAGGGCTGGGCACGTTGCTATATTAATTCATTTCCCAAGTTTTTTTGCAAAGAGGAAGGATGCTTCAAAAAGACACCCAATTTTGGGCTTCCCTGGTGGCGCAGTGGTTAAGAATCTGCCTGCCAATGCAGGGAACACGGGTTCGAGCCAGGGTCCGGGAAGATCCCACATGCCACGGAGCAACTAAGCCCATACGCCACAACTACTGAGCCTGCGCTCTAGAGCCCTTGAGCCACAACTACTGAGTCCACGTGCTACAACTACTGAAGCCCCCATGCCTAGAGCCCGTGCTCCACAACAAGAGAAGCCACTCCAATGAGAAGCCTGCGCACTGCAAGGAAGAGTAGCCCCCGCTCGCCGCAACTAGAGAGAGCCCGCACTCAGCAATGAAGACCCAATGCAGCCAAAAATAAATAAATAAAATAAATGTATTTAAAAAAAAGAGAGAGACCCTATTTTATTTACTCATTACAACAACCCTGCCAGTAGGTTTTAGGATCACTAATTTTTAGATTAGAAAACTGAGACTTGTAGAGGTTAATACCTTTCCTAAGGACATACACAGACAGGACTGGAGCCACAATGGGTGCCTGGGTAACCTCTGCCTTGTAGGTAATACGTGGGGCTTGGTGAAAGAGCCAGCATTCGGCTTTGGCCTTGGATTTCAGTAGGCAAAGACATGGCGGGAAAGAAGGACTCATCAGGCAGAGGAAAATAAGGCAAAGGCAAGAAAGTGGGGATTTGGTTGGTACAGATGAACCAGTTTGCAGGGCAGAAATAGAGACACAGATGTAGAGAACAAAAGTATGGACACTAAGTGGGGAAAGTGGCAGGGGGGTGGGTGGTGGTGGGATGAATTGGGAGATAGGGATTGACATATATACATTAATATGTATAAAATAGATAAATAATAAAAACCTGCTGTATAAAAAATAAATAAAATTAAATAAAAAAAAAAAAAGAAAGTGGGGATTTTGTGATTTCAGGCCCAGGAGAAAGAAGGTACAGGTTGTATGCCGAGCACACAGAAAGTGCTAACTAAACTTTTACAGAACAAAACTGATCTCCACCTCTTCCCCATACTCTGGACCAGGTGAAGGAAGAGGATGGAGTTCAATTTGACTGACTCATGGTTTTCACAGATGGTTTTGGGGGGTCAGGAATCTGGAAGGTAGTAAGGGTTGTAGAAGGTTTTAAAAGCCATGGTAAAAAGTATATACTTTATTTAATGGACCACGAGGAAACCCTGAAGATTTTGAGCAAGGGTGTGTGAAAAAAACCAAAATTCAACTGAGTAAATTTTAAAGATCTAATTGGTTTCACTGAATGATTTATTGAATGATTCATGAATCAGGTATCATCCCATCTAGCAAGTAGAAAGGAGCTCCACGGAGTTGTACAAAATGGAAGGCTTTTATAGGCAGAAGGGGGAAAAGAGTGGATTGTTTCAGGCTTAGGTAACTTACCTATGGGGGATGGAAGGAGGCAGATTACCTCATTGGAGCTGACCAGAAAATTCTATACTGACCAGTTAAGACTACATCCCTGGGAGAGGTTGTAACTGCAATTAGGTTAAGTATTAAGCCTTGGTTTGCTGATGTGGGGCTTAGCACAAGTGACTCCATTTGGGGCCTGTTGTCTCTTTTTTAACAGGTGTGACATGATTAAAGCTGTACTCAGAAAATTAACCTGACAGTAAGGTGAAGGATAGCCCAGAGCAGGGCATCTCAGACTTGAATGTAATGCCAACTCTGCTTCAGCGAGTCTGTGATTCTGCATTTCTAACAAACTCTCTGCCTTAAAGATTCTGACCCAGGGAGGCTAGGGTGGGTTCAGGGATCTGAGAACTCTGTATAGAGAAGCATTGGCAGGATGGACCAGAGGGAAAGTGACAAGTTTCAAGCTGGGAACTCTTCCTTTGTTTAGAGTCTCAGGAGAGGAAAAAGATCTAGAGAAGGAAGAAATGGCAATGGGAGAAGCCTCGAGGTAGCTCTTTATTCATCCTTGATACAGGAAAGGGTCTGAGTTGGTGAACTGCTCTGTCCCTTCCCAACCTTTCTGTGCACACATGCGAGTGTTTTCTTGTCTTCCCACTCCTCTCCCACAGCTGATTAAAGGAACTTGAGGCTGTCTGACTCCAGCTTCTCCCAAAGTTCCCTCCGCAGGAGAGGGTGCCCATCAGCATGGCAGTATTCACCAACTTTCTCCTGAGAGCTTTAAGGTATGCATGTTGCGGGGTCTGACCCCTGATTTCCTCTGCCTGAGCCCTGGCTTCTGGCTGTAATTCCTCCCCTCCATCCCCAGTCTTGGACCCAGTGGCAAGATCTGCTTCTGTTTCTGCATCGGGTCCAGAGTATAGTGAGGGGATGTGGTGAAGACCACTTCTGTTCTGTAAATGGTTATTTAGTGTTTTCTGTGCTAGGCATACAGGCTTATATCTTCTCTCTTGGACCTGAAACTTCCAGATCAGACCTCCAACTCTGAACTGCTTTAGACGTGCTTCTTTTGAACTCAGCCTTAGCATACCACTTTTCTCCCAGGAGACCGTAGTTGACCCTATTGCCTGCATTCCTCTGCCTCCTGTTTGCACCCTCAGATCCACTCTGAGGATCCCACTTCTTTCTGATCTCCAGCAGCCTAAAGCCACTTACTCTCCCTTACTGTGTAATGATCATGACTAAGGGGATGGGTGACAATGCCAAGTGCTATGGAGAGCTGCAGGGCAACGAGAGCTGGGGACAGGTAAATGTGTCTGCCGATCGTGAGTCATTAGTGACCTTAGACTAGAGAGGATACTTTTAGCAAAAAGGTGAAGGCAAAAGCCATATTATAAGTAGTGAAATACATAGCGGGTGGTGAGGGCTAGAAGCAGCAAATTTAAAGTGTTCTTTGAAGAAATATGTTGAGAAAAAGAGAAAACAGAAGCGCAGCAAGCAGCAGAATTGAGGGAAAGAATTGTGAATAAAGCAGAGGATTTATCAGGATTGTAGAAAGAGACAAACGCTCCTACAGAGACCTGAGAAAAAGGAAATCGTCTGTTGGCTACTTCTAGGGACATTTGCATTTTGGAAAGGGACTTTTCCATCCTGCAGACAAGTTTCATTTTGCCTACACAGTGTGTTAAAAGCATTTCAATGAATTGCCTCATTTTTTTAAAAATGGGAGATATATATATATATTTTACAAATCTGGATTTCTGTCATCTGTTGAAAAATGGTAGGAGTTAGCAACATTGGGTAAACATTCCTACAGCTGTCATTTATTATTTGCCTGTCTCTAAAAGCATTTGAATTTGTAATGTCTGTTTTAAAGCAATCTATACGGATTGAAATTTCAGGCATACATTATGATGGTAGAGGAGCTATTTGGGGGAAAAGAGACTTCCCTAAGCAATCCTCAAATCTGATAATGTTGCTGGGTCCCTACCTTGCCTAGGGATCAGATTGTCCTCTGCTCATCCTGGGAAAGTGTCCCTACCAGAGACACCATGAGTGAGGGAGCCTGGGCAGAGACCAGAGCAGACCCTTTATATGCTGCGGGATAAGAAGACATCAGTGAACTATTGTAGCTGAAAAGCAGCAGAAGTCCCTTGGAATTCCTTGGAGCAAGTGCTGCCCCAAGCTTTCCCTGGCAGCTGGCTTCAAAACTTGTCCAAACCGGTGGTTCTTAACCTCGACTGCACATTAGAATTACTTCGGGACCTTAAAACGCAGATGTCCCAGAGATTATGATTTAATTGGTTTTGGTGGGTCCCCGGCACTGTGTCTTAGAGGTTAGCAGGTGATTCTAATGTGTAGCCTGATTAACTCGAACTGTCAAGCTCTGTGGCATTAACCCCTTCCACTCCAGACCTTCTGTCACCCCCCCGGACAACAGCTTGGATATTTGGACTAGAAATTGTATTTCTTGGTGCCCACTTTGATACCTGTCTCCCCTGTGATCATCACAGCTGCCTGCGTGGCTGCTCTTTGCATGTAGCATTTGGCCCCTCGTTCGGGTAAGAATTTAGATTGCTTGTCAGAAAAGTAGGGGGCCTAGAACAGAGGTGATCTGTAAATTTTTTTGGTTGGTGGGTTGGGAGTGGGGGAAGAAATGCAAAAACTAAATAGTAGTTATCTTATTAAGGTTCTTAATAATTTTCCAGATTTTGTTGATTTTTTTTAACCACCTCTAACAGCTCTGTCCAAAACAACTTTCTGAGGAAATAGAAATATTCTGTGTTGTCCAATACAGTAGCCATTAACCACTTGTAGCAATTGAGCATTTGAATTGAGCCTACCTTGACTAAGGATCTGAAGTTTTAATGCTATTTCATTTCAATTAATTTAAATAAAAATGAAACTATCAATAGGGTTTTAGTAGTTACTTACTGTACAAGGCTTTATTTTTATTGTACTATAGAGTTGCTATTGTCTACGGTAGACATTATGGGGTGATTCATCTCCCACACCTCCTTTGTAGAGAAAGGGCAATCCTATGTATTGGACACAGCAGATTGAATTCTGGGATAATAATCGATCCAAACTGGCCCAACTGGATTTTCTCTTTCAAGAATCTGGAATTGACATACTGAAAGCCTGCATCCATTTGGTAGTGGTGAGCTGAGCAAGAAGTGTTGGCGCTAGAGCCTGTGCCTTGGACTCTCAAAGCCTTGTGCAACCCGAAGTTATGTTGGGGTGGAGACTAGAAACTCTGTAGTGAAGGAGGGGGAGGGGAGGAAAAGGGGGTGGAGAGGGAAAGAGGGAATAAATCACTTCAGATGAGTGATGGACATACTACCTGAGCTTTGTTGAACTCCATTGTTTCTAATTTGCATGTTAGAGAAGAGAAGAGAAAAAAGAAAGAGAGAAAGATATGGAGGAAGGGGAAAAAAAGAGAAAAAAATAAACTAACAAAAATATCTTAATGTAAGTCCTGGAAATAAGGGTGATACATATGGTCTAATAAACCAGTTTAGAAAAGTCCTGTTCTTCAGCTGACAAAGAATGGTTCTCTTTCACATGGGAAGTTTGTTCTCTTTGACCGCTTGTTGAGAAAGAGACATGTAAATCTTAGCGCATAATGGTATTCAATAAATATTTGTTGAATGAATGAATGAATGGATAAATGAGCAATGGGAAAAGGCAGCATCTTCCCAGGGCAGTCTATCAACCCTTTTGTGCTACAGTTTTTTTTCAGCCAAAGCATCATTTATTCTCTTTTTTGTTTTGTTTTGTTTTGTTTTTTGGCTGTGCCTTGCGGCTTGCAGGATCTTAGTTCCCCGACCAGGGATTGAACCTGTACCCCCTGCAATGGAAGCGTGGAGTCCTAACCATTGGACCGCCAGGGAATTCCCTGGTTTGTTTTAAAATTATTAATTGTTTATTAGTCTTGTCTTTCCATTGTTTCTTTTTCAAAAATTTTTTAATTGAAATATAATTCACATACCATTAAATTTGCCATTTTAAATTGCACAATTCAGAGATTTTTAGTGTATTCACATGATTGTGTGATCTTCTTCATTATCTAATTCCAGAGTATTTTTCATCGCTAAAAAGGAACGCCATGCTTATTAGCCCTCTTTCCTTCCTCTCCCTAGTATCTAGCCACCAATAATCCATTTGCTTTTTACTGTGGATTTGTCTGCTCTGGACATACAACTCCTGTCTATAGGACTAGGAGTAGAATGCTGAGTCAAAGAATTTAAAATATATTTTTAATTTTTTGAGGAACTGCTAAACTGTTTTCCGCAAAGGATGCACCATTCATTTTACACTCCCACCAGCATTGTCTGAGGGTTGTTTTCCCTGCATCCTCACTAACGCTTGTTATTTTCCTTTTTTTTAAAATTATAGCCATCCTACTGGGTGTGAAGTGGTATTTTACTGTGTTTTTGATTTGCATTTCCCTGGTGACAAATGATGTGGAGCATCTTTTCATGTGCTTATTGGCCATTTGTATATCTCCTTTAGAGAAATATCTATTCAAATTCTTTGCCCAGTTTTAAATTAGATTATTAGTCTTTTCATAGTTGAGTTGTAAGAGTTCTTTACATTTTCTGGACGTGAGATCTTTGTCAGACATGATTTGCAAAAATTTTCTTCTATTCTGTGGGTTAATTTTCGCTTTCTGGATGGTGTCCTTTAAAGCACTGACATTTTAATTTTGGTGAAACCCAGTTTATTTTTTCTTTGATTGCTTGTGCTTTTGGTGTCACATCTAAGAAAATGTTACTTAGTCCAAGATGATAAAGATTTACACTTATGTCTTCTTCTAAGAGTTTTATAGTTTCTGCTATTACACTTAGGTCTTTGATCCATTTTAAGTTTTTGTGTATGGTGTGAGATAGGGATCCAGTTAGCTATTTTCCTGTGGTTAACTAGTGTCCCAGTGCCATTTGTTAAAAATATCATTCTTGAGACTTCCCTGGTGGTCCAGTGGTTGAGACTCCAAGGTTCCACTATAGGGAGCATGGGTTTGATCCCTGGTCAGGGAACTAAGATCCCACATGCTGCACGGCGTGGCCAAAAAACAAAAAAAAAACAGACAAAAAAACATTCTCTCCCCATTGAATGGCCTTGGCTGTCTTGTCAAAAATCAATTGACCATAGATGAGGGGGTTTATTACTGGACTGTCAATTTTATTCCATTTTCTATATGTCTATCCTTATGCTAGTACCATTTACTGTAGCTTTGTAGTAAGCTTTGAAATCAGGGAATATGAATACTCCAACTTTATTCTCTTTTTCAAGATTATTTTGGCTATTCTGAATCCCTTTCATTTCCATATGAATTTTAGGATCGGTTTGTCAATTTCTGCAAAAACGATGTTAGAAATTTGATAGGTACTGCATTGAATCTGTCGCTGATTTGGTGGAGTATTGCCATCTACACAATATTAAGCCTTCCAATCTATGAATGTAGGATGTCTTTCCATTTATTTGGGTTAAAATTTTTTTTCTTTCAATACTATTTTGTACAAGTGTATGCACCTCTTTAGTTAAACTTATTCCTAAGTATTTTATTCTTTTGATCTTGTTGTAAATAGAATTGTTTTCTTAGTTTCAATTTCAGATTGTTCATTCCTAGTATATAGAAAAAATAGAAATATAACTGATTTTTGTATACTGATATTATTTCCTGCAACCTCGCTGAACTGGGTTATTGATTCTGCTAGCTCTTTTTGTGTATTCCTTAGCAGACATCCTTGTCTTGTTCCTGATCTTAGGGGGAATGCTTTCAGTCTTTCATCATTGAGTGTGGGGTTAGCTATGAGTTTTTTGTATGTGCTTGTTGTTAGGTTGGAGAAAATCCCTTCTATTCCTAGTTTGTTGAGTGTCTTTAATCATGACAGGGTATTGGATTTTGTCAAATGCTTTTTCTGCATCTGTTGAGATGATGATGTGGACTTTTCCCTTTATTCTATTAATATAGTGTATTACATCAATTACTTTCCATTCGTTGAACCAACTTTGCATTCCTCAAATAAAGTTCACTTACTCATGGTATATAATTCTTTTTCCATTATTTCTCGAAGGCACAGATTTTACTTTTACTTCTTTATATCACCCAAAGCACTCAAGCAGTACTGTACTTGGATCCAAAATTAGTGCCCAAGATACGCAATAATCATTATTATTACCATAATAACCAACATTAACACGAGCACAAGGTGACGACAGTCTGAACTAGAATGATAGGTCCAAATGATAAACCTCATTTAAAGAATAAGATAAAAATTAGAGACTATTGGCCATAGGGAATTATAAAGTTTCCTAATATTGTTGAATAATCCTTATATTTCTGGAATAAGCCTTGTTTGGTCAAGATCCTCTCTTCTTTATTTTTAAGAAAATGTTAGTAAAAAGAACATAGCCACAGGAAGAAAAAATTTATCTTAATTGGCCAGCTTGTTGAAGAGTCAAACACGCACGTAACCAGTAGACAGATCAAGAAGCAGAATGTTGTCAGCACCCCATAAGGCCCCCCTCATGCCCCATCTCAATTACTATCCCCCACCACCCAACAAGGATAACCACTATCCTAACTTCTAACACCACTGATTAGTTTTGCCTGCTTTTAAACCTTTATGTAAAATGAATAATAGGCTATTTCACTCCACACTGTATTTGTGAGATTAACCATACCCTTCTATGTAGTTGTTGGCTGTTCCTTCTCCTCGGTGGGTAATTTCCATTTTTTGAACACGCTACAATTTATTAATCCATTCTAATGTTACTGGGCATCTGGGTGGCTCTAGTTTAGAAATATTATAAATAGTGCTGCCATGAATACTCAGTGAATATTTTGTACATGTCTCTTGGTGGATCTAGGTACCTTTTCTATTGGTATATACTCAGGATAGAATTGCTGTCCTGCCTTTACAAAGATTTTTTTCTATTCATTACAAGAGAGACAATTATAGTTTTAAAAATGAACCTTTAAATATAGTGTTATTATTTTCCTCATTCCAGGAACATGTAATTTCTTAAGTAAATTTATTAGCCTGTATGTCATGCTCTATTCTGGAATTATCTGTAACTACACCAGCCAATACAGTAGTCATTAACCATATAAAGTTATTGAGCATCTGACATGCACTCTAAGAGTAAAATACACAATAACTTTGAAGATTTAGTCCAAAACAAAGTTTATGATATCTAATTAATAATTTTAAAATATTCACTACAAGTTGTAATGATAGTATTTTAGATATACTGGGTTAAAGAAAACATTATATAAAATCATATTATTAAAATTAATTTCACTTTTTTTTTTTTTTTTGCGGTACTCAGGTCTCTCACTGTTGTGGCCTCTCCCGTTGTGGAGCACAGGCTCCGGACGCCCAGGCTCAGCGGCCATGGCTCACGGGCCCAGCCGCTCTGCGGCATGTGGGATCTTCCCGGACCGGGGCCCGAAACCCGTGTCCCTTGCATCGGCAGGCGGACTCTCAACCACTGCGCCACCAGGGAAGCCCTGAAAGTTCTTTATCACAAATTAAAATTTTATATGTACATCGCTGAAAGTTCTTTTTGACAAAGATCATGCTTTAGGCTACTTTGACCCTCCAGTTTGGGCACATTGTTGCCAGTGCATGCTTGATAGTTAATAAGTACTTCTTAACTGTTAAACTTTATTTTCTGTTTTTTAGGTTAAAATTCCACATCGCTTAGCTACATGATGATAATATTGGTAAAAGAACGAGAAAAGATAATGGCAAAAATCTGCATGGAAACTGAAAGAGTAGGAATTACGTATGAAAAATATAACTTGGCGAGATTTTGATATTTCTTTTACTCTAAACAACTTTCTTGAATTGTAATTCTTTGTAGATTACATGAAGTTTATGTTACGCTTAGTGCAACATGTATAAACAAAGTATTTTAAAAGAGTGAATCCATTTTTATAGTAACAGGGACTTTTACTTGCTAAAAGTAATCGATTTCTCCCTCTCTCTCTCTCTCTCTTTTGTTTTTTCCCCATTGGCAAAGTACTGTGAAACACTACCTAGTTATAAAGAAGTGGCGCAACTACAAATTGATTATTCATTTCACTGGATATTATCCGAATGAAGAATTGTGGTCACTGCCACAAACCAAAATAGCCAGGTCCTGCTTAGAGAATTGCTAAATATGATCGTTTCTTGAATTATAATTTTTGCATTATGTAGACTTTGAAAGATATAAAATACTACCTCTCAGCTTTCTTTTAGTGAGAAAAAATTAGTCCTCAAACGGATGGTGGGATCACCTTAAACTTCATGTAACATGAGAAACCTTGACGAATCAGACCTTTGTTGAAGAGTAATCTTTTGGTGGTAGGGAACAGAGACTCATTCGAAGTCACACCCAAAGTCATAGGTGTTTATTGTGAAAGGGTAACTAGAACGCTGTTTGGGAAGTGGCGGGATCCAGTGCAGCCCTAGGGACCTGGATACTCATATCTTCCCGGGGAGCAGGTCTTTGTTGTTCTTAATATACCACTGGGTCTCAGCTTCCCATAGAGGCACTTCTACCACTTCCACCCCCATCCACCTTCTACTTCATCTTTGGTTTTTGCTTACTCCAGTGTTTGCTTTGTGGTGGCCCATTTTCTCTACTTCTGCCTCAAGCCCTCTCAGCTTCAGCCTTCCTGTCAGATAGCTCATTCTCTGTATTCTCCCCTTTCCATTTCCAGGGGAGAATCTGATTGGCTTATCTAATGATCCGAGTCCCGGTTTGGTGAGGATTGTTTGTTCCAGGTCACCTCTTAGGGTGATGGCCAGTTTATGGACTGTGTCTCTCGGGTCACATGACCACTCTTAATCCAGTCAGCTATGGTGGGGCGGGGCGGGGGGAGAAATTTGGGGGCAGTTATCTGTGCAACCTTTGTCCTAAGAATAGTTTGGGTCAGTTCTCTCAGCAGGGTCTCGGTTTCCTTTTCGAAGGGACGCCAGGTACAGCAAACATGTCACACACATACACACACACAAACACACGCTGATTAAAACAAGTTACTAAAATAAAGGATGCATGAATGACTGAATTATGCGGTTACGTGTAGGAAATAATAAAGAGGGGAAGAAATCTATATTGACCGGGACCAATAATTAGCGTTGTCCAAGTAAAGTTTCTTCGCAGTAGAACAAATTGGTTTTCAAACATGAATTTTCTTTTGCAAAACTGACCATCCTGTTGTCACGTCTGTAGCTTTCTGAAGGCCTCTGCTCCTGGCTTACGTTCCTCCTAGGAGACCTCAGCATTCAGCACGCTGGGGACGCTTTGTTTCCTAAGTTAGGAGAGAGATCCTGGCAGGAAGTCAACGACCAGGATCAGATGCTGGGGTTGAGGATCCGTGGCTCCGAGCGGCGTGGGGGAAAGGCGGCGGTAATCGAAGCTCTGGGCGCATTTTCCTAGAAGCCTCCAGCGCTCCGCCACCTGTCTGGAGTCTGCCCCCGTCTCGGGCATCTCCTCTCTTGAGTTTCCTCCTCATAGGCTTGTCCCTGGGAGTGTGGGCGGCCGCATTCCTGAGCACCGAAACTCTCCCCCCCTCCCCCGGCTAGCCTTCCTCCTCCTGCACACCAGCCTCTCTTTTCTGCCTCAGTCACTTCCTTCCTCAGCTTCTTCCTCCCCAGTGCGTTGAAGAAGATAACCACCCCGCACCGACGCAGCCCCAGTTTTCTCGGAAAAGAAA
This sequence comes from Phocoena phocoena, assembly GCF_963924675.1. Taxonomy (NCBI): domain Eukaryota; kingdom Metazoa; phylum Chordata; class Mammalia; order Artiodactyla; family Phocoenidae; genus Phocoena; species Phocoena phocoena. The sequence continues at coordinate 24,748,997 of NC_089230.1, read as the reverse complement.
AGGAGGCGGAGAGGTGAGTGATTGCCCTGGGAAGATGTGGCCAGGTAGGTATGAAGGATGGACGGGGGTAGCCGGTGGAGGCCAAGCAGCCGGGGGGATCGTGGGCTGCGGGTGGAGAGCCGGGACCGGGACGGGGCTAAGACGCCTGGAGGGTATAACTGACCTTGGGCTGAGCGGGTGCGGGGGACCGGGTGGGCGCGCCCCTGCGCCCCCCAACTCTGCAGCAGACTTCCGCCCTCGGCTCACGTGACGTTTTGCCGCCCGGAGGCGGACAGGGCAGGGAGATCCGCAGCGTTTAAAGATTTTTACCGCGGAGCAACGTGTCCGCTTTGCGCTTGGGGAGCCAGTTCCGCAGAGCGGAGCGGGGACGGGCTGGGAGTGAGGGGACAGGTTCCCCCGAGGAATCTGGTGGCTTCAGGGCAGTGGACTCTGCGGCGCCGGCGGCGGGTGCGGATCTGTACGCTCCCGATTCTGTGTGCGGCGTGGGTGGTAGTGAGGGGACACCAGCGACTCGGGGAGCCCCGGGCTGGGTCCGTTTGCGTCGCTCGGTTTAGGCGCTCGCTCTCGGGGCGCGCCGGGGGCGCACCGACAGCCGGGGAGCGCGGGCAGGCGGCGCTGGCGCGAGACTCTCGGAGACAAAGGCTTCCGGAATGCGGTTCTTCCTGGGGAGGTCGCCCGGGAGCCAGCCGTGCGCCCCGGAGCAGGGGGCCGAACCCCGCGCTCCCCAGCTCTGCACCGGTACCGGTGGTGACCGTGTGATGGCCCGCTGGGGACAGGGTTTTGGGACCCCTTCCGGGCCAGCTCCCAAACTTGGTGCAGGTATGACCAAATATGGAGTGTGTGCGCGCCTGCGAGGGGCAGGAAGGAACCCAGTCATTCTTTGACCCGCACCAGCTGCTCGTCAGGGATTGTGAAGGAGGGTGGGGAAACAGTGGCCAGCCCCAGGGTGGAGAGGTGGCTCCTGATTCCAAGATGTCCCCACTCCAGTAGGCTTATTCCCTGACATTAGAAAATTTCTAGGTATTGCCTCCAAACTTAAAAAAAAAAACCCAAAAAACAAACCAACAAAACAAAACAAAAAAGGAACCAACCACTCAAAGAAAAAAGCTATGATAGTCCTTAAATATATTCTTAAGCGCATATTGATGGTGGAGCATTTCAGCATATGGCCCAGATGGCCCAGTGCTCCCACATTCCGCTTTCTTTGTGATTCCCACGCACAGTGCCTAATTGGATTCTGTCTCAATTAGAGGGCCCGACTAGCATCTGCCATCGCCTTCCCCTGAGCCTCCCACTGAGGGGCTCTTTCTTTCCCTTAGACTTGCTCTGCCCATGGCTTCTCATTGTTCTTGATCTCACTGCTTAACACCAGTCCCAGGCTTCTGTCCTTATAAAATGTCATGGGCCTTCCAAGGATTGTGCAACAGCGTATTTTATACTCCTTTGTCCTCGTTAAATAATCAAAGACGTAAACCATGCCAAATTACGTATGCTAGCAATAGTTTCTAAGCCTGTTATGTTCCCACTCGGAAGGGTCAGTGCAAGGAGCCTTTCTTACTTTGTAAGTGCCTGCCTTAGTAAGCACTCAGCATGTAATATTTCACACAAATACAACCCACTGTTATATTTAGTGCAGTTGGCATAATAACCAGCAAAAAAATAAATAAATAAAACAAAATTTTTAAAAAAGGAGAAGAGCCAGAATGATGCAGTAGAAACGGCATTTAATCGTGGGAAGCCCCTCAGAGTCAGTTTCATCATCCATAAAATGGGGATAAATAATATTACTTTGTAACGTTCTTAGGTTTACATGAATTAATGCAGATAAGGAGCCTCAGGTGTAATTAATTACAAAGAAATTCTGGTTGTCTTCCTGTCTTAAAATTGGATGAACATACATCTGCTTAATGTGATCCAGGAATTCACACTATTTAAGGGCGGGATTTCCTCTTTGAGTCTCATTATTAAAGGAGAATTAGGTCTGAAGTGTGTGGCTGGTGGGGGGGTGGAAGGAGTGGAAAACGATGTTAAAGAGATAAATATTCAGGGTGGGAGGAAATCAAAGCATCTGAGAATTGGAAAGGACTGTAATCCCCTTGGACATTTCCCTTTCTATTTTGTCCAATGTGGGCTGATTTCTTCATCAACCCTCACAGATCCATACTACGACTGCAAACTTTATTCACTGTTAGGCTGTTTTGATTGTTTGAGAAATTTTGTCTCATATGGCTTTCAAATCTGCCTTTCTGTTCCATCTATCCATCCTACCCAATAGAGCAACACGAAATAAGACTATTCACACAAGTGCCTAAAAGGAGCTTTAATTTTTAAAAAAATAGCTGCAGGTCTTCTCTAGGTTAACTTTAAAAGTGAAGATTCTTTAGAGTGCAAGTGACAGAAACTTAAGCAAACCAGCCCAAGCCAAACCAGGAAAGATTGGTTCATGTAACTGGAAAGTCCAAAGTCATATACAGACTCAATCATTTTTATGTGGCTGGAGTTTTCTTTGTGTCAGCTTTATTCCTGGCAGGCTCTTTTCACATGGTAGCCATTTATATAGGGGCTGTGAGCTTATACCTTAAAACCCAGTAGGAAAGTGTCTTTTTACTAGTAGTTCAGGCAAAATTCATGGGCTGAACCCATTGTTCAGGATGGGATCACCTATCCTATGTCCCAAACCAATTATTCTGACTTTGAACCACTCCTGGAGTCCAGGGTGAGGCTCTACCCAAGATACATGGGTTTAGAGTAAGGAAGGAAAGGCTGTATCCAAACAAACTTTAGACTGCTGGTGCCAGAAGGTGGAATGGGTGCTGAGCAGGGAGATATAACAGCTGTCCACCACACTGACACTAACAGGTTTTTTTCTTACCATTATTCTCATGGCATGTCTTTCAGTTGTGTCCTCTGGGTATGTTTTAGCTTTTTAGTGTCTCTCTTAAACTATCTTGAATTGAATATAATGTTATAATTTCACCAACACAAAGTTCCCACATTATTTTTGATATTCGGTTTTATGTAGATGCATTAACCTAAGATGTTGCCTTTTATTGCAATGTAGGCTTCTTAAATTATAAGATTTACACAAAAGTGTAGCAGTGTAGCAGTGTAGTGGTGCTTTTATTATTAGCTGATAGCAAATCTGGGGTCTTGATCAATATCATTTAAACATAGATATCATTCTTGTTTTTTCAAAGCTACCCAGAAGTAGTTACAATCTGTCTGAATAAAGTTGTTTCTTCCAAATCATCACCCCAGCGTAAACCATTCACACAATCCCACTCTTTTATTTGATTTGGAAAACTTACGATTTGCAGACAGACTGAATTGATTCCTTTTGCCCAGCTGCTCATACTTTCCAACCCTCATGTTGCTGTTTTCACTGTAAATTACTGCCTTCCTATAGAAACTCATTCTTCTTCCTTTACTTCTATACTTCTTTGATCCAACAAGGTTGGGTTTCTCTCCTCCAGCTCTACCTGCACTTTCCTATTTCTTGCTGTGTTTGTCTCCTCCCACTTTCTGTAGGTGTTTGCCAGGCCCCTTTACCTTTTCTTTCGGAGTGCACTTCCTCCCTCTTAGAGCTCCTCTCCGTTCCTCACATAAATCAGCAGCTCCATGGTGACAACACCCACAGGTGTGGTTCCATCCCTTCTCATGTCTTTGATCATTTCCCAGTCTGCAAACCAGTTATGTATTGAACTCCTGCTCTTGGTGCCAGATGTGGTCCAGCAGAGAGCATGACAGTCAGATCCCCGCATAGAGGAGCTCACTGTCTAGTGATAAAAACTGAGAAGTGTCATTCCAATCAAGTGAAATGAAGAGGGCGCACATGCTGTGGGAACACACGCGGGAGAGCTCTCCTACCCCAGGGATTCAGGGAGGGCTTCCTGCAGGAAGTTATATCTCAGCTGGGACTGGACATATGGAAGTTAGCTCCAAGAAAGAGGAATAGCCAGAGTCCGGGTTGCAGAAGAAACAGGATATGTGAAGGCTGGAGGTGTGAGAGTGAGGGGTATTAGAGGAATAAAAAGAAGCCCCGTGGAGCTGCAGCCTGGATTCAAGGGGGTAGATTTGAGGTGGCTGGAATGGTGGAATGGTGGGCCCAGCCCGTGGAGGACCTCATGAGCCAAGGTGATTCTCACAGCCGCTGTTAGTCCTGAACTCCTTATCCAAAGATGAATGGTTTTCATCACAGGCTCTCCATTACAGTCAGGTTGCACTGGGCCCTGCTGGAGGAAGGGACCCAGAGGTCATCACTGCGCTGACCCCATGGTATTAAAATTGCCTTGGATCCACCTGGATCCGCCTTCCTTACTGGACTGCAGGCTCCCGGAGGGGAGGGATTGTGTTGGTTTATCCTGGTACCACCAGCTTCTAGCTTAGGGCCTGCTCCAAGTGTGCTGCAGTTTTGTTTTGTTTTTCGCTTCTGTGCTTTTGTATATACTCTTCCCTGTGCCTAGAACATCCTTTCCCAACTGTCTACTGGCCACCCCTCCCCAGTGACAAAAACTTCTGTGGCTTCCTCCTTTGTGTTCCCTTAATGCCTTGGACCCACCACTAAAAGAGTGCTTTCTTGTCACATTGCTATTCATTCCAGGCCTTTCTCTGCGTCTGGATGGTGAGTTCTCTGAGGGCAGGTCCTGTGTCACTCACCTTTGTATTTTTGGTGCCCAGAGCACAGGCTTAGAGTTCATAGTGGGTGCAAGGAGAAAGGCTTCATTCAGCCCGGTAGACTGTGTAGGGTCAGCCCAGAGGGGCAGTTATAAAATTGGGGAAATGGAGGTACTCTAAGGCCGGGTACATCATGCAAGTATTTTTAGGAAGAGGGCCACAGTAAATTAATAGTTACAAATGCTACATGAAAAAAAGAAAGGGCCCTTGGATTTTGCAAGGTGTGTTTAATGAAATGTAGAAACTGTAGTAATACACATTTATTTTTTTCTCCCTCAGGCAGCAATGAATGTGGATCACGAAGTTAACCTCTTAGTGGAGGAAATTCATCGTCTGGGTTCAAGAAGTAAGTATTATAACATGGATACAGAATTTCTTCTGAGTTTGTGTTAGAGCAGGTAGGACTAACTTTTAGAGGCATATGAAGGGATCACCTAGGGATTCAGGACACAGTTAATGGCAGCTCTTCTGTCAGCCTCAGGTGATAGCTGCTCTTAGCCCTGAAGTGATTTCTGGAGACACAGAGCCACTGTCATTTATACAAAGAATGGTTGAGATATTTCATTATCCTTTGAATGGAAAGATAATTGCTGTGCTTCTGTAACCTAGCTGCATTGAAATCTCGTAATTAAATCATGTTCACATTTTTATTTGGCACAATATTAAAATTCATTTTTTTCTGCATTACCCTGCCACCATTTTGCAAATTACCAAATGACTAGGGACTCGGATTGAAATTTTAATAAATTGTCTTTATTTTCTCCAAGTTTTTGAGTTTTGTGTAATCAGGTGTTTATGTGTATATAACTAAAAGAAGCCATCCTTTAGGTAGTTTTCTTTTGGAGTTAGCTTTCCCCCTAGCAGCATATAAGCAGCTATTGTGAAATTTGGGACATGTAAAATTGGTAGTATTAGTGTCCTTTTCCTAAGTTGTAATGAAAGCAACTGTTATGCTTGTAGCTATAAGTATTTCGTGCATCTCAGACCAGACATACGAGAGTTTGGGGAGCATTTCGAAAATTGTTAAGAGCAGTAGATACGTTCAGCAACAACTGGGATAATGGAACCCAAAGTTTTAAAATTACATCATATAAGTGAAAAACAACTTTAAAAAGTACCTTGAAAGAGTTGCTTGTCATTATAGCTTGATTCTTCTTACTTCTAGCTCTGTCTACTTATGAATCACAAATCATTTGAAATAACAAGAGGTACCTTGAAAATTCCATTAAGCCATTAGTATCAAATGTCCCCTGTAGTTTTCTGTTGCTGATGTAACAGTACTACAAACTGTGCATGAAGCAACACATTTAATATCTTTTATAAAAAATATGTTTTATTGAAGTGTAGTTGATTTACAACATTGTATTAATTTCTTCTGTACAGCAAAGTGATTCAGTTTTATATATATATATATATGTATGTATGTATATATTCTTTTTCATATTCTTTTCCATTATGGTTTATCACAGGATATTGAAATAGTTCCCTGTGTTATACAGTAGGACCTTGTTGTTTACCCATTCTATATACAACAGTTTGCATCTAACCCCAAACTCCCAATCCGTTCCTCCCCCAATATACCCTCCCACTTGGCAACCACAAGTCTATTCTCTATGTCTGTGAGTCTGTTTCTGTTTTGTAAATAAGTTCATTTGTGTCATATTTTAGATTCTACATATAAGTGTTATCATATGGTATTTGTCTTTCTCTTTCTGACTTACTTCACTTAGTATGATAATCTCTAGGTCCATCCATGTTGCTGCAGATGGTGTTATCTCATTCTTTTTTATAGCCGAATAGTATTCCATTGCATATATGTTCCACATCTTCTTTATCCATTCATCTGTCGATGGACATTTTGGTTGCTTCCATGTCTTGGCTATTGTGAATAGTGCTGCTATGATCATAGAGGTGCATGTATCTTTTTGAGTTATAGTTTTGTCCACATTTAATATCTTAATGGTCAGGTAGGTTGGGAGTCTGTCTCAGTCTGTTTGGGCTGCTATAGCAAAATACCCTGGACTGTGTGGCTTATAAACAGCAGAAATTAATTGCTCATAGTTCTGAAGGCTGGAGGTCTGAGATCAGGGTGCCAGCATGGTCAGCTTGGAGTCCTCTTCCAGGTCTCAGACTTCTTGTATCTTCTCGTGGTGAAAGAGACCAGGAATCTCTTTGTAGCCTTTTTATCTATCTATCTATGTATCTATCATTGTGGTAACATTGGTTTATAAAATTGTGTAAGTTTCATGTGATACAACACAGCATGCTCTTCTGTTTGGTTTGGTTTGTTCATTTATTTTGGGGGTTTTGTTTGTTTGTTTTTTATATTCCACATATGAGTGAAATCACATGGCATTTGTCTTTCTCTGACTTATTTCACTTAGCATAATACCCTCAAGGTGCATCCATGTTGTCACAAATGGCAAGGTTTCATCTTTTTTTTATGGCTGATGAAATCTTGCAGCCTCTTTTATAAGACATTAATCCTTATGACTCATGCCTTTACACCCTTACACCCCCTATGACTTTGGCACCTCCCAAAGGCCCCATCTACTAATATCATTACCTTGTGGGGTTAGGATTTCCACATATGAATTTTGGAAGAACACAGCCATTCAGACCACAGCAGGGTCTGATAAAGGTCACCTGGGCTAAAATCAAGGTGTTGGCAGGGTGCATTCCTTTCTGGAAGCTCTAGAGAATCTGTTTCCTAGCCTTTTTTCTAGCTTCTAGAGGCAGTCTGCCTTCGCTCTAGGCGCTCAGGCTTCAGTAGTTGTGGCATGTGGGCTCAGCAGTTGTGGCTTGTGGGATCTAGAGCACAGGCTCAGTAGTTGTGGCCCGTGGGCTTAGTTACTCCACCGCATGTGGGATCTTCCCGGACCAGGGATCGAACCTATGTCCCCTGAATTGGCAGGCGATTCTTAACCACTGCGCCACCAGGGAAGTCCCTCAGTGAGTCTTATTTTCGATAGTGATGCCCCTACCTGTGTTCCTCATTTCTACATTCTCAGTTTCTCCTGAGCTCTGTGACGAGCTCTGGCACTCTTGGGAGTAGTACTATTGTTTGGATTGTTAAAGATATTAAACATATATTTCCAAAGATTTGTCGGGTTTTCTTATTAGATCCTTCTCAATGTCAGCTTAGTGTTTATTGATCAGATTCAATTGCATTTAAAAGTCTAACATCTATATCCCTAGCACAGTGTTATTATTTGCTAAGGCAAACTGAACCTGCACTTCAAAATGAGCAGCTTTACAAACTAGATGACTACAAAGTAATTATCCTAACTTCTATAAAGATGAAAATATTTTGAACATTGCAACTTCACTAGGCCTCCTTGACTTACCTGTTCCTGGTAATAGATGACTTTTTAAGTTGGAAAGCATCTATGGAGATATGTTATCTACTGACAGCTTATGGTTATTTATGTTGTATCTGGAATAATTCTGACTAAACTAAATTATGATTTAGATTAATCATATTTAGACTAATCTAAATATGATGTATCAGCCGAAGTTGGATGAATTTAGTTTTACCTGTTTCTTTTAAAATAAAGTTCTTTAAAGTCTCTCATTTTTCATCCTGTAGAAAAGAATTAAGTGGATAAAGATTATTTGGAGATTTAAACTCCTTTGTTTAACAAATATTTCTTGAGTGCTACCTTTGTGCTCAAGTGCTGGAGATGGGAAAATAAACAAAATTCCATCTCAGACCTTGTGGGCCTCTTTAGGTATCGAAAAGACAGATAAACTGGACACGTGTATTGGGAAGTGGTTAAGAGTGTGTGTTCTGGGGGACTTCCCTGGTAGCGCAGTGGTTAAGAATCCACCTGCCAATGTAGGGGACTATGGGTTCAAGCCCTGGTGCGGGAAGATCCCACATGTCGTGGAGCAACTAAGCCCGTGCGCCACAACTACTGAGCCTGCACTCTAGAGCCTGCGAGCCACAACTACTGAGCCCACGTGCCTAGAGCCCGTGCTCCGCAACAAGAGAAGCCACCACAATGAGAAGCCTGCGCACCACAAAGGAGAGTAGCCCTCACTCGCCGCAACTAGAGAAAGCCTGCGCGCAGCCACGAAGACCCAATGCAGCCATAAATAAATAAATAAATAAATTTATTTTTTTAAAAAGGAGTGTGTGCCCTGGAGTCAGACTCTGGGAATGAATCTCAGCTCTTCCGTATTCTTGCTGTGTGAGGGGTATTTTTACCCTCCTAACTGCAACTCAGATTGCTTGAAGGACCTGCCAGGTTACCAGCAGCTGCACTGATTCCTGTAATCAGTGAAAGATTCTCATTGCAAACAGAGGGTTGTGCAGCTAGAAGTTAAGAAATCAAACAGGTGCAGGAATTCCCTGTGGACCAGTGGTTAGAACGCTGAGCTTTCCTGCCGAGGGCGCAGGTTCAATCCCTGGTCGGAGAACTAAGATCCCGCAAGCCACGAGGTGCGGCCAAAAAAAAAAAAGGGGAAATCAAACAGGTGCATCTTTGCTTTCCAGGCCAAGCATTCTCTGTTTTCCTTTACAAACTTATTTCCTTCTTCTCCTCTTAGATGGTTTACTTGCGTCAGTAAATTAGCCACTCTAATTACTGTTCTCCTAGACACTTAATTGTTTCACCTGTGCCTAATGGCACATACCCCATTTCTCTCATTCGTAATTGAACCAAAGTTAACTGATGAATGGATAAATAAAATGTGTTATATCCATAAAAAATAATTGAACCAATAATGATCACCGATCAAGTGCTTAGCATGTGCTGGGCACTGTGCTTTGTGCTTTAGAACTGTGTCCCCAACCTCACAGTGTGGGAGGTATTAAGATCCCCATTATACAGATGAGGAAACTGAGGCTTAGGGAGCTTCCATAAAAGTTCTCAAGGCCAAACAACTAGCAGATGGCCAGGATTTCAACTGAGGACTGTCAAGTTTTTTTAAAAAGCTCTGTGTTATACTCCCTTTAAAGTCCAGAACAGGTACTGCCCTTCATGAAGTCTTCCCTTCCCATTCTAGCCCAGTCATCTTGTTCTTGACATCCAGTCACGTACTGCTTTGTGCTGTTGTTTTACTGTATGTTTATTTCCTTGTGGGAATGGAAGCCATTTCTTTGATAGCTAGAAAGTGATTCTATACTTCCTTCTCTCTGCCTCTAGTGCCCAGCACAGGGCTGCACCCACAGTAGGAGTTTACTAAGCTGCAGGCTATAAGCTCTAGCAGGGGAGTGAAGGAACTCAAGAACCCTTCTCACTGTGATGGCCATCTACTTGACAGGGGGCGCAGCTTTAGGAGGGAAGAACTTGGAGCAGTGCAGTAGGATAGGACTGGGTCAAGGGTTCAGCCTGGTAGATCAAAGGATACAGCCAACAGTTGGAAGGTGTCCTAGATTACCCTTTGAGACTTCAGTTGATTGACTTTTAGCCAAAGATCCACCTTTTGTTTACCTTAATTTAAAAAAACTTTTTTTTAGAACAGTTTTAGATTTGCAATAAAATTGAGAGGAAGGTATAGAGATTTTCCATATACCCTCTGACCCCCGCACATACATAGTCTCCCCCATTATTAATATCCCCCACCAGAGGGGTACCTTTGTTACAGTTGATGACTCTACATTGACATATTATTATCACCCAGAGTCCATGGTTTACATCACATTTCACTCTTGGTATTGTACATTCTGTGGGTTGACTAATGCGTAAGGACGTGTCTCCATCATTATAGTATCATAGAGTATCTTCACTGCTTTAAAAATTCTCTGTACTCTGCCTGTTCATCTCTCCCGTATCCTAACCACTGAAAACCACTGATCTTTTTACTTAGTTTTCTCTTTTTCCATAGTTTTGCCTTTTCCAGAATATCCCATAGTTGGAATCATACAGCATGTAACTTTTTCAGGTTGCTTTCTTTCACTAAGTAATACATATTTAAGGTTCCTCCACGTTTTTCATGACTTGGTAGCTCACTTCTTTTTAGTGTTTACCTTAACTTTTAACATCTATACTAAAAACTGGCCTTCAAACTAGATAATCTAGGGATTCTGGTAAATAAAGATTTCTTCATTTTTAAGGTCACCACTCCTTCCCTGGGGATTCTGAGCATGTTCAGAACACACTTAGAGAAACACTGTTCCTGATCTGGGGTTTCTCTTGTACTTGTTATTTTTATCGATTCAACAGCTAACAATTAAAAAATCGAAATTTAGACAGAGAGGAATTGTCCACTGCAGTGCTGTAACACATTCACTTTTTTTTTGCCACACCGTGTGGCATGCTGGATCTTAGTTCCCCGGCTAGGGAGACCAGGGATCGAACCTGTGTCCCCTGCAGTAGAAGCACAGAATCTTAACCACTGGACCTCCAGGGAAGTCCCACACGTTTACTTTTTATTACTGTTTCTTAGTTCTCTTCCACTCTCTGTCCAGATGACACTGAAGCTAGGAGATGTACCACACATTGCTTTTATTCTATCACATTTTGAGTCTGGCAAGAGGTTACACTGAATTTCTGACTGTTGACTGCTAAACTGTAATCTTGGTTAACCTTCAGTTAGATGTTTATGAAAGGTTATGTGTATCTGCCACACATGGTGGCAAGAAACAGACTTTGCATTGGCTAACGTTGTGTTTTCTCAAATTAGATGCTGATGGAAAATTAAGTGTGAAATTTGGGGTCCTCTTCCGAGATGACAAATGTGCCAATCTCTTTGAAGCACTGGTAGGAACTCTCAAAGCTGCAAAAAGAAGGAAGATGATTACGTACCCAGGAGAGCTACTTCTGCAAGGTGTTCATGATGATGTGGACATTATATTGCTGCAAGATTAATGTGGCTTGCATAGCTTTGCTTATTGTGGGTTTTTTTGTTTCTGGTAAACTGGAATATTACATCAAAGGACAAACGTATTAGCATAACTTAATGTATTTTTATAGAACTTTATAAACAAAAGGAGACTCATTTTAGAAGCCTGTTCTTTTTTATATCTTGAAAGTAAACTTATGTATTACACTGTAAAATAAATAAAACCTATTATTTTTTCTCAGGAATCCGGCTGGAAAATGTAGGCAATGAGGCTTTTTTTGGTGGGGATGCAAGAGTGTTTGTTTCATAAATCATTCTTAGATAATTTCTACAGATATTTGACATTCTATGAAGTCAAGAAGCAAACTTGAAGACCAGCTCCCACAATGAATGTAATGTTTATGTAATAAAAACATGTAACTCTCTTCAAATTGCCTTATTGCCTTATTTTGTCATTTGAGATTTATGTATCTCTCAGAATCGAGTTTTTGCATCAAGATTAGGTAACTGCAGTAAAAGTTATCTTGATTTGAAGAAAAATTCTCTTAAAACTACAGAATTTGAAAAGTAGGGATGGTTAGTGTTACGATTTGGCCCTACAAAAAATATTAATTTTGATGCCTATATTGTGCTTGCCACTGGGATAGGGGACGTGCCCCCAGAAATGTAACCTAAAAACTTCACTTTCTAATTGGATTAGTTAGACCCACCTGAAATAATACAGGATTATCCGTGATTGCATGTTGCAGCTTGTAGTACAGAACTGAAAATGATACAGAATCTCAAGGAGGATAAGATCAGTGAAAGGCATAGAGGTATAGAGGTATAGAGGAGGCTGAATTTGAGGATTGGAGCTGATTATATCCAGAGGAAAAAAGATGGGTTGGGTGAGGGTGATGATTCAAGGTAAGGCAGAGGGACATGAATTAGCAAGGCACGATCTTGTGAAAGGTAGGATGTCAGGTTGACTGGAATGTTAGGAAGAGAGGTGATTCAGTCTGGCTAATTAAGGTGAAACCTGGGAAGCCAGGGAGAGGAGTCTGGGGAAAAATTGGAGCAGGGAAATTCCATGATGAAAGTGATGTTTAGTGAAGGTAGCTCTGCCACTGGTAACTAGGGTGGACTGTGGAGAGTGCAGAGGTAGTCAGACAAGCCAGCAAAAACATTGCTCAAGAATCTCATGGGGGTGGTGATAATGGGAAGGCAGAGGAAGGATGGAGTCTAAGCACATTTTAAAGGAAATTGAAACTTTGTCACCAGTACCTTTTCTTTCGTGACAGGACCCCAATTCAAATTAGACTAAAGAACAACAGAATTCACTGGTACTTCATGGTCATTGCTAACATTTATCAAGCATTTATTATTCTAATCCTCATATAACCCTGTGAGGAAGATATTATAGATGAGGTAAGAGAGACACAGAAGAGTTAAGAGCTTTTCCAAGTTTACCTAGCCAGAAAGTGGGCAAGTCAGGATTTTGAAATTTGACTCATCTAACTGGCAAGTCCAGGGATGGGATGGAATTCAGGCATGGCTGGCTCCAGGGGCTCAAACACTGTTGTTTAAACACTCTGACTTTCCATGTCAGCTCTAATGACTTCTTTGGTTTATTCTCATTCTCTTTCTACTCTAAATATGTTTCCTGCATAGATGCCTGCAGGTAGTTGCAAATTCATCTACTCCTAGATGAGCAACTCTAGCAGAGAGAGAATTATATATTAATTATGAATTCAAAGAAGGGAACTCTGATTGGCTCCACTTGCAGCATAAATCTACCCCTCTGATCAATAACATTTGCCAGAGGGATGAGATATCTTGAATGACCCGGGTCACATACTTGTTTCTGAGTGAGGATTGGGTAGGAGACTGTGCTTCACGGCCTCACCTCAAATAGGAGAGGGATAGTTCCCCAAAGGGAAGGATGCTAAGTACATGGGAACAACACAGGTTGAATATAGATACAAGAGATCTTTTGAGGATGAATCCATATAATATATATGTGGCAGAAAACAAAAGATAAATGAGAAGAAATGGTCAAAAGCTACTACTTGTGTGGCCTTAGTAACTGAGAGAATAACGTGTTAGCAGAGATAGGGAAATTGAGTGGAGCGCGAGGGCTGGTTTTAGGGAGAGTTACATTTGGACATGGTGAGCTTGGAGTATCTGGACTGCAAATGTGTAGTAAGCAAGTGAGGATTTGGTTCTGGAACTCAGGTGAAAGTTCAGTAATATCGACAGAGACCTGAGAATTATGGTTCAGGATTGATTTTCATCTCAATTTTGATATGTATAGATAATCATAATTCTGCCTCTATTATTATCTTTAAGTTGAAATTTTAATTATTAGGCATTTAGAAAACACAAAAGACATACAATCTACAGGCTTTGTGAAGGGCTGGGCTGAGAAACTGAAGGAATTTTTTTTTTTTTTTTTATAATTGCTTTACAATGGTGTGTTAGTTTCTGCTTTACAACAAAATGAATCAGTTATATATATACATATGTTCCCATATCTCTTCCCTCTTGCATCTCCCTCTCTCCCACCCTCTCTATCCCACCCCCCCAGGCGGTCACAAAGCACCGAGCTGATCTCCCTGTGCTATGCAGCTGCTGAAGCAATTTTTAAAGGAAAGCAATCTGGGAAACTCACATGTCTGATGGCATTTTTCTGAGAGCAGGTTGACGTCATAGTCAAAGACCTCCTTAAAAAATCTTCAGAAGTTGAAATAGTTACTTAGTTTGTCACTTTGTTAAGTATCTTCTTGGTGAGTATCCAATGGAGTTTCAAAGTTTCAAACCCATAATGACTTAGAATTTAAGAAATATATTCCAGAAAAAATATATCCATGGGGTTATTTAGTTATTTTGAGAAAATTAATAGAACAGCATTCCTATCTGCTACTGACATCCATACTATAGTTTTATGTATTTTCCTTTAGATTCAAGATGGTCAATTCCTTTGTAACAATTTAATATATAGATAGTTCTTATTTGGATCATGGTCTTAAAATTCAAAATCATAAATTTGATTTCTTTTGACCCAGAATCACAGTGAAAATGCTTTTTCTTGGCCATAAACTGCATTCCGGTTAATCATCTCAGTAATGAGTGTCATTGGCTATAGGTGGATGGGAATTAGAAATTATAAACAAACATTTCTTCATTCTTGCAACAAAAATGTACAGTAACTACTTTGTTCAAGTCACTGTGCTATGCATTAGGGGTTATTATTATTCTCAAAGAGAACCAAATAATTCGCACAATATGTATTAAATATAGAAGAAGCTTTGGGTAAATGATAGAGGGATACAGGTGCAAAAATGATAACTTGTTACGGGGTAGACTGGGATGAAGTGAAGTTTGCCTTAAAGCAGGAGGATGATCCGAAGGGCTTTACTGGTGGAGTTGTTTCTGCCTACAGAGGTAGAGAAAGGCAGGTAACTTAAGGTAAGGAAGGAAAGAGGAGTATTGGGAGTGAGGCTGGAAAGGATTGGGACATTAGTTTGAACCATTAAGACAGAAGAAACAATTCTAAGTGTATGTCTTAATAATAGTGAATTACAAAGAACTGTAAAAAAAAAAAACTTATATGAAATAATTTGATAAGTACCACTCATTATGAAGTAACTTTAATTTGTAAGATCCATAACAGTGCTATTTTGTATACTGAGATTATACAAAACAATCTATATCTATTGTCTTCAATCTATTGTCTTCAGAGTGAATGACTGTTAATTGAAAAATTGATTAATGTTACCACTTGTGCAAACTCAAATTTCCTTAAGTTCCCGTCATAGAAAATCCAAGCACTCCTTCGTGTGCTGGAGGCACAATTTTAAAATAAGTTACAGAAATGTTGATTTGAGGAATTTGTCTTAATTAAACACTCACATCCCAGATTTCCCTGGTGTCTGAGTTGCTTCCTACAGTTCCGGACAATGAGGGGAAAAAAGGCCTATGGACTAACAGACAAAATACAAACACATGTGATGGCAAAGGAACAAGCCTGCTTTTCTGTGTGGCACGCGGGGTTGACCTCATTAATTTATAGCCTCGTATATCTAGAAAAAGTCAAGAGAAAGGCATGTACCTTTAATTTATTTGTCGTCGGATAATCTTGGAGTTTCTTTTTCCTTAACAAAAGATATAAATAACTCTTCAAAGAAAACTCACTCCTCAGGAGCCTTTTATGATAAGAAATCAGAAAAAAACACATTTTTTATGGAAGACGATTTTATATGAAAAGTTCTCTCTTGTAGCTTTTGTGTATCTCTAGCAGCCTCAACAAAAGGGTTCTTAGCTTTTTTTACCCCTGTAGCTCTCCTTTTAGTGACTGTTGTAGTGAGACACTTTTGGTTGGAGGGAATGGAGGCTCTTCGCTGGGTAACGGGGCTTAACTATGAGCACGCATACAGGGCAATTAGGAAGATAAAGTAACGCACTGAAATAGGAGACTGGAAAATGCACCACAGCAGGGCTCCTGGGGGGTGAGGGACTCCTAACCAGGGGGCATCAGAATGGCTTTTGCAGCTTTTTCAACATCTAAATATTCCAGAGATTCTGAGTGAATAAATCCGGGTTGGGCCCCAAGCATTTCCACAAAGTAGCATCTCCCAGTCCGATTCTAATGGACAGCTGTGGGGAAGAATCACTCCTGGCTGCCTAAGAGCTTCTCTGTCAACACCACTCAGCTGTGTTCCTGGATCCACTTCGTTCTATTTGATTCTCCTCCTGCTTGCAAATAGCTTTCTCTTCCTCTATCTTTTCTCTCTTGGTAGCTTCTACTTAAGGATTAGTTTGCTCCCTCGTTACCTTGATCTACTAGCGTCAGTTCTTGCTGCTGGCTGTCTCATATGCTGAATGTCTGTATGTCTAAATGAAAATGCTTAATATAAAAGAGTAGCACAGTTTGTCCTTATGGTGCCAGACCACCCCATAGGTCATTGGCCAGTTTAAGGATTGATTGGGTCAGCTGCCCACCCCTGGTCCAATCAACTGTGCTGCAAATGCAGGCAGGGAAGGCACATTGCCTGGAGCTGCTGCGACAGGGTCTGTGAGCTGAGCTGCCTTAGATGTGCCTGTGGATCAGGTAGGCAGTGTGTCTACGTTCTAACCATTTCCTCGGAGATTCTCTGTGATTTATAGTAGAATACGAAAGCAGTAACTTTCAATTTGGAAGATATGACCACCCCTTTTAAGCATAAAAAATATTTCCTCCACAGGTTAGTTGTACATTTAGTATTCATGATTAAAAAATACATAATACAAAATGCATAATACAAAAGATATAAAATACAAAAAGCTACAATTTCAGCAAAGATTTTTAAATAAGTTTACATTTTATTACTTGTAAGAACAGTACTTACACTTTAAAGATAATAATACGGTTATTTACATATATAAGATACATCATTTATCCACAGAAAATGCTTGGTGCATATGGTTTCCTGGACTCCTTGAAATAACTCTGTGGCTCCTAAGGGGTGTTCTGTCCACAGGTTATGAATGAGTCTGTGGTACACTAAGCACAGGTCCTATATCAGGAAAGGCTGCATTTGAGCCTCAGGGTTTACTACTCACTAACTTCAGTTCTTAGAGCCAGTGGTAGTTCTGCTTTTCCTCCCCTGGTATCTAGACAGGCTTGTGACTGCTTCAGCAAATAGAATGCTGTGGAAATGATGCTAGTGGTTTCTGAGGCTAGGTCTAAATGGCCATAGAGCAGCTACCTGTCAAGAGTAATGAAATGTTGAGAGGGAGGCAGAGCTTCAGGGATAGCTTGATCAAGTAACTCAGTGATGTCACCAAGATCCTGCTTTTTTTCTGTTTTTCCACTCCACCTTCTGTGATGTCAGTTTCATTCTAAGTATGACTTCCTTCCTGGTCAAAAAATAGCTTCCAGCAACTTCTGGGGTGACATGGCTCCTTGGAGAGAGAGAGAGACAGAGGGAGACAGAGATGGAAAAAGAGAGAGAGAGAGAGGTATCTGAGAGAGTAAGAAAGAGAGGAGCTCCAAGGTAGAAAAAGTAGCATCAGTAGGTTGTCAACTAGCTTCTAGTTCTGCTGTGGAGAAGTCAGATGAGATTCTAATGTCTTACCTGTTTTATATGACTTTTTTTATTGTGAAAACATTTAGGATCTTTAAGTTTTGTCATATTGCACCTTAGTATGGATAATTTTTTAACCTTTTAATTTGGGCATTGTACTGATTCTTTCAAACTGGAAATTTATGTTCTTTAATTTGGGGAAATTTCCTTGCATTTTTTCTTTGATAATTTCTTTACTTCCATTTTGTGCGTGGGTGTGTGTGTCTCCCCTGCCTCTGTGAACTCTTGTTAGTTAGATGTTAGTACTTCTGAATTGATATTCTAATTTAAAAAGTTTTCACTTCCATCTTTTGTCTCTTTTCATTTTTCTAAGGGATTTACTTTGGTTTATTGTTTAAAATTAATAGTTAAAATTCTATTTTCATATTTTAATTTCCAATACTTTTATTAAAGGTAGCATTCTGTTTCCATTTGTTGATACAATATCTCGTATCTCATCTCTCTGAGGATATTAATTATGGTTTCACTGACGTTGTCTTCTACTTCCTGCACTGTCTCTTTCAACTGAGGTCCTGTTTTCAATTTGTTTGTATCTCTATTTTTGTGTGTTTTTGCTGGAGTATTTCCTCAAATACCTAGAGATCTTTGGCTTTCCATTAACATTTAATAGTGAGTCACTAAAAAATTGATAGGCTCTGGATTGGGGGTAGATTTTGCCAACTTGTACTAGTGAGATTTGCTGTGCGGTAATCAGATGGAAAGCAAGATTCTCATTGTGAAAATCCCAAACATCAACACTGTAGTTTGCTTAATTCCCTCTGAAGCCATTCAGTCTCCTGAGAAGAATTCAGCTATTTTTTGCCTGGGTGTTATCTCATGGCTGCTGGCACTTGGAAGCACAGTAGGAGAAGAGGCTGGCAGGTCCTACTCTTTAATCAGCAAACTTTACTCCTGTTATCAGCTCTGCCCATCACCCTTTCTCTCTACCATAACCGGGGTTCTCTGGTGTGGAACTACTTCCTCTCCATTTTCCCATGTGTCTCTGTGTAGTGGTGGGGTAGGGGGAGTTGTCTGGATTTATGGGAGGGGAGATAGGACCTGGGGAAAGTCTACCAGCTCAGTGTACGGATGGTCAGCCAGTCCCCCTAATTCCAGTCACGGATCTCATTCCTGCCTTAAGGGTCCCCTGGAAGTGCCATATTCTGACCCTCTCTGGGGCCCTGTGCGGGGGGTGGATGGCTCAGTCCCTATCGTAGTTGCTTAGGTAGCACCTTTCTCAAGTCTATTATCATTCCTCCATCTGCTTTCCAAACTCCAGAAGATTACTGATGCTGCCCATCAGTTTTGTCTCCTCTCACATTCTCTTTATCCCTGTGAATTTGTGACTTTATTTGCTGCAGTTAAGAACAGATTCAGGAGTAAAAGAACATTAAAAAGGTGATTGATTCACCATCGTTTAGGTGGTAAATCTCTCCCTTTCTTTTATTACCAAACTTTTCTCTAATATTTTTGCTCTAAGACTCCCAGATCGCAAATGTAAGAAACTGAGAGTTCATTTTTAGCTCTACTTTGCATCATCTGTGTTGGAGGTCACTGTTGTGTTGATTCCCCAGCCTATGCTACATCTGTAGCCCTGTCAAAACAAGCTTTGCCAGATTCTTGCTTTCTTTGACTCCTTCAGCCTCCAAGTCATCCAGACAGAGGATCAGCAAAGTCCGTGTGGTGTACCAGGAGAAGCCCAGAAAGATCTTATCCCTGGGTAGTGTAGGATTTAGGCCATTGGGGAATACAGTCTAGACTCATCATATTTTATTTCACGTGAGTGTGTTCTGAAGAAATAGAAGAAGAGGAAGTGGGAGAAGAACTAGCACATCATATCAGGAAATGGTAGATCCCGCAAAATTACAAAATGGGAGTAGAAAATATGAGATAATTATTTGGGGACGGATTACAAAATTTATTGGAACAACTTTATCTCATTGCTGTACAATTCAATAACAATTATGTGTCTGATTAAATAGGTGCCAAATTAACTTTGTACAGTGCACTATTTGATTAGAATAGTAAACAGTCTATACATGTGTTCAATATTTACTGTGTGTTCATGTTGTAATCAGCAGAGGGAGCTTGCTGACAAACTGGCTGCAGGGAGAGGCAAAGGGTATTAGCACCTAGAGCCCGTGATAATGGTGAGGTGTTTTTGGAGCTGGGATCTACCCCTGCGTTTAGGACTCTACCACTGCAACCAAGACGGCTTCAGCAAATCAAAGAACTGGATCCTTGGCTTGGGCTAGCGGGAAAACATAATACCTTCAAGTCTTGGTCTCTCCCCTCTGTAAAATAGGAGGAATAATAATATCTAACTATACAGTACAAATCTTCCTCCACTTATAGGGTTACATCTGATAAACCCATCATAGATTGAAAATATCCTAAGTTGAAAATGCATTTAATACACCTAACTGACTGAACACCATAGCTTATGTGCTCAGAATATTTACGTTAGCCTACAGTTGGGCAAAATCATCTAAAACAAAGCCTGTTTTGTAATAAAGTACTGAATATCTCATGTAACTTATTGACTACTGAAAATGAAAAATGGAATGGTTGTGTGGATACACATGGTTGTAAGTGTTTCGGTTGTTAACCTTCATGATCGTGTGGCTGGCTGGGAGCTGCAGCTCACTGCCGATGCCCAGAGTCACGAGACAGGGTCATACCACTTACCGCTAGCCTGGGAAAAGATCAAAATTCAAAGTATGGTTTGCACTGAATGCGTATCGCTTTCACGCCATTGTAAAGTTAAATAATTGAAAATCAAGCCATCATAAGTCAGGGACCATTTGTAATTGCTCATTAAATGTTAGTTGTTGCTATTATTGTCTTGGTAGGGACTTTGTTGTTAGCGCTGTAATTGTCATCATCATTTGTTTTATGCAGTGTTGAAAATCACCTGAGCATCAAGGGTGACTGGCAAACAGGAAGTGGTCGTGGTCGAGGTTTCACTGCATCAGAAATCAAGGGGAGGAAACGAGGCTTACTGAAAGGCATAGGACTAAATCCAGAGACAAATTTACAAATGATGGTTTTTCTCTGGTGGATTTTTGTTTGAAGGCCAAATCTCCACCTCTCCTCACTCACCATACCTTCATCCATCCTATGGAGACTTTGTCTTTTTGTTCACTGGTGAATCTCTAGTACTAGAACATTGCTAGCTCATAATAGGTGCTTAATAAATAGTTGTTAAATGAATGGATGAGTGAAAGAATGATGGATGGATAAATAAATTTAGCAGAAGAGCTCGGTTGCTGTTCTGAGAATCAGAAGTGTGCTATGTATCATGGTCACTTACAGCTTAAAATAATAAGAAAGAATATGCGTTGGCAGTTACAGTTCTTTAATTTGGCGGCGTGCTATAGCTTTTTAAAGTCAGTATTCTGGCAGCTTTTATTATACAGTGTTTGGATGATAAATGAGTACTTTCTTACAGAAAGGTAACACATGGCTCCTGTATTTTATGAAATAACAAACCCTTCATTTCATTGCCAGACTTTTAGACTATGTTTCATAATTAGAGAAATTAAAATGAGCCTTCACCAGATTGTGCCAAAATTGAAAAGTTTGGGGATGGATCCAGAACAATCCAGTCTTAAGTTTGTGCCTATTTGGGAACTAGAGCCTTATGTACACAAGAGCTTGTGATGCAGGGGCAGAGAGGACGGCAGCTGTTCTCCCAGAGACCTGTGCCCGATAGAAGCTTCCGCTATAAACAGGCCTGGCTGATGAGGCTGCTGTTGCCTGTAACATTCCAAAGATAATCAAAGAACAGGAGTAGGAAATGGTAGATTGGGATAAAGGCTTGTCGAGTCTTTACTTTCGAATGACAAAAGGTTTGAAGGTTTGGAGAGGCCTCAAGCTCTGGGTTGAGAGAGAGGGAATGACAAAGTTCAGAGTATATAGTCGAATAAAAAAGAGGAGCTTCTAGAGGGCTGGGGCTTCCCTGGTGGCGCAGTGGTTGAGAGTCCGCCTGCCGATGCAGGAAACACGGGTTTGTTCCCCGGTCCGGGAAGATCCCACATGCCGCGGAGCGGCTGGGCCCGTGAGCCATGGCCGCTGAGCCTGCGTGCCCGGAGCCTGTGCTCCGCAACAGGAGAGGCCACAGCAGTGAGAGGCCCGCATACCGCAAAAAAACAAAACAAAACATGGAGCTAATCTTGCCCAGTTCAAACTGGCTGAGGCCACCAACCATTCAATTGGGCTTGTGTGAGTGTCCGATGGATGACCTTTTGACATCAAAGGGACAAAAACTCCACCCTCAGATCATGCAAATGCTGCCATTTTCTGAACATGCATCCCATGAAGAAGCATGTGACTCAGATACCCCTGCACAGAGCATTGGTTACCTCACCTTTTTCCAGCCTCTACTCACCTTCTCCTGCACATTAGACTCTTCACCATAAGTATCCCAAGGCCCTCACCTTCAGGCAGGTGGATCTGAGATTTGTTCTCTTGTCTCCTTGCTTGGCTGCCTTGTGAATAAACTGCTTCTCTGTTGCAAACCTCAGCATCTCAACATTTGGCTTGTTGGATGTCAGGCCAACGAATCTAGTTCTGTAACAAAAGTCTTAACCTCACTTTATTATCAAATACTTGTAAGTCTACGTGTCAGGATTCAGCAAGATTTGACTGCAAAGCATGTTGATAGACCAGTGTCAAGTAGAAGGAAAAAGAAGCAAGCAGGAAGCTGGTAAGCCTGAGGCTAAGGAAGCATATACTTCGGTAGCTCCGGGTTTCTAAGACATGGTCCCCATAGCTGAGTATATGCGAAACTCCACGTTGACCCAATTAGGTTGAAGGTACCAATCTCTATAACTGCGAGATGCTGATACTGGGAGTTCTCAAATCCAGAATTCTAGTCCAGAATCCTAGATCTTCAACTAGGCAAAAGCATAGATGCCTCTTAACTACAGTTGACCCTTTAACAATGAGGGGATTGGGGTGCCAACACTCCATGCAATCGAAAATCCAAGTGTAATTTATCCATGTCAGCCCTCTATATCCACTGTTCCTCTGTATCTGAGCTTCCACATGGGCCAACTCAACCTATCGTGGACTGTGTAATACTCTAGTGTTTCTATTTAAAATATCTGCATGTAAGTGGACCTGTGCAGTTCAAACCCCTGCTGCTCAAGGGTCAGCTGTAGTTACACTTCAGGCCTGCCTACTCTCTGTTCTGTTAGAATGTCTTCAAGGCTCAACGTAACCGAAATCTAAATGGCACGTGAGAAACGAGGGACAAGTAGGCTGAGAATGAAGAAGGTCTGAGGCCCACAGTGATTCTCTGAACAGGTTCAGGTGTTGTCAGTGGCTTTTCAGGCGGTGACTCATGAAGCGGACAGAAGAGGGCGAGAAAGGGAAAGAATAGAAAAAGGCTCCTCAAAGCAATTTACTCCTCTCTCTTTTAGGATCTGCCAAAGTCCAAGAGGACTCTCCATTTTGGGTTAAATTATGGGTTTATTTTAAGCACAATAAGACAAAAACTGAAGGACACCAAAAGGCAAAGAACCGTGAATGGGTTTCTCTTCTTTTTATTCACCATCAAATCAAATGATAAATGTTCAAGTATACCCTACATGGCTTTCAGCCCTCAGCCCAAAGTGAAATGATGAGGGTGATAGTAATAGCTACCATTTATTACAGTTTTACTCTGTATTTAACAGTGGACTAAGCACCTCACATTATTTTGTTTAATCTTTACAACATCCATGAAATAGGTATTAATAACATTATTATTATTCTCACTTTATATTCTGATGCTAAGGGAATCTAGTAGCTTCCTAAGGTTACTCAGCCAGGAAGTAACATAACTGGAAGTCGGAGCTCTCTGTCCACTGTTCTACACTGTCCTCAAGAAGTTCACAATCTAGTTAGGAAGATAAAATAAATGGATGTGAAATAGTCTAATAGTTGTCTCTATTGGTGCTTCTATGTTCCATTCAGGACATATGAATCACCTGGAGACCTTGGTAAAATGCAGACAGCGTTTCAGTAGGTCTGGAGTGAGGCACAAGAGACTGAAGATCTGATAAGCTCCCAGGTGATACCAATACTGCTGGCCACAGACTATGCTTTGAGAAATGGGGGGGAGGTCTGTCTACCCTCCCCCCCTCCCTTCCCACTCCTCCTCCCCAGGCACTACTGTTGCTAGAGGGCCTTGTGGTGCAGGGCAGTATTTCTCAAGTATCTTTTATGAAGTGAATCCCGCCTTCTTGGTTCTTACAATATCCATGGAATGCTGGAACCACTCTTAATTCAGGAATTTTGACTAAGTAGATTTACTTTTAAAAAATGGAAGTACATTAATTTGTTGTAAATTTTATTGCTTTTTTTCTAGAATAAATGATAAAGTGCACAAGTCTTGTGTGTATAGCTCCATGAATTTTTACACACACACACAGGCACACAGATAACTACCACCTATATTAAGATATAAAACTTTTCCAACCCTAGAAGGGTCCCTCTTGCCCCTTCCCAGTGAATATTGCTCCCTCAGGTAACCACTGTTTTGGCTTCTATCCCCATAGATCAGTTTTGCCTATTTTTGAACTCATACACATGGAATTGTTTAGCACGTGTTTTTTTGTGTGTTTGCCATCTTTGCTCATCACAGCGTCTGAGAGATTCATCCATGTTATTGCATGTAGTAGTAGCTTGTTCTTTTTTTATTAGTGAGTAGCATTCCATTATATGAATATTCCACAACTTATTCATCCATTTTAATATTGATAGAAATTTAGGCTGTTTACATTTTGACTATTAAGAATAAAACTTGTACTTACCTTTTGGTGGGTATATACCTAGAAGTACTGGATCGTAGAATAGGCATCTATCTAGCTTTTGAACTATATTTATAAAAAGGAACTTCTATTATGGGCTTGAGGAGCTAGTTATTTTTCCAAATGCACAGTAAATATTCATATTAATAATACAATAAAATATTAATAACATAATTATTACTGTTTACCCATGTGCCACTTAAAATTATTTCACATATGTTATTTTGGAAAGCATTGATAAAACAAAAAAAAGCCGTGGGCTTTGGAATGAGACATTCCTGGGCTGGACTCCCGGCTCTGCTGCTTTCTATGGCTGTGTGCTCTTGGTCAAATAATTTATATGATTTAAGTGATAGTTTACAATCTCTGAGTCTCATATTAATAAACTGTAACTTTATATTAATGGCGTGGATGAATCTTACAGAGATAGATGTTGAGGAAATGAATCTGGAGCCCAAAGAGTATACATTTGTATGATTCCATTTATATAGGGTATAAAAATAAGCAAAATGTATTTTTGCCTTTGGAAGTCAGGATAGCGGTTACCTTTGAAAGGAAGTAATGAGTGGAAGAGGGCTCAAAGGGAGCCTTCTGGGGTGCTGGAAAAGTTTTATATCTTGATCTGGATAGTGGTTACAACTCCTCCCCCCTCGCACATATACATTCATATACATGCAAACATATTTATATATACATATATAATACATACATAATATACATATAATACATACATAATACTTGGAGTGCTTTTGGGGTGCTGGTCAAGTTCTGTTTCTTGATCTAGGTGCTGGCTACACAGGTGTGCTCAGATTGTGAAAATTCATCAGGCTACATATAAGACATGTACTCTAGAGATGCTTTCCTTCTCTGTAAAAATGAGGATAATAATAAAAATAATGCCTATTTCAGAAGTTTGTTGAATGATATATAAAAAGTGTCTGCTCAGTAAATATTAGTTCCTTTGCTCTTATTTCCCCATAGACTAAGAGGTACAGCTAAAGGAAGAATTAGAACTTATGATGCAACATGAAAGCATCCACATTACAAAGTATTAACTTTATCTTATTTACCTTTTACTAAAAAAAAAAAAGCTTTAGGGTAGAACTGATGAACAGATGAGAGGGACTGACCGGAAGAAGTGTACTTTCCAGACTCATAGATGGGTATCTTATCAGTCAGGGTGCTCTAGAAAAACAGAATCAATATGATATATATCCATGCACATATAGATTTATTTTAATGAATTGGCTTATGTGATTGTGGGGACTGGTAAGTCTGAAATTTGTAGGGCAGGCCAGCAGGCTGGAAACTCAGGCAGGATTTCTATGTTACAGTCTTGAAACAGAATTCCTTCTCCGGATAATCAGTCTTTGCTTTTAAGGCCTTCAACTGATTGGATGAGGCCCACCCACATCATGGAGGGTAATCTCCTTTACGTAAAGGAAACTGATTAGAAATGTTTATCACATCTAAAAAGTACCTCCACAGCAATATCTACACTAGTGTGTGTGTACACCACAGCCCAGCCAGTTGACACATAAAATTAACCATCACAGCGTCTATAAATCCTGTTTAAAATTAAGAGTCAGTTATGTACTCTGCTTAAATGGCCCTGACTAAGTATTTAGTCAGAGCACATTAATCTTCTTGTAGCTATTTATATCCATTCCAAGTGATATACGATCTTATTGTTTAATGTTGCATGGGCCACAGGCAATGATGCTAATCTTGGCTGAGATATCTTAGTTATATAGGAAATTAGATATCTATGTTACAGCAAGAACATCAGATAGCTAGCTAAGTCTTCAGGAATTCTCCAAAATCTTGTCAGATCATATCATAGAAAACCCTCTCCCACTAAAATACTGGATATAATGGCATCCTTCAACCAATGAAGGGGTGGAGTTCCAAAAGCTTATTGCTTTTTTGTTGTTGTTGTTGGAACTTGAAACATGTTTTTCCCCAAAATAATGTTATAAATAGTGGCTATTATGTTCCCTGGCTCCCAGAAAAACCTAGATAGATAGTATCTCCATTTGTGTAATTTTAACAATTCCTTTAGGTAATTAGCTTCACAATTAATTTCCAGTTCACCTAGTCCCCTTTCTCAGACCTCCTGAAAGTGTCAGAGATGAGTGATCAGGTGCTCCTGCCAGAAAGGTCCACAGAGAAGTTCAACAAACAGAAAAAAATGTGTAACTGACAAATGGACCTCGGGATTATGTCTACTCCACAGAAGTATTTCATTTTGATCCATATGTTTAAAAACAATTAGAAGCAGTTATTGACATTTAAAAATCAGGAGATTTCTCAAAAAAACAGATTCCTGGATTCTCTTGAAAAATAAAACAGAACAGGATATCTGATAATACTAGGTCAAGATTATGACACAGCAAACATTGTTGGGAACAAAGTAGCAGTAGCCCCTGACGTCTGCTCACCAGTCACCAGAGTCCTCCCTGGCTGACTTCACTGCTAAGAAACCAGTACGGCCCTGTAGGCATCTGAGTTGTGACCTCTGTCCTAGAGACACTCTGTGACCCCTTGCTGGGGGCTCTGTCACAGATCCAGCATCTGTCAGTTGGGCTTTATGGCCTCTATTTCTCTCCTCCTGTCTGCCAAGTAGATACACAGCACTAGGAGCCCTGTCCCGTGGGACACCTGCTGCCCAAATGCTTCTCTACGTCTGGAGGAAGAGGCTTAAATCCTTAAACCCTGGTGGTGGGGCGGCCGGCCTGGGTGGGTGGGTAGAGTTGAGAGGGGGAGGTTCTCTAGCCTTCCTTCCCTTCCTTACCCATCTGCCTGCTTTTCTCTCTTGTCTCCATTTCTTCCTTCTGCCTTTCTTCTCCCTCTTTGCTTTGTCCTCCCTCCTTCCCTCCTTTCTCTCTTTCTCTCATTCTCTCTCTCTCTCCTCACTGTCATCCTAGCAGCAAGTTTTCTCCCCAACAGCTCCATGAGCGCAGGTCCTCCCTGGCTCCATCTGCTGGGGAGGGTCTCATGCTTGGGACCGGGGTGGGCACGGGGTTGCCACCTTTTAGGTAGAGCAAGGCTGGGGCCAGGGCTGTGGGTCCGAGTTAAGAGCAGGGGCCCTTGGGCTTCCCTGGTGGCGCAGTGGTTGAGAGTCTGCCTGCTTATGCAGGGAACACGGGTTCGTGCCCCCGTCCGGGAAGATCCCACATGCCACGGAGCGGCTGGCCTGTGAGCCATGGCCACTGAGCCTGCGCGTCCGGAACCTGTGCTCCGCAACAGGAGAGGCCACAACAGTGAGAGGCCCGCGTACTGCCAAAAAAAAAAAAAAAAAAAAGAGCAGGGGCCCTGGGGCACAGGCTGATGGCCATGGGTGGAAGAGGTGAGCCAGGACCATTTCCCCCTCCTTTTCCAGCCCTTCTCTTTGGGAGTCACTTCTCTTCTCAACGGTGACTAGGAAGGAGGCTTTAGCCAGAGAAGTTTCTCTCTTTTGACTCCTTCCTGACCTCTCCTTCTGATCTAGCCATTCCTTTCTACTTCCCCCTCCAAACAGTTGGTCCGGATTCAAAGCAGGGGGCTGTGCTTGGTGTGGAGAATGAATAGCGGCCCAGGGCACACACTGAGCTGTGGCATATCTGGAAGGAAGAGGGTGAAAAGGGACACTCTGTGTAACCCTGGAAGGGAGAGCTCTTTCTGAAGCAATTTCGCCAGACTCTGTTTCCCACTGTGCACTGAAGGGTAAAGGGAGAGGCCTTTACTTTACGTATTTACCCCACATTCCTGGAGCCTTGTGCCCTGTCACCCTGTGCAGGTGTGTTTCAATTAAGTAGATTAGATGATCATTAAAAATAAATGCTCAACAAAGCTAAGGAAATAGTTTCTCAAGTTCAATCTTCTTTCTTTCTGTGCATATCATGCCAGGGTTTCCAGCATTGTAGAAAGGGCCTTTAAAAATAGTTACTAATCGCTGCCTATTACAGGGAAACAAAGACTGGCCAGATGTTTCAAACACAGGGTTTATTTTAATATAGTCAAAATAAATCTGGGCACCGTTATCTCTTCTCAACTGTGAGTACGTAATCAACACATGCTGCACGATGGCGCCTGTATTATGGTGATTAAATGGACAATCCACATTGTTAGTATTCAGTTAGCACCCCCAAATGTTTATTAAATGCTGACATATTGATGGAGCCGTGATTAGACTCTACATAAAACAAATTAATCAGACAGGTAACCACCCAGGCTATTCAAAGTAAACAATAATACTAAGACAACACATAAAATAATGACCTTAGTCTGATAGGCATGGCATTTACAGAAATGGCTGAGCTCATTCCATTTTACCACTAGTTTCTGTGGAAATATTAACTTCATTAAAGCTATGTCAGCTATAACAGGATTGGATTTTTACCTAGATTTGTACAAAAATACATATGTATGCAAGCGTTTTCTACATTCTCATAGAGATTGTAGCATTTTAAATTCCCATTTCTCAGAAAAGGATAAAATAAATGTTAAATCAAGTTTTATGAATCCCCTAATGCTCTTTCTTTATGTATTTCAGTAAGGGAGGGGTGGAATCAGGAAAGCCTTCAAGAGGGATGTGAGCCGCGTGTTAAAAGAAGAGTAGATGTCTGCTATGATGACATGAGGGATGGACTTTTTTTAGGGGAAAGATGAGAGAGAGAAAAGGTCTATAAACAACAGACAACTTAGTGTAGCTCAGTTTGTCTGGAGTGCAGGATGGGAGAAGCATGGTCAGAAATGAATCTAGCAAGGCAAGTGTCAGATCATATTCTAGGACTTAACGTTTCATTTGAAGATGTTGGTGTTTCATTCTACAGCCAACAAAGGCCATTTAAGGCTTCAGTGGCAAGGTGAGACTCTAATAAGAAAACATTGCTACCAGAGAAATGGACAAACCAAAAGGCAAGGGCTCAAACTAAGGCAGTCATTGTAGGGGTGAAGAAAATGGAAAGGACAGAGATGTTAGGGAGATAAAGTAATTAGGGCTTGGGCACCATGTGGACACGGGGAGTGAGAGAAAAGGAAGCTTGGAGAATGACGCAAGTCTCTGGGTTGGTTAAGGTGTCAGGAGTGTGCTTGGCTAGGAAAGCTGGCGATGCAGTCTACTGCGGTTCTGCAGATCGTGATGTGGCCAGGGTCACAGGCTCCTCCTAGCTTTCTGCTCAGCTTTCTTTAGTGTGGGCCTTTATCCTCGTGCTGTCATCATGCTACTGTGAGAAGCATATGCTACCACATCTGTGGTCCAGGTTGGATGGAGAAGACTGGCCAAGGAGAAAAGGCTGAGTCTGCCCCATTTAAAAGAGTTTTCCTGGATGTCCCATCCCTGTCATTATAATAGGCATTAGCCAGACCTAGTTTGTATAGCCACCCTTAGTTGCAAGAAAGGTTTTAGACTGTGTATATTGCCTCTCTGAACTAAATGGTTGTTCTGGTAGTGAAGAATGGATTTTGGGTGAACAACAGAAGCATTTTCTACAGGTGATCAGGTCAATGTTGGTTTCATACTCTGAGGCAGGAAATATAGAATGAGTAGCAGGCCTGAGGAGAAAGACAATGAGTTTGGTTATGGATGTGCTGTGTTTGAGGGACTGTGAGTCATCAGTTGTGATACTCACCTGGCATCTGAAAATCATGAAAAAGCACAAGTGATGATAGTTTTGGGGATCCTTAGCCTATAAATGGCAATTGACCTTTCTCAGCATAATAATAATAGTTACTAATTATATGTCGGGTGCCTTTAGGTGTCAAAGCAGATTGTTTATTTCTTTCCTAACAGCAGTAGTCTTCAAACTGGGTACTCCTGGGCATAGAAGACTTGCCAGGGGGCATCCGAGCATACGTGGTTTTAAGGAAATCAACTTCTAAGTTCTCAATACCCATACATACTCTTACTTGAAATTGATCAGCCTGAGAACTGGTTGCCATGTTTATGAAGGTTCTTCATTCTGATATCCGCTTTCCCAGAAGTCCTCTTAGCCTTTGAAAGGGAAAAGCATGCTTCCACTCAGCTGGAATTTCATACTACATCATGTAATTGCAGATTTATTATAAGAAATACCATTATTTTCTTGTTTCATGATTTATTGTTAAAAATAAAAAAATTAATTCTATTACCTCTGCATAATTTAAATCTTGACTTTACTGCTCTCAGCAATCTGTTTTATAAGATGTGCTTCATAATTTATTTCCCAATAGTTTTCATAATATTTCTTAAAATATATATTAATAGATTGAATTGAAAATTGAAGACAGAATTATTCTGAAGAGAGTAATTCTGATATGACAGCTTGTACCAGGTCAGTTAAATGGTGAACATTTTCCACAAATTCAGTGACCTAAATCTGTTGTTTTAGCTCATCAAAGTTTTGACAAAAAAATATAGTTAAAACATGTGATGAGATAAAAATAATTTTATTAAAAACTATGACTGTGCAAAGTCATATTAAAGAATTTTTATTTTATCAACCCTTTTGAATATATCTTATGATACAAAGTACCTCTAAGTCAAAAGTAGCATGTATAATTAATAGTCATTTGATAAGTCTCGGCAAAGCTTTCCTGGTGAAAGACCTAATAACTGGATAAAAATTCTGTTACAAGACAGGTGGTTTCCAATCCTTTTCTTCTAACAAAAATTGAAGGCAAACCTAATCAAGTTGTCATTTGATAGAACATGAAAAAGAATTTTATAACAAAGCACTAGGTGCTTTTGACATAGAACGAGTTCAAAGAATTGAATGACTGTGTTTCAGGAAAATATTTTTTATTCCCAGTATATTTATTTATCTCAACAAGATTTCTTAGTCCCTACACTTATACAAATCAAAAATAGGAATAAAACAATGCCAAGTCTTTATTATGTTAGTAATAATAGTATTCATGGATGGATACATGAACTAACTTTAAAAACACACCCTCATTCATCTCATTAAGAGATGCATTTCCAACAAAAAAATTCTTTTAGGTTTAATAATTATCTACCTAAAGTGTCAGCATATTGATTTTTTTGATCAACTGTGTACTAGTAATTGTAATGATAGAAAATTTTAACATTTAAAACATTATGGGCACATAAAGCAAAAAAATTTCAATGTATATACACATTTGCCTTGCAGGTAATATGATGATCTAGAAAAGACTCAAACATAGAATGATATTACATTTGGATAAATTTATGTGGAAGAGGTTGAATGGACTTAGCAAGGAACAAAGTAAAATTTCTGACTGCTAAATGGAATTTCTTGTTCAGCTCTTTTAAAAACAGACGTGTGGGTATCAAATCGCTAGGATATTTAGATTCCATTGGCTACTTTTAAAAGACTGAGGTAATAGTTGTAATAATGCATCAATATTTAATGCACACTGGAAATGATATTCTTTGCAACCATTAAACCTTATGATAACCAGTACTCCTGAAATCAGGTTTTAAAATATGTGAAGAGGTACACAGTTTTGCAAAGTCTTTATGCAACACATAAGCTTTTTAGGTTGTGGAGCAAACTGTAATTTGAAGATCACTAATATATCCTATTGCCATTCATGGAAAGCTGGTCCTTCAGACTCTCCTGGGTTCCAGGCCCCGTATAGGTTAGCCATGCACAACACACATCTGTTTTCTGGGCCCCGCCCCTCCTCCAGAGCCACAGTTTTTCTAGGATGAGATATTATTGTGATGAGCTCTTTTGGGGCTCCTTGAAAGCTGATCTTGTGAGGCATTCTGGGGCTAAAGAGTGGCCAAAGAAGAGAAGCCAGGATAGACCTGGACACCACACCTAAACGAGGTCTAGAGGTCTAGACCTCTAGACGAGGTCTAGAGGTCTAGAGGTCTAAGTCTTCTGGTCTAGAGGTCTAAGTCTAGAGGTCTAAGTCTTCTGGTGAATTTGAAATCAATTTCTGTTACGTTCAAGAGCAAGAGAATGGGTAAGGAAGAGCTTGTACAGGTGGCCACAGAAGGAAGTCAGGGGCTCTGAGAATGGACCCTGGCAGCCACCTCTCGAGTCTTCGAGGTCTGAATAAGCACAATAACACTGTCTGGCATAACTGATTTCTTAAAAAGAGAAAGAAATGGGTTTTTCGGTATTTATTTTAAAATTTATTTTATTGAAGTATAGTTGATTTACAATGTTGTGTTAATTTCTGCTGTACAGCAAAGTGATTTAGTTATACATGTATATACATTCTTTTTCATATTCTTTTGCATTATGGTTTATCACAGGTTATTGAGTATAGTTCCCTGTGCTATACAGTAGGAACTTGTTTATCCATTCTACATACATAGTTTGCATCTGCTAATCCCGGACTCCCAATCCATCCCTACCACCCCGCCTTCCTGGCAACCACAAATCTGTTCTCTATGTCTGTGTCTGTTTCTGTTTTGTAGATAAGTTCATTTGTGTCATATATTAGACTCCACATATAAGTGATAGCATATGGTATTTGTCGAGAAAGGAATGTTTTTAATGTACAAGAAGATATGAAGAAAAAAAAAGAAGACATGAAGAATATTATGAGAAGAGTCCACATTCAACTTACCAAAAGTAAATATTACCACTTTATTATATTTGCTTCAGCTTTTCCCCAATTAATTCTAACTCTATCAGCAATATAGTGTGAGGTTTTTAGCTCAGGAAAGCTTGATACTTTGATATGAAATAGATTTTAAAAAAGAAATATGTGGGTTGCTCCTTGTATCCTTGAAACATTTTTTACAGTGAATTTCTAGTCCTTGATTGTGTGGGATTCATAATAATATCTAATTGAACTCTTCTGTTTTCTCACTATAACTAAGTGATCCTTGAAGTCCTTGAAGTATTATGAGTGTGCTCAAGAAACTCCTTTCTAGGTTACTAGTCCAAATCCAGCTTCGGATCACTAGAGTGGCAGCAAAACAATCACTATTCATCATGCTCACTAACACTGTTAAAACCATCATCAAAATCATTTAAAATATTGTCTGATTCCCAAATTTTATGATAAGCTCCACTCGCCGATCCAGACAATGATATTTTTATTGTCAACTTAAGAGTGAGAGTGGGTGTTATGTTGAGTGTTTGTTCTGAGCTACATATAACCCAGTTCTCATCTCTACTTTGCATCGTCCTAGGACTGGTGTGTTCACTATGTGTTGTGATATTTTGCCAGGTTTCACAAGGGAATGTTATGCCCCCTTCAACTAGAATCAGAGAATTTCGTATTTGTGGTCATGACCCATATGAAATACATTTTTTACTGACGCCAGTACACACACACACACATTAGTACACAAATATATACATATGTATCCTACTGGGTTGAATAATGTCCCCCTAAATTCATGTTCACCTGGAATTTCAGAATGTGACCTGATTTGGAAATAGGATTGTCACAGATGTAATAAGTTAAGATGAGGTCATACTGCATTAGGCTGGGCCCTTAATGTGATATGACTGGTGTCCTTGTAGGAAGAGAAGAGACACAGAGACACATACACAGGAAGAAGGTCATGTGAAGGTGGGGACAGAGATTGGAAGATATACAGCTACAAGTCGAGGAAGACCAAGGATTGCCAGCAACCAGCAGAAGCTAGGAAGAGGCAAGGAGGAATTCTCCCCTGGAAGCTTCAGAGGGAACGTAGCTGTGCCAACACCACCTGGTTTGTGGTGTTTTGTTATACTAGGAAACTCTATTTAACTATCTATTGATCTATCCATCTATGTTTTCACAAAATAATGCTCACCTATATTATCTGCAATGCACTCTGATATTTTTTTGTATACTCTTATTATATTTTGTTTAATTGTTGGCTATGATTATGTTGATTTCATTAGGATGCCATGCTCTTTTCAGTAAATCTACAGCATGGCAAGCACTGAACTAAATACTCCTAAAGGAGAGTGCTTGATATATTGGAAAATGTCTGGAGTGTTTAATAATTAATGCAAGAAAGAAAGCCACCATGGTCACTTGCATTATAATGGTATCATTATTACATTAATTAAAAGTCCCCAAAGGAATTGAAAGTTTAGTGTTCTTCCAGAAGTGTGTGGATATTTCTCTGCCATGATTCATTCAATGGCTCCACAGAGAACACAAATAGGAAATCCACTCTCCTGCCCAACTCAAAGACACCTGAAACTACACTAATAGATCTGGGTATAACTGTACACCTTTAAGTTTTAAAGTGAGAGGGACTGATTTTCAGCCAGATCTCACCAGTCAATAGATAAGTGACTTTAGGAGAAGTTAATAAATATCTCTGAACCGCACTTTTCTTATCTGAGAAGTACGGAGGATAATACAGTGTACCTCACACCATGTATAGTGTCAGGCATAGAGAAATTGCTCAATATATGTGAGTTGTCATCTATTCCCTACTTATTTCATGCTAATGGGTTCAGAGAAAGGGTCAGTGGAGAGGTCACAAGGACATCAGAACCTGAAAAGGGAAAGGAGGAGATGCCTTAGGAAATAGAACTACCATACTACCCAGCAATCCCACTACTGCGAATATACCCTGAGAAAACCATAATTCAAAAAGAATCATGTTCATTGCAGCTCTATTTACAATAGCCAGGACATGGAAGCAACCTAAGTGTCCATCAAGAGATGAATGGATAAAGAAGATGTGGCACATATATACAATGGAATATTAGCCATAAAAAGAAATGAAATTGAGTTATTTGTAGTGAGGTGGATGGACCTAGAGTATTTCATACAGAGTGAAATAAGTCAGAAAGAGAAAAACGAATACTGTATGCTAACATATATATATGGAATTTAAAGAAAAAAATGGTTCTGAAGAACCTAGGGGCAGGATAGGAATAAAGATGCAGATGTAGAGAATGGACGTGAGGACACAGGGAGGGGGAAGGGTAAGCTGGGACGAAGTGAGAGAGTGGCATGGACATATATACACTACCAAATGTAAAATAGATAGCTAGTGGGAAGCAGCCGCACAGCACAGGGAGATCAGCTCGGTGCTTTGTGACCACCTAGAGGGCTGGGATAGGGAGGGTGGGAGGGAGACGCATGAGGGAGGAGATATGGGGATATATGTATATGTATAGCTGATTCACTTTGTTATAAAGCAGAAACTAACACACAATTGTAAAGCAATTATACTCCAATAAAGATGTTAAAAACAAAAAAAAAGATGCCTTAGGGATCACCACAGATGTCACAGAAAAGCAAGGCCCCAGGAGTAATGGCAACAACTGGTAATTCTTTTTTTTTTTTTTTGGCCATGCTGCAGGGCATGTGGGATTTTAGTTCCCTGACCAGGGATCAAACCCGTTCCCCCTGCAGTGGAAGTGCGGAGTCTTAACCACTGGACCACCAGGGAAGTCCCAACAACTGGTAATTATTATTTGTGGTTCTAATTTCTCGTCTGGCTAGATTTTGCCATGTTCAACTAGTCATTAACTTTTGCATTTGTTTCTGCATTAGTCTAGTAAACTGCAAATATTAGGATACAAGATGGGCTCTTATAACAAAACAGTGGCTCGAATAAGACAACAGTATAAACCTGTCATGTAACAGTCTAGAATTAATCAGGTCAAGGTCAGTGGGAGGCTCTGTCATCCTCAATAAGTGTCTTCTCCTTCCCAAAGCTCCTCATTTACCACACAGCTGAACGGAGGACAGAGCAGGAGAGCACACATGCCTTCCTTTTGGGGGACACCACTCTGAAGAGGCATAAATCACTTTTATCCACCTCCCATTGGCCAGAATTTAGTAATATGAGGACACCAAACTGTAAGGGCTACTGAGAGATATATTGTATGCCTTGGCAGTCATATGGCCCCTAGAACTTGGGAGTTCTAGCATTAAAGGGAAAAATGGATCTGGTGGACATTAGGTCTGTGCCATGGTTCTCCTCTGTTGCCTTCCACATATGCATGTTCTTCTTCCAATACACTGAACACTTTCACTCCCCTAAAGGAGGCAATTCAAACTCCCTTCCAGATATTACAACCAGCTCCAAGTCCAAGAGCTCTGGGTGATGTGCGGTGTACTTTAGTTGGGCTGGCAATGGAGCATTTGGTTTGTTGGCCCATAAATAAATAGAAAGTGTTCTTCCCTCCACCTATGCTCAAAATACAATGGAGAAGTAGAAACAAGGTAGCTTCAATAAATAATATCATTTGGAAAAGAGGACAGGAAGCACATGGTGAGGTCATTGGTCAATGGGAGTTATAAATTCTTCTTGCTAGGTAGGAGCTGTGAAAACTTGGGTGATGAACTAAGGTCCTTGATTAGACCCTGCATCTTCTCCTTGGGAGGAGTACCCCTGTCCATCACCCCTCATGGTCCCTGGCTTTCCTCTCTGGGTCCATTAAGCCCTCTGACTGCATCTGAGGGGGGCACTGGAGAGTGTGCCTTCCCTGGGGCAGACAGCTTTTACAGTTGTATCTGTGGGTACAGGATTGAAGGCCTGGGTTGCTTTAAGGGTCCAAGAATGATATGGATCAGATGCCCGGGGGAGGTATTCTTCCTGAGACTGCCACTAGAGGCATGAATTCAAGACCACAGCTTTTCCGCTGTGTTCCAGTGGCCAGGAAACTGGAATCAAGACATCATCTTTGCTGCTCCAACTGTTCATGACACTTAGGAAGCTGAGAACAGGCCCTTGAACGTTACTGCATAAAAAAATGACCAGAACATGGCAGGAATATGGCCTCATTTCTGCCTCCTATTTCTCACAAGATTGTATGCACTTGACAGAATACAACTCATATCCAGAACCCCAGCTGCAAGGGAGTTTTGGAAAGATCATTCTTAGATTTCTGATCGTTCCATCCAGAATGAGATGGGTTGCATGTTGAGTTAACCAACCCACAGTATCCATCACAAGGGTTATAACAGAGTGCATTTACTTAGATTAGGAAGTTCACTATGACTCTCACTGATGTTAAGTTAGGAGATCTTATTGCACAGTTAGAAGTCCTTAAGCCCTATAACTTGGGGGGGGGGTGTTCAAAAATTCCAGAGTCTTTTTATGCACTGGAAAGGAATTTTTGTGAATGTCATCGTGCAGTGGAAGGTGCTCCCAAGACCTCTGGCAAGATCAGGCCATACAGACTGAGCCCACACAGTTCTCAAGGGCCAGCACCAGATCCATGAAATGGGAGAGGGGTTAAAGAGGCCCCATCATTTTACCATTGGACTAAGGACAAATTAGGGCTTCTTGGACCTACTCTGGCATGGAACAGGAGTCATTTGCTTCTTCCCAGATAAATGGCAGGATGACAAGATAGATGTGCCATGTTCTGGTTTTGTAGCCTTAATAATAGCATCTTCATGCAATAAATACAATATCGAGATTGCTATTGCTGCTGCCGCCACTAGGATGACTCACTATTGATGCTATTATTAACACTACAACCCTCTCTACCATGAAATCTGGGCAAAGTGGCTGCCTGTTTGTCACTCTAAAGTGGCAATACACCAAATGGTAATTTTGTAGGCTGCAAGATGGAAAAACTGAATTCAACTTTGTGGGTACCTTACCATGAACATGTGATTTGGATTTAAAGGATTATCTGGCTCATTTGCTCTTTTGTTTCTCATGGACCACATTTAAATAACCAAGACAGATCTGATTATTAGTACTGTATCTTAAGGATTTTTCTTGTAACCTGATAAAACTACATAAGTGATATGCTATAGATAACAAAAAGGCCAGCCTGTTTTTAAGTCTGTGATGTCCCAGCAAACAAAATTGCTCAAATCATGCTTACTTTTCATATACTGAGGTCCACCTGTAGATTTGAATCTGAGTACATTTGTGATTTGAAAATGCAGGTTATGAGTAAAGGAAGTTTTGAGGAGATTACTTCATGAGAGAACAAAAGACAAGTTCCTTCCAGTGGTCAGAAAAAAAAAAGGTGAAAAAAAAAAAAAAAAAAAGAAAAAAAAAAAGGTGTCCCTTCTGTTATCATGATAACTAAATGGAATGTTCTAAGTCTTAGCGGTAGTCCCATTATTGTTCACAGTGGAGGATCTATGTAGGGGAATGTGATGGGGTAGGAGGGTCTGAGATGAAGAAGGACTTCTTCCTCTACATATTTCTCTATTCCTCCCTACCACCTCCCTTCACACCCCCCTGCTCCCTGGTTCTCTATTTCTCTCTCTGTCTCTCTCTCACATCCAGGCACATGAAAACACACTTTTTTATCTTTACCTGGTTTTGGGAGGCAATGCCACTCGATAGCTAAGTTTGGACTTTGCAGTCAAGCTCCACTGTGGCCTAGTTCTGGGACTCTGCTAGAGCTATTTAACTCGTCTGAACTTCAGTTAACTCATTGGAAATCATTACGATCATACCAGCCTCTTAGTGTTGTTGAGGGACTAAATGAGGTAATGTCTGTGAGATGCTTAGTGCAGAACATGGCACATAGTAAATTCTCATTAAGTAGAAGCTATTTCTTTTATTCTCAGAGAACAATTACAAACCACATTGTGAAATTGTAATGGACAGGAATTATGTTTAAATTTTTTAAATGTTCATTTTTGGAGGAAATAGCATTAAGAATAAGCATATACCGATATGTTATTATCAGAGCACTTATAGATATCTCATGGTAAAATAACAAGAAAATGGTGTTTGCTATCAGCCCTGAAGTTCAAGTCTACATTTGGCAGTTAACCTTAATTCTTAAGAAGCAGCAGCAGCTCCTTTAGTCCACTGTAATGATGTTAAATATATTAAAAGATACATTAAATAGTTTATAATGTTGTGATAAAAATGTATAACCCATATGCAAGGGGGTAGAGCATGAAAAAGTAAAAGAATTTTTTAAGCATGGAAAAGGGCTCTCCGCAGGGATGGTGGTTGGAGGGCTAGTTGCAAGGTCTGCATATTAAGTAAAGATCTTTTTGTTTCTTGCCCTGAAGCTGTGGAAGAAGAGAGATTTTTTCAAAGGAGATCTAGGAAGCAACTCTGGAGAAAGGAGTCATCTATTCCTAAGGAACTTAATCCTCCCCTCCAAAAATGACAGGGATGGTAGAAGTCGCTCTTCCCAGGAAGGTGTGAGCGGGGACCCAAGATTCTGGAAGACACAGGAGCATTTGGAGCTGAGAAGTCGAGTGAGCTGTAGCAGCACCCAGGGAAAGAGCAAAGGCTTTACTGAGGCTGGTGGGGCGAGTGGACCAGAGGGTGAGGAGGGCCAGACAGAGGTTACTGATCTTGAGGTCTTACAGCCAAGACATGTCCTCTTGGGAGATTGTCTTTGGGGGCTGGTGAGCAGAGAGAAATCACAGTTTTGAGAAGGCAGAGCGAAGGATAAAGAATCACAGATCAAATCAGGAGTCCTAGCTTTGGGACCTCACCAAGAGTCTGGTTCTCAGGGATAGGGTTGGTATTGTTGTGAATGGACATGAATTCCACGGTGATAGGAGGTACAAGATAAAAACATTGAAGTAACGGTGGTCCCCTGAGAAAAGGCAAAAGGCCTAAGGATATTTGAGGAAAATCCTGCAAAGTCCTGACTACTGCCAAAGACAGAGTAATCTGGCCAGGTCAAGCCTAGAATACAGGAGAGAGCAAGGCTGAGGACCTTGACTAGGACTGAGGCTGTGTCCATACCCTTCTGTGTCTGGACACACTCACCGGTCCTTTGATGAGAAAGTATGTGTTGATCACATGGAAACCATGCCTGTGTATTACTCCTTATTGGTAACAGAACACAAATATATGTCCATGTTAAAAACTTGGCACATCTATAGTGTAGCCTGGATTCCTCTCAATTAATCTCTGTATGTTCTCAATTCTCAAGATAAAGAATCCTGTTCAGATGTTTCAATAACATCAGCTGCATTCAGAGGAAGCTGAGTCAAAGTGAACAACTAAACTTCAGTGGATCCAGATGACTGTCGACTTGGAAAGTACCATGGTGCAACTGTAATCATAATAAGAGCGTATATTTTGGAGTCAGCCAGATCCAGGTCTGAAATCCATCTCTAGCACTATTTAGAGCTGTGGACATATTGTTAACCTGTGCTGGCATTAATTCCTCATGAGAAAAATGGGGACTCTGATGATAACCTTGCAGGGTGGTTTGTTTTATAAGATTAAATGACCTTACCAATGGAAAGTATTTGGAACAAGGTAGGTGCCCAGTAAATGTTAATCCCTTTTCTCATGATTTTGACCTTGCCAAGAAACACAGACCCAGATACGGTTCTGACAGTCACCCTGAAACTTATGACCTCTGGGCCAAGATTTGCCAAGTTGTGCAGGCTTCCAAAGGGGCCCTAAGGTCTCTGGAGTCAGACTGACTGGGCTCAGAACCACTCAGTGGTGGTACGAATGTGGAGGAATTGCTTATTCTATGACTTAGATTTCTTACATGTCAATTAAGATGGTCATACCCACCTCACAGGGTTGTTTTGAGTGCTAAATGAAATAATTCACATAAGGCACTTGGAATGAGCTAAGAAAGGCAGACTGAGGTGAAGTCCGTAGAGATAGATGTTCCAGAATGTCAAGATCTGATGTAGCAGTCTCCAGAGTTGCCTGGTTAAGCCTTGGTCAGAGGAGCACTGGAGGGTAGCATGTTGATTGCAAGGCCCCTACTAGTTCCTGTAGATGATTTTCAATAGGCCACAGTAGCTCTCCAGGGAGACATTTTGGCATAGGTACAGAACCTGGGAATGGCCAACTTAATAGAGCCAATCTCTGTGGCACTCTAATCACTTAGGGCCAACTGTGGATGGGTAGCCTTTTCTCAAAGTTCTACACTATGTTTATTTTCTTATTTGCTTATTTT
The DNA here is from genome assembly GCF_963924675.1 of Phocoena phocoena. Taxonomy (NCBI): domain Eukaryota; kingdom Metazoa; phylum Chordata; class Mammalia; order Artiodactyla; family Phocoenidae; genus Phocoena; species Phocoena phocoena. The sequence continues at coordinate 24,707,909 of NC_089230.1, read as the reverse complement.
CTCTTCTCCCCACTTAAATGTTAGCCTTCTGAGAACAGGGACATTGAATTACACACTTCTGTATTCCCAGTGCCTAGAACTGAACCTGGCAAGAAATAGATGAGCAGAGGCTCCATAATATTTGCTGAATGAATGTATAAGCATTCCTCTGCTGATCACACTAGATTATTTCTGAGACTTGTATCCAAGGTGCTATCATTAGTCAAGTCTCTTTTGGTGAAAGTGACAGGAACCCCACACCAAAGAGCTTAAGTAAAGAGGAAATTTATTAGCTCATATAACCAAGAAGTCTAAGGGTTGGATCCATGGCCTTGAACATGGTAATCAGGATCCTGTTATCCTATATTAGGATCCTATATGCTTTCCTCTGTGTTAGTGTCATACATTGGAGATAAATATTTTTATGCGGAAAGTTTATTGGGGAGTGCTCTTGGTATCATGTGAGGAGAGTGAAGAAAGTAGGCTTGGGCAGAGGGAGGCAGCTGATTCTGTGGGGAGCTCTGGAACTAGAAAACCCTTCAGAGTTGTTTCATTTGACCCATTCTTCAGTCATTGGGTCAGGTGGCTCTGTCTGGCTGATGGCAACTCATGGAGAGCCACTCATCTGAGAGCCACCAGCTGCCAATATTCCAAGCCACTAGGAAAATGAGCGCTCCAGTCCTGAAGGTGTGATCTTCATGCATCCAGTTGGTTGACCTCAGATTCAGTATTGGCTTAGGAATGTGAATTTTAAAGTCTACATAAGGCCAAAGATATCCTTGGCTATGTGTTTTGTACATGGATCTGTCATTTTGTAGGGATAACTTCTCTCTCATTTCTTCCTCTAGAGAAAGACTCCCCCAAACCCCAAGAACTGCTGACATCATTTGTTGTCCTGACTCTCGAACTAGGATTTTGATGTGTTTTCTGGCATCACAAAATTCATTTTCTTTCCACTTATTTGAGTTTATACAATTTCATATTTAGGTTTTTTTTAGCTTAGTCTAAAAGCCTTTTTCATTATTAACAACCCTTGGGAACATCATTGTAATGATTTAGTAGCATATGTTCTATGAATATATCAATAGTTATTTAAAATAATTTCTCCATAATTTGGACATCTAAGTTATTTTCAGTTTTTATGCTTATAAATAAATAATAACATCCTGTGCATGTTGGTTTGCATTTCAAAATTATTTCTCACGGTAGATTCCTACCAGTAAAATAACTAGATCATAGAATATGAACATTTTTATCCTCATTATTTTTTAAAAATTGCAAATGTAATGATTGCTTACTATAAAGTATGTATGAAATACAGGGGATTTAGCTCATCATTTTCTATTAAGAAGTAATTAATATACATAGCTTCCCTTCCAAACAAATAAACCATCTCTTATTGCAATCACCTGCACTTCTGTTTCCTGATGATCAGTATTATGCTTCTATTATCTTAGAAATTCTTTCTTAGTAATTGCTTTGAACTTTGAAATCACATTGTTGACAATCATTTCAACTTAACTCTAAGTTTTACAAGTTTCTCTGCTACTTCTTGCTTTTCTGGGAATATCTCCTCTTTACTTGCTCAATCCACAAGGTCACAGTGGGAGCAGCCATATTCTTATACATGACTTTGTCACTCAAGCTACGGTTGACTGTGGACCTCTGGTGGACCTCTGACCCAAATTGAGATATAAGCTCCATTCCCTGAGAAAGTTAGAGTTGAATTAGGAGGTTCAAGGCTCAGTTTGGCTGTTGGCTTCTCTCTTGAGTGAAGAGGTTATAAATTCACTTCTCACCATGTAGAATGGATTCAGATAAATAAGATTTTTAATGCTTTCTTGTGTTTACAAGGAAGAATGAGAAATTCCTAAATGCCAAAGACTTAGATTAGTAAAAGCACAAGGTAAAACTATGATAGCCCCAGACTGAGGTATTGTCAGATTCAGTATCAGCTTAATAGCTTGGATTTTAATGTCTGCATAATGACCAGGGACATTCTTGATAAATTATTTTGTACATTGATCTCTCATGGTCTATTTATTCTTGTGATGAAGCAAGTATAATTAGATATATTTTAATAGCTGGAAAGTCTAATTTCTTCATATTACCATTGATTTTCATTTTTAAAAGTTAAACTCTTTCTCTAGCTAAAAATCAGAATAATTTTAAGATCCTATTCCAAATTCCATTACAATGGAGATTGGGATGGCAATACATTTTATACATTAATTTAGAATTATTGACACTTTATAATAAGTGCCTTCCTACCTAGTTATACGATGTGTCCCTTTTAGTTATTTATTTCCTTGTTTCATTTTTTGGAAACTTAGGTTCAGAGAGTTGACTTAAACATACTTCTCATCATCTTTGGTTTGTTTAAGGCTATTCTCTCATGTATTTTCAATTGCCCTTCATTTCTGAGAAAGTCCATCTGTGGTCAAAGAGAATAAAGCTGACCTACAGAGAGAAGAAAAAGAGAAATGGTAACAGGGGCAGCAATGCTCCTCCTGGGTCCCAGTCACTGTTTCTAGTCTGTTGCAGAGGTCCAACTACGTCTCTACTCCTGGACTCTGTATCAGACAACCTCTAAAGTGCACTTCAGATCCTTTCTGCACTGCCTGTCTCTGGAGTCTTGAACAATTGTTTATACCAATAAGCAAGTAGCTCTGGGTGAGCTCTAACTTCACTTAGGCACAACCAGACAGGGCCTGCTGCATGTCTGCACAGCTTGACTCTCACTTTCTTCCTCTTAGCTCCTTCCTGGGGCTTCCATTTTGGACCTGCAGCATGGGAAATTTCAGGATCTGTGTCGTGCCCATTTATGACGGTACCACCCGGAAGTGCAGAGAAGTCACCTCTTTGTGGGGCAAACCATTGTCCAATGGAGTCAGGAGCTGTTGAATAGACTGTTCTGATATTCAGTCATCCACATAGCCTCCTGGAAAATAGATACTCCTGCCAGATCACTCTTTGGACACCAAGGGACGACCAGCTTAGTAACATACCCTCGTTTGGCTCTCCTTCCTTCCCTTATGGCTTCCTTTCCCCTCACTCCTCCCAGGCTTGCATGCTCTAATTAAATAGAAGCACATAAGCTTTTGCATCAGGCTTTGGTTTCTAGGGGACTCAATCTAAGATAGATTTTGAAAAATAGTTTTGCATTCTTATAATAACTTGCCCTTTTGTCTAAGCTAGTTCACATCGATTCCTGTTACTTGTAAACAAAATAGATTTAAATAATAACACCCTTCTATTATTATTTATTTTAAATTTTCTCTGGAGAAAAATCTTTAAGAATTTTTTTCAAAAATTGTATGTGGAAGGCAAGCTTTTTGATTTTATAGATGTGTATCATTTTCCCCTTTGAATCATATAGTTTGAATATAGAGCTATGGTATAGCCATAAAATCTGTTATCCTTAAATGTTTGTGGAAAGTGTTTTATTATTTAAACACCCTGTCTAGCAGCTGATAAGTCTGATGCCAATATGATTCTCATTCTTCTGTTTTCTAATATGTTTTTGGAACTAAAAAAATTTAAGATCAAAAATTTCATGATTGATCAAGATGGCAGAGTAGAAGGACATGTACTCACTCCCTCTTGTGAGAGCACCAGAATCACAGCTAACTGCTGAACAATCATTGAAAGGAGGACACTGGAATTCACCAGAAAAGATGCCCCATGTCCAAGGACAAGCGAGAAGCCACAATGAGATGGTAGGAGGGGTGCAATCACAATAAAATCAAATCCCATGGTCGCTGGGTTGGTGACTCGCAAACTGGAGAACACTAATACCACAGAGGTCCATCCACTGGAGTGAAGGTTCTGAGCCCCATGTCAGGCTTCCCAACCTTGAGGTCTGGCAACAGGAGGATGAATTCCTAGAGAATCAGACTTTGAAGGCTGGCAGAATTTGATTACGAGATTATGACTGGACTGTGGGAAGTGGAGACTCCACTCCACTTTGCATTTGAGGGAATGCACAAAGTAGTGTGTGCATCAGGACACAGGGGAGGGAGTGGTGACCCCGGAAGTGAGACTGAACTGGACATACCTGCTAGTGTTGGAGGGTCTCCTGCAGAGGCAGGGGGCGACTGTGGCTCACGACAGGGACAAGGACACTGGCAGCAGAAGTTCTGGGAAGTACTCCTTGGCATGAACTCTCCTGGAGTTGGCCATTAGCCCCACCAGAGAGCCTGTAGGCTCTGGTGTTGGTTCGCCTCAGACCAACAGGGAGGGAACCCAGCCCCACCCATCAGTAGACAAGAGGATTAAAGTTTTACTGAGCTCTCCTCACCAGAGCAACACCCAGCTCTACCCACCACCAGTCACCCACATCAAGAAGCTTGCACAAGCCTCTTAGATAGCTTCATCCACCACAGGGCAGACAGCAGAAACAAGAAGAACTACAGTCCTGCAGCTTGTGGAACAAAAACCACATTCACAGAAAGACAGACAAAATGAAAAGGCAGAGGGCTATGTACCTGATGAAAGAACAAGATAAAACCCCAGAAAAACAACTAAATGAAGTGAAGATAGTTAGGCAACCTTCCAGAAAAAGAACTCAAAATCATGATAGTCAAGATGATCCAGGACCTCAGAAAAAGAATGGAGGCAAAGATGGAGAAGATGCAAGGAATGTTTAACAAAGACCTAGAAGAATTAAAGATAAAACACCTAGAAGAATTAAAGGACAAACAAACAGAGATGAACAATGCAATAACTGAAATGAAAAATACACTAAAAGGAATCAATAGCAGAATAACTGAGGCAGAAGAACGGATAAGTGACCTGGAAGACAGAATGGTGGAATTCACTGCCATGGAACAGAATAAAGAAAAAAGAATGAAAAGAAATGAAGCCAGCCTAAGAGACTTCTGGGACAACAGTAAATGCACAAACATTCGCATTATAGGGGTCCCAGAAGGAGAAGAGAGAGAGAAATGATCCAAGAAAATATTTGAAGAGCTTATAATCGAAAACTTCCTTAACATGGGGAAGGAAATAGTCACCCAAGTCCAGGAAGTGCAGAGAGTCCCAGGTAGGATAAACGCAAGGAGAAACACACCGAGACACATAGTAAACAAATTGACAAAAATTAAAGACAAAGAAAAATTATTGAAAGCAGCCAGGGAAAAATGACAACATAAAAGGGAACTCCCATAAGGTTAACAGATGATTTCTCAGCAGCAGCTCTATAAGCCAGAAGGGAGTGGCATGATATATTTAAAGTGATGAAAGGGAAGAATCTACAACTAAGATTACTCTATCCAGAAAGGATCTCATTCAGATTTGATGGAGAAATCAAAAGCTTTACAGACAAGAAAAAGCTAAGAGAATTCAGCACCACCAAACCAGCTCTACAACAAATGCTAAAGAAACTTCTCTAGGTGGGAAACACAAGAGAAGAAAAGGACCTACAAAAACAAACCCAAAACAATTAAGAAAATGGTCATAGGAAAATACATATCGATAATTACCTCAAATGTGAATGGATTAAATGCTCCAACCAAAAGACACAGGCTCGCTGAATGGATACAAAAACAAGACCCATCTATATGCTGTCTACAAGAGACCCACTTCAGACCTAGGGACACATACAGACTGAAAGTGAGGGGATGGAAAAGGATATTCCATGCAAATGGAAATCAGAAGAAAACTGGAGTAGCAATACTCATATCAGAATAAAATAGACTTTATTTATTTATTTATTTTTTTTTTTTTTTGCGGTATGTGGGCCTCTCACTGTTGTGGCCTCTCCCGTTGCGGAGCACAGGCTCCGGACGCGCAGGCTCAGCAGCCATGGCTCATGGGCCCAGCCGCTCCGCAGCATGTGGGATCTTCCCGGACCAGGGCACGAACCCGCGTCCCCTGCATCGGCAGGCGGACTCTCAACCACTGCGCCACCAGGGATGCCCTAAAATAGACTTTAAAATAGAGAATGTTACAAGAGATAAGGAAGGACACTGCATAATGATCAAGGGATCAATCCAAGAAGAAGTTATAACAATTATAAATATATATGCGCCCAACATAGGAACACCTCAATACATAAGGCAATTGCTAACAGCTATAAAAGAGGAAATCAACAGTAACACAATAATAGTGGGGGAGTTTAACACTTCACTTATACCAATGGACAGATCATCCAAACAGAAAATTAATAAGGAAACACAGGCTTTAAATGACACAATAGACCAGATAGATTTAATTGATATTTATAGGACATTCCATCCCAAAACAGCAGATTACACTTTCTTCTCAAGTGCACACGAAACATTCTCCAGGATAGATCACATCTTGGGTCACAAATCAAGCTTTGATATTTTTAAGAAAAATGAAATCTTACCAAACATCTTTTCTGACCACAGAGCTATGAGATTAGAAATGAATTACAGGGGAAAAAAATGTAAAAAACACAAACACATAGAGGTTAAACAGTACGTTACTAAATAACCAAGAGATCACTGAGGAAATCAAAAAATACCTAGAGACGAATGGCAACGAAAACACGACAATCCAAAACCTCTGGGATGCAGCAAAAGCAGTTCTAAGACAGAAGTTTATAGCAATACAAGCCTACCTCAAGAAACAAGAAAAATCTCAAACAAATAACCTAACCTTACACCTAAAGGAACTAGAAAAAGAAGAACAAACAAAACCCAAAGTTAGTAGAAGGAAAGAATTCATAACAATCAGAGCAGAAATAAATGAAATAGAAACAAAGAAAACAATAGCAAAGATCAATAAAACTGAAAGATGGTTCTTTGTGAAGATAAACATAATTGAGAAACCTTTAGCCAGACTCATCAAGAAAATCAGGGAGGGGACTCAAATCAATAAAATTAGAAATGAAAAAGGAGAAGTTATAACACACACCACAGAAATACAAAGCATCCTAAGAGACTACTACAAGTAACTCTATGTCAATAAAATGGACAACCTGGAAGAAATGGACAGATTCTTAGAAATGTATAAGCTTCCAAGACAGAACCAGGAAGAGATAGAAAACATGAACAGACCAATCACAAGTAATGAAACTGTGATTAAAAATCTTCCAACAAACAAAAGTCCAGGACCAGATGGCTTCACAGGTGATTTCTATCAAACATTTGGAGAAGAGCTGACACCTATCCTTCTCAAACTCTTCCAAAAAACTGCAGAGGAAGGAACACTCCCAAACTCATTCTACAAGGCCACCATCACCCTGATACCAAAAGTGGACAGAGATACTACACAAAAAAGAAAATTACAGACCAATATCACTGATGTATATAGATGCAAAAATCCTCAACAAAATACTAGCAAACAGAATCCAACAACACATTAAAAGGATCATACACCGTGATCAAGTGGGGTTTATCCCAGGGATGCAAGGATTCTTCAGTATACACAAATCAATCAATGTGATGCACCATATTAACAAATTGAAGAATAAAAACCATATGATCATCTCAATAGATGCAGAAAGAGCTTTTGACAAAATTCAACACCAATTTATGATAAAAACTCTCCAGAAAGTGGGCATAGAGGAAACCTACCTCAACATAATAAAGACCATATACGACAAACCCACAGCAAACATCATTCTCAATGGTGAAAAAATGAATCCATTTCTACTAAGATCAGGAACAAGACAAGGATGCCCACTCTCACCACTATTATTCAACATAGTTTTGGAAGTCCTAACCACAGCAATCAGAGAAGAAAAAAAAATAAAAGGAATCCAAATCAGAAAAGAAGAAGTAAAACTGTCACTGTTTGCGGATGACATGATACTATACATAGAGAATCCTAAAGATGCCACCAGAAAACTACTAGAGCTAATCAATGAATCTGGTAAAGTTGCAGGGTACAAAATTAATGCACAGAAGTCTCTTGCATTCCTATACACTAACAATGAATGATCAGAAAGAGAAATTAGGGAAACAATCCCATTCACCATTGCAACAAAAAGAATAAAATACCTAGGAATAAACCTACCTAAGGAGGTAAAAGACCTGTACTCAGGAAACTATAAGACACTGGTGAAAGAAATCAAGGATGACACAAACAGAGGGAGAGATATACCATGTTCTTGGATTAGAATAATCAATATTGTGAAAATGACTATACTACCCAAAGCAATCTACAGATTCAATGCAATTCCTATCAAATTACCAATGGCATTTTTTACAGAACTAGAACAAAAAATCTTAAAATTTGTATGGAGACACAAATGACCCCAAATATACAAAGCAATCTTGAGGGAAAAAAATGGAGCTGGAGGAATCAGACACCCTGACTTCACACTATACCACAAAGCTACAGTAATGAAGACAATATGGTACTGGCACAAAAACAGAAATATAGATCAATGAAACAGGATAGAGAGCCCAGAGATAAAGCCATGCACCTATGGTCAAGTAATCTATGACAAACGAGGCAAGGACATACAATGGAGAAAAGACAGTCTCTTCCGTAAGTGGTGCTGGGAAAACTGGACAGCTACATGTAAGAGAATGAAATTAGAACACTCCCTAACACCATACACAAAAATGAACTCAAACTGGATTAAAAACCTAAGTGTAAGACTGACCACTATAAAACACTTAGAGGAAAACATAGGAAGAACACTCTTTGACATAAATCACAGCAAGATCTTTTTTGACCCACCTCCTAGAGTAATGGAAATAAAAATAAAAATAAACAAATGGGACCTAATGAAACTTAAAAGCTTTTGGACAGCAAAGGAAACTATAAACTAGATGCAAAGACAACACTCAGAATGGGAGAAAATATTTGCAAATGAATCCATGGACAAAGGATTAATCTCCAAAATACATAAACAATTCATACAGCTCAATATTAAGAAAACAAGCAACCCAGTCAAAAAATGGGCAGAAGACCTAAATAGACAACTCTTGAAAGAAGATATACAGATAGCCAAGAAGCACATGAAAAGCTGCTCAACATCACTAATTATTAGAGAAATGCAAATCAAAACTACAGTGTGAGGTATCACCTCACACCGGTTAGAATGGGCATCATCAGAAAATCTACAAACAACAAATGCTGGAGAGTGTGTGGAGAAAAGGGAACCCTCTTGCACTGTTGGTGGGAAGGTAAATTGGTACAGCCACAATGGAGAACAGTATGGAGTTTCCTTAAAAAACTGAAAATAGAATTACCATATGACCCAGCAATCCCACTACTGGGCATATACCCAGAGAAAACCATAATTCAAAAAGACACACGCACCCCAATGTTCATTGCAGCACTATTTACAAGAGCCAGGTCATGGAAGCAACCTAAATGCCCATCAACAGATGAGTGAATAAAGAAGATTTGGAACATATATACAATGGAATATTACTCAGCCATAAAAAGGAACGAAATTGGGTCATTTATAGAGATGTGGATGGACCTAGAGACTGTCATACAGAGTGAAGTAAGTCAGAAAGAGAAAAACAAATATCGTATATTAATGCATATATGTGGAATCTAGAAAAATGGTACAGATGAACCAGTTTGTGAGGTGGAAATAGAGACACAGATGCAGAGAACAAATGTATGGACACCAAGGGGGGAAAGTGGGGGGATGTTGGTGGTAGTGGGATGAATTGGGAGATTGGGATTGACATATATACCCTAATATGTATGAAATAGATAGCTAATAAAAACCTGCTGTATAAAAAATAAATAAATAAAATTAAAATTTAAAAAGATAAATTACTCATTATTTAATATTTACTTTGTATTGACACCTCACTAAACTATTTTATTGTCTCTATTTTTAAGTGAGTCTTTTTACTTGCCCAGTTTTTGATCATATTATGTAAATGATGATAGTTTTATCTCTTCGTTTACATTATTACATCACTGATAATTTTTTCTTATTGCAAAAACAAAGTAACAGTAACAAGGATGATCATCCCTTCTGAGTCTTGATTTTTTATTTTTGTGCTATGTGGGCCTCTCACTGTCGTGGCCTCTCCCATTGAGGAGCAACAGGCTCCTGATGCGCAGGCCCAGCGGCCATGGCTCACGGGCCCAGCCACTCTGCGGCATGTGGGATCTTCCCAGACCAGGGCACGAACCCATGTCCCTTGTGTCAGCAGGCAGACTCTCAACCAGTGCACCACCAGGGAAGCCCCCTGAGTCTTGATTTTTGAGAAAATGCCTTTGATATTTTTATTTGTTCAATATATTTGCTATTGTTTTCTAATAAACACTCTTTACTATATTTAGGGAAAAAAATAAAATTAACAAAAAGAAAAAGAAATTTCATGATCAGTTGTGTAGCTTTTTCAGTTGTGTCCTCTGAGAAACAGACCTGAGAAAGTGATTTTTGGTTGTTTTGTTTAAAATTTTTCTTTTAAATTGAAGTATAGTTGATTTACAATGTTTTGTTACTTTCTGGTATACAGAAAAGTGATTCAGTTTATATATATATATATATATATATATATATATTCTTTTCAGATTCTTTTCCATTATAGTTTATTACAAGATATTGAATATAGTTCCCTGTGCTATAAGTAGGACTTTGTTGTTTATCTCTTTTATATATAGTAGTATGTATCTGCTAACCCCAAACTCCTAATTTATCCCCCCTCTTCCACGTTTGGTAACTGTGAATTTGTGAGTCTGTTTCTGTTTTGTAAATAAGTTTATTTGTGTCATATTTTAGATTCTACATATAAGTGATATCAAATATTTGCCTTTCTCTTTCTGACTTACTTCACTTACCATGATCACCTCTTGGTCCATCCATGTTTGTGCAAATGGCATTACTTCATTCTTTTCTATGGCTGAGTAGTATTCCATTGTATATATGTACCACATCTTCTTTATCCCTTCATCTGTCAACGGACATTTAGGTTGCTTTCATGTCTTGGCTACTGTAAATAGTGCTGCTATGAACATTGGGGTGCATGTATCTTTTAGATGTAGAGTTTTCTCCAGATATATGCCCAGAAGCTGAGAAAGTGTTTTGAGTATAAGAGACTTATTAGGGTGTAATGCTTAGGAAAAATATAATGAGGAGGAAGAAGAATTGGTCAGGGAGAACATTTGAATCACGATACGGATCTGATCCTTATGAAACTAAAGGAGTGAGATTGTCATCTGACAGGTTGAACCAAGCCTTGGCCAACCCAGCAAGGGGCTCTGAAACCAAGGTGTCTGTTAGGGACTTCCCTGGTGGTCCAGTGGCTAAGACTCTGCACTTCTACTGCAGGGGGCTAAGGTTTGATCTCTGGTTGGGGAACTAAGATCTCCCATGCCACATGGTGAGGCCAAAAAGAAAAAAAAATTGTGCCATGTGCATTCATTGGCTGGGGACTACTTGGGAAGGGCAAAGGCTCTGCTCAAAAGCTAAAAAATAGATCCTAAAGCCTCCAACATCTGGAGACTGTCAGCTAACTGCACTCCAGGCAGATGAACAGTCAGTTCTTTCCTGATGAAAGAATGCAGCAGCTGGCTACCTCCCTGTGTCTTTTTTCATTTACCCTGCTTGATACTTAGTGGTCCTTTTGACATGATGCTTCCATATTTCAGTTCAGGGAAATCATTTTATATTTAATCTCTTACACGTTTCTTTCTACTCTTGATGTTTGTTACTTCTGAAACACCTCTTACTCAGCTAGATACATTACCCGTGTCCCCTGCATCGGCAGGCGGACTCTCAACCTCTGCGCCACCAGGGAAGCCCCTCTTTCTACTCTTGATGTTTGTTACTTCTGAAACACCTCTTACTCAGCTAGATACATTATCTATGTTGCTGAACTTTTCTATCATCTTCATCAATCTTTTAAATCTATATTGAAAAAGGTGTCCTCAACCTTATCTTCTTTTTCCTATATTACCTTGGGTTCTTCTGGGATAAGCTTGCTGTTTTTTCATTTTGACCTAACCTTTACATGCCTCAAATGTCTGGTGGTTTCTGTTTCTGTTTGTAATAAGGAACATGGTTGATCATTCAGGGTGTCTGCCTGTGTTTGCCTAGCAACTGTGAATCTCTTTCCATAGCAGACTGTCCCCCAAATAGAAGGGCTGATTGTAGGGTTCTCTGTAGGTTATACCAATGCTAAGCGTCTCTTCATGAATCATAAGAGCCTTTGGAGGGACTCAGGCAGTTGGACTTAGAACAACATCGGCTGTCAGATGAAGCAAATTTCATTTAGGGGCCAAGATAGTGTGGGAAGTGTTCAGTGAATTTCTCTCCTGGGTGTGAAAGTCTTCCATATGAGTCATATGGGTTCAAAGCAGGCTTATTCTATGTTTCTCTTTGGCCCATGACACAAAATCTTACTTATTTTAAAGAGTCGTTATTCTAGGGCCAAATATTCCAAGGAAGAGGATTAAGAGAGGAAGAGAGATACATGTAGAGAAAGCTGGCCTAGATATTCCTAGTTTTTAAGTAATTATCATGATGATTGCCCCATGATTTATTCTAGCTCACTGCATTTTCTTACTCTAAGCTTGGAGTTCTGTTAGTCTTCCAGTAGGTTCTCAGAGAGTAGCATACTTCTCCAATCCAATTCCTCTTTTGTTACATGTCCTTAATTCTAGTTTCTTTTTCAATTTGATTTTATACTCTCTCCCAGTTCTTTAAACTTTCTAGACAGCTAGTTGCACTCTTTCATGTATTCTTTTCCATGTATCTTTTATACAGTTCAGTGGGATATGGGATAAAATGATGATAAAGATGCACTCAGTCTGCCATCTTAACCTAAAAGTTTAAGTACACGAGACCTTTCTAAGTCTGTGTGTGTATGCATATATATATATTTATAAAAATATACATTATACATAGATATCTACACATAACTGCTTTCCATGAAGGTTTTACAAACTTTAAACTTTACAAACTTTATTTTTATTTGCTGAGTATCAGTGTAATATTCCACAATAGCACCTCCACAAATGGATTTTATTAAACAAACAAAACTTATCCAATTTCATAGATATGGCATCTGTGTTAAAAATGTGCAGTAATTTTTAGTAAGGTGAAACTTTTATTTTAACTTTATACTACGGAAAAATTGTAAGCATATACAGAAGTAGAGAGAATTGTGCAAGGGCATATATATGTGTATAATAACCCATGTATATACTCATATTTATACATATTTCTATATGTAACCATCTACATCTATATGAAGTTAAACATAAATTTATACTGTCTCCGACTTTAATCCATTAACACGTGCATCATTTAATCCATTAACACGTGCATCACCATTAACACGTGCATCACCTTGCTTATCTGTAATCTCTCACTCCAACAGTGAGAAATCAGGGTGCCACCACCCGCCATCCTTTTACTTAATTGTTTAAATTCAGTATACATGTATAGCAGTAGCAGAATTGTTAAATCAAATTTTGTGGGAAACAGCTTTATCAGCTAGAGTAGTGTCTATATACAGTCTCTTTTGCCTTTAGTTTTACAGACTCCACTCGTTTCCAAAGTTTGAGGTCAGTGCCTCCCTCCACTGCTGACCCCAACCTCCTTCAGTGAGGTTGTTTGATATATTTGTAATATAGTTAGATTGTTTTGTCATATTCTGCATTCCATTCTGGTCTATGCTGCCACATACCTCCTAGACAGTTTTATTTTAATTTACAGTCATTCTTGCACTCTTTGTGTTTCCAGGGTTACTTAAAAAAAATTATTTTCTTCACATCTAATTTGTAAGGCTTTCTTTATCATGTATTACATTCTATGTCTACTATTATCTGCTTCTTTGTTCACCATCTGTATGGTACATGAACCTCCTAATCTAGAACTTAGCATAAAAATTGATCTCCTGTCAGAGCAGAGAAAAACACAACACTTCCTTGGAGACACTGCCCTACAACCAAGGCTGGATGGGATTCCCACAGGATAAAACCCGGTGAAACAAGGTCACTAACATACATAGAATGTCACAAAACAAACAGAGAGATGATCTACCATGAGTGAGAGTCGGTAGATACAACAAACATGCCCTCAGGAATTTGAAATGCAAGATGAAAAATGAAATGAAAAAGATTATAAAGTAAGTGTGTAAAACAAATAATAATGTCTATTTATGGAGTTAAAAACAAGGTAAAACTAAATTCTAGAAAATAGTTTGTAAGTGAGATAGATGGGAGGATTTTTTTAGAGTGTTGTATTCTAAGTCCTGGTACTTAGACTTTGTTAAGTATCCAGGCAGATTAGTTCTGCTGAGGACTGATTCTAGGTCTTGATGAAAGTGAGCACTTTGACAAATAAATTGTGTACCAGGTACATTTTACTGTGATAAGCTCTAAGCATAACAGAGAACGTGAGACACGAAGATATATTCAGTGAGCGTGGCTTCTTGAGTCTTCCCAAAGGCTTCAAGACAGGTTTGAACTGGGTAATAGAATTCTGCCTATTTCAGGTAAAGCAATGTTTCTCAAGCTTCTTGTACCCCCAGTTTTTCAAATTTCAACATAATTAGCTATTATGGTTTCAAAAGCCTTCTTTATATAGTTATGTCATTGAACATCTGGCTCTAGGTACAGAAGTTGTGTAATAATGTGTAGGCTATGCAATCAGTTGTCTCCTGGGTTTCAAAGTTGAAGAACAATTAGGTACAACAAGCTTGACCAGAACCTGCCATAGCATGTTAACATTTAAGAAGAAGTAAAGTGAAAGTGAAGTAATAGGAATATAAAGTAAGACTTCCAAACTAGTTGAAGAATAAAAGACAATGTATAAAACCAAATTCATTCAAAATAAAGCAGGGAGGGCTTCCCTGGTGGCACACTGGTTAAGAATCCGCCTGCCAATGCAGGGGACACGGGTTCGAGCCCTGATCTCGGAAGATCCCACATGCCACGGAGCAGCTAAGCCCGTGCGCCACAGCTGCTGAGCCTGAGCTCTAGAGCCCATGAGCCACAACTACTGAGCTCACATGCCACAACTACTGAAGCCCACGCACCTAGAGCCTGTGCTCCACAACAAGAGAAGCCACCGCAATGAGAAGCCCACGCACCGCAACGAAGAGTAGTCCCCGCTCACTGCAGCTAGAGAAAGCCCACGCGCAGCAGTGAAGACCCAACGCAGCCAAAAATAAATAAATAAATAAGTTTATAAAAAAAAAATAAATAAAATTAAAAAATAAAGCAGGGAATGAGAGATAGACAGACACACATACACACAAACAGAAAGAGAATCAGCAGTTTAAAAAAACCTGCCTATAAACAAAACTAAACATCAGAAGGCCAAAATGGTTTTATAAGCAAGTTTACTGAATCTTCAAGCAACAGAACAGATAGTTTTCATCTTATACATAATATTCCAAAGAATAGTTAAGTAGGGACAATCTTCCAATTCATGTTATGAGAATAATATAACCTTGAATCTAAGGACTGAACAAGAAAGGAAAATTATTGGCTAATTTCACGTGGAGACACAGGTACAAATGCAGCTGGATGAAAGTGGTTTGAACATATCATTGACTCTTCCAGTAGGGGGAGCCCACTGACAGTATCCATCCTCATGGTAGCTTCTTCCCAATGGTTGAGTAGTTGATCCTGCGGCATCAGGTCCTGATCTGAGAACCTTACTGATAGACACTTTTTTGTCTCTCACAGTATAGAGAGCCGGGTTGATACCTGTTATGGGTTGAATTACATCCTTTATCCAAAATATGTTGAAATCCTAATTTCCAGTACCTGTGAATATGACCTTATTTGGAAATGGGGTCTTTGCAGAAGATCAAGTAAAGATGAGGTCATGGCCGAATATGACTGGTGTTCATATTACAATTCTTATGACTTGGGGAAATTTGGACACAGACACAATCACACAGGGAGAATGCCACATGAAGAGAGAGGGTTGGAGGGATGTATCTACAAGCTTCATACTACCAGAAGGTAGGAGAGCAGCATGGAACAGATTCTCCCTCAAAGACCTCAGAAAGAACAAGTTCTGCCAACACCTTGATTTTGGACTTCTAGCCTCCAGAACTGTGAGACAATATATTTATGTTGTTTTAAGCCACCTGGTTTGTGGTACTTTGTTATGACCACCCCACCCCCACCCCCACCCCCCACCGTGCCCAGGAAGCTGATACATTACCTATAACTTTAGTTCCAAGACAAGATGGAATTCTGTCACTCCATGGCATATTAGGATTGGGGCCAAGACGGTATAAAGATCTTCCTGGTCTCCATTCCTGGTCTTCCTGGTTCCCATTCCTCTGTTAGGTTGGTGGTTTCCCAGATACTCATGCCTAAGGATGGAAATAATTGTCCAGCCTGCTATTGGAGTATTTTCTGGACATCACCAGGTAGAGGTTTCAGGGGGGGCATTGTATAGCATTCTACTACCTCCCCCCAATATTATATCTTGGTGGAGATCTCCTCTGGGGTTGAGAAGAGGTCTGGCTGGCACCCAGGCCTTCCCTCCCTACTGCTATATATTGGGTTGGCCAAAAGTTTTGTTTGGTTTTTTCTGTAAGATGGCTCTAGTCACACATAGTTGTCTTTAACTTCATTCGAAACAATTCTTTTAGATTGTATGTGACAGCTGTCATATCAGCATGCATTTTAAGAAAGACATCAAAATTGGTGAATTTTTGTGTAGCCATTTTAATACTGAAGATGGAAGAAAAAAAGCTACATCTTTGGCATACTATGCTTTATTATTTCAAGAAAGGTAAAAATACAACTGAAACACAAAAAAAGATTTGTACAGTGTATGGAGAAGGTGCTTCTCCATACACTGGAAATTAACCTTCGGATTTCCATTTATTTTGGTCTTTACAAAATTCTCTTAATGGAAAAAATTTTAATTCCCTGGAAGACTGTAAAAGGCACCTGGAACAGTTCTTTGCTCAAAAAGATGAAAGGTTTTTGGAAGATAGAATTATGAAGTTGCCTGAAAAATGGCAGAAGGTAGTGGAACAAAAGGGTGAATATGTTGTTCAATAAAGTTGTTGGTGAAAATGAAAAATGTTTCTTTTATTTTTACTTAAAAACCGAAGGCACTTTTTGGCCCACCCAATAATTCAGAGAAGCTAGAACAGTGATTCTCACCTGTGCAGTGTGAAGGTGGGATACATACTCTCTTACCATGATGGATATCAGCCCAGGAATGGGTGGGCTATGATACATATTTTTGAAAAGCATGTCAGCAAGTTAGGAAGCAGCTCATGGGAACTTATGTAAAAAGTCAGTTGTGGTGGCAACACCCTTTAGCTTTGAAGTTTTGAAACTTTTAAACCCAACATCTACTTTTGATAAGCCTATACGCATTCCTACAAGTCTCTTTGAAATTTCAAAATAAATGGAAAAGTAACTTCCTATAATTATTTAAAAATAAAGAGGTAAAAAATGGAAAGTTTTGTGTATTAGTTTTGCTAGGGCTGCCATAACAAAGTATTACAAACTGGATTGCTTAAAACAACAGAAATTCATTGTCTTGCAGTTCTAGAGGCTAGAAGTACAAGATCAAGGTGTTGGCAGGTTTGGCTGTTTTGAGGGAGAACCTGTTCTGTACCTCCCACGTGGTTTCTAATGGTTTGCTGGCGATCTTTGGCATGTCTGGACTTGTAGCTGCATCACCCTGATTTCTGCCATCATCTTCATATGGCGTTCACCCTGTGTGACTGTGTCTGTGTCCAAATTTCCCCTTTTTATGAAGATATAGTCATATTAGTCTAGGGCCCACCCTAATGACCTCATCTTGAGCATCTGCAAACACCCCATTTCCAAATAAGGTCACATTTGCAGATACTGGGTATGAGGAATTCAACATATTTTGGGGGCGGGGTGGTGGAGGGGACACAATTCACTCCATAACAGAGTATATGAGCTTTTTATATTTATCAAAAGTAGATATTAGGTTCAAATGGTTGAGAACATCAAAGCTAAATGGTGTAGCCATCACAACTGACTTTTTACATCAGTTCCCTTGAGATACTCCCTAACTTGCTGACATGCATTACCGCCTTTTAAGCTCTTGTTATAGCACTCCTGTTCCCTGCCCCACCCCAAATCACCCCCCAAATTCAGCAGATTAGAGGATTCAGAGGTCTCACTGGGGTAGCTTTCTCACTGTCAGTAAGTTTGGGCTCCCCAGATAAGCAATACTCAACAGTAATTGCCCACGTAGTTTTCTTGAAAAATTAAGTTTATAACGCGGGAGAAAAAAAATAATTAACTTTATTTCAAGACCTGAATTATGCTAGCAACATCTGCCCCAACACACGCACACACACACACACACGCATACACGCATGTGCGTACGCACAATACAAGGCTGAATCTACTGCAGAAAAGTTCTCACAAAGGAGACAGTGAGGCACCGACTCGGTTTGGATCCTGCAGAAGGTGTTCTTGGGCAGCAGAGGGGATCCGGGCCGAACAGAAAAGAGGTCCCGTACAACCTGGCCTTGAGCTCCTTACCATCCAGCCTCATCTAGAATCTTCCCTCTGCTCAAATTCCTTCTCCTGACTGTGTGCAGGGCTGGTGCCCTCTCATTAGTCGCTTACGTTACCCGCTGTTTATTGCCTTCACGATATTTATTTTTCAATTTCTAATTATAATTTTAAATCTGTTTACTTGTTTATTGACAGTTTTCCCCCACGAAGCCCTGTGAGAGCAGAGAGTAGCCTGGCCTATTCAGCGCCTTGCACATAGTGCAGTCTCAGTGTTTGCTGAATGAATGAGTGGGTGAATTAATAAACTTATGATTGAGGGGTAGTGGCCTCAAAGACAGCCTGTGACTCTTTCAATATTTTGCAAGGTCAGAGATTACACCATTCCCACAGATCCTATTAATGTCCAGCATACCTTATGCCATGTTTCCACCTGAAGATGATAAGGATGCTCTGTTTAATCCTGCCATGTCTTGCTACCTGTTGATGACAGCTGCTGCTGTGTTTGCTATTGGAGCTACAGGTACCGATCTTTAAGCGTTGATGGCATGGTCCTCAAGGAAAGATGGTACAGGAAGGTCATGTTGGATTTTCAAGCAAGTCTCATTAAAATTTCACTCTCAGTTAATTAGCCAGTGAATAGTTTCTTTATATACCTCACAAACTATCCTTATTTTGCTCTACTCTCTCTTGGAAACAAAAGTAATATTTAAAACAGGATGAGAAATATTTTACAATTTTTAACAAGGAACTAGGTATAACTCTAATGGTATTATTAGATTCTAAAGTTCAGCAGAAATGTTTTAGTGAAATATTAATATAATCCATTTCCCCCCATGGTCATGGGACCATCATCATAGGACCTTAAGAGCTACCCACTATGTTTGGGATATGGGAAATTTTATATTATCTCAGAACTATCTTTAATTGAGTGGGGTCAGGGTAACATTTGGTCTGCTGAAAATAAGGAGGAGATGTTACTACGAGTATGCATTTCCATTCAAATAAAGGTAATATGCAGTAGGAAGGGAGAGTGAAGAGAATGATCCTTGGGTCATAATATTTCTGAATCTCTGAGAGCAGACCCAGGATTAAACAGACACAGGGACACAGTGATAAATATAGAACTTAATCTGAGCCACTTAATGATCTTCCATTAAGATTATTTCAATTCAATTACAATGAAATTTAATTACTATTTACTGAGTGCCTAGAAGAAACGAAGTTTTGATCATGGGTTTCTTGGTATTCCTTAACTGTTCTCAGTTAAAAGCTCTGTTTCAGCTCTGAACATAATTCACTCTTACACGTCTAACTCCCTGACCTAACCTGGGCTCCTCTATTCTCATAGCAAAATTACACTCTGTTCTCTTTCAAAATTCTGCTTAAGCCTCAACTCCTTTAAAAGCCTTCCAAGACTAATACCAGTGGATGCCTCTTGTGGTATTTATCACCACAACCTCTTTAATACAAGCAGAAATGTTGACTCTCAAGAAGAGAAAGTATGAACTGTCCTCTGCCTGGCTTCCATTCTCCAAATTCCCCACAGACACAGTCCTGGCTGCACGTTAGAATGACCCAGGGAATTTTAAAGAAGTTCTTTTTAAGAAGTTTAAGAAAAACTTTTAATTTGGGAGCTCTTTGCCAGGCTAATTAAATCATAATTTCTGAGGGTGAGGCTCTCACAGTTTATTTTTTGAAAATTCCAGGTCATTTTAATGTTTGTCTGTCTTGCATAAAGCAGGATTCTTACATACCCTAATTTGTCTATTTAAGTATATGTTTGTTTCTTGCTTTGATGTGTGTCTGTGTGTAATCTCGTAGAATTACTATTTTATTTATTTATTTTTTGGCCATGCTGTGCGGCCTGCGGGATCTTAGTTCCCCAATCAGGGATTGAATTTGTGCCCCCTGCAGTGGAAGCTTGGAGTCTTAACCACTGGACTGCCAGGGAAGTCCCTAGAATTACTAGTTTTACAATTAAAACTTGTCTTTTAGTTCATCTGTTCCAACTTATTTTTTATTTTTGGAAATCTCCTGCAAAGGACCTGGCTTAGTCCATGAATGAAGAATCATCTGAAAATTTTCAAGATTTACTAAGCTAACGACGTTTGGAATGTAACTATTTAGAAAGCAAATGCAAGGGTCTTTTTTATTTGGAATAGCAGACCAAAGTGA
This sequence comes from Phocoena phocoena, assembly GCF_963924675.1. Classification (NCBI taxonomy): domain Eukaryota; kingdom Metazoa; phylum Chordata; class Mammalia; order Artiodactyla; family Phocoenidae; genus Phocoena; species Phocoena phocoena. The sequence continues at coordinate 24,687,368 of NC_089230.1, read as the reverse complement.
ACCCACAGATCAGTAGAATAGTGATGCTGTAGTGGACACACCTGGGCTCTGATGTCATGAGATGCCAAGTTTGGCTCCTGGGATGTTGAGGCTGTCTCAGCTCTTCGTTCCTCAGCCTGTTTCCTTATTTGCAAACATGTGGAAAGTACTGCCTCCTGGCTTGTTTTTTAAGACTAAACTGGATAAATATTTATGAAAGTAGATGTTATATAGTTTATTTTTTTTAACAGTCGTAAAATTGTGAGAACTCTCTTTCACTGACCTTAAAAAGGTAAAGAGAAAAAGAATTATTTTGCATTTAAATAGGTATTTCTTTTTTTTTTTTTTGGCGATACGCAGGCCTCTCACTGTTGTAGCCTCTCCCGTTGCGGAGCACAGGCTCCGGACGCGCAGGCTCAGCGGCCATGGCTCACGGGCTCAGCCGCTCCTTGGCATGTGGGATCCTCCCGGACCGGGGCATGAACCCGTGTCCCCTGCATCGGCAGGCGGACTCTCAACCACTGCTCCACCAGGGAAGCCCTAAATAGGTATTTCTTTATTCTGGAAATTCTAATGATTTTTAAATATCTCAGATTCCCAGCATAATCTGGCTTAATTTGGCCATTTCGTTTAAAAAATGTATCCATTTCTAGAAAGCACTCCTGCTTTCTAGAACTCAGTCTGCTATATTCTTTGAAGCATATGACAGAAATATATGCTCCGTTGTTGTTCAAAAGGAATTCAGCATATTAGTAACTTATGAGAGAACTAATCTACAGTGTTGAAAATATATCCCTTTAGAAATTTGTTTAGAGGAAGAAAAAGTTAATTACTTGAAGTGAACAAATCTCTTTTATGAAGTTATGGTTATAAAAACCCAAAGCAGAGGACATGGTGATTTATCCATCACAAACGAGGAAGGAAAGTTAGAAATGCATAGACTAATGCTGTGTGCGCGCGCGTGCGTGCGCGTGCGCGTGCGTGTGTATGTGTGAGTGCGAGTGTATTTTCCTGATGGTCTTCTTTTAGTTTGAGTCTGGAGGAAAGCAAATATCAAAGCACTTTTCTACTGTGCCCAGGGCAGCCTATCAGAGGAAGAAAAACAACAGAAGATAAGATCTTAACTAGAGTAATGAGGGCAAGCACTTGCTTTTAACCTCAGAAGCAGGGGAAGTGGTAGAGTTTCAAGGTGTTGTTTGCAAAGTCTGTAGTTTTGCCTGAGTCTGGAGTGATGCAGATGTCTCCCAAGCCCTCTCTGTTTATATGTGACAAATTTTCACATCGAGCTTATTGGGCTAAAAATTAAGCAAAAAGAAATGCCATTCCCGAATACTTTCAGGGAAAAAAATACTTGAAAAATTATTTTCCTATGTCTCTCATTCCCAGAGCCTTTCACCTGCTTGATTTTAGGCTAGGGAGATCACAGAAATTGGAACAATATAACAAATTGAGGGATGACAGCTGAGTCTAGTTATAGATGGTATCACATTGTACTTGAGGGTGACATACCTTTAAATCTTAACTGTATACACTACGTACTGTGAATGTAAGTTGGAATAATGAGCTATGCTATTTACTTTGATCCAAAGGCATCGTTGGATATATAAGTATGTATCTTATTTCACCTCTCTTAATTGTCTACTCTTCAGACATAGGATATCTTAAATTGTCACTCTATCTACTCAAGGGTTTCTCCACAAATGATAACATAGAATCTTCCAGAGAGCAAAACTACGATCAATCGAGAGAAATTATAAGGAAGCAAGATTCACCTTAACATACAAAGAAATTTCTGGGAAACACAAATCTCCAATAGTGTAGTAGCCTGCCTTAGCTCACTGTCATGGGAAGAGTTCAAGTTAAGGCTAAATGATGAAGCAAGTTTGGAGTCAGTCTAAGGCTAAATGATTATCTGCTTCAGGACTTGGTAGAAGGAATTCCAGGGCTCAACGGGAGTTCAGATTGCAAGGTCTTTTCCCAATGTAAGATTGTATGACTTTGGATAAAATAAATCTGACACAGAATACTTTAGTTTCTGCCGCCTTTCTGATTTTAGATGATAAGTATTTATGAATGATGATGATCAAGTATTTATGAATAAGGCACAAACTTAAAAGTGACAGAATGGAGAGTATGGCCTATTTGCAAGCTGGAGCCCCTCTTGCTATTTTGGGTGTTCCTTAGAGAACTTTGTTAGTAGTTTTAAAAACTGAAATATCACCTATATTGTTTTGTCTCCCTTTTACGATTATTCCCTTGGTCGTCTTACATATCACCTGCCAATGTGTTCTTCTGTTTCATGTTTTACCTGTTCATTATGTTCAATTATACCTGATTACAGGGTACTTTCATGGAGGATTGATTTCCATGGCAGACTCGAGTGAAATCACATACATCATTTCACCCATCATTTCACAGAAGACATTAGGGTCTATCATTGGTGCTTTGGGTGAAAAATATATTGCATAAAACAAAATTTATTTCTTTTAACTTATTAGAAGCTATTTCAAAACTGATAGCAAAGTTTATTCCTTACCAAAAAGGGGGAGGCTGCAGATAAAATAGAGTCCTCATCCCCAGGGCCTGGGCATTGCACATGTTAAGACAACAGCTGGCCTGGGGTATATTAATAAACAGCCATTGTCCTTGCACCTGGCTGGGGATCAGTCTGAGACTATAACCAGTGCAGCTGCAGAGGTTCTTGTCAGATTTCTCTGAGCCAGAGAAATGAGAAAAATAATCATTTTAGAAATATATAACATACTGGCCCTCATGAAATACCTCTGATACTCAGAAAGGATAAATGAAGTATATAGTACAATAAAATTATTTAGAACAGCCTCCAAACTTTTTAGTCTATTTTTCTACTATCTTAAGAATAAAGAACATTGATTGTAAAGAAAATCAAAGTAGAAGAGGTATTAGGGTAAGAGGGAAATGTGGGGCTAAACACTGGTATTTGAATATGTATAAATGCTGTGTGAGTCACCTATTCCAAATAAAATAGGGATGCGGTTATGAAAAAAGAAAAAGTATGGAAAAGATTATTTTGAGAAGAAACAAAATTAAACTTGTACGGAAGACCTATTACATACCCCGGATAAAAAGATGCTACTGAATTTCTTCCACTCCCTTCCTTCTCTCCCCTTTCATTTTATTCCATCCCTTTCTACTTCCCTTTTCATTCCCATTTCCTTCTCTCTCCCTTGCTTTCACGAAGATTTCCTAAACACTATTTGTCAAATCTATAAAGTTGAGGAGAACGCAGCTCTCATTTAGCTGCCGGTGTACTCAGAGAGTCAGTGTCTGCGTAAATATCAATAATTCAAAATATAAGTTAGAACAGATCCAAGGGGGAAGTGAATTGTAGAAAAGGGTGGCGGGTATTGAGGGCTGGGAGAGATTGAGCCCTGCCAGAAGTCAGGGAAGGTCATACAGGGGAAATGGTGGTGGGAATAGAAAGGAAGGAGGTCTACTTGTGAGAGACTGGAGAGGCGGAATCTACAGGATCTGGACACTCAGTGGATGAAGTGGGAAGAGTGATGTGGAGACAAAGATGGCTGCAGGCTTTCAGTGATTTTTATTGGCTCGTCACAGAGTTAGGAAAATACACTGGATGGATGTGCCTGTCCTCTCAGGGCCGCCTCTATTCTCGCCCCACTCCAGCTGTGAAGTAGGATCAAACACGACTTTTGGTTCCCCCAAAGAAAATCCACCCCGGAAGCCAGTGTTGAGAGGCTGGTATTTTACACGAGGTTTTACATTGTGATATACGCGTATATGGAGACTGGGGCAGTTGGTTACAGGGCAAAACATTTCCTCGAAGAGGCGAGTCTCCTTCCTCAAATCTCTTTTCTCCCCCAGATCTCTCCCTCTTCCTCCCGCCAGTTGATGCGTCGCTAGCGCCTTGTGTTTCCTCTTCCCTCCCTTTCATAACACCTCCAGCTTCCTACCCTTCTAGTTTCCTTCCCGCCCACCTTTCCCCTCTCTCTGCTTAGAAATAGATCTCACGCCCACGCCTCCTCACCCATCACTTAATACTGTCTCCAAGTGTCTGTAGTACCAAGGATGACTTCATTTGTGCTCAGCAGACAAAAGATTCTTAAGCTGAGTGATCCACCCTCTTTACAGGGTGGCAGATGGATTTGAAATACTCGGTTTTTATTTCTGTCACGCACACAATGTTGTCAACCTTAGTATCTAAAGCACTGCTGGGTGAAGATCTTAAATATTGTTTTGTAATCTCAGCAGCTAATCACAGGTACTGGGAGATAGAGCATCAATGCAAATGGTTCTCATTTCTCTTTAACTGGTGGTGGGCAAGTAGATTTCTCATCTGTGCCAATCATTCTCGTTTTGTGCATTTTTATCTGCAGGGATTTAACGTTATCCTTTGCTATCTGGTGTTAGTCTCAATCACCGTGCTATGGAGACCCTGCTGTCACTCACTTGACTGGTTCACCCAGGCTGCCCTGAACCTGTTGATGAGGAAGCTGGTCATGGTACAAAGAGCTGGAAAATGCCACTTCCCTTTCACACCTCTTTGAATATTGAAGAAAAATACTTCCTTCATAAAACCAACCATAGAAGCATTTACATTCTTTTTGCTTTCCTTTCCCTTCAAGACAAATCTTGTCGCCCCTTTTCATTAAATGGATTAGCAATTTAAGACTCTTTGATACCAGATGTGTGAATTATGTTGCCAACCTCTTTTTCTGTGTGTCCTTTCATTTTCTATTATCAGGTAGAAATCTAACTCCTGACCATATCATTTTTTTTTAAATGCAGTTTAACATGGAATCAGAACTCATCTCCCAAGAACTCCCTTTGTTCTGTGGTCTTGGGTTGGCGGGGGAGCCTACTATAAACTTGATATAACTCTAACCTCTCATCGATTCTATGGGCACCCACCCCTCAGGTTAGTAGACACTTTTTTTCCCCTCAATTTATTGTCCATTATATTTAATATTAAAGGTGAGCTGAGATATGTACCCTGTAGAGAAAATGAGAATCTTTCAATTGAAAGTGTCTTGATTTTTTAATGTGAATTTTGCCATGGTGAGAATGCCCTTTTAAAACAATATTGCATCCATAATAAAAATTCGAGTTTTAAGAAGGTTAGGTGTTTGCAGCAAAACTTGCATATTTCCTTTGGAAATTGAATAGAAATTCCCAGAATCTCTCCTCAATGATGACATCTGCTCCAGCAGTTTTTTTGGGTTTTTTTTATTTGGTTGCACCAGGTCTTAGTTTTGGCAGCTGGACTCCTTAGGAGTGGCATGCGGCCTCCTTAGTTGTGGCATGAGGGCTCCTTAGTTGTGGCATTCTGACTCTTAGTTGTGGCATGCATGTAGCATCTAGTTTCCCGACCAGGGATCAAACCCAGGCCCCCTGCATTGGGAGCACGGAGTCTTATCCACTGCACCACCAGGGAAGTCCCACGCTCCAACGGTTTGAACAAGGAAATTGCAGTTGTGTCCCCTCTGTTCTCCCATAGTACTTTATGCATATTTCTATCACATTATAATGAATTTTTCTGCTTAGGCAAAACCATGTAAAATTGCTTTTACTGAACTGGACTTTGATGATAAGACATCAGCTCACACTAAGATGTGCTATAAGAAATAGCCCCACTCCTTCACTATGAGGATTATTATTGAGGATGCTCTTCAGGATATCAATAGTGTTGCATTTGTAGGATCCTTGGGGGTTTGTTTGTTTGGCCTTATATCAGGACTAGCTATATTTTTCTTGAGTAGTTGGTCTGCTTTTATCTGGTGGAACCTGTGGATTGTGTGACTGACCATGTTTCTTCTTTTACAGAGATTGCTAAAAAGCTTAGAGCCAAATTCCTAGTGGATCCTTAGCAAATACATGTAGGCCTTCATTGTATGTATTTTGTGTATTAGTCCACCTCTGTTGTATGATCCCATCATTGCTTTCCCTTTGCCCTATCTTTCTCATTTTCTTCTAATATACTTCATTTTCTTATGTTGCACATCTCTTTGTTCTCTGTAAGTCCTTTTGAAGAAAGACATGAGAATAAGGACATTATCTGTGGCTTTCTCTCACCAGGCTCTGAACTCCATGAGAGTGGACTGGGTTTGTTTCTTCATCACTGCAGTTGGATGTGGCACAGACCTTCATTATATGCTCAGTAAATATTTTGAAAATAAACCAAATGCAGTTGTCATTATAAAATAGAAAAGAATCAGCTGGTAATTTGATCCATGCCTGTTTTCTCTTCTGTGGTAAGACAAAGGGAAAAGACTGTGAATCAAATTGTCACCTATAGACAAGAAGTCAGAAGATATCCCACACGTGAGTTAAAGGTAAATAGACGGAACAAATCTAAAGTTCCTTCTGTTTAACCTGTTCATGCTATGGTCATGACACCTTCGTGACTTATAAATGAATGGTGCTTGCTAGCCAACTATTACAGAGCTTTGCATAAAATTGGTACCAGAAAAATACATGTTGAGTAGTTAAATCTACTTCTTTGGATACTAGGTTAGGAAATAGAGTCACCTAGAAGGCTGCGCAGGCAATGTCTGGCACATCTCAGACTGAAACCTAAAAATGTCTTGAGAAACCATTGAACCCAGGATTGTTGGCTTAATCCAGAGTTGGTACAAAAGACATCTAGCTCACTGGGCAGCATCTTTTAGTGGTAAAATGCCCAGTGTTAACTAGAGCTTTCAAATCTTGATTAATAGTAAATTAATTTTGTTCTTTAAAAGCAAACAAACCAATAGGGTAAATATTGGGTTCTTTTTTACCCTTATGGGCTTTCCCAGAATGGAATGTGCTACCAATTTATTTGTGGGTATTGAAATTCATGGTATCCATCTAAACCAAATAAGATAGTGATGAGATTGCCTTTCTTTAAGGTCAAAGATTTTTGTCTTTAGGGCCTATGATTTCTTCCTTCAAAATGTCTGTCATGTACATCCTTTCCTCTGGTTTCCCCATTGACCTCCTAATGCCAGACTCTCATGATCTCATCCCCAAAATGATACAGTAGATTTTCTGCTGGCTTCCGAGTCACCACTTTTTCTATCCTATCAGTCCTGAATGTTACTGTCAGACTATTCTTCCAAAAATACTCTTTTTATTGCATTATTTTTTAATCTAGTAACTTGCAATAACTTCTTATATCCACACAAATCAACTTCAAACTCTTGGGCAAAGAAACTAGTGCTTCTTATAATCTTCTCCCATTCTGGCTGCCAGCTGTGTACACCAGAGTGCACTCTGTTGCAATCTTTGCATCCGTGTGTGTCCCTGGTTTTGACTGTCTCTTTAAGGTACCCGTATTTGCACACAACAGGAAGTAGTGTGTGGTTTGTTCTTGGATGAGACTAAAGTTGTGTGCTGAAAACAGTTTATCCTTGACCTAGAACCAGCACTGCTTTTAGAAAAAAAAACTTGTTTACAGTTAAAAAAGTAGAATGTTAAATAGCGTTTACAGTTAAAAGGAGGGCCTTTGAGTAGCAACAGTGAATATAAACTTCAAATGTTCCTGCTAATAAAAATAATAGCTATTGTTTATTGAGAGCTTACTATGTGCTACGCACTACACAAAAATTATCTGTCTTAACTCTGAAATAGATACCATTATTATCCCTATTTCACAGATATGTTGCCGAAGGTCACACAGCTAGTAAGCCAAGCCTGAAACCCGGGAAGTTTGGCTCTGTGCATAGTCTCCTAACCACACAGCTCTAATAACACTTAAGAGAACCTAAATCCAGTGTCCACCCTGAAACCTGACGAATGGGTGCTCTAGGAAATAACAAAGAATGTTTTGGGTTTATGTGCTAGAAGAAATTCCATCTAACTGGGAAAAAAATTTTTTTTTCTCGGGGGGAATTCCCTGGTGGTCCAGTGGTTAGGACTCCGCTCTTTGACTGCCAGGGGCCAGGGCTTGATCCTTGGTCAGGGAACTAAGATCCTGCAAGCCAAGTGGCCAAAAAAAAATATTTTTTTTTCTGAACAAAAGCATGCCTTAGCATGGACCTAAAGCCGGCCTAGGTGGTTGTCTCCCCACCCCTGCTTCCACTTTAGCCTGGATCCTCTAGTTATTGTTCAGAAGTTACATTTCACAAAGAAAACCCACAGTTTAGGGAGAGCAATATTTTATTCCAAATCAGACCATTCACCTCAGGACTACAGATTTGAGAGTGCTGTGGCATTACTTTGGAGTGGAGCCCATGCTGTGATCCTCTGTGGGAGCCTCTTGACTAAACCCAATTTGACAGTTTTAATGGTGTAAAAAATGGCGCAAGCCAGAAATACTGGAATCAATGTCTCGGCATTTAAAGAAGCTTCTGATAGAAATGTGATCACAGACAGTATATAAGTAGAGACCCCTGACTAGGTGGTCAACGGAACATGGGAAAGCCCCTGCCTAGAATTCAGATATAAAAGGACGTTTTACATGTTGCCTCCGTTGCCTATGACAGTATAACCAAGTCCTACTGATTCACAGAGCCAACTGTCACGCCTCTTTATAGCCTTGTGTTCAGTGGCTCATGTTGGTAGCCTGAACTTGGCTGCGGTAGGAGCATTTATACCTTGCGCAGGTGCAAACACTGCAAGTCAGGACTCCTTCCCTTCCCCTCCTCAGTGGTTAAACAAGAGCACAGCATTGAAACTACCCCAAGAGCTGCTTAGAACGGCAGCTAGGCACCATTTCTCACAATCCTGTGGCTTGAACGGGCTCATCTGGACAATCTGCTCTATACGGTGAAGCTGTGGTGACTCATATGGCTGCATTCAGCTAGGATAGGGTTTCTCAACCTTGGCACTACATTTGGGGCTGGGATAATTCTTTGTTGTGGAGGCTGTCCTGTGCATTGCAGGATTAACCACATCCTTGGCCTCTACCCACCAGATGCTAGAAGTGACAACCAAAAATGCCCCTGGGGGCAAACCTGCTCAGGCTGGGAACTGCTGAGCTAGGAGCTTGGCTGAGGCTGGAAGACAGCTTCTTATCTTCCAGCTGTCCAAGATCCTTTGTTAAGGAAAAATGTATTCCTGAAACTTGTTTAAGATGGTTAGGCGGACTTTATTCAGGGGGACTACTACAAGGGAAGAGAGATTGAACTCAGCTCCAGACACAACAAGAAAAACTAGGAATTTATAGCCGCAGAGCTGGGTGGGGGTCAGTGGATGGAAAATTACTGAGAGAAAACATCAGGGGTAGGGAGAGTCTGGCTAAACCAACTTGATAGGATTCTTGCTGAGGGCAGGCCAGGGCAATAAGATACCAAGGGTGGGATATTTTTGATAAACTGGCCTAATCAACAAGAGGACCCTGAGGAGTGTGATTCAAGTTTGGTCAAAAGCAAAGAGTCTTTGTCACCTCCTCCACTGGACTCTCGTCATTCCACAGTCCAGCTCAGGCTCCTTCACAGCATAATGTCTGGCTTTAAGAGAGGATGAGCAAACGCTGGGATGAGAACTGCAGCAACATCAGTTTTGCTACATTTTTTATCGGCCAAAGCAAGTCACAAGGCCAAGTCAGACTCAAGGGGAGGGAAATAGACTTGGCCTCTTGAAGAGAGGAGTAGCAAACTTGTGGTCATGTTCAATACATGCAGTACCATATTTACATTCAAGCACTCAGAATGAATATTCTGCAGAAGGAAAGGAAATCTTGAGAGAGAATTCTATTCACTATCAAGCAAAATTAACTCCAGCAACATACATAACAACCCTTATAACTGGACTAAAGGTGAAACTGATTCTTCATGTGATGGCAAAGAAAAGAACTGTTATCATACTCAGAGGGTACAGGAGATTTATTTTCAGATTCTAGAGTATTTATTATAGCAAAAGTTCTGAACAAAAGTTGGACGCTACTTCTGGTTGTAATATTGGTAAAGATGTCTCCCCATTGGAAAAAAAAGTAGTCCTTAGTACGCTGTAGACACTAATTTTTTTGTTCTTCAATGGAATAATGATAGCATAAATACATTTCTGAAAATGGAAGCAGTAGCGTGAATGTTCAGCTGTTTTACATAATTTAGAATTAGTACTTAATGCATCCTTATCATTATAACAGCTGGAGTTTATAGAGTTTTTAAAGCTCTTTCCCAAGACATTTTCCAAAGAACTGGTTGCATACAAGAGGGATCCATTGTCTACCTTTCATTTGAATTTTCACCATTGTATTTATTCACTTGATCGCTAATGCTAGAAGTAGTTATCTTTTGCTCAAAGGCACTATTTTCCCAAAAAACTATTTAGCAGAACTCTAGTTTTACAGGATGTTAATGGTATTACATGTAAAGGAATTTATAGGTTGTATAGACTTGGGAAATTCTAAGTTAGGAGTAAGCAGGTTTCTTTAGTGCTGGACTTCTTAGGGTCTTTACTATAGCAATGTATATCATGACTCATAAAATATGCAGTGTTTCTTACACTTATTTAACCATAGAAATAGAGGCACATCTTTCATAAGCAGTGTTTCTCAGGATACCCTTGGTAGAAATTGTTCTAAGTGGAAATAAAGGAGGAAGAGGAATCTTGAGAGAGAATTCTATTTAAGATCAATCAAAATTAACTCCGGAAACAGGCACGCAGTAACCTTAGCACTTAAAAAAGTTGTGTCCTTGAAGCAGGCATTCGGATCCAATAATATACTATACTGTGTGTTTGTTCTAAACATCAGTAGTGGGTTTTTATTTCTTTTGTGGTAGGCGGGCCTCTCACTGTTGTGGCCTCTCCCGTTGCGGAGCACAGGCTCCGGACGCGCAGGCTCAGCGGCCATGGCTCACGGGCCCAGCCGCTCCGCGGCATGTGGGATCTTCCCGGACCGGGGCACGAACCCGTGTCCCCTGCATCGGCAGGCGGACTCTCAACCACTGCGCCACCAGGGAAGCCCCGTCAGTAGTGTTTTGAATAAGACGACTGAAACAGTTTAAACAAAAGTCATTTTGCAAAAGTTTTAAATTCGTGAAATTTAGTCATCAAAGATTGATTAGTTGAAACAGTAATTTAAAAAGAAAGAACCAGAACAAGTCAGTACCTTTTCTCACTCTTTTTGTCATATTGCAAATAAAAATTGTTTATATTTACAGTGTACAGAGACCGATGTTTGGATATACGTATACATTATGAAGTGATTACCACAATCTACCCCTCTTGTCTTATAAACTAAACTTGAAGCCCTTAGGAATTAGAATTTGGATTGCAAGCGATATATTAACATACTTGTGGGCAACTTCTCAGATGGTTTTCAATGATCCCCATCTCCTGGTATTCATGTCCTTGTGTGATCCTCTCCCCCTGAGCGTGGGCTGAACCAGGGACTCGCTTTTAAGGAACAGAGGGCAGCAAAGATGATGGATGTTACTTCTGAGATTAAGTTGCAAGAGACTGGCTTCTGTCTTGTTTACTCTCTCCTGCTGTCTCACTTGCTCACTCGGATGAAGCTGCTGCCCTCTGTGGGGACTCACATGACAAGGAAATGAGGGAGGCCTCGGGCCAGCAGCCCTGAGGAATTGAATCCTGCCAACAACCTCAGGAGCGATCCTCCCCCCAGATAAGCTTTGACTTGACAGGACTGCATCCCTGCTGACACCTGGACTGGAGCCTCGTGAGACACTCTGAGCCTGAGGACCCAGCTAAGCCATGCCTAGATTCCTGATGCAGAAACTGAAATAATGCATGTTTGTTGTTCTGAGCTGCTAAATTGTGGGATCATTTGGTAGGCAGCAATAGAACTAGTGCAGTACTCAAAGAGGTATTTAGAGAAGACCAATGCTGTATTATTTAAATCAAGCCTTGTAGACAGTTGAAGGAGAGACAAAAGCATAGTGGTGAAATCGTGCTTTAGGGTGGCAGTGTAGAAAAATACTGATTTAATTGGGAAGAAACAAAGAGGATCTTGAAGAGGAAATCTAGGTGATGAAAGAGTCTTGGAATTTTCAGTGCCAGTTTGGGAGGAGATATAAGGTGTCGAAAGTGATATTAGCGTGGTCACTGCAGTTGCTGAAGAAGATATGGCTGTCATAGGGCTCCTTGTTATACAAAAGCTAGTCTCCTTTGGATTAAATATTACACCAGCTATGGGAGAAGGATGTTATGTCTACCAAGAACATAGTAATATGGTTTTAGAAGGCTCTTTCTTCCCCCACTTGACCTCTGGTTTGAACTATTCTTTTCTGGTGTTCTTCTATATGTTCTTTTATTCCACAAATATGTGTCGAACACTTACTATCTGCGGGGCACTGTTTTAGGCACTGAGGATTCAACAGAGAAATCCTCACCCTCTTGAAATCTACATTCTAGTGAGGAAAGACAGTAAACAAAGTAAATAAACATTAAAATATATCATATAAATTTAAATAAAAATAAAAAATATAAATTTATCAATAAAATCATATAAATTTATCAATAAAAATAAAAAATATGTAGTATAGTAATTAAGTACTATTGGGGAAAAAGAAAGCAAGGGAAGGAAAGAGGGAGGGTGAGTTCTAGCTTTCTTAGCAGTTATCAAGGTTTGGTCTGTAACCAGCTGTGTGTCCACTGCTGCACTGGGCCCATTGTGATCTGATTGTTCCAGCTCCACCTGACAAACACTAGAGTGTCTACAGCTTCCTCTCTCCCCTTTGTATGCTCCATACTTATTCTTGCTTTCATGCCTTTTTAAAAGGCTGATCTTCAACACTTTCCAGTGAAGACTTCTTTGACAATGCTAGCCTCTGCTAACCTATCTCCTGGGGACCTGAGGGGACCACTGTATGAGAAAAGAAGTGTTTCCATTCAGGTTAATAGGTGATTCATTTTTTTTGTTTGTGTCATATGTGTTTGTTGTACTTGCAAGCAAAGCACTCTTGATGGTAGGCTCATCGGAGGAAATATAAAAGATGAGATATGGTGCCTATCTTCAGAGAATTTAAAATATAATGGGAGAGAGAAAATGCTCTCCCTGTGGTGAGAAGACCTTGGAAAGACAGCCTGTATAAAATCTGATACTTCATGGTATGGTATAGCAGGTGACTTTCAGACTTCTTTGTTGTCATTGTTCATTTGTCTGCACCCACAATGAGAAACGGACTTTACATCATGACTCAGTATATATATATATGTTTGGGTTTGTGTGTGTGTAAAACTAAATTTTACAAAATAATATGTATGTTTTACAAAACAATACTTAATTTCTATATGCAATGCATTCTGATATTTTCTCTTCTATTCCAATTTACAAAAAATCCTGAGAGAAACCCTCTGAATTAATTTTAAAACCTGTCAGGAGAATATGACCCACAGTTTGGAAAACATTGGTGGAGCCAGGTGGTAGGCACACAGAGGTGGAAAATGAGAGTATGGGGTGGTATGAGTCCAGGGAAATCTGTCTTGCAAAAGATTATACTTGACCTATTCCTTGAAAGGAGCATCCTGTTTAGATTACTGGGGTCCAAGACAGTGTTAATGCTGAGTTGCGACAACAGTATGAGCAAAGAAGTCACTGAAGTGGAGTCAGCAACCAGTACAGGGGTCACTGAGAGCAGAATTCTGACCTTTTATGTGACTGCTTTTGTATATTGTGGAAATAATGTAAAAGTCAAACTAAAGGCCTGAACAGAGATTTTGAGGGTACATATTTGAGAAAAAATTAATGTTGATAATTGGGAATGACCTAATAGGAGAGCACATGTATGACATTTAATAATCCATATTATTATTTATATTAGTATTCCATTTTTGTCAAAGTTCTTTGTAATCACAATTATCATTATTCCTCAAAGTAAACCTGTGGGCAAAGGAGAAGCTATTTCCAGAGGAAGAAACTGGTGCAAAGAGATAATATACATTGTTCAAGGTATATTTACTTAAAGTGATGTTAGCAGATCAAGCTAACTCTGGCCCAGATGAGTTAGTTCACCCTGAGAGTTCAGAAGACAGGGACAAATTTCAAACAAAAAAACCAAACAGAATAAGAACATTGAAACAATGACCACTTAGTCTCATCCAGCCCTGAAGATTAGCTTGTTCCTTTTCTCCAGGGTGTAAATTGTTTACTTTCGGTGACCTTAATTTGTTGCTGTGTTTTATTGAATTTTGCAAAGACCTGGGTGATGGAGCGAGTGATGATGTTTGGAGAAAGGAAAGCTTGGGTAGAGGTACGATTTTTCTGAAGTTCATTTCAGAGCACATGAGTTGATCAGGGAAATTAAAGAAAGAGAAGCCAAGTGTGGCTCTACAGAGCTCAGTGGCTTCCTCAGTTTTCCTAGAGTTCTTCCCCCGGAAGCATCTGAGGGGAGGGCTTTGTGTCATCTCTTCCATCTTGTGCTTTTTAACCTGGTTCTCTCTTTCTTTTCTTTCTTTCCTTCCTCCGTCCCTCCCTCCCTCCTCCCTCTCTTTCTCCTTCAGTAATGGTGGGGAAAAGGGAAAGATAAAAGGGCTAGAACAGTAGGATTCCTGTGAAATTCCACATTTTATGCAAAGTAGAAAATGGAATCTTTTAACTGTACCTAAGTTTTGTTTTTAACATCTTGAATTTAGTACATTTTCTTTGTTGTTGCAATAAAATCAGAACTATTGCCTGTGTGTCAAATTTGACTAAGGCTAAAAATAGACTAGCAAGGTTGGGCATGGAAGAAGTGGCCCGCTTCTCCTTCCTCCTTTTCATTTTGTTTCAGTTTGAATGAGAAGGAGGTGGCTCACACTATGAACAAGAACAGCAACTGGCTGGGTGTCTGTGTGCTTTGAGCCAATTATGATATTTTTGTGGGAAAGTTTCCAATTCTGAAGTCTCAGTTATGTAGAGGTGGGAGGCAGCTGGTGGGAATGTCTGTCTGCAGGGTACATGCACGATTACTCTGATTCAATATGGCATGAGAGCAATGCGCTTATTCAAGAAAAGAATTATCTAAATTTTCCTGTACTTTAAAGCTTCTTCATCCTCACCGTTAAAGAAAAAACCAAAACTCAAAACACTTAAAGAAAAAAAAAGTCAAAGCCAAAGTTACCAAAATATTTTGAGATCTCTCAGCCATGTCTAGTGAGGGATATCAGTAATGAAATTAATCTAAGTCCAGTGGCCCACATTAACTCACTACATTCCTCCACAGCACCAATACCCTCCCCTTGAAGTCTTCCTTTCATTAACTACCATCATCCTTTCCTCCAGTATTCGGAATTTCTTAACTCTCTCCTTCATCCCTCACGTCCAAGTGGCCACCAAATCCTGCTGCATCTACCTTCAAAGCATTTGTCCATTTAGTTATTCATGTATTTGTCATGCATTCATTAACTACCTACTGTGTACCATGCACCGCATTAGGTACCATGGATATAGTGACGACTAAGACAGACAGCTTCTGCCATCACAGAGCTTATAGTCTAGTGGGGGCCCAGACAACAGACAAGTAAATAGGCAATTTCAATACTGTGTGTGCAAGCTCTTGTGGTGGGCAAGGTATAGGGAGCACATGGGGATGAATCTAACTTTGGGGTATCAGAGAAGGCTTCCTAGAGAATTGACGATTTAGCTGAGACTTTAAGGTTCAGAAAAATATATCCAGAAGAAGAATGCTTTAGGCATCCTCCATTCAACAAAATTTTATTCAACACTAACTGTGGGTCAGGCTTTATGCTAGACTCTGCAGAATTAGTTAGAAAGATAGACAATCCCGGCTCTTCTAGTGCTTAGGGGAGTTGGGGTGGGAGAGAAATAGACATGAAAGTATAGGCACAAAATATCTATTATAACTATGAGGTGGCCCTCTATAAAGAGTCACTTTCCTCAAACAAAATTAGGGAATTAAAAGATTCATCACTTCCCTACTGAAAAGCCCAACCACCAATTGCTCCTGAGTATCCAGTGCTCTTTCCTGTAGCTCCAGGCTCTGGAACAGACTCTGCTATAAATGCCCAGAGTTCCCAGTCAGAGTCTCCCCACTAGGTGGGCACAGGGCGGGTACCTCCCTGTCTACCTCTTTATGCTTCAGAACACAGCCTAAGATTCTTTACTGGAGAGCTGGGTTAATTAAAGAAGATCACACTATATAGGAAGGGAGAACTGTAAATTGTCAGCTAACATAGTTTTCGCTCCATAGTTTATGGGGAGAGTACTTAATTTATACACTCAACAAGTATATGCTAGCTGTCCGCTGGGGTGCCCAAGACACATAAAATCTCCTACCTATGGAGCTTTCATTTGAGAAGCAGATAGACAGGAAATAAGTAAACTTATACTTTGACAACATAATTAGAAACGGATGAGGTGATACTTCTGATAGCTCTTCTGGGGAGGTGTGTCAGTTATATCATCATGAAGGAAGTGATGTGTTTGAGCTGAGACCGGAGGGTTGGGAAAGAGCTCGTTTTCCATAAAGCAGAAAAAGAGCTGCAGAAAAAGAGACCATGTGAAACTTTTCCCAGGGTCCCCTGCCCCTCAAGTCACTACCTTATCACAGGTGTCACTTTCTAATCTCCACCTGCTCACAACAGTGGCCACCTATCTTTCAGGACAACTCAGTCCTATCCAAGGGGATTGGGTTTCCCCTCCAGGCACTACCTGCTTCTCGGTCCCAGGCGATGTTCAGTAACATCCCTGAATGGTGGGTCCTGTTTGAGTGAGCGGTTTCACCACTAGGCTGTGACGGCCTTCCATTCACGGACTCTGCTGTGCTTTCCCATTGTCTAGGAACTCAACTCTATTTCTTTAATTTCTGAATCTACGATTGTTTCTGAATAGCAAAGGCTTTCGATGGATGATTAATTAGAAAACCTCTGCTTTCCATTCCTGTTCTGGTCTCCCGCCTATTTTTCCCAGACCATATTGTTCTAAGCCTCAGTTGCATGAAGGTCAGGAGGCCCCCGACTAACTCCAGATGCCATTGAATTGGCTTTCGGGGCCATTTCAGGAAGGTCGGTCCGCAGGCGCCGGGGTGCAGCAGGGCCCCGAGAGTGAGGGCGCCCCGATGACGTCACTCCAAGGTGGCCGGCTCAGCGCGGGGCGTGACGTCACGCGGGCGGGCCGGGCTACCGTGAGGTCACCTGGTGGGCGCGGCCAGGCCGAATCCCCAGTGTCGTCACGGGAGGGGGCGGGGCCAGAGCGTGTCAGCGAAGCCGAATCAAAACAAGCCCGAGACCCGCCTTTTCCCTCCGGCTCGGGAGCGTCTAGCTTGCGCCCCGAGCCCGCGGCGCCCGCGCGGCTGCGAGCCTCGGGTGGCCGCGCGCCGGCTCCAGGAAGCCGGGGAGGGCGCGGCGGCCGGGATGGCGCGGCGCGGGCCGCGCGGCTAGACGGGCGCCAGAGGAGCCGCCGGCCCGCGCCCTCCGTTCTCGGCCTCCCGGACCGGGCGCCGAGCCGCTGGGAGCCGCCTTCGCCGACGCGGGGCACCTGGACACTCGCGAGATGCCCAACCCCAAAAACAGTAAAGGCGGCCGCAAAAACAAGCGCGCCAACAGCAGCGGGGACGAGCAGGAAAATGGAGCCGGCGCCCTGGCAGCGGCGGGCGCGGCGGGCGCGGCGGCCGGGGGGGCCCTGGCGGCGGCGGCCGGCTGCGGAGCTGCGGCGGCGGGCGTGCCGGGCACCGGGGGCGCGGCGGGCGCGGGAGGCGCGGGGCCCGGCGCCGCGGTCGCGGCGGCCGCCGCGGGGACTGCAGCCGCTGGTGACGCCAAGAACGGTAAGACGGGGCCGGAGGGGCGAGCGCCAACTTACTCGCCGAAGGGGACGGCGCGTCGACGGGGCCCTGGGTGGCGCGGGCGATGCGTGGACAATGCGAGAGTCAGGAAGTGCTCACCCCGCCCCTCCGCCCCGCCGCGGCTGCCCCTTCCCGGTCCCCACAGCCCGGCGGCGGCGATCGATCGGCGGCCCCGGCTCGGTGTCCGCGCGGCGCACAGGTCGCGCGCCCCGTGCAGCCTGCGCCCCAGACTCCAAGGGACTCCTGGGTGCCTGGCTGCGGCGGCGCTCCGCTCGGGCCCTGCCCTTCGTGCCCGCGCTGGCAAAGCCGAGCGTGTGCCCCGGACCGGGGAGAGAGAGGAAGGAAGGGAGGAAGGGAGGAAGGGAGGGAGGAAGGAAGGAAGGCAGGCAGGCAGGAAGGAAGGAAGGAAGGAAAGAAGGAAGGAAGGAAGGAAAAAAAGAGCTGCCCAAGTTGAGAAGAATGGTCCGATTGAAAACTTAGGCACCAGTTCCATCTTGCCTCTGCTCCCCTCACCCACCCGCCTTCCCCTCCCCAGAGTGAAGGAGAGCCTAAAATCCCAGAAAACCGAGGCTTGCTGTGTCGATTGCCACAAGTGAAGAGGCCCCAAGACATTTTTACTGTAGGGTGTGTGTGTGTCGCTGGGGGTGGGGGTGTGCTCTTTTAATTCTCTTGCTCGCTTGAGGAAGGAAGAGAATCTGAACTTGACTTCCGTTCTCAGCCCGGAGTTAAAAAAAAAAAAAATCATCCTCTATTTAATTCTGCTTCACATTTTTAGAAGAAAGCCTAATAATCTTAGGTAGTGCCTGAATGCACCTTTTGAGGGTGCATTTAAGGAATAGTGAAGATGTGACAGGATTGCCGTTATCACTGCAGAGACATAATTTTAGTTATAGGGCAAACACTTTTTCGGACTTGGACTGTTCTTTGAATTCCTCTGGTCAGGCAGTTTTTCAGGACAGGGAATATAGGTGTATTTTAATGAAGGGAGATTAGGTTCTTTATATCTGGCTTTTAACTTGTAGGTTTCAGCTTTTGAAGCCATTCTTTACGCAGATCACTCACTTTTTAAACAGGTTACCTGCACTTAGAAGAACCTGACAGTGATTGAACAGAGGAGATTAAAGGTAGCCTATTAGGAGCAGAACCTTAGGCCCCATTGGCTGTGTCTCTGCAATTTTGAAATGGGAAGTTGTTTTTTTTTTTTTCCAGAAACATCCCATTTGTGAATGTTTGAAAATACAACTTTTGGCCAGACTGTATTCTCCATGTTCTTTTGTTTTCCTCGCTCTAAACTTCATTTTGGTATTGATGTGGCAAAAGGAAAGAAGACAGACTCCTGGCTCAGCCATTTAGAGTTTTGTCATCTTGGGAAGGATGGCTTTTCTGAGCCTCAATGTCCTCACCTGTAAAATTGGGGAAAAGAATTATATACTGATTGTATTAGCTCCCTCATAAGGTTATTGTGAGGCTCAGAGTGTCCCTTCCCTACCCAGGCCCCAGTACTTGTTTTAAAGGCTTGTTACATTTGTAACAAGCTTAGTAAAGTTTCTCAAGAAAAGTAAGTGATCAGTGAATGATAGCTATCATTCACTCATTCAAAAGATATTAAACATTTACTGTGTTACAAGTGCTGTGTTAAGTATTAAAGGAGAGGTGGCAATCAAGAGAAGACATCTGCATGGGTCTGGTATTCCCAGGGTGTTTCTGGCTTACCCTGCTGTTTTATTGTCCGAGTGGAAGCTTCAGGTTGACTGTTTCCTCTTCTTCTTTCTCCAAAAGATTAGGCCACTTTAAGGCGGTGTGAGGAAATGTTTTTCTCGGGCTGGTGGTATCTCCTCATTCGTAAACATTAAGCTACGGTTATGGTGTCCCTATTACTGCTCTCCTCTGAAGTGGCAATCTAAGGTATATTTAGCAGTTCTGTATATATCTGTGTGAAGGTATGTATTTCTGATTTGGAGCTTGTTTTATTAAATGAATGGGGTGGGGGGGGAGGAAGAAATGGGGCAAACACTGCAGTAATTACCGTTAGAGAAGGTACAAACTTGAGTTATGTTAGAGCAGTGAGTTGAATTTTATGTTGCCAAATTCTTGGTTCTGACCTGTTGTGAAGTCTCAGTGAATGATGCACCTTAATTTGAAGAACCTCTCCCTGCAGTTGATGACAATTAACATAGATGCTGAGGCCTCCTGTGTGCAAAATTGGTAAATAAGGAAATTATAAATGCTTTTTTCTGTTGTTTGTTTTTTGCTATTTAAAGCTGTGCTTTATAATGTAGGGGTTGGGGAGGTGCCATTGGTGAATTTTTAAAGGAAGGAGCAACTGATATGTGCAAACTCTCAGAATCAACTGATAAGGCCCAATTATTTTTAAATTAAAAAATGACATTAATCAACTATTATGGTATTTCTAAGTATATTTCAATATTTTATTTAGCTGTGACATTAGATTTTGTGAGTATAAATATTACCAATCAAACAGTTACTCCAAGGGTGTAGTAAATCTACATTCTATTAATCTTTTAAACAGTTTGTTCTCACTGTTCGAGTCAGTTGTGATCTGCATCTGCAAACATGCAAACTTAATGACTTCACCTAAAGTTAATAGTGTTTGTTTGTAGTTGTATGGAGTTTATAGAATGGTTTTATGTCTTGTGGTTCTTGGGCAGCGTGGACACCAGGGTAGGATAATATTAGTTCTTAGTTTTTCACTGTTAGTCAGTAGTTATAAATAACTACTGATTCTATAAAAAAAGATTTGCTAGTTAGGGAAAGCTTGGGGAAGCCAGGGCGGGGTTGTAATTGAAGGAGTTGAACTAGTTGCAGTTGTGCTTCTTGGGTAAGTTGCACGTCAATTGTAGGGACTTTATAGCCCTAAAAAGAAATTTATTAGTATTTTTAGAAATGAAGCTTTATTTTAGATATGAAGGTTTATTTTGTTTTTAGATATGAAGGTTTATGAAGATTTCTGTGGGGACTGGAGTAAAAGCGCTGTCCTCTTCCGATATAGTAAACATCTGTCTGCACATATTGCAACATTTTGATTGTAGGTGGACAAGATTTGCCAGTCATTATTTTTAGGATCTAGTAATCATGCAGTGGGTTATACCCGCGTAGTTTCATTCTGGAATTCTGGTTCCATCAGGCCACTGCTTTTTTGCTTGAGGCCTAAAAATATATGAACCTTGGTCATAGTATCTACTTTTTAATGGGCCTGGATCCCAAGTCCTTTTATAAATTCCTGTTTTATGGATGACCATGGTTCACCACTCCACTCATTCCTGACTGCCACCAGAACCCCTGGGCTGCTGAGTTTGCCTTCATTCGTTCAACAGTTCTTTGTAGTAGATGGAGTCAGTTTACCTGGTGATTGACCTTGCATTCAGTAGACCTGGCTCCTCAAATTACTTGCTCTGTGATCTGGGGCAAGTCATTTGACTTCTCTGAGCCTCAGTTTCTGCATATTTAAAATGGGATTATAGTGCCTACCCATACATATATAATAAGATATCTATATCTATTATGTATTATTTATATATACATATACACACACACACACACACACATATATACATATATATATACACACACACAGTGACTGACTTATATGATATGAGCTTGCTAAGGGTTAGCCACTTGTCTTAGATTCTGGAAATAGCGTTTGAGACAAAGATTTACCTGCCAGAGGTTTACTGAATGTGTTCTTGGAATCTTTACTGGTGGGGGAGTGAGGGAAGCAGGGCCGGGCGGAGGGAGGAGTTGAACTGTGATGCAGTGATTACAGGTAGCTCTGGAGCTAGGATGGTCCTGCAGAGTTATCTTACCTTGAGGCATGAGGGAGGGACCTCCTCCCCCACCCCCGCCATGGACTGGTGAGTGACCTGGGGGTTGGCATCTCTTAGCTGGAGAAGAGGGAGTGACCTGGGGGGTGGCATCTCTTAGCTGGAGAGCCTCCGTGCAGAGGGAGCTGAGAGCCTCCAGTGGTGAGTGAAGGAGAGCTGCTGGTCATATTAGATTCTTCACTCAGACCACTAGTTCCATTCACCGAAAATGCAGGCGTGGGATAAATAGTTCTCAGGAACGACTAAATCTTTGCAGAACAGGCCAGGAGGTAACCATCATAATACAGTAACATTGTTTTGATGGAAAATGTGTTCTGAATTTCATACGTCTGCTTACAAATAGATTTTTGGAGTGCCACCTCTTCCCCGTAAACACGAATTGTATTTTTCTCATACTTAGGCCATCAAACACACTTTTATAGTCCTAGGTTTGTATTATATTTTAAATAGTTTCTCTTTTTAGGTGTTTACTTAAATGTTTACTACATTTATTTATTTATTTTTAAAGTTTATATATTTTATTTACTTATGGCTGCGTCGGGTCTTCGTTGCTGCGGGCTTTCTCTAGTTGCAGCGAGCCGGGGCTACTCCGCGGTGGTGCGCGGGCTTCTCATTGCCGTGGCTTCTCTTGTTGCAGAGCATGGGCTCTAGGCGCAAGGGTTTTAGTAGTTGTGACGTGCCAGCTCAGTAGTTGTGACGCACGGGCTTAGTGGCTCCACGGCATGTGGGATCATCCCGGGCCAGGGCTCAAACCCGTGTCCCCTGCATTGGCAGGTGGATTCTTAACCAGGGAAGTCCCTCTTTACTACATTTAAATTACCTATATCCATCAGAAGGAAAATGCAGAATGTTTGCCTGCTGTTTATTTTAAAATCAAGGAATATTTATTTGAGGGTCTAAGGTATGTAGAACACCATTGTCCTCTTGGAGTTTTCTTACCTTATTTAAAAGTTAGTTTTTTATGTCTTTAAAAATATCTGCTGGCTTTAGACCTTGTCTTTTGAAATCCACCTTTGTAATGGAGATTGGTAGAAAATATTCCCTCATCCATCAAAGCTTCATGTTGTGTACTTTGTATATTGTAGTAAGAACCATTCCATGCTCTGCTAATGGTGTCTTATGCACAGTCCTTACTCTTTCTCTTTTTACTTGTTACAGGACCTGAGCCTTCAATGTCAGCTTTCTTATTAAGTCCAAGAATATATATCATTGCATAGAGAATTGAAAACAGGAGATAAAGTGGGAAATATCTTGCAGCTTAATCCTCCTATGAACTTACTCCAGGCTGTTAGCTATGTACAATTTAAAGAGTTTGAAGGTATCAAAAGGAAGACTTTAGGAAAAAAGGTCTGTCTTGATTGATTTTGATCACCAGCTCCTTGGAATTTTTAAGGAGTTGATTTAATTAAAAATATTTCATTATTTTATTATTTTGCCAGTAATAGAATGGGTGTAGTGGAAAAAAAATTTTTTTAAATAGAGAAGGTGGCAAAGTTCTCTTTGACTTTCTAGTCAAGCATGTAATCCTACCACTTAGATCACCATTGTGATACATATTCTTATAGCCTTTAAAATTTTTTTCTTACAGACTTTTAAAAGTACATATGCAATTTTCAGGGAAAAAAAGGAAGATCAGATCATATATTTTATAATCTGCTTTTAACATGTATAATATTTTGTGGACATTTTAGCAGAGCGGTAAATACAGGTGCATCACTATTTTTAATGATTGCCTCATATGCCATCTTATGTCTGCATCTTGGATAAACTGATCATTCTGCTGTTGTTTGATCTTTAAGTTCTTATTTGTACATCTCTGGGCATTATTCAGTTACTTCTTTAAGATAAATTCTTACCTGTAGACTTGCTATGTCAAAGAATATTCACATTTTTATGACTTTTAATGAATACATGCTTACAGATTGCCCTGTGGAAGGGCTGTGGCCAGAGTGCCCTTTCCCCACAGCCTCTTGAGTTCCTAGTTCTTATTGTTTTAAAGGCATGCTGGAGAATTGCTGATACCCCCAAATGTAGCAGCAGTAGGAAGGCCCCATGTGGATCAAGAGCCTGGAGCAGATGCTGCCACGCTTTTCGAAGGCTGCATTTATTTCCCCTGTGCTCTTTAGTGATTTGCTGGCTCACAAGGATTCAACAAAGTACCTAATAATGGTGAATGACATTTTAGCAACTAGTGATAGTTAGTGAAGATGAAAGCATAAGCCTTTGAAATTCTGTCTGCACCATTATTCTAATCTTAAGAAGTAAGGCCTAGAATTTTTAAAGTTTTAGTCAAAAAGCATGCTGTTTCAATAGACCTAGGTGTAACCCAAGGTGCCACAACTTACTGGCAGAGTGACTTTGGGGCAAGTGACTTAACCTCTCTCAGCCTTCATTTTCTAAATGCAACCCTTTGGAATGTTTTTGCAGATTAAGAAAAACAGTGTATATGAAAGATCTTGGCATAGGGTCTGGCAGATATGGACACTATCAACAATATCTTTTATACGTTTTGTGATTTGTTCAGCCTTATCCAATTACAAAGCTTGTTAAACTATTCTGTTGAAAACAGACACTGAGAGACAGTAAGATGGTTTCTGTGTTAATATAGAAAAAGACTGTGGTATCATACAGGTTCTTATTCAGGCATTGATTTGACTATACAGGGTCTTCTCTTCTTCCCTCATCATCTCTCTCTGATCGTAGTTTACCTTGAAAAATCAGATGATTTAGCCAAAAGAAAAAAGTTAAAAACAGTGTGAGAACAGTTTCCTCTTCCTTTCTTCATTCGTTTGTTTATCCATCTCATATGTTTTGTGTGCCTGGTATTTGTCAGGCACTGTGTCAGGCTCTGGCTTTACAAGGACAGAAGAATTGGGCCCGGGGCCTTACGGTCTAGTTGGGAGTCTTTATGGAAATAAGTGCAGGTAGGTTATTGCGTGTACTACACAAGGGCAGCTGTGGAATAAAGAGCAGGAGCTTGTGAGCTGGTCACATACTGGATTAAAGCTGGGGATTGTGTCTGAGGACAGGGGCAAGTGAACTGAGCACGTGGAAGTGAAGGGTAGCTCAGAGGAGGTGAGGCACTGAGGGTGTTCTTTCGGGATGAGCCGGGGCTTAATATTATTGAGAAGTAAACAAAAGACCCTCCTCTCTCCCCAGGTAACAACTTGAAAGTTCATTCATTAGCTTGTGCTTTCGTTTGCTCATTCACTATTTTGTTCATATATGCACTCATGCATTTACTAAACATTTATTATGTGCCTACTGTCTTCTATGACTGGAAGTGTAATGTCGAATTCTACTTGGAGGCCTCAGAATCTGCACCCCGCTGGGCTTATGGTGGAGCTGGGACAGAGACATACAAACATCGGGAGGTGTGATAATGAGCTGTGGGTGCCCAGTGGAAGAAAGGACTCGTTTCCTGGAAGAGGGGACATTTGAGCTGAGTGCTGCAGGAAGAGACGCAGTTAGCTCTGAAAGCAGAGGAAGGATGTTTCAGCAGGAGGTGGTGGGAAAGAGCCTTGAGTTCTGGTTGCTGCCAGGAGTCTGTGGCTGGTTTGAGGTACGGTGGTAGGACATGGGACTGGAAAGGGAGTGGGGCCGGACAGTCAAATCTAGATGTTTTCGTCACCAGTGCAGAACCATCCCTGAGGTTTATAAGCAAAGGCATGGTCAGCTGAGCCTGCAAAGGGGGATAATCATATGTTGTTGGCAAGCTTGTAAGGTTATTGCATATTTTAACAGAATGGGTATCTTTTGGCAAGCTTCCTTTTAATACAGCTAATCAAGGTTTGGTGGTACAACCTGTTGCGGACTGTTGATTGTGATTTTTCAGTAAAGTAGTGGGCACACTGCACACACTGCCTTTCTGCACAGCAAGATGAAAGTGTCACAGCACCCAAGGCGGCTGTTTGGAAAGTCTGTCCTAATTTGTGGGCACCAGCATCCTGATGCTTTGTGAGCCATGGGAGGTTAGCTAATTGAGGTGAACTTCAGAGAACCTAACGCCAAGGGAGGACTTGGGGCCGTCTGAACAGAAGGACTTTCTCTGGAGGGAGGGGCTGTCCCTGTGTTTTATTTTTCATATCTTGGTGGAAGAGTATCTGTCTCTGTGCCAGGTTGGACTAATTATCTTTGTCATTTTATTTTTATCCTCATCGAATCAGTTTTAAAACGATAAACTGGGGCTTCCCTGGTGGCACAGTAGTTGAGAGTCCGCCTGCCGATGCAGGGAACCAGGTTAGTGCCCTGGTCCGGGAAGATCCCACATGCCGCGGAGCGGCTGGGCCCGTGAGCCATGGCCGCTGAGCCTGCGCGTCCGGAGCCTGTGCTCCGCAACGGGAGAGGCCACAACAGTGAGAGGCCCGCGTACCGCAAAAAAAGAAAAACAGAAACAAATGATAGACTGGTGAGGGGGGATGTCATTGTTTTCTCCAAAGTGACTATGTGTTTTTTTTGTTTGTTTGTTTTGTTTTTTGTTTTTGTTTTTTTGCAGTACGCGGGCCTTTCACGGTTGTGGCCTCTCCCGTTGCGGAGCACAGGCTCGGGATGCAGGCTCAGCGGCCATGGCTCACGGGTGTAGCCGCTCCGCGGCATGTGGGATCTTCCCGAACCGGGGCACGAACCCGTGTCCCCTGCATCGGCAGGCAGACTCTCAACCACTGCGCCACCAGGGAAGCCCTGACTATGTGTTTTAAATCTGTCTGTTTCAGAAGGCTTCCAGTTCTCAGTGGTTGGTGAAATAGTAACTTGCTTTATTTAATCAACAGGATGCTTTAGCTTGATTGTATTTGAGAGGCTTTTATAAACTGGCAAAAAATAAGTAGCATTTCTAATACTTAATAATTATATGTTCTGATTTATCAGAAGTAGAAAGAAAAAACAAATTATTTCTGCTAAATTATACTTAGGAGGATAATACTTGAAAACAATAAGAATTAGAAACGAAAGATATTAAGAGGAAATTTAAAGAAAAGTGAAGGAAGAGGAAAACCTAAAAATGAAATGTTAACTGTTAATCTTATAACTGTTTAGAATAATTAATAAAAATGTTAGCATTGTTCTCATATGCACATATAGTGCAGTGTATTTCACTGAATTAAATTGTCAGGGAGGAAAAACTTTACCCTCTTAGGCTTATGGATTTGGGGCCTGCAAATTAAACTGACAAAAGACAGAGCAGCGAGAGAAAAGACAGATTTACTCACAGAAGAAATGTGACTCAAAGGGGTGGTTATAATTTGTGGCTTATATACCATCTTAATAGGTGAAGGGGAGGGGAGAAGGGCACTTCTAGGAAAATGAGTGGCTTCTTAGAGTAGGAGAGGGGGAGAAAGGACACCTATAGAAAACAAATGACTTTTTTTTTTTTTTTTCTGGTACGCGGGCCTCTCACTGTTGTGGCCTCTCCCGTTGCGGAGCACAGGCTCCAGATGCGCAGGCTCAGCGGCCATGGCTCACGGGCCCAGCCGCTCCACGGCACGTGGGATCTTCCTGGACCGGGGCACGAACCCGTGTCCCCTGCATTGGCAGGCGGACTCTCAACCACTGCACCACCAGGGAAGCCCACAAATGACTTTTTGAAAAGATAAATGGGCCCTAAGAGAATAGATGGGCGATGATAGTTTCGTGACAATGTCTGTTTAGGTGTGGTGTGGAGAGTTATCTCTGGTGGCAAAAGTCAGTCTTCCCAGGTTGCTTTTTGGGAGGGGCTTTATGACAATTGAGTTCTTTTGAGAGGCTTTGCTTTTAGGCAGATAAGCGATTTCAGGAACTCAAATGCCTTAAGTTCAAAATAATTTTTAGCCCACACTGGCATATTCTGGACCCCTTCAAAATTTGTTGCAGTTCAGTATCACCCCTGTAATAGCAGTTACAGATAGATAGCAAAAGATAGTGTCATAAATCCGGATTTCTATTTTTCATTTTATTGGAAATTTATTAGAAATAGATGGCCTTAAGGCATATGCCTTTATAAAACTGATAGAATGACTGTAGGCAACAGTTAGCAGGGTATCAAGTTGCTCCTATAAGTGAGGGAGATATTTGTCTCCCTCGCTTAAAAAATGGATGTTTTTCCCAGGGGTTAGCATAGGTTTGATATCTTAGATGATGTCCCTTCAAGTTATAAAAGCATCTCAGGAGAGTCTTTTGATGCTAGTGTTGGAACTAAATCACAAACTGTTTTAGGTTTCTAAATGAGCACTCCTGTGTGATGCCTATGTCAATATAATATTTAGTAGAACTGTAGTATTACAACATAACTTCTTATTAAAGTGACACATTACTTGTTATGCCTGACAAACCTCAGTGTCTGGGCAGAAATGGAGACTGGGGTATGGGGGGGATCAAGGTCTGGCTAATTTTGTTTGTTTGTTTGTTTTTGCGGTACGCGGGCCTCTCACTGTTGTGGCCTCTCCGGTTGTGGAGCACAGGCTCCGGACGCGCAGGCTCAGCGGCCATGGCTCACGGGCCCAGCCGCTCCGCGGCATGTGGGATCTTCCCGGACCAGGGCATGAACCCGCGTCCCCTGCATCGGCAGGCGGACTCTCAACCACTGCGCCACCAGGGAAGCCCAAGGTCTGGCTATTTTTGATTGGCAGCAGGTGCAGTCTGTAATCTGAGAGGCTGAGTCTGGGATGCTTGGTGACTGTCGTTAACGAACAGACACAGTGCTGCCCGAAGCCATGGAGAGAGCCTGACACTGGGAAATGGGAAGCATGCTTCCTTGGTAGAGGCAGAAACGAGCACGTCTGATACACAGGGCAGCTCCAAGAATTCTTCTGTTTCCAACTCCTCAGATCTGTTCTTATTGGGCAGTGCTTATATGTTGGGGTTAACGTTAGCCCTATAATGATATGTTTCCACTGTATTAGGCATTTAGTTTTACAAATGCCGACGGTGTGTTGCAGTTCAGTAGGAAATTAGGTAAGATACCTGGATGGTAGGTGTGTTAGGGCTACAGAACCCATGGACCCATAAGAAGGAGGAGAAGCTGTTGCCAGCAACAGGAACAGTGATGATGCTGACTCCCTTTATGGAGTGCTGACTGGAAGCCAAGCAGGACACCTAGCCGTCTGCGGTCTGCATTGGAGGATGGCGGCATTCAGCTCCAGGGACAGCCTCCTTCCCTTTTTGCAGAAGAGGCACACTCGTGTCCGAGAGATGTGCCTGACCCTGCTGTGGCAGTTGGACCCTATGTGATACTGGCTCCATCTTGACTGATACCAGACGTGTATGAATAATAAACAAGTTTTTAAGTAGAGGGCTTAAATTTAGTATAAAACCATTAAGGAGGCAATAGGGCTATTTAAATTACTTTTAGAAGGCCTCATGCTTATTATTCTGGTACTTGAACTGAAATTAAATTTGTGAAACAAGAAAACACTTGACCAAGGAAGCACTTAGCTGACACGTCGTACGCTCCTGGTTGTATGCTCCTGTCAATCTGATCCTTCCCGTTATGACACGAGGACTTCCTGGTCTTGGGATTGTGGCGGTAGTGAACATTTGAACTGACACTTCCTGTTCTTAATGGATCACAATTCATAGTGAGGATGCGATTATCTTCTTTAGGCTACAGTCCTAGAAGTGAGATCACTGGTCAGCAGGCGTGTGACTTTCAAGGCTTTGATACATGTTGCCAAACCGCTTTCCAGAAAGGGTTTCCCTGTTTCCACTAATGCTGGCCCTGCATGGAGTGCTTCTTTCTTCTCACCCTTCCACAGGGATTTTGATAGCCATTTTCACCTTTGCCAGTCAGATAGATGAAAAATCACATCTCGCTATAATTTTTATCTGCATTTATTGGATTGCCAGCCAAATGAATGTCTTTTTATATGTATATGGTTCATTTGTATTTTTTCCGTTTGTGATTTTTGTCCATTTTACTAACGGGATAGTTGTATTCTCATTGTTCTAAACAAAGTCTTTTTATATTCAGCATACTTTTTGACATATGTTTCCCCTGGCTTATTGTTTATCTTTTTGCCTTGTTTAAGGTGTTGCTGATTAGACATGTTACAATTTTGTATGATCACAGAACATCCACATAGAGATAGAACCTCAAGAGAAAGGGGAGAGTGGAGAAAGTTGTCTGTGAAATTACTTGTAGGAAAAGCAGTTTGGGCCTGGCATCAGGGTAGTGACTGAGTTCATTTGGGTATCAGTGCACAGTAATGCTGTTACATTTGTGAGGGTCTGTTTCCTTTTTGTATTTAATTTGCAAAGCTCTGTTTCTCGGAATTGGTTACAGTTCCTGCCGCCCTCCTTGACCTACTCCCTGACCACTGCTGTCTGGTGGACAGCTGAAGCTCCTGTGCTCAACACCTGTCATTTCCTGCTTATTCCTAAAATCCCCTGCGGTTTTTATTCGAGCCAGTTCCAAGGACTTTGAAACTTGTAGATAAAGGCTTGTTATTTACTTATCGCCTCTGCTACAAACTGAGGCCTCTTAAGGCTAAATTACCCATAACTTCCTTGTGATAATGAACTTAAATCCTGAATCATAGGAAAGTTCTCACTTTTGTCTTTCTGGCACTTGCGCTGAAATTACATTTCTGTGTTAGTAAAATGAGAATGTAGTACTGAATTGAACCAAGAGTTTATTTGCACCCTGTGTGTCACGCTGATCCAGTCTGCCCTGTGCTTCTCAAATGTCTGTGGCTTGGAAGAGGTTCCCAAACGCATTGCTTGTTTAAAGAGTGTGAGATTTGAGAGACACAGGTCATAGCTTGAGGTCTGCCATTTTGCAAGGCTGATGAACCTTTCTGACCCCAACTATTCTTATCTGTGGAAAACGAGGATAACATGTTATTGTTTGTGACTAACTCTTTGCAAAAAAACCATAGATCTGTTTGAAAAAGCAAATGGTTGTGTCATGATTTGGGGTTTTTTAGTGTTTTCTAGTTGGGTGTTTGGTTTTTTGTTTGTCATGTGGTGGTGTGGCTGCTTCCCTTAGTGATGAATGCACACTCCGATTTGTTGAAAGAACCCAGGGCCAACCTGGGCTTTGCCCCACAGAGTTTGAAGTGAATGTTGCTCTTCCAAAATCCTTATTCTGCTTCCTTGGGGGAGCCTTTAGTTTCTCTACAAGTTCAGGTCTGGGAGCTCTCACTATGTGGATTTTCCCAGAGAATATGCAGTGCTCACCTGCTGGTCTCAGGGCAAGCCCAACTCCTTGAGTGAGCTCCTTCTAGAGTTTCTGACCCCACTCTGGGGAAGGACTGTGGAGGCTGAAGCCTTTGGGAGGATGCTTTCACCAGCCTGAGGAGAGCTGACTTGTGTATGGTTTTGTTGTGATCCGTGAATCATCTGTCCCCAGGTTTCATTATAACCGCAGACTGTACTGTGATTTTAACCATTTGATTAACAGAGCCTTACTTTTGGCCTGTTGTACTTCATGATTTACACTGGTGTGCCTGTATCTGTAATCACACTTTCTTTAGTTTGTATCTCCGTTCACTTCAGGCCTTTCTGCTTTCTGCTCTTTATCTGCCTCTAGGGTCCTATGGAGTGGGAGTTTGTGTTGTAAAAGCACGTGGAATGCTTACTTAAGACTTTCAGTTGTTTCCTTACCTCCCTTTCACATTTTGCATTTTAAATGTTTAAAGAATTGTGAATGTACCAAACCGTATTATGGATTTTATCAAAATAACTTCTACAGGCACGTGATACTGGGTATGTATCTGTATCAGTGTGTTTATGTAAATGTATGGATGTGTTTTTTTAAATCATTGTTTTTCTTGGGATTTGGTCGATTAAAAACAAGCCTCCTCTTTGAGATAGTCAGCTTTGAAATTTTTGACTTTGGAATATATCAGTTTTCCTCATAATTTATTTTTTAATGTTCCATGAGATATGTGATCTAAAGATGACTTGGAAGAATTTTTAAAGAATTAATTTGAAATGTTTTTCTCTTGACAGACTTGGAAATACTGTTTAGAATTCGTATAGAATATAATCATATATACATTTGTATATATTTATATATTTTAATAGAACTATATTTAACTGGACAAATTCTCTTATGGCAAAAGACAAATTTCTGGATATTTTTGGCTGTGTTGGGTCTTTGTTTCTGTGCGAGGGCTTTCTCTAGTCGCGGCGAGCTGGGGCCACTCTTCATCGCAGTGCGCGGGCCTCTCACTAACGCGGCCTCTTTTGTTGCGGAGCACAGGCTCCAGATGCGCAGGCTCAGTAGTTGTGGCTCACGGGCCCAGTTGCTCCGCGGCATGTGGGACCTTCCCAGACCAGGGCTCGAACCCATGTCCCCTGCATTGGCAGGCAGATTCTCAACCACTGTGCCACCAGGGAAGCCCTTCTGGATATATTTGGTAGCTCTTTTATAAATGAGTTTAGAAATGAATCGTGTTTTTTATAAATTTATTTATTTTATTTTATTTTTGGCTGCGTTGGGTCTTAGCTGCTGCGTGCAGGCTTTCTTTAGTTGCGGCGAGCTGGGGCTACTCTTTGTTGAGGTACGCGGGCTTCTCATTGAGGCGGCTTCTCTTGTTGTGGAGCACGGGCTATAGGCGTGCGGGCTCAGTAGTTGTGGCTTGCAGGCTCTAGAGTGCAGGCTCAGTAGCTGTGGTGCATGGGCTTAGTTGCTTCGTGGCATGTGGGATCTTCCCGGACCAGGGCTCGAACCCGTGTCCCCTGCATTGGCAGGTGGATTCTTAACCACTGTGCCACAAGGGAAGCCTAGAAATGAATAGTTTTGAGTCTTTGAAAATAGTCATACTATGAGATTATATCTGTGTTCCACAAAAGTTAGTAATTGGAAAAGGAATGAATGTCTAGTTATAATGACATCATTGGCTTAATATATCACTGGGCTCTAAACGTC
Organism: Phocoena phocoena; assembly: GCF_963924675.1. Classification (NCBI taxonomy): domain Eukaryota; kingdom Metazoa; phylum Chordata; class Mammalia; order Artiodactyla; family Phocoenidae; genus Phocoena; species Phocoena phocoena. The sequence continues at coordinate 24,655,035 of NC_089230.1, read as the reverse complement.
GAGCTTCCTCTGCAGTAGGAACTTTTATGGCATGCTCTCCTGAAAACAAGTCATATTATAACAGCTGTGTTGAGTGTGTATATATGGTGAACTACTGGGCTTGGACATAGACGTAATTTATTTTTGAGTCTCATTTTCACTTTTACTGAGGTCTGTGTAAGACTTAGACACGCGCTCTCCTTTGACAAGTCTTTCCTTGTTGCAACAGATTCTCTAAGTTGCTTGTTGGTTGCTGATGCATCATTTTAGAAATAGGCTGAGTGGTGTGGCCCACAGGCAAAAGCTTTGTCTTTTCTCCCTAGATCACAGCAGAGGGACGGCCAGTGTGGGAAGGATTGCTGTAAAGCAGGGGTCCCCAAACTCCGGGCCGTGCACTGGTATCAGTCTCGGCCTGTTAGGAACTGGGCCGTGCAGCAGGAGGTGAGCGGTGGATGAGTGAGCGAAGCTTCGCCTGCCGCTCCCCATTGCTCCCCATAGCTCGCATTATCGCCTGAACCATTCCCCCCCCCACCGTCTATGGAAAAATTGTCTTCCAGGAAACTGGCCCCTGGTGCCAGAAAGGTTGGGGACCACTGCTATAAAGTATTTTCCCAGGTTTATTTTGATGGGAAGGCAGGGGAGCTGAAAGAGTGTATTTTTCAGGGAGTTCAGCAGGACAGAAAAGGCACATGGAAAACAAAGGAGTGTAAGGATTTAGTTTAGTTTAGGGTACAGATAGAGTACGGAAATGAATTTAACCACGTTGTGCTGGGAGTTTATTGATTTAAATACAGTAGTAACCCTAAAAATCTTCTTGGGAGTTGGCATGTTGACCCAGACAGGATTCAGGAGAAGCAGGTTGAGCTTCTGTTTCTCAACACCAGTGCTCTTTCTGCTGCCCTATTCGATAGTCTCCATACTGATAGAGTGCCGTTTCTTTACATGCTTTCCAAGAAAAGTTGCTTTATTCTCATTAAGAAACGAGTAAGCCTTTGCTCATGGTTTATTTATTTATTTATTTTTTGAAATTAGCAGTTCTGTTAGCTAGAGTAGATTTACCTCATTGTCTATCTTTGTTTTTAAGGAGTGCAAAGATTGGGAAACCTTTATATTGTAATTGGGTGTAAACACTTGCTTTTTTAAATAAATGTATTTATTTCATTTATTTTATTTTTGGCTGTGTTGGGTCTTCATTGCTGCATGTGGGCTTTCTCTAGTTGCGGCGAGCGGGGGCTACTCTTCATTGCGGTGCACGGGCTTCTCATTGCCGTGGCTTCTCTTGTTGCGGAGCACGGGCTCTAGGCGCGCGGGCTTCAGTAGTTGTGGCTCGTGAGCTCCAGAGCACAGGCTCAGTAGTTGTGGCGCATGGGCTTAGTTGCTCCGCGGCATGTGGGATCTTCCCGGACCGGGGCTCGAACCCGTGTTCGAGCCTGCATTGGCAGGCTGATTCTTAACCACTGCACCACCAGGGAAGCCCTAAGCACTTGCTTCTTTAACTTGACTTTCTGTAGACCTAGTTTTTAAATAATTCTGAGGATTAATATGGACATTGACCATATTGAATAAACTTTTGTGTAACCAGATCATAGTAAGCAGTTCTAAAATTTTGAATGAGACACTATTCCAAATTATAGAACTTGCTTATTATGATCTGGTTACACAAAGCTGTTGGTCACTGCCTCCTCTCCTTATAAACTGGCTCTGTGTTCTTTATTGATCTGTGTGCAGTATGGGTGGGAATGGAAGAGGGAAGGCCCCTTACCAGCTGAATGACTTGGGCAGATCACTAAAGAATCCTCTTGTGGGCTCAGGACGTGTTTGTAGAATCTGAACCAAGGGATTGTCTTATTTCTATTCTGGTATTTTGTTTTGTTTTGTTTTTGCAGTACACGGGCCTCTCACTGTTGTGGCCTCTCCCATTGCGGAGCACAGGCTTCGGACGCGCAGGCTCAGCGGCCATGGCTCACGGGCCCAGCCGCTTCGCGGCATGTGGGATCTTCCCGGACCGGGGCACGAACCCGTGTCCCCTGTGTCGGCAGGTGGACTCTCAACCACTGCGCCACCAGGGAAGCCCTATGTTGGTATTTTTAAGAGACATTCAGGGAAAACTATGAAACCATTATCTTCATCCTGATATTCAGCCTAAACCAGACATATTTTGGGTCCATGTCCTTTTAGGTCATGACATGGCCTTTGGTAGACAAGAAAAAATATGAATTTTCTACTTTAAAGTCATGATTTATACAGATTTCTTACTGATGTCAGAGTGTTGGAGCCAGAATGGAAATTTAAAAATGGGTGAAATAGAAGGCTGTAGCTTTCTGTTTAGTTTGAACTTGAGGCTGGGTAGGCTTGTGAGTTTAACTGAACGTAAGGAAAGAATGAGTCTAGGAGAATAAATCCAATATATTAAGAGAATGTTAAAACCTCAAGTTGTTAAATATAGTTGAAGAGCACATTGTTGTTTTGTTTTTTGGTTGAGGGAGAATGTGAGGCTTCCATGTTTATTTGGATAGATTTGTCTGAGTGAAAAGCCTTGTGTTTAAATCCTACTCAAAGCATAAAAACATGTTTAACTGAACGTAATCTCCTTGTACTCAACTTGCTACCCTCTTTGGAACAGTCTCACACACTAAAATAACATAAGGGAGGATAAACTAAATCAGAGGTTAAGACAGATATGCTTAAGTGAGCTTTACTATAGCTCCCATACTAATTAAAACAAGTTGACAAAATGTTTTGAAAGTATTAGCTTCCCTTTTGTACAGGACTTAGTGTCTTTTAAAAATTTTTAGTAGAGAAAGATCTCAAAATATTTGAGAACATTTACTTTAAAACTTTTTTCGTTTTCACTTCAAATACTCACCAATTAATCAAGAAATGAGTTTTAACCCCCTGGTGAGTTTGAGGTATGGTGTGGGCACAGTGGTCCGGGTCCACTCCTTCCCTTTCTGATCTGCAGTCTGCACTGCCCCACAGGGAGGGATGGCAGCTGAAGCAGAGGCTTGGGGCGAGGGCCTGGTGGGTGACCAGGTGGGAGATCCAGCCTGGGGACCTAGTTTTGGAGCTCCTTGATCATAGCGAAAGGACATGGGGCTTCAGTCTGGGAGTTTCCGAGGTTCCTGAATGTGTGTATGATGTCGTCAAAGTGTAATTTTTAGAAGGCTGACTTGAAGGTGGTGATAAAACTTTTTTGCTTGTGTATCCTCTAAAAGAATTTGAGAAAACAAAATTTCTTTTGCATATTAATACTGTCACACCCAGTTTTTTTAAAGGTTTAAGTAAATGCAGAAGATACAGTCTCCAGTTTATTGTAAATAGTGTCATTTTAATGTATTTAAACAGAATCCAAATATCATAGTTTATTGTAAATGGTGTCATTTTAATGTATTTAAACAGAATCCAAATATCATAGTAACTTGCTAACCATTATCAGCCATTTAAAAGATAATGGTCAGAAATTTTACATTTTTTCTTTATTTTTAAATTCTTACCCAGAATCTGTCTGATCCGAAGAAAGAGTATCGTCCTGCTTGAAACTCTCTTATTGATCATCTTATCATTTTTCTGTAACAAAATATGTATTTAAACTTAAATCTATATTAAGAAGCACTTCTGGAATGACAGAAGAAGGACATCTAGAAATCTGCCTTTCCATAGAAACAATGAGAACACTGGCAAAAATGATCAAAATCAACTTTTCAAAATTCTAGAAATTAACTAAAGGCTTGCAATAATCCTAGGAGTGTTTATTTGGGGAAATGATTGAATTGTAGTAAGAACAGTGAATTTTGTTTTCTTTTAACTTGCTTTATTTTCCCATTCCTTCTCCCTAGCTCTGTGGTAGCTTTGTTTTTTAAAAGTTGTATATATATTTGAAGTATAGTTGATTCACAATGTTGTGTTAGTTGCAGGTATACAGCAGAGTGACACCTGAATCACTTTGCTGTATATATGTGTGTGTGTGTGTGTTTGTGTGTCTGTGTGTCTGTGTGTGTGTGTATATATAGATATATATATATACACACATACGTATGTATGTGTATATATGTATATACTTTTCAGATTCTTTTCCATTATAAGTTGTTACAAGATAGTGAATATAGTTCCCTGTGCTATTCAGTAGGACCTTGTTGTTTATTTTTTATATAGTAGTATGCATGGTAGCTTTAAAACGAGCAACCTCGTAGTCACTAGAGGAAGAAGGACAGGTTTGGAGCTTCCCCAAAAGCCCTAGCCCTAGGGAACTCTCACCATTTGACCTGACTCAGAGGTCACCCAGTGTTGGAAGCCCTCTTAGGATGTCTGCTGAAAACACTCAACAGCAATTATTTATCACTGCAACTGCCTGCAGCAGTGATACCAGTTGGAGCAAACAAGAAATGGGTCAAAAAACTTAAAAAGAATGTCTTGGAAGTAGGAGGTCCGTCAGGGGCTTTGAGAAGCTCTGGTGTATTCCTGGTGCTCTAGAGGACTGTGCACATGGCAGCGCTCTGAGCATGTCCAGGAAAGACCTGAGGAGGCCCTCATTCTCACCTCTGGCTGACCTTGAGGCTCTGAGTAAGCAGAGAGTAAAGGCTAAGTAAGGTTGTAAACTGTTGAAGCATTGAAGGCTTGCCCAACACACACACACACAGCCCCTTGGCGAAGGATGGGACACTTACTGGTTTAGGGCATTTAAGGAAGCCTCTGTCCAGTTATTAGCTGACCACTAAACTAACTGAGCAGAAACTTCAGTGGCTACACTTGACGAAAAAATAGAGACTTTACAGAATTAAACGTCACTAAACAAACAGCAGTAACAACAGAAGCATATCCTGCAAGGAGAGAGAATCTGATTTTGAGTTGCCACTTTATGTTATTTAAAGTGTCCAGTTTTCAACAAAAAAGTATAAGATACTCAAAGATATAGGAAAGTATGGCTTACAAATTTATTCAACACTTGCAGCCTCTATGTTAGACTCTGAACGGGACACGTAACAGGTGTTTAAAAACGTTATTTGAATTGACTTGTTATTAGCTGATTTTCAGAGACCCCATGTATTTTCTTTCTTCTGTAGTTAAGTGTTTAACCCTAAGACAAACCCTGGTGTTTTTATTACGTCTTCTAAAACAGGGTCTTTATTAAATGATAGCTACTAAAAGAAGCCATACATTTGCCCAAATGAGTGTTTATTAGTATCCTGGAAAATTTGAAGGCTCTTTCTTTAGGTAATTATGTATAATAAACCTGCTAAGAAAACTGACTTATTCAGAGACCAGATCACTTAGAAATATTTCCTATATGAAGTTTATCTGTATAGTTTGAGTTTTTACAGCATTTTGAGAATATAACTATTGTACTGTTTTGCAGATGTCCAGATCTCTAGAGACCTGTAGTCAAGTACTCATATTATCCTGTATTTGACTTCTTTATAGTAAAGATTCAGAAGATTTTACTCTGTCAGACCTAGTAAACTGGTGTTAAGTCTACTTATCAGGATATGCTGATTAAAAAAATCTGGCCTCAAATCCATAATATTTGCAGATGAAAAACCTTTACCATTTTCATGATCAATTGCGACGATGGAAGAAATTCAGGGTTGTCATGCACTGTATTGATGTTCCCTGATTCATTCCAGGAGCAGAAGGAGGAAAGCGGAAATGCTGATGGCATCACATCTGTGCACAGAGTGGAACAATATATCCTGGTTCCAAATACTCATTTGTGTATATTTTTCTATATTTTCATCATTCTTTTTTATTCCAGTGTCTGTAAAAAAGATGAAGCAAACCTGCTGGACCCGCAAGCTTCAAAGCCCTGTGTCACTGCAAGGAGAAGATGCTCACTGAATTTGCTTTGATGCTAAGCAGAGGAGCAAGGGATGATTAATATCTTAGAGAATGTGGTCAGAATTCCAAAAGGTGTTGACAGATTCCTGCCGTGGCTAATGCTGAGCTGGCCAGTATTCAAAGAGTGACATGAGGAAGGGCAACCCATAAAGCAAACAGTTGTTTACTGGCAATTGTAATTGCCAGAAGGATGGGTTTACAGTGGATCTCGAGGTTCAAATTTAACTGTTTAAGAACTTGGTTAGCAAAAGCAAGGGTCTTTTGTTGTTGTTCACTGTGGAAATAATATTGCATCTAGAGTAGGCGTGTGTGTGTGTACACGTGCATGTGTATGAAATTACATTGATAAGGTGATATCTGGTTATTCATAGATACGCTCATGTACACATATATATGACCGCATGTGCCTTATTTCACTTGGCACCTGGTATAAACTTATTTTTTCTTATATTCTTATATGTGAGTACATGTATCTATGATTAGTTTACCAATGAATATGACTTTTATGATTAAAACAAGTTGTCATTATAACTGCTAATGCCATTAATAAAATCGAGATGACTACAGTAATCTGCTATTCTTGCTATTAAGTTTTTACATTGGCGTTTTTTCAGTAGCCATCCTAGGAAGATGGAGTTGGTTGGATTTTTGTAGTTGTCAGTGGTGATGTGACCCTGCAGCAAGTTCAGATTGTGTGGCCACATCTGTAATACTTGCAATTTCTCAGTTCATTGCTCTCTTTTCTGCCTCACCCCTTAGAGCTAGTCTCTGCAGTGAACATGGGATTCTCCTTTTCATATTTTCCAGAACTGAATACCTGGGTTTGCTAGGTGAGGGGGGAGAAGGGGAGAAGGGGAGGTAAAGAGGCTGCTGTTGGGAAGAGCTAAGCGGAGGCAAGACTGGGCCCACATGAGGATGACAATGCCTGGAAGAGTCTAGACTTTGTGGGTTAGACCCCAGGAGAGAGACCCCTCCACACACCCCCAGAAGAAGACAAGGCGGGGTGGAGTTGGGGGGAGTCTGAGCCCACTTCACCATGTCTAATTTCACCAGTGAGGCTGGGAGCAGGTGATGGGGGAGGCACCTGCACGGTCCAGGTGGGGCAAGGAGGCCAGAGGAGCCAGGTTGGCTGGCAGAGCCAGCCCGAGATGTGTCTGAGAGAAGCCAGGTGGGCTGGGAACAGTAGAGTCTTGGGTATGAATAGCAGAGTGGGAAGCTGGGCCCAGGGGAAGTGGGTGAGAGGCGTGGGCTGTGGGATGGGGGAGAGGCACGGAGCGGGTGAGCAGAGCGGCTCCAGGACCCACCGCTTGTGCCGCAGGCAAGGCGGAGGGGGCAGCCTTTCCTGAAGGTGCTGTGTCTGTGGGGCTCCTGGGGTTGTGGGTCAGCACCGGCCTCCCCTCTCACTTTGCACCCTGCTATGGCCGACTTTGGAAAGTGAGATGGGAGGGGAACACCTGGGCCCCCATCAAGTCCAAATTTTGACACATATTAGGCAAAGCTGGTTTGAAGGTTATGAGGAGAGGTGGGGAACAGATTTTTGTTTTGATCATTTATAGCCTCCTTCTTCTAAAAATAAAGTGGCTTTCAAAAATACATGTAATACTATAAGAAGTAATAAATAAGTGAGAATATTAGTAATAGAGATGATACTGTTGGGAAAAATAATGGACGTCTTGAGGCTTTACAAGAGGTAGGTCACAAATGTGGCTTTCAGATTTGTAGCACACAGAGGAAAGAGGCAAACAGAAGCAGTGGCCTGTGCTACAGTGTCCATCAGATTAACAAATGAAGCAAAACAAAACCAGGGACTTATAAGATGTTATAAAATACTGAGCAATGTCCATGACAATGTCCCTTCATAAATAAAACAAATAAAACAAATTAGGCCTGCTCATGTCATTCAAAACAGCCTGTCCAGGGAATAAAACAATGTGGTCCAAGTAACCAACTCTGGGACACCTGGCTTAACTAAGGGATAGCTTTTATCTAGCGCACGGCTCACGCACCCAAATGAATCCAGGGTCCTGGCATATGAGTAAGTATATGAACGGGGCTGGAGTGAAGGCCTGGATGACCCAGAGAGGGCATGATACATCTAAAAGGCACTTAACACTTCATAACAAAAAACCCTGTTTAATAAGGCACTGCAGGCCAGACCACCCCGCTGGAACTCTGATCTAGAGGAATGTGTGGACATCATCTATGGACTCTTTCTTAAAAATTGTTTCTCTCAGTTGAGCTTTTGGAAGACATTGAACAGCAGTGAGTTATGGATCGTATTCTTTGACAGGTACCTGGTCTGCAGATAACCCATGTTGCCAGTTAATCATGCAGCCATATGTTTTACCTGTTGGGCAGACCGAGGGGAGGTGAAGCCATTTGTCTTTTAAGCTGAGGGCTTTGGGAATCCAGAGGCAAGGGGAGGGGACAACTCCACTGTGGCCTTTGGTCTCCAGGCACCATTCTGGGTGCATCAAGAGAGAAGTAGGTCAACGTTTTGGGCACACTGTGCTTATAACTTAGGTGGTAAAATGGGAATTACATATAAAAAGTATTATTTAGGAGTTTTGATTATGGCCATATTTTGAATATTTGTGCAGGTAAAGGGGAGGCCACTGACAAGGATAATCAAAATCAGGTTCTAGAGTGTTTCAGAGAAGCAAGGAAAGTGCTTTAAATTTGGATTATAGTACTTGAGGATGACGTGAGGTCTTTTCTGAAGTCTTTGACAGTGGGATAATTTAACAACTGGGCAGTCTCTTTGCAGTTCTATGCCTACACACATACAGGCACACATGCACACACTAGTGCACATACACTTATACTTAATCTGGAGTTCTGTTCCCATCCTATGGTATTGTGGTTTGGTTCCGAGGGCTCTTGGACCGACCTCTCCTTCAGGGTGAGTGCATGCAGTACATGAAATGCTAGGGTGCTATGTAGTTCTCCCTGATACAGCGCCCTCAAGATCTAAATCTCCAAGCAGGAGAAAAGGCAGCCTGCTAATTTATTTCCTAGTACAGTGTGATCCCATTATATGCGAACTGAATTATGCAAATTTCAACTAATGACACATAAATAATAATAAAAGCTTCACATTATATGGAAAATTTCAACAGACACATTCCCCTACGTTATGCATCAAGCCATCTCATATTTTCAAAGCCAGCAGGTCAACTGAATTATAAAAATGCTTTGTTACCCAATGTCATTACCTTTTCTTTTAAAGAGAAATACTTACTAACCCTTGGCAATATTATGTGAACCCTTGTTGTTTATAGAACTTTTTCATGGATTTTGGTGACATTTGTGTTATTATTTTAAAATTAACTTATAATTTAAACCTTTATTATAGCTTTCAAAATATCCAAGTATGCTAATACTGGTACTGAAAAACATCCTGAAAATCTGTAACTTTGGGACAGAAATGTGATAAAACACTATGATATGCCATGCTGTCAATTTATGAGGCACAACTGAGAAATATTAGAGGTAATGCTGATATTAAAAAGCACCAGTAAAGCAAAAATACAGCACACGGCTGCAGATTTATGCATTCTGAGGATGCATTTCCCCACACTCTACCCCCAGACTAGGGGGTAATCGGTCTCGAATTATGTAAGTTCTTTAGGAACACATCTCATGAATCAAGTACAGCCATGCCTTTTATGAATCCCTGTTATCCAGGCTTGGAAAAGATTGTTTAGGTTGAAAAATACACATAGCAAGATACTTATTTGTCTGACACAGAGTAGAAAATCTTTAAGGGGTTAGAAGAAGTAAATTTTCCTTCTTCTTTAAAACTTCTCAGTAGCTATTTAGTGAATTATTTTACGCACACCACCCTGCTTTGTTCGTTGTAGGGAAGCAGAACATTTCTTGCACTTATTTACAGATGGAGAAAGGAGGACGGTCACTTCCTGGTTGTAGCTTTGCTCTAAACACATTCAAAGTCCTTTGGTTTTTCCATCAGGTAATATAAAGTGATAAAGCTTTTAATAATAATTGCTTACATTCAACTGGTGCTCATTATGTGCCGGACACTGTTCAAACTGCCTTAATAACTCCTTTGATTTTCATGGCAACCCTTTCAGGTAGGTGCTCACTCTTATTTCTGCCATTTCACAGCTGAGAAGATAGAAGCACAGGGAGGTTAAGTGACTAGTCAAAGGTCTTAAAACTAACAAGTTTAGAGCTGAGAGTCAATGCAGGCTGGCTGGCTGGCTCCAGAGTCCGTATCCGCAGTCACCATGCTCTGGCCTCGCAGGAAGCTCAGCGACGAGGACCCTCTGGTCAGAACCGTCATACCCGGAGGGGAACTTGCCCTGTAAACAAGGGGATGTGTTCCCATGTAAGAAGAATTAGTGTATGGAACAGATCCCCGTCGTAAAATAAAATAGTTGTTCAGAAACCCTAAATTTTGCACTTGGTAGCTGGTTGCCGAAGGAGGGTAGAATAGATTATGGTAAGTCTGAGGAAGTGAGGGTGAGGGCCAGGCTCTGCCCCAGAGAGAATCCTGTGCTGTGTCTAGAAGGCCTGCTGCAACTCAGGGGCGGAGCAGCGGGCTGTGCTCCCCAGTGGCCAGCTTCCTCCCCTGTCCCTCCTCCAGCACCCAGTTGCTGCAGAGTCCTAAATCCGACTGGGCCGTACTTGCCTTCAACAAGACGTTTGTTAGGCATGATACCATCTTCACGGTAGTGGGTTTACAATGATGAAAATGACCGAGTCCCTACCTTAGGCTTTGTCTAGGAAGCCTCATGTGACTTCAGAAGCCCCTCCTCGCCCCTCCACCCCGCCAAACTCCCCATCTTCTTGTGATGCCTGAAACTACTTTAAGAGTGGTGAAAACAGTAAATTTCACAGTTGAGAAGCTGAAAATGGCAGTGTCTGCTTTGGGGGGTTCCTGTGAGCGTGGATGAGTCTGTCAGGGGCTTTGGGTTTGTTGGGCAGCCAGTGTAAATGACTACAGTCAGGTCCTTCCCTTTTACTGGGTGGGGGGGGACCGAGGCCTGAGTGGGGAGGAAGGATACAGGATGAGAAAGAGAGTGACAGACATTGCCCAAGTGACGTCAGCCTCATTATCTTATTGTCCAGACTTGAAACTACTTGAGATTTGTGCCCAGAATGAGGTGAGCCCTGATTATTTTCACTTGGGCAGGGAGAAATACAAGCTGAGTATGGAATATTTGGCGGTGAAGCCGTAGAAACAGGTACTGGAGTGTTCCTATACATTCTTTTTTTTTACGCGGGCCTCTCACTGTTGTGGCCTCTCCCGTTGCGGAGCACAGGCTCCGGACGCGCAGGCTCAGCGGCCATGGCTCACGGGCCCAGCCGCTCCACGGCACGTGGGATCTTCCTGGACTGGGGCATGAACCCGCGTCCCCTGCGTCGGCAGGCGGACTCTCAACCGCTGCGCCACCAGGAAAGCCCTCCTATACATCTTTAAAACCATGCTGACTTTGTATAAAGGGACCGTTTCTCATTTTGCTTGTTAGTCAAGCTATCACAGCTCAGACTAATGTCCCAGGGGAGGTGTGTAACACAGGACCTCACTGAATGTGGGATTCCCTTCTTTCCACTTCCTCCTTAAAGGTTTGGTTGTATCAGGTGTTTGTATTCCATTTATACCTTTGTGGGCCTGCTATTCTTAAGAGCTAGGAACTTTGTAAATTTAGAAACAGCTTTCAGGAAACAATCAAATACATTTCTATAATATGGCTAATTTGTTATAGGTGTGATTTTTGAATGCCACCAGTCCTGTTTTTTACAGTTAAAAAAATGTTGGGCTTCCATGGTGGCGCAGTGGTTGAGAGTCCACCTGCCGATGCAGGAGACATGGGTTCGTGCTCCGGTCTGGGAAGATCCCACATGCCGCGGAGCGGCTAGGCCCGTGAGCCATGGCCGCTGAGCCTGCGCGTCCGGAGCCTGTGTTCCGCAGCGGGAGAGGCCACAACAGTGAGAGGCCCACGTACCGCAAAAAAAAAAAAAAGTTTCCTATATGTTTCTGTAAATTGTAAGACTTAGGAATTTGAAAAAGAGGCATGACATTATTCATTTACTTACTTTCTAAACACCTAGTCTGTGAAATGTGAAAATACTTTTAAAAGAAATATCAAGTCCATCTCAGCATTTAAAATTTTGGGTATCGTGAATGCAAAGGTACTGCTAGGTCATTCTTTAAATTTGATTTCCTTAGTCCTGGGTTAATATCACTTTGGTTATTGCCATTACATTACAGAGTCACTGCCTTTGAGGCTGTTCCTCTGAAGGATTAAAGATAAAAGCAACTGAACTTGGTTTAATTGACTAATTAACATTTTAAGATACTAAAGGTGTCTACATTTCAGGTGACTACAGTTAATTTGCCCACTATACATACCACTCTTCTCCTTCTTTTCAGTGTGCTTCCCTGCACTAGTCTTTCTGCCTAGGATTACAGCCCTCTCTCTTCCTTCTGCTCTGCTTGTCATGTGTGGGTTTCATGTGCCAGTGTCTTTTCAGTGCACCTTTATTCAGCACTGGATTTGTGCAAGGCATGAGCCCAGTGGTGCCAGGAGCACAAAGCTGAGTAGTAGGCGTCCTTTCCTGAGTCATCACCCGGTGGGGACCAACCACAGTGGGGACTCAGGTAAGGTTCAGTCCAGAAGCTTCCTGGGGGTGGGGAGATCAGGATGCAAGGGAAGAGGGGAGTCGTGGCATCTAGAGATGGGCCTTGAAGACTGGGAGGAAGGGGAAAAGGTTTACTACGTGCCAGTCCCTGCTCTAAGCACCACCTGTGTATCCGTATATTTCATCCTTTTAAGAGCCATATAAGGTACATTCAGTTGTTATCTGCCATTTTTTTACAGAGGAAGCTGACACAAAGAGAAGTAAAGTAACTTGTTCACTGAGCACACAGCTCATCAGTGGTACTGCTGGGGTTCTAACCGAGGTAGTCTGGTTGCAGAGTCCATGCTGTGAATTGCTACACTGGGCGGTTGGAGTTTGGAGAAGTGAAGATTAAGCGTTGTGACACCCGGGAGGTAGATGGGGAAGCCACGGTGATCACGGGGGTAGACAGGTCAGTTTGGGCCATTTTGCTAAGTTCCTGGAATCCGACACTGACAGGGATGATTTGTAACATAGCCATAGGCTTTGTGGGTCCCATCATCTCTGCCGCTTCGTTTGGTGGCATGTTGTATTATATGAGGCAAGTCTGTCTTCTTTTCTCTGTGGTATTCAGTATAACCTAAATCCCGTGATAGTGTTTCGAGGGCCCTTTTGGAGCTACCATCTGAACTTGTTGGTTCAGTGGCTCCGTCATATTTCCTAGTTCACTGGAGTGATTCATTTTGTATGTTTGTTTTTATAAAGTGAATGGTGTGGGTTTTTTTAAAAAATTTCATTTTATTTATTTTTTTTTTGGCTGCACTGGGCCTTTGTTGCTGTGCGTGGGCTTTTCTCTAGTTGTGGCAAGTGGGGGCTATTCTTCGTTGCGGTGCTTGCGCTTCTCATTGCGGTGGCTTCTCTGTTGCGGAGCGCAGGCTCTAGGCGCATAGGCTCAGTAGTTGTGGCACACGGGCTTAGTTGCTCTGCAGCATGTGGGATCTTCCTGGACCAGGGCTGGAACCCGTGTCCCCTACATTGGCAGGTGGAATCTTAACTGCTATGCCACCAGGGAAGCCACAGGAGTGATTCATTTTTAAAAGAACCCTGAAACTGCCTTTCATTACACCCACGTCTCAGGAAGACCTCATACTACACTGTTACAAGTACTGACATATGGCTAATTGCACTGTGAAGGATTTGGACTTTTTGAAGCTTACTGGTATGTTTTTCAGCAGAGAACGGATAATCAGAAAATAAATTCCCTTGGTACAACATCACACCAGAAGAAAATGGTGAATGTTTTTGAACCCTGTCTGGTGTTATTCCAGTATTAGAAATCTCCACACCAGAAAAATCGTACCTTTGGCGTGAATGGGCTAAGGTGGGATGGTAGCTTTGATCTCACACTTGGCCATGGGTTGGAATCCCACAGCCCGCTAGCTGACTTTCTCTCTCTCTCTCTCTGTTTCTCCCCAGAAGCCCCTTGTGCCACGCCACTGATCTGCAGCTTTGGGAGGCCGGTTGACCTGGAGAAGGACGACTACCAGAAGGTGGTGTGCAACAACGAGCACTGCCCTCACAGCACCTGGATGCACCTGCAGTGCTTCTACGAGTGGGAGAGCAGCATCCTGGTCCAGTTCAACTGCATCGGCCGGGCCCGCAGCTGGAATGAGAAGCAGTGCCGCCAGAACATGTGGACCAAGAAGGGCTACGACCTGGCCTTCCGCTTCTGCTCCTGCCGCTGCGGCCAGGGCCACTTGAAGAAGGACACGGACTGGTACCAGGTGAAGCGGATGCAGGATGAGAAAAAGAAGAAGTCGGGGTCGGAGAGGAACACCGGGAGGCCCCCCGGTGAGGCGGTGGAGGAGGCCAAGAAGTGCCGGCCGCCCACCAAGCCCCAGAAAGGCCTGAGCCACGACCTGCCCCGCCGGCATTCCATGGACCGGCAGAACTCCCAGGAGAAGGGCGGCGGGGCCGCAGCCTACGGGGCGCGCTCCCCCTGCGGCTCCCCGGGCCAGTCCCCGCCCACCGGCTACTCCATCCTCTCCCCCGCCCACTTCAGCGGCCCCCGCTCCTCCAGGTACCTCGGGGAGTTCCTAAAGAACGCCATCCACCTGGAGCCTCACAAAAAGGCCCTGGCGGGGGGCCACGTGTTCCGAAACGCCCACTTTGACTACAGTCCGGCCGGGTTGTCAGTTCACAGGGGGGGCCACTTCGACGCGCCCGTGCAGTTCCTGCGGCGCCTGGACCTGTCCGAGCTCCTCACTCACATCCCCCGGCACAAGCTGAACACTTTCCACGTGCGGGTGGAGGACGATGCCCAGATGGGCCAGGGCGAGGATCTGCGGAAGTTCATCCTCGCGGCCCTCAGCGCCAGCCACAGGAACGTGGTGAACTGTGCCCTGTGCCACCGGGCACTCCCGGTGTTCGAGCAGTTCCCGCTGGTGGACGGAACTCTGTTCTTAAGCCCCTCGAGACACGATGAGATCGAATACGATGTTCCCTGTCACCTTCAAGGTACAGGTGTTCGCTCACCTTGCCTGTTTTCTGTTTGTGAGAAGTGAAAAGCCAACAAGAAGGGATGGCTCTGTTGGGGCTTAACTTTAACTGATGATGTGTTTTTGTTCTAGTCAGGAGCTAGCTAACTTTTGAATATTTCAGCTCTGCCCAGTGAGGTGGTGTCCTTTCCTCGGATGTCACACTATACCAAGTACAGTGGTCCTGGTGGGTAATTTTATGTTTCTGTCTTGCTGTAATTTGAAGAGAGGATTCAGGTGTATAGTTTTTCGTAATTGGGAGGAACTTTAGAGAAGGAATTGCATAAAAATGTTTCACTTGCTATAAAATAGGTGCCTTTGAAACCTATGTTACTGTGCCCAGCAAGCTGTGTATTCTCTCTGATCCTTGTAAACATAACACAGCGAGGGAAGGGTCAATGTGTTTTTAGATTAGTTGAATTAATCTTGAAATGTATGAAAGGTGAGACTTTCTTGATAGCAGCAAAAGGAAAATGAAAGCTCAGATATTACCCTGGTGGAGAGACGTGGGGAGCTTCTTACTATTAGCGCTGTGGATGACATACAACTGGGACATTTCAGCCAGAAAATGAATAACGGGATGGGTCAGTTGACAGAGAAATCTGTCAATTCATGTAAAACTACTGAATTTATCTAAATATGGGATCCATGACATATAACCCGTTTATAACTTTAAAAGTGTGCTTTAAAAAGCCTATAGTAAAAAAAAAAAAAAAAAAAAAAAAGCCTATAGTAAAAATGATATATCCCCACCTATCTTCTTCCCACCCACCCCTGCTGTCTCACTTCTCAGAGTGAGACACTTTCAAATCTTAACTGGTTCTTCAGGTTTTTACCATCATAATTTTAAAACTGCTATCTTCATTCTCCGATTTTACATATTACCTCTAGATTTACTTTTAAGGTGGATGATGGTTCATGCTTTCTTGCATCTTCCCCTTTCTCTCAGGATAATCCATCACAATTCTTAGTTAAATCCTTAATGATTTTGTGATTATGAGTATATAAATATTTAGTGCTGAGCCAAGAAGTATAGATGTATTTCCTGTTTAGAGAACTGTATGTTCTGGGACTCCTTTTGTTTTTATCAAAGTTAATAATTGCTTCACATTTTCATTTGCTTAGCCTTTTTTTTGAAGCTTTGGCTGGTGCTTCTAACTCTCCAGCAGCTCTACAAACCACCTTTCAAAAACGTGTCCACATACCTGTCAAACATTTTTATGAATTATTTTCTAAAAATTTCTTTCATGGAGCCTTTCATCTTCCTGCTCCTGTCTGTCCTGCTGCACTTAATGCCTGCTGTACTACATAGCTGTCCTTCTAGGAATTCTTTCATCTCTTTCCTATTTTTTATCTTCTGTTGCCTAGATCCCATACTCTCTTTTTTCTTGGTAAATTTCCTCAGTTTGTTAAGAAGCATCCCCTAGGAGCTTTCTGAGAAAGGAAGCATGGGAATAGATGTTTTGAGTTTTTGAAAGTCTGGTAGTATCTTGATTCTATCTTCACACTTCCCAGTTATAATTATTTTCCCTTTGGAATATTTTCCCATAGTCTTCCCAGTTATAATTATTTTCCCTTTGGAATTTTGAAGGCATTACTTCACTGTCTCCTGTCTTCCAATGTTGCTACTGAGAAATCTAATATTATTCTTATTCCTGGCCCTTTATTTCTCCTTCCCATCCTCCAAAGGTTTTTAGATTTTCTCTAGTATTCTGAAGTTTCACCATGATGTCTTTTTTTCCATTTGTTGGGCAGGATGCTTTCTTGGCTTTTTGATTTTGTAAACGTATAGTCTTCAATTTGGGGAAATTTTCTTTTGATTTATTTCTTTGATGATTTCCTCCCATTTTCATTTTTTCTTTCTTTCTTTCTTTCTTCCTTCCTTCCTTCCTTCCTTCCTTCCTTCCTTCCTTCCTTCCTTCCTTCCTTCCCTCCCTCCCTCCCTCCCTCCCTCCCTTCTTTCCTTCCTTCCTTCCCTCCTTTCTTTCTTCTCTGTAGAACAAGTTAATCAGATGTTGGACCTCTTAGATTGATCCTTTTTTTTTTTGCGGTATGTGGGCCTCTCACTGTTGTGGCCTCTCCTGTTGCAGAGCACAGGCTCCAGATGCACAGGCTCAGCGGCCATGGCTCAAGGGCCCAGCCGCTCCACGGCATGTGGGATCTTCCTGAACCGGGGCCCGAACCCACGTCCCCTGCATCGGCAGGTGGACTCTCAACCACTGCGCCACCGGGGAAGCCCCTTTTTTTTTCTTTTGAGGAGGGGGAAGATCCTTTATTATGTATATTTTTGGCCCTGTTCATCTCTTTATCTTTATTCTGCTTTCTGGAAGATTTCTCTGATTTTATATTCCAGTATTTTTACTGAGTTTAAGATTTTCTGTTATCTATTATATTTGTAATTTCCAAAAGTTCTTTTTAAGAGCATCCTGCTCTTGTTTCATGCATGCTATTTCTGCTTCACCTTTCTCAGCAGGAAAAGGGAGCTGAATTTGCGAGGGGTGGTCTCATTCATTTGCTAGAGTTTTGCCTACTGTCCTGTGTCTTTTAGCCTTTGTTATAGGGCAAGCCACTCTAAAACTTAGTGGTGTAAAACAGTGATGATTTATAATTTCTCACAATTCTATGAGTTGGTTGGTTAGGATGGCCTCTCACACATGTCTAGCAGTTGGCAGTCTGGTTGGCCTTGGGAGCCTCAGCTAGAATGGCTTATCCCTGTTTATATATCCTTTCATCTGCCGGTAGACTAGCCTGGGCTTTTTCACATGGTGTTCTCAGGATAGCATTAAAGATGGTGAGAATGGAGCTGCATGGCCTCTCTCTCTTGAGGCTTAAGCTTGGGACTGAGTAACATCACTTCCATCACATTCTGTTCTTCAAAAAAATAAGTTGTAAGGCTATCCCAGATTCAGGGGATGATCCAACAGACTCTGCTTCTTGATGAAAAAAGTTGTATAGAATGTGTGGTTATTTAGTAATTTGTTATTCCCCACTCTTGCTCTTTCAGCACCTCATCTCAACCTCCCCTGTGCTTGTTTTCCAGTTTCAGAGCTAAACCATTTATTACTTCTCCATCTAATTTCTGATCTCATATTCAGGGTTGCAAGTACCTCATAGTTTCATGGAAGATAGAATTTGTATTTTGTTACTTGTACTTTATACTGCGTGGGGATAATTTTAGAGGGAAGTAGATGGAAACATCTTCACTTCACCATTTTATGATTGGAAATATTCTTCATGAAGATGAATGAGGATACAAGGGTACAGGGTACATGAGAGGAGAGTTGTCCTTTTTCTATTAATGATGGACAAATCCTTTTCATTTAATCTGTTCACCAATCAATCAAACTTATGAATTGCATACTTGTACTGGGTACTATCAGTCCTTGCCACTCATCAGTCTATAATCTTAGGATATAAGATGCATTTGCAAGAGTGTAACTAACTTTACCAGGCCTAAGGCACTAGTACCACCTTTGGAACTGGTATCGCCTGGATATTATGTACGTGAAGCAACCTATCGTTTCCAAAGAGTAAGGGGACACTTTGGCCTGGGTCGTCAAAGGAGGTAATGTGAAGGCAGATGTCAAGAGGGGCACTGGACTATGATAAGTACACGGTCTAACTACACTGGGGGTTTGTTGATAAGGAGTAATGTAAGCAAAGGAATAGTTGTTCATAAAAAGGTCAGGAGACAGTGAGAGAACCGAAGAGCACCATCTGGTTGGAGCAGAGGTTCTAGAGTAGGAAATGAGTAAGGTAGGTGGAGAACAGATTGTGGGTGTCCTTTCAAGCCATAACAAAGAGCTTTGCCATATTGATGAATTGAAGCGTTTAACAATTTTTTTTTTTAAAGCCAGTGGTTGCTTGGGGGAAAAGTTGTTTGAAAGGGGTGGATATAGTTGAAACTTAAATCTGTATTCTAGATGCAAGGAGAAGAGAGACAGCTGGGTGGTGATGGTGGGGATTGAAAGGTGGGAACAGCTGTAAGAGATTATATTAAAGGGAAGATCACAGCTTTGGGGACAGCTTTACTCTACGGGATAAAGATGTGTCCTTGTTGGCTTACTTTGGCTCTAGACCAGGTAAACAGTATTGTCACAAACAGGAGAAGAGAAAGTTGGGGAAGGGACCTGATCTTAGAGGAAGGAAGATGGGGTACTTGTGTGTATTGGGTTTGAAGAGATGTTGGAACTTTTGTGTGGAGGTGTCTTTCACAAGCGCTATTAGAAATAAACATTTAGGATGAACACTGAAGCTTATTTTATAAGATTAGTGGGTAAAAGAGTGGAAGAGGCCTTGAATGGGGAGAAAAGAGAAAGAAAAGACAGAGCCCAGGACCAGATCTTAAGGGTACCCATCAGAGTGGATGGAGAAAGGTAAAAATTAGACAGGCCTAAGAATTCTGTGTATGTGTGTGTTTGTGTGTACACACCTAAGTACATACACACGTTATCCAAATAGATAATGGATGTGTTAGGTGTGCACTACAGAAGTCTTGAGAAGTTTAACTGTTGATGATAAAATCTGAGGATCTGGTTGTTTTATCAGCACCAGACAAGTCAATGCCGTAAGTGGGGCCTTGGCATGTGTCCGTGTTTTTATTGCCACATCTCGAAGTCCATGCCGTCTTCTTTTATAACAAGCCAGTGTCAATAATTTCTTCCATCACAGAGTTTCAACCATGTATTCCTTAAAGCATTTTCGGTTCCAGTAGGAAGGCACATTCCAGGCCACAGGATTCCAGGCTGCAGTTGATCATACACTGCTGAAATAATGTGTAATTTCCAGTGGTGGACCGTGTGGCTTGTCATTCCCTTGCTCTGGGCCCTTTCCCCCTCAGTGCCCTCCCCAGCCTCCAGCTCCAGCCTCTCTTCCCTCATTTTTCCAGAAGAAGATGTTTTTGTTTGGTTTTAATAATTTATTAAGGTTGATCGAGTTAGGAATTTCTTTTGGTACAATAGTTCTTTACCACTTAGAACCATAGGTAATGATTCTCTCAGAAATCTGCTTTTTGTTTGAACTCACAACCCTAGAATTTAGAAATTTTAAATTCTCAGTATTTAGGACAATATATAACAGTAACTGAAACAAATTCCCAGCCAGGAATTTCCCGTGATGTAGCCTGGAGGTTGAGTCAGACAAGTCTGGACTTTGCTCTTTATTATCTTTTTGAACTCGGGCAAGCTATTCCAGCTCTCTAAGCTTCAGTTCCTCCTATCTGAAGTGGGAATAACAGTAATGCCTACTTTAGAGGGTTGTTGTGAGGGTTAAATGAAATGATTCACGTAGCCTCCTAGCACAGTGTCAGATCCTTGGTAAGCATTCAGTGAAAGTTCCCTGTCAACTTCATCATCATGGTCATTGCTACCAACATGTGACTTCTCTGTCTGTCCCTGTCCCCACCCTTCCTAGCAGCCACCTTGATGTCTCTGAATGTTTGAGATCTGCAGTGTTTGAGAACTCCGTCTAGGACGGAGATTGGAAATGAAGCCTTTTCCAGTGGCTGCTAGATATTGAAATGACATCCTGAAATGCCCCAGCCCACTCTGAGTGTGAGATTGTTTTATTTTCAGTGCCCTACAGCAGAGGTGGGCAGTATTGTAAGAAGCTCTTGTCACCCTTCCCATTTTTTGGCATAGAGACCTCCAAGGTTTTAACGTCTTAGGCTGTTAATATATCTCATCCATTCATGTAATGTACAATTATGGAGTGCTTTCCGCGTTCCCAGATATTGTGCAAGACACGGAGCCTTCAAGGAGGGCATAGTTCCTGCCCTCAGGGAGGGGGAGAGAGAGTCTCATAAATGAATGAAATGAAAGATTTCCCTGTGAGTACTGTATACCCCTTCCTAATGTGTAAGGAGCAGGCTGGTCCTTAACCACTGAAAATATGAAGAGCATGGTCTGGCTGGTGGCAACGAGCAGCACACCCTGAATAAGAAGTCCCTTAGGAGTATGTATTCTGCTGCTGGTAGTTTTTTAGCACAGTGGAACCCCGATCCCCACATAGAGAGCAGTGTTATTGTTGTTACACATTGCCCAGACAGATGCTGGACATTCCAGCTTTTCCCCGATTTGAACCTGAACCCTTCCATATAAACTAGCGTGACATCTTTCCTTTACGAGCGTTAGATATTGATAAATAGTGGAGGAATGGGCTTATGACTTTCAAGAGCCCAGTAAATAACAAGACATTGAACTCCTTTGAAAAACAAAAACAAAACACACACAAGTAAGATATAATTCTGGTTCCTAAATTGGATGTGGTGATGGAAGAGCAATTTTGGAGACAAGAACAGTTAACATAGTAATTCTGACTATGGTATAATTCTGGGCTACGAATACCAAGACAGACTTCGGACTTTTTCATGATGGGACTTGTTGATGGACGAGAGCCCATGAACACAGACCAACATTGCTGGTTCAGCCTCCATAATCCACAGTAGATCTCTGAGCAGAAAGTCCTGCATGATCACAGCTGCTTTTGAGCATCCGTGGCTTGGTCATTTTGAGTTTGGACGTCCGTATTATAAACCTGGCAGCACTTTTCGGAAAAATGAATTGAAGCAGGTATTTAATAAGATTGAACTTAAAGTATGTGTCCCATTGACAATAGTTAGTAATCCATCATTATTGTAAAAGGACAACTTGGGGATATATGATAAATATCATCTATTTTGCTTTATATATTTATTCAAATGATAAAGTTTTGCTTATAACTGATAGATGAGCCATTGTTTTAATCCCCTTTGGTGACAAAAGGTGATTTCTTGGCCAGCCACTCTCAGCATCGTGTCTTCTGTGTACAGGGAGGCTCATGCATCTGTACGCAGTGTGCGTGGACTGCCTGGAAGGGGTTCACAAGATCATCTGCATCAAGTGTAAGTCGCGGTGGGATGGCAGCTGGCACCAGCTGGGCACCATGTACACCTATGACATCCTGGCCGCCTCTCCATGTTGTCAGGTTGGTATTTACCCCTCAGAGCGAGTAGTGGGTGCTATCAGGCTTCTGTCCCCAGATGAATGCAGAGGAGTGAGAGGCAGCACTGCAGTTATGTTGGTGGAGGTGGGAGGGTGTGGAGAACGTGCTTCAGGAGTGAGCAGCCATGCGACTCCCCGAAGTCCAGCAGTGATGGTTGATTTACTGCAACACGGTGCTGCTGTTACTGGAATACTAGGCAGTCATTAAAAGGGATCTTGTAATCATGTGGGAAATATTTTCAGTATTTTAAGTCAAAAAAAGCTGCCTTTAAATGGCAGAATAATCTGCTTCCATTTGTAAAAAGTGAACATGAAAAGGAACCGGCTAGCCTATTACCAGAGGTTGTCTCTGGGTTGTGGGATGCTGAGTGGTTCCTTTAGTTTTCTTTTTGCTTACTTATATTTTTTAATGTTTTATATGATTAACATAGTTTCTAGTAAGAAAAAGTTGTCATTTAAAAGGAAAGAAGAAAGTTTCACTTTCTTAAATAGACAGGATTTTCTTTTTGTTTCATTTCTGTGGGACAGTGCAGTTATCCAGGAACTGCCTGCCCTGTCAGGTGTTTGAGGTTGACTTGAAAGATTTGTAGTCCTTAAAGCTCTGCTAAGGGGGGGCATCTTCTGATGCTAAGAAAGCATCTGAACTTTAGCTGTCATGAGGAAAAGAGGGAAGTATTAACATTGGAAAATGCCTTACATAAGTCCATAGAAACACAGGAGACAAAACAAAATCCTTGGAAGTATCTTGATTTATTTCCAAGTGCTTTGGAAAAGAAAACACTTGTTATATAATTCTTCGATATTCATGGATTGGAGAGGTATTTTCCTTCCCTCTTAAGTGGCTAAGTCTTTAATATAAATACCTGATAAACATTTCATTAGTTTTATTACACAGTTTTATATCTTTAGCATTATGGTTTGACTTTTGTAAAGAGAATATCCTTACCATTATTAGTTTATTCAGAAGATAAGCTGTGTTGGTTGAATTAAAAGGTTGGCACAGTTGGTATTTCAGCTATGCTGTGTCTGTACTAGTGATCTTAGAAGAGAAATATGGTCGTGAGAGACCTGAATGGCCATCTGTAGCCTGTCGTTTGATTCCAGATAGGATTGACTCCTTTACGCTATTCTCATACATGGACCACATTTCCATTTAAAACTTAGCCTTGGAAGTGAGATATCATTGTCTTTTAGTTATTCACTGTAGCATTTTATAATACCCACTGTTCCTTGATGCCAGCTCTTGAAATGAGAGGAACAAAAGGAAGGGATGCCTCTCTCCCACACACACCAGACAGGGTTATCTTTTAAAGAAGTAAGGAAGTGAAAGAATGTGTGGGCCTATAACTCATAGAGTGTTAACACTGGAAAAGACTCGTACTTTCCACATACAGTGGAGGCCTAAACAATTAGAATGTTTTTCCCAGGTCTACCCACACGTGTCACAGCCGTGACCACAGCCTCTGTCACTCCCAGTCCGGTGCTCTTTCTGCTCCACCACTGAAAGGCACTGGGGTTATTTCCTCATCTTCAGGGAGAAAAGCAGAATGGCATCCTGCCACATCCAGCCTGCTGTTCCTCATTATATATTTCTTCCTTAAAACAATTTAAGCCCAAACACTTCTTTTCTGGCCCCTTACTGAAATGGAAAACAGGTTTGATTACTTCTGGCTTAAAAAAAAATCAATTAACTATGTTCACTGAGAAGGTACAAGTGTTAGACACTATTAAGGCATCAAGGAGTATCTTCCGATAAGACTTCGAGACCAAAATAAGCAGGAATTCATTATTAGAAAGGAATAATAGGTTAAAGAGAGTGGTTAAAGAGAGAGGTTTGCTTAGAATCTCACTTTTAATATTGTTCAGAGAGATTAGTCAGTTAAAAGGGACTTTTTCTCAGGTTACAGAAAGGTAGTCCATGTAATGGCTAAGAGGGTAGGCTCTGGAGTAAGCTACTGTGGTTCAGATCTCAGCCCTTCTGCTTTATCACCATGTGCCTCAGTTCCGTCATCTAAAATTCATATACTACTACCTACCTACAGGATCGTTTTGAGGGCAAAATGACATTATACTTCTCTATTACCTTTTTAGAATGAGTCTGAATTGCGAGTCTGTTATAATTTCTGGTTATTCACTGAAGTCCTTGGACCTATTGCTGAAAGCTTGGGTCTTGTGCTGTTAGAGGGAGGCTGGGGCATGAATAAAGGTACAGTGTGCTCGCAGGTTCCAGAAGCCTCAGGGTAAAGGTGGCCCTTATTCCTGGATCCTCAATTTTACTAGAGTATTTTAGGGAAATTTTATTTTTACCCCAAAGAAAACAGAAATGTAGTAACCAGTAGAATGAAAAATGTATATGGATTTTAAAAATAAACAAAAAAAATCTTCAAAGAAATTTCATGCAGATTTGGATGAGGGAAGTTGGTTTCAGTCACTTTTTAAAATCCAGGGGGCAGAGATTTCCAGTTGTTAGGGGAACTTTACCGGAGAAGTTTAGGCAGTACAAGTTGAGAATTTTCTTCCCACCAGTAGTAGTAATTACTAGCAGTGCTGCACATCGGGAGAGAAGAGTCATTAATCTTTCAGGCTGATGGGTGAATATTTGAGTGTATATCTCATGCTTATCTGATGCTCTGCGTACCCTGTTTTGGGTAATAAAAGGGATACTTTACTAAACTCTTGATCAGTTTCCCAGGTAGAGCAGTCTCACGTTTTCGTTGGTTTGACGTTGGCAGTGCTGTGACGTAGAGGGGTACTGTGGCTCACGGCATCTTGTGTTCCCCCCCCAGGCCCGCCTGAACTGTAAGCACTGCGGGAAGCCAGTGATCGACGTGCGGATTGGGATGCAGTACTTCTCCGAGTACAGCAACGTCCAGCAGTGTCCACACTGTGGCAACCTGGACTACCATTTCGTGAAGCCATTTTCCTCCTTCAAAGTTCTCGAAGCTTATTGATGAAAGCTTTGCTTTAGTAATAGCTATTTTATTGATATTATTACTTTATTACATATCTTTTCTAGGGAAGCCTTCTGTGACATTCATTTCTTTTCTAATTGAAAGGAGAGTTCCTTTGTGTATGTGTGCCACTAAAAGGGGGGCTGCCCCTTGCCTTCTCTTGACTCCCGAGTGTTAGTCTGTGGTCATGACCAGAGCCCAGCCGGTACTCCTGTGAGCTTGGGGGAGTGGTTAACTATCACTAAGAGTCTCTCGGGCAGCTTTTAGGGTGGTGGGGAAGATGGGGTGAATTTAGGAAAGGGATTATGTGGTCGTAAACTGAGAGCACGGTAGGAGTTGGGAAGAAACTCTTACTAAAATGTTAACTGTCTAAAGACCCACTTTTAGATCTTCTCTGGGCCTTGGAAAAAACATGTGACAAGTGAATGTAATCTGTGCCTGGAGAGCTGATGGTGTGTTTGTCCACCTTGGTTTGGTGTTCCGCAGTGCATGCTGGCCTGCAGTTTCCCCTCACTGACCGATCATTGGAAGGTGGACATGAGCCCTGATTCTATCCCTGTTGTAGTTTAGCAGGCAGTTTTCATACTGAAAATACTATCCAAATTATAAGGCATATGAAAGTATATATTTTTAGGTAAGCTGACCTATAACAAAGAGAATATGCTAAATGAATTTGGAAATGATGCAGACTGACTCAAGAGGGCAAACAGGCAGAACGCTGTCATTTGAACTGTGTCTTTGAAGTTGGTCAAACAAGCTCTTAAGGAGAATCCAAGAATAACATGATTTGAGCGGTACTGATTTATATAGGTTGCACTGTCGAAGTGCCATTTGACGTCAGATCCTTCTCACAGGTAAATCTCACAGCCACAGACCCTGACTGGTGAGTTTCAGAACCAATTGCCGTACTTGTCTTCCCCCCAAATTGCTTATGGCTGCATTTTACCCCTTTAATGCTGCGTTTCCCAAATCAAAGATTTTGCCCTAGGAAGGAAAGGAAAAAATTATCTGTGAACCTTTGAGGAAAAGAATAATTTTAGTATTTCTTTTTAAAGTGTTTCATTTTGGAAAATCACTGATTATAATGCATAACAATATGTCTGAAAATAGATTATTCTGAAGATCTCCATGATACCTTACCATTGGTGAAGAAGATGATACTTTACAGAACTTGATTGGTCAGAGCATTGAGCTTTCCAAAATCCCAGCCTTCTGTTTATTAGAGCTTTCTGATTTAAGTAGACTGACACCCCATACCTTTAGAGAACTGGAATTGGAATATGATTTCTCAAAAATGAATTTGATAATTTCAACCATAATACACATATATGCTAAAAGAATGTTGAAAATATGATCCTTTTATGGGTAGCTAAATTTGGGGTTATGTGAATATTTTCTATTATTTCGTTTATACCATTTTTTTTCTCAGAAAAACAGTTGTTTTTCCTCTCAGAAGTGTTTAGGCATCATTGCAAGTGAGTTTCAGTTCTGCTACATGGAATATTTGATGTTTTGTTAGAAAGAACACAGCTGACTGTGAGAGATTGACTAATATTCTTTATCTTTCGGTTTGCATGATTGTAATTCGGCTGACAACATCCAGTTTGATGTTTGATGATCTGAAGAGTATCACAGTGAGGGGAAATGCTGAATGTCTGTAAGAAGCAGCAAATTGTTATTGCTCTCACAGTATTTGATGCAAGGAAAAGAGGTCTATAGGACACATCCGTTGCAAATTTGTCTTTAATACACAAAGCTGTAACTGAACTAGCTGTTTTGCTATTGATTCTCTCACGTACCCAGTTATAAAAATTGGTGAGTTTCTCTTGTCTTCAGAGTACCATTGGATTTTATTTCTGAATTTAAAATGAATAGTAAAATATTTGTTCTTTAACCCACCTCAGTTTCTAAAGAGAAACCTGCTTGTATTGTTGTTCTGAAGCTTCAAGTTTACGTGTAGATCACATTCAGCAAGCTCCTCAGCCTAAAGCTCCTGCAAGTGTAGCGTCTGATGCGTTCCCTATTTTCTCCTCATATTGTTGTCTACTCTGAGAAATAAGTGTGAGGAAGTTTCACTGTAAGTGAGTAAAATTTGCTTTGGGCCTTTATTTTGATGATTAAGTTAGGATTCTATGGATGCTGAATTGATATAAAAGGAGAGGCACAGGTATCATATCCAAGAGTATCTTTTGCCTTTAAGGCATTGCGTTCTTGTCTAAAATGGAAAATTTGGCTGATTTGAGAATAAAATGTAATTGAGTATGCAGCCATGTGAAGAATAAATTTCATTTTAGAATCTGCTGACCTTAATATGTTCTCCACACTTTCTCAAAGTACTTTGCTCTGAGTACCTTGATAGGAATTGGAATATATCAGAAAAGATGATTATTTTTGTTGTGGTTTGGATATTAAAGGGTATTAGTCACCCAAGAGATCCACTTTCTGTTTTTCTGATAGTGTTCAGTAACATGAACCTACTCATGAGTGACTAATAAGTGATTTTTATCTACTTCAGCTTGTTTTAGTTTTAAGCGTTATACCTTGAACAAATAAAATCACCTGCTTTAGTTTAATGGGAAGACTATTTCTGAGCATCTCATCTTCTTCTCCTCAGGCCAGCTTAGTTCTTCACTCTCTTCTGGTTGCACTTGAAGCAGTTGGTATACTGGGTTTACACCTTAAAAGATAGACATTTGCTGTGAAGTTAGGGAGTGGGGTGAATTATCCCATTGTAATTAAGAAAGAGCTTTCCCCAAACAGTCTTTAATTCCCAGTTTTTCTAGAAGAAGCTCATTCATTTTCTGAGTAAAAAGTATTTTCGTATCTGTCTGGGGGGAAATTAACTCATCAGGAATATATTATTAGGTGTTTAAGTCCTAAAACTAACAGATTAAACTGATACGTAACTTATTAGATCACCCAAACTAACTTGCTGAAATCTTTTGTTTTGTCCTGTAAGATCAATGCTTAACATGCAGTCTCTCCTCCCGTGCCCAGGTCAGTAACTCCAGGTTGCTCTTCTCTTTAGTCTCATGGTAGCAGCTGTTGGGTAATTTTAGTCAGAGGTTGGGGAGGAGGTGAGGAGAAAGTGCTCTTGTTCAGTGTTTTGTTTCCTATAAAAGGATGCTGCCTAACCCAGCTCATCTCTGTGTCCTGTTGACTTTATTATTATTCCAGGTAATTGCAAGAAAATATAATGAATGGGCATCATTAACACCAGCTCAAAAACGTATTCTTATCAGTGAAGATTTCTTGTCAAATGTCTTTTGGATTGCACTTTTGTTGAGGGAAGACAGTGTAAATAGTTAAAGAATGTTGATAAAATTGAAACATTTGGTTATGGAATTGTGTGGTGTTAGAAGGTTTCTGTTTGTGAAATGTATGTATTAAAAATAATAAAATTTCAGAAACTAACATTGTATTCTCTCTTTAGTGTGTCACTTTATTTTTTGTTGGGATTCCAGGTTTTTGAACTTGGGATTGTTTGATAAGAAAAGGTAGTAGAGAAGACATTCTGAGAGTTTGATCACTATTCAGGTAGCCACTTCAAAGTCACTACTGCAGCTAATAAAAACTACGAACTTGGGCTTCCCTGGTGGCGCAGTGGTTGAGAGTCCGCCTGCCGATGCAGGGGACACGGGTTCGTGCCCCGGTCTGGGAGGATCCCACATGCCGCGGAGCGGCTGGGCCCGTGAGCCATGGCCGCTGAGCCTGCGCGTCCGGAGCCTGTCCTCCGCAACGGGAGAGGCCCGCGTAACGCATAAAAAAAAAAAAAAAAAAAAAAAAAAAAAAAACTACGAACTTTTTTATGCTGTTTGAAAGTGATGTACCACATGTAAATTCCCTTTGCAACAAAATAAACATTCTGTATAACAAAGTTTGTTCCATGTGGATAATCCACAATTATTGTTCTGGTTATAGGGAATCCTGTTGACTAAGTAGATAATCCTATTCTACACTTTGTTGTTGTTGCTTCTAGGCCTGTAACAATTTTCATAATAAAAAGACTGGATTATATCCTTCTTCATTATAAGAAAATGAGAACTGAGTTGCTGTTAAACTTCTTGCTGACTTGCACTGTGATCTAGTTTAGCTTATCTTTCAAATTTCCTCATCCCCTTCATTTCAGGTATTATACTCAGCCAATGGATTGAAATCCACAAAGTCATAAGAACACAGGAAACGTGGGTGAAGAAAGAGTCTCCAGTGGATTCACAGCCTGTCTTACCATTATTTACTACAGACATCTGAGGCGTAAATTTTATTTCATTTAAAGCCTTAACGACTTGGGATATTACACCTGTGGTAGTGTAATTTATATCAACAAAATTCCTTTGCAATTGAAAAGAAAATACAGTTCTTACTATTATAGAAAAAAACTAAAGTTAAACAGTGATTATTAAGAATTAAGTTTAATGGAAGAGAATCTTATTTGTTCTTAGTGGTTTCCATTTCTTTAAACCTTGCTTATATTGTTTTGACTTCAATTTAGCAGCAATTAGATTGCTAATTATATAGGCTGTTTCTCTAGTAAAGAGTTAAATTTTGGAAGAAAAAAAGCTTTTCTTGAGCTTTTGTTCTTTTCATGTTCTTTCAGCTCTCTATACACAGGATAAATGTTATCTACTGAATGTGAAATATCTTTGAAGATAGTAAAGTGTTGTATAGATGTAATAGAAATAATGTATTTTTAAAGAATACTTTTCTTCTAATGGCAGCCTTTAGCATTGTGATAATCACTTTCTATAAGCTCGATTTGGTATTGCTAAGCCTCAGGGACAGCAAAAACATTGTAAAAATAAGCAAAGTACTTTGTCTCATGGTGTTCAGTAAAAACATTGATTACATTTGTCAGTGTCCAAATGGAATCTGCCCTTACAGCACTGTTTCCTGGTGATGGACACCATGCCAAGTGGTTCTGATACACTTGTTTGAAAGTTTAGATCATATCTTAAAGTCAAGTTTGGAACTATCTAATTGCATTTCTCACAAGCCTCAAAGTATTATAGAAAACTCATAGCCATAAAGTCATAGAATTAGAGATACCAGAATTTAAAGCAGGGACTGTGTTTTTTGTCGTATTCACATAGTGTGTGTGTGTGTGTGTGTTTGTTTTTAATTGAAGTATAGTTGATTTATAGCATTATATTAGTTTCAGGTGTGCAACAGTGATTCTATATTTTTATAGATTATACTCCATTTAAAATTATTATAAAATATTGGCAATATTCCCTGTGCTATACCATATATCCTTGTAGTTTATATATTTTATACATAGTAGTTTGTACCTCTTAATCCCTTGCCCCATCTTGCCCCTCCCCCCTCCCTCTCCCCGATGGTAACCACTAGTTGGTTCTCTGTTTTGTTACATTCATTTGTGTGTTTAAATCGTATTGACTATTGTACTCATTGTAGAGTTAAACTGAGGCCCAGAGAACTTAAATCTATATAAATAAGTCCGTGTAGTTCACGGCTGACTGGGAATTAAGTCTGGATTCCTTCTAGTCCTCAAAATGACATCAGCGGGAGGGTACTTTTTTTTTTTTTTTTGCGGTACGCAGGCCTCTCACTGTTGTGGCCTCTCCCATTGAGGAGCACAGGCTCCGGACGCGCAGGCTCAGCGGCCATAGCTCACGGGCCCAGCCGCTCCGCGGCATGTGGGATCCTCCCGGACCGGGGCACGAACCCGTGTCCCCTGCATCGGCAGGTGTACTCTCAACCACTGCGCCACCAGGGAAGCCCAGGTACTTTGTTTTTGGTTGAGAACTTTGGGTTTGTTGTTACAGGGCACTGGATGTAAAAGGTACAGTAGCCCTTGCTTCAGCAGCCCAGGTGGAAGTAATTCTGAGAGGCCTTGCTGAGACCCCTGCATGAGGGTGAGCACATTTGAAAGCATCCCCTGTTTTTAGAAAGAAGAAAACAAATGGAACACTTCTAACTTCTAAAAGGGAGAAATAATATTTGAAATCAATAGTTGTGTCTTTTACCTCATTTTTTGTGCATTCATTTGTTGACTTCTGTTCCCTTTTGTTAAGATCAGTCATTGCTTGAGGAGAACTGCGTCTTAGTGTAAGGTGACATTTTAACAATCTACACTAAGAATCCATCATTCTGTTCACTTTGGGATCTGACTTTGAGATGTTTCTGGATTCAACCTTGTCAGGCTGTCGGATCTGACAACCCAATTGGGGCAGAGTTTTCCTTTTCAAACTTTTCAAACAGTTGCCCTTGGTGTGTTTCACTTTGAGTTTCTCTTCAGTACTCTTCTGTCTGAAGCTCTGGTATTTCAGACTTTTCTGAGTTGCTAAACCTGATCACTGTTTATTTGTAGCGCTGGTTACATGTCTGAGACAATTAAAATTTTTCATGGTGTAGGGGTTATCTCTTGAGCTAATAATTAGTGATATTCCTAGTTATTGCAAAACCATGGGTTGGCAATCAGTGCCTTACACTTTCTTGTTATTTGCATCACATTAATGAATCACATATTTTTCTGAAACTCTGATGACACAGCAAGTGGTTGATGAAGAAAGTAAAGCCAGGGGAAGCCCCTAGGCTAGGGTTTGTCTGAAGCTCCAGAGCCTCATGGCTCTAAGAAGAAAGTAGTTTGGGCTGAGAGTGAGATGGTGGTAGTCCCGGGGGCTATTGTGAATAATTCAGAAAGCTTAATGGAGATCAGAACATTGCCTGCCACAAAGCTGCACAGAATATCTATAAGGTCAGTTTATTTTTGGCAGGAGTTGTAGCAACCTTGGTTATCTCATACTGCTCAGAAACACTGGCAGTAGTGTATGCCTTTGATGAATAATATATGAGAACATAAATGAATTAATACCTAATAAATGTTGTTTATTTTACAGACGTAACCTTTCAAAACAAGATAGAGTTATATTAGGTGGGGGTGGTCTTTGGTGATCGCAGAGTTGGGAAAAAGCCATTTTTTAAAAGTGTCTGCTTTTCCTAATCATTTTCCTTTTACCTGTTGTGATATCTCTGTTTTATCTTTTTTGTACCCGCCCATCTCTCTTTCCTATCTTGTCCTTTCTCCTGCCTCTCCTGTTGTATCAAGTTTCTTAACCATTGGAATACGGTAAAAGCCACCTGACAAACCTAGACATGAGTTGGTCAGTAAATCAAAAAAGTTAGTTAGGGACTTCCCTGGCAATCCAGTGGTTAAGACATCACCTTCCAGTGCAGGGGATGCGGGTTTGATCACTGGTCGGGGAGCTAAGATCCCACATGCCTTGGGGCCAAAAAAACCAAAACATAAAACAGAAACAATATTGTAACAAATTCAATAAAGATTTTAACGATGGTCCACATCAAAAAAAAAACTTTAAAAAAAAGTTAAAAAGAGTAGATTCCTCCAGTTGGCACAGACATAGACAAGTTGATCAATGGAAGGATAGAGTCCAGAAGTAAACCACACTTCCATATATGGGTTAATTTTTGACAAAGGTGTAAAAAGAATTCGATGAAGAGAGGATAATGTAGCAAATGGAGCTGGAAAATTTGATAACCACTTGTGAAAACCAAACCTGGATCCATACTCATACCTCATTAAAAAAAAATTAAAAGTGGATCATAGATCTAAATGTAAAATCTAAAAAAATGGATAAATTGAATTTTATTAAAATTAAGAGCTTCTCAAAAGACATTGTTAGGAAAATAAAAAGACAAGCCACAGACTGGAAGAAAAGGACTTGTATCCAGAAAATAATTAAAAACTCCCAAAATGTAGTAACAAAACAAATGACCCATTTTAAAAAAAGTGCAACATATTTGAACACTTTGCCAAAAAAATGAAGGTGACAAACACATGATTAGGTACTCACCATCATTAGTTATTAGGGAAATGCAAGTTAAAACCACAATGAAATACCACTACACACCCATTGGAATGACTTAAAGAATACCAATTTCTGGCAAAGATGTAAGCAAAGTAAGAAACACTCATACACTGCTGATGGAAAACAGTTCGGCAGTTTCTTAAAAAGTTAAACATAACTCAGCCATAGAAAGAAGCAAAATTGAGCTATTTGTAATGAGGTGGATGGACCTAGAGTCTGTCATACAGAGTGAAGTCAGAAAGAGAAAGACAAATAGTGTATGCTGACACATATATATGGAATTTAAGAGAAAAAAAAAATGTCCTGAAGAACCTAGGGGTAAGACAGGAATAAAGACACAGACCTACTAGAGAATGGACTTGAGGACACGGGGAGGGGGAAGGGTAAGCTGGGACGAAGTGAGAGAGTGGCGTGAACATATATACACTACCAAATGTAAAATAGATAGCTAGTGGGAAGCAGCCGCATAGCACAGGGCGATCAGCTCGGTGCTTTGTGACCACCTAGAGGGGTGGGATAGGGAGGGTGGGAGGAAGGGAGACGCAAGAGGGAAGAGATATGGGAACGTATGTATATGTATAACTGATTCACTTTGTTATAAAGCAGAAACTAACACACCATTGTAAAGCAATTATACTCCAATAAAGATGTAAAAAAAAAAAAAGTTAAACATATACCTATTTTGTGTCCCAGCTATTCCACTTCTCTGTATTTACCCAAGAGAGATGAAAGCATGTCCACAAAAGGACTTTTTTATGAATGTTTCTGGCAGCTTTATTTGTAATAGCCCCAAACAGAAACAACACAAATGTCTATCAACAGGAGAATGGATGAACAAAATATGGGATATCTGTACTGTAGAATACTACTCAGCAATAAAAGGGAACAAACTTGATACAAGCAAAAGGGATGAGTCACAAAATAATTACACTAAAGAGGAAGAAGCCGGGATGGGTGTGGGAAGTATATACTACATGATTCCATTTATGTGGAACTTTAGGAAAGGCAAATGAACCTGTATTGGCAGATCAATTTTGCCTGGGGATGGGCAGAGGAATATTAATGGGGGGGTGTAGAGAAAATGATTACAAAGGGGCATGAGGAAATTTGGGGGGTGACAAATGTGTTCATAATCTTGATTATGAGGATGGTTTCTTATATATATGTCAAAACTTACTGTATACTTCAAATATGTGTAGTTTATTACATTAATTATACCCCTCCATAAAGAAGTCCCACCCCCAATGACTTATGTACCATAAACATTTTATTTAAATCAGGAAGACACATTCATTGGACAGATTTGCTTCTTTTGTTAGTTTTCATGTGTGATTCCTGCACTTGTAGGGCCATGCTTCCTTTCTTGCAAAATCTCCTTTTGTGATGCATTATCTAAGAAACCCCCCATCTCGTTCTCTTCAAAATGGAATAAGAACTTAAAGACATATGAGAAACAGTGTAAATTTACCAACTCTCTAGACTTTGGGGATTTCTGTCCCCTAATCTTTTACTGTATTATCTCCTATGTTTAACTCAACAATGTTTCTGTGTGTGTATGATTTGTCCTATCGTTCCAAAGCATGCTACTGAGTTACTGAAATAGTATTTTCTTTATATAATTAGATGTCAGTGGTTTATGTACTATTTTTATTAAATTACATTATTGCAGTGCCAAGTGTCACTGGCATAAACAAGGTTGGGAACAAACATGACTAACTTTTGGTAAGCACACAGCTTTGCAGGGGGAAACTGTATGCAGACCCTGCCTAATAGAAGCTACCAGCCGCTAGCATCCACTGTACTGAAGGCATTCATCACCGTGCAGTTTTACAAAATGAATTGGAGTCAGTGCATTTGCTGGATTGGCTAAGGAAAAGTTGATTGAGGAAGATTCTACTGCTCAAGCATGCTAATGCTGACTTTCCTCAGCTGTAAGTATTAAGAGTCTCTGCCTGGGGATTGGGGTATTATTAAGGTTTAAGTGAAGTAATGTAAATAAAGTGCTTAGTGCAATAAAGTGCTTTAGCACTTATCCTGGCATGTAGTAAGTGCTAAAAATGTGCCTAATTTTGATCATGTGTGTTATTTCAGAAAACATCTTTATAACATTAGGGCAGGAAGGACCTTAGAGATTGACTCAATCCGTTTATTTTACAGATGAGGAAAGTGGCTGAACAACACACACGTTGGCAAGCAGGGCTGAAGGTCACGCGATCGCCAACAAGTTGATAATCTCAGGATGCCTCCCAGGAGGCTTCTTCCTAAGGGGCTTCTGAAAATCTAGAGAGTTCTTTAATACCAGGGGAGGAATTGCACACTTCATGTCAGACTCATAAAAGAGCTTCTTTTGAGAGCAGCCTTACTTGTTCAGAAGGCAGATCATCTTCAATAGCTGTGAACATCTTTTAAAAACATTTGCTGAATTCTACTTTTGAAGTGTCGGTATTCCTTCACACAGCTGAAATCTGTGGGTGTGTGAAGCGAGCTAAAACCAGGCCTCAGTGAGCCGCGAAGGGAGTCAGGAGGTTGTGGGACTAATAAACAGATGAAATCTGATTTAATAAGGTGGGTTAGAAATTTTATGAAACCCACGTTTGCTTTTTCCCATTTGGGTGTAGCTTCAAACTAAGACCTACGCCTTCTTGGGCTGGAAAATGATCCATTTTTTCCCCTTCATGGTGAAAACAAACCGGCCTACCAGTTGTGCTATAGGGATTGTATTTTTCATCTGAAGTTTGCCCATGGAGGCTGGCATCCACACTCCAGACTTGGTGCAGTGAACATCACTTGCAAATGCTAACACTTGGAATGTGACGGAAACAGATCATGGTCACCCTGTGCTGGCCAGGATGATGCCCTTCGGTACTGGTGTTTGCCTCTACTGGCCCGATGCAGCTTGAGGGATCCAAGTTGCAATGCACCTGCTGACATGCTGCAGGGTCGTTAACCCCTGACAGGCATCTGAACTCACTCAGCCGACCAGGGCCAGTAACCTGGCTTCGGAGGCAGGAAGCCTGGGTTTAAATTGTGCCTCTCACACACTCAGGCCCATCACTTAACCTTTGGAATCGTGCTTTCTGTTACAACAGGAAAACGTAAATACCAACTTTCTAACATTCTTAGAGTGAGGTTTAATGAATTAATAGCTTCATGAATTTATAAACTCTAATGAGAAATAGACACAAGAGGTTATTAAAGTGAGCAAGTCAGTAATGACTCCATTTGCTTCTACTTTAAAAAAATATGAAATGAGAACACTCCCTAACACCACACACAAAAATAAACTCAAAATGGATTAAAGACCTAAATATAAGGCCAGACACTATAAAACTCTTAGAGGAAAACATAGGCAGGACACTCTATGACATAAATCACAGCAAGATTCTTTTCGACCCACCTCCTAGAGAAATGGAAATAAAAACAAATGGGACCTAATGAAACCTGAAAGCTTTTGCACAGCAAAGGAAACCATAAGCAAGATGAAGACAACCCTCAGAATGGGAGAAAATATTTGTAAATGAAGCAACTGACAAAGGATTAATCTCCAAAATATACAAGCAGCTCATGCAGCTCAATATCAAAAAAACAAACAACCCAATCCAAAAATGGGCAGAAGACCTAAATAGACATCTCTCCAAAGGTATACAGATTGCCAACAAACACATGAAAGAATGCTCAACATCACTAATCATTAGAGAAATGCAAATCAAAACTACAGTGAGGTATCACTTTACACCAGTCAGAATGGCCATCATCAAAAAATCTACAAACAATAAATGCTGGAGAGGGTGTGGAGAAAAGGGAACCCTCTTGCACTGTTGGCGGGAATGTAAGTTGATACAGCCACTATGGAGGTTCCTTAAAAAACTAAAAATAGAACTACCATATGACCCAGCAATCCCACTACTGGGCATACACCCTGACAAAATCATCATTCAAAAAGAGTCATGTACCACAGTGTTCTTTGTAGCTCTATTTACAATAACCAGGACATGGAAGCAACCTAAGTGTTCATCGACAGATGACTGGATAAAGAAGACGTGGCGCATATATACAATGGAATATTACTCAGCCATTAAAAGAAACGAGATTGCGTTATTTGTAGTAAGGTGGATGGACCTAGAGTCTGTCATACAGAGTGACGTAAGTCAGAAAGTGAAAAAAAAAATTTATGCTAACACATATGTATGGGATCCAAAAAAAAAAAGATGGTTATGAAGAACCTAGGGACAGGACAGGAATAAAGACACAGATGTAGAGAATGGACTTGAGGACATGGGGAGGGGGAAGGGTAAGCTGGGACAAAGTGAGAGAGTGGCACGGACTTATATATACTACCAAATGTAAAATAGATAGCTAGTGGGAAGCAGCCACATAACACAGGGAGATCAGCTCAGTGCTTTGTGTCCACCTAGAGGGGTGGGATAGAGAGGGTGGGTGGGAGATGCAAGAGGGAGGAGATATGGATATATGTGTATACGTATAGCTGATTCACTTTGTTATAAAGCAGAAACTAACACACCATTGTAAAGCAATTATACTCCAATAAAGATGTTAAAAAAAAAAAGCATCTGGGACTTTTCTGGTTGTCCAGTGGTTATGACTCCATGCTTTCACTTCAGGGGTGCAGGTTTGATCCCTGGTCAGGGAACTAAGATCTTGGATGCCGCATGGCAAAAAAAAAAAAAAAAAAAGCATCTATCCCTGCCTTTAACTTTTGGTGTTAAACATCTGTGACTTTCTCACTAAAATAAATCTTTCACATGTCATTCTTGACATGCTAAATGCTAGTCAATTCAGCATTTATTGAGCACATACTATGTGCAGGAGTAGGAGCCAAAAGGAGTCATGATTATTTGTTCAGAAGGCTGATCACCTTCAATAGCTGTGAACATCTTTTGAAAACTCTGCTGAATTCTACTTTTGAAGTGGTGGTATTCCGTGAGAGGTGACA
Source organism: Phocoena phocoena (assembly GCF_963924675.1). NCBI lineage: Eukaryota > Metazoa > Chordata > Mammalia > Artiodactyla > Phocoenidae > Phocoena > Phocoena phocoena. The sequence continues at coordinate 24,617,364 of NC_089230.1, read as the reverse complement.
AGACTCCTCGAGGTATGTACAACTAAAATACTTCTTGCTCAAAATTACTGTGTTCATCTGTGATTACCCTGACACCGAAATGAAATTGTAAATGTAGATCCTTTTTAAAATAATGAATTGAAGTTCTAACAAAGCGTTTGACTTACAAGGTTTGTGTTTTTCAATTAATAAGAATTTTATTAGATTGAAAACATTCTGAAAGAGAAATTTCACTCCTGGCATGTCTCTCGTTTACATTTTTGTCAGGTTTATTAATGCATATGTAGCATTTTGTGTGCAGGGAAGCAAGAGCTTTTTGAAGAATTGTGTTGGAATCGCAGTCATGTTCCAGATGTCTTTAATCTGGTGTCTGTGTAGGCGGGATATAGGCTCTGGTTCTTATTCTTTTGAAATTGGGATTTTAACTTTAAGCATTTATATGATGCTTAGTGTAAGAAGTACTAATGTTTTATTATAGCTTTCGAGGTAAAAACATTGCAAAGGAGGTGACAGGCATATTGTTTCTGTTGCTAAAAAGTTTATGATTCTCTTAAAGCTGATGTGCATATTTGGATTTGCACTAGTTCAAAGTTTTAAGAAAATATCTCTAGCAAATCATCTAAGCTATGGAAGAAAGTGTATTCAAAATTGCTAAAATTCAAAAGAGATGATTTTATCTAAGAAGAATGATGTTTAGGATAGTCAAGTTGAAGTTTTTTCTTTTAGAACTTCTATTTTGAGATTGGAACAAGTACTTTGGTACTACTAGTTTTCTTGGTTTACATATAATTTTAGTTAACAAGATACTAATTATGAATGTAAAGATTTCTAAATTTATCATTAAACCCCAAAGAAAGAAAATCAGAAATGTCTTGAAGTAAATGGTCTGCTTGTGAAGATGTGCTCATTTTGAAAATATACACTTCCAGGTCAGATTTCTAATGTGGGCCAAGGAAGTAGGCTTTCAACTCTTCAAAAACAATACTGTCTCTGCAGCTGTCAGGGGGTGCAGGAGCAGGGAGGGCAGAGCCAGATGAAAACAGAGCTTTATACGATTGCAGTGTCAGCATTTAGCAATGATGCTCTTATTGTTATGAAGTTGCCCAGATGTGGGGTACAGAGATGATGCTAGACTGTTGTGCTCTGGAAACCATGTGATAGGATTCCAGGCAGATACCACTCTGATTATGCCCTGAGGGCCGGCCCTCTGTTTTCAACATCTTGTATTCATAATGCCCAGGACAGAGCCTTACCCATCAACTAAATGAACAGTTGAATGTACTAGCAGCTCTGCATGCCAGAGACACGAAAGAGCTAGTTGTGGGAGAATTCAAAGAGTTTTTCTTTTCACATGTTATACCATAGCATACAGTATCCTGTGTTCCCTGGTTTTGTGTTTGTGATGCCTGCTCCTTTGGGGATTCCTTTTAGAAAATCAAATATCAAAATATTAAAAGGAAAGAAATACCTAGGTCATAAGAACTGACATTTATTCTGGGGCATTGGTAAAAAGTCACTTCATCTCTCACATATTTAGAAGAAAGGTGATCATGTTTATGATTGTTTAAGTGGTTACGATTAAAAACTCAGAATTAGAGAATGTCAGAAATAGAAGTCACCTTAAAAATCCTCTTTGTCAATCCGCCTCCTATAGAAAGGGAAACAGATACAAGCATCACTTAGAATCGAGGGCTTCAGAGCCATCCCATCCTGTCCAGTGGCCAAGAGCCACAAGTGGCCATTCTAATTAAATTTTAAAATAAAAATCCCCTTCCCAAGTTGCGCTATTTTAAGTTCTCCATAGCCATGTGTGGCTAGTCACTATCATGCTGGGCTGGGCCAATTATAAAACTTGTGCCTCATTGGAGAAAGTTCTGTTGGACCTTGCTGGACTAGACTTTTTCAACACAACTCTTTTCTCTCTACCATGAAAAACCTTAATGTACAGGTTCCTGATGATTGGCCCCAGCACTGGGTCATATATTTCAATAAAGAATTTAAGATTGGAAACCTTGTGTGAAATGATTCTGTTACTTATTATGCATTTTTGGTTCTCCTAGGAGGGAGGTGTACCCGGGAGCCGCATGGAGTGTGTGTGGTTCAGACATCAACAGTCTTGAATGAGCAGTCACAGAGCATGTTCCCCAGACAGAATGGAAACTGGCTGTTGGCCCTTGCCTGCCTCACGTGAAACACCAAGTTTAATTTCAGGTCTGTGTCATGTGAAAGTAACTTCCTAATGCTGGTGTTCTTATTTAGCAAGTCTGCTTAACTAAGCCTCTTCTACGAGTAGCTAAACGTACACGTAATTCAGTTTTCTTTTTAATTTTTAATTAATTAACTAATTAAATTTTGGCTGCGTTGGGTCTTGGTTGCTGCGCACAGGCTTTCTCTAGTTGAGAGCGGGGGCGGGGGGGGTACTCTTCGTTGCTGTGTGCGGGCTTCTCATTGCAGTGGCTTCTCTTGTTGTGGAGCACAGGCTCTAGGCACCCAGGCTTCAGTAGTTGTGGCACACAGGCTTAGTTGCTTTGTGACATGTGGGATCCTCCCGGACCAGGGCTCCAACCCGTGTCCCTTGCATCGGCAGGTGAATTCTTAACCGCTGCACCACCAGGGAAGTCCCCGTAATTCAGTTTTTAATAATCTATCATTAATGGCTTTTTTTTTGAATTGATAATATCTTATGAACCTTCATAAGACTTAATCCAAGATGAGTTTTCTTTGTTGAGTGGTTCTGATAGATCGCAGTACTAATTGGATTATCCTGAGTAACAGTGAAATAAGTGGAGGCTGAATCCTGGTTTTTACTCCTGGTTTATTTATTCAACTAATTAACATTTGGGGACTCCTTTAAAGTCACAGGTCTTGTAGATATACTTGATTACTTAATGTCAGCTGAGGGATGTAAACTAAGGACATTGAGGGAAATAAAACTTGGAGTATAGTTTTAGCTCAGAAAGCTCTTTACAGCTATTAATCAAACATCACCTTTACGAAGCCTACCCTGACCACCCTATTTAAACAGCAATCCTCTGGCATCCCTCATTTCCCTTTTCCTGCACTACTTTTTAATAGCAGTCATCACCTTCTGTCTTATTTATTATGCTTATTGTTTATTGTGTGTGTCTCTAATAAAATCTAAGCCCCTTAAGGGCATGTCTTTTTCTGGGGTGGGTGTGGGTGTCTGTTTCACTGGTATATGCCAAATGTCTAGAATAGTGCTTTGTCACAGAGTAGGTGCTCTGAGTAGTTATTGAATGAATGAATAAATAGGTGACCAGGATCACAAAGAGTGATGTTTTCATTTGATCACTCCATTAAGACTATTGCGAAGTTCATCAGTGACCTCCATATGTTAAAGCTAGTGGTCATTTCTCAGTCCTCACCGTACTTAAATTATGAGCATTTAATACAGCGATCACTCCCTTTGTCAGGGCACCATGCCACAGGTTCCAGTTTTTCCTCTTACCTTACTGGCTAGCTTCCTCTCAATCCTTCCCCACCTGGCTCTTTTCATCTCCCCACTCACTTAACCGTGAAGTACCCAGTGGTCACTCTTTGATCCTCTTCTTTGTTCTATCTATACTCATGGTCTCATCCTGTCTCCTGACTTTAAATGCTAACCATATAGTGAGGATACCTACATTACATATCTAGCCTAGACTTCTTCCCTTAACTCTAGGCTGCATTAGTTCAAAAACAAATGAACCCCACATTTCAGTGGCTTTTACACTGACACACATTATTTCTTGCTCATGGGTTTGTAGTTCAGCTGCATCTCAGCTCCAGGCTATAGGTTGGGTTCAGATTTTTCCCTTGTTCCATAGATGGATCTTCTCTGTCTTCTCATTCTAGGTACCAGTCTGAAGGCACCACCTCTGTCTGGTCTGGTCTATTCTCTTGTAGCAGAGAGCAGGAATGAAAGGGTAGGTGGGGATTTTTGATGGCCAAGACCAAAGTCAATAAAATAGGGAAGTATACTCCATCAGCTGAAAGGGAGAGAATGATGTCGAACAATACAATCTAGCAGAATTGTCTATTAGACATTTCAGGCTTCACATGTCCCACACCGAGTTTCTGATCTTTCCCTCCAAAACTGCTCCTCCCATATCCCTCTCCGTTTTAGTTACTGGCAACTCCAATTGCTTAGACCAAGATCCTTGGGATCATGCTGGACTCTTCTTTTGCATATTCTATATCCAATATTTTAGAAAGTACTGTCAACTCAGCCATTGAAATATATTTGGAATCCAAACACTTCACACAGCCCAGTGCTGCTCCTTGGTCATTGTCAATGTCACTGTCAAGAGACAAAGTCATTGTTTCTTGCTCAGCTCGTTGCAGTAGCCCTCCAGTCCCTCTTACTGCTTCTGCCTTGCCCTCTCAGTGAATTTTCAGCATAACAGTCCCACCTGAAACTGTGTAATGCTTCCGCCTTTCTCTTAGAGTAAAAGTCAAAATTCTTAGACTGGCCAATAAGAAACTACATGGTCTGGCCCCCAGTTACTTCTCTAGTGCATATGTTACCACGCCTTCCCTTGTTTACTTTGTTTCAGTGATGTTTCCTTGCTATTTCTCTAACTTACCAATGTGTTTCCATTTGCATTAGTTTTCCATCACTGATATAACAAATGACCACAAACTTAGCATCTTCAAACAACATAAATTTATTAGCTTACGGTTCTGTAGGTCTGAAGCCTGACACAGGTTTCGCTGGGCTAAAATCAAGGTGTTGCCTGGGCTGCATTCTTTTCTGGGGGCTCCAGAGGAGGATCTGTTTCCTTGCCCTTCCAGCTTCTAGAGGCTGTCCACATTCCTTGGCTCAAGGCCCCCTCCCTCCATTTTCAAAGTCCACAATGGTGAGTTGAGTCCTCCTAATATTGCATCATTCCAACATCATTTTCTACCTCCCTCTTCCACTTTTAAGAACCTTTGTGAGTACATTGGGCCCACCCAATAATTCAGAATAATTTCCCTACTTTAAGGTCAGCTGGTTAGCAACACTGCTTCCGTCTGCATTACTCAGCACCCAGTTCTACAAGGGTTAAGTCATAACCAGCTGCAGTTACTGACTGACAAGGCACCCTGAGAAGAAGTTAAGATGATGACAGGATGAGGCCCTCTGTGCTTTGGACAAGAAGCCCCCTTAGGCAGTTAGATGCATATCTCAGGAAGAATTTGAATGAACCCAGATTCTTGCATCTTCCCATACATAGAAAAGCACTAAAATCATTAACTTGAGATATTGGTTCTTTGTGATTAGCAGTAGTAGCCTTTTACCAAGATGTATGCTTGACTGAACTATTCCCTTGCCAAAAATCATGTATAAACTGGCTTCTCTCTCGCCTCTTCAGAGCAGTTCCCTCAGAGCTACTGAAAGGCTGTCTCCTGGGCTATACTCCTCAGCAACTCTTACAACTCTTACAACTCTTATGTTGTGTGTTTTTCTTTAAGTTGACAACTGGAATGATCACGAGGAGACATCTGTCAAAAATAAATGTAAAGTGTGTGCAGGGGTTCCAAAAGCCAGCTACATGTTATGATGGGGATGACATACTTATTGGGAACATTTGACTCAACATGGATTAGGATGTGATGCAGAAATGTGGAATCTAGAACTACACTCTCCACAAGGTATCCATTTAACAAACCGGGCTGTGCAAAATAAAATTAGTTAAATAAAATAAAACACAAATTTTCGTTCTTTGGTTTCAGTAACCACATTTCAAGCACCTGCTAGCCCAGGGAGGCTGGTAGTTACTGAGTGAGACGGTGCAGCTGTAGAACATTTCTGTCATTGCAGAAAGTTGTGTTGGATGGTGCTAGTCTAGAGTCCAGGCAGTGGTCACGTCTTTCTACCATGCACTGGTCCTACCACATCAAGGATATGGTTATGCTGGGTCTGAGTAACACATTTCAGAGGGACATAGACCAAATAGAGCATTTGAGATTAGAGGGCCCGGAAAATGAGAGAAATGAAAATCATGCCCTACGAGGCACGTTGAAGGACCTGGGTAATTAGCTAGGAGAAGGGACAGTACCTCCTCTATGCTGAACGTCAAGGCTAACACGAGGAAGAGGAAGGAGTTGCCCTCATGGCCCAAGGGGTAAACCAAAGACTAAATTAGTGGACGTTAGAGGAAGCAGGAATCATTATGCTATGCAAACTCAATAATTTAGAGGGGTTCTGGAGTCAGACAGCCTGTGTTCAAATCCTGCACTGAATCTTCCTTTTTGGATGAATTTGGGCAGGTTATGTAACCTCTCTAAGCTCCATTTCTCTCATCTGTAGGACAGGACCATATTAGTATCTTCCTCACTGCTTTATTGAGGAGAATAAAAAATATTATATATACAAAATTGAATAACAAGTTAACTAGTATTATTATGTCATATTCTGGCTGATATAAGGAAGTTCATCTAAACACTGAATGAGCTGCTCTGGGGTTATAAGTTCCCTTCGCTGGAGATGTTTATTGTGATGACAGTTGTTGGGCAGGGAGTATGGAGGGCACTGAAGCTCTGAGTAAGAGGCTGAGTTGGAGTATTAAGTTTCCTTCCTGTATAAGCATGTACGGTTATTTTGTTTTGTTTCGTTTTCTGTCTATTTTCACCAAGGCTGTCCCCAAGTCTTGAGCATTTTTGACTCTGTCAGGTGACAGTTCATACTTTCTTGCTGACCTTGAGGGATGGAGCAGGAGGGAGAGGAAGGGAGGGAAGGAGGATGAATGAAGGCTGAGCCTCAGCCTCTGGGTCCTGCCCAGTACCCACCAGTCGGCACTCCTCAAAAAGAGACTAGAGAAGCATAAGGCCAATCCTCAGACCAGTGCAGGTATTCTGGAAAAGACGAGGGCCAGAGCAGCCTTAGGGTTCTGTGGCAGGTTCTGAGAGAAGTCCAGAGTGGTGTATGCCTGTCCTCCCAGCAGCTCACCTAATGGCTAACTGTGGATTTGTAGTAGCTGATAGTTGCTGTAAGTGCCCTGTCTAAACTGAATTGTAGGAATAAGGCATATAAGAAATTTTATCAGGTCAGCAGTCAAAATGATCGGATGGAAACATTTTCAAAACTACTTTGCACAGAACCTTGCAAAAAGAAGGGGGTTGGGATGGATGGAAAACATGATGAATGAATCTTTATGGGTAAAAATAGGAGCGAACATAAATATTTAATACCTAATACTCAAGTTATTGCTCACCTGGACTGTATTCAAAAGTAAAATCATAGTATAATACCAGAAACTTTAGCAGGGCCTCAGATACAATTCTCACACTAGTAGCTTAAGAAATTTTAGTTTGTGAATGTTCATTTCTCCCTTAAGTCTATGTATCTTGTGTCCAACAGGGCACTCCTTTGTCCATTTCCTATCATTTGCATTTACCTGGTCTCCTCCCAGTGGAGGAGGCTCACCCGTACAGCTTATTAGAATATGCCTGGATGATGGCTGTGCCTCGTGGCTAAAACACCAGGATCTCTCTGTAGGGAAGGGGCCCCCCGGGGTGTTCAGGTTCTGCTGCCCAGCTGCAAAAGTGTGACCGCATCACTGTGTGTTGGGGTCTTGATTTAATAGGGTGTTTACTTACTAACTAGCCTAATGTCTGTCTGTCTGTCTGTATTTTAAGATTTCCTGATGTCATTAGGCACTAAAAACGTTTAAAAATGTATTTTACTAATCATTGTCAGAAATGTGCTATTAGCACATGTAGAGGAGTTTGTGAATACAGGGAAAGGATTTAGCACTTTGAGAGTTTTCCTGGCAAGATTTTCTGAAAGGCAGGCCAAGAGGATGCTTAGGGCATCTGCAAAACAGCTATTTTGAGAACAAAATTCCAAATATTTTATTTGTTAATTGGTAACTCAAAAAACAAACCAAACCAAACCAAAAAAGAAGTCATCATGACTTTTTTTTTTTTTCATCATGACTTCTTAATCTAAGTTTAGTGACGGGGGGTTATTTAGAACACAGGGAAAGATGGGAAACCTGGATTCCCCCCAGTTCCATACTTTGAGATATACTCTGTGGAGTGAATTGTGGCTGGGTTCCTCTAGTGGGTTTGCCAGTTGTGGAGTACAGATACAGCTTTATCATCTTTCTGTTGTTGGTCTAGTGTAGATCATTCATCCTTCTGTCCCTAGTGCCTCACCCAGCATCTGGTTCAGGGTGAGTCCTTAATAACTGTGGTCTATGTCAAACTCTGCCCTGGCTGGCTTGCCCACGGCTCACTTAAGTGGAATACAGCCTGGATCCCAACTGTAGTTTAGTTTCGTTTGTTCAGAGCAAAATAAACTTTCTTGAGACTTTTTCAGCCTAACCATGGTAAACAATCTCTAACTCTGGCAGAAGACAAGGCCACCTTAACCTCTGTATAAAGGTGGTTCAGGCCCGTGGCTGGGTGACGGGCCGACCGGGCTAGCCGCGACGCCGGCTACATCTGCAGTGTTCAGTAGGTGGCGCTCGTGCTCTCTTTGTGCCGGAGCCGGCGGCAGCCAGCGCGGAGGCCGTGGGTTTGGTCCAGAAGGTCAACTCAAAGCAGCTCCTTGGGCAAGCAGCTGCACAAACCCATGATCGGCGCGGTGGCAGCCGCTTCTGACTGTCCCTGCTCGCAGGCTGGTTCAAAGTAAAGGCCTCTGGAATCTGTGAGGCTGGAGACAAGAAGCAAAGCCACTGTCTAAAATAAGCAGGTTAGGAGTCCGCTCTCTGGTTCCCTGTAGGAGAGTCCGAGAGCGGCTTGGAGGCTGAGACCAGGCTGCAGGGAGGCTCTTCCCTCCTGTAACTCTGTTCTGGAAAATCTCATCAATGTGGCCAACTCTCTAAAGTCCTGTCTTGGAACCAAATTAGTGAAAATCAAGAGCATCTTGAACCAGTGACAATTATATTTTTTATACTTATGTGCTGGCTTCTGGTCAGTCTTAATTTCTAACATTCTGTCTTATTGCTAATATAAGAGCATTAGCCCTTCTCAGACAGTGCCTCCCTCTATTTGGGGTATAGAAAATGTGGTCACCATAATTATCCTCCATTTTCTGACAGCTGAGTCTCAAGCAATGTTACGGACTGAATGTTTGTGTTCCCCCCAAGTTCCTTTGTTGAAATCCTAATCCCCAATGTGATGGTATTTACAGGTGGTGCCCTTGAGAGGTGATTAGGTCGTAAGGGTGGAGCCCTCATGAATGGGATTAATGCCCTTGGAAAAGAGGCTCCAGAGAGCTTTCTCACCCCTTCCACCAGGTGAGGACACAGTGAGAAGATGGCCATCTATCAACCAGGAAGCAGGCTCTCACCAGACACTGAATCTGGTGGCACCTTGATCTTGGGCTTCCCAGCCTCCAGAACTGTGAGAAATAAATTTATATTGTGTATAAGCCACTCAATCTAAGGTATTTTGCTATAGTTGCCTGAATGAACTAAGACAACTGTATTCTATGTCAAACTCTGCAGTTGCTGGCTTGCCCCCTCTTCCTATCTAATTCAAACTTAAACTCTTATACAAGACGATGGGAAACCATCAGCCATTGGGATTTGGTGTTTGCTAGTCTCAGTTTATGGGATGAATACCTGCCATGTTAGCAAATCCTTGTCCACATTGAAGAGAGAGGCAGTAGCTGTCTTTTTAAAATTTGAATGGATACAAAGCAACTTCTCAGAGAGATGAATCCACTTGTGGATCATCTCCTTTGTGTCTGACAAATGCCTGGTAAATATGCTGCCACCACTTCTCTCTAGGGTAGGCATTATTAATTTATCATGGCACACTTTCCTGCTGGACCAGTTGTGGCCTCAGGTGCTTTGGCACATGGGAAAAAACTTATTTGTCTGGTTTCAACTATGGTTGATCTTTAATATTTTCATTGTATTAGATAATAATAAAGGTCAAAATATTAGCTGAAACAAAAAAACAGATCCCTTAGAGTTGGTTCTTTAAAGAAACAGAAACTCTAAGGAAAGCCATAGGGCATCATTTAATTTTAGAGCTCAAAGGAAGTATGATGAATTTCCAGAATCTCAAGATGATGAAGTTGATGCTCAAAAGACAAGCTGGGTGAGAATTCTGCTTCTGGTGAGGGTGGAATGACTTGTTGCAGGGTAACCTTCCCTCCAAGAACAACTAGCAAAGATGGAGAAAATGTATAGAATACCTGTGTGAAGGCACTGGAGTGCTACTCAGACAGCAAAAATTTGAAGGGACAAGGCCCTTAAGAAAAAGAAAAAAAGAAATGAAGTGACATTCGGACTGGTTTTCTCCCTCAAGGCACTTGCAAATATCCAAGCTGTGGCTTAGAGGTTGAGAAGCTAAGCTATGCTTCCAATAGTTTTATGGGGCACGAAGAGCAAAAATTGGTGTTTAGGGACAGCCAGTGATCTAGGGTCTTGGCACCAGTCAGGTTTTAGGTTGGGACCCTCAAATTACTATACCATAGGAAATAGAATACTCTTTAAAAAAAGTCAGAAGCCTAACTTCAAATCACTTCAATTTATGATTGGGTCAGATAATCTGCTCCAAGTTAACTGCCTGTTGGAAGCAAAAATAAACTCCCTTCAGGAAGATAATGCAATCTAGAGCTTTAAATTATCTCAAAAATTTTTAATAGAAAATGACCTGCATTCAGACAAAAATTATCTAGTATACCTCAAGGGAAAATTACTGAAAACTGAGTGGGGAAACACTCAAGAGATTTGAATATTGCAATTATCAGGCATGGAGGTTAAAATAATTGTGATTAGTATGTTCAAGAATTGAAATGATGAGATAGAAATTGCACTGGAAACTATAAGGAATCAGATGGAATATCTAAACTTGAAAGTTAATATCTAAAATTAAGATTTCAATGGATTCGTTTCACAATGGCTTAGATATAGTTGAAGAGAGAGAATATAAACTGAAAGATGAATCAGGGGAAGGCAGAAAAGGATTAGATGGAGTTAAACTGGACTAAGGCCCTGCTTTGGCCAGAAAGTGGTAAATTTAATACTATTTATTAGTCTTTAATAGTCAGAGATGAATGCTGAAATCTCTATGGTAACCACTAAATACATAATGCAATATTGTATAATTAAAAATAGTCAGGTAAAGAGGGAGAAATGGGATAATAAAAATAAGAAAAATTCATAGTCTGAAGGAAGACACAAGAAGAAAGGGAAAAAAGAAACATAAAGCAGAAAGAACACATTTAAAACAAATAGCAAGATGGTGAGTTTGATTTTATATATATCACTTATTGTATGTAAATAAATAAAAATTCTAATTAAAAGAGAAAAAATGTCAGAATGAATAAAACAAATAAACAAACAAAAAACTAAATCAAAACAAAACCCAGCTCTATATTGTACACAAGTGCATGTTGCAAAGTATAAGAATCCAGGAAAGTTGAAAGTAAAAGGATGGAAAATGACATAGCATGTAAATATTAACCAAAAGAAGCTCATTTACCTGTACATATATCAGATAAAGTAGACTTTAAGGCAACAAGTGTTAATAAAGATAAAAAGGGACATTTCATAATAAGAAAATGGTCATTCCAACATAAGAATATCACAATTGTAAATTTATATACACCTGGTGATGTATAAGGTAATGCTTGGTAGAACAAAACAGAGAAATATGAAAATCTGCAATTATAGTAGGAGATTTTAACATACCTCTCTCAGTAACTGATAGAACCAGTGACCAAAAATCAATCGATCAGTCAACCAGGATAAAGAAGATTTGAACAACATGATTAACAAAATTGACCAAACTGGGACTTCCCTGGTGGCACAGTGGTTAAGAATCTGCCTGCCAATGCAGGGGACACAGGTTCGAGCCCTGGTCTGGGAAGATTCCATATGCCATGGAGCAACTAAGCCTGTGTGCCACAACTACTGAGCCTGTGCTCTACAGCCTGCTAGCCACAACTACTGAGCCTGCATGCCACAACTACTGAAGCCCACGCACCTAGAGCCCGTGCTCCCCAACAAGAGAAGCCAACTCAATGAGAAGCCTGCGCACTGCAACGAAGAGTAGCCCCCGCTCGCCACAACTAGAGAAAGCCTGTGTGCAGCAATGAAGATCCAATGCAGCCAAAAATAAATAAATTAATTGATTAATTTTAAAAAAATTGACCAAACTGTTGTATACCGAATATATAGAACATTGCACTCAACAACTACACACAGAACATTTACCAAAAATTGACCTATGCTGAGCTATAAAGAATTTCAACAAATTTCAAATGAATTAAATCCTACAGAATATGGTTTATGACCATAACAGTATTAAACTATTAATTAAAAGCTTAAGAAAAGATAAATAGAAAATTTTCTGTTTAGAAATGAATCAATATACCTTTAAACATATGTCAAAGAAAAACTAGTGAAAATTAGAAAATATGTTGAATGATAATCCATATAGTAGATCAAAACTTGTGGAATGCAGTTAAAGATATTCTTAAGTAATCTTTAACTCATATGTTCATATGTTAGAAAAGAAGAAAGGAAGAAAGTAATCTAAACATCTATCTCAAGAAGTTAGAAAAAACAGCAAATGAAACATCAAGAAATTAACACAAATTAATGAAACAAAACAAAATGTGCAATTAAAAAAGATAAAATAGATGAAACAAAAAGCCAGTAGTTGGTTCTGTGAACAATATAATTGATAACCCTCTTATAAGACTTATAAAAGACATAGGGAGAAGGCATAAATTACCCGTATCACAAGTGAAAAATACTACAGATATTACAAAATTTTTTAAAAATTTAAGAGGATATCATGAATAATTTGTGGCAATAAATTTGAATATTTAGGTGCAATGGATTAATTTCTTGAAAATATGGCATTCAGTAACTGATAGAAACAATGGGAAAATTTATTAAAGAAAATTAAATCCATAATTTAAATCCTTTTCACAAAAAATTCCAGACCCAGATAACTTAACCCAAGAATTCTAATATTTAAAGATAGAAGAACACTTAACATACACAAACTCTCCTTAAGAATAGACAAATAAGGAACACTCCCCAGCTCATAATGACAAGGACATTATAAGAAGAGAAGGTTAAAGCAATCTCTCTCATGAACATAGATGCAAACATCCTAAACAAAACATTAGCAAACCGAATCTACTAATGTAAAAAGGATATTACTTCATGACGGAGTTCAATTTATTCCAAAAATGTAAATTTAGCCAAACATTTGAAAATCAATCACTGTAATCTATCACATTAACAGAAGAAAACAAGAAAAATCATGATTGAAGATACAGAAAAAACATTTTATAAAATTCACATCTATTTACAATAAATATTCATAGCAAACTTGAAATAGAAGGGATCATACTTAATCTTATAGAAAATGTCTACAGAAGTCATAACAGCAAACATCCTATTTAATAGTGAAATATGTGTTCCCTTGAGATCAGAAACTAAAGAAAGAAGACTGCTATCACCAGACATATTCAAATTCTATCAGAGGTCCTTACCAGTACAATAACTTAAGAAAAATGAATAAAAGGTGTAATGAATGGAAAGTGAGAAATAAATGACATTATTTGTAGATAACATTATTATGTGCTCAGAAGATCCAAAAGCATCTAAAAATGGCCTATTAGAATTAGCTAGTGAATTTGATAACCTTGCTAGCTGCAAGGTCAATATGTAAAAAAAATTATATTTCTATGTAAAATCAACAAACAATTAGAAAGTAAAATTTGTCTAAGTCGTTTTCAATATCATCAGAAAACACAAAACACCTAGAATTAAACCTAATGAAAAATGAGCAAAAACACCCCCAAAATGATAAATTGTTATTGGAAAATATTTAAAGAAAACTGAAATAAATGGAAATACTTACTACATTCATGGACGGGAAAACTCAATATTGTAAAAGTATAAATTCTCCCCAAATTGATTTATAGATTAAATCCAATCCCTATGAAAAATCCCTGTGTGTGTATGTGTATATACATGTGTGTGTAAATTGATAAGCTGATTCTAAATTACACATGGAAATAAAAGGCTAAGAATAGCCAATACTACCTTGAAGAACAACAAAGTAGGAAGACGTAGATTATCAGCTATAAATACTTATTATAAAGCTACGGTAATTAAAACAATGTGGTGTTCATGCAAGCATGAACAAATCAATCGGTGGAACAGAAGTCTAGAAAAAGACCCACCCACATATGGACTTTCAATTTATGACTAAGATAGCACTAGAGCAATGGAGAAAAATATTTTGCTTAAATAAGTGGTGCTTGATGAATGGCCTATCTATGTAGAAAAAAATTGATCTGCCCCCTGTGTCAATATTTATTCAAAAATTCATTCTGGGTAGACTGGTAATTCTGGTAAACACCAGAGCTTCTGTAAGATAATGTGAGAGAATATCTTCATTATTTTGGGGTTGACAAAGGTTTCTTAAAGAGGACACACTTGTACTTGTCAAAAGGTAAAATATTGATAAATTGAACAACATTAAAATCGAGAAATTCTGTTTATCAAAATATATCATTAAAAGAATAAAAATTCACAGAGCCACAGAATAGGAGAATTGATTTGCAATTACAGTTATTAATAAAGCATTTCTTTCCAGAAATATGAGAATGTTACAAATGAACAAGAAAAAGACAGATGACCCAACGGGAAAAAAAGGGAAAAAAATCATGCATGTCCAAAAAGAGGATCCATCCACTTGGCCAGTAACTATAAGAAAAGATGTTCAACCTCATTAGTCATCCAGGAAAGGCAAATTAAAATGACAATCAGATACTGTTACACACACCCAAATGGCTAAAATTAAACTGCCTGATGATACCAAGAGGAGGACATAGAGCAACAGCAGCTCTCATACACTGGTTGTTGAAATAATTGGTACAATCTCTTTGGAAAACGATTTGGTAGTATCTCCTATGGCTGAAGAGGCACATGCCATATAACCCAACAATTCCTCTCCTAAGTATATAGTTAGGAAATGTCACAGCAAAGTTATTTGTAGCAGCCAATAATTGGAAACAATTTAAATGTCAGCCAGCATTAGAATGGATAAATAACTCGTGGAATAGTCATATAATAGATTACTGTATGGCAGTGAAAATGAATGAACTACTCCTACAATCATGGATGTGTAACATGGATAATCTCACATGTATAGTTTCGATCACAGAAGAAGACACAGAAGAATACTTTTATAAAGTAAAAAACCCAAACAACAACAACAGCATACATACACATATATACACAAAGAAGTAAAACAAATCCCTGTTGCTGTACATCAGGAAGGTCGCTCCCTCTGGAGGTGTGGAGGTGAGGGAACTTCTAGGACACTCGGCTATGTTTTATTTCTTGACCTGGGTGGTAGTTTACACGAAAGAATTCTCATTGTACTAATTCAGTATTTTTGCAATAAACAGATTTTAAAGATATGTTGAGAAATTAAAGAGAAAAATGAGATTTTAAAAACATTTTGATGTAAGTTCAATGATTATCATTGTAAACTCTTCTTTTTGGTGTGCCGCACTTCAATTATTTCAGCTTTCTCCTATCCTTCTTTCCCAGGGCTCTCTGAGTGCAGACGGGCAGCAGCCTGACTCACACCCTCTTAAACAAAAAGGGAAATGCTTGATCTGTAAAGGCCAACTGGATTCAGGGGCTCAAATATGGTTATCAGGATTATGTCTGTTCTCTCATCTTGCAACTCCACTCCCTTCCCCCCCCTTTTTTTTTTTGCGGTACGCGGGCCTCTCACTGTTGTGGCCTCTCCTGTTGCAGAGTACAGGCTCCGGACGCCCAGGCTCAGCGGCCATGGCTCACGGGCCCAGCCGCTCCGCGGCATGTGGGATCTTCGCGGACCTGGGCACGAACCTGCGTCCCCTGCATTGGCAGGCGGACTGTCAACCACTGCGCCACCAGGGAAGCCCCTCACTCCCTTCCTCTTGACACTGTTCTGCACGAAGACCATCTTCACGTGGTAGACAGAATTCCGGCAGAAAGAACCAAGAGGTAGATTTCTCTGGGCTCTTCTGGGTAAACTTAGGCGCACTGAATTCAAGGGGCTTCCGTACCCACAAACCCCAAGATAACATAAGAGTAAAAACAGTGTGGTTGCCATGAAGCAAATGCAACTTCATGACATGTCAAGTAGCCTCCCGCCCCTCTTTACAGCAGATTAAACCCCCTCCTCTGTGGAAATCCTGGAGCTGCTGCTGTCTGTGAACTAAATACCAAATGGAGTGTGATGCTGCTTCAGGCTGCCCCGGAGGCTAGGATGGGTGAGGGGGCCTAAGGGTCTGTGATTGACGGCCCCACCTAGACTCTGTGTATCCAGGACACAGTGCTTCCTCCAGAGAAAGGATGCGGGCAGGCAAGAGCCATGTGTCTGCTCTTTGCTAAATAATTTTTACTTTTGCACATTAGAAAAAGTGTAATGCACACTGCCAAAATGCCCAAATGGACAAGAAAAAGACAGACACCCAATACTGTACCCACAGGTTATGACTATTGGTTTGCTTCATCCTTGCTAATATTTGATATTATTGATATTGAAATTTTTGTCAGTCTAATGAGCAAAAGTGATAGCATCTCATTGTTTTACTTTTTATTGGCCTGATGTGTTTCAGTCATTTGCATTTCTTCTTCTATGAACTGCCCATCCTATTCCATGCCAGTGGTGTACAAATGGGGGATGGGGCACACAGCAAGAGTGATCCTCTCTGCCAGGGAGGACAATTTTGCCACTGATGCTATTCAGGATTGCTGTGCATGATGATGATAAAAAGAAGACTGGCTTGCAGCTGGTCTTATTACCATTTTAAAATTCTCTATAGACAATGCCCCCTCTCCCTCATCGCTGGTGCCTGGGTGGGGTGCTCCTACTGTCTCTCCCACGTTCTTCTGAGTTGTTTGTCTTATTGCTTTGTATGATTTCTGTTTGTATTTTTTTTTCTGTTTGTATTTTGGACATGAATGCTTTGTTGTATTTATTGTGACTATCTTCTCCCATTCTGTTCTTGTCTTTTAATTTTATTTATGGTTAGGTGTTTTGTTCCCTTTAACTTTTGAAGATCATCAGTTAACTTGTATGGTAGGCACTTAATTTGTTTTAAAAACTCTCACTCTCCTTCCTTTGGGCATTGCTTTAAATTACTCCCAAACTGAATTGGAGGACTTCTGGATCCATTTTCTAATGACTGACAAGGGAGCAGCCAGATGGTCTAGCTATGACAGCACAGCTCGTCAATACTAGATATTTTTGGGAGATGAATTGTATCGGAGCAAAAAATCTCTCTGCGCAAAGGATGAGTCATGGGCATGACTGACTGGCTGCTAGCATCTGCAATCAACTCTGGTTTGCTACCCTCTGACTCACTGATTAAAGCATAAATAGATTGGGCACGATCTTGGCTTTTAGTTCAGAGAAACTTTCTTGATATTCAGGGGGTTGGTAGAGGAGATTATAACTCTGCCTCCAAGGATGCCGCCTTTGTTAGGAACAGTGACCACGTGAGAAATTTCTTTTGCATGTAGAAAGACCAGAATAAAGTTAGCCTTTCTGCTGCCACTGCTTATGTTCCTTGCTCAAGCTATGGCTGGTCTTTGTGAATTTCCCCGGACATACCCATAGCCTTGCCTGAGGATGGGACTTGTGAGTCAGTGGTGGCCGTCACCTTGGGCTGGTGGTGTATGCACGTATTTCATGAATAGCTGCCACTACCACTTTCAGCCCCACCCACCTGCATGTTTGTTCAGAGGCAGATTGTCAGCCAAAAAAGAATGAGCCCTGTGACACTGCAAGCAAAAAAAGGATTAGCTGTGCAAACAGAAGTCTGCAACAAGACATGATCCTATGAAAAACAAGCCAGCCACATGCCTAAAACCTCATCTATAGTATTTCAGCTATTCCATTCCCAGCCTCATCGCGCACACACCATTAACTTGCACACGCCAGAAACTCTCACACAGCCACACACTTATGTAGGCTCACGTCAACTTATTACGCAGAAATATAGTCACATACAATTATAAACATTCACATAGAACTAGTTCATACCACACACCTGCACAAAACTACACACATACACTGATACATGTTACACATGCATCCTCATACATGCCCTCACATACAGGTGCGCACTCACACACATTATACATTCACACACAAATAACCACACACACATTTCATATAACCTTCCTTCTCTACCAGGAACACACACTTTCTCACCTGGAGATCTGGGTAGCATTTGTAATAGAAATGCTCTCAGAAGTTTCCTTCCTGCTGTTTGGCTGCTGAAATTTGTGGGACAAGTAGTGGGAGGGACACTCAGGCCTAAGTCAGATGACCAAGTGCTCTGACTGGGAGCTCTGACTGGTGCTCTGACCAGGGGCGACCACAGAACCTCACACATAGAAAGACTTCAATATTTATTGAGAAAAATCAAAGAATTTGTGATTTACCCCATAACCTTTTCTTTGTCTAAATTTTAAAATTAAAAACAACTCTTTATTAGAGTAATTTCTTGTCTCTTTCCCCTTGCCTAACTTCTAATGGACATGCCCAAGGTGATATGCAAATCTCTTATACTAAAACCCTCTCTGGAGAGTAGAAAACCCACATAACTTCCTAAATCTTTTGAGAATGTAATCGGAGCTGTCAGAACCTTAGAGCTCATCTAATCCAAGGCTGTCATTTTATAGATGAGTGAACTGAGCCCCCGAGATATTAAGTGATTTCTCCAAAGTCACCCTGCTAGTTGGTAGCAGAACAGGGACAAGGGACTCAACAGCCTGACTCCTGGACCAGTGCTATCCTACACTTTTTACTTTGGACGTGACTGATTTTATTCCAGGGAATAACTTCCTGATAAGACTCTTAAGAAAACAAGTCTTAACATATAATATACACTATATTACAGTTGTCTATGAGAAATTATACTGGTTAGGGTAGAGCATTAGCTGTATTCTAATAAATCTTGCTTATACTATCACACTGCCAGTCCTTCAATCTGACATATGTTTAACCTTGTGACTTTAGATGTGATGAAAGCATCCCTGTTGTACTATTTCTATAAATTTCAACTCTGACTTTCTTAGTATATGGGATCCCTGAATATTCCATGGTTGGTTGCATCTGCCTGGTAGTTATTAGAGCAATCTCAGGTCACAACAGTTTTTAGCCTTGCCCTACTTAATAGATATGCTATAGCTAGTGATGGTGACCATCATTTCATTAGAGCAACAAAGCCATTAACTGTCTCATTAACTTTAAAGAGATTAGATTTGTTTTAGATCATTGACCTTTATTTAGCCAGTGTAATGATTTATGGTATTATCATATGTTTCCTGTTGCTTCATAAACTGGACTTGGACTTTTTTTTGTTTTGTTATTTAAGGCATTTGTATTTCTCTAGAGTTGGTTTCTGATATTTATATAATTTTTTGAGCTGTGTTAAGTTTAGATGTCTTACTCTAGCCCGTGTCCAGTAGGTTTACCTGGAAATTTGTATATGTGCGGGGGAACGTTTAAGTGCATTGCATGGCATAACTTTTTCAAACAACATATGAGTGTGCTGTGTATCTGTATTTGCACAGTCATGCTTCTTCTAAAAACAGTATAATATGCTTCCATGTAAGCATATAAAATTTGAATAACAGTGTGAACGCACAAAGCTGGCAGCTATTAACAGCTGTTACTCTCACTTGAACTACTGCACCCTCCCCCAAAGACAAACTAACACAACGTTAAATAAAAAATATAGGTAATTTAAAATACACTATGATAAGATTTCCCTGGTGGCGCAGTGGTTAAGAGTCCGCCTGCCAATGCAGGGGTCAAGGGTTCAAGCCCTGGTCCGGGAAGATCCCACATGCCACGGAGCAACTCAGCCTGTGTGCCACAACTACTGAACTGGTGCACCATAACTACTAAAACCCTCGCGCCTAGAGCCTGTGCTCCCCAACAAGAGAAGCCACCACGATGAGAAGCCCGCACACTGCAACGAAGAGTGGCCCCCGCTCGCTGCAACTAGAGAAATCCTGTACGCAGCAACGAAGACCCAACGCAGCCAAAAACAAATAAATAAATAAAATAAATTTATAGTAAAATAAAATACACTATTATATAGTGAATGCTGACAGTGGTTGTTAGGGTGATAGAGTATTGGGTAAATCTTCACTTTTCTCTATTTTCTAAATGTCCTATAATTTTATTATTTTAATGCTATAAAGACCACATTTATTATTTTAAAAGAAAGGCAAACAAGAAGAAAGAATAAAAACAACACTGAGAAACATGTTTGTAAAAATTTCCCCAAGTTGACATTACGGCGTGGAGGTGTGTGAATGTCATTATGGTTCTTGCCCTTTATTATAATCCTGCTTTCACAAAAGGGACCACCAATTGATGTGCCACTTCCTTTATTGCTCTTAATAGTCTTAAAGTTTTATCTTTTTATTTTTTCTTTTATATAATAGCTCTCTCTCCTTCTTTCTTCCCCTCTCTTAACATATGTCTTTTCTTGTTATGGTGGTTTTGTGTTATTTGTTATGTCATCCAGTGACTGTCAGTTCTGAAATAATGATTCTGACACCTAGGTATCTTTTAATTATGATATGAGGTAATTGAACATTATGATATGCCACTTAAAAAAATTCAAAGTTAAAATATAGCCAATATTTTATAATAACTATAAATGGAAAGTAACCTTTAAAAACTGTATAAAAATTTTTAAAAGTGGATTTAATTAAAAAATTAATTTGGGGTTAAAAGAGAGTAAAAAAATTTTTTAATATTAAACAGTTCATTCATTCATTCAAAAATATTTGCATATATTGCAAATAAGTTAATTAAATGGGATCAACGTCGGTGTTAATAGAAAGTCTGAGGCTCTAATATCCAGCAGGAAGTACTTGCATTCAGATTTTGCCAAGGTTGATTGTCCTGCTGAAGTGATTTGTCTTGTTTCTTATCTCCAGATAGAGTGAAACAGCTTCTGTGAATAGTTTTTCTGCCATGGATCAATGAATTTGTAGGTTTCTTTTGCTAGTTAAATGTTTCTGTCAAATATCCTTATTCATGAAGAAAATGATTCCTTTTTATACTTTGTCTTTGTCAGGAAAAATGATAGTAGGTATCCTTTGAAAATACAGGTGTAAAGACTCACCTATAGGAACGGAATTAAATCTGTGTCAAATTTTATACATGTGTGTTGTGTGCATGTGTGTGTGTACATTCACACACATATGCATCAGTAACTAGCATTTGTGGAAATTCTATCAGGGGATACCACCAAGGAGACTCGACTTCAGGTATTGAGGATACAACTGAACAGTGTTGAGGAAAACCTTTATTGCTATCACTTATGAATGTTTCTATTCTCATGGAATGCTCATGGTTGATCTAATGATAACTTTAATTTTCAGGTTCAGAAACGGAAATTACTTAAGCCTTGTGAAAATTTAACCTATATACTCTACTTGCCTACTTACTTCCTAAATCCTACTTGCCGGTTTATGATGGGAACAAATTTTAGAGACCAGAGTTATCATTTTTATTTCATATCTTCTTTTAGTGAATCCTTTACATTTAAATTACTTTCACTTTTTCTAAATACTGGATTTAACTACTGGTTAGAGCAGGGGCTAAGGAAATTTTCCTGAAATGATCTCTCTCCTCGCTATCTCTTAGTCTTATTGAAAAGCAGCTTCAGTTTTGCAACATACACATAATACTTTCATTATTTAAAAAAAAAAGAGCTATTTTAAAAATGTGTATCTATACCACATGAAAAAAGCAAGGTTTAATCTTTTTTTTTTTCATTTTAGCTAAGCAACCCTCTTCTCCAAGCATGCTAGGAAATGCTGTGTTCCAGAAGCCCCTCCCGGATCAAGATGGGTTGGGGAGAGGGAATAAGCAAAAGGCAGAACAGTGGGCCTCTTCCGATCTTGTTAGAGAAAAGTCTTGAAGCAGGTAGAAAAAGGAGAATATGAGCTGACACCTTCTACACTCCCTCCCTTACTCCTCAGAATATTTCTGTGAGGGCACATGCCAGAGAAGTTTGTGGAAACATGGTCTCACGGGAGACTGGAACTGAAGTGTGATAGGTCTGCAGCAGCGGACGGCCAGGCTGAGGAGCCTGGGTTCTGCTCTCTCATTAGGCCTGGGCCGTCACATTCTCTCTCCCTTCCTCCTTCCCTCTTTTCTCTCACCGAGCGCACGCGTGCGCACACACCCACACCAAGATTTTCAAAGTGTTCATTCCATGTACGTTCTACTCATAGACCAAAAATTCAACCAAGAGAATATAACCACAATCTTTGTTAGGTATCGTTGAAACATAGAAGTAACATAAGTAAAAATAAATATAAGTGAAAAATTTTAAAATAAAACCACTACTGGAGCATTTGGGAAGAGAAGTGCCTTTTTAGTAAATACATAAATTACAGTTATTTATTTTAGAAAACACCAATAACTTCAGTGTTTCTGGAGAGTAGACTTGGCATCTCTAGAAATAGTTATATGACCTTGATAAAGAACAGAAATTCCTTACTCTTTTGGGCCTTATGAGTTATTGTTATAATTAGTAAGGCCAAAGGACTATAATAAAACATTCTTTGAATATTAAAATAATTCTTCCAAAGCCTGTATTAAGCCTTGCAAATTTCAGGCAAGTTATTGTATCTGAAAATCTGCCCAAGATATATACCCTAGTGAGTAACGTGTTGCTATGAAAGCTTTTGGATTGAAAAAAAATGGACTTTTTAGAATATTTATTAGAATATTTGATTTACTGGATTTCGGCTCCTCTCCTGCCTGTTTCTCTTGCTAAACATTCAGAGTGAGACTTTACTATGATTATCTAATCTTACCCCATTCTTGGAAGTTCAGCCTCTGTAAATAATGGGAAAGGAGACCCTCCTGGATTGCTGTAGTACATATTTGGCTCTGAATTAAATGAATGTTTAAATAGCTAAGATTTTCAGTTAATGTTGAATTTGGCTGGATACCCTGTGGTTATAAAATTTTAAGCCTTTAAAAATACATGGGTTCTCAAATAGCATATGCTTTCTTCCTGATTTTTTTTTCCTGACTAGCATTTTGTTACTACCCTCACTGTCTGCTTCAAACAAATATTATGTAGTTTACAATTCTTATAGCATATGGTTGCTGCCTACAAGCACTTTGTGTGCTTTAGCAGACAGCCACATGCAACACTGAAAAATGATTTCTTGGATGAGTAGTAGAGAATCTTGCTTTAAACCATTTTTCTACTTGAGTTCAACTTTTAAGGTAGGGTTGGGTTAGATCTGTTTTTTCCCTCCCTCCCTCCCTCTCTTCCCTCCTATTTCTTTGTTGCAGTCTCTCTTTACTCTAGATAGAGTAATTCATGCTGTCAGTATTATTAGAGGTTCTTGTCACGCAGTAATAATGTAATACTCATGTAGACAACCCCAGGTGTTTCTAGCTTTTGCATCTCCTAAATCCTCACCTATTTTTCAAGTCATTTTGAGTAGGGACCCACGTGTCCTTTGCTTTGAACTTCTGGCTGTACAGAATTCATCAAAGCAGAAAATGTGTTGGCTTGCAAGCCTCATCACTCATATTTAAACTCTGTGTGGATTTGTTTTGGAAAAATAATAGCTTTTACTAAGCCATAATTGAGATGAGGGCTGAATGTAATTTCCTGCTGCCAAGGAGAGGGTTGGAAAGAAGGAGCAGAAGCTTTGAGAATATAGATTAGGGGCAGTGACAGCAGGAGGTGGTGGGGAAACCCTCTGGAGAGAGTGGTAGACAACAGGGAGGCAACTGAAGAGTTGGCAGGGCCAGGTGAATATGCTCTCTCCAGACCTCTAGCTCAAAAGCCGGGGTACCAGAGCACAGACTCTCAGCCTGAGGACCCTCAATCCCTCTATTCCCACCTCCCTTTCCCACTTCCAACCCTTTCCTTGCAGGAAGGCGTGAGTGGGCTGCTTCACCACATGAGGGTGTTGCAAGGCAAGGGGCCGAGTTGTGTAGGAGAAGCAGCTGCAAGAGGTGAGCAGTCTACTGCTGTGATTGTTCCCCCATTTTTTAGGGCCTCTTTTGGCCATCTTTGTGTCTATGTGCTATGTATAGCCTTGCAATCTAACCCAGTGCTGTTCTGTCATTTAATCCATTGGTTGAATTTATTGACCTACCATTGGGTTACTTATTTTTACCCAACATTATGTAGCCTAATATTTGTGTTCTGAACCTATTTCTAGTTCACAGAGCATTACTCTACTGTAGTCCCAGGTGCAAGTAAGAGATAATTTTTTTGATAAGCATCTAAATATTCTGCATGACAGAAAGCCAAAAAGAGATGATAGAATATATGTGTAATATATATCTGCATACATGTGTATAAAATATACACGTGTATATAAGTGCATAAGCACAAATATGTATATATTCATACATATACATATACACACACAATGTATATAATGTTTAAATGGAACCTGGTCATCCATTACTTACTATGGCACTTATTAAACTCTATGGAAATAAATAAAGCATCACATTTTCAGTATTTATATATTGTGTTGGGAGTCTTTAAACACCAAATCTTACTGTTGATTAAGAAATTGAATTAAGTACCATCTTAATGGCAAATTAATATAAATTTGCTACTCGTATGTTTTGTCGCCATTTGAGAAAATTATCCTATCAGCGTTAAATAGAAAAGCTCCAAATCAGTTATAAGTTGAGAACAAATAGCAAAGGCTGAAGGTACTCCGCATAACATATTAAAATGTCTTGATTCTAAATAAGTCTCTTCCATTAGACGTCCCCAGCCCTTAACGCCTCTTTCAGGAGGCAATCTGTTAGGACGATGGAAAGTCGGGAAGAACAGCCTCAGAAGGCAGAGGAGGCTTAGTCGGCTCCTTCCAGATTGGTGTCGGCCACTTTGGGCAGCGGGGGCCCAGCTGAGGCCCCTCCTGGCAGTCCCTCTGCTGCTGCTGCTGCTGCTGCTGCTGCTGCTGCTGCTGCTGGGGGCTGCCTCCTGGGCTCCCATCTAGACTCACCAGCTGGCACGTGCTCTCCCGCTGCGGGCGGGGGGGCACGACCGTCTGCCTCCATCACCCATAGAAAAGCCTCTGCCGGAGGCTCCGGGGCCTCGCCGGAAAATGCTGCCTCTGGGTTCCGGGGCTGCCTGTTGGCCTCCACCTCCCGTAGAAATGCTTCTGCCGGAGGCTCCGGGGCCTGGCCGGAAGCTGCTGCCTCTGGCTTCCGGGGCTGCCCGTTGGCTTCCATCACCTGTAGAAATGCTTCTGCTGGAGGCTCCGGGGCCTGGCCGGAAAATACTGCCTCTGAGTTCCGGGACCGCCCGTTGGTCTCCACCTCACGTAGAAACGCTTCTGCCGGAGGCTCCGGCGCCTGGCTGGAAAATGCTGCCTCTGGCTTCCGGGGCCGCTCGTTGGCCTCCATCTCCCGTAGAAACGCTTCTGCCGGAGGCTCCGGCGCCTGGCTGGAAAATGCTGCCTCTGGCTTCCGGGGCCGCTCGTTGGCCTCCATCTCCCGTAGAAACGCTTCTGCCGGAGGCTCCGGCGCCTGGCTGGAAAATGCTGCCTCTGGCTTCCGGGGCGGCGGATCAGCCAGTGGTGCAGCAGGGGGGCCATTGCCTTGGGCCTGTGCTCCTGACCCTGATCTGAGGGGAGGTTCTGCCTCCTTGCCTCCCTCCGCCTCAGCCTGAGGACTTGGGGGTTGCAGGGGACTCCCTGAATGGCATGCTGGGCTCAGAGGGGATTGTTCCAGCCCCTTGAGGGCCGTGCCGCCGCCCCCTTGAGGACTGCTGAGTTCTGTTTGGATTTCTTTGGACGCTTCGAGGGTTGACTCCGGACGATGAATGACCATGAAGGCCGCGGTCAGATTTTGCACAGCACTGTGAACACTGTTGGCTTCCTTTGCATCTGCCTCTTCACCCACGGAGGTATTTGACTCCGGTTCGTCGTCGTCAGAGGTGAGCTGACCTTGGTCATCCTTTTCAGGCATTTTTGTTTCTCTAATTTTTTTGTAGAGTTCGTTTCTCTCCTCTTGTAAAGCTCGACAGAGGTTCTCTAGCCTTCCAATTTTCATCACGAAGCACTCATATTCTTTAGCTCTCAATGCTTTCTGTGATTTAAACAGACACACACACTTATAAAACGACATGAAAAGCAAAATTGCCAGGATGCTCTATGGAGAGAAGCAAAACCATTTGTCCAGGAATTTGTTAGGCTCTGACCACAGGGTGGTGGCTGGACAGATACTCGGTCAGGGACATCACTTCTAGTTTTGTACTGTGTTGGAGACTCTGGTAGAATTTTAAGCCACGTATTCTTTTCTTTAGAAAAGAAAGATAGCAAAGCTTCTCTCTGCTTCAGTCTAGGGCTTTTAAAATCTTATAATGAATTTTCTGCTTCTAAGACTTAGAAGGCATAAGTAGAAGTTTATGACAAAATGATTGAGATGGACTGGGTCTTGGCCATCAGCAATGCCTTATCTGTTCTGTAGATAAACTGCTATATGCTAATCCAGCAACTGTTTGATTTATGTTTATGCATAATAAGCACATCTCTTTGGAATTGGTTGCAGTTTGGAATGAATTGTTAGAACAGTAATTATATCCAGAGAAACTCACCACACGCTCATTCATGATGCTGCTTGAACTGTTCAGTTCTCCTTTCCTCTAGAAATGTTGGTGTGTTTGTGCAGGAAATCATCTTAATCCTTCAGCCCCACCTTTGTGCTACTCTGTACCTTTTTTTTCCCCCACTTCTTTACGTCGAGAGGCCTTCACTTGAAAGCCCTGCCTCTCAGGTTAGGGACCATGTATCTTTGCCTTTATGGTCTCAGAATCTCCAGAGCCTGATGTAATATCAGTATTTAAATGCCTGTTGGAGGAATTAAACAATATGTATCTGTCTATAAAATAGCACATACCCTGGGTGCTTGGGCTAGTGTCTTCTCTCAGTTATGTTCAAATCAACTAATTAATTTATTCTGCGCCTGTAATGTGTCAGGCACCAGGGAAATTCAAGGACAGGTAAAACACTCATCCTGCCTTTAAGGAATTCACGGTCCAGCAGGTGTGGTGCTGCTTTGGGGACAGCTTTGGAATCAACAAGTAGGCGTGTGACTTAGGGTCACAACACTCTTTATGAGTCTGGACCTGAGACTAAATTACTAAATTGACGTTTGCTCTAATTATTTTTATTACAATATCATATACCACATCCCAGAAAAATTCTGCTCTTTTTCAAAAGTAATTATTTTGTGGTATTAGACCATAATTATTTTCTGAGTATAAATATATTGACTAGACAAGGGAAGATGAACAAGGGGAAAAACTTCCTCACCTCTTCAATCATGTCCAACAGAGCTTTGTTACAGTTCTCAAACCGAGCTTTCCACGTGGCTGTGTCCTTTTCCAGCTTCTTCATTTTCTTAGTGGTCTACAAAAATGAGTGTTTTAATGTTAATTCTGAAGAGTTAATATATCAAAGAAACTATCAGTTCCCTATGTGACTTCAAGAAAAGTCCTTTCATTACCAGCTGCTGAAGCAAGCAAAAATTCGATGTCAAGAAATGATGACTGATTGGAGAGAGTCATGATTTATTTTTGAACCATCTAGGTCAGTGGTGAACAAACTTACTTGCACCAGAGCCAATTAAGGAGAAAGGAAAACTACTTAAGGCCTTTCTGTTTTGTCATTGCTTTTTCTTTTGCTTAAAATAAAAATAGCCTTATTGAGTTCCAAGAATAAGCTTGAAATTTAGATTATTTACTGTACTGAATGGAAGACTATTAGTGAGAAGGTCGGCCTGGCTTTTCAGATGTTAAAATGTTGATAATATCTGGGCACATCTGAGAAGTAGCCACACAAAGGCAACTTTCTATGTTCTCAGCCTTCACATTTGTAGAGTGCAGTAGGATTCACAGAATGTGATTACATGCGTTATTGCTTTCATCCTTGAGACAGTCCCCCAAGGAGGGTTCTGTTTTCACCTCCACTTTATAAACGGGGAAACTAAGGTTCAGAGAGATGGAGTAATATTCAGGTGAGTTAGCAGAAGAGTAAGGCTGGAGTTATTTCATTTAATGCAACATGTGCAGAGTGCATGCTAGTTGCCAGGCCGGGCTGGGTGTAGGGCATCCAGAAGTTAATAAAATGAAGTCTGGCTTTTTCAGACCTGAAACTACTCACGTTCCTGGTTATAGGAGCTCCTCTTTGCTTGCCTGAAGTGAGGGACAAGGCGTGTGTTCAGGTGCAGTTTCCCTGGATGAACCACACCTGGGCACTGGCTGCTTCATGCTAACCTGCCTGAGGCGGGTCTGCTTGGAGGCTAGAGTCTGGGCCCAGGCCTTTGGCCCCTGGGCCCTATAGAGAAGCTACGTGAGCCTTGAGTGCTTTTTTATTTTGATCATTTCTTAACTGACTTAAACTTTTAAAAGTCATCAGCACCTTTAGGAATTTGATGAAATCCATGGGACCACACCTAAAGAAATGCAATATGCATATCAAATTTTTTTGCTAATTCTGCTAAGAGTCTATAAATGAACTCCAGATAGAAAACTCCTTTAATATTTATTCCAATCTTAAAACTATGTAATTTTGCAATAAATAACAGCATTTTTCCTACTCTAATATTTATTCCAAATTAAAACTCTGTAATTAAAAAAAATTTTTTTAAATGGATGGATCCATCGTGGAGTGAGAAAGCTGTAACTTTTAACAAATGTTGGCCCATTAAGTTTGCTCATGAATTGTGAAATTTATCATATCAGTTTATGAAAATTTTTTCAAAGAATGCTTTCTACACTTAAAAAGGGTTAATGCCAGTGCCTGTTCAGAAACACAGTTCTGATGCTGATTTTATTTTGGGAAGACACTGAATTAAACAAAATGTAAACAGTATGTCCAACAATAATATTAGCACCTCATATCTGTAAAAGACTTTTAAAAAGTTTAAGACCCTTAAAAATACATTAACTTATTTGAACTTCACAATCTTGTCAAGTAGGCAAGGGAAATCGTTTCTTAATTTATAGATAAGGGGGAAGTTAAGTGAACTGTTCACTGCTGCTTGAGTAAAAACACACCCAGACTTCATCTCCTCATTCAACACCCTGTCCGTTATATCTTATTACATATATTCTCTTCTGAGAAGGATCCTATGAAATGGTATTTTCTACTCTAACATTCTGCTTTTGCATATTTGTATGAAAATTAATTTTTTTAATCTTTAAAAGATTAGTTTTTAATTTCAGTATAAACAACATAATATTAAATTTCTAGCTCTTATCTTTTCTTTTTACACCTCTCCATGGCCTAGAAAAAGAAAATATTCTTCCTCAGAGTGAAAATGTATCCTAGTGTTTTCAGACTCTTCCTAAGACTAATTCACCAAATAGTTACCGATAAAAAAAATACAGTCCAAATCACATTTGCGTGTATAAATGGTTCATTACTTCATGAAATGCACTGAAATATCTTAGCAAGAGAAAAATGAACCCAAAGGAGTGTTGCGTGTCGAACTAGAAGATGTCAGTATTTCGTGGGGGATAAGCAATACTCACTTTCTCCATTTCCTGTTTGAAGGTGGCAAACACCTCATTGCTTTTTGTCAGTGTGTTCTGAAACTCTTCAAACCTTCCAGAGTAGACAGTAAGCTGTAAACAGGGGAAAGAGTAGATTTGTTTTAGGACTGCTTTCAGAATGCTTCCAGAACAAAAACAACATGTCATTGTTTATTGTTTGAGAAGAAAAATGATATAAGGTAATTTTTAATACAATGTTAGTGATATGTTCAATTCTTTTTACTACGAGATCAGCCTAGGTCAGTGAGTATGACTGAAGTACTTCTTTAAAGAAAAATGAAATAATAAAATACGTCATCACCATTTCATTATAACTTTTACCGGCAAACATTTTTTGAGCACTGAACATAAGCACTGACTCTGTGTACAAAAGCATTTAACCTGTAGTTCCTGTTTTTGAGGGACCTGCACTCCTGACGGGAAGATAATCCCAAAGACAACTTGATTATAGGACAGTGAATACAAAGTACCAAGTCAGTTAAGTACTGATCAGAGAAGGAGGTGAGTGTGGCCCATGATCATTTGAGCCACAGTTTTTTGGAGAAGGTGAGCCTTGAACTTGGTCTTGAAGGAAGCAAGAATGAAGACAAGTATGGGCCAGACATGGACTAGGGTTGCTGCCATTATGCAGGTTGTGCTATTATAAGCAATCGTCATTTCCCTTTTTGACATTGTGGTTTTGGGTATTTATGAATACAGTGTTCTAGCCAACAGCAGTTAGTTGTCCCTTTTCAACAAAATCGGTTTATTATACCAATTTTTTTATAGATGGAAATAATGAGTCTTGAGGAAGAAATGCCTTTTTCTAATTTGCACCAATAAAACATCATACGGGTTAGCTTGGGAGTGTGGAGAAGAGCCTTTGTACCTCTACATCCTTAATTCCGAGGCTTGTATTTGGGGTAGGAATAGGGCAGGATAGGGAAGGAGAGTGTATAAATACTTGATTGTTACTGACAGTGATACAATAGTAAAATCTTTTGAAAATAATTTTAGGATAGCACGTTTTGAGTGAGTGGAGATTTAATATGGATGATTCTTGTTGACTAACATGGAAAGTTTCCATTTTCAAATGAGACTTTGGTACTCTTAACTGTCTGGAACAGCCTCAAGTCCTCAGTTGGGCGCCAGCTGGCTGGTGATACTTGTGAGACTGTCCTTTCAAAAGCAGAGAAGAGTGACTGACCGAAAGCCAGTAGGTTGGAGAGTTCCCAGTCTTGGGGATGGGAGTTAGAGGGAGGGTGTGGGAATCAAACAACCCCTAGAACCAAGAAAATTTGCTTATCTAGAATGGCTCGTTCTCACATGATTCAGAATAGCAGGGTTTTACTGCAGTACACAAGAACAACAAAATAACGTAAAACTTTTCATAGGACACAGATTTTCCCAAATCAGACAACAGCTGACCATCATTTTGAAATCAATCATTAACTCTGTGGATATGTGATAAAACTTGAGGTAACTCTAGTGGCCTAAAATTCTTCTCATGATTCTTTGGCATACAGATTTAAAAAGACTGGGTAAAGTGGCAGAAGGGAATTCATGGCCAGGAAGGTACCCTGGGGTTTTACACACATAGTGCATAAGACAATACAGCTGACCCTTGAACAACTCAGGGTAATAGGGACACTGATCCTCCATGAAGTGCAAAATCTGTGTATAATTTATAGTCAGCCCTCTGTACTCCCGGGTGCTCATATCTGCAGTTCCCCATCTGCAGATTCAACCAACCTTGGATACTGCAGTACTGTAGTATTTACTATTGAAAAAAATCGACGTGTAATTAGATCAGCACAGTTCAAACTCATGTTGCTCAAGTGTCAGCTGTACTTGATCATTATATGCAGTGCACTCTTGATATAGTCTGTTTAATTGTTTCATTTTTTCCCAAAGTACTGGCTGAGATCCACTGAATTGATTTCAGGGTGCATGAATAGGTCAAGTCCCTCAGTTTGAGGGTAAGCTCCTGTGGGACTGGCTGCCTGTACTGCCCATGGTCTAGTGGTGTAGGGTGGGGACAGCTACCCCCAGCTGATCCTCTTCATCTATCACAAAATCCATTCATTTGTATTTTTGGCCAAGCCTCCTGTTAACTTCTTTTCCTTACTTTCTCCTCTTTCTTTTTCCAGCTTTTCAGTAATTCCAGCAGAAGTACAGGGGGATCGCAGATATGGTCTCCTGAGCTGGTCCTCCCAGACCCTCTCCTGCACAACTAGACCCTCTCTCTAGTTGTAGGCTGCAGACAGGAAGGGAAGGAGTGGGCATGTGTGCGGTGCATTTCACCTGCACAACCTTGACAGGCTTAACGGGGGCAACCACACGCACCCCGGCCAGCTCTCTCCTCATTCTTTGGGCAAAATGTTCTTTTGGTGTATAAATTCGGCAGATTTTGTTTCCCTTCCCCATGTTTTCTTGTGGCATGGAGAAGACAGATATACCAGAGTTCAAGGAGTAGTGTCTCACTTCATTACCACTTCTGGCTTTTTTCTAGTGACCATCAACTTTTTCTCTCTTTTCATCTTTTAAATTGGGTAAAATACACATAACATAAGATTTGCCATCTTAACCATTTTAAGTATATAGTTCAATATTGTTAAGTATATTCACATTGTTGTGCACCCCAATTTCCAGAACTTTTCATCATGCAAAACTGAAACTCTACACCTGTTAAACGATAGCTCTCCATTTCTTCCTTTTAGTGACTGTTTTTAATAGTCTGCTTTTCTTCCTATTTGACCTCTTTGTCATAGGTGGCAAAACCTGTATGGACTGTACTTTTCTCAAGTAACCAACTCTGTCACTCTTTATTGATACGAACTAAAATGCACACTTCCTGTTTACTTTATGGATATGTGTTTGGTCATATTTTCCCTCTCACGATTATGCTGACATGATGCATGCTTTATTTGTTTTGTTTTGTTTTGTTTTGTTTTGCGGTATGCGGGCCTCTCACTGTTGTGGCCTCTCCCGTTGCGGAGCACAGGCTCTGGACGAGCAGGCTCAGCGGCCATGGCTCACGGGCCCAGCCGCTCTGCGGCATGTGGGATCTTCCCAGAACGGGGCACGAACCCGTGTCCCCTGCATCGGCAGGTGGACTCTCAACCACTGCGCCACCAGGGAAGCTCGTGATGCATGTTTGATGTGTCATATTCCCTCTTTCACTTTGGTATTTCAGGGAAACGTGGAAGGAACATCCAGAGGTCTTCCTCAGTATTTTTACCAGAGGCAGAAATAGAAAAAGACTATTCTAGGGTTAGTAACAACAACAGTTGCCCTGACGTTTCACTTTTAAATGGGCGGAGCGGCACACACATTCCTTTACCTGAGCACAAATTTTAATTACAAACGTTCATAGCATATATGAAACAGAAACGTGTCCAGGAATAGTCTTAGCCAACTTGGGAGATTTGGTTTGGGAACTAGTCCAATTATAATAGTAATTGCAGAGGAATCTCCTTTCATCTTATATAGATAAGGTGAGGCCTTCTGAGATTAAAGACTATGAATACCCATCTTTAACAGTTGACTCACTGATCTTCCCCCTGGGGTAGTATTTTGTGTCTGTGCTGCTGTGTTTTGTGGTTATTGCTGACTTCCCACATCTACTACCATCTTCATCCTTATCGATCCAATGAACACTCTATTTGTAGCCACAATTGTATCCCATCGATCATATCTGACATTTACTCTATTGCCTTGGTTTGTATAATTGAAAGCTAGACATCTCTTCCCTAAGTGAGAATCATGCCCCAGATTGGCAACATGTTGTCTTATGACTGAAAAGTGACTTCCGCCTAGGAAAACACAATCTATCCTTGATATTTCCTTTGCTAAGACCATAGAAATGGAGACTAAGGCCTCTCCTTCCTACCATCCGACTCCTTTCTTTCTTTCTTTTTTTTTGCTGTACGTGGGCCTCTCACTGTTGTGGCCTCTCCCATTGCGGAGCACAGGCTCCGGACGCGCAGGCTCAGCGGCCATGGCTCACGGGCCCAGCCGCTCTGCGGCATGTGGGATCTTGCCAGACCGGGGCGTGAACCCGTGTCCCCTGCATCGGCAGGCGGACTCTCAACCACTGCGCCACCAAGGAAGCCCCATCCGACTCCTTTAATTGTCAAACCAAAGGAAGTGTTTGAGTGCCTTGCAAGATCATCTGTGATAGACTTTGTTTTTCAAGGTTTAAACATTTAAAAAATATAATGCCGATATTTTTCAAGAGGAGCTCATTTAAACATTATTACACACAGGGATTTGGGGCCTCTGTATTCTTCGTGATGATTAAGTAATTATTGCAGTTCTGAAAATGCCTTGAAGACAAAAGAGATAGACAAGGGAGGGTCCTTACAGAGAGAGCCACGTGCCATGGAAAGAAAGGTGATGGAGGAGGCAGGGTTATCTAGTTTAGCTGAGTTCTTCAGCTCTGGATATTCTCTACATTCATAAACTAGAGCTGAACATGGTTTTGAGATCATCTTTTCCAGTGGTTCTTAAACTTTTTTTCAAATAAAGACTTCTTTTGTCTCATATATCACTATGTGGATCCTTACCTATGAAATAATACTAATGTTAGCACATACACTAATCAGTTGTTAGCATTTTAATTAATATTTATCACTAGATTGTGAGTTTAATTAGGCAGGGATTTTTGATTCTCTTATTAAGTACTATATTTCTAACATCTAGAACCATGCCTAGCACTTAGATGCTCAATAAATATTAGTTGAATTAATTATGCTTACTATGGGGGCAGGCACTAAGTGTTTTTTTTTAATTGTTGAATGTGTCTACTCTTGTTTTTTAATTAGTTTATTTATTTTTATTTTTGGCTGTGTTGGGTCTTTGTTGCTATGAGCAGGCTTTCTCTAGTTGTGGCGAGCGGGGGATACTCTGTTGTGATGCACGGGCTTCTCATTGCAGTGGCTTCTCTTGTTGCAGAGCACAGGCTCTAGGCGCGAGCTTCAGTAGTTACAGTACACGGGCTCAGTAGTTGTGGCTCGTGGGCTCTAGAGTGCAGGCTCAGTAGTTGTGGTGCACGGGCTTAGTTGCTCCATGGCATGTGGGATCTTCCCAGACCAGGGCTCGAACCCGTGTCCCCTGCATTGGCAGGCGGATTCTTAACCACTGTGCCACCAGGGAAGCCCTGAGCTAAGTGTTTTGAGTGCATAACTTGAAAACAAACTGCATATACTACATGTTAATTAACTCATTTTCCTTCTATAAACTTAAACATATGAATAACTGCCATCCATGCTGCTAAGCAAAAGCTGATATAATGTCAGAAACAGCTACATTTTAGATAGTAGCTGCTGCCCAATGTGCTGTTAGGTTTTGGAAATACTGAAAAGTAATGGGCCTCCCAGAGGTCAGAGGACTCCAGCTTGGGATCATTGATCCATTACAACATCCTTATTTTACAGACCAGGAAATTTAGGTCCAGGGAGGTTTAGGTGAGCTGCACAGGATCAGACAGCTTCAGTAGAAGAGCCAGGACTCTGACCCTGGTCCCTGGGTTCGACCCAGTATTGAGGGATGAACGAGGAACACTGGCAAGTCTAGAACCCTGGGTCATACTTTTTCAAACTTGAGTGGGTATAGGTGGGAAATTGGATCACACCTTTATGTTATTTCACAGGTTATTAAAGACCTAGATTCTGATACCAGCCAAGTGAGTCACTCTCTAGCCCAGAGTCTAATGGTATTAATCTGTTCTTCATTTAACATAGAGGAGTAGAGATTGCTTATAACAGATGGAACAATGAATAGCTTCAAGTACTGCCTGTTGTACCCCTCAAGGTTCTGTGCTGTGAATGGGACAGGGATAGAGCCAGAAGCCCTGATTTGCTTCTCTGGACTCTCCCCCCAGCAGCCCCCCACCACTGGACAGTGAGGTCACACCTCCTTTCCCCCCTGCCTGCCTCTGGTTAGAAAACTGCCACTGCCTGCCACCCACCCCACACCATGATGTGATGTGTTCCATGACTGCCTAAAGGATCACCTTGAGTTTGTAACCTTAGAGTTTAGTCCTTCAATTCTATTAATAGTGAAAAAAAATTACGGTTCGTATTTCTATGTAATTAATATTTTTAAACTATTTTGATCTACTAGTGGGGGAAACAATTCATCATTGGGTTTTGTACACACATTGGAAAGGTGTGCTTTAGGAAGGTTAGATATCAAAATGTTATTTTGTTTTTGTCTGTGTAGTGGTATAATTTGTGATTTTAAGTTTCTTATTTTTCCTACTTTCCTTTTTAAAAAATGAACACGTGTTCATTGAACTTGTTCATTCATACAGTGAAGAATTTTTTTCACAATGAACAAATATTCAGCAGTCAGCACATAAACATTTACAAGTGAATTATTCAGATCTTAAATTAATGCTGCCCAGTTTGGAAGGCTTCTGATTTTCTCGCTTTCTGTGAGATTTTACAGTCCCTTTAGCACTTGGGCATTTCTCCCAGCAGGGGAGCTAGAGCCCCTCTGTGGCCCGGCCTGTGGCAGGATGGCTCTCCTGGAACCTAACAGGGAGCATTTGCCAGCAGGGGCAGAGCCCCAAGGGCACCAGAAAGATGGATAGGTCTGGCTTTCCTCCAGAGCCAGCTGTTGCCTGAGGCTTTATTTTTGAGCCTGAAATATGAATTCCCATAGTCTAATCAAAACATACACATAACATCACGAAGCCAAATCAAAATGGTTTCTGATGTCTGCCATCTTTAATCGTGTGACACTGACAAGGCCAACCTCTGATAGCACAAAAACGTGGGTGCTGACTCTATTTTTCTAATTTCCTTTTATTATAAATAATGTCAAACAAGTAAGGAAATTTTCAGTATTGACAATTGTAGATGGTGCATCTGGACAGTTACATTTTACCCTTACCTTGACAGGTTAATGGGGGAGGAGAGAGAGGACATATGAACAGGTAGGCAAGGACCTGGCCACCAGCTTATTCTGGTTGTCCCTCATTTGTATTGATATGTCAGCAGACCTTTTGACTAGAAGTTGTTGGTGCAGAGCATTTATTTTCCTTAGATATAACATTGTACTTTTATTTTTACTTAAAAATAATAAATATGAAGTTATTCTTCATTTCCAACTCCTGTCCCTATTTCCCCTCCCACATGGAAGGCCTCTTGCAGACTACCTTTGGTTCACAGCAAGGAGGACACACCCATGCATTGTTGTCCCCCTACTTCACCTGAGCCTGCAGGACTGTCTCTTGTTCCTTCAGCACTTTGGCCTGAAGTTTCCACTCTGCTGCCTGGTTCAGCAACTGTGAGAAGAGAATGCATGGAAAGACTCAAATTATCTTTTAGATTACCATTTGTTGTAACTTGTGTGTAAACTTAATTACTTGCTAAGTAATCCTCTTAAGTAATTTTGGGGGAACTTTGCAAAGAATCTAAGAAAGCTAAGAAAACAACTAGTTTAAAAAGTTTGATTCTTAACTAAAAATTAGTGATTCCAATGGAAAAAAAAAAAAAAAGAGGAAAAAAGTCTCCGACTCAAGCATGAATCACACAAAATTTCAACCTCCCACCAAATTCTGGACCCGTCTGTAGAAATTCTGGCCAACTATCATTCAGCCTCTGCTTGAACATTTCCATAATATTACCACCTGGGGCATTGTGACCAACTGTTCCTTTATATTAGACCACTGTTCTCCACCATAGTATGCATTGGAATCTCCTCAGGGGCATGTTAAACTGCAGATCCTTCTCAGAGAAAATAAGTTAGGAAGTATTAGGGTGTGATTAGAATCTGTACTTAATGCAAATACCCAAGATGGTTTGGATATTGGTGGTCCATGGATTATACTTTGAGAAACACCAGGTTAGAAATTTGACCTATTACTCCAAATCCTATATAAGGTTTACAAAAGAAGCCTCACCTCTCTTCTATAAGGCAGCCCTTCAAATACAACCAAGGCCCTCATGTCAAACACGATCAGAACTGGAACTCATGGGTTAAATTGAAAAAGTTGTTTTAGGCGGAAAAATGACACATACATATGTAAGACATGTTATTTTAACTTAAGATGTATGTTCATTTATTTATCAATTTTGATGTAGGGCTGTGATCTTTGTTTTAGGTATGGATCTTCTGATTGGAATTCGGAGGGTTTTTGCTTGTTTTTACAAAAATCATATCTATAATATGGCATATAAGGTTTATAATTTTTTAAAAACAATACTGCTAGAACCTAAAGACCTAAGGTATTTGTAAAGCAGCTTGATTGGATAATTCTCTAGAGTTTTACAGCTTTCTTCCAGTCTTTTATAGTTGCTCACATCTAAGTTGACAGTTTTTTTTTGCTATTGGCCTACATCTAGGCTTTCAACTCATTAAGCATAGTTTTTGTTTTTAGAAAGCAACTCTTTCTTTTAACATATTTCCTTTAACATATTTTAACATATTTCATCAGTTTATGTATCATTCTGTTGATTTACATAATACAAAACCAAGGATAACTGGGAACAAAAGGTTTGGGAGCAAACACCCGATTCTTAGTAAGCTCTATCTTACTTAACATGGGCAACCACGGGTAGATATTCCAGAGTGGCTAACTAGCCCCAGGATTCAGCATGCTATGGCCACCTGTCAGCGTGCTTCCAGAGAATGGTGAACATCATGGATAACCTGGTTAGTCAGTCAGGTGGCTGTCAGTTAAGAAGTTTCTATTTTATTTCAAGATAGGCTGATATAAATTTCTTTTTGTTTATTCATGTTGTAAAAAAATGTTCATTTTTGCTATCAGAACCAAAAATAATAAAATCATTATTTGTAAAAACTTTTTTCTTATCCAAGTTAGTCTTGACCTCTCCATTTGTAAAAGGGGGTTGTATATGTCCCTCCATGCCTCCCAGTGAGCAGTGAGGATCAATTATTATAGAAGCACAATTGACTCACTGTTAAGAGAGAGGTCTGAGGCAGCCGCGGAGTGGAAGACCTGCAGCGCCCCCTCTGGCCATCTGAGCTGTGTGGCTGCAATGTACACGGCCGGCCCCTGCTTGACACACAGGGGCCCTGTTGTGATGGGTAGTTCCCGATGAAGAAGGAAGAAGGAGGCTGCCTGTTCTTGAAATGAAGAACGGTCCCTCCCCTACCCCGCAGCTCTGACTTGATATTTCATCAGTTTCAAAAAGAAGTGTCAGAGCTGGAACCCAGGAAGGTAGCCGCTAGCTTTGAAGAACTGAGGGAGACTACCTTTCTTTGACTTGTACCTGCTGTTTTGCTAAATCAGGGAAGGAAAAGAGGGCAGCATGCTAGTTTCTTGCTAAGGTTGAGTCACTCTGTGTCTGCCCCCCAGTCTCTCTCACATGAATCTTTTCCTAGTTGTTCCTCTCTCATGCCTCATATATTAAATACCAAAGGTACTGATATTCTGTAGGAAGCATATCTTACCTGAGAGTAATTACATCAACAGTGGAGTATCCGTTTTCTTGGATTCTGAATAATAAATAAATGCTTTACTTCTTACTTTGAGAGCTAGGTTTTAGATGGATTTAATCAATTAATCTTTTTATTAAGAGCACATGGACATCTGATTTGAAATTATGCAATGTCCACTAGGTTATGTTCTCCAGAATTTATCCTTTTGTTGCCAAGTTTGAAAACCGAAGTTTTAAAAAAATTCCTATTCTAACAAATTGAAATGATTATAGTCTGATTTTAGGTAAATACAGAGCTTGTGATCAATTGTTAAATGGCTACATTTGAACAACTGGTCCATTGACTGTGTCAAATCTCTCTCTCCCCAGCAACAGACACTGCTTTAACTCATGCCTCTGAAACACATCTCTGAGTGTGATGTACTATCACAGAGCTTGGGCTTTGGGGACAGATACACTGGAGACGTGACCAACACATCTCGGTCACTTAGTAGTGTGTGACCTTAAACAAGTCACATATCCTTTTTGAGCCTCAATTCTCTCACCTGTTTTGGAGTGTTTGGAAAAGCCACCACTCAGTTTCTTAAACCAAAAACTCAGGAGTCATCCTTGACTCCTTCCTTTCCTCGCTGTCACCATCTTCCTGTTCAAAGCATTGCCTGTTGGTTTTACATTAAAAACATAACTTTTATCCACATCCAGCTCTCCTTCTCCACTGCCACCTCCCCAGTCCAAGCCGTCATCAGATCTTGCCCAGATTGCTGCCTAGCTCTCTTCTTGCTTTCTTGTCCCTCTTTAGTTCACTCTCCACCTACGAGCCAAATTCAGCTTTTACAGATGCAAAGCAGATCATGTCACTTCCTTTGCTAAAACTACCCAGTACTTTCCTATTACATTTAGAATAAAATCCAAACTACATTTCAAGCTTACAGAGCTATACAATTTGGCCCCTGTTTACGTCTACAATTTTATTTTGAAATTTTCTCCCATGGGTCAACCTGCTCTTGCCACCCTGACCTTTTCCAATTTCTGGAGGATGCCACGCCGGTTCCAGCATTAGGATCTTTGTCTCTTCTGCAGACACTGCTGCTGGAGACCTCCTCTCTGACTCCCTCCCTCTTATCAGGCAGGGCGCAGCTCAAGCGTCCTCCTCTCGGTAGGCCTTCCTAATCACCCAGTCTAAAGTAGGTCCTCTCCTTCTGCCCCATTCGAGGTTCCTCCTTATTTCCCTAGTAGCACTTACTATTATATGAAATTATCCTTATTTGTTTTCTTGTCTATTGCGTCTCTTCCCAGTTAGATTCATGCTGGAGTGTGGCCTTCTTCTTGTTCACCGCTACACCCCAGCACCTAGAAGGGTGCATAGCTCATGAAACGTGTTTGAAAAGGTTTGGTGAATGGGTGCATGACTGTTTTAGGTAAAAAACAGTGTAGTACAGTGTTTCCTACTGGGCTAGCCAATTTCATTCTCCAGGGAAGCTTAGGCTCTTTCTCCATCAGTCTAGTGCTCTATGACTGTTGTCAGAAACAACATTCTCAGGGGTTCTCTGACCCCAAGGCAGACCAGACAAGCACACAGACTCAGGTGATAAGTACATATTCCTTTTCACGTTTGTGTCGCTCCTCTGCTTCCTTCATCATTTCTTGCGCCTGCTCGAGTTTTGCATCCACCAGCTTCTGCTGCAGTTCTCTGTGTTTAAATATTTTGTCCAGGTGCTAAGAAAAATAAAGTGCACATTATCAAGCTTGACTTATTATTGGTGCTGAAAACAATGTAAAAAAAAAGTAATGTTGACATAAACACGTGTTCGCTGGGTTTTAAGATTTAAAAAAAAGAGAATAAATGCATTGGCATCGCTTATGGTCTTATATGAAAGTCATAAATTGGTGGAGTCCCCTGCATTTTGCACTACACAAAAGTGGCTGCAAAAGGTGGAGGTGCCAGAGTTCAGCAGTGCTAACTCCAAAAGGTCCGAACAGTATTTTTCTAAATTTGGTAACTATTAGATATGGCGCTAGTAATTATGGTAGGCAGCACAGACAATGATGTATGTTGCAAGGGCTACAGCACTATCACTTGGTATTTTGGTGCTTTCTGTGAATATAAAACCACTTTTAATCACAACATTAATTCACTTTATCATGGTGAATTCTCCTCTACATGCCTGCCTCAAAGGGTGGTGAGGAAGCCCTGAGGTAACAGCCTGTGGCCTTGGGTCTGGGACTGAAACAGGAACCCCTGACATCAGCTCTGTTTCGCTGGTGGGCAAGACGAGGCCGAGGGTCACAGGTGAATTGACACGTAGATGTGCTACTGCCTCCTCCATGCCTTTTGACCTCTTGACTACCTTGGTGAAGAGAAACTTCCAACTCTACCTCAGTGTGGAGAATTTCTTGGTCATTAGGAGGTCCCACTGGCAAGAGGGCATGTGGAATTCCATCCTTGGGCCTTACCTAGAACCAATCCTAGGAATATACAACTAGTCTACCAGGCCATTCCCATATGAGATCTCTCTGAAGAGTATGGACATTTTCTTTTTAGCTCCTTCCGTTTTGTTTTCTCCTGAACCTCCACTTTGGAGCAGGATTGGTCTTCGTGACAAGATAAAACGGTAGCATGGCATTATGGCTTACTGTGAGGAGTTTCTTGATTTACCTAACTGCTATTACCACCTTCTATTGGCTCAGGTTTTTTTCTTGATAAAACCTTAGCATGTTGCCAACAGGGCTACTTTGACTATTTTATATTACATTTTAAGGCAGATATTTAAAATTTGGGTGGGATGGGAAAAGGGATATGATATATCAAAATCCTGAGGGGGCATCTGGAGTCTTAAAAACATATTGAATATTAAAGTTTAATTTTGGAATAATAAAAGATCCTTATAGTCCCCCTAATGTAAACCATTG
Organism: Phocoena phocoena; assembly: GCF_963924675.1. NCBI lineage: Eukaryota > Metazoa > Chordata > Mammalia > Artiodactyla > Phocoenidae > Phocoena > Phocoena phocoena. The sequence goes on along the minus strand of NC_089230.1, from coordinate 24,575,514 downwards.
ACAACAAAACTCTTTGGCTTTTGTGTCTATGGATAAGTGATTGAATCTCGTAGCCTCTGCTTCCCATCTATAAAATGTGGATAATATGTTATCATCTGGTGCATAAGATTGTTGAGACAATTAAATGACATACTGTATGTAAAGTATAATACTTAGCACATTGCCTGGCACAAGCTAAGCATAAATAATAATGCCATTCTTACTATAATTACTGTATAGTAATATTTTATATATTATTTGATTGTGGGGTATATACAATGCAGACTTTTAATTTAGGTGACATAGTAATTCTTAAGAGGGAGTGTGTGAGGTATTTCTTGGTTCTGTAGAGAGAGTTTCAAAAAGGCTGAGAAATACTATTTTCAAGAATAACTGTGTTCATGGCCCACCACTTGCTATTTGTTACCTTTGCTTTGCAGTGATTCCAGTTTTGAAGAAATCCTGTATGCCTTTCAGCCAGGTACTTTGCAATACTGTCTGTTTTTGTTTTGGCTAGTAAAAGAAATCCAATCCTAAATATTAATCAATCGAGAGGGCTGGCCATAACTTTGTCATTAACCAAGTTCCCCACCTTCACAACCCAGATCTGGTTTTATATGCAGTGCTTCTAAGTTGTTTGATGTGGTTCTCACCTCCTCTCTGAGCTCATACTGATCAATGATGCTTTTTAGTTTCTCTGCGAGCTCAGTGTTCTCCTGACAGAGCTTCATATTTCGCTCACTCTGCTGCTCGATCTGGGCCTGGATATCTGTGAGTGTGCTCTGGAAATGACTTGTGATCTCCTTCCTTTTTTCTTCTTCCTCACGTGCCCTCTGAAGGGTTTCCTCCTGTGGATAGAAAGCAAACTCTTTTGTTATGCTGGTTTACACGCACCAGGGTTTACAGAACTCAGGGTTTGGTCAATGAAAGGAGATTAGTGTGCAGGGTAAGAAGGATTTTTTTTCCTCAGCTCTCTAGAGATAACATTGCTCAGCCCCAAAATAAATGCTTGAGCAAAGGTTTCAGCTGTGAATACACGGTCACTCAGAGCAGGTGCAGCAAGGGCCTTGAATTTAATAGTTGGTGATGAGTAGGCTTGTTTTAAAGACAACGGGTCCCCTGTTGAGTGAATAAACTGCAGGGATTTCTAACAGACATGCAGCCCTAAGGTTCTGATCTCTTGGCTGTAGCCTGGAAAAAAAGGCCACTTGGTTTTACTGATTGATGGGACATATCATGTGTTCCTTTGGTTTGGTATAGAAAGAAGAACAATAGATCTTATGCCTCTATAAAAATGATGGCATATTAATCACATAATTGTATTGCCCAAGTTTTTAAAATATAAGTGATCACAATATAAATTTTTTTTAGTTAAAAAAAAGAACTTTCATCAAAAAGCTTGAAAAGGAAACTAAGATAACCATAGATGAATTACAGCAATTCAGGAATGTAAAAGGAAATCTTAGAAAATATGCTGGATTTTTTTATATATATATAAATTTATGTATTTATTTTTGGCTGTGTTGGCTCCCTGTGGCTGCACGTGGTCTCCCTCTAGTTGCGGCGAGCGGGGGCCACTTTTCATTGCGGTGCATGGGCTTTGTGGTGGCCTCCCTTGTTGCGGAGCACAGGCTCCAGGCGCGCAGGCTTCAGTAGTGTGGCTCGCGGGCTCCAGAGCTCAGTAGGCTCAGTAGTTCTGGGGCACGGGCTTACTTGCTCCACGGCATGTGGCATCCCCCCAGACCAGAGTGCAACCCATGTCCCCTGCATTGTCAGGCGGACTTCTAACCACTGCGCCACCAGGGAAGTCCCCTATGCTGGATATTTTTTGAAGGAACAATCATCCATTGTGTCTCATAGGGTAATGGAAATGTTCAGTGTAAATTTTGAATTTGAAAGCAATATTATGTTTCAAGTCTCCTTTAACTCTAAAATGAAATATCTAATATTCTCTTCTACTTTGTTAACATTTAAGAATTGAAAATTAACTTTTATATCATTGCTGTTCTCTTTTCTCCTAAATCAGAAGTCCCCCTTCATTGCTAACTGCTGACAGTGTACCCAAATTTTACCCATATCTATATTGAGAATTACTTGCGTTGTACTTATTCCTCTCATTCTTTTAAAATAAAAGGGCTTAATCTTGCTACATCGTACCAAAGATAGAGACACTGCTGACAAGTGTTACAGACATTTTAGGATTCCTTTAGTTCTGATTAATTGTTATTATGAAAGCTTGCTTCATTGTTGGCAAGTAAAATTATACTGCATTTAGTTGCCTACCGTGATCAAATTATGTAACAGGATTTTTAAAAAGAAATGCCGATTGAAACAAGTAATTGTGCAAATCTTTATTATTACAGTAGAATAATGTGATCAAAATAAAAGTTGATGCTGAAAATACATGCTCTGGAAATATTTTAATTTATCATTACGTATCCCCTTTCTTCTACAATATTTGCATATTTTCTAACTCTAATATGACTCCTGATATCAGAATACTTTATTCATAGTATAAACATTTATTGAGTGGAAATTTCTTAGGGATATTGTAGAAGAAATCTACACTTCCTAATCTGAAGAAATTAACTATCGGAGATGTTATTTCCCTGAACTTTGAATGCTAACACTTACTATATGTATTTCACTAAAAGTGATTTTGGCGTCTGTTAAGAGCAGTTGAATATACATGTGATAGTGATTGTCTCCTTATTGTTCCCGATTAGTTTAGAAGCCAACAACCTCCTAGTCGTAGAATTATACTCCATGATCTGAATGTCATTTGCATTTATAACTGTTCCATCCATGAATGAATGAGTAAATGAAAGGACCACCCCATGCTACCCAGCAAGTCTGAGTTTTTCACTGGCCACTGGCTAGAGAAAGAAGGTATGGCTGTTAATATGGCATTAAACACATGTCAGACCATCATAGCACCCAATCCTGGCCCACAGAATGGCGTCTTGCATTTTACATTACATTGTTTTTCAATGAGAGAAAAATAAATGTACTGCAGTCATAAAATTTGAGTCCACTGGTAAAGAAAATGCAATCATTTGGACAATGTCTGAGATAAAATTTTCTTTATCATGCACAAAATTCAAAGTGAAAATCAATAATGCAAAGAAAATTGAGGGACAAAATCTGAAATAACTAAGAAAACTTTTCAAGCATCACTGTGCATCTTAGAACCAGTGCTATGCCTGGGACACAATCCATGGGTATTCAGTGTATGTTTATTTAATGAATCAATAAATTATTAATTTACATATAGACATATGAATAGCTTGAACTAGAAGATTCCTATAGTCAAAAATTGATGTAATTAAAAGAAAGAAGTAGGCAATTTCACAGTTACAGTAGGAGATTTTTTACACCCATCCCTCAGCAATTGATAGAGCAACAAGACAAAAATTCAGTAAAGACATAAATGATCTAGAGCTAATTGTTACTTATGGAACATTACACCTAATGTGTATGTAAAAGCACTCAGCACAAGTCCTGGCATAATAATGCTACTTAATTCCATTTCCATAACTGGAAGCCATTACCGAGGGTGTGTGGGTATAGCTACAGGATCTCCTGCCACTTGCGTCATTCTGTCATTGAATGCTGTCCAAAGAGATCAAGCCACATCATTCCATCCACATCATTAAAGGAAATTTAACTTTTATCTCCTTACTATACAACACTACTGAAAGCCAGGAGATTTATGTAAGCACAGAGTGCTATTACTTGATTACATATCTGAAGTTGAGGATGGTGACTCCATTCCCGTATAACCTGGGTTTCGATTGTCCCAGTGCAATGATTAAAGAGATGTCAGAAGCCCATCTCCTACAACTCGTAATTTGAGAGTTAGAGTTCATCACACTGGCCTCTCATTTCCCAGATATCGGAAAACAGTTTTGGGATATGAGGAGCCATTATCCTCTTCCATTTTTCTTCCTAACTCCATTGTAAAAACTTAGCGATGATCTTAATCTCTCTGTATCTTAAAGTATCTTCTTTTAAACACGTGTAATAATAACTGTCTCACAAGAATATTGCTATCTAATTAATTCTTGTTTATCAAAAGCTTTAGGATCTTCAGCTGGAAAGGGGATTGTGGATGCATGCAGTATTATCTTGGAGAGCCCTGCATCTTGCTTCACTGGATGGAGCTAGTGTCTGTGTGTAATCAAATTAACCACACTGCTAGCGGCTTACGCTGTAATTAATGAAACCCATGCAGACTGACTGAAGTGATCAGTCTATTATTTTTAGATTGAATAATTAAGCTTGAAGAGCTTCACTGTTTTTTCGAGTAGCTTCTTTTTTCAGGTGACTATTGACATTTTAGCTCTGAATCTTGCCTTATTCTGTCAGTTAGCTTTGTGTCAATTTATTTCATGTCATGCAGATTTCATTATCGTACAAAAAATGTTGAATTTTTATAAATTTGTATTTTAAAGAGTAGAACTAAGGCCTACCTTAAAAAACAAAACAAAACAAACTCAACATAAGGAAGAGGAATGGCACACATTTTACTAAAGGTCTGCTCCACATCAGGTACTATGTGAGCACCTTACATGTGTGGCCTCATTTAATTTTTCCCTGACCACGCAGCAGAGTTGATATAATCTTCATTTTATGTATGAGGTAACAGGCTTGGGAGGTAAAATAATTTATTGCAAGTTACAGGTGAGCAAGTGGCAGGGCTAGTATTTGAACCCAATTCTCTCTGATTCTAAAACTCACAACCTTACCGTAAGTAGCAGAAGCCTGTGCCTACAGAGCATGCAAGAAGGTGTGTTATGTGGGGCCTCGGTGACACATACCTTCAGTGTCTTGTTGTGTCTCTGCAGCTCCCGGCACAGACCCTCCAGTTTGCTTCGTGCAAGGATAGCTTTGCTGTGTTCACCTTGTAACTGGTCCTTTTCTTTTTGGACCTGTGCTTGTTTCTTCTGTAGGAGTTTTAACTTCCTTTGCTCAGAGCGATGCTCATCCAGCTGGATGTGGGGATGCAAATGTGAAAGAAAACGGCAGGGATCTCTGTTGAGTTGATAGAAAAGGACCCAAAGAGGAAACGCCTAAAGACCGCTGTATGGTTGTTTGGAAAATGTTTTGCTATTATCACTGTCTCTCTGGAATCAAAAGAACTTCATAAATGTTAACTTGGCAGTACTTGTAGATATGGTTTTAAGAACATAACATTTATGGGTTTTTTTTCCTTCATCATTCTTATTATTGATCTCTTTTGCTTTGATCTTCTTGGTGGTCTAGAAACAGTTTTATCTTTCTTGAGTCTAATGAAGTCAGTCAGTATAGAAGCATGTCTCAGAATTCATGATAATGCCTTGCGTTAGGAGGATAGTCAATGGTGTGTCTGCTTGGTTTACATTTAGTTTTCACAATTCTTTCTCAAGACAAGCTTTAGTAACTATTTTTAAAAGGAAAGTGAAAAGCAGCTTCCTAGCAGACAGAAGATGAAGTCTGTGGTTATGAGAAAGGGGGAACGGAGAATGTACCCCTCGACTACTTAAGGATTGATGATCTGTCACCAAAGTTTCAGAAATAGCCACTGCACAACCCAACAGCACACATGGCAAGTATCCTTAACAAGCCTTGCTCCCTGCCCATCTCCCTCACCCTCTGTACTTATGGTGAATAAACCATGACACTTGTATCTGCTGAGCACAGGTGGGGCCTCTTCTCTCACTTCTCCAGCAGCCACAGCTGAAGTATCGAAATCAGGGGTGGCATGGAAAATGAAACCAATGAACCCCTGGGCTTTCCATCTCGGGATGCTAAAGTTCTGAGGTAGGGCTGCCAGGTAAGGTGTAGGACACCCAGTTAAATTTGAATTTCAAATAAATAGTGAATAAGTTTTTAGTAAAAGTATATCCAAAGTATTGCATGGAAGGTACTTTTACTTAAAAAAAAAATGTTGTTGGTTTACCTGAAATGCAGAGTTAACTGGGCGTTCTGTATTTTTGTCTGGTAAATTTGGCAACACATTTTTACGGAAATCTTGTTGGAATGGGGGGAATTGGGGGTTCAGCCTCCAGAGACTAGCGTAGTAGAAGTGTGGATCCCAGATTGATGATCAGTGTGGCCACAAACAAGCTGGAGCCTTTTTCCAGACCCATCTCCTCTACTGCACTTAGTTCCCTTAGAACCTGAATGGTGCAAAGGCCAGGAAGGTACTCGTCCTAATAATCACCTTGTTGGCTAATGAAGAGGAAAAGGCCTGGGAGCCTCTGGGTGCTTCTGGACCCCAGGTGCTCCTGGTACCTCGCAGAGCCAGATGCAAATGGATACACACACAGTGTGAGCCCTGATACATGCCTCAGTTACCCTGTCTTGAAAAAGCATTTGTTCTTTCTGAACTAGATGAACAGGACTGTCACACTTTCTTCAGTTTACATCTTATTTTAATCCTTTCCTCCCTCCCTCCCATCAGCCTGAAATGTCCATGATAAACCCTTGCCAGATTAAGCCGGGGCTATTCATACATGATATTCTATCTTCATACTTCAGGACATTTTTTACTTATTAGTGAGAATTAGCATCAGGAAAAACTAAGTCCATATTACTATAAATATCGATTGAAATTGGTATCCTTCTTGAGGTTCAGTTGGAAAACCAATTATATTTTATTATATATTTCTCGTGCTAATCTCATTTTGCACCATAGTTATTAGACAGGGGTGAAACTTCTCATACTTGTGTTCGTACTTTACATGACCTATTGTCCTTTCTTGACATTTATATGTTGTTGTTATTGTTATTGCCGTTTTGGTTCAGACTTTACCTTTGGAAGATTAAACCATTTGTCAGGGTTTTTCAACCTCAGCACTGTTGACATTTGGGGACAGATCGTCCTTTGCTGTGGAGGCTGTCCCCTGCATTGTAGGCTGTTTAGCCGCATCCCCGGCCCCTACCCACCGGATGCCAGTGGCACCCCCAACTGTGACATCCAGAGTCTCTCCAGAGACATTGCCTACTGGCCCGTGGTTGGCACAGCTTCCCCTGTTTGGGGGACACTGCCCTATGTGTGGATTTATCTGAGCACCAGGAGGAGGATACCTTGCATGTGTTTCATAAGTTGGAAGAGAGGATTTGTGCTGTACCTCACTGGCCATTTAAATGGCCCAGTTTTAAGGCAGGATCATACACATCTGAAATATAGCTAGGTCTGTCTTGCTTTGCTCTAAATAGAACCCCTTAACTTGCTGACGATTTTTTTTTAGAGTGTGGCTAATTTTGTTCCATACTTCAGATTTATGTGAATGCATATGGGGTTTCTTAATGAATGAAAGCAAACGTATTGCAGCTGGGTCAACTTCAGTCAAATGCTGGCCTTGTGATTTAATAATACCCTTAGACATGTGTCTTCTGTACAATTCTAACAGGCATATAAGATTTTTATCTGGAATTTCTCTTGTTCTCTCTTTCTTTTTTACTATTAAGTTAAAAAAGTAAAATTAATGCCAAGTAGTTAGTAACGTTGTAACTACTTTTAAATGGAGGAAATTTGCAAAAAATATTTCTTCCAGGTCATTTCTTAATTTAGTCATGAGGTATCCTTATTTATTAATGAACTTATCCTTATTTATTAGTAAATACAATAGTTGATGATATTACAGGATTTGGAATCTGTAAGGATGGGTGAGCTAGGGTGACAGTTTGATTCACAGCCTTGAATTTAATGATTTATTCTATGTTAACACTTGTATTTCAGACACTCTCTATATTAATATCTGAATCAGTGAGCAGGGAAAATAGCTTTTAAGTGTCCAAGTAAAAGATTGAAATTCTTCATAATTTTTCCTTTCTGAAAAGGATATGTGATGGGGTTTGGGGGTCAATTTTCTCTTATTCATTTTTTCTAGAATGATATTTTGAGTTTAAAAGTTTATTATAGGGTATGATACAAATGCCAAAGTATAGTAAGACTTGAATTGAGTAGAATTTCTGGAAAAATAACCTCTGTGGGGTTGACTTCTTGGCTAGGAGAGTGAGTGGGCTTGGGGAGTTCCTGGAGACCAGGGTGAACAGCCCTGGCTCATGAAGAAAATCTTGGAAGGACTGCGTAAGTGGTTTTTTCCCAATAATCTGCTGTGGGGCTACAGCACCATAAAGAGTAGTAGTCTAGAAAGATGCCCGGTTCATCCAAGTATGGAACATGGCACTAGGAACTAAATATGAATGGCCTTGGTATGAGTGAGTAAATTGAAGGGCAAAGGGAAATCAATGTAGTAATTATTGAAAAGAGTAAGGATGGACAGGTGAGGATGGGGCCAGATTTTGGGGAAAAATATTAAATTTGACACCTACCATTTAATGTCACTGAAATTGCTCATGAGTGGTTAACAGCCAATGTTAAACAAGTTGCAATAAAATTGATACACTAATACTTGCTTTATAAATTTCTACCATTCTTCTGGACAACAATATGGCCATTAAAAAAAGAAGTTATACTGCTTGAGTTAGTAATCCCAATTCTGAAACTTTTTCCTAGGATCATAAAAGAGAACGAACAGACCTCATGCATGATGATGTTCACTGCCTGAATGTTTGGTAAAACAAACACTGGAAGGAGTCTAAATGTCCCCAAATTAGAGAACCAGTAGATAAAGTCAATTAATGGAAAATTACATAGCTGTGACAAAATATAATTATGAGGACTACAGAGTACATGGGAAAATGTCTGTCATATGAGCCAAAAAAACAGATACTAAATTATATGCACCTTATGATGGTAGTTATACAAAAGGTATCTCTGAATGTATGGCAGAACTGGAAAGGAAGATAGATAAATCAACGATTGTGTTTTAGATTGTAGGATTTGAGATATTTTTACTTGGATATTCAGCATTTTCCTTATATTATTGTGATGTGGTTTATGTGATTAAAAAATAAAAGTATTGTTGGTAGAGTTAAGCAATCACTAGTCATTCAGGGTTTCAGAATTTCTCTGGGTCTGTTGCATGACAGTTCAGCATAACAGGACGCATTGAGGTACAAGGAAGAAAGGAAAGAATAAATAGGGATCACAGTGCTATAATTAGAGTAAAAAAAGAAGGAAAACAAGTCACTCACTAAACTCTACTCCATCAATAGGGATAAGATGCAGCCAGAGACCTGAGGGGTTTGTGGGTCTCAGTTTTGGAGACCTTTAAAAAAAAAAAAAGGAAAAAATTTAAAAAAGAGAATTATGTTCAGGGCCTCAGAGGGGCCCATACAAGTGAGAGGCGCTGACTCTTTAAGCTTCTTTGCTGTAAGGTAAATCTGCCTTCAGGGGCAGTTCAATCTACTGCCTGGAGGAATTGTTTTGTTGTGTGTAGGGGCTTAAGTTTCATTTTCCTGTCACTGCTTCTCCAAAAGAAATAAGAAAGTGGAAAAAAATGAGGGAAAGAAGCAGAAATGAGAGAGAGGTACATTGCCCAGCCTCACTTGAGAGGACACCACATCTCCTCAGTGGGTCTCGTACACCTCAGGGGTGGTGCACGGACCTCAGGTGCTACTCCTTTAGCCAGTTTTTGTGAGGGTTCACTGAAACTAGGGGGGCTGGCTTCACTAAACCCTCCTCTTTCTTACAACTGGCCTATTATAAGAGTACTGGCGAGGAGACCATCCACTTCACAGATTCTCTGAAGTCTGGGAGTGGCTTCCCTTCCTGCCAGTGGTCCTACCTTATAGAGAGGGAGACTGCATGGGAGGACCTATAACTGGAAACAAAACAATCCATGTCAAATGCTTTGCCATCGTGGGGGACAAGGAGAAGAATGTAGATCAAAGAGAATGAATGAATGAATCAATCAATAAAGTCATCAAGAATAAATGAGAATGTGTCACAAACTGAGGGGTGGGATTAACTCAACCCTCTGCCTTCTTGAGGGGACCACCCCCTCAAAAAATCTGTGTACAAGGACCGGATGAAAGTTTGCCTTTATTCTAGTATATTTCTGTTTTATTGCAAAGGCAAAAAGAACTTTTAAGTATTCACAATTTTTAATTATGATTCTTCCATCTCCCAAATTATGCACATAATTGAAGGTGGAGTAGACTCCAACTGTATCCTCTTTCTTCCTTTTGCTGTTATTCCTCAGTTTTCCTGTTTCTTTTTATTTCTTTCTTTCTTTTTTTAAAATTCTGCCTTTATGAATTCTGGCTTTGATTTGTCTGAGGTAACCAGCTATAATGATATACCTGAAAAACTAACAGCATCCTTTTCTCAGCTCTAACCAGAGCTTGAATCTTTCTGACAAAAAGGGCTAATCCAAGAACTTACCAATTCAGCATACTTCTTGAATAAAAAATCAAGCTTTTCCTCAGGAGTTTGCAACTTGTTCAGATTTTGCATTAGCAGATTGGCTTCTTTGCCTTAAAAGAAAACAAAGACCATAAAGACATTTTAAAAAATAAGTGTTGAACTTGATGTCAAATGATAAGAGTTAGAATCTCAGGTTGTCTGCTTGTTAGCTGCTATCCAACCTTGGCCAAGCCACTTCACTTGTCTGAGCCGCAGATGTAATTTTGTTTTTTTTCCCCTGTATGAAGGAATGATACCTATTTTGCAGAATAAGTGATTAGATGAGAAGTTTGTAAAAATGTGTGGTACAGTGTCAGGCTCGTGGTAGATTCTCAATAAATGTCTGCTATAATAAGGGTAGTCCCCAAATTTTCATCCCAAGAATCCATTCTTGTTACTTCCCCCCATGTTCTAAATATTCCAAGGGATTTTGAACATTCTGAAAATACTCAAAAGAATAAAAAACACTGACTTTATGAAAGAATAAATCATCCACTTCCCCATGTTAATTATCTAAGAAAAGAAGCAAACCAGCCTATCCAAGTATCTGACTACTGTGAAACAGCCAGCATTAATACATGGAGCTGTTAAAATTCCAGCCCAAAGCAGAGAAACATGACAGTTTAGTCTGCCCATTTTTTTGGTTTTGTTCCTTTAGTACCTCTTTGCTCTTTTGTGGGGGGGGGGGGGACCAATTCTCTTGTTTCTGTGCATGAGCCTACTCCATGAAGTTTGGGTGGAATGACTCTGATTGTATTTCCTAACAAGTGGGGAATAAAGTCAAAATATAGAGAAAATGGACCCAAGACATGCAGGGCCTTTTTCACAGGCCTTTTTGTGTCTCTCTGGCTGCAGATTTAGCCTCCCTGGGTCTTCCCTTCTCTCACCCAGGCCTTAATCTCTGTTGGCAGTTTTATTTTGTTTCCAGCTGGAGTTTATGCTACATTTAAAAACTCATCTGTTCATGATTATTTGACAGTAAGCCTCAGATTCTTTCTTTTCTTTCCCCATTGTTCTTCCTTTTGTCCTCTTCAGCTCAAACTGCCTGGTTAGCCTTTCTGTGATGCCTGGAAATCTTGTCTTTCAGTGCCCACTGGGCTGAGCATTGTTGGCAGGAGCCAGACCCTGAGGCCTACGTGTATGTACCACTGAATGTATCTTTGCAAACAGTAGGGCCAAGGTGGAGCAGCTTCCCCATCCTCACCCACCTGTGACAGCCACCCTTTCTAATCAGGGTTGGGAGGTCAGACCATACAGTGGAGCCCAAGTTTCCTGATATAAATCTGCTTAAGAATATTAACAACTTTGACAACCTCTCCCCCAAGAACAGCCATGTCTCCTTTGCTGGAATTTTTGCTTTCATCCTGGAGAGGCAGATATATCATGGAATTAGGATTGCCAGATGAAGTACAGGACATGGGACACACTCGTAGTAAAAAATAATGGTTTGTTTATCTGAAATTCAAAGTTCCCTGGGCAGCTTGTATTTTCATTTGCTCAAACTGATAACTCTAACGGCATCAAAGAATTTTAGGTCTAGAAGGAACTTCAAAGAGTACCCAGACAACTGTTAATTTTATAGATTAAGAATCGAAAGCCCAGAGAAGTCCAAAGTTACATAATCGGTACTGGCAGAGCCAAGGCTTGAATCCAAGGTTTGTCTACTTGCTCTAAAGCACTCCACTCCCATGTGGAATTTTGATGCCAGGGAAACCTAGAGAAATTAAAGGAAACTTTTTTTGAAAAAAGTGACCTCATTCCTAACAGCTGGTTTCATCTATATTTGCCCAGTGAATCAGCTCAGATTAGAGACACAGTCTGAGACAGGGGAGAAGGTGGGGGTGAGCGGTGCCCCACCAGCAATCCAATATGGCCTGTGGCATGACACTGCCTTTAAACTGGTAAGCTCTGCGCTCCGCCGCCACCAGGCGTGGCTTTGAGTGATTTCTGTAGCAGCAGGGACAGACTTGTGTTGGTCAGGCCATCCCCTCACCCTTGTCTTCAGTTTGTGCTCACATGATGACTGCTGTCCTGAGTTGGAGGATCATCCATTAAAGGCAAGAGACTGCACTGTTGGTCAGATTTGGCCCAGGACCCCACACAGTGTTTGGCCCATGGCAAGTGTTTAGTAAATCTTGGTAATAATGGAACAAAGCCAACCTGTGCACTAATATCATGTAAGTCAAGTAAACGCTGTCCAGAAGACAACTCTGTGATCAGCTAGAGGAAAGACAGGTCTTCCCCTCCCCTGTGACATTTAATGTTTGCTTAGCATACCTCTCAGTGTGAGTATCGACATAGAAAACCGTATCGTGTCTTGAGTGAGTCCAGTGGCCCTCTTTTTCTCTCCACATTCAGTATCTTCTCCCCCTTTTGTTTTCTTTAATGATGAGAACAGGTGTTTTTTGTTTTTTTTTTAATTGTCACACTCACTGAGGTGTCTTTCTGCTCTCATATTCTCTTATTTTGTATAGAAGTTTAACATTCAGATGCATCAGTCTGCCCTTCAAAAATGATTTCAACAAAAAAATCCAAGAAACTGGAGACAAGCATGTATGGAATACGTAACTTTGTAACATCAGAGAGCTTAATTTGTAAACTTCCATTGGTTTCACTGGACTAGAGTGCTGTGTGGGATTATGTTGAGGAGGGGGATAGACAGAGACCCACTCATCTTCTAAGAAAGGCTATAATTTACAATTTTAGGAAATGGGGTCATTTGGTGACAGTGTCTGACACAAGAGGAAAAATCGGCTTTATGTGTTTAAGGTGCTAGCAATTTCTTAGATATAACTGTAAAGAAAACTTTCTTAAAAAGAAAACAACTTTGAGCCTAATAATGAGGAGATTATTCCAGGGAAAACAAAATAAAGCAAAACCTTACAATAAAAAAGAATAATATCAGAAAAAGCAGTAAGAAATAAATACATCCATTCCCAACTTGGGTCAGAAGAAAGTACTCATCATTTTGCCCAAGACAAATTTTTTTTTTCTCTTACTTCACTTACTCCTCTAAACCCTCCTTTCCTTTCAGGATCTGGCCTAAGTTTGAGCTTCTCTATGAATCTACTCATGGACCCTTCAGTCTCTGTGGATTCTCTCTCTCCTAAATTCTTCTGGTTTTCTACCATTTCTTCCAGAAAATTTAGTATTTATATCAAAGCAACAGTTTATTTCCTTCTCAGAGTGAAACTAGAAAAAAAATCAAGCTAAAAATCTTATAAAATAGACTACCTGGGAAGGTGACCATTCTAAGGCAGAGTAAGTCAATGGCCGAAAAGATTTTAGAAAATCAATGTCCTAGTCAAGATGCTACTCAGAAGGTAGAACTGAAACTCACCTGTCACTGGAAAGATGAAACCAATTAACTGAACTGTAGCTCAATTAAATGCTCCTCAACCAACATATCAATTATTTTTATATATCTTTGGCCCTGTAATATTAGTGACTTCAGGTCTGCACCTTGCTTTCTTTATGGCTAATCTCACAACCACATCAATTAGTGGAATAATTTTTGGGGGCAGACTTTAAAACTCTCTAGGCTTTAATTTCCCTCTCAGTAAATCAGTGAGTTGACTAGATAGATTCTGAGCTCAGAATGGACCTGTGGATCAGCTTTGTTTTTCTCGTGGGTTTATGCTTCAAACATATGAATTCCAACTCAATCAGTTATCAATCTAAATATCAGAAGGGATATTACATTTTATCATTGTTTTGTGCTTCTTACTACGTGGGACTTGTGCAGCCCATGTAACGTTGACAGAGAAGAGATTAATAAGACACTTGTGAGCTGGAACATGGGGGGGGAAGGAAGGGGGACACTTAGATGTTAAGAGGACATGTCATGGTGCTGTCTAATGTGGAATCTGTTTTTTGTTTTGGTCAATGCCAAGGAGAAAGTGATTCCACCAACTAAAGAGATTTTAAAGTGTTCCCCCAGCTGCTCCAGTGTATAATATGTTAACTGTGGGAGGATATGCAGCCTGTAAAGGAAAAACAAGTCTTGAGTGCTTGGGTTGTAGAGACATTTCCCAAATATTCAGAGGTGTTCTGTGAAAGATGGGTGTTTTTGGTCCAATAAATTTAGGAAATGTTGTAAACTGTGCCCATCACTATTGGAGATTTTTCACTATTGTATATATTAGAGGTCAGAGAATTCTGGCAGTTAGGAAACAAGCTTGGTCTGAAATCTCAAATATCCCAAAGTATATACTTTGGAAAATTTGGGGTTATTGAGTCAGAACATTTCAGTATCTCAAATGTATCAATAAAGCAAATGTTATCTGATAAACATACAATAATTAAAGACTCATCTTTGATCAAATATGTAAGCAAAGACTAGAGATACATCTTCAGGTATGGATTGAATGACATACTAATATTCTATAAAAGCTTCAAATAGTTTCTAAAAGAAGACCACAGCCGGCACTTTATATTTTCTCCAAATGGGTGGAGGAAGAACTTTCTGAAGCATCAGAACCATTGCTTCCGCAATCTGTTTGTGTCAGAATTACCCAGGGTGCCTTGGCCCCAGTCCACACCTACCAATTCTGAATCTCTCTGCTCAGCAACAGCATTTTTGACAAATTCTGCATTTGATTCCAATGCACAGTAAGTTTGAAATCATTGGTCTAGACCATAGTGTAGTATCATTTAATTGAAAAATAGCCAAGAAACCTGTTAAAACCACTTGCAGATAATTGAAATGATGTTTAAAATATTTAAATTAGCTTAAAAATATTGTTTTGGGCTTCCCTGGTGGCGCAGTGGTTGAGAATCTGCCTGCCAATGCAGGGGACATGGGTTCAGGCCCTGGTCTGGGAGGATCCCACATGCCGCAGAGCAACTGGGCCTGCGAGCCACAACTACTGAGCCTGCGTGTCTGGAGCCTGTGCTCTGCAACAAGAGAGGCTGCGATAGTGAGAGGCCCGCGCACCGTGATGAAGAGTGGCCCCCGCTCGCCGCAACTAGAGAAAGCCCTCGCACAGAAACGAAGACCCAACACAGCCAAAAATAATTAATTAATTAAAAAAAATATTGTTTTAACTCATAATATAGCTGAAATAGTACAGTGTTTAGAAGAATATACTGATAGTGTTCAGAGGAACAGCATCAAAGTGTCAGCAGCTTATACACATGTAACTAGAGTGGACCCACCTGGGCACTCTGATCACAAACATTGGTTCTGATAAACATTCAGTTGAACTTTGGTAACTTATTGAAAGTGGCAGAATTAGTTGTGAAATTTTTTCTTTCTCTAAGAATTTTTTTGATTATTTGGTAAGTATGAGGTTAATACAGACTTTGAAATAACTCATGGAAGACAGAATAGAAACCAAAATTGGTCATGTTTAACTTCACCCCTGCTTTCTTCATACCTATCCCCCCATTATAACACATAGGAATTCCTATGTAGAAGTAGTTTCAAAGTGATAAAGCCAAAGAACTTTCCTGGTTAGGAATACTTAAAATCATTTACCTCTGCGATGTGATTTTGTTTTATCTTATGGAAAGTTTAACAATGACTAATGTAAAAGGTTATTTCTGAGATGCCTTGGATAGGGAAGAAAAAATAGCTCTGTAACACAGAGCAACTTTATTCTGTTTCCCAGAGTTCCAAAACACTAAAGTGATTCTAATCTTGCACTTTAGAACTTGGTGTTATCTGGGTTAATCTTTATGCTAAGTAGGTAAAGCAGCTGTCTGAATGTGTCCTTTAGCTCTTCTTGAAAGCGTTGCCAGCAGTGGTTTCACGCGCCAAAGTGAGGTCCTGTGACAGCATAGACATACTTTGGGGTTTACACGTAACTTGTCCACTGGAGTCTGATTCCAGTGCCCATGATCTTTTACTTTTCCACACTGTCTTCCAGAAACGAGAAAGATGTGACCACTGTCTCAATAGATTCTCCCTCCAGCTTGGGAGGCAGGTATATAAACAAATGATTGCTGCAGAAAATTTCATAGAGAACGACGGAAGGTGATGCTAACTCTACCTGGGCATGTCAGGGAATGTATCACATAGGAGGCGGTGATTGTAGTGAGTGTTTCAGTGAAATTCACCAAGACAAGCAGAGGGGCGCTCCTATGTGCAGTAACATGCTCTCACTTATAGCTAAAAAATTAACTCTCTCATCCTTCTTTCACATCCATTTTTGGTGTTACCAATCCTCCATGCTCTCCTAACAATTTTCCTGTGCCTGTTGTAGCACTTATCCTATATAACAATTAGTGTACATGTTTATTTTTCTCTCCAGACCTAGAGCTCCTTAACCAAAGACTTTTTTATCTTTGTGTACCTCATAAAGACTAGGCATTAGTAAATATTTGCTGAACCAGTGAACTAATGAGAGTAAAATTGTTTTCTGAGATTTTCAACATTCTATAATTAATACATTTCTGAAGAGCTTTGTTAAATTAAAAAATATTTTGTATATGTAGTAATGGAACACACTACTAAGGGGCTGAGGATAAGTACAGTAAGGTACTGGTGATCCTGAAGGAAGCTATTGTGGTAAAATCCAGGTATGAGATGTGGCTCTTAGCAAGATTGGAGGAAGTGCCCCTTTTTAGGAATAATTCAAAGCAAAGTCATACATTAGAACGTAACTACTTGCCTAATCCTTTTAGAATTTTCTTCTCCAGTTTTTGCTCTTTATTGCTGACAGGCTCTTTGGATGTGGGCGGCTCTCCAGAGGCCGGAGATTCTCTCTCCGTCTCTTCAGCGGCCTCCTCGCAGGCCCTGTCCTCATTGTCAGGTGGTGCTGTGTTCTCAGGCTGCTCCTTGGCCGTGGTGGGACCCTCTTTCCCTGCCGCGCCGACAGCAGACCCGTACGTGTTAATGATGTCTTCCAGTTGTCGGTTCAGTTCTTCAGAGATATCATGGGCTCCCTGTTCAGGCTGCACACGTGCCTCCTCCTCAGGTGCTAGGAGTGGGGTTGAGGAATCCTGATCATCTTGCTTCTCAAGGCCATTTTGACTGGGCGATACTGAACTGTCCCCCACAGGTGTTGACTGTGGCTCCCCCGACAGCTGTACAGACTGATTGGTCTCCATACTGGGAGTGGTATCTGGTGGTAAGCACAGCCAGCGTTGATGTGGTTAACCTAGTTACAGGTAAATGGTAAGGCTATTCCCACATGGGCACCTACTAATTACAGTTTCTAACATAGAATGAATGTACTTCCACAAACCATCAATATTGCAATTAGTTGAGTAGGAACAGTGAGAAGAATCTTTCCAAATCGAGTCATACCATTAGCATATTTTTGGTTTTGGTCTTTAAATTCCGATAGTATCTCCTATTACTGATGTTAACAGAGTAATTCAAGATACCGTTTTTCATGGTCATATTTGTCATTTTGCTTAGAATAGCCAGTTTGTGTTACCATTCTCTTATATAATTCTATGTAGATTTACAAATACATCGTTATAAATACATAGATGTATACATTTAATGTTTAAATTTAAATTGGTGCATTTTTCCCCAAAGTTAAAACATTGAATCCAAGAGCCATTGACCTTACTAAAATCATTCATAATGATAACATTCTAAACTCTATTTTAATCCATATTGATTAGTATGAGTCCATTAATATAAATGAATTATTATATTGGATACAGGAGATACTTGCTTGTCTGGTATTTTCCTTTTCCCAAATGAGCAACATGTAATTATCAATCAGAAAAACACTTTTTATTTTCTGAGGTTCAAACCAGCCTCATTTTTGGAATAAGAGAGAATGAGGAAAGGTATAAATTAACTAATGAACTTGTATGGAAACGTGGTGATGCTCATAATAACAATTCCTTGGGTTTCTGTACCTTTTTGTTCTGATATAAAAACTGACTTTCTTTTAGAAAAAAAAACAGATTACAACTTTCATGTCTCAGTCAAGGAGCTCTAGGATAACAGTACTTTTTAAGAAATAGAAATGTCTAAAAAGCAGGGAGGGAATGAACTAGGGGAATAATCCAGGTATAATACGGGCTCTTTGGAAATAGGGGGTGAGGAATGGGCTGAGGGTTTCTGGCTATCACCATTTCTAGTGTTGCAGTACCTTTGGCTTAGACCTTTAAGTTATGGTGCACTTTATTTGTAAATAATATTTAATGGTGATGCTGCTAATTAGCAGCATACAGTTACGACAGGGTCCTAATAACACACAGGTTTTGCTGTTGTGGTGGCATGAGAGCGAAAACTAAAACATACTGCTCCATGTACTATGCAGCTTCCTCCTCTGGTTCTTAGGGCAGGCAATGTCAAATGCTCGAATGCAAACAAGAACAGAAAATTCAATGTACAGACGTTGCCACCTACCTGTGGCCCTTACCAAATACTCATTAACTTTGAAGGAAGTACTTTTTTCTCTCATTTATTTTAATTCACCATCTTTATTATCAAACGATGCAGTAAACAGCTTCGTTGTCTTCATCACTGGAATTCTTTATCCTGACCCCTGCTTGTTGGGCACACACATCTATATATAACTTATGCTTCCCCTGAACTTGGAGAAAGACACATGGCACCTGCTGTCCAGCCAGAAGTTATTTTAAGCTCTTCTAAAAGGAGCCCTGGCCTTTAGCACTTCGTCTTTGGAAATCAAGGGAAGAGAATACTTTTTAAATCAAATTGAAAACAGTAAACATTTATTGGTTTAAATCCATATGTGGGTTTTAAAGTGTTAGGAAGCCTCCTGAGGATGAAATAAAATCTAAAGTAAACCAAACTTTAAAGCAATGAATTTAAAACCGATTGTCCATAGGAATTTTAGTGTGGTTAGTCTAAATGCAAGCGTTTTGTTTGTATTTGATTTATTCTTCATTCATCAGAGGCCATAATCATTGATTTTTTTATATTAAGTCCATGGATCTCCTTTAAACTCATGCTCCACATTTACTTTAAAACAGAATAACTGAATTGTTGTAAACCACAGGACAACTCGATTCCTAAAAGTAGCCTCAAAACAAATCCACAAGAGGAAAAAAACAGTCAAAGAACTCTGTTACTTTTAAATTCTCTTTCTATATCAATCAGTTTTACAGCAAGAAATTATTTCTGTTTTATCTTCTATAAACTTCATTGCCCATCTTTTGCCTCCTCTGAGAGAGAAGTTTTCACTTGTCCTGGCAGTCCCAACAGATTACCACACATACATCCCTTCCTGAGCAACACATTTTAATTGTAAACAGTTCACTGGCAGTCTCAAAGTTGCAAGTTTTGAACACCACAAACCGCACCCTACATCATCTCACAGGGCTCGGGGGAGTGTTTGTCATACTTACCAGAAGGCAAGGTGCTGAGCAGAGAGAGAAAGGAGAGGCGAGAGGCAGCAGGCTAGTCAAGCAGCAGCAACAGCAGGAGACAGGCGGGGGCTGAGTTCTTACTAGGGAGAGAGAAACCAAACACACACACGCACACACACACACACACACGCAGCAGGAGAACAGGGAGGGGGTGGGGAGGGGAGAGGAACATCCTGTGACACAGCAAGAGAGAAATACACTCAAGCTTTAGTAGCTGTCTCCTGGGCAAATGTCTTAGAAAAGAGAAGCAGCTGGTACATCTTATCAGACTCCACGTTTTGTCCTTTAAAAAATATTTAAACTCTCAGTACATAGCCCCTTTGCTAGCGCAGTTTTTCACCATTGTTGTTCTTTGGGGCAGAGATCAGTTTTTCTTATTTCTTGATTTATTTCCAGTGTGGTCTATGATTCTTCTTCTTTTTTTACCACCTTCTTATGCTAGCTTAATTAGTGTCAAGTTTCTTATAGGAATCAAGGAAAAAGAAGAAACATGGCATAACAAAAAGGAGATGGTAGAAACACTTTAATTCTGATGTCATTGTTTGGTTTTGTCCTAAAATTTGAAATAAAAATTTAGACAGCTCTTTTGGCACTGGGTTTAGTGCCATCTTCATGTACATGCTAATTGGCGTGACCTCAGACCCCACGTCTTACTCAGGTAACTGCCTTTGCTCAGGTAAGCCCGGGGGAAGCAGTTGCTTTTTCTTTAGTTGCAGACTTTCCCACCTTCCACAGTGACTTTTCCAAGTCTTTCCCACCATCTCAAGCCTTCAACCTGTTCCTTAATCCTCCTCAGAAAAATAACCTCCTCTTCATTCACCGTATAATGCCTCTTTCCCTTAACCTACGTCCATTCCCCTTTTCTTCTCTTTCTGGAGAATGTGTTCCCACACTTTTCCAAGTTGGGTTCCCCCATCAGAGTTTCTGCTCTTGGGACTGGCTGGGCATATTGATAGCCACTGTGTTGGGCAGAATCATGCCACCAGAAAGACTTGAATATGCTATGTTGCATGGTGAAACAGACTTTGCAGATGTGATCAAGTTGAGGATCTTGAGATAGACACACTATCCAGAATTACTTGGGTGGGTCCCTTGTAATCACAAGGGTCCTTGTAAATGAAAGAGGGAAGCAGGAGGGTCAGAGTCAGAAAAGAAGATTTGATGATCCAAGCAGAGGTCAGAGTGATGGAGGGACACAAGCCAAGAAATGTGAGGACCCCCGAGAAGCTGGGAAAGACAAGGAAGCACATTCTTCTTGAGATCCTCCAGAAGGAATGCAATTCTGCTGACACCTGATTTCAGCCCAGTGAAACTCATTTTGGATTTTTGACCTCCAGAACTGTAAAAGAAGAAATTTGTGTTGCTTATAAGCCACTAGATTTGTGGTAACCTGTTATAGTAGCAAAAGGAAACTGAAATAATCCTACTCCCCAACTTTTTTCACCCCTTTCTCCGAGTTCAGGGAAGGCACAGGTTATAGACAGATGAGTACCCAGTAAGTGGAGGTCAGGATAAAGAAATTCCAGAGAGGAAGACAGTGAAGCTGTTTACTGCATCATTTGATAATAAAGTTGGTGAATTAAAATGGGTGAGAGAAAAAAGTACTTCCTTCCTTCGAAGTTAATGAGTACTTGGTGAGGGCCACAGTGAGTGATATTTCATATTGGATTGTAGCAAACCAGCCCGGAGAGATCTCTCAGTAAATACAAACAATAAGTCAGTGCTTCTCAAATTTAAGTAATGTACATATTCTCTTAACAGAATAACTTAATGTTGAAATTAATTTAAAGGAAGAAAGAGAACTCACCATGACCGAAACAAATTATATTATTATTTGTACCAATATATACTGATGTAAAAATAGGTATAAACTTCTGATACTTAGTTATTATATGATACAATTAAAAAAATATTATTTAGAAAACCCTACAGAACCAATAAATACAATTCAAAATAACATTACTTTTATGTGACTGATAATATTTTGCTGAACCCAGATTGCTACTTGCAACATGAATATGGTACTGGCTACTGGTCCTTTTGAGTTCCTGGCACTCTTCTACAATAGGCTTTATGAAATGACTCAATTGCATCAACACTTGGTCCATTCAGATTACTACGTAAGTTTCATTCATATGACCTGCCATAATTTCAACTGGACTTCCTTTGATATTAATGCATCATTTATTGCTCTTTCTCATCTTCCTGCAATTATTAAAATAATTGGTGCTAACTTAACTAGATGTACACATGATAATGAAGGCACAAAAATGAACGATACACATGGTAACACCGAAATGACAGCTACCCAGATAATCCAGCATTGACTTACACAGGCATACCTTGGAGATATTGCGAGTTAAGTTTCAGACCACCAAAATAAAGCTAATATTGCAATAAATCAAGTCACATGAACTTTTTCGTTTCCCAGTGTATATAAAAGTTATGTTTACACTGTACTGTAGTCTATTAAGGATGCCATAGCATTATGTCTAAAAAAAACCAGTGTACATAGCTTAATTAAAAAATACTGTTTTGATAAAAAAAATGCTAGCCATCATCTGAGCCTTCAGTGAGTTGGAATATTTTTGCTGATGGAGGGGAGGGTCTTGCCTCAGTGTTGGCTGCTGATTTATCAGGATGGTGGCTGCTCAAGGCTGGGGTGGCTGGGGTAATTTCTTTTCTTTTTTTTTTTTTTGTGGCGGTACGCGGGCCTCTCAGCGCTGTGGCCTCTCCCATTGCGGAGCACAGGCTCCGGATGCGCAGGCTCAGTGGCCATGGCTCACGGGCCCAGCCGCTCCGCGGCATGTGGGATCTTCCCGGACCGGGGCACGAACCTGTGTCCCCTGCATCGGCACACCGATGCAGGGGACACAGTTTGCCACACCGATTAACTCTTCCTTTCACAAATGATTTCTCTGTAGCATGCAATCCTGTTTGATAACATCTTACCCACAGTAGAGCTTTCAAAATTAGAGTCTGTCCTCTCCAGCCCTGCTGCTGCTTTATGAACAAAGTTTATGTAAAATTCTAAATCGTTTATTGTCATTTCAACAGTCTTCACAGCATCTTCACCAGGAGTAGATTCCATCTCAAAAAACCACTTTCTTTGTTCATATATAAGAAGCAACTCCTCATGTTAAGTGTTTTACCGTGAGATTGCAGCAATTCAGTCACACCTTCAGACTCCACTTCTAATTCTATTTCACATCTGCAGTTACTTCCTCTACTGAAGTCTTGAACCCCTCAAAGTCATCCATGAGGGTTGGAATCAACTTCTGCCAAACTCTAGTGAATGTTGATATTCTGACCTCTTCCCATGAATCATGAATGTTCTTAAAGGTATCTAGAATGGTGAATCCTTTCCAGAAAGTTTTCAATATACTTTACCCAGATCTATCAGAGAAATCACTATCTATGGCAGCTGTAGCCTTACAAAATATATTTCTTAAATAATAAGACTTAAAAGTTGAAATAATTCCTTGATCTATGGACTGCAGAATGGGTGTTTTGTTAGCAGTCATGAAAACAACACTAATCTCATAGTACACCTCCATCAGAGCTCCTGGATGACCAGGTGCTTTGTCAATGAACAGTAATCTTTTGAAAGGAGTCTTTTTTTCTGGGCAGCAGGTCTCAACAGTTGGCTTAGAATATTCAGTAAACTATGTTGTAAATAGATGTGCTGTCATCCAGGCTTTGTTGTTCCCCTGATAGAGCACAGGCGGAGTAGATTTAACATAATTCTTGAGGGCCGTAGGATTTTTGGAATGGTAAATGAGCATTGGTTTCAACTTCTCTTCCTAACAAGAGAGTCAGCCTGTCCTTTGAAGCTTTGAAGCCAAGCATTGACTCCTCCTCTCTAGCTGTGAAAGTCCTAGATGGCATCTTCTTCCAATATAAGACTGTTTTGTCTACACTAAAAATCTGTTTAGTGTTGCCACCTTCATTAATTATCTTAGCTAGGTCTTCTGGATAACTTGCTGCAGCTTCTATATGAGGGACTTGCTGCTTCACCTTATACTTTTATATGATGGAGACAGCTTCTTTCCTTAAACCTCATGAACCAACCTCTGCTAGATTCATACTTCTCTTCTACAGCTTCCTGACCTCTCTCAGCCTTCATAGAATTGAAGAGGGTTAATGCTCTGGATTAGGCTTTGGCTTAAGGGAATATCGTGGCTGGTTTGATCTTCTATCCAGACTACTAAAACATTTTCCCTAACGGTGAGAAGGCTGTTTTGCTTTCTTATCATTCATGTGTTCACTGGAATAGCACTTTTAATTTCCTTCAGGAGTGTTTACAGGGCTTCCCCGGTGGTGCAGTGATTGGGAGTCCGCCTGCCGATGCAGGGGACGCGGGTTCATTCCCCGGTGCGGGAGGATCCCACATGCCGCGGAGCGGCTGGGCCCGTGAGCCATGGCCGCTGAGCCTGCGCGTCCGGAGCCTGTGCTCCGCAACGGGAGAGGCCACGACAGTGAGAGGCCCGCGTACCGCAAAAAAAAAGTTTACATTCACAACTTGTTAATGAGACTTAGCTTTCAGCCTGTCTTGGCTTTCAACAGGGCTTCCTCACGAAGCCTAGTCATTTCTAGCTTTTGATTTAAAGTGAGAAATGTATGACTCTTCCTTTTACTTAGAGGCCATTGTAGGGTTATTACTTGGCCTAATTTTAATATTGTCATGTCTCAGGGAATAGGGAGGCCTGAGGAGAAGGAGAGAGACAGGTAAACAGCTGGTCGGTGGACAAGCAACACTTATCCATTAAGTTCCACATCTTATGTGAGCGTGGTTTGTGGTGTTCCAACAAATTACAATAATAACATCAAAGATTACTAATTACAGATTGCCATAAGAAATATGATAATAATGAAAAAGTTTGAAATATTTGGAGAATTACCAAAATGTGATACAGAGACATGAAGTGAGCAAATACTATTAGAAAGAAATGGTACCAATAGACTTGCTAGATGCAGGGTTGCCTCAGACCTTCAATTTGTAAAAAATACAATATATGTGAAGCACAGTAAAGCAAAACTCAGTAACATGAGGTATGCCTGTACATATTAATTACAATTAAAATGAATATACAAACACACTAACTAGTGACTCCCAAGAATCTATCTGTAACGTGGTACAGGCTCAAAGAACTGGAGTAGGCAACTAAAAAGACAAATCAATAGAGCTCAGTGTTTTATTATAAAATCAATCAATCTTGGAGCTACTGTAAGGAATAAATTTATTTTTTGAAAATAACATTGTTATGTAAGTATTACAAGAAAATAGTTGAAAATGATACTAAAAAGCTTATCACGAGAAACGGTATTCCTTTGTTCTCCCCACTATCCCTTCCTCCAACTTTGCCATGCTCCCCAAAGCTCCCCAGGCAAAAATATTAAACTATTACAGATATTGCTTCTGTGATTTACTTTCTCATTTGTAAATAAGATGCCTAGATTGCTATCTGTCAACTCATCAGTTTTTGACATTACCTACTGTCTTCCCATAATGATAGGGAAAGATTTAAATTATTTACACCACTTTTCCTTTCCTTATTTCTCAAGAAAATTACATCTCAATTTTTAATTCATATCTATGTTTTCATTATTGAAATAAAGTTCAATGCTAAATCAGGTAGAACACTGTGATAATAGTTCCATTCTTTGGCAATGTTCTGTTTTTCCTGGAGTTAATGATTACGTTTTCTTTTTATTTGTTTAGTATTGAGAACACTCTGTCTTCCCAACCTGTACAAGAACTCTGTAAAATACCTCTCTATGCAGTTTCCTCCAAGATCAAATCTATCAGGTAATTTTATACATTCTAATATTTCTTGGAGATGTCACTTCCACATACCAGTACCCTCAGAGCCTTGACCTCCTGCTCTGGTCCAGTTTGGTAACTTTCTTGGTCTGCTGCGCAGCTGTGGTGCTAGCACTTCCTTTGCTGTCATCCTGGGAATTCCCTTTACCTTTCTCATGTTTCCTAATTTCCATTCTTCCTCTTTCTTGGTTTACTTCCGCATTTAGTGAAACATATTGTCTGTTGGCTTCCTGAGAACGCATTTATGGGAAACTTTGTACGCCTCAAATGCCTTTTCGCTACTCTTGTACTTACTTGATTAATTGGTTAGATATAAACCTTTTTACAAAATGTAAAAAAAATTTTGGATAAAACGTTTTTACATCTCTATCAAAGTTTTTAAGGCATTATTCCCTTGTCTATTCATTTCAAATTTTTTTCTTAAAATTTTATTCCTGGTCCTTTGTATGATCTATTTCTTTTTTCCTCTCTGGAACCTCTTAGAATCTACTCTTTACTCTGATATCATGAAGCTTCACAATAATAAAATTTGATGTGGGCCTTTTTTCATTTATTGTGTTGGGTGCTTAATGGGTTTTAAATCTGGAGACTCATATATTTAACCTCCTTCCCACTTTATAATTTGTTCTCACCTTGTCCTCCTCTGGGCCTCATATCCCTGAGTCCAGAACCTTTTTGGTTAACCTTCTCCAGAGAACAATCCTCAGGTATCCCAAAAAGGTGGAGAGAGGTTACTTGACTTTGTGATGTGGAGTTGGGGACCCTTCGGTTTAATTGTTCTCCTAGTTAAAAAACCAAATACAAAAACCAGCCAAACAAAAGACTAGCCATCAAGCGATCCCATTGTAGTCCCCTGCCTTACTATTACTTTTGATAGTATCACCGCTTGCTGAGTATTAACTTGAAATTCTTTAGTCTTTTCAGAGTCTACCCGGCAAATTAGCTTGCTTTTCACTTTCTCACTGCCTTTCCTGTGGCCATCCAACCCTGTTTCTGTCAAGCACACTTTTTCTGTGGGATCATTTGCCATTATGTCTTGTGTTGTAGTCCTCATTGTGGTTTGGGGTTTATGGATTCAGTTCTTCTGATTTCGTTGATGTTAGAGTTTCTATTTCTGTTTCTTGTTCTTGTTTGCTAGTGAGTTTTAGAGGAGAAAGAGGTCAGAAAAAAATCTTTATAATGTCATCTTGGATTCAGGGAGATCTACTTAACCATTATAATAGTCCAGCAATGAAATGAACTATCTTCCAAAGAAACAAGCTCCAATTTTGGAAATATCCAATAAAGCCTGGTGGTTCTTTCTTTTAAAGATACTGAAGAAGAAATTTCTGCATGGTGGGAGCAGTGGGGGAGGATTAGATTAAATGACTCACTTACGATCTCTTTCAAATATAAGAGTTTATGAATTATACCACGGGCTTAAGAGAAGCAGAAATCATATAATAATTATGGCTATAATCCTGAAAATTAGGCAGCCTCCATATGAATTCCAGTTCTTTTACTTAGGCTCTATTTTAATTTCTTCAGCTTTAATTTCTTACTCTGTAAAATGGGACTACCTATTTTATACGGTTGATCTGAGATTAACACAGTAAATATGATCTATGTAATGAACACTAATCTATGTTAACTAATTCCAGTAATGATGCATTTAAGTCAAGCCTGTGAAATGGGAATTAATATTTTCTAAACTAATAGCATTTTGAAATTGTTGCTGTTTAGAATCGAGTTTAAGTGTGAGAATCTATTTTATCATTTCTTGGTCTTGGTATATATATATATACACTTGACCTGGGTTAGATTTGTCTTGGGGTAAGGAGCAAGTCTGTACACTCTGTTTTCCTCAGCAGACATCACCTTTGTGTTTCTAGAATAGGAGAAAGTGTGGGCTTGTGGTCAAGCAGAGATTATTTTCCATTAGTCTAAATACAAAACCATGGAGCAAGTTACAATATTCGATTCCTATGGTGATACCTCTTTAATTTGTACTAGTTGTGTGTAGATGGTCTCCAGAAGTGAAATGTATGATTCATACCCTATGAAAAGAATTTAGTTTTATTACTTTAAAGTGAGAATTAGTTAAACAAGGATTGTCTCTGTTAAAGGGCAATGTGAAGTAGCTTTCACAAATAAAATAAATCATTTGAAATTTGCATAAGTATTGGGTGCCACACTTGGAAAGAAGAACTCCACTTCTTAAGTGTAAAAATATTTACACTTAAATATTTTTTCATGATAACAATTTAATCATGAATTTCTTCTTATAAATAATGCAGATAAATTTGAGAGTAAGCTCCTTTACACAGATTCTCTGATCTCAATTAAAAAGATTTGCTGCATGCATTCCACAAGGGAGATTTGGCTCATGTCAATATTTTGTTCAAGGAAGGTCAGAATAAAATCTGTCATATTGCAGTAATACTGGATTCATCTCTGAAGAGTCCCTCCCTACTGCATTGCTGAATGTAGTAGAGACCCAGGAGCATGGGACTGTGTACTGCCTTGTTCACATGAAATGTGTGCACTGTGGGTAGAGCTGAGTTTTCATGGCCACCAAGGACTGCAGCAATGGCATTCTCCAGAACAGGCTTCACTGTTCTAACCTGCCGGCAAGGGCTGGAAGACCGTATGGCTGAAGCATGGTGATGTTTCTCCCCTCCATCCTGTCTAAACCTGTGTTACTAACAGTTTATCCAGCCGAGTTCTAGGATACTATTTTGGGTAGTGGTCTGCTTGTTGCTGCAGCTTGGCAGGAAAATCCTGCTGGCATTCGAATACTCTAGCATAACCCTGGGGGCAGAATTCCCGAACTCCAGGGTTACAGTCACTTCGTGGTGTCCCACTTCCTCTGGCTCATGTTCCCCACAGGAGACTTGGGAAATATATCCCTTCTGAAAGAACTCTGGTCATAAGATACCAAAATTAATGACAAGAAGGCAATGATGCAGACTGACTGAAATGTCAGTTGCTGATGTTCCCAACTTTGAGGACCTGTGGTTTTGCACTGGGACTTGACTGTCAGGTGTATTTCTTTCCTCCGTCCCCTCTTCTCATTCCTCCTTGTTCTGGGGTTTGATGGTTATAGTGGCATCTGCAGAATCTTGGCAAG
The DNA here is from genome assembly GCF_963924675.1 of Phocoena phocoena. Classification (NCBI taxonomy): domain Eukaryota; kingdom Metazoa; phylum Chordata; class Mammalia; order Artiodactyla; family Phocoenidae; genus Phocoena; species Phocoena phocoena. The sequence goes on along the minus strand of NC_089230.1, from coordinate 24,546,999 downwards.
GGAAGGGATCCCACAGATCATCTTCTCACCTCCCTTGGACTCAGAGGTCCTGTCCAGAGCCACCCTGATCCATCCTCAGGTAGATGAGATTTGATGAAAAAAAAAAAAAAATCAGCCCTTCCTAATAAGACAGCACTGCTTGCCAATAGTTAAATAAAGGAATCAGTTCTCCAAAAATGATAGATCCATGGTGTTTTGCCATTCGAGCACTGTGCCTCCTTTCAAAGGTTTGCCAAAAGCATCTCTTTCAAATAGCTTTTTTTTTGAGGTTTGGTAACTAACACTTTTAGCGTTAGTTCTTTTTAAGATGTTGGGGGTAGGAGTTTATTAATTAATTAGTTTGTTTTTTTGCTGTGTTGGGTGTTCGTTTCTGTGCGAGGGCTTTCTCTAGTTGTGGCAAGCGGGGGCTACTCTTCATTGCGGTGCGCGGGCCTCTCACTATCGCAGCCTCTCTTGTTGCAGAGCACAGGCTCCAGACGCGCAGGCTCAGTAGTTGTGGCTCACGGGCCTAGTTGCTCCGCGGCATGTGGGATCCTCCCAGACCAGGGCTCGAACCCGTGTCCCCTGCATTAGCAGGCAGATTCTCAACCACTGCGCCACCAGGGAAGCCCCTAGTGTTAGTTTTTGATTGATTTGATTTTGATTTTCTTCTCTAAGGCTCATGAGTTCTCCTTTCCCCTACCTGAGTGTCATGAGGCTCCACTTCTGCTGTTGATCACAAAGCAATTCTAAGAAGGGGTCTAAGGTTGAAATTATGTTTAAAGGAAAGCCTTTCATTTTGATGTGTTAAAAAACAGGGGTGTGGTGGTCACCTAATTATGATGCGGTGAGTACTCTTTTCCTTCCTTCTTGCAATGCAGGTCTTATCAAAGAGTATGGACCTATTTTTAAATTCTAAGTGTGTGGTCTTTTTCTCCACAATAATTTGATGTAGTTTTGATAGAATCTGGAACAACAGAAACCCTGAGAAGGCAGAGGTGGTCAGCTGGTTAGGTGGGAGTGAGCAAATGGTTAGAACTCTGATCCTTTGCTTTTTCATCCTCTTTATTATGTCACCTCCTTACCTCCCTCTGTGTTGCACGGATGCCTAGGCTTTGTTATTTTAGAAACAGAGTATTAATTGAGTTTGTCTATCTGCCTGCCTAGTCTTTAAGAACACTTCCCTGTTCTAAATATCTTTTGTGACTGGTTGTCCCTAGATTCCATTAATTTACCATGTGCGGGCCTTGATTCAAGTTCAGGAACTGGAAAGGAAGCACCTCACCTCTTCCATTCATCTTTAAACCATTTTGTAATCCATTCTGTATCAATTTGAATTGTACCAAATTAATCATGTTAATCAGTTAATCTTGTTTATCAGTTATGATCCTAAATTGTAGCTGAATCCTGACAGAGCTGCCATATTGCCTAACTCCAGGGGTCACTGTTCAAGCAAGATAAATGTGGGCCCCACTGGTTTTCTGCAATATGATGGTCCTAGACTCAACCTGGAACTATGGCCAGATGCAGTCACGGTATCCTTGGAAAGGACAAATTCCTAACTGCCTTCCCCACAGATATGCAAGAGAGATTGCAAAATCATTAAAAGCACGAAGAAAAAATGCAGGGGAATCCTCTCAGCTATCTGTATGGTGCCACCAAGCGCAAAAGATGACTTCTTTAAAGACTTTCTTGTGGGAAAATGTAACTATTATTAAAAAGTAATGAAAACCCAGCTGTAAACTTCCACTCGTAGCCCCAAATCTACCTTCCTATGAGGTCCCCACTGGTGAAAAGAAGTTTTCTATAGATTGTCTGGAAATAAGATTAAGTCCCTGAGGTGGATCACCACATCCCCATGGATTAGAAGAGCACAGCCTAGAAGTAATGGGTTTGGGTCCTCACCTAAGGAAGTGCAGTCCTGCAGTGTCCCACACAGAACGGGAAAAGGGGCCTCTCCAGGAGAAGTCTGTTCACAGAAATCAACACTTCCACTGCCTGAACCTTACTTTTAGAGTCACAGGATGTGGATAAAAATGGACTAATTCCCCCCAGAGTACATATTTAAATATGTATAATCATAAATAACTGTGTGTGCATTAACAAAACAAAACAGAAAAACAAGAAACAGAAAAGCAAGACAAAACAAACCACACTTGGCAGGCTACTAATATATTTAACGTTTTTAAAATTCAAAATGTAAAATTCAGAGATCTTAGAATCTAAAGAATGAGTATCTTTTGAGGGGGGAAGCAACAACAAGCAAACAATTAAACAAAAACCATACACTTAATTGAAACTATGAAGCCTTATTGGTAAGAAGCATATCTGTAAAATTTGAATATTTTGCTTGAATGTGTTTTGTATATTTAGCTAAAAAAATAGGATGACAATATAAATTTATGTATATAAAGTTAAATATTATATGAACTAAGCTGTTTTAAATGAATACTTTTTTATATCAGAGACTTAAACTCAAGAAGAGAAATTTAACTTTGTACAAATAAGAAAAGAATAAGGTCATGGAAAAGATCGGAATCTTGGGCCTGAGTCTGAGAAGGGAAAAATGTGATAGTTTTAAGATCTGTCCTAAATAGTAAAAGTCCCAGTTATAGAAAAACAGGGGTTGAAAAATAGCAACAACAAAAATTAATCTGGTGGGTTTTTAAATAATATTTATTCCAAAATTTGGTGTTTTTTAAATTAAAAACCTGTTAAAATTTCAAAGGGTAACCACACCTATATTGTATAATGGAACTGGTAAATTAAATGTGATGTCGTGTTTTTTCTCTATAAGGATAAGTGACAGAAAAACTGAAGTGAAAATATGCAATTACCTTATGTAAATGTACATAGTATTTCTATTGAACTGTCTCATTTTGATGCATTCTGCTTGTTTTCTGATATTCTGAAGTAGTTTCTGGAAGATTGAAAAATGGAGTCCAAGACTGAAAAATTGGAGTTCTACACCAGTGTCATCTATAATTAAAGTTATATGTGTTTTTGATACATGAAAATTTATCAGATGATATATTCAAAATAAATGAATTTTGGATCATGGGTCAAAGGAGAGACTTTTAGTCTAAACTTCAAAACTCTTGAGTTTACATGTAATGTTATTTGCACGTGAGGTCTTTCTTTGATCTTCCTGAAGAAAATTAAACACTTTGAACTGGCCTGGGCTGGATGGAAGTGGTATTCACTGGGACAATCACTTAGGTTCATTAATACAAATACAACATTCCATGATATATCAGTTTGCTAAGGGAACGAGAAAATGTTTTGTGGTATATACAAGGAAGTGCTTTTGGCTTAGGAAAGAGACCAGGGTACATTTAAAGAGTTTTATGATAAGGGCAAAATTTAGGAGAGCTAAATTTTAATTTAATTACTAGAAATTAAAGAGAAGTGGGAAGAATCAATTTGCCCAGCATCCCCTTGGATAAATGAATTTGTACTTTTAATTGTGCAGTAAGTTATAATGGACCACATAGGGAAATTTTTCCATCCTTTCAGACTGAACTAGACTAGCTGTTGGACTCTCTTCCGAAACTGGGTATTATAACCAAGAAGGGTAGTGACCCAAAGCTTCTACTTCTGACAGTGCAGAGCTGGCAGTGATGAGGATGCAAAAGACCTCACTCAAAACCAGTTGAAAAAAGTGAAGCAAACTATCTGTCGAACAAGCACCTACATAGCCACAGAGAATGAAGGCTGAAGAGTGAACCTATAACTGAGTAGCTGGAAGGATCCCATCCTTCCTGGGATCCCTTCTCAAAACAAAACGGCTACCCAGAAAATACTGAGTTTTCGTTAGTACTTTATCGTCCATATTGATTTTGGGGTGGGTATCTTGGAACTCTTAGTTCAATAAGGAAAATAGGAATTATTCTTGCTTGTGTAAGAGAAAAAGTGCTACAATTATAGAATCCCTCAAATTACATAGGAACATTGTAATTCTAGAACAGAATTAGAAATACCGATATAAACTTTAAAAGAAAAATTTGTACCTTTGATACTGCAATAACCTAGGGACAATGGTACCCCATGTTGCACTCTATCACCCAGTTCTTGCTCTCTGTATTTTTTCACTAAAGGAAACTAAGGCTCCTTGGAGAAACATCTCAGTCTATGCTTGGCTTAGAAACATACCAGATAGCTTGGATCATCTTGTGCCAGAAAGCAAGAAAGCTTTCAAAGATTAATAAACTCATACCAAAAAGACATAGGAACCTACCTAAAAATCTACCACTGAAGCTACTGCTGGCCAAAGTTGTGACATTAAAAATTATAATAAATCTTCCAGTTAACTTAAACACATTTAATCTATTTAAAAGCCGTGATTCCCCAATGATGAACAAAAGGAAAAAAAATTACATTAAGTTTTGGAAAGAAGATGAAGGGACTAGAATTTATTACTGCTGAGCCTTGTCATTTATTTGGTGTTCTTGGCTCATTTATTGTGTCTATAAAGAGTATAGAAATTAGCTAATGCTAAATATATCAGGAGGCATTTTCTGACACAAGGTGGGATTGTCAGTAGAATATGCTGTTATGCTGTGCCTACAAGTCAGAAAAACACCACAGGAAGTAGCCACAATTCATTTGTATCAGTTTTTAAATGATGTAAAGAATGTGAAAGAATGCAGCGCTGCAAATGTTCTTCTAGGTAAGTGGAAAAAGCAAACATTACCACAAGGCAAAAAAGGAGGTCCATTCAACCGCAGGAGCAGAAGCCAAGCCTGCAAGTGCATGTTGAAAACGCCAGGAAAGGCCCAGGACAGGACAGCTCTTCAGATAAAAATAAATGCAAACAAAAGAGAAAAGCCTGAGGTGGCTAATGAAGAAACTACAGGAGACTCCTGCAGAAAGCAGAGTGGCTGAACATGAAGGCAGTCTGGCCTCTGATGAAGCAAGTGAAAAAGAAACCAAGTCCAGCTGTGTAAACCAAGTCTCACCAGTGATCCTCATGTGTTTCTCTTTTTGTTAATCTCAAGGTAAACATTTGTATCAGTTCATTTATAAATGCAAATATTTGGTAGCTCTGGGAGGATGTTTGAAAGGGAAGAATCTCACCTCTTAGTCTATGTTTTTCTTTTTAACATATTTAGGTAGGTGGGTTTGTTTTGTTTTCTTTTTTTCTTAGTGCAAACCATTGTTAAAAAAGTGAATACTGTTTTCTTTGTCAACTTAGCATTCGATAGGCTGCAGAAGTGCAGTTTTAATAGCCTACAATATGAAATGTAACTAAATAGCAATTTGAAGTCATAATCATGCATTCACATGACAAATATTTTAAATGACTTACCTTTTTTACCCATTTTTAAAAATAGAATTGTTCCCATGAATGCTTGCCTCCTGTCCTTAGCTCTTCCATTAGAACTGTGACATCTCTGATACTGTTAGTCCAGTTTTCCTTATTACTTTAATAATGTGTTGAGAAAGATTGGACATTTTTGAGCATGTGGTGTATATGTATTAAATTACAAGTTGGAGGGAAATTAGGTCTAACAGCTTATCATTATTTTAAAATATTGGTATTTGAAATCCTCTAAGAACAATCTGTCTGCAAATTTTAAGATAGAAAATCATTGGAAATTTGCTATGGATTATAACTCATGAATTTAAAATTTTTCAGTATTAAGAATTATTTACAGATAGTTTCATAACATCTGTGGGCTGATTATGGAACAAAAATTTCAATTATGAAAAAGATTAAGTGGAAAGGCATCTATATGTTTTATGTTGTTATCGGCTTATAAGTTTTTAGAGTCAAAGACATATTTACATAGTTTAAGAATCCCAAACACACCAAATGGATCATCCTGTATAGCAGTTATAGGTTCCTATAGGTAGATGAGAGAGTTATTAGGCACTGTAAATCCAGGAAAGTGGACTGGATGATAACCTTGATCAGAGTTATGCGATATTAACATAATAACTATTAGTAGAGTTTGCATGTATCTTCAACTCTTGGGAACATGTATCCTTCGGTGTTGGGAATTATCCATATACTCCGTCTGTCTCTAAATAGTAAATAACCTCAGTTAATTAGGAAGGGAAATATCTTTCGTAATAAGTATGCATCTTTTAATCCTCAGAACATTTAGAATTAAGTATGGAAAACTTAAAGCATCAAAATGATTTATTAATATTAGTGTCAAGTAGGGAACTATAAGATCTACCTAGGAAAATATTCCTGATTATAACATTTCATTGAGTTTCATTACAATGATCTGTTTACCCATATCACCACTAGACTGTGAGTTCCTTGGGAACAAAGATGGTGTCTTTTATCTAAGTGTTCTCAACACAGTGACGGGCCCAGAGTCAGTGCTCAGTAGATTTTTATGAGTAAATAAATGAAGTCCTTAAGGCTGTAGACAGATTTGGTTCTCACAGTATCTTCTTCCAAAGAGATCAGAGGAAAGTCTGTCTCATTTCAGTACTGCTGAGCTGCCCCCACTTTGAAGGCTCCTTCCGATAGCCATTTCAGAATGTAGTGGAAATAGAGGAAAAGATTTCTCTGATGTTTTTGATGTTTAGTCCAGGTCATGTTTACAGATGGGAAGGGTCAAACTTCAGGGATGCTCCCTTGACATTCTCTGTGAAATGATGTGCTGTACAAAGGTCTGCTTGCCAGCAACTATGCTTGAATGCCACATGGTTTAGGCATGGAGACAGTTTTCCTGTCAGACCCTGACTAAGCATTTGTTATGCGGAGTGATGGATCATAAATTTCAAACCACTTCCGTATGACAATCCTTAAAAATGTCTGAAAACCGTACCCCTTTTATCTAACGACTCCTGCTTTCTTCTGCTGTTCCTCATATGACACAGTCTCCAGACCTTTCCTGCACCGGGTTTTCCTCTTTTAATTTGTCTGTGTTTCTCCTATGTATTGTCTTGAAGGTCCAGAAATGAGAACCTTATGGCCTGACTGAAGCAGAGAGAAGGGAACCCTTGCTGCCCTTCTTCTGGGCACTGCACATCATTGTAGTCAAAATGTCATCATCTGCCTGGAGCCTTACTCTCACCATACTTGCAGTCAACTCACATCCCCGTGTTTTGTTTTGGTTGTTTTTAATGTGATATGTTTTAAATATGATTTTCCAGTTCTGTATTTGTGTATTTTGAACTAAATCGCTATTTTGGACCTAAGGATTTAACTTGTTTCTCTATTAAACTGATAGGTTGGGCTCATTATTCCAACTTATTTTGACATTTTGGAATGGTGGTTCTGCCATTAAAATTTTTACATTCCAAGCTTTTGCCAAGCATTGTATTATCTTAGGAAGGAGGATTTATTTTGACATGTAAAGTTTGTTTTAACATATAGGATGTGTGGTGCATATAGATATTAGGAGACCAAGGTGGTAGACAGCTGTGAACACTTGCTATTCTGTTGGCTGCCCAACAGCCAAATCCATCCATTTCAAACCTCATTCATCAGTGAATCAAGTTTGTTTGGGGGCAGGGTTCTGCGTACCTGTAGTAAGGTAAAGGGGACCGTTTCCTTCGCGACAGCTAGGAGTGAGCACATGACCCAAACTTGTCCAAACACACTCCCAACTGGAACTTTGAATCTGGGGAGTGATGCAGTGATGCAGGGGACAAAGATTATTTTCTGGGGTAGTGGTAAGTGTCCAGTGGGATGGAGAGTTTCCAGCAGTCCCGGTATTACTGCAAGAGATTTTAGCGGCATAACCTTAATCAGAGTATTTCTAAGCCAAGTCTCTTCTGTTTAGATTTCCTTGATTCTTTATCATTTTCCAAACCTGATTCCCCATTATTTCTTAGATTTAGTAAGCTAACTGTAAATTTCCTTTCTGTTTTAAGTGTTCCAGAATCAGTTTCTATCATTTGCAACAGGATCTCAAAGCAGTACAGTACACAAGTACACATCACAGGGCTTCGCAGATGCACATTAAATGGTGATTTCTTTTCCTCCTTGTTGCCTTCCCAGTTGTATTATAAGCTCTTTAAAGGTCTATTTCTCTTCACTAACCCCCTCCAAAAAGGTGCTTACTCTGTTGCCTTGTACAAAGAAAGCAGTTAATACTGCTTCTTGCCCAAATTACACTCTTCTTAGTAAATTAGAACTCATCACTGATTCCTTAAAGGATCTAAACAGCGTGGGTGAAAATACAAAAATGCCCTAGCAAGCAAATTGAAAACAGAAGTGGTGCCATATAGTTCTGGCTAGTTTCTTTGGTTACAACGTTTATAATGCTTAGGAGGTGGGAAGAGTTAAATCGGTTTTGTTTGTTTGTTTGGTTTGGTTTTTGACCTAACAAACAATATGGGAATTCCTTCTTGAAATTTTGCTTGGAGCCATACATTTCTAAGAATGGTTCTGATAAAAAAATGACGTTCCTGTGTACAAAAGAGGGAGAAGATTTTTAAACTGTGGTAAATTTTTTTTCTTTAGTGAAGCGTTTGAAAATAATTTCCTTTCCTTCCTTGAAGACTGTAACAGTGAGAAGCCATCTTAGAAGCTGCCATGCACAGGGAGGTTGAAGAAGTCCTTCTTTGCGGAGGTGACATCTGAGCTGAAACTCAAATGACCAGACAGAACTGGCCATTCAAAGCCCCAGGGCAGAGGGTGCAGGCAGAGGAAGGGCAGGTGTGCCCCTAGCATCCCTATGCTGGGTTCAGCCTTCCCCTTCGCCTTCCTCCCCCAACCTTGTTTCTTTTCAGACCCAGAAAGTGACAGTCAATTTGGAGTAAAAAATCCTTCATTGGACATGTGCTGCTTCCTGTGAGATAATCTTTAACATTATTAAACAGAATACTCAGTGTCTCAGGCTGAAGCACTTGCCTCTGGGTTCCTCCAGCCACTGAGATCAGAGATATTTGAAGAGAAATGAATAGGTTCTTGACTTTGAAATGCTCATCAAAGTGTTCCTCCCCAAACGCAAGGTGTCCATCCTAACTACAAATTCCTACCCCTGCAATTCAATCTCTCAGATGTAAATTTCTGGCAGTTTGAGAATGGCCATTCTCTCTCTCCTCCTAATTATGAAGTCTTCAGACCAAGATCCGGCCACCCAGCTACCTAATGAAGAAGAGTTTTAATTATTAAATGGGACATTTATATGTCCTTTTTGGGTAAATTTTATTACCATTGCACTGGAAACTAAAATGTCATTCTGTTTCACTTCCAGACATCGTCAAGTCTTATTACCTTTGTAAGTGTCATCAGCAAGGCCCATTAACATTCCCGGAAAATAAAAATAAAATCTGGGTAATAAAACGTCCAACCTTTTTCGTTTCCTCCGTGCTTAGTCTAGTTTCACTTGCTCATAGGGTGCTGTATGCGGAGGTCTTGCACCCGCCACTTAAGGCCAGAGTTCCTAGTGCCGAAGGGCTGCGCAGACCTGTCAGATCAGCGGGCCGTGTGCAGAAGCCCCTCCCCGCCCAGGACACCTCAATTCAAGATGGCGGCGGCAAGTTGTATGCAGAGATGCTGCAACCGGCACTGCGATCTGGAGTGTGATCAACGTGCCTGCACCAACCCCAGGAGAACTCTGCCCCCTCCCCGCTGAGGAGAACCCTATAATGCGGCCCTGCCCGCGCCTGTCCTGGAGAGCGTATATGCTAGAGCATGCTCTGCTCTTCCTTCTTTGCTCAAGGAAGAAAGCTTTGCTTTGCTTCTGAACCAAACTCAGTAGTCAGTCTCGTTCTACTGGCTCAAGTGACACTGGGCAGGAGGACCCTTGTTGGGGCCTGATTGGAAATGTTGGTGACATGAGTACTGATACGTAATAACTGATGGAATCATGATTTAAATAAGTTGGTCAAGAGCTAAGTCCAGAGGAGCAGAGCCAGCCATGTATTCTTTCTGCCTTCCCTGCATCTTGTGTCATTGGGAACACGGGTTGACGAGGTGGCCCAGCTGCATTTTGAAACTTTGAATGGTAGAAGCTGAAGAAACTTTTTAAAAAGTAGCCAACATTTCTGCTTGCTAAATTGGAGGCACAGCTTATCTCTGGGCCGTACCATTCTTTTATTTTGCATAAAGCCTCTAGAATGGATAATCGAGTCATACAAATGAAAATCAGGCATCTGTGGGTGGATCTTTCTGCAGAGGACATTGTTGCTGAATGCTCTGTCTAGTGATACGAAGTGCATGGTGTATTCAAGCCCAGACCATGCCTCTGAGACTCTATTTTTGTGGGGTGTCTAGGGTAATGAATTTAGAATCTGCTGCTGACAAACCTCTTGCATGACCTTGTGAAACTGCAGATGCTCTTCCACAAGTAATTTGTGGCGGTTAGCCTTTTTTTTTTGCATGGGATGCACTGAACTGCAGAGCACTGAAGGAAGGCCCTCCAGAAAGAATCTTGACCTCAGGCTGGAGGAAAAACAATCAAAGAGGACAGGACTGGATTTGCTACAGCTCCACCCGGATGGGACTGTTTGTGTCCTAAATGTCACCAGGAGTTAAGACAGAATCTGGGATGGCTATTACTGCATTGTTCTGTTCTGGTGCCATTGTTCTGTTGGGGTTGCGATGCAACACACTCCTGTGGTCGAGGACTAGACTTCCCTGTGAAGGAGACATTTCTTCAGTCCTCCTTGAGCTAGAGGAGCTAATCTTAGGACCTTAAACTTGAGGAAAGGTAAACAATCTTTCTTTCTCATCTTAAGTGATCCTGGACCCGTAGGCATTCCTGGGGTTAGAATAGCCGTACCCTTACTCTGTTCAGGCTGGCTGGGGATACCCATGGAGACTCCATGAAAGCAAGTTGAGACTGAACTGTGAGGGTAGCATTTATAAGAGACGCTTGCATTTGGTATCTTGTATCAGAGAAACTACGGTAGTTTTGTTAAATGCTGCCGACTGAACATGGCTGCATCATGGAGAGGGAAGGGTCTGTCTCCTAGGCTGGTTGGGTGTTAGCAAAGGCCATCATCCAAGGCGTGTAGCTGCTTCTGCATCATGGTGATCTCAGAACATGGATCAGGAGAAAAGAAAGGAAAGTGTACCTTGACCAGGAGTTTGGGCCCAAAGAACCACATGCAGGATCAGCTGTGGCGCACATGCGAGAAGGAGCTCAATGGTGCTTTCAGAAACAACCGAGGAGAGTTTGACATGGGGAAGTTTTATGCTGGGAGGGTAAATTTCTGATAGAAACAGAACTGGAAACTTATTTTTTAAGACATCTGTGTGGCAGGAAGCCGTAGTATTAATTTACAAGAATTTTTTCCCTTCAAAATGGGACTGCAAACTTTTCAACTTTACCTGGAACAATACAAAGTAATTTTTTTAGTTTTTATTTTTTTTAACGTATTACTGGCATGAAAGAGTAAATTATGAGTAAAATTCACAGTCTTTGCATTCTTTGCATGACATCTGCATCCATGTACTTATTTGTCATACCTCTTATTGAGACTATTACTCATATGAGTGAAGTAATAAAGAAACAATTATTTGAATACAAATTTCATAGAAGTAGGATATTTATAGCATCCCAGAAAAATTTAAGTTTCAAATTCTCTTTAAGTAGAATATATTATTAAAAACTGGGAAAAGCAAGGATGGATATCTAGGCAAGGGAATTTGAAATTCTTTATGGAAATAAAATAAACGATAGAAGAAAAGAATTTATACCAACATGAATAAAATATCTGTGGGCCAGTTTTTTAAAAATCATAATACCTTTCTTGTAACTTTAGAAATAAGTCATTTAATCATAAGGATAATAGTGGGTGTACTATTTTAGACACAGAAACTTTACAGAGAATTTGGATTATGAGATGAAGTTTAGAGATTAAAAAGAAACAATATATAAGTCTATAGGCTTAAATAAATGGAAAGAAATTAAAAAGCTACGTTATATAATTAATGATAATAGTAAAATCTCTTTCAGTTGAAATAGTAAGTGAAAAATGACAGGGAGAAAATATGTTTAGTAAGATATAGAGAATAATGTAAAAATCTTATTAGAAAGTTTCTACTTCTAGCTATGGCAGAGTAGTTTATATCACATCGACTCCTTTCCCCTGACAAGAACAATTAAAAAAAAATAGTAAAGGGCTTCCCTGGTGGCGCGGTGGTTGAGAGTCCGCCTGCCGATGCAGGGGACACGGGTTCATGCCGCAGTCCGGGAAGATCCCACATGCTGGAGTGGCTGGGCCCGTGAGCCATGGCCGCTGAGCCTGCGCGTCTGGAGCCTGTTCTCCGCAACGGGAGAGGCCACAACAGTGAGAGGCCTGCGTACCGCAAAAAAAAAAAAAAAAAAAAGATAGTAAAATTTATTAAAAACAAAAAAAGCCAAATAGCATTTGGAGGCATCAAAGAACAACTGACAACCTGTTAGGATTAACAGGATAAAACCCTAGAAACAAGAGCAAGACATTGATGTAAACCTGATGTTCTTTATTGATTATCCTGTGAAGCCAGTTTCCAATAAGAAAGTGGCACAGGTGTGAAGATAAGCAGAAAGAAAAGTCTCAGAACTTTTGGTAGGCTCACAAAGTTGGGTAGGCAAAGTTTGGAGCTCAGTATGACAAAAGTAGCTAAGACTTTAGGGGTCAAGGCCCTGGAGAAAAGGGAATTGCAGATAAGTAAGCTTGATATTCTACAATTTTTTTCCCCGTAAATGTATTTGATAAGACACACACAGTGAGAATATACGCAACAAAGCAGAAAGTGGAAGCTAAGATGCTAACTAGAACGTCAGGCAGTTTCACAATGTTTAAGAAACAGAAAAACTGGATTCAGATATTTCCAAAGACCTCCTGGATTTTAATCATCTTATATCTGATTGGATCAAAGTGATCTATAACTCCTCTGTCTTCCAGAAAAAACAAAACAAACAACAACAACAATAAAAAACCAACAACCTCTGTAAAGAAAGATATCATCCAGAGCCCTTATAATTCATCACACATGCCTGGCATTCAATAAAAAATTGTCAGGCATCCTGAGAGACAGGACAGAATGGCCAAAAATAAAGAGAAAAAGCAATAAAAACAGACCCTAGGGTGATCTATGTATTGGAGTTATTAGACAGATGCTTTTAAATGGTTGTGATTAATATATTTAAGAAAATAGATTAAAGAGAATTTTGCCGGAGGACTGGAACCTATAAACATGGTCCATGGGAATTCAGGAGTTGATAAACACAATTATCAAAAGATTTCATCAAATGAATTTAACAGTAGATTAGACAGCAGAATATTACTGAACTGCTAAGTAGAAAGTATGAAATAAAAAAGATGAAAAGTACAAAAGAGAACAAGATATATATGGCAAGTGGTGAGAGTAGTTCTTGCATATGTGTAATTGGAGCCCCAGAAGGAGAAGAGGGAGAGAATGAGGGATAAGCAATAATTGAAGAGATATTATCTGAGAATTTTCCAAAACTGATACAAGACATCAAGCCAGAGATTCAAGAATTTCTATAAGACCAAAGCATACCTAGGCACTGCTTAAGATTAAAGTCAAAGAGAAAATCATGAAAGCATCCAGAGGATAAAACACATCAGCTCTGAGGAGAAAAAAAAAGATGAAAGTTGGATGACAATGGAATGATATTTTTGACATGCTCTAAGAAAAAACCTGCCAACTCGGAATTCTATAAGCAGTGAAAATATCCTTCAAAAATGAGAGTTTAATAAAGACATTTTTTAAAAACAAAATCTGAGGGCTTCCCTGGTGGTGCAGTGGTTGAGGGTCCACCTGCCAATGCAAGGGACACAGGTTCGTGCCCTGGTCCAGGAAGATCCCACATGCCGCGGAGCGGCTGGGCCCGTGAGCCATGGCCACTGAGCCTGCGCGTCTGGAGCCTGTGCTCCGCAACGGGAGAGGCCACAACAGTGAGAGGCCCTCGTACGGCAAAAAAAAAAAAAAAAAATCTGAGAGTTTTGCCAGTAAAATTGATTGATGTAGAGATACCCTCAAATATTAATTTATATAAATGAATAGACTAAAATGATGAATTCACAGAAGGTAGTTAACTTTTGGGGGGTTTAAGAAAGTGCAGCTTTGTTCAGGATTTATTAGCTTACTTTTCTCCTTTTTAAAAGGAGCAACATGAGAACAAATAAATCCTTTGGAAGAGTACTTCACATTAACTAATGAATGACAATAAGGGCCATTTGTAGAATTTGAGAAACAATTGTAACAGGAAGTGATGGGCAGATTTAGAAAGGCTCAGCAAAACACAGCATACTAAAATGGCATTAAGTGAGTAAAAAGTCAAAAGATTATCGATTAAAAAAAAAGATTATCAGATTAAAAAATAAATTTCTTCAACTTTATAAATATTTTGCTTATGGCTATAATAGAGAACTGATGTATTCTATAATTTGTGGTGATTATTAAATACAGTGCTTTATGTCTTTTTTTTAATTAAATTTTCTTAAAAATATTGAAATCTAATGTGATATTCTGTACTTATGCACTCTTCCTTTAGGATTCTGCTCCCAATTAATTTCTGGAAACCACAAAGAATATTTACACAATGAATGAGACAATCTCCTTTATTGCTAGTTTGTTATGACCTGCCAGTTTCAGTCCTGCAGAAATAGTGTTGCCAGTAAACTCAGTTTCCTTCCATTTTAGGTGACAGTTGCTGTGTCACCTAAAATCTAAATCTTTGGACCTAGGTTAGAGATGAGGCACTGGAAGTCTGAGGAAAGTTTTTCTCATATTTTAGTTTTAGTAAGAATGCAAAAGAAAGTTCCAAATGTTTCCACTTCTGAAAATCATACAGGGCAATAAGGAGAATGCAAAAACAGTCTACATCTGATCATAGTGGTATTAAACTATAAACAGAAAATGTCACTACAGAGCCTGCAGATATTATATATATATAATATACATATAATGATAAAAGGGGAACACTACAAAAAAGCTCCACGCACATAAATTTAACAATTTGGATGAAATGAATGAATTCTTTGAGATTCAGAAACTGCCAGAACTCACCCAAGATGAAGTATGTAACCTGAACAGTTCTGTAACTATTAAAGATACTGAATTTAAGGTTTAAGGCCTTCAGAGAAATAAGTCTATGGTCTCAGATCATTTCACTGGCCAATTACACTGAATATTTAAAGGAATAGAATGAATGCTATGTAATCTCTTCCAGAAAATCAAGGAGGAAAGAATACCTCCCAAATACATTTTATAAGATCATCATTACCCTGATACCAACACTCCACCCCCCAAAAAAGAGAAAACTATGGATCAATATCCCACATAAATATAGATATAAAAATTCTCCAAAAAATATTAGCAAGTTGAACCCAGTAATATATAAAAAGAATAATACACCACAGGCAATGAGGCCTGGGAAAGCAAGGCTGATTCAATATTTGGAAACCAATGAATGTAATCCACAATATTAATAGTGTAAGAAAAAACATAATTGTATCGATTGATACCAAAAAAGAACAACTTTTGACAAAATACAACACCATTCAAAATAAAAACCTGAACATGAATGTTTCTAGAATTCTTCATAATGGCAAATACTGGAAGCAACTCAAATGTCTTTCAGTGGATAAATGGATAAACAACCTCTGGTACATCTATAGAATGGAATACTACTCAGCAATAAAAAGGAACCAACTGTTAAACATGCAGCCACTTAGGTGAGTCTCAAGGTGTTATGCTGCATGAAGGAATTCAGTCTCAAAATTTATAGACTGTGTGATTCCAGTGATATGACAGTCTCTAAATGACAAAACTGTGGTGACAGAGAACAGATTAGAAGTTAAGGGTAGGGAGGGTGTGACTATAAAAAGATAGCACAGGGGAAATTTTGGGGGGCGATGGAACTGTTCTGTACATTGATTGAGGTGGTAGTTACATAAATATGTGCTAACCTTTGAGGAATATGGAATTTTACATACCCCCCCAAGTTCAGTTTAACTGTATAATCTTTAAAATAATAATTTAAAAACACATTATAACTATATAGTCAGAAAGGAAAATGAATCTTTAAGAAACAAAGAAATCCTACAAACTCCATGTTCTATGAAAGTATGGTCAAAAGCAATTGAGATCAGCGAAATCTTCACGGGAATCCTTGATGAAGTACTGAGTTTATAGGGAAGAATGAGTAGTGTGAAGAGGGCCAATCGTGGAAAATATTAGAAATGACCATCAACATTCATTTCTAAAGGAGAAAGCACTATTCTGAGTGAGTAGGACTGAGAATAAATAGGAATAATTACTGAGGGAGATGGAGAATATGCCATGGAACAAACAGATGCGAGACACAAGTGGCAGATCTCAGGAAGCACCACTTTCTAAAAAGGAAGACAGGAGTTTGTTTCTCTGGGTAACTGTAGCCAGTGAAGGAACCATCACTTCTACCCACATATCATTGACCAAAACCAGTCATATGAGCTTAACTTCCAGGGGAAGTACAAATCCACCACAGGCACAAATAATCGCCACAGTTCACCTCTCTGGTAATTAAATTCAGGCCACTTTCCTTCCTGCATGCCAAATACACTCAGCTCCTTTCTGAGGGTGACATCCCCCAAGTCCCACAGTCATGATATCAAATTCAAACTCCAGTAAGTCTGAGTGGTGTAGGATTGTCTCTTCATTAGGGGATGGTTCACAGGGGTCTCTACATCAAGTCCAAGTGTGGCTCTTGTTAATCTGGAAACCTGTGAACTGAATGACAAGATATCTGCCTCCTACTCCAAAGTACAATGATGGATTAAGAACAGGGTAATGCAGAAGCACTCCAAGTAAGAACAGGAAATGAAGGGAAAGATACTCTAAAGATAGTGGCCCAAAGCTAGATATACTCTATGTAAGCTGTATATTGAATGGAGTATGGTTCCCTTCATAAAATATTGTCCATGAAAATTTATTAACAATGCTTTCCTGATGCAGTAAGGAAAAGTTGATCAAGATTTCTGGAGGTCAATATGGCAAAATGAAGGAAAGGCTTTAGAGATATTCATTCCCCAGTACTTAGTATTTTTGCTTCTAATAATTTATCCTGAGTAAAATAATCAGAGGATGCAGATATTTACACCCAAAAGAATGTTCATGGCAGACTTATAATAATACCAAAAATTGAAAACAGCTGAAATACCCACAGGAGAAAAATAAAATTATTACATATTTATGAATTGGGATATTTTGAAGTTCTTAAGGACATGGGGACATGCTCATAATATAAGGTCATGGGGAGAGATGAGTTAAAAATTGTCCTTGTAGAATGATATTTGTATATATGTTTGTGCTTTTGTGTATATACACATACAAAGGGAAAAATTTGAGGAAATACGTCACTCTGCAACTAGGAGTTTTTTTTTTTTGTTGGTGATTACGAATAATTTTTATTTTTTCTGCACACACTTCTGTATAGCAATGTGCCCCACGCCCAGCTTTGTATCTCTATTGTTTGCTTTGTTTACTCTTTAGAACTCATCTAACATAATGGATGTTTTACTTTGTTTTTTCTACATCTTCTCCTCTTCTCTGTGTGCTCCATGGGGGCAGGAATTTTTGTCAGGTTTTCCCCTGCTGAATCCTCCATAAACATTTGCTCATTGAACAGTGAGTGTCCCAAGACAGAGACTCTTGGGACAATCAGAAACTTCTTTTTTTGATGTCATTTCCCTAGGTCCCTTTATCTCCTCTGGACCTTTCTTCATTTTCAAATGCTAAGCCAGGATTTCTGTGAGAGATCAGGAGTAATTTCAGTTGTCTTTTCTTTAAGAAGCTTCGTTTTGGGTCAGTGACTCTGATTTTCCTTCACTTAAACACACAAAATAATTTTCTCAATGTTGACCTTTTTGGTCAGCACAAGATGAAGTAGGGATTTGGATTGGTGTGTGACTAGAGCCTCTTCGTTTGCAAGGAGCCTCTAGAGATTATTATAGTGATCCAAGGAAGAAGTGTTTACTTTTTAACCTACTTATATAATAATAAGGACACGTGTACACTTGAGCTGGGGATGAACAGGAAAGTCACCAAGAATCATGAGGCACATCTTTTCTCTGCGCATCTGCTCCATTTTCCTCTCTAGGCTTACTTACCAGCTTCCGCTGCTTACTCATAATTTCTGTTTCCTCTTCAATTTGTAAGGGCCTTAGTCTACCTCAGGGCTTCCTTTCAGTCTGCTCCATCCCCCACTTCTGACTGAGTCAGCCTCTGATTCCCAAAATTGATCCAGCTCTGGTTTTCAACAGGGGACAGTGCATGGATTACTCTCGTCTGTGCCCACCCTATGTCTAGTCTGGTGCCTGTAGGGTTTGGAAAGGGTCCCATAAACCAAAATATGCCCCCAGGAGCATAGGAGGTAAATGGAAGCCAGCCTCCACTGTCGTCTCCATACAAATGGGTTCTATTCAAGTTACTGTTTATTTAAGTCTTAGAACTCCACTTTTGACCTTGCAGAGCACTTTGGGATACTGGCATTGATTTATAGTCCCCATCTTCCATCGCCTTATCCTGGCATCTGATGTTAAACATGCGGCCTTAATGCATGAGCTTAGCTTTGTTTTTGGAAATCCCGGCCCAAAGTTTTTAGTTAGGTTGGCCTTCAGCTATCCTTCCTAGCTCAAGGGACAGAGATTTCAGTGTATTTTTATTTTTGTACTGTGACTAGTTCAGGACCACAGTTACAAAATACCTTGCTTCTTTTATTATTGTGGTAGGGCTCAGGGCAGGCCGCCTCAAGATGTGCCACTCTGGCACGTGGATTATTTTGAGCTGAAAACAAGCAAAGCCCAAAAGACTCAGGAAGAACCTTTGAACTTCCCCCTAACTGCCTACAAGAATGTAAGACGGGAGGCCTGTCCCAGGAAGGAGCTATCACCTTGCATAACTACAGTAAAGATTAGGTGTGGTGAACAGGGAGGAACCTAGCTGAGCCCATTTGATCCAAGTCCTCTCTGTGTCCCATTGTCTTTGGACGGCCCAGCAAACATTGGTTTACCAAGCATGAACTGTTTTTATCTTCCTGTGAATGACGCTACTTCCTCTTGAAACCTCAGACCCCTGCCCCCTTCTCCTTGGTTCAGAATGTATGTACCTCACCCTGCTTTGCTGTCTCTGGAATTTTTCATACTTATGCGGACTCCCCGTGCACATGTAATAAATTTGATTTTCTCCTGTCAATCTGTCTTATGTCATTTTAAT
Source organism: Phocoena phocoena (assembly GCF_963924675.1). NCBI lineage: Eukaryota > Metazoa > Chordata > Mammalia > Artiodactyla > Phocoenidae > Phocoena > Phocoena phocoena. The sequence goes on along the minus strand of NC_089230.1, from coordinate 24,527,891 downwards.
TGCCAGCCAAAAGAACTAAGAGAGGAAAGAGGGGAAATTTCCCCTCCCCTGACCACTGTTTCTGGAAGGAAAATTTCTATAAAAATTGCTCAAATTTGAATATAAAACATTTTTTTTTAAAAGATTAGGGCTTCTTTTGAAAAAAAAAATTCTGAGTTCAGTTCAAATGTATGCCCATATTTTACAGTCAGGAAATATTAAGAGGCTGTTGTTCCTGATCAGATGACACAGAGAAAATTCTGGAATATTAATATTCCCATCACATGGATGAACCATTGCTGGAGTCTTGTCTTCTGCTGAAATAGAGACAGATATGGAGAAATATGTGGATAAGAGAAGAGCCCCACAAATTTGATATCTGAGCATTAGTAACATGTCCTTTTGATTCTGAACATCATCTATGGCTGGAAGATAAAATTAGTTCCTTTTTTTCTATGCTTTTATGATAACCGTGTTTGATTCTTAATGTTCTGAAAAATGCTAATTCGTGTTTTTCACAGTGCAAACTAAAATATATTTCCTTTAAGAAAACAACAGGCTGAACCCAACTGTAGAAATTATATTTACTTTGTAAATCAAGTTTGTTTCTAGCCTCTGCCTCTGTGGTCAGAGACTGAAACAGTGTACTAACTGCAATAGTTACTTCCTCATTCTTTCAGGGGTGTTCATGTTTATGCCTGCTTATAACCACAATTTCCCTCAAATACAAACACACAGAGTCAAATAATTTGACATTTAATTGTAAAGCATTTTATATTATAGTTAAAAACCATAAATTTTTGTCTTGAAAGAACCCCAAACTCTAAGCTGCATGATCCTCTAAGTCAGTAGTATTTCCATCTGATGAAGGAGATAAAGTGAAGCATCATGTATAGTCAAGAACTAGGAGAGATTTGCCCTTGGCAGTGCTGACCTGGTGACACCAAAGTAGCCTCTCCCCCATACCTGTCAGTCCACGTCTCATGGCTGGGGAATATTTCCTTTGCCCACTGGAGCCTTGGACTCCTGTCCAATCTTCACAACTGCTTCATCCACATGATTGTGGCCATTGTTAACCACTGCTTTCTCCTCTCCTTCCTCCGTGGAATGGCCATCTCTACCACTGCTGACCTATGTAAAAGTCCCAGGTGTTTGCCTGCTTGTTTATTTCTATCTTTCCTAGACTGCAGGCTGCATGAGGGCCAGAGAGGTATCTATTACATTCACCTTTGTACATCCAGCCCTAGTGCAATAAATATTTGTTAACTAATCAGAGAACAGCTCAGCATCAGTCAGCAGCAAGTGGTCATGTATTTCTGGTCTCTTTTTGAAAAATTCACTTTATTAAAAATCAGTACCATATGCACATATATTAATCTCTAATTCAGTTGAGAGTGAGAGTCTAAGGGCAATCTGTCCACCATATCTATTGCTCTCTTGCCCCATTGTTAGATTTGTTTGAGTGATCTGACGGTTTAAACAGATGTTCATTTCCGTACCAAGTTTCTGCCACTTTTCGCCTCACTCTTCAAGCTGAAGCCATACTGGTCTTTCAGTTCCTCACATGTGCTGGGCATTTCCTTGCCTCTGGCCCTTTCATACCCTTTTTCCTCTGTTAGGAATGTTTTCCCTCTCGCCCTCCTAGACTTGGCTAACTCTTACTGTTCTTGCAGCATCCAGCATAAATGTCATTTCCTCAGTATTGTTTTCCCCAGACCCCTGATCTTACCTTTTTTCTTCCTCTTCCCACTTTGTTTTTGAATTCTGCATAGCACTTACCATTTTGTTATGATATATTTATCTAACAATTTTGTTTTGTCTGTTTAATGACTGTCTCCTCCATTTGGTTGTAGGTTCCACAAGAATAGGGTTGAAAATGTAATGCCTAGTACATAGTGGGTGCTTAGTAAATACTTGTTGAAAGAATGAATAAATGACTGAATGGTTGCAGTATCCTCTTCCTCTTTTGCAGCTCTATGTGTGTTAAAAGGATTGAATTTCTCTGAGAGAGGGAAACACTTTTTCCCAGATGGCAGTGTATATACAGTGTAAATTAATCAATGAATAAGTTAGAACAAAATTTAGATTACCAATATCAAAAGACATGTGGCATTTCATTTCAGGTTACCTCACTTGCTATTAATCACCACTTAATTGAAAGTTGTGTTTCTTTATCTTTTTTTTTTTTGAGGAAAAAGCTTAAACCAATGTTTTTATGGTTTATGAACCTCCACGGTACTCTACATCTCCACAGTGCTTTTGGCTTTAGTATCAAAAAGTCCTTATACATAACTTTCTTTCAACTTTAATTTAACTGTATGTAACTTAGGAAGGTAACATATATTTTAAATACATTATTTTACCCTTACTTCTAAATAGGATTTGAGTCCACTTTCATATTACTGACATTTCTCAGATATCAGACAAAGCAATTGATATGAAGATTAAAAGAATGGTCAAAATTTTTTAAGGAGAAAAATTTATTTCCACAGAAATCTAACATTGTATCATTAATGTAATATAATACATATATGATTTAATATAAATTTAGCAATATATATATATTTTTTAGTTTCCTGGTAGATGAAACCAGAAATGGATTCTAGAGGTCCTTTTAGATATTATAAAAGAAACATATGTATTCAGTCAGAGCAAAACAAAACTAAACAGTATTCCCAACATTGTGTTCCAGGCAGGAATTATCTTCCAAGAGAAATTCCTTGCTTGGATCCATAAGGAGGAGCAATTGATAACACAGTGGGCAGTACCTTTCAATATTATTTTGTAGAAGATTCAAAAAGGTCTAAGAATGACCATTTTTTATGTCAACCTTTGACAGATACTGAGATGATAATGTTAAACTTTTGTAAAGGCTTTTCAGTAAGGAGTTAAGATAGTATACGTTTGTAGCTTTTCGATGAACTAATCTAAAAGAAAGATAAAGTTTATTTAGAAAAGAGACAAGCAGTGGTCAATATGGCCTTCTCAAATATCACTTATGATAATAGAGCCCTAAAGTGAAGCAGAAAGGGCTTCCCTGGTGGCGCAGTGGTTGAGAGTCCGCCTACCGATGCAGGGGACACAGGTTCGTGCCCCGGTCCGGGAAGATCCCACATGCCGCGGAGCGGCTGTGCCTGTGAGCCATGGCCGCTGAGCCTGCGCATCCGGAGCCTGTGCTCCGCAACGGGAGAGGCCACAACAGTGAGAGGCCCGCGTACCGCAAAAAAAAAGCAGAAAAAGTTATTCCCCTTTATGCCTTCTACCCAGGTTTCTGCCCTGAGTTGCTGGGTTAGCTAGGGCATTATTCTAAATCTGATTTTGTTTAGAATTACATTCTGAGAATGATTTGTAAAACATATCATACCTTCAGGATAAACTGACCTGTTATGTGGAGTTTCCTTCTTACAGTCTATGTAGATTTGAAAATGTTCCAAAGTATTTTAGTATAGTTTATCCTAAGCTGAATCTTGTGACCATAATTAGATAATAGGTTTAACTGTTAACTGCCCTCATAGGTTTTTATACAACTATTCCAAAAATGAAAGATAATTCTTGTCTTCCATAGTGAACATTTCATAAAAGATAGTGTTTTGTTTTATTTTGCTTTCCATTATTCATTCACCATTTTGGTAACAGGAATTTGTGGAGCCAATCTGAACATTACATTTCTTGATTGGTTCAGAGATTGCCCAGCCACCCAATCAGAATTAAGGAAGTGTAATGACATTTGCTGACTTCTGGGAAAGAATCTTCTTCCCAGCTGGACACGAAATCTCATGGGATAAAAGTCCAGTAACTACTTACTCTATCTTGCTACGCTGAAGAGCCCAAGACACATTGTAAAGCTGGATAGAGAAGTGCCTGGCTGTTAGCTTTTGAGCCCTGAATCCAGCCAAGTCTGGAGAAATACCGTTTTTGTTTAGGTCAGTTTGGGTCCAATTTTCTGTTGTATGCAGCCAAGAACATCTAACTAAAACATCTTCCTACTCAGAAGGTTGGAATACATATATTTAACTAAGATCTAAATAATATCCTTCACACACACACACACACAAATTCAAAGGGCTAAAATATATTCATTTTTTAAAAAATTTATTTTATTGAACTATAGTAGATTTAGTGTTGTGTTAATTTCTTCTGTACAGCAAAGTGATTTAATTATATATATATATTCTTTTTCATATTCTTTTCCATTATGGTTTATCACAGGATATTGAATATAGTTCCCTGTGCTATACAGTAGGACTGTTGGTTATCCATTCTATATATAATAGTTTGCATTTGCTAATCCCAAACTCCCAATCCATCCCTCTCCTACCCACCCACATCTTGGCAACCGCAAATCTGTTCTCTATGTCTGTGAGTCTGTTTCTGTTTCATAGATAAGTTAATCTGTGTCATGTTTTAGATTCTACATATAAGTGATATCATATGGTATTTGTCTTTCTCTGGCTTACTTAACTTAGCATGATAATCTCTAGGTCCATTCACATTGCTGCAAATGGCATTATTTTGTTCTTTTTTATGGCTGAGTAGTATTCCATTGCATATATATACTACATCTTCTTTATCCATTCATCTGTTGATGGACATTTAGGTTGTTTCCATGTCTTGGCTATTATGAATAGTGCTGCTGTGAGCATAGGGGTGCATGTATCCTTTTGAATTATAGTGTTGTCCAGATCCCAGGAGTGGGATTGCTGGATCACATGGTAGCTCTATTTTTAGTCTTTTGAGGAACCTCCATACTGTTTTCCATAGTGACTGCACCAATTTACATTCCCAACAATGTAGGAGGGTTCTCTTTTCTCCACACCCCCTCCAGCATTTGTTGTTTGTAGATTTTTTAATGATGGCCATTCTGACTGGCGTGAGATGGTTCCTCATTGTAGTTTTGATTTGCATTCCTCTAATAATTAGTGATGTTGAGCATCTTTTCATGTGCCTATTGGTCATCCATATGTCTTCTTTGAGAAATGTCTATTTAGGTCTGCCCATTTTTTGATTGGGTTGTTTGTTTTGTTGAGTCGTATGAGCTGTTTGTATAATTTGGAAATTAAGCCATTGTTGGTTGCATCATTTGCAAATATTTTCTCTCATTCTGTGGTTTTCTTCTTGTTTTGTTTATGGTTTCCTTTGCTGTACAAAAGCTTGTAAGTTTGATTAGGTCCCATTTATTTATTTTTGCTTTTATTTCTATTGCAAAGGGCTAAAATATATTCAAGTTTGAAAACATTAAAATTAAAATTCTGTCTCTCAGGATGTTACTCTTGTCCATTTTCACTCTGCCAGAATGTTATGATACTGGCTGGAAAAAAATTCAAAGGCTGGTTTCTACACCAAGATCATTTACATGGAAAGGAAACCAGTTAAAATGGTTAATGAATGCCAACATGATTCTGACACTAATTTGACTGCTTCATGAGACTGGCAGGAAGGAAAATAGAGCAGTGCTCTGTTGTCAGATGGTTATTTATTTCCCCTTAGGAAAAACACTGAAAAACCTAGACCTTACACCTGAAATCTGTCCTATACTTTCAAAGGAAGAGAATGCACTGAAGAATTTGTAACTTGGAACGACAACAGAATTATCTTCTGCATAGGAGATTGATTCCACACAGAGCCCATTCTGAGGAAACTATACCTGAGGTATTAATGAGAATAAAGAATTGACAAGGGCTTCCCTGGTGGCACAGTGGTTGAGAGTCTGCCTGCCGATGCAGGGGACATGGGTTCGAGCCCCGGTCCGGGAAGATCCCACATGCCGCGGAGCGGCTGGGCCCGTGAGCCACGGCCACTGAACCTTCGCGTCCGGAGCCTGTGCTCTGCCACGGGAGAGGCCACAACAGTGAGAGGCCCGCGTACCGCAAAAAAAAAAAAAAAAAAAAAGAGTGGTCTTGTCACTCAGGATAGTTTCTAAAGGATTCTGTAAACAAAAGCTTGTCTTTTGAGTCTCCATTCTTTTTGAGGTGACTAAGTAGCTTTCATCATACAGCTATAAATGTTTGTTCAAATAAAGTATTGACCAGGAAAAGTTCTTGGAGCTATAGAATGAGGAGAGGTTGTTATAAGCCTGTAAAGCTGAGTGAAATAGCTCAGTTAGTAAGAATTAGAATTTGTGCTTTCAAGATGCTCTTGTGAAAGCCATAGCAGGGGTAACTACGTCCCTAAATCTATACTTATTATTGATCCTGTTGGCTGTATTCAGGACCCTTCATGATATTTTTAAGGAAAGTGTAGATTAAATATTTGAATTTAATACATTCCAATTTAACTGTAAAATTGATAACTATATACATAATTTATAAGTTACATATATAGCTACTTATGTTTTTAAGTTGTGTCATTTTCTCTCAGATTAATGAAAGTTCCCTTTGAAAACATGTCTTGAATAATGATTTAATTAAGATGTAAAATGAACATGTTGTTTCTTGAACAGTGGAGAAGCTCCAATGCCAATTAAGATTTTTTTATTGCAAATATTTGAAGATTGAACTCCTAGTATTTGATGTTCCTTTTGATGAAATGGAGCTAATTTTAGGTACTGCTAGATTTTGTGCTCAAATAATGCCATTTGTAGGCTCTATTCTGTGGCTTACAACAGATTCAGATTTATATTACTCTACTTTAAAATTCTTCAGAGAGAGAATTGCTTCCTGTACCTTCCTCATAATTCTAGGGATCCACACACACTCTCTCTGTGGCCCAGATTGGGTTGCTGTGCCCAGCCCATCCTTCAGCCAGTCACTGCTGATAGGAGTGGTGAGGGGTAGGGTGGGGGGATAGTAGCAAAACAAGCAGTTCGGCCTAGGCCCCACTCCTGAGTAAAGTGGAGGGAGTTTTCCCACACACGTGGAGAGGGGATGAGACGGCTCACTCACAGGAAAACTGGGATACTGTTCCCACCATGAGGGGGAGTGAATGCTCTTGGCAAAAGAACAAATATCCACTCTAAGTTAGAACATGGATGTTCCGGTGGCAGAACTGGCCAGAGCTCGAGGTCAGTGGTCTTGAAAGCCTCTTTATGAACCCCTTCTTCTGATCTGGGTCTTTAGGAATGAAGGGCATACAAATTCATTGAGAGGTTAAATATTGTTGTATCATGTTCAGGAAATGAATGAGTGAAATCTATTATAAATGTTAATTTCTACCTGGTAATGAAAAATTTAATTTTGCTAATTCAGGCTTCTCTTAATAGCCCAAATATTCTTGTGGAGTACGGTTATCCTGGAAAAGGTCATCCAGTGTTTCTGTGGTGAAAACTTTCATATGTAAAATGTTCCTTCAACGCTTTAACATGTTTTTTCACATATCATCTGACAATGGTATTGGGCAACCCAATCTGTAACTTGCGGACAACCACAAAGCATCTTGATTTAGAAGTATATACACCACATGTTTACATTGACAGCACTGTCTAATCATTTAGAATTATATTTTATGAGAAAACTAAAGGTCTCACATTTTGGCCACTTTGCCAACAGTCTCTGTCTGAAGCAGTTCACTGATGGGGAGAGAGATTTATTTTTCGGTGTCAAGTTTGTGACATGAAGCATTTGTTTTACAGACAATATTTACCAGTTATTTTTCTGATTTTAATTCTCGGACCCCAGATACCAAGGACAAATTGAATAACACAGTTAAATCAGCTGATTCTGCATAAGCCCAGAAAGAAGAGTTCTATTTTAGAAAAATAACTGAATTCTAAATCTGTGTCTGAAGAAATGTCATGTATAGGTTTTAGCTGTGAAACTGTTCTAAGAATGTAGAGAGGTATTCCTTATGGTTTTGATTGTGTTTGTCCTGAAAAGTTTCAATTTAATCGTAGAAAGGTTTGGGTCTTTTGAAAACAGCAAGAAAATCAATTATCAGGGTTTCAGTTTTCTCCGGGCAATTTTCACCATTTCAGCATGCCCAAGAGGGAAATAGCCTATAATTTTGTTATGCTGAAGGATTTGGCAAGCTGGCTAATGGTCTTACTAAAAGTAAAGAAGTCCCTTCGGTGGCATATGCAGGAAGTTATGTCTGAATCATTTAGAACCATTGTAGAGAAGCTTTTGTTCCTGAAGAGATCTGTGGGGGATTTTCCTGGGAAGAAAAGGTGTCTGAATATTCTTAAACCTTGGACAGATTTATCAAACTCCCTGTTTCACTTAAACCTTTGCCAAATGTGACTCATCTTCCATCAAATAGACCTCTCCGCAGGCATCTTCATCTTCAAAAAATCAACACCCAACACCACCTTATATTTCTTTCACTGATGCAATGATGAAATCTGTCTCAAAAGAAAAATATTTGTATTGATTTTATAATCTTAGAGGCCCTAACATTCGAGTGAGGCTGTTACTTAGAAGCATACTCCAAAAACTGTTTTTTGAAGAGTTTTTGTTTGCTTGTTTGTTTTGGCTGTGGGGGAGATGGAGGGGAGGAAAGCTGGATGATAAGTGAAATGGCCTGAAAGCATGAGTCAAGGAAAAAACAAGAATAAATCAAAGGGAAATCATTGAACACTGGTGAATATAAAAAAAGAAATTATATCAGACTACAGAGGAAAATGCATAAATTTAGTATCCAGAAATATTCTTCATGGGAGGGTCTATTAGTTTGTCTCCCAGCAGAGGTCGGTGAAGTGATAGTCTCCAGAAGGTGGGGCCGTTAGCTCTGTAGGCATTTAGAACTGGTCCGAACAAAGCACCTTCGAGCCTTAGGTGGGGAATGACACACTGTAGACAGGAGCTGGATAAGCAGGTATAAAGACTCTTTGACTCCCTCTGACTTCCAGCTAATCATGTATAGGCAGTTCAAAAATCCTGCTGCCTCTTTCCTGCCAATTTGGATGCAAATTCTCCTTGGCCAGAAAGCTGATCATTCTGTATGAAAGCCTCTTGTTTTGGTGGCTCCTCAGGTTCTTCACATATCACCTGGCATTCTGCTTAATAAATAGTTATAACTTTAAATGCAATGTGTAATGTCAGAGATTTACAGACGCTATCTCGTACTTCAAGATCACTGCAATCTCCTCTCTTACATAAGAGGCAATGATGCCCAGACACCAAGCTGGTGAGTTGGATTTCTAACCCTGGGCTACCTCTTCAGAGAAAGAAAGAGAGCCTGGGTTTCGATGCAAATAAACTTAGGTGTGAATTCTGGCTTAAATTCCCATTTCTGTCCCAAAGCCTTCAACCAGTTTGTACCATAACCTCCTTTATCCTTGCAGTGGAATTATTTGAAATTCTAGTTTGAAAGTCTGTCTAGGAGCTTGTACAATTCATTCCATCATTGTCTGAGTGAGATCATCTAGAGCCTGGTTCCTCCTTCTACCAGGAATTAGTGCTTTTTAGTGGATGTAATGTATCTGTGACCTAATTGTGCATAAAATTGTACTTAAAAATTTTTTTATAACCAAATTTGCTTTCTATTATAAATCTTAAATGAAAAATTTAATTTTGCTAATTCAGAATAAACCTCATCAAGTCAGGATTTTAAAAATATCACTTCAAAGTAAACTCATTCATTTTAGACTTCTTCCCTTAAATTTCAATTTTGCTTAAGTGGCATCTAACTTTAGGGAGGTGTTGTGGATTATGTAACCCCAGGTTGTGTGCATGGTTCCCTCATCTAAGAAAGGAAGCAGCAAGGTATAGTGTTAAAACAATAGCTAGTAATTTACAAAGTAAATTACAAATAGTTTTACTTACTATCTTAGAGGATGTAAGCCAGTTGAAGTGCCAAAACTGTATAGCATTACCTCCAAGAAAGAGCCTGAAACTGTGCCAGCAGAAGGCACTGTGAATTTGGCAGTGACTGCTATAGCCTTGAGGCAAGGTAGGTCTTTGCCTCTAGATCAAAAGAGAGACTGTAATAAGCTATGGTTTTTTGGTGCTTTCCTTATAATTAAAACTATTGTAGAATCAGAATTTTGCTTAGAAGCTTCTCTATACCAATCAAAAAAAACAGTACATTTGACATTAGGAAATTGACTGCCCATTTGCTCTAAGATGACTCTAAGATGGACAATTTTGGAAATACCTAGAGTTCATCTAAAGTGGCCACTGTGATTCCAAATTACCCTGGGTGAAATAGTGCCATTTTGTGAGATGTGTGCAAGAATTCGAGAAACAATGATACTACACATAAGAAGCAGGTGTCTGGCTTCGCAGAAGTGCATACTTGGATTGAATGGGCTGCATCTGAAGAAATGATCATGGTCAATCTAACGTGTTGATTCTATAGCTCATATCTTGAGCCCCTAGCCAGTGGTTGCCTATCTTTGACAGCAGACTTGATACTTTTTGACCCTCGCCAGATAGAGTTTGTGGAGATTTGTTTCCCAAATTAAACTCTCAGGGTTGTAAACACAGAAAAGAGTTAAAATAGGCCTTGTAAGGTTTTTGGGTGGTGGCCCAAAGTACATTTCATCCAATGAGGAACAGTAGCTTGTGAGATTTTTATTAACAACTTTTTGGAGGTATAGCTGACATACAATAAAATGCACATAATTAAAGCATGAGATTTGATAAGTTTTGACATGTGTATACACTCATAAACCAATCCACAATCAAGATAATGAAAATATCCATCACTTCCAGAAGGTTCCTCATGCCCCTTGGTAATACCTCCTTTCTGCTTTTTTTTCAGTTTCTCTCCACCACTGGGTCTGCAGGCAACCTCTGATCTGTTTCTTCTAACTATAGATTAGTTGATGTTTTCTAGAACTTAATATACATGGAATATAGTATGTATTCTTTTCTCTCTGGATTCGTTCATTCAACATGAATATTTTGAGATCCATCCGTGTTATTGTGTGTCAGTAGTTCATTTGTTTTTAATCGTTGATGTGTATTTTATTACATGGGTATACCAACAGTTGTTTATCCATCACCTGTGCTTCGACATTAGAGTGTTTTCCAGGTTTTTGTTATTACAAATACAGCTGCTGTGCACATTCGTGTACCAGTCTTTATGCGGACATATGCTTTGTTTTCCATTGAGTAAATATCTAAGTGTGGAAGAGTTGCATCATCTGTTAGGTATATATGTTCAGCTTTTTAAGGAACTGCCAAACTGTTTTCCAAAGAGTTTGTACCACTTCATATTTTCATCAGCAGTGTATGAGAGTTCTAATTCCTCCATATACTCACCAACACTTGTATGGTCGATGTTTTTAATTTTAGCCACTTTATTAGGTGTGCGGTGGTATCTCATTGCGGTTTTAATTTGCATTTTCCTAATGACTAATGATATTGAACATCCTTTGTGCTTACTTACCATGTGTATTTTTGGTTGTTGTTGTTTTGGGTTTTTGGGTTTTTGTGGTGACATGTCTGTTCAGTCAAGTCTTTTGCCCATTTTATATTGGGTTGTTAGAGTTCTTTATATAACCTGAATACAGGTTCTTTTTCAGATACACGATTTGCAAATATTTTTTCTCAGTCTGTGGCTTTTCATTCACTTAGTGTCTTTCAAAGAGCAGAATTTAACTATTTTTTAAAGAAATATTGCACTTTTGTAGTTATGGCTAAGAAATTTTGCCTAACCTAAGGTTGCAAATATTTTGCTCTGTTTTCTTCTAGAAGTCACACGCTTGTTAAGATTTACATTTAGATCGATGATCCCATTAGGGTTAATTTATTATCTTTTTAATTTTTAAATTTTTTAAAAATTTAATATTTTTTGGCCGCGTTGGGTCTTCATTGCTGCGCGCAGGCTTTCTCTAGTTGCGGCGAGCAGGGTCCACTCTTCGTTGTGGTATGCGGGCTTCTCATTGAGGTGTCTCCTCTTGTTGTGGAGCATGAGCTCTAGGCACATGGGCTCAGTAGTTGTGGCTCATGGGCTCTAGAGCGCAGGCTCAGTAGTTGTGGCGCATGGGCTTAGTTGCTCCACGGCATGTGAGATCTTCCTGGATCAGGGATCGAACCCATGTCTCCTGCATTGGCAGGTGGATTCTTAACCACCGTGCCACCAGGGAAGTCGCGAGTTAATTTTTGTATATGGTGAGATATATGGGTCAAAGTTCATATTTTTGTATATGGGTATCCAATTATTTCAGCATATTTGTTGAGAAGATTATACTTTCTCCTTTGAATCTGTGTTGAAATCAGTTTTCCATGTATTTGCAGGTCTATTTCTGGACTCTATTCTGTTCCATTAATGTAGTTGTCTGTCTTTATGCCAAACACATACCATCTTGATTACTATAGCTTTATACTAGGTCTTAAAATATGGTTGTGAGAGTCTTCCAACTTCATGTTTTTTTTCAAACTCGTTTTGGCTGTTCTGGTTCCTTTATACTTCCTTTAAACTTTGTATTTGAACTTTAAAATCAACTTGTCAATTTCCACAAAAAAGCCTGCTGGGATTTTGATAGGAGTTGCATTGATTCTATAGATCAATTTAAGAAGAATTGGCATCTTAACAATATTGAGTCTTCCAACCCAAGAACATGATATTATCCTTTCATGTATTTAGGAGTTCTATTATTTATCTCTCAGCAATGTTTTGTAGTTTTCATTGTGTCTTTTACATCTTTTGCCAGACTTATCCCTATTTCACATTTTTGGTGCTATTGTAAATGGTATTGCTTTTTAAAAATTTGGATTGCTTGTTACTAATAAATAGAACTTCAGTTGTTTTTTTTTTTTGCGGTACATGGGCCTCTCACTGTTGTGGCCTCTCCCGTTGCGGAGCACAGGCTCAGCGGCCATGACTCACAGGCCCAGCCGCTCCGTGGCATGTGGGATCTTCCTGGAACGGGGCACGAACCCGTGTCCCCTGCATCGGCAGGCGGACTCTCAACCACTGTGCCACCAGGGAAGCCCACATTGAGATATTTTTTATAGCCCAGAATATGGTCTACCTTGGGTAAATTTTTCATGCACACTTAAAGAGAATGCATATTCTGCTTTTGTTAGGTGGAGTGGTTTATAAATATCAATTAAGTCGGTTGATCATGTTAATTCTTCTATGTCTTTACAGATTTTTTGTATATTTGTTTTATCAACTATTGAGTATGGAATATTTAAATCTCCAACTATTATGGATTTATCTACTACTCCTGTAGTTCTATCTGTTTATACTTTATGTATTTTGTTATTGGGTACATAAATTTAGATATTTAATGCCTTCTTGATGAGTTAGCCCCTTTGTTATTATGAAATAACCTTTAAAAAGTTCCTGATAATATTCTTTGCTTTGAAATCTATTGTGTCTTATACTAATACAGTCACTTCAACTTTCTTTTAATTAGGGTTAATATGGTACCTATTTTTCTTTCCTTTTATTTCATTATAAATGTAAGTATGGGTTGACCAAAAAGTGCGTTCAGGTCTTCCATAACATCTTACAGAAAAACCCAAAAGAACTTTTTGGCCAACTCAGTACATGCACACACATGCACTAGATAGATAGATAGGTATCATATAGTTGGGCCTTTCATTTAAAAAATCTAATTTGACAGTCTCTGCCTTTTAACTGGGATGTTTTAGCAGTTAATATTTAAGTGATTATTGACATAGTTAGGTTTAAGTCTATCATTTTGCCATTTGCTTTTTTATTTGTTCCATGTTTCTTTTTTTCCCTTTTTTCCTCACGTGTTTGCCCGAAAAACTTCCTTTAACATTTCTTATAGAGCAGGTCTGTTGGTGATGAATTTTTTTTCAGCCTTTGTACATCTTAAAGAGTCTTTAAGACTCTTTAGTCTTTAGTTCTTTAAAGACATTTTACTTGGTATAGAATTCTAGGTTGGCAGATTTTTGTAGTTTAAGATATTGCTTCACTGTTTTCTCACTTGCATTTTTCTTATAAGAAATCTGCCATCATCCTTATCTTTGCTCTCTGTACTTAATACGATGTTTTTCTCTGGCTAGTGGGAATAGGCACTGTTCCCAGTCCTGGGTGAGCACGAACTATTGTTAGCTCTAATCCTTTCGGGTGGTTCTTTCCCAGCAGCAATCACCAATACTCTGTCCTGTGAACTCTAGCTTCCTTATTTTCCTCAGACTCTTAGCTCCATCTCCTCAACTCAGAGAGTCAGCCAGGCTTCTCCAGGACTCTTTTTCTATGCTGTCTGGGGCCTGAAAACTCTCTCAAAGCTGTAAGCTGAGGCAATCATGGGATTCACTTTGTTTCCCATTTCTCAGTGACCAGTGTTCTTCACGGCCTGATGCCCAGTATCTTGAAATCTGTTGTTTCATATATTTTGTCCATTCATTTTGGTTGTTCAGACAAGAGGGTAAATCTAGCTCCTGTTATTCCATCTTGGTCATTAGCAGAAGTCCTTGGAGCTGGTTTTTGTCATGGACTTCGACTTACTGGAATCCTATCTGTTGATCATTCGATGTTGTTTTCCCTCTTACTGACAAATGTTTATGAGAAGACAGATAAGATAAAGTTGAGGTTAGGTAGAGAACACAGTATTACCAAGAATTTTTAGCAAAACAAGTCTGATCAGAAAGTTCAATACATAAATAAGTAAAATATAATTTTCTCAGGAAAGAGAAAAAGAAATTCAGGGTTGAAAGCTTCAGTGAAATTGTATTTTCGACCTGGTATATGGTTCACCTCTCCACCATAGGCCAGGAACCTCAAGCAGAAGAGACTCACAGGGCCTTGAGGAATGCACACACAAGTTGTCAGGCTCATGGGTCCTGGTTTGTGGCAGGAAGGTCACAGCTGAATCTTAGTAGGTCCTCCAAAATGTGGAGAGCCTCCTCTTCAAATAAAGAAACCTGTTACAATATAAACAAATGAACTTTATAAACTTATAGAGACAAGGGAGAAAATTTCCATTTTGAAATGGCATCTCATTAGGAGAAATGACTGCACAGTTGTTTTTGTTTTTGTTTTTGTTTTTGCGGTAAGCGGGCCCCTCACTGCTGCGGCCCCTCCCGTTGCGGAGCACAGGCTCCGGACGCGCAGGCCTAGCGGCCACGGCTCACAGGCCCAGCCGCTCCGCGACATGTGGGATCCTCCCGGACCTGGGCACAAACCCATGTCCCCTGCATCGGCAGGTGGACTCCCAACCACTGCGCCACCAGGGAAGCCCGACTGCACAGTTTTTATTGTTCGTTATTTGGTTTTAGAATATCACACGTGGGAAAAATCTGTGGATCGTTGTTGATTTCTTAAACTGAGGGTTGATACAAGTGACCTGAAGTTCTGAATGAAGACAGAAATGTTATGCGAGTCCAAAGACATTGTGAAGTTGGAATTGGAGGTAGTTCTTCCAGATCTCAATTTTGTGTGACTGGTGGACGTGGCTGTTCTGGTTCGGACCTGTTAACACAGGTGAGCCCTGTGTAATGTTAGCCATTACCATATGTTTAGACAGTGATGACTAGCTCAGCAGAGTGTAATCTGCATTCATGGCAGTGCACATTTGTGTGGCACACCCCAAATGCTCCCCAGAACACCATTCTGAGTTGAGTTGTCTGTGTGTTACAGCATGGTAGTTTTCTTTTCTGTGACTTCTCTTTGTGTTGTTTGTTTTGTGCATGAAAAATATATTTGATGACAGGATTTGGGAAAAGTGAAGCAAAAGAACTTCATGCTGGGTATTAACATGCAAGTTTTACATTGATTAGAGGCATCTTCAAAGAAAGAGTTGTGGAACTAGTCAGAGATTGGTGGCAGTCTACTGTGAAATATACTTCAAACATAACCTCAACTGGGGAGGACTGACCAGAAATTAAACAAACTGGGCTGGGAAAAACATGTTCCAGATGCATGTCATGGGGAGATTTGAGAACGGGAGAGTGAGCACCAGCTTATAACACTGGTGAAAGCGTCCCCATGGGGGCCGTGTTATAATGATGCCAGACACAGTGGATGTCACTAACACTCATTTCTAGATGTACATCCCTTCTCTAAACAAAGTATATTTACTTGATTCAGTCACACTTTTGACCTTTAAACTCCCTGTTTAAGACAGAAGAGGTTGGGTTATACTAGAAGTAAATAACCCCACATTCTCTGCAGTTGAACACAGTAAAGATATATTTCTTATCAATGCAAAGTCTGCTGTGTGCCCCGGTGCCCCTCCAGAGCCACTGCTATCCATGTGGTGACTCAGTGATTGAGGCCTGTACCCTCTAAACACATGGCCTCCTCAGTTAAAGGTCAGGGAAGGAGAGCCTGCTTTAGCCTGGAAATGCTGATGTCACTCCTGCTCATGTTTTAGTGGACAGAATTAGTCACGTGGCTCTCCCCGACTCCAAGGGCACTGACTCAACTTGGTTTCGCTAACACCCATTCATCTTTTTGCCTTCAGGTTAAATAATTATTTGCTTCACATTTGTCTCTCCCGTTAGACTGTAAACTCTGCATTACTTATTCTGTCTTGTTTCCCCAGCCTTTGGCATACTCAGTACCTAGTATTTAGTCAGACATTTATAAATAAATAACTACTTGGGATAATAATAGGCATCTGGAAGTTTTTTTTCTTGATAATTGTCAGTAATTTCTGTTTTACTAGCTATAGAAACGTTCAAAAGTTATAGACAGTCTGATTTCATAAGTGGCAGATGGCAAGCTGGGAGACATTTACAAACCCATAGATTGTCAACAACTATTCTAGTTTCTGACATTGCGGTAGTGTCTCATTTATTCATGACACATCATTCCTGCAGATAATATTGTTCATTTTTAAAAGGATAGATTATTTAAAATTTTCTTTTTTCCCCTGACTGTAAATGTAATATATGTACATTATAGAAAGACTGAAAAGTACATACATCAAATATAAAGAACTCTAAATTCCAGTGTTCAAAAACTACTGTATTTTGGCATATTCATTATCAGACTTTTACCAACACATATCTTTATCAGGTTGAGCTCAAACAGTAAAATGGATTTTTATTCTGAATTTCTTAAAATTTTGTCACAGCATTTCTACTTTGCATTAAAGTCTGTTAATGCATCATTTCCAATGACTACATAATGTTCCTTTCATGTCTAAACCATGATTTACTGAACCATCCCTTGTAAGTAGACATTTAGATTACTTCCAAAAGGTTTTCACTACATAAAATGCTGCAACAAATATTGTGATGCGTAAATGTTTCTCCATATTTTGGACTACTTTCTTAGAAGAGATTCATAGAAGGAAAACATGTAATTTAAAAGGTAGGAGCATTTAAACAATCATAGGGACACCTTTAAAATAGTCAGTAGTTTTAAGCAAACACAGGAAACATCTAATCTGCTTAGTATTCTCCTGTGAGCTCTTGGGGGGTTTAAAATGTTCTTGTCTTTTTATGTAGCAGTCAAAAAAGAATTTGAAAGTAACTTTTATGTGATCAGCACTCATTGCATGGGACAATATCTCATTGGGTAGGCCAATAATAACATGCCCAGCATTTCCACACTACCGTTTATAGCAGGTCCTTTTTTTTTTTTTTTAATTAATTTATTTATTTATTTAATTTTTGGCTGTGTTGGGTCTTCATTGTTGCGCATGGGCTTTTTCTAGTTGCAGCGAGCAGGGGCTACTCTTCATTGCGGTGTCTGGGCTTCTCATTACAGTGGCTTCTCTTATTGCAGAGCACGGGCTCTAGGCATGTGGGCTTCAGTAGTTGTGGCACGCAGGCTCAGTAGTTGTGGCTCGCAGGCTCTAGAGTGCAGGCTCATTAGTTGTGGCACACGCGCTTAGTTGCTCCACAGCATGTGGGATCTTCCCGGACCAGGGCTCACACCTATGTCCCCTGCATTGGCAGGCGGATTCTTAACCACTGCACCACCAGGGAAGTCCCCTGTAGTAGGTTCGTAATGTTCGAGAGAGATACATCTGAACTCATCTGGAATCCTTCAAGTTACAAAACTATTTTAACATGTCGGGTTTTTTCCTCAGAAATTTCCATATTTGCACTGGCTAAAGTACTTACTGAAATAGTTTCTTTAATCACTTTTTCTTCCCTCCACATTGAATAAATATGGCAGAATCATTTGCAAAACAGAGTCACTAGTCACTGCCAAATTCAACATTCCACTCTTTAATGTATTCAAAACTTATTTTTTCTCACTAGTAATTATCACTTTCTTAGTCCTCTTTACTTTCTTTGCAGTTTTTCCAACAGCACCTGTAGATGGCTTGCTTTGAGGGGTCCGTGTTTAACAAAAAAATAAAGTTTTTATTGCTCAATGTGAATTTTTGCCTATGAGAAGGGAACCACAAAGCCTGAAGAAGATACAGTTATTGGACAGTCCAGGAGCTCAGGCACCAGCTGAGTGACTATCTTGGGTGCTGTCCTTAAACATCCACTAATTCAAAATGACAATCTACTCTCTACGTCAAGGACTTTCAGGAATTACATGTAAATGCATAACCACGAACATCAAATCCATACATTCCAGGGATCCCCTGTGATCTTTCAAAACACATTAATAAGCAGGACAGTTATAATTTTCCCTTTCGTCTAAAGGAGGAAGATAAAGCCAGTAAGGACATAATTGTCTTGGCCAAGGTCATATAGTCCATAAATGAGGCTGCTGGGATGAGACTGAGATTCAGGAATAGAACAGTTTAGAAATTGAATCTTCATTATATACATGAGCAGATGGAATGGAGCTGAGTAAGACATTATTCCTGAGAATCAGTGTGATGTAACTATAGGTGGAAACAAAAGTAGACAAGAGAATAGGAAATCAAATCATCCTACAGAGTAATCCTTACAGAATAATGTCTGCACAAGAAATGACCTCAGTTCACTCATGAAGGGAAGAGAAAGTGAACTGATATTTTTGCCATATGCTGGCTGCAAACATGTAGAGAAAATAGCAAGCTGCTGTTAGCTGAAGGTGCATCGCAGGAGCTGGCAGCACAATTTCTTTTCCCATCAGTTTTCACCCCTGCCCCCACTTCTACTCTGCAAGGGATCTGCCAGAGTAGACATGTAAAATAAGTGTATCGCGGTTAAGAATAGAACGTTTTGCTGTATAGCTGAGTAGAAAAGGAAAGGCGTTTCTGATAGAATCTAGTTTTTATCACTTGAGGAATTGTGTAATTGTAAATAGTATCCTAGATAGTAGTTAAAGATTTTATTATCTAGAATGCAATACATATTTATGTGTTCAAATATGAGTATAATTAATTGGACAAACTTCTCGCTTTCTAATTCAAGGCTTATATTCAAATGCATTATTTCTGAGTAATACATGCAATGATACAAATCCTGCTTGATTAAGCTTGATTGACTTTTACTGAGTCCAAAACTAATTGTGCTGCTAGAACTAAAAATATAAATTCTCTTATTACTAACAGAAACCATAACTCTCACTTGGGAGCATTAAGAGACAGAGCCCCATGAATAGTCTGTAAAACTGAAGAGTTTGTAGGGATGCTGTGGTAGTCGGAAGATTTCATTTTAATCCCACCTCTAACATGTAGGACCTCTGGACTTCAGTTTCTCCATCTGTGAAAGAGGGACACAATGATATTTACTCTTCCTACCTCCCAGGATGATGTGAGGATCAAATAAGGTAAGGTTGATGTCTATGTAAGATTGATGTAAGATTGTCAGTGTTGAGGTGATCGTTACTGACTGTAGAAAAGCCTTCTTTCTCCATAGATTATTTGTGAAATGGGAATGTGGTTGGTCCACATTGGCCATTCACAGTGTGTGAGAGATTAGATTCTAGCACATGGGAAAAGGACAAGCTTTTTCCCCTAAGGACAAGCTTTCCCTAAGGACAAGCTTTTTTCCCTAAGAACATTTTTCCCTAAGAACTTTCTAGACCAAAGCAGAATTCCTAGTAGGATCTTATATTTTTGCTTTGGTCGATTAGTCTATATTTTGATATGAAACGTAGAAGATGGTAAAGTGGGTTAATGAATAAAAGAAAAATGACAGTGGTAAATGTGGCTTGGCTTCAAATAAATTTCATGGTCTATCTCAGTTCCCCTATCCCTTCCTATTCATTCACTCGCTCATTTACTCATTGAATGAATATTTATGAATCATACCCTATATGCCAATTTTGGCTTCCTTTTAGTTTTCTTCATTTGAGGGCATGGCTGAGCTATAAGGAAGATGACTGCTTCAAGTTGCATGTCTCCAGTGAGACTGTGAGTTCCTTAAGGGTAGGAGATATGCCTTATACTTTTATTCTGTCCTCTATCATAATGCTTAGCAGAGTGCTAGGAAAATTTAAGAAGCCATTAAATAGTTATTGGGTTTTTCTTAAAACCACATAGTATTTTTATGGTTTGATAATTTTTGAAAAGCGCTGCCTTGCAGGTTGGGTTTTTTAGGGGATGGCCTCTGAGTTGGAGATTAGCACCTCCACACTGGGAAGTGGCTGGGGGATGCTGTTGGAAGCAATGTCTATGGAAGCAAGGGGTAGGAAGCAGATTGGGCCAAAGAGAAGATGGGCTGCGATGCAGCCTGGGTACAGTCCTCAGCTCACCCCATGGGATGCTCTGAAGCTAGGATGGCCTTTCACAGTTGTTCTGAGTTGGGGTCAGAGAGCCATGCCTTTATCCGAGTCATTCGAGGCAGGCTGCCTGGGAAAAGGGAATGATCTTGGGCAAGGTGACCAGGAATTCTGAAAGAGCTGTGGGCCGTCTGCTGGCAGTATTCCCGGCAACTGAGGGAATAAGTTCTTTAGTCCTGAAGGGAAGCTTGGGCAGCACATCACGGTGTCCATTGCTCATTGTAATACTGGTGCAAAGGATGTTAGAAACTTTACCTGGGGAGGGAAAAGGTGAAATTTAATACTGACACATTATATACCTCAAATTTTTCATGGAAAAGGTCATTCTTATGTCACTCACTAGTGTAGGTATAAAATAAAATTCCCGCAAACATGTATTTCAACGAAACATTTAAAAAATTTTGTGTCAATGTTAGTAGGTATTAGGATGATTTTGCTTCATGTGATTGAATCTAACTCAGATTAGTTCAGGGACAGGAAAATGTATTGTCTCATGTAGCTAAACTTCAGGAAAGGCAAAGTTGCAACTAGACTTCAGGGACTCAGATGAATGATAGTAGATCACTTTTTTGTCTCTGCTTCTCTCTTCATATTGTCTTTACTCTGCCAGACTAGCTCCTTTAGTACAGCTGGCACTATGGCTAACAGCAGTTTCCAGGCTTATAGTTTCATCACTAGAGAAAAATTAAAACTTGACCTCTCTATTGTTACACTCCTTGGGAAAGGTTTTTATTGAGTCAGGTGTTATCCATGGACCAGTCAGCTGCAGCCAGGTGGATAAGTTATAATGATTAGACCAACTAAGTCTATCTGGGCAACCCTAAAGAAGCATGGTCATCAAGTAAGATCATGGGAGTTCTTATGTGAATATATTACAATGGAGAAAGGGGCATTTTGTGGAAGGGTAGAGCAAGCAGTGAGTTGATAGAACAAAGGATGTCATGTAGTAGATTTCTCTTTCCTCCCCCACTCCGCCGTTTCAATCTTACCAGACTAATTTTATATTCTTTTTTGGGTTTGGCATATGGACCAATGCATTTTATCATGGAAATAGACCACAGAGCTATCAGTAATCTGTTCATAAATACTAGGTTCTCTTCACTTTGCACTGAGATTAATCATCTGCCTACAGTACATGATTTTCTTGGTTCAGAGAAATTGTTGATTAATCATATTAACAAGGGAATTTTTGAAATGAAGACATAATGATTATATATTTCTTTTTAAGAGGATATTTATTTATATTAGCAAATGTCACTTTATAGAAGACATTTCAACCTTTATTAAATAAACCTGCTCTGAGTGATTTATAATATAATTTTGTTGGCGATACATCTTTATTACATTAAAGTAGACTTATTTGAAAATATAAAAACTTTAAAAATAGTGCTTCTCAGTTCCAGCAAAAAATCCATGCCTTGAAACAAAAATTTCAGAAAGGGTCAGCTTAGCTTTTAACTCTTCTAGTGATGGAGTTGCTGGCCTACCCCGCCCTGGGTGATTAGTTTAAGTCAATTGTGTTAATTCCATCCCATGGTAAAACCAATCCCAGTCGTTGATTGCTTCACAAAAGGGAATGTGACACAATACACTGAGGGAAGGAGTGCTTCTGTGAAGTTTTCTTTTCCCTTTAAGAAAAAAGAAAAAAGAAAGCCACAGAAAGAGACAGCCATTCTTTTGGACATTGTTGGGTCCATACATCATGTAAGTTCTGCTAATGTCACCTGTCACCAGTCTAAGGTGAGGCCAGCACTGAGGATAGCCCAGTAGAGAGATGAAAAAAACCCAAGTCCTTGTTGACATTATTAAATTAGTGAATTAACCAATCTGCCACAATGTAGGAAGGTCTCTCAGAGAGGAAGACACTTGAGATGGATTTTGAAGTGCACTTCAACAATGGGATGAAGATGAAAAAGGACCTTCCAGGCACAGGGAACAACATATGCAGAAGCACAGCGTGATTAAATAGGTGTTCAGCTTAAACTCACTCAAGATAGAAAAAACAAAGACAAGTCTGGGGATATTTCATAGGAATTATACGTAGCTGACAGCTGGGGGTGCTGGGTGCTGAATCAGGGAATTAAAAGGACAGATGTACCTTCTCTCTCCATCTGTATTTGGGGTCATATGGTCTCTTAGTATTGCTTTCTTCTGACCAGGTGTTCCACTCCCCTGGATTCATGGAATTGGCCAGTGCGGTGAGGGGAGAAGCCTGGGAACACCAACTCTCCTGTTGACTTTGGCAAGCTAGTTTCTCTGGTCTTCAGTATAAGTACAATATACAGCCCCAGAAGGACATCTCAGGCTCACATCAAGATAATTTCAGTTTAAGCACCACTGTGATCTGACTATAGTTTCTCTGTTGGAATTTTCCTGGTCAGCCAGTGTGCTAGCCTTCAGACAAGCTAACTGGCTGTAGTCCAGTCCACCAAAGTTTAAGGTAGGAGCAAAGGGCCTACGAAAGACATTGAACTGGACGGGCTTGAGAGGCAAGAGGAGAAACAGGAGAGAGGAATGATTTAAGCGTCAGAGGAAAGTAGGAAAAGGATTAACGACCTGCAAATATCTTTCTGACTGATGCACATTCTTACCACTCAAAACATTCCTGTAGTTTTAAAGCTGTCCTCTCTCTAGAATTTCTCTCAAGGTATAAGTGTCCCCAGCAGGGCAGAAAATTGAGCCACTGGTACCTGAGTGAATGGAAGGCAGGATGAGAGCACTTCAAAAAGGGAGGATAATTAGGGTAAAAAAGTGGAGGATTGCTCAAAGACACACCTTTCGTCAATTTGTAATATTAGAGTGTAGTGAGCAGTGGTGCCTGGGCAGAGTGTTATCGAAGTGTCCTCGGCTTGTCTTTAATTTTGAAGGTTATAATAGGTCACATGGGATATTGTCTGTTTCAATAACATGAGCAGCAGTGGAGGAGGGGCAGTTTCTTTAGGCATGTGACACTGTAGTCTGTCTAACAGTTGCCCGGGAGAAAAATGCAATGGTGGACTTAACAGACCTTTAGCTACACCTAGTGGCCAAGTAGGGAGAGGAGCAAATATTTTATTGTAATATTGTATCATGGTTCTTTACTAAGTTACTTTTATAATCAGTTAAGAATTATTTCTTGGGTAGTTATAGGAATTATGCTCTACAATTATACTCTACAATTCCCACTGTATAATTATTTTTGACTAGTCTATTAGTTTATCGTCTAGCTAAATAACTGATTCTCCAAACTGGAGGAATGTTGTGGGGGAAAAGAGAGAGACCGTGGGTTGGGAAGTTGAGGAAAGGGAAGTCAGTGGGCGTAGCGGCATGCCTCCTATCTCCATGGTAACTCTTTTTTTTTTCATGGTAACTCTTAAGGACCAGCTTACAGTGTTTGACACCTGCTAGATTGCTCTACTTTAGCATTATGTATAGGATTGTCTCTTTGAGAAAATAAACAACGATAACCGTGATGATGACGATGATTGTGGTTCAGGAAGAGTTGTCTGAAGGAAAGAGAGGGTAAATATTTAAGAGTGTTATTTATGAGGTTGGAAAAAATGAATTTAATCTGTAAGAAAATAGAACAGAATCTGAAATGTAGACCTGATCAAATTATTTTCAACAATGTTATATAGTCACCTGTATCTTTGCAAGTGCATGTACTAGAAATATTTTGTGGGTGGCAATTTTTTGGTGTTTGCTTACAGATAGGGAAATCTCAGTAGCCAACACTTATGGTCGTTTTGACATTGAAGTGGAACATTTATAGACAAGATTCTAACCCTTGGAGAGATGACTCAACTGGATCAGGTCTGTGGATCACCCCCAGGCTCACAGTTAGCTTGGAGAAAGAACAGCAAGAAATGATATTTCGAAGGGGTTTTATAATATTTTACTCCAACTTTAATGATAGGAATGGGTTTATGTTTCCTTCATGAGAATTCGAATACAGGATGTATTAATTAAACATACACCTTCATTTTACTGATGGAGAAACTTGAGCCAATAGTGATTAAATTACCCAGCTATTTGGTTGCAGAGCTAAGGCTACAATACAACTCAACGGTTTTTACTCCTGATCTGCTATTCTTTTTACTCCAACTATTAATGGAAGAGTTCTCCATTTCAGTAGAAGACCAAAGCAAAAGGAAGTGGGCTTACACCTACATCAAGAAAGTTTCGATAGATTGAGGGAGATTAAGTGTAAAATAACTAAATATTGTATTTTCTTTATGCTAAGATGTTTATTTTTCACATATTAATATTCTTAAATCAGCCTGAATCTTATAATTAATGTTAAATTATAGTTGCTTCCAGGCAGTGTGTGCAGTTGTGATATGGTCATCTTTACATGGAAGAATTTAGCCACTGACATTTTCACTTAATAGATTATAGAATTGACGAAGCTAAGGTGTTGGCTTAATTTCTGAAAGAAAACTATTTACTCTCCAGCAATATGTAATTCAATTAAGAAAAAAACAAAATTAGTTTAAATCACTGGTATTCTTTCATTTGACTTCAAGTGCTAATGTGGTGAAGGTGTTAGGAAAGAATTCGGCAGACTCATCATCCGTGCTGTTCTTGCACTGGCAGGGGCCACACTTAAGTTGGAAGACTCTTTATTATGGGTTTGAAAAAAAGTGTAGACCCAAATCTTGTGAATCCCAAAAGGAAGTGGTATGTAATTTTATGGATAGATACATGTCATAGTTGTGTTAGTGTAGTTTACAGTTTGTGTACATATAATGTAGTGGGTTTTTCCCTGAAGCACTCTTATTAAGTTGTCTCATCATCTTACAATCAGTGATAAGAATAGGAGTAATTTGGTTTAGAACAGCAGTGTTATGTATTAGAAAGAACACTGTCTTGGAAGCTAGATCTATAAAGCAACTCAGCCTCCTACTGACTGTTTTGCCCTTGAACAATTCACTTCCTCTTTAAATACCAGCTTCCTTATCTAAAACTGAAATAATGAGTTGTATGTACCTTGAAAGAATATTGTGAGGATTAAATAAGATTATGTATGTAAAGAGCCTACCACAATGCCTGACATGTTGCAGGTACTCAGCAAAGTCAGCCCAGCCACTGGAAACTTGAGTCAACAAAATGATTTCAGTAATGCTGGCTGAAGGGTGCATTTCTCTGATTTGGTCCCATGTAGTCTAAAGAGTTTTTCTCACCATTTCAAAATCCATGCCCCATTAGTCAAGAAGATTTTTCAAAGTCTTCTACGTTATGTTTTACAGAAAGTATAATGTATTTAAGCATTTTCTCCAATATATAATAGTATAGAATATGTTTTTTTTCAAGTTACTGCCCTCTTTTACCCTCTTCCCATTATGATCTGCCTCCTAGAGGGGTAGCCCCACCCAGCTAAGAGTAATTGCTCTAAAACATGGTATCAGACAGCGAGACCTAAGAAAGATTTACATATTTATTTTAGGTTCATATTAGGAGTACAGAAGTTCAATCACTTTTTACCTCCTGGCCTCATCATCCGTATATTTGCTAAACACATTGGGTAAAGAGAAGAAACGTGGAACTAGCCATCATCCTGCGTATCCTCCTTCAGAGTCAATCCAAATAAATGTAATGGGACAGTATTTACAAGGTGACCTATCGATTTTTATGCACAATTTTACTACTATGTGTTTGTCAGCATGGAGATATTAACTGTCAGAAAGCCAAGGGGAAAAAAATTTTTTTTAAAGCTGGGATACCAGAAATTTAAAAAAGCTCTGTGGGCCAAGCTGCTTAAAGAAACACAAGGCCAAATTTCATACCAGTCCCTAGGGAGATACAAAGAAAAAAGCCTTCAGTAGCCCTGATCACATTTCCGTCACTCCAGGATACTGTCTCCTACAGGTGTTCACAAAATAATATCACGACCTGGAGTTGGCTGTCCTGTCATGGCTTTTTCTGATTTTCTGCTAGCTGGACTTTCACTCAAGCCTAAAGCTTGCTTCCCACCCAGCCTTCAGAATGGATTGACAGGATTCCTCTAGCACTATTAACTTTCAAAGCCGCTCATCTATTTGCATATCTCCGGCAAGGCACGCCACACCAACCTGGTCTTGCCACAGGCTGCTTTGGAGCCAGAATTCCTTGTCTGCTTTGTTCAGCAACCCGAAATATGCTCAAGGAACCCCTCTACTTGAGAGGGAAGAAAGGGAAGGATTCCAGGGCGGAGCACAATGGCCAGGCCATGGGAAAATTCCAGGAATTGCCCTGCCTTACTAATCTTTCGGATTAGTTCAGCCTAATGAAAACCAACAACATAATAAAGCAAGTAATGATACTCATCGTTTGTCTTTCGTCTGCTTTGTTTCATTCTGCATGCCTCGGTTTAGCCAAGCAGAATTCTCCAGAAGCCCTACCAACCAGCTCCTGGGTGACAACTTTAGTGCTCACCTTAGGGAAAGAAGTAACTGATAAGGATCCAACCACTAAAAACTCATTGTCTGTTCATAGAAAATATGGGGGTGGGGGGTGGGGTTGGTTGATATTCTCTCTTTCCCGAGGACCGTGGGTTCGGTTCCTCAACACAGTAGACCCCTATTTCTCTTAACTTCTCTTTACTATGTTCATAAATAGCAAAATACTATAGAAATTCACATCGACAGCTCTTAGAATATTTTCAATTCATTATTTAGCATTACTTATGAAGTTAAGTCTTCCTGTGAAGGGAAAACATTCTTTACTTCAGGTGTCAATTTTTTTCAAAAATATAGGTGGGTCTTACTATAAGGCAAACTAAAACTCTTTATGAACAGTACACTATTTGTTAGAAAATGTCCTTATATTGTTTTTTCTAATTTAAATAAGTATGGCTACCAGGAAAAAAAATCATTTTTCTCCTTGCTGGATGAAAATAGGTCAAGTAATTTAAGCCAATCCATTGCAATTAAAATTCTGACATTGCCATTGTTCCTTCTATTCTGAGGGGAAAAGACAAACAGAACACATGGTAATAGGGGTTCATTGGCTAAGTTACTTGGTGTTACTACCTATGGGGTCTCCTGCTTCAACCTGCCCGGGAGCTTCATTCTGATGATAGTAGTATAAGTACCAAAATGATGACTACCATCTCTGAGGCTGTGTCTCTCTCTTGTGCCAGTAAAACAATAGAGGAGAGGAGAAAATTGCCGATGGCTTGAGTCCTAAATTCCTTGAATTCTACATTTGTTTATTTTGGGGAGATAATGTTATCTGCCAAGTTTATTTTAAAGTAAATTTTACTGAATCAATTAGGCAGCAACACTCAGTCTCATTAAACATCCTGTGGCCCTTTTCACAAGATTAGAGCCTGTGGCTTGATCACATTCCAATGTAGGTAATTTCATTCTGCATTCCTGGAGATTCTCCTCCACCTTTCTAACCCCGTACATCAAATGCATTATTATTTGCACTGATCCCAAATCGACAGTTCTGTTGTGAGGGTGAAGAGTGTGTCAGCTTTAACTGACAGGCTAAAAAGCATTGCTTTTAGTAAGAAAATCCCTTAGCCAATGCCTATTTTGAAATTTCAAGTATGTACATTTAATCATAAGTTAAGGTCTTTGGTAATAAGTAAAATGCTCTTATTTTCATAATGAGTGTTTATTCTGGAATCTTCTTTGATAGAAAATTTGTTTCTCAAGTATATGCTGTTTGCTTCAAGAGAGAAAATGAAGTCTTCAGAAATGGTAAAAAAACAAACAATAAAACAAACAAAAAAAACCCTCTTGAGCAAAGACTTTTCTTTGACCTTCTAAATAAATTCCACAAGGGGGCGAAAACACCTAATGGTCCAGGACCGCAAGGTTTATACTTCAAAGCTGGCCACCCATAATAGATTAGTGGATTATTATTATGCTCTAAAGGATCTGGCCTTTAATGTTGACATCAATTTATTGCTATCCCAGTTTACAGTAGTAAAAGTCTTGGAGACCATAAACTTCACAATAGATGTCAGCCTTCTGGTACTAGTGCTTTAGACTAGCACCCCATAAACAGTGGTGATTAGGTAACTGTTCTTCAAACACCCATCCGTAGCTGTAACGTCTTTATCAGCTCCAGCAGGGATACTGCCACCAGGATTTTTAGCAGCCACAGCAGAGGTATAAGTTTTTTATAATGTGTTCTTCTTTTTCTCATGTGTTTCTATGATATTTTGCTGTGGCCTATCAGTGATCTCTTCTTGAAAATCAAGAGTGTCTAATTGTGGGCAAAGCTTAAAGAATAGAAGCTCTCTTGTACCATATTAGAACTTTTTGAAAAACGGCCAAGGTACAGAGGTCAAATTTCCCCATATGCTACAAGCAACTTAGTAGGAAGCAAGACCGCTAAAGGTTTTGCAAATGTCTGCCAGTAGGCTGGTGATCTAGGTCACTGTACAGGTTTCATTAATCAGGTTGTTCAAACAAGGAGTTATTTTTCCCTGCTTAAGAGACCTGCAGATATCACATAGAATCTGCTCAATTGTTGATCATGAAAGAGTTTTAATGAAACAGAGATCATTCGAACGAAGGGGACGGGAGAGTTTGTACTGAAGAGAAATTGTGCTTTTAACCCAGCTTTTCCTGTTGAGTCCCCTGTTCTGGCAGAGATAGGCTCAGGATCTAATAATAGTTCCTCCGGCTCTGCATCTCCACATACGTGTTCCGGCGTTAGAGCAGCAGGAGGAATTTAGTGACAGAGCAGGTGTTGTGGCTTATTCCCTGGCAGAATAAATGGTGAAGGGTGGTGGCAAGGCAGTTCTCCTGATTCCTTTATGCAAAAAAAAAAAAAAAAAAGACAGTGCCTCCAATGGCCTTCCTTTTTATTTTCTTCCTGGCACAAGTGGAAAAGAACTAGAATTGTTGTATTAATATGTATGCAAACATATTTTTTCACTTGAGCCTCTGGAAAAAAAAAAAAAAAGAAGGAAAAAAGAACTTGCTGTGAAAATGCTTAGCCAGGAAGATTTACTGCTGATTGCAGATTTATTATTGACATGTCTAAGTGGAAGAAAACTGAAGTTTTAACTATTAATATGGAAAATCTGGATCAGCCTTTAAAATGGAGTAAAGAGCTTTGAACTATGTATTTGCAGAGAAATTATTTACTTACAACATCATTTTTAATAAGGAAGTGTCAATTAAGAGGTGTAAAAAGAACCCAGTGCAGTATGCATCTTAATTTTAATGGTCTGCCTTGGAAATAGAATTATAGAATGTAGGTGATCTGAATTATACTGAAATCAGCCTTTATGCCAGACTCACTGTAATTTAACACTTCTATATACCCTCCTCTCCTGATTTTTTTATTAAGAAATATGGGATTTAAGATCAGAATCTAAGAGTCTAAATGAAATGCTCTTTTAAAGGATTATTTGTGAGATTTTCCACAACCTACATTTCTGTACTCCTCCAGTAGGTTATATACAAGACCGTATTTTTTCATGAGTGTACCGTGTGTTGCTCTTATAAGCTAGGAAAACATGAAAGGGAAAACAAAATTCTTTCTCCTTCTAACTGGGATCATTTGAGATTTTAACAATATTTTTCCTGTGCTTGATTATATAAGGCAAAACTTGACACCTACTTGACTGTAGTTATGTCTTCTTGATAACGCATCCAGGTAAAATTAAAAAGGATCTTATCCTCATGTCCTTTGCACCCAATGCCTGTAACAGTAAAAGCTCAGAATTCTGGAAAACAGGGCATGCTTGAGAGGGAACATCTTGTAAAGATTGTAATTTGACCTTTGCGTCAACCTTGCTGAGTAAATTTTAAATATTATAAGAGAACAAAATCGAAAGCTTCAAGGTGGAATACCACTCCCTCTTCTTCTTAGAACTATAAACCAGCCAGAAGCTTTTTCAGAGATTAAGCTAGAAAATGTGTGCCTCTCTTTAATACTTTTGCTGAGAAATAAAATTCGTCACTAAGAGATAAAGGTAGATTTATATTTAATGCCATCCTCATCAATCTTCCAGTATTTTATTCCAGTCTACCTCCACTTAAGTAGTTGAGTCAGGTATAACCAGAAACACTTGATTTTTCCCCTCCCACCCTGTGAAATAATATTTATAACATTTAGTATTACAAACCTTTTAAACTCTGGAGTACGTTTGAAGATGATGGCAATTAAGAAAAAAAATGCTCTTTGACAACTTCCGCAGCTTTTGATTAAACCACACCAAGAGGCATGTTACAGTGATAACAATGAAGCATTATGCCAATTATGTTAAATCCTGCTCTCCGCTTTAAGCTCATCATGACCTGTTTTAGTGTCCTGTAATTTATCCTCTGGAATGCTTACTCTCATCAATAAAGTGTTCAAGAGAAAAAAAGAAAGCCACCAAAGGGAATAACCACCCCCAAATGACTTCTAGAAAACAAGTATTTCTTAACTTTTTATTGACATTGGCAAATTAAAATAGAATAAATTAACAAGTATTTTTTCAAAAAAATGTTTTGTACAAAAATACTGTCAAAATTTCCTAAAAAGCTTTCAACACAGTAGTATCTTTTCATGTACTGAATATAACTATTAGCACAGTGTCAAAAATGTTGAAGACAGAAACAAAATAAAAATCTGTGAAATGTTTGCCACTGATGACATTCCACACCCTATTATTGTCTGTACATATCGGGGAGGGGGACAGCCACCTTGAAAGTGAACAGTATGACTTTTCCTGATCCAGAATGGTTTGGCCCACATCTGTTTAATCTTCCAGTTTAGCATATTTTAAAAATTAGTCTGTACTCAAATGCATAGTTAAAAATATGAAGCGAGATGGCAGAGTTTGTGCAGTAATATCTGCCCTTCAAAGTTCATGCAACCAACTAATGCAATTTTTCCTTTCCCTCGTAAATCTGAATGCAGTTCAGTCATTTGAAACCATCTACAAAATCCACAAGATTAAGCAGTTTGCCAAGATTAATATCTAACAGTTGAGCACTGGAGAAAGTGAGGAAATAAGGAGTAAAAACAAACAACAAAAAAGACCAAGTTAACTAGATATTTCAACTACATAAGGGAGGTGAATGTCAAGGCTACAAAAACGAAACAAAAACAGAAAAAAAAAAGTGGCAGCAATTTTTTAAAACCAATTTGTACAAGTTTATAGTTTACTTTGTTTCCAAGTTCTCAAACCTTTCACGATCTGAAAAGTGAGATACTGTGTCTAAGGGAATGTTTTTTAATTCACACCGAAGAAATTGGGGGATTTGATTTCTTTCGCCGGGATTTCGATCGAGTCAACAGCTTACTCTGCTGGGCTGTTGTTTGCACACGAAGTCCGTCATAAAATCAAACTCGTTTTGCCCCAGCCAGAGTTCGGGCAGCTCCTTGATGCGGTCCAAACCCATTTCTATCACTAAGGACATAAGCACTTCCTCGTCGATGAAATCAGTGTCTATGACATTGGGCGGCAGCATTGCAGCAGGGACGTGGGCCACGGAGGCGGGCATGTTGCTGCTGCCGCTGCCGCCGCTGCCGCCGCCGCTATTGCTGCTGCCCGCGCCGCCGCCCGAGGTGCCCGCCGAGCCGCCGGGGGTGCTGCTGCCGCCCGAGCCGCCGGGGGTGCTGCTGCCGCCGCTGTGCTTGGGGTTGCAATCTCGGAAGTGCTGGTTTGTCCCGTTCATCTGGTGGCTTGCAGCAGGGTGCAAATCCGGCATGTAGTGGTTGTGGGGATAGGGGTGGTGGTTGAAATACTGGTTGTTGAGCTTCTGCAACTGCATGCTGGCCGGCAGAGAGCCTCCCTGGCTGGCCACCGGGGGGCCCATGAACTGGGAGCTGTTAAACCTGGCCCCGGGAGCCAGCGCGCTCGGGGGGTGCCCTCCGTTCACAGTCCCCGGCCCCATCGCGTGCCTGATGCCGCTCGTGGCGTTCATGTTGCTCGCGCCGTAGTGTATGTGCTCGCCCATTAGCGCGTTGAAGGCGTGTTGGGGCTGCTGCTGGTGATGATGGGGGCTCGGGAACTGCCCCACACCCATGCGGTGGGCAGGGTGGTGGTGCAGCCCGTTGGTGCCGTCGGGGAAGCGCCCGTGGTTCATGGCCATCATATGGTCTGCCATTTCCAGTCCTGAAAGTGAAAAGGGCAGACGGTAAGCCCTGCGCCACACGTGTCGCCCACCTCGGTGCACCCCACTTTTTCTCGGCTCTGGCCCCCAGGCTCACCCGACGCACTTCGGCTGCGAATCATCATCCCGAGGATCCCACTAGGAGCCTGTGCACCCGGGCTCGCCACCAAGGCGGACCTGCCACCCACAACAGAGCCGCGCGCTGCACAAACAGCCCTTTCCCCTGCGATCGGGCGGGGGACCCAAGCCCACACCCCCCTCTGCTCCCCGAAGTCGCCTAATAAAGGAAGTGCCCCGTAGCTCTGCCGCGAACTTCAGGCATTAAATCAGCCCTCCTCATCCTGTTGTTGCACATCCTGTTGTTATTCCCCAGCTCCGCCTCACGCTCTTCCTCCGGGCAAACCCAGCCCTCGGAGGACTGGGCTGGCAGAAGCCCCAGCCAGCTTCGCCCGCCGCGCTTACCTTCCGTCCTTGCGATTTCTGCTCCGAAGACCGAGGGCGGGATCGTCGGGTCCAGGACCGGCTCAGCAGCACATAGAGGGGGCCTTTCTGGCGTGCAAGGCGCTCGCTGTCGCGAAGTCGGCGCCGAAGTCTTGCAGCAGCCGCTGGGGCAGAATCGGAGCCGTTCCCTTTTATTTCCCCTCTGCTGCCCTCACAGCTCGGCAAGACCGCCCGGCAGCTGCCAACAATGAGCTGTGTTTCTTAGGGCTTTGGCCACAGTTAATATAAGGGATTTCAGGAAGGGCGGAGCGAGAGCCTCCGGGAGGGCGGCGGGAAAACGCGGATTCCGGAACATCGGGCACACCGGACCGTGTCGGGCAGCCGAGTCCCCACTGCTGGAGGCACGTGCACAGAGGCTGCGGGCCCAGGCGCCGCCCCGCTGACCCCGGATGCTGGCTTCCTCCCGGCCCACAAATACCAGACCAGGCCGCCCCCGGAGCAAGGACAGAATCCTCTCTGGACTCTCAGCCCGAAGGTAGCGCCTGCCCGGAGAGCAGCGAGGAAAACTCACCGCCCCCCTCTGGCCGGATTCCCCACCCCGAGCTCACCTAGCGATCTGTGCTGCTTTCTGTGGGAAAACGGGTTTTACCCAGCGCCCTGTCCATAGTGCCCTTCTACCTCCCCGGCTTTGCAAAAGCCTACCCAGGTTGCAAAGAATGGCTGTGTTTACCCGTGTGGGTTTTTAAGCCCCGGGCAAATAATGCCCCTTCCCCTGTGCGCGCTTTCCTGGGCTGTGCTTTTGTGGTTTTATGGGGGCAGTAGGTAAACCCAATCTAGACATTCTGCGTGTAGATGCATTTTTTCCCCACTCCTTTCAAGGACAGGAGCGGGGGGCGGGGAGCGGCAGCACCTGCAGGTGGACTGAGCGCGCTCGCGGGCCCGACCGCCTCCGCTCCAGCGCCCTGGAATCCGGTCCGTGCTTTCGGGGCCGCTCGCCGCTCCCGGGGTACGTGTGCTTCTGCTAAGTTTGCGTTTGCAGCTCTTGGTAGCTTTGGCATCCGAGCTGAGGCGTCTCTGCTCTGTAAACAAACTCAGCGATCCTCGTCCCCAGATCCACCTTTTTGCACATACGCAGTTTCTTGCTTCTGCTGTTGCCCTTGATCCGGGAGGTGGGGGTGTGTGCAAACTTGCATAGCCTCCCTCCGGGCTCTGCCTGACGGTTTGGGGTTGATTTAGAAGCGAACGGATTTGTAATTAAGAAATTCGGGGGCTGAGTAAGGCTGCTGTAGCTGGAAAAGGAAAACAAATAGATAACATGGTAATCGCTCTGTAAATAAAGTCGTTCTGGAGGTGGGCACGTAGCTGCACGTCCCGTATGGCACCGTGGCACACACTGCTGGGACTCTTCCTTTTCAGTGAAATTGCTCAGTGGGGTAATAGGCGATAATAATAACCTTGCTTCCCTGAACGCGGCACAACTAGCCTGGTCGTCCATTTGGCTCACTGACTTGCAAATGAAAGCCCTAACGCCCGTCTGGGCCACTACCCAGTCGGAGCTCTCTTGCTTTTTCAAATGGGGAAGCCGAGTTGTTTCCCCAACACCATGATGAGGCTGCTCGGAGATTTTATATTGCTCTTTATGTGGTAAAAGTGACTTTAGCGCTCCGAATAAGGACTTCTGTTCAGAGTTGTTTCTTCATAACTCGATATCCATTGACGACTTCCTGCTGCGAAGAGCAAGTCCCCCGCCCCCCTCTTTTTTTCTCCCTTCTTGCTCGCAGGACTTCTTTAGGCCCTTCTTGAGGACTGGAAATTCTGATATATTTCCCCTTTCAGGAATTTGCAGAAGAGAACGAATCCTGATTATTTGTTTCGATTACCTCTCTGTCTTCCTCTAGTTATAATATATGTATAGAATATTTAATATATATATTTAAACATTGTTACTGTCTTCCTCTTTTCCTTTCTTTCCTTTTGCACACTCTCCAGTATTTGTAACCGTGTATGCAATAATTTTTAAAGCTCAGAAATACTTGCTTTTTGGATACTTGTGCACAGAATACATCGCAGTTTTGGTTGCAACAATCGCCTCATCTCCTGTCCACCCACCACTTTTACCTGTAGGTCATGGACTTGCAGCTACAGAATCAGAGGCTTGGAAGAGACCTGCCACTTCCTATCAAAAAACAGACTCGAAAATATTGGTCAACCCCAGACTCAAAAATTGCCAGATAGATTGTTTACTTCCCTTCCTAGTACTGCAGTGTTTTGCGACACAAAGACCAGCTCCTGAATGTCTAATCTAAATTCCTCTTGCAACCATTAAGGAAAGGTGCAGCTCCATGCTGCTCCAGTGGTTCCACATACTATTGGGAAATCCCTTGAAAGGTCACCTCCCCATCCTCCACCCCTTAGAGGGAAAAGAAATTCCTTCTGGGGCCAGCTGGTTAGAACCTGGTATGCTTTGTTCATTTATTCATTCTTCCAGTGAATATTTACCAGGTGCCAGGCACTTTTCCTAGCTTCTGGAGAGACAACCAAGACAGGAACTCATGGTCAAACTGTGCAGCTGGACAAACAAGCCTCGGACACACTTTGATAAGTGTCACAACAGCATTACACACAGGCACTTCCAGGGTCACACAGGAGGGACACCCAACCTAGTTTTCGGGCCTTGGGAAGGCTTCCCAGTGGGGTGGTGATAAGTTGAGGCCTGACTATGAGTAGAAGTTAGGCCATCCCAGGCAGGGGGGGCGGGGAGAGAAACAAGGTTGGAGAGGTAAAGGGGCTGGATCCTATGGGCACTGGTCCCCATGCTGAGAAATTTGGGTTGTATCTTGAAGGTAATGAGAAGTGAGTGAAGGCTTGTGAACCAGTGAGATGATCAAATTTTCATTTTAGAGAGACCAGGACAAAACTGTGGAGAATGGATTGAGAAAGTAAGACCGGGGACAGGGAGTCCAGTTAGGGGGCTGTTACAGTCATCCAGGGGTAGGCAAAGCCCAGTGTAACCAGGGGTTTATCCTGTGAACCGGGGTGAGGCAGTGGTCTGCACGTGGCCCTGATGGTACTAGATGGTTGTATTAGTTTCCTAGGGCTGCCGTGACAAGGTACCACAGACTTCGTTTACAATTCTCAGGCGTAAACAAAAGAAAATTGTTGTCTCACAGTTCTGGAGGCTAGAAGTCCAAGATCAAGATGTTGGCAGAGTAGGTTCTGAGGGCTGTGAGGGAAAATCTGTTCCGTGCCCCTCTTCTAGATTTGGTGGTTTGCTGGCCATCTTTGGTGTTTCTTGGCTTGTACAGGTATCACCCCAATCTCCGTCTTAATCCTCACGTGGTATTTTTCCCTGTGTGTGTCTCAGTGTCCAAATTTCCCCTTTTTATAAGGGCACCAGTCATATTGGACTAGGGCCTATCCTAATGACCTCATTTTAACTTGATTACCTCTGTAAAGACCCTGTCTCTAAATGAAGTCCTTTCTGAGGTACTAGAGGTTAGAATTCCAACATTTTTGGAGAGACACAATTCAACCCATACCAGTGGTGGAGAAACTGAATAACACATGGCGCCCCCCCCCCCCCGCATTATGGAAGAAAGACATAGCCTGGAACTTTCTTCCCAGCTCTCCTGCTGGCCTACACTTTCATTTCTTCATGTTTCTGCTGCTCAGACACCACCTCTATGAGGTCTTCCTGATTATCCTTCCCAACTAGCAATATCCCTCTTTGTTTTCTTACACTGTTTTGTTTATCCTCTTAGCATTTATCCCACCTGACTTGTTGCATATTGAATTTTCACTCTCTTCCCCCCCGGAATGGCAGCTTCAGGAGAGCAGGGACCTTGCCTGTTTGTTTTTTCAGTGTCTAAAACAAGTCTTTTACTGATTAGATTAGTGAGACGATGGATGGATGGATGGATGGATGGATGGATGGATGGATGGATGGGTGGATGGATGGGTGGATGGATGGATGGATGGATGGGTGGATGGAAGGAAGGAATATAGCAGAATTACCAAGGGAACCCAAATAAAGGGCTTAAGGGCCGGTGGTCAGGAAAGATTTTCTGGAGAATGTTAATTTTAATGCTGGCAGTAGAGAAATCTAGTGGAAAGGAGAACAGCAGCTTACCACTGTCTGCATTGTGGCCTGTTATGGACTTGAGGAAAACTGATCTGTTTGGGAGGGATCGTTGGCTGCTGAGTATGGAGGAAGGTCCCCATTGGTGTGCAATTTTGATTGAAATTCAAATCAAATTTGAATTTGATTCACATTCAAGGCTTTTGGAGGTAAGCCTTGGGCTTCAGCTAAACTGAGTTGAGGAAAGGCTGACTGAAGGACCCAGCTTCAAAAAATATACGAAAGAGTTCATACCTGTGTGGTGGAGCTAGGGTGAGGTTGGGGCGCAGTGTGGGGTTTAATATGGGGTCTTTTTTGTGCTTTACCTAAATGATCTCACCTAATCCTCACCTTAGCAAGTAGGGATTACTTTCATCACTTCTGAAAGGAGGACTTTGAGAGTTAACAAAACAACCCTACCGCAGCCCCCAAACTATCTTCTCAGAGGGATTAGGGAAAAGGGGAGAGAAGGAATCAGTCAGAGCCAGACACTGGTTGGGCCCATTCTCCTCTTCCCCTCCTCCCAAGACCTTGACTCCAGGTCTTAGCAGGTGAGAAAAACACTGCTGCTGCTTTGTTCCACCATCCACTCTGCCGCCATAATGACACAGGACCTCTGACTGAGCATGAAGTGTGGCAACAATCCATTTCTGCCTTTCTCCTTCTCTCTCCTATTCTCCCTCATTCACAGGATGGAAAATTCTGATATTTTACTGGTCTGTGGAATAACTGGGGGTAGGAAGTGTCAATGGATCCAGATCCAGAAACTGCGGATGGACTTTAGTGGCAGGGTGAGGACACATGGTTAGTAAAGAGGCAAAAGCCCTATGTACAACCTTGCATTATCTGCAAGTTGAAGAAATAATGTCTTACATGTATGTGTATATGTCAAAATAAGAAATTCATATAATTTTTAAACCTATGGATTTGGTTCTAATTAATAAAGTGCAAATTTACTGGAAATCATTACTAAACTCAGAATAGTTTTTCTGTCTTTATGTATTTTCACATTTGGTAAGAAATACAGTTATTACCATGGAGGGGGGGACAGTGAAATGTTTTTGTTAAAAAGGGCCTTTAAACTTGATGGAGTTGATTCTGTCTCACCTGAGAAGATGGTTAAAGATTCTAGAACATCATCTCTGATTCAGCAGATTGGGCGTGGGGCCTGAGGATCTACATGTTTTAAAAAAATCTTCCAGTTAGTTCTGATGTTTAGCCAAGTTTGCAAACTACCCATCTTGTTCATAGGTGGGTGACAACTGGGGTTCTAAAAGTGATCACAGGTGTGGGGTAAGCCTGGTTTATGCTCATAAAGTCCTGTTCCCCTGGATTGCTGCCCTCTGCCCCCACCCCCGCCATGATTGGAATTTTGCCCATCTTTGAAGGTCCAGTTCAACTGACGTCTCCTCTTTCAAGCCTTCCCTGATCTCCCAGATAGAAAGGATTCTGGCTCCCTTGGTGCTCCCAAGGCATTTTGCTCAGATCTTCCTTTATGACTTATTCTGGCTTGAGTTATGGGCATTTGTACCCTCCTGTAGCCTTCTCTGTAATGGCAGAGGTTCCTTGGTGAGCCCCCAGGGACTACACAATGTCATGCATAGAGTAGCTTTTATTAGTCTGCCCAGGATGCCTTAACAAAATACTACAGACTGGGTGGCTCAAACAACAGACTTTATTTTCTCATAGTTCTGGAGGCTAGAAGTCCAATATCAAGGTGTCAGCAGGGTTGGTTTCTTCTGAGGCCTCTCTCCTTGGCTTGCGGATGGCCGATTTCTTGCTGTGTCCTCACCTGGTCTTTTCTGTATTTCCTCTGTGCTGAAGTCCCGGGTGTCTCTTTGCGTGTCACGAATCAGATTGGATTAGGACTCACCTATATGGCCCCGTTTTAATTTAATCACCTCTTTAAAGACCTTATAACTAAATACAGTTACATTCTGAGATGCTGGGGGTTAAGACGTCAACATATGAATTTTGGGGGACACAGTTTAGCCCATAACATACCTCATGCGTGTTCTGATAAATGACATTTTATTAGTCTACAACTTTAACAATAAACTAGACAATACTTATTTGGGTTATAAAGTTGGATGAGGTATGTTGGAAAGCAGAAGAAGAATTGAGTGACCTTAACTAGATAAATATGCCATCAAGGGCTTCCCTGGTGATGCAGTGGTTGGGAGTCCGCCTGCCGATGCAGGGGACACGGGTTCGTGCCCCAGTCTGGGAAGATCCCACATGCCGCGGAGCGGCTGGGCCCGTGAGCCATGGCCGCTGAGCCTGCGCGTCCGGAGCCTGTGCTCTGCAACGGGAGATGCCACAGCAGTGAGAGGCCTGCGAACCGCAAAAAAAAAAAAAAAAAAAAAAAGCCATCAAAATCAGGATTGTATTCAATAGGAAAAACTTCAAAGACCCTAGAGGACAATAACAAACTGCACGGGTATTGGATGGGAAATTACCGACTAGGTATAACAAATTCAGCCAAAAAAAAAAAAAAAGAAAAGAAAAGAAAATTGTGAGTCAAACTGAGCTATTGGTTGAATGGAAGGCAGCAATGCAATTCTGTTATTAAAAAGGAAACAACTTGGAGTGTGTTAGGAGTGAGAAAAATCAAATGATAGAGCTGGAAGTAGTCCTTTTGCTACACTTGGCTCTTCTTTAGAGATTGTGGTTGGTTTTTAACTTTACATTTTAATAAAGAGTTACAGAAACTAAATAAGGTTCATTTAAAAAAAGGGAAATATATTTTAAAGGGATGGGAAATGGGACTTATAATGGCTATTTAATCTGGAGAAGAAAAAGCTGACAGGTGACTTAATCCATATGTTCTGGTGTACGCATAGGGAAACTAATATGGTGGATCCTTTCCAGATGTTTTCCTTTTCCACTGAGACAAAGAAGAAAGGAAAGCATTTTTTAAAAAAGAGCTTTAGATCAGTGCTTTTCAAATTGTGTTCTTCAGACCTTGAGTGTTCTTAGCTTCACTTTTACGTGCTTTATATATAAAGGATTTCTTGTTCGAATTTGTTTTAAAACATTGTTCTGATGTTAAACAGTTATGAAAACTAAAGCTTCGGATAATACAAAAATCACAGAATTCTAATTTGGGGTGGGACTTTAAAAATAATCTTATCCAAACTCCCTGATTTTCTAGATGAGAAATCTGAAGTCCTGAGAAGTTAAATGACTGCTCATAAAGGACTTCCTAAACATCAGGATTTTAAAACACCAGAGCAGATTATCAGAGGGAACTAAGTCTTTATGAAGACTTCAGTGAAATAGGATAGAGATGTGTTGAATGGTTGCGATCAGCTTTTCCCAACTGGCCTTCTGTGTTATGGGTGGGAGGGTTGTAAAAGGCAGTAACAGAATCTGTATCAATTTCTGCTTTTTAAAAAGTGGGAAATAAAATCATTTAAAAGTATTTTTTGCAGTTGGAAATGGAAGTTTGAAAGTTTCTGAGAGTGTGCTGAGTGAGCCTACTAAGCTGGTAATAGACATCGAACATCAACAGCAAGCGCTTAACTCAGTTACTCGCTTGCCAAATACCTCAGTCAAAGGGGAGGTTTTTATTGTTTTCCTACTTGAAGTTGCTTTGATTCTCATTCACATATGAATTTTTTAAAGATAGAAAACAAATAGTCCCAAATAAAATAAAATAAACCAATGAGAAATGTCATTGTGATAATTATTTTGCAAATGACTTATGACGATGCTCACCCCATGCAGGGGTTTCCTTCATATAATGAAAATTCTTATATAGCACAAATACCTAACTCTAGAACTCAAAAATCAGTGCTAGATAGAGAAAACGTAGTGATGACTACACCCAGATTGGCCTTCAATTTGTTAGAAATAAAGATTCACCTGCCACATGGAAAAATAGTGAAGTTACGTTTACAAATAATGGCCTGAAACTATTCCTTTTCTCTAATTAGTTATAAATAACACAAAAGTTATTTTTTTAAAACCTAGTTGGTTTTTAAGTACAAAATGCAAGAACTAAAAGCATGGAGAAATGAAAGTATTTTGTGTCAATTTCTGATATCATTCTATGTAGTTATATTTCAATCTAGGTTAAAAACACATTTAGCACAAAATCCAAAGAGGATATATTGCCTATTTTAAATTTGTCAACAAAATATGCTTTTCCTTAAGATTTGATTCAAAAGAAGTCATACAATAGAAGTCCAGTACATAAGAAAAAAAGAATTTGTTTTTATATTTTTGTGTAATAAATATTATTAAAAATCAGGTTAAAATAAACTCCTCAAAATAAACTTCAATAATATATTTATCTAAAATATAATATTTCATGTGAACTCTCTTCTTTCTGTATGCCATAAAAAATTTAAAAATGACTTAAAAATGCCTAAATGGTTTGTGAAATAATAGTGACGGGGACTCACAGAATAGAAATATTGAAAAATGCTGGCTTGAATCAGTGCTTCTCAAGAGTAATATATAGACCCCTTTCAAAAGAAAAACATCTCTAAGGAAGGCCTCAAATGCTTACTTACATTATTTTTATTACATTTCTTAAGTATGGAACAGTAGAAAATGATATGTGACACACTTATGTTTATAGCTCCTATACAACGGTAATACTAGAACACATTTGCATGCTAAATAATAAATGAAACTAGAGAATCAATAAAAATAGAAATTAACAGCATTTACATGGCAGATTTTGTCAAGATTAAGTCATCCTTTGCAGGGTGAATCTAGCAAAAAGAATTGCAGCACGAGTTTTTTTCCTATCAAGTTCGGCTAGCTGATGCTATAGCTTGCCGTTCAATGAAATTCTCTATTTGAACCATTGCAAAACTTTATGTACAATGCACCATGACTTTTGGTTTTCACATGGTGTGAAGCTATCACTTATATATTAAATCCACGTCTATTCTTGTCTTAACTAGTATTTAACAGTTAAAGTAATGCCGTTTGGCACCTCCACGATTATAATCACAGATCTGGATATTGAAAGAAGGTCAATTTGGATAATCCATAATATGCTTGTAATAATTTATTAAAAATTAACAACAAAATGAAAACATAAAGTTAAAGAGGTCTTGAAGAGAAAAAGAGACCCCTTCCCCCCCTAATCTTTTAAGGACTATGAAAGATCCATGAACCCTAGTTGAATAAAAACTGATTTTGGTGGTGTTCAGTCTTTATTATTATAAATATTTTGGATCATATAATTATTTATTATAATAAATAATTTGGATCAATGGCCGAGTCCGGGCAGGGAATGGAGAGCTTAAGCTACTGGGAAGTCTGAATGTTAACCAATTCCTTTTAAAAATATAGGTTTCTTTTTAATATCAAAAAAGTATATGACCCCAAAGTTGTCTGTGGGTTCAGTCTTCTTTCACTTGTTGATTCATTAGTTCCTTCTTCCATTCATTCAAATGCCTGTGTAATAACTAGATAAGAATGATTTGTATGAGTGTGTGAATTATTTGTATTTTAAGTGGTGTTTTCTGGAGTGCTTGTAGGTGCTTCAGTTCTTTTAAGTAATTTAAACAATCTTGTTTACACCATCAATTTGTAGTGAGCAAGGGATTTCTAAGCTAATTTGCTCTGCAGCCTAGCTTCTGGAATCCGTATGTAGGGGTATCAG
This sequence comes from Phocoena phocoena, assembly GCF_963924675.1. Lineage (NCBI taxonomy): Eukaryota > Metazoa > Chordata > Mammalia > Artiodactyla > Phocoenidae > Phocoena > Phocoena phocoena. Next base: position 24,485,269 of record NC_089230.1, on the reverse strand, counting down.
AGAAGCAGCTTCAGATTAACTTTGAGATAAGATTATCTTCCCAGGAGTGAAAGAAAAGAGCATAAATGTGTTGCAGATAAGATCAGCATTCTTAGCAGGAAAGCCCCAGCTTCTTAGGCCTCCTGGGTCCCCTTGAGATTTAGTAGCCACATAAATTCCAGGCACTAGAAGCGCATACTTCCTGTTGTAAATTAATAACCTGCTCTTCATCAGTCTCTTGTGGTCTGATGAGTGTGGGAGCCAGTTCAGCTCTGGATGGATGGACCAGCCAAGCTGAGGACCAGGCCTTGGTCTGTGGTGTCTTCACCAAAGGAAAGACATAAGTGCAATGACCGATCCTTCGGCCTCCCTCTCTTCCTATTATCTCTGAGCTACAACTACAGTGGGCTGCTGAAATAATTTGAAATTCTGAATCATTAGAATCCTACTTACTGGTAGCTTGTAATACCTTGCCATCCTATGCAGCTTTAGTGTGATTTTGCTCCAGACGGGTTAAGACCTCCATTATTGCCACATTATATATAATGCCTCGTGATCTTCCGTCATAGTCCTTCTTGCAATGTGTAGTTACACATTTATTTTGTGACTCTTTAATTACTGTCTCTATGATGGCAGGGACCACGCTTACCCCAGTGTCACAGCATCATATCCCCAGTGCAGAAACAGTACCTGGCTCAGAGGCAGTGATCATAAAGCTAAAAATTCGAATTCCTTTAACCCTTACAGTTAAGCCATTGAGATCTAATTTAAAACCTTCTTTAAAAAAAAATTTAAGGGCTTCCCTGGTGGCGCAGTGGTTGAGAGTCCGCCTGCCGTTGCAGGGGACACGGGTTTGTGCCCCGATCCGGGAAGATCCCAGATGCCGCGGAGCGGCTGGGCCTGTGAGCCATGGCCGCTGAGCCTGTGCGTCCGGAGCCTGTGCTCTGCAACAGGAGAGGCCATAACAGTGAGAGGCCCGCGTACCGCAAAAAAAAAAAAAAAAAAAAAAAATTAAAATGTTTTCCAATATTCTAGTTTGCTGCTCTGTGGACTCTGTAAAATTTTTCTCTATAAGTGCTAATCTATGCTAAATAATTTAGAAAGAGCATTCATAAAATTAATTATTATTTATGTTTTCAAAACTTCCTTAGCTCTTCTTGCATTTACCACCTTCTTGAGATTCCACATTCTCCCCAGTAATTAAGCTCTTCTCTAGGCCGCTGTTCCTGTATTTTTTTTTTTTTATTGGCTTTGTGGCTCCTTCATTACATATTACCAGGAGGAAGAAAATTCTAAGAAAGAATCGATTCTCTGCCTGGAGGTAGGGGCTCCTCATCCATGTTTCTTTCTACATTTAAGAGGATATTTTGGAAGTGGATCTAGCAGAAGATGAACCCACATGCAGTGTGTTCGTGTGTTCCCATATTATCTGGTGCAATAGTGGAGCATAAGGATGCTTTTTATGAAATGTTAATTTAGATGTAAGTTCCAGAGCATTATAACACCAACAAGGAGTCCTTTCTGTGGTCTTTGTTGTTTAATAGGTAGACCTCCTTGCAGAGGAGACAGGAAAAGCTAGTGAAGTTATAAAGAAAAGAGTCCAGAGTTCATGAGGCTAGAGGACTCTGCTATCTGAGATCTTAGGTGATTAGATAAAAGGTGCAAGACTGGAACCCGCAAAGTGAAACTCATTCAGCTAGCTCTAACAGAGCATGGTTTTCCTACAGGTCACCCCCTTTCTGTCATTGCTACCACCACAAACTCCTCCAAGCTGGGGATCATAACTTATTTTTCTTTGTGTCCTAATGCTTGGCACAGTGTGAATTCGTAATATGGTTTGTATGACACTGCCACCTATTTCCTTTTCACTTTACTTGGCCTATAGAGAGTTATTAATTCGGGGATGGGGGAGAGATTTGGATAAGTAAAATTATTCTCAGGCAATAAAAACAGGCTCAAAAATAGATCAGAATAGATTTAATCTATTTAAATATAGACTTTAAATGGAGAACAGAAACTATATTCTGATATATATTAATTTGGTAAACAACAAAGTGGACTAATTGGCTTTACAAAACTCTTAAAGAGGGCTTCCCTGGTGGCGCAGTGGTTGAGAGTCCGCCTGCCGATGCAGCGGACACGGGTTCGTGCCCCGGTCCGGGAAGATCCCACATGCCGCGGAGCGGCTGGGCCTGTGAGCCGTGGCCGCTGAGCCTGCGCGTCCGGAGCCTGTGCTCTGCAACGGGAGAGGCCACAACAGTGAGAGGCCCGCATACCGCAAAAAAAACAAAACAAAACAAAAAACTCTTAAAGAGTTTTTTTTGGAGGAGGTCACTAAGTTACAAAGTGTGCTTAGATAACTAAGGAAGTTCACTGAGGTTTGAGTCTGTGCCTTGATCTGTTGTTCTCTGATCATCAACATTGGTGGTTCTCTTTTGTATCCCTCTCTTTGCCACCAAGAGTGTGCAACTGAATCATGATGGTAGTGATTTTAACTTGATGTAGGTGTTCTCCTAAAAGTGAGAGGGCCTGGGCAGCTAGAGCTGGAAAGGTTTAGTTTTCTTTAAATGCGTCAAGTTACCAACATCATCAAAATCTTTACCTGAGTGTCCATTGATGGATGCATGGATAAAAAAGAAGAAAATTTTGCCATTTCTGACAACATGGATGGACCTTGAGGGTATTATGCTAAGTGAAGTAAGTCAAACAGAGAAAGACAAGATCTCACTTGTATGTGGAATCTAAAAAAACAAAGCAAAAAACTCCAACTCATAGATCCAGAGAACAGATTGGTGGTTGCCAGAGGTGGTGGTGGTGTTGGTGGTGGCAATGGGTGAAGGGGATCGAAAGGTACAAGCTTCTAGTTATAAACCAAAATAAATCCGGGGATGTAACATACAGCATGGTGACTCTAGTTAAAAATACTGTATTACATATTTGAAAGTTGCTTAAAAAAAAAAAGAGTTGCCAAGAGAGGACATCTTAAAAGTTCTCATCACAAGAAAAAAATATTTGTGACTAAGTGTGGTGATGGCTGTTAACTAGACTTGTGGTGGTGATCATTTCACGATATATACAAATATCAAATCATTATGTTGTACACCTGAAACTAATATGTTATAAACTATTTCTCAATTTAAAAAAAATCTAGTTGGTGCACAAACTGTGACTATAAAATAGTAGGGAAGCGTTCATAAGCCATATGCAAACGTGTGCCTGATTCTAGCCACACCTTGAAAGATGCTGGAGTTTCTGAAGTAAACTCATAAGAGTCATGGAATACTGATTGTTACAGTTACAGATGGGAGGGCCCATAAAAACCATCTAGTCCAACCTATTTCATTTGGAGATTACAGAGATTCAGGCTAAGGGAAGTGAAATGACTTGCCCAAGGACACAGAGGGAATCAAGAGCAAGCCAGAAAAAGTTGCACAAGGTGATATGAACTGTTCTGCGGAGTTCACTGCCCTGTTGCCTATGCCTTGCCGACAAACTTGAGAAGATCAAGTGCTCACCGGCTGGTGCTACAGAGAAGCTACAGGTAGCTGAAGGCTGCCCTCACAGTAGAGGCCAAAGACTGTCATCATGAGACTGCCAGGGTTGTTCTTAGCTTCTGGAATCGCTAGACAGGCAAGCCCCTATCAGAACTCATGCCAGGGAGTACATGTAGGTTGTGCTGGTAGCCAGGAGTGTACTCTGAAGCAGATGAAAGAAAAAGGACCCCTGTTCAAAGGTGCAGAACCAGTTCACTGATAACTTCTTGATGTTCTGCTTTCAGATTATTTCACGAGAACCATTTATGACAGGCGGAGCACTGGTTTGAAGAATACCAGAGGCAAGCGTGGTAGAAATCAGCGTTTATAACTAGGATTCTGGAACACCTAGAGGCCATGATGCAGTTCTGACTTGGGTGAAGACTGCTCAGTGGACAAATAGAATCTGAAAAAGAAAAGTGCCTGATATGGTTTTTAGTGACAAATTAATTGTGTCCCTTTATCAGTGCTAGAGAGACCACTTGATCACCTTTCTTTCCAAACAAGGTGGTTTATTACAAAGTTCTTTTAATTTTCAGAACACAGAGATGAGATAAGGCATCACTGGAATTTTGAAGCGTAAACAGACATGAGGTTTGCCCTCTGAAAGTAAGAAAACTAGAAAGGACCACACGTAATGGGTGAGATTAGCTATCTAGAGAAGTAACTCACAAGACTGTGTACGTGGGTTTGATTGGGGAGAACAGAGATCACCCGGTATCTAACCAAGGTGACCAGGCTATGAGTCTCAGGGAGGTGCTCCCATGACAACAGAGCAATAGAACCACTTTGGAAAAGCCCCAAAGCAACATAAATGATTCGAATCAACTATGAACGTCAAAGTCTAATGAGTTGTCTAGGGGAAGAGGTGTTAACTGAAGGCAGATGGTCAGCATGGCACCTAGATGAAATGGAATCTAAAGACTAAGAATTTGGCTGTGATTATCGGCACTGGACAAACAAGACACAAGTTTTGGTCCCTTGAGAAGTGTCCTCTGCTACATGGGGGTGTTTGCTCACTGGCTTTACCATGGCCTTTGTCAGCTATCTTCCATGATCAGTCAGTCTTCTTGCTCTGACTACATGTCCACCAAGGAAATTTCTGATAAATAATTCAACTTGTAAGAACCAGAAGAAAACATAGGGAATAATGTTAAGATTTTACGGTAGGGAAAAACTTCTGAAGCAATATATGAAAAAAGCATAAGTTATACACAAAAAGACTGCTTCTGAATGACAAATGAGATAATAATGTTAAAAGACAAATAGTGGACTAGAATAATATATTATAAGATAGGAAAAGGATTATTACCCAAAATGTATAAAATATGTAAATTTGTAAAAATATGTTTAAAAATGCTATCAAGCTAAAAAAAAAAAAAAAGATGAAACCACCCAATAAGAAACTGGACAAAAAAATGAACAAGCAACTCATAGTAAACCACAGGGAACCAAATGATTAATGAATACATGAGGTGGTGCTCGTAAGTTCAGCAGTAACCAGGGAAATTCAAAATAAAATGCCAATGGGATTTAATTTCACTTTCATAAGTTTGGAGAAATTAAAAACTCTAATACTATTTGTTGTTCAGAATGTGGGGAAGCAAACCAACATGGCTGCTAGGGTGTGAATAGGTATAATCATATCGGAAGGCCCATATCCTGTAAATCAGCAATCCTGCCTCCAGGTGTATACTTTAGAGAGCCTCTTGTATGTGTGTGCAAGGAGGGAATGGATAAAATATACTATAGCCATACTATAGAACACTATATAGCAGTTGAAAGAAAGAAGCTAGGTAGGTCTGTGTAAATCTACATAAATCGTTCTCAAAAAAGTGTTTTTTCTTTCAGCTTTGTTTATGTATAATTGAGAAAATGATAAGATATTAAAAAGAAAAGAATCAGGATAGGGTGATAAATGTAAGAAGATAATCTACGTGGTGGACCCCAAAGTATTTCAGCCACTGAAAAAGCATATTCCTTTCCTATTAAAAATGAATAAATCTGGGGATGAATATGTGTTTTATCTGAATTTTGGTTAGGACATGTCAGACTATAGCGTCTGCTAAGCTCTTAAAACCTTGAGTTTCTGTACCTGAAAGCTAAGAATCATATTCTGCAACATGGTGACGCCCACCCCCGCCCCCCAACCAAGTATTGTCATCTGATGGCTAAATGGACACCCTCTAGGGCATGGAGAGACAGTTCATTCTCTATGAAGACCACATCTCTTGACACTGATGCCCTTGGTGTTAGTTTATCTCAAGCCCGATAGATTTCATCAGCAATAGCTTCCACATCAGCCAGCATCCTAGTGATGCCTCACTGGAAGCTTCCGGACTCCTGCAAGTCAGCCAGGTAGCGAGAGAAGCATTCTAGTGCCTTTCAATACTTCTGAAGCCTGTAGGCCATCAAGCTGCTCAAGCTTTTTAAAATGTTCAGGGGGTTTTGCTTTTGACTTGAATTATTTAAAATAATATCAGTAACAATAAGAACCTCAAGTTGATCAGAAACTCTAATTGGCAATAATATATTATTATATTTAACAGAAGAAGAAAGTTAAGAATTAACTTATCCAGTTGGCTAGGGATCCCTCTTATCCCCTCCCACCCCCCCCCCCCACACCTCCCAAATAGTCTCTAAGGGAGAAAAACAATAAAAGAAGTCTTTGGTGATGGCTTTTGGCTATCACCAACTGCCACACTGAATTCTCCTCCTTAGACAACACTATGCCTAATGTCTTAGAAATAGAAAAAGAGTGTGCCCTCGGGGAAAATAAAAGAAAGAAAGAGGGCTTCCCTGGTGGCGCAGTGGTTGAGTCCGCCTGCCGGTGCGGGGGATGCGGGTTAGTGCCCCGGTCTGGGAGGATCCCACGTGCCGCGGAGTGGCTGGGCGCGTGGGCCGTGGCCGCTGGGTCTGCGCGTCCGGAGCCTGTGCTCCGCGGCGGTGGAGGCCACGGCAGTGGGAGGCCCGCGTACCTCAAAAAAAAAAAAAAAGAAAGAAAGAAAGAAAGGAGGGAGACGACACTTGCTGAGGTGCCTGCTGTGTGCCATATAATATGCCATTTGCTTCTGTATACACTGTCTTATTTAATTTCAATATCAACTCTGCTAAAAAAGTATTATTATCTGAGGCCCAGAGAGTAAAGTGATTCGACTGAAGCCACTCAGCTGCCAAGGGGCAGAGCTGGGGTTTTAAATGAAGTCTGCTTGACTTCACAGGTGAAAGACTTTCTATCATTGTCTATTACCTTTAAAAGACAGTGGAACACGACTCCAGACCAAAGTTACCTTTTGCAAAGCAAGGGTTGTGTTTATTGTTTCTCCAAATCCAGAAAAATGGCTTCAAAGTTCATTGGCCTTTCATCCCTTTTTTCCTCCACTTTGAGCAAAGGGCACTATCCTAGATGGAAAGGAAGAAAATGCTTATCCTTTTCTTGCTCCTACTGTTCACCTCCCAACTTTGAATGAGATAACAGCTTTTCAAAAGACACAGTACGATAGAAGGACCTACACACAAGAATAAAACAGCAAAAGATAAACATAAAGGGAGGAAGAAAAACGGATAATGGGATCGGTAAATCCTGAGGGAAGCAAATTTTCTCAGAGCTTCCTGGTAGCCAAGGCAAAGGGAGAAATATGCTGGGTTATATGGCTTCAGTGTCAAATGAGGAAAGGACTACTTGTTCATTAGGAAAGATAAACTCTTTTCTTTGTAGTTACTCTTAGTTCTGGAAGGGAATTTATCATGTGAGTTATCCTGAAAGGGATATTCAATGACATAAGGGAAAATACTAGAGAATAGTTTTATTAAAAAAAAAAAAAAACTAAGGTAATTTTTTTGTCCACTACAGATGTCCAGAAGTGAATTTTTATGTTCTTAGTTGTTTATTCAATATGGCACAAAAATTTTTGATAGGTTGATCATAGGAAGTCTTCCCTTGAAAATCTTCAATAGTTTCCTTTGATGATACCACTCAGAATATTTCTCCCAGAAGTTTTTTGGGGCGGTCTCTTTATTCTTTCCCTGCCGCATTTTAGACTGAAAATCCTTGAAGAAGGACCATGCTGGCTTCTTGTGCTTTGTATAAAACACACACACACACACACACACACACACACACACACACAGTATACAGCATATAAAGGATCTTTCCATGGAGGCTAGATTTTTATAATGTTTTATATTTAAAAATAAATCTACTATCAATATCTACTTGGGAAACATAGCAGTCATGCCAGACATCTGAGTTTAATTCATTAAACCATATCTTTTACATCTGACCTATGACCCACTGATGTATTTGTTTTTCTCCTTGTTAAAGCTCCTAACAAGCCAGACTGAACCATTCACAAGTCTTTCTCTCTTTCTGCTTTATTTCTTGTTGCACATGCCAGAAATCAAAACTTTCTACAGACTGCAATGGATAATTTTGGACTTGAATAATCCATTTCTTCTTTCCCATCTTTATTAGAATCATAACAATTTTTAGTTATTTTCCAACTTTCTCCTATTCATAACAGTTTTTCAGTTGCATTTCTACGCATCCTTTCTTTGATTCTGCATCCATAGATTTTGTGTACCTCTGGCATTATACAGGTATATAACTTTTTTAAAAGTTTGCATGTGGATTAAGCTTCACTGAAGTTTGAGGCAGACCAAGGGGGAGATTATATTGTAACAGCACAATACATTTACAGCTGATTTCTAATAAATTCTGTATGATTGTTATGAAAGCAACTGATTCAAACACATTATAGAGGAGTAAAATTATAGAAAAATTCATTTTCCATTATAGAAAAATAACTTTCATGGAAAATACAAAAAGATATTTTAAAAAATGACACAAAAATTGCTAGTTTTCCTAAAGTTGACATTTTAGGAATTTTTCTTATGGTACTTTTCAGAAGGATTCTCCAAGGACTCCAGATGGGTTTGGGGTGAAAGTACAGGACTCTCTCCAGCAGTATTGCTTGCAAAGCTATGTACCTTGACCTTGCACGTGACTGGAATTGCTCTGTGGGTTGTGTCTAACTCTCTGGGCTGCAGGCAGCTAGCTGCCTTTATGCATGCCACTAAGGTGAGTTCAGAACCAAGTTATCACATCAGGGTGGTCTTGGTTATAGGAAAGAGCCTCAGCTGTTAGTTAACAGGCTGTGAAGAAACCATTTATTTGGGCAAAACATAGTACGTTCAAACATGGCACTTTGCTTTCAGCTCTAAGTTCCTTTTCTTCCCTCTAAATACTCTATTTCCCCACCCCCTTGCCTAAGAACTTTTATTTAAAGCTGTTGGGCTTTCCCTTTCTACATATCTCTCCAGACAATTTTTTTTTTTTTTTAGTGGTACACACTTTTAACATAAGTAGAACACTGACAGTAGAGTTGTATTCCCGGTGGGCAGAATTCCTTTTGCATCGTTTCCTCACGACCCCCTAACTTTGGTGGTCTCTTTTTTCTGGCTCATAGCTCTCAAGCTCCTCATCTCCCTTGGAGGCCTGGTGTTAGCCTGAAGTTGGGGATTTCTGGCAAAAGGTGGTTTGCAACATGTACTCTTCTCAAAGCCCAGCTGCTAGGGGGTGGAGTTCAAGCTGTGAAGACCCTGCTTTGTTGGTGTTCTTTGCCTGGCTTGCAGAATTGTCAAGTGGGGACGGGGGAGAGGGAGACCATTTTTTTTTCAGGATGCTTGTGCATATCAAATGCGACTTCCTAGAGGCTCCTTCTATGCTGTTTCTGCATTTCAAAGAGGGTTTATTTATGCCATTAGTTAAGTCATCACATTTAAGGCAAAAAGGCTTTTTACAGGTGTGGAACTCTTTAGAAAGGACTTTCTATACGTTCCCCTGTGTTGAGCTGACAAGAAGTTCCCACATGCGTTGCTGTGCTAATTCAAAAGATGCTTTGTTGCTCTAAGCAGAAAAGCAAACACTTCAGGAAGAGAAGTTTTCGCAGAATATTGCAGATCTGGTGTGAGTGAATGTAACTAGGATTTTTCTTCCCTTAGCCGATTCATCTTGGCAATCACAGTTATAACTATTACCATTTAGTGACACTAAGCTTGTTTGGTGCCATTGTGAGAAGTCTCCGAGTTACCCCTATGCCTCCAAGTCTCCCATTTCTTCACAATGCATTCTACACACTACAGCTAAAGTGATCTTTCGAACAAAAATCATGTCACGTTACTCCTTCCTCCCCACTTAAAATCCTTCAAGGATCCACAGAAGGCGATGCTACCTTTTCAGTATAGCAGAGAAATCCTTCAGGCCCTAGTCCCTGCCATCCTGCCCAAATCTACTCTCCCACAATCCGTATGCTTTCTAAGAGCAATAGAGAAACAGCATGTATAAGCACTAGTTACTACTAAGTACCAAGCTTGGAGCTAAATGCTTTGTGTGCACTTTGACCCTCTTAATGACTCCAAAAATTAGATGTCCCTATTTTACAGAGAAAACAGAGGCTTAGAGAGGTTAAGTAGCTTGTGGGAAGTCATCAGCTTGTGAGTGGTGGAGGGTAGAGTCCCTTCCAGGTGGTTTGTCATCACGGTCTGTGAGTTTAACAAGTGTACTATACTGTCTCTCCTGCTGAATTGCTAAGTTGTTTCTGTTCCCACTTCCTGGAAAGGCTTATCCCATTTGTTCAGCTGGCTGGCTGGCTTCTCCACCGTAACATGGCTCAGTTGCTAACTCCTCTGGAAGCCATCCCAGGCTCCCCAAGGCAGAGTTGGGAAATGATGCCTCTACAGCCATAGCACGAAATTAGTGTGTGCAGTCGAACCCTTATTAAATTGTATTGGGTTCATTTACGTCTCTATGTCTCTGACTAGACTGTGAGCTTTTTGAGGGCAAGGAATTTTGTCTTTGTATCCCCAATGTCTACTTCAGTGCCTAGTGCATGACTAGTTGGTGTGCCATAAACTCTTGTCAAACAGAATGAATGTATAGGAGTTGGGGGGAGTAAGATGCATGTTGGATTTGCTTATTCTCAATCACCCTTTAAAGTCTATTCTCTGGTGCACAAGTTCCCTGTCAAAAGGTTTCTACATCCCTCAGGGTCCTTGAAGATTTTAATGGACTCCTTGAGATATTTTCAATATTTCAAAAATGCTAACAGAAACCATTTATTAACCTAAGTCCCTACAGGCTAAATAAAATGTCAAGTTTCTTTGCTTTTGGCTAAAATCATATCAACTTGGTGTGATAACAGAGATTTTCTCCTAATGATCAGAAACTTTGGCAGGAAAGTCTTATGTGTGATTAATAAAACAATAAGAAAATAGGTTATCTGTACCTAAAATGCTGCTTGTTTAGTGGAAGAAATTTCTCAAAAGTTGGAATCATAAGCGGGAAAACTCTAATAAAAGTGATTCTTTATGGTGATTCCTTGTGATCCTTGTGATCCTTCACAAATATGGGGAAGTCTCTGCCTTAGTTAATGGACTCATGTAGACCACAATCTTCTTATCCGCACAGAATCCCCTTTTTCAGAAAGCTGAGGAAATTATCTTATGTTTGTGCAAATAAGGCTTTTTTATTGAACATTTTTTAAACCTCTCCGTTGACCATTGAATGTTAGTTTCTTTAATAGCCATCCATTGACCATCAGATGTAATATACAGTTGAAGTTATGTTCTTTTCAAAAATTTTGTCATTACTGTTTTCCAAAAGGAAGGAGAGAGAGAGAGAGCTCTGATATCTGCAGCACTGAATTCTGTTCCATTTGAAGTGCAGCCATCATTTATCTCCTTGCTGTAGTTCATCCTCCACAGAGAAGCTGGAGTTTTCAATTCAAAAGCCAGATTGGATCCTATGGGTCCTCTGATTAGAAATCTTTGAAGGCTCCTTATTGCTGACATTTTCAGCTCCAAATTCCTTGATGTGATATTCTAGGCTCTTGACAATTCATCTTAAAGGCTAACTTTTCAGTTTCATTTGCCACCAGAGCCACTGAGGTTCTTTTCTGTCCGACCACCTTGGATGCCCTCTTTTCTCCAACATGGTATATGACCTTTCATGCCTAGAGTGTTTTGTGTTCATGTTCAATTCCCACTCATTCTCTGAAACTCTGTTCAAATGTCATCACTTCTGGGTGTGTATATCATTCTTATGTTATAGCATATATCACCTTTTGATTTGTACTATAATTATCTCTTTTTCTGTCTGCCTCTTCCATTTTTGTGAACTCTTTGAGGGCAAGAGTCAAGGTTTTATTTATATTTGGATCCCTAGGGCCAATAGCTTCCAACCAACTGGGAAGACCATAAAACTTACCAGTCAATTTGGGACACTTTTGAGGGTGTAAGGGGCACTGTTAATAATTATGTTGGGGCCATAGTTATAAGCCAGATTTGCCTGGGCAATACAGGATGTGCTGTTACCCTACCAATCACTCCAAGCCTTTCAGTGTCCCTGCCTTCACCTACTTTCCCGTTTTATCTTTACCCGATCTCCTTCCCTGCCACCACCCAAGACAGATGCTTCGCACTAGCATCACCAAACTATCTTGTGTTCCATGCTGGTCTCTGCCATCACTATGCCTCTGCCACGTACACCTGGAAGATTCCTCTTCACCTTTCAGGGTTCTCTGGTGGACTAGGAGAATTGGACTAAAAGCTCATTCTGGGACACTTGCCAGCAATAAGCATGGCAATACTACTTTGTATTACACCAATTCGCTTCTTCATTGCTTTGTGCAGCTAGGCTGGAACTTTGTGAGGCAAAGATTACATCTTATTCATCTCTGTTTTCCAGTCAGTCTGTACTATTTTAATAAATGTCAATTGAATTAAGCATAACGTTGGAATTACCGTAGTTTTTAGGTGGCAAATCCATTAAATCTTTTGGAACATCCCCTTTACTATTTTTTTTTTTTTTTTTTGTGGTACGCGGGCCTCTCACCGCTGTGGCCTCTCCCGTTGCGGAGCACAGGCTCCGGACGCGCAGGCTCAGCGGCCACGGCTCACGGGCCCAGCCGCTCCGCGGCATGTGGGATCTTCCCGGACCGGGGCACGAACCCGTGTCCCCTGCATCGGCAGGCGGACTCTCAACCACTGCGCCACCAGGGAAGCCTCCCCCTTTACTATTTATTTAACATATGTTTCTGGGACTGAAATTGTTTTTACATTTTAATAAATGTTACATTACTGTTTGTTGAAATTTATACATCTGATACTAAATACCAAATTATGGTTTTTATTTGAAATGTAACTGATTTTTGGTTCTTTTGTACCATTTTTAAAAATAACTCTTGGACCTGTAATCCTTTAACTAGCATTCTGGCTTTAAAAAAATTTTGAGGGGATGTCTGGGATCGATTTTTCTGAAGAGTGTCAATTCCACATGAAATATCTTGGGAATTTGGGGGAAAATTCTGTGTTCATATGTGACTGAATTAGAAAACAAAATGAAATTTCTCTTTACCTCATAATATCAGCCAGCCTTCCTAAATCCTGAGCACTTGAGTAACTGAATTTCATAAAGAATGCTTGAAGTAAGGAAAATTGGAGAAACCAGTGTCCCATGTGAAGCACTAGTGAATCACATCCATACACCTTTTCCCTGGGAAAAGACATCCAAATCATCTACTCTCCTCTTCTGTCACTTCAATCCATGGCCAGGAAGTGACACCCTTGGTATAGAGATGTGTTACCAGGCTCAGAAAAAGGGTATTTAGAGAGTGGTTGATGGCTTGTCCCATTTTGTCCTCATGGCCTGTGTTTTCTCTCAACCTATGGGAACAAAGAAGAATTACTGAAATTAGTCAAAATCTTTGAGCACCTAGCATTGTGTTTGTCATACTCTGACCTGCCCACAAATATTGAATGAAAAAGGAACGAAAACATACTTGGCAATTTTTGTCATGAATTACATCTGGTTGAGGCTTTTGGAGTTCACAAATCTTGGCCAAAAGATGAGGAGAGTAGGAGAGAGAAGAAAAACTGAGTCAGGATAATACATCCAAAAAGAATGAATATTGGCTCTAAAAGAAATTTCCAGAACTTTAGTTTGTAATTGCTTTAATACAGTGCCTTAGATTCTTCAAGATGTTGCTTCTGCTCTGGTCTCTTGCACCATCCTGTTGTTTTGTTCAGTTTATTGGGAAATACTTGAAAAGTGTTCACTGTGCCTAGGGCATCACCAGAGGCTCTGGGAAAACAGGTAAAAGATAGGACCCTGCTGCTTTGGAGCCTACATTCTGTTTATCCAGACACCTGGTTAGTGACATTTTCCATTACAGGTCTTGCCTCAGTGTAAGTGGTTCCAGTGCAGGTGATCCTGGCTGTCCTGGATATTTTATGAGCTCCTTTATCCTAGATAATAGTGATAATCCCACAAAGCCCAATTAGTTGCAAGACTAGTATATTCTAGGTGATGTCCTAAGTACAGTACAAACCTTCTTTCATTTCACCCTCATATCAGCCAGAGGTAAGGATTGTTTTTAGATGAAGAAACTGAAGTTGAGAGATGCTAACTGACTGATGTAGTCACTAGTAAGCTAGTAAGAGTGCTCCTGGCGGAGTTGGGGTTCTTGGTCTCTGAAGCCAGTTTCTCAGCCATTATGCTGTTCAAGTTGCATCTTCTTCTGCCTGCCTCTGGCAGAAAGTATTTAAAACATTCCCCGCTACGCTGCCCCTGAACTTATGACTTGCCTCTTATTGGAAATCTCAGATGAGGACTCAAGAGAGTGAAGACCTTTCTTCTGAACACTCTGAATAGGTGATGCACCAACAGCCAAAGGCTTTGAGAATTCCTGTTACCCATGGGGCTGTTCTATTCTAGATCCCAGCCACTCCCTTCTGCTGTGTGGCTGTCATTGGCTTGATGCAGGTGTTCCATTGCACTCAATTGACTGCCCTGCTCACTTCCTAAAGAGAGGCAGAAACAGCTTCCCCGCCAGGCAACTGGGCAAACATACGTGACTGAGTTATGGCGGGTGGTAGCCAGTCTTCAAAGGAAATCCCATAAGAGTTAGTATAAAAACAGATTTCCATTATACAGCCTCAGATGGAAACAATGTAATATAGATTTTGGCAGGATATTATTATTTTTGACTAATTCTCAAACCCACAGTTTAGGTCAAAATTCATTTCTTTACCCCTAACCTACTCTGCTTGCTTTTACAAGAACTCTGGACATCATGAATTATTTTAGAAATTTGGGGGATATTCTGTGTTACTATGTGCAACAGGTTCCCAGGAGGTGACTCCAAAGTATAACTCAAGCAAAGAACAAGTTTTACTTGGATGTCAAGCAACCTCCTCAACCAGTGCACATCATAACGCTTCTGTGGTATCCGAACATCTCACCACCTACAGTATTGAGATTATAAACAACTGAAAAGCGCTTCCAGTAGCTGTATCTGCTCATTCTCAGACAGTGCTTCATGCTGAGATTTTTGAAAAGGTGTTATAGATATGATGCTTTTAAGTTCCAGGTCATGGGTTCAAATGCAATCCGATTATTGACTATCATGAGATATTTATCTCTGTAAAATGAACCAGTGTTCTAATTCGAAATCTAAGATGTGGAAATACACATGTTAAATATGGCCACCACCTCTGACACCTTATTGGCTGTCATAGCAGAAAGACGAGTCTTAGTGAGCTGGGGTAAAATAAACATAAAATATTAATCTTCAAATAATAAAAGTGTTCAAATTTTATTAGACCAAATCATCATCTTAAATGAAACACACACACACACACACACACACACACACGGTAGTTTCCTTTTGGCTTTTATAATTGCATGTACTAATAAGAAATGTTCTATTTAGATGAAAAATATCAACAGTTGCATAATTTTTATGATCTATACCATTTTGAAGACTCTGTAATATAATATTTTCTATATATAACGGCATTGGTTTTTTTGGTTTTATAATGTTAACATCTACTTTTCTCACTAAGAATTTATGAGATGTTAAGGTTTTTTTTTTCCTTTATCGGTTTTTATTTTCTCATGAAATAGTCTCTCCTTGTAAATAGTCTTCCAGGGTAGAAAGCAACTTTTGTAGGTAAAGATCAAATTTACTTTAAGCATTTTCCTTAATCCTTCCTTCATGAATTAAGCAACTATTAACTCAGCCCCTACTATGAACGCAGTACTTACTGAACTGGGTGCTAAAGGAAGATATGAAACAATTTAACACATAATCCTCACCTTCAAAGAGCTTACAGTCTAGTGGGAATGTAGTGCAGACACAGTAAATGTTAAATGGTGAGTCAGCAGTACCTTAGATGTCACAAGGCTGTGTGTAACTGTGTATCAAATGAATGCCATGAATGCTCTGAGTTCCTGGGAAGGAGAAATCACTGTGCAAGGAGAGGTTAGACCAGCTACATGAGAGATGGGATGGTATCCGGCCTTGAAAGGTAGGAAGTTCTCAGGAAGTTGATGAAAGGACATACTACGCATTCCAGACAGAGTGCAAGGTTTGAGCAAAAACCCAGTGATGGGAAATGAGCAAAGTGTAAATTTAGGGAATCAGGCTGCATCCCACTCAGAGGTGGCAAAGAGCTTGGGCCTTGTAGTTTCTCCAAAACTCAATATTACCTGCAAAGACCATCCCTGAAACAGTGTGGCAAAGAATCTGAGCAATGCAGTGTTTGGACCTGGGGAAGCATAGGTAGGAAATGGTACCATACGGTCTCAAATGGAGAAGTGAGAGTCTTGAAACATAGTGGACATTCCTTCTCCTTCCTTCTCTCCCACCACTTACCTTTTAAAAGGGGAAAAAACAGATAAACAGGAAATACAAGGTTTTTGCTTTTGTTTTTATTTTCACCTGTATAGTCTTTTGTCTATACATAAAGCTGTTCCCAAACTTGGGGAAAGGCCAATTCTTTGAAGTTTTCAGAGAAGGACCTCTGATTCCATTGCAAAGCACTCTGGTTTCCACAGCTTTCTTTGCTAGGAAGATTTTCTAATAAGCTTTGTAACTGATATCCTTCCATCTTTTTTCCTCTTTCTAGGCTTGAAAGTGGTTTAGTACTTTCCTCCAACTTTTCTAAGTCAATACTTTTATCATTACAGTTGTTTCTCTAAGGGCTGTTTCTGTAACTTGTAATCAGTAAGTAAATTTTATTTCCCCTTAAAAGCCCCCATATTCTCCATATCCTACTTTAAAATATGGGGCTGAAGACATCACAGAGTATTCTAGTGTAGCCTGTATCTGTACTGAGCATGAGGGAAAGGACTCCTGGTTTTCTTTTACTAAATCAATCATGTTTTTTAAGGTTAAAGCACAAACACCAATAGTTTGTGTTGACTCTGACCTCCAGATTGTTTTCTTTATGACATCACAAAATGAATCCTGCAGTCCTGTGGTTTGTTTTCCTTCCCAAGTGAATTACACTACAGAACCTCAATCTGTTTACGTCTACTCACTTCTCCAACTCATCAAGGTCATTTGCACTTCTATCTAGTTTTCCAAAGCAGAATGTACCACACCCAGTTTGATGTCATCCTGAACTTAATAACCGCATTCTCTACCATCCTCTAAGTCACTACTAAAAATAGCACCAGGTTAAGAGCAGTCTCTTTGGAATCCCATGGAGTGTGCATCTCTGGGCTGACACTGGACCTTTAATAATTACTTACTGAGAAAGGCCTTCTAATCACTTATGAATCCTCTTGATGGGAAGAGGATTTCAGGATGTAATACTTTAATTGCCTGATGTCAAGCAAGACAAAACTTAAAACTATACAATAGTCAAAACTATTTCATATCTTTGCCTTCTATTTGGTTTTACCAGACTTGTCATGCTCCTGAGGAATAGTGTTTGACTAATGTGATAGGATTTCTTTTTTTAAACAAAAAAGAAATCTTATCTAGCATGCTACTGTGTGTGTGTGTGTGTGTGTGTGTTTATAGGATTGTAATATTGTTTCTGGATCTGAGTGTTGAATCTAATTTTCTGAGTTTTCCTATTTCTCTTTTTAAGACACAAGTATGCATTTCTCTCTTTCAGCCCATAGACACCTCACCTTAAGTTTGCAAAGATAATTGCTAGTGATTCTCTGATGACTTCACTGAAATGCCATACGATGGTGTTTGCCAGTAATTGTTTATTCATTCTGCCGTCTGAGCTTGCCGGTCACCATTAGCATATGCATTTGCATATAATGATGATTTTCAGTTTATTGAGTAGAGTCATCATCTGAAGCACTGTAAAAAAAAACAAGTGTAAATGCAGTTCCTACCTCAGATGTTTGTCGCTTCACCGGGACACGACAACTAAGAAATCAAAACGTGGAAGAAGGAAAGGTCACTAGTATTGCCCAGACATTGCTGGCAGCTGGCTGAATCTTTCTTTGGGCAGCCTTTGGACTGTCGCCGTGCTGATTTAGAGGAGCCCCATTGTAGGAAGAGCCTTCCTGGAATGTGAGAATTTTGACAAGAGGTCTGAAAAAGAAAAGGGAACTATCTCGGATAGTTGGAGGGAGACCATAGGTTCATATAAAAGCAAGTGGATTGTTCTCATCCCTCTGTTCTGTGAAAGGGATTTTTGAGTGGCTTCAAAAGGAATTCTGTGTAGGAAGGGTATGTGGGGGACGGGAGATTGTTTAAAGGAGTCAACCCTTGTTTTACCTGGCTACCAGACAAAAGAACCTTCCAGACGTATGAAATTGGTTGCACAACTCACAACATCTTGGTTATGATAAGAGCTGTTGCTAGAGACTGGTGTTTCTGGTGCTTGAATTCTAAAAGGTTGTTTTCTACAAGCCGTCTACTTTGATGGGTGCTGTGACTCAAATGTTCATTGTGGTTAATCTGCACAGATGTGAGAATGGAACCGTCCCTAGGGAAAGCTGGCTGGGTTTCTGCTCAGCCGTCTGCCCACTGTTAAGGAATATGCATACTGATAAGGCCAGGTCTCACCCCACTTATTCCTTACTCTAGCCATCTCCATCTCAGTGGCCAGGGACAAAGCCTGACGTGGTGTCATCCTTTCTCATAGCCTGCGCTGAAATCCCCATCCCTGGGATCGCCCTTGGGATGAGTCAATAAAAAAGTAGCCATTACTTCCAGGCAGGTTGAATGTACCTACAGGAGGCAGGAGGGTGAGTGGTGTCATCTACTTTACTCTTTTCCCATTAGCTTATTAAACTAGTTTATTATATTTCCTAACAACCAAAAGCCTGGCCCCAAGGACATGAAATTCCAGATGGCTGGGCTGCAAAGCAGAGCCCGAGGGGAGTGGGGGAGCATGAAGGGAGCGTGGCATGAGGAAGGTTGCGTTAGAACGCTGTCATGCCCAGGAAGGCAGTTCTAGTTATGAAGGGGCAGAGGGTGGATGTGCCTGCCAGTAATGTGGGCTGTGGAAAGGGGAGGCTGGGAGGCATCCAGCCTTTGCCCATTGCTGCTTTCCTCTTGCCTTTTCTCCCCTTATTCCCCTACATGTCTACTATTGAGCCTATAATAATGGCAATATTGCATGTCAAAGCATTCTGCTTTTTAGCAAAGATCTCTGAATGAGGCTACTGTTTATTGTCTTCCTTGTTGGGTGAAGGGTTAGAAGAAAAGTGCATGTATTGGACTTCCCTGGTGGTGCAGTGGTTAAGAATCGCCTGCCAGTGCAGGGGACACGAGTTCGAGCCCTGGTCCGGGAAGATCCCACATGCCATGGAGCAACTAAGCCCGTGCGCCACAACTGCTGAGCCTGCGCTCTAGAGCCCGTGAGCCACAACTACTGAGCCCATGCGCCACAACTACTGAAGGCCGCGCACCTAGAGCCCCTGCTCCGCAACAAGAGAAGCCACCGCAATGAGAAGCCCGCGCACCACAACGAGGAGGAGCCCCCACTCACCGCAACTAGAGAAAGCCCGCACACAGCAACGAAGACCCAACGCAGCCAAAAATAAACAAATTAATTTTACAAAAAAAGCACTAGAAGCATTAAAAAAAAGTGCATGTTTTTTTTTATTCTGTTCATTCAGGTTTAATATAGGGAAGCTCAAAATACAATGAAGAGTATTGTACATTAATGGTCTCAGTTTCTTGAAGGTATTGAGAGAATATAGCTCTGTGTTCTTGCCGTAAGTTAAAAGTAGACTTCCAAAGCCTTGACTGATATCTTAGTTTTTCTTGTAGTATTGAAGTCTTGTGGACAGTGGTATGTGGTGAGGTTTGGGCCTTGGCTGATATAGAAATAATTACCAAAGCGTGGTTGCTGAATTATAAATCTTGCTTACCTAACAGGCACACAATAATGGAGTAATATATTCCACAGTGGGTGCCAGGGAGGGCAAAGGCAATGTGTTATCCTGTGGTAGATCAACCCACCTCTTTGATTCTGGCTGGAAACAAAAGTTGAAACTTGCCACTGATTGCATAAGTGATTCCGTCCATGCACTTTGTATAATTACAAATTTTTAAGTACAGTGATTTGACTTCTGGGTAGAGAATTTGGTGTTTAATTTGAATAGAATCCTGGTAATGTTCAGTCCAAAGGTATACTTACTCTGCTTCCTAAGATTGTGGTTAGGTGCTACCTTGGTTTCTGATGCACAGTGCAAGCAGGGGGCATATTGTTATATGACAGTATGACATATATTGTATGATATATGCTGAAGTGGAATTTCCTGCAGTTTGCCATAAGGCTGTTTGTTGTGTTAATGTGCTGACTTTGCATGTGTGAATGCACGAACTGGGGGTCTGTGGAACTGGTGTAGTGAGAGTCCCACGCCCGGCCCTGGCAGGGCTTGGTCTGGGCAGGAGCTACTGCTGCTTGTGAAGCTGGAAGGGACTATCTCTAGATTACTCAGAGCCACTTTCTACTGCTTGGGGTGCTGGGAAGATTTGTTTGCAAATTCCTGCTTGACTTTGGGCTTATCACTGAACCTGCCTCTGCCTATTTGCCTCCGGTGAAGCTGCAATTAGCCTTTTCTGATTCTAAATACCTCTGCATTAAACCTCACTTGCCCATGGATGAATGTCAAGGGCTGTGGTGTTCCTAAAGAGTAAAATTTCAAAATAATGGATGACTCTCCTTCAGAAGGGCCTTTTAACTCATTTTAAAATTTGATTTTGACTAACATCTTAAAATGAGGGATCAATTTAGCGTCCTAGGAAGAACTGTGGTTGGAAAGACCAGAATGACATTTCCTAGCTGGGTCTCCCTGGGCAAGTTTATAAAACCTTTCTGAGCCTGTTTACTTTGGGGATGAGCACATTTCTTCTTAAAGATTGTTGAAAGCAGTAAATGAGGTTATAATGTATGTAAAGAGACTAACACAGCACCTAGTTTATACCAGTCACACATCAAGCTGTGGTGTGTCCAAGCTGACTTCTACTGGCTCGTGAACCGATGGTTAAAATTTCAAGAATCTCTTGCGCTAGTTGGTAGCCTGAAATCAGTTATGGTGGAAGTACAAACCAGACCTTTCCTTCTCCCTGGAGAGCTGGTTGCTAAACATTTAAGAGCACATAGTTGATGGCAAGTATTAATCCCCATCACCACAGCTCCAAAATATATTATAAACCTCCCAGCCTTTGTAAACAGTCCATATAGAATTAAAAATGGGCCTTTAAAGAAAATTTAAGGTAATCACAGTAAACTTCAGTCACTTTTTATATTGTAACACAGAGATTCTGTCGAGGCTCATTGAAACTGTCGTCTCCATCTTGTATGATTGGAGAATGTTCTGCTTTTTGAGGTTTTATGTTTGCTTTTTAGAGTATTTCTTTTCTCTTGTTATATCATGTTAGCTAGTATATCTGTCTCTAATAGCTCCTTCCCATTTATTATTTGCTGTTTCTCATGATTTCTCAACTAAAAAATCAGCTGTTAAAATAATGTGTAATGTAAAAGTAAGCTGGCTCCCAGTTAAAAAAATGGGCAAAGGATATTTCTCTGAGGGAGATATACAAATGGCCAATAAGCACGTGAAAAAACTCATGACATCATTAGTCATCAGAGAAATGCAAATCAAAATCATAAGTAATAATGAGATACTACTTCGTATGCATTGGAATGGCTACAGTCAAACATCCACTAATAACAAGTGTTGATGAGGTTGTGGAGAAATTGGAACCCTCATACACTTGGTGAGAATGTAAAATGGTGCAGCTGCTTTGGAAAACAGTATGGTAGTTTGTCAAATGACTAAAAAGAGAGCTGTAGATCCCTATCGTACGACCCAGCAAGTTCACTCCTAGTTTTATATCCAAGAGAAATGAAAACATTTGTCCACACAGAAGCTTGTACAAGAATGTTTAGAGTAACATTGATTCATAATAGCCAAAAGGTGGATGGGTATTCATCAGTTGACAAATAGATAAGTAAAATGTGGTATGTCCATACAACAGAATATTGTTGGGCCATAAAAAGGAACGAATAATGATACATGCTACAATATGAATAGACCTTGAAAACATTATGCTTAGTCAAAGAAGCCGGTCACAAAGACCACACATTATATGATTCCATTCATATGGAAGCCCAGAACAGGGGAAGCTATAGAGACAGAAAGTGTATCAACCCTATTAGCTTAGGGCTAGGGAAGGGATAGGGACAGGGGAATAGGGGAGTGGTGCTAAATGTTATGGGGTTTCTTTTTGAGATGAAAATGTTCTAAAATGGATTGTGGTGATTGTGCATATCTGTGAGTGTACTAAAAACATTGCATTATATACTTTAAATGGATGAATTGCATGCTATATGAATTATATCTCAATAAAGCTGTTAAAACTATTTAAAATACATTATCATGAAGTAAGGTTTAATTCGTAGATGGCAAGAATGATCTAAACCTAAGAAAATATTGTTATATAATCAATACATTAATTAACTTAAAAGGAAACGCAAACTGGCTTTGAGAGACAACCTGAGAGGCTCATCTAAAAGGGAAGTGCGTGGATTTTTGACATCTGTTTTGGCTGTTAAGAAACTCTTTTTTCCTTTTGGCTGTATTCTGGAGAGTTACTGTCTCAGGTAAGTAATGCCATCTATTTGAATGAGTTGTTTACCATACAAGCATATTTTTAAAGAAGATTTATTTATTATTTATTTATTTTAGGCTGTGTCGGGTCTTAGTTGTGGCACATGGCATCTTCGTTGAGGCATGCAGGATCTTTCTTGTGGATCACGGGCTTCTCTCCAGTTATGCGTGCGGATTTTCTCTTCTCTGGTTGTGGCGCGCAGGCTCCAGGATGCGTGGGCTCTATAGTTTGCGGCACGCAGGCTCTCTACTTGAGGCTCTAGAGCCCAGTAGTTGTGGCATGCGGACTTCGTTGCCCTGAGGCATGTGGGATCTTAGTTCCCTGACCAGGGATCAAACCTCTGTCTCCTGCATTGTAAGGTGGATTCTTTACCACTGGACAATCAGGGAAGTCCCACACAAGCACTTTAATTCCCCTTTTGGTTGTCAAATACAGAGGGGACTGAATAAATCTCTCTCTCTCTCCATTTGTATGTTTAAGTTCAATAGTTTTGGATGACCGTAGTGATATTGCAGTTCACAAATGATACTTTAATCCCTGGCTTCTGTAGAGGCTGGGGGAGAGTGAAGTGAGGAGTGGGGATGGCAATGATATCTATGAGTATCATGGTAGAATGAAGATAAATGATGAGTAGAGGTAGCCTAAAAATAGCGAACTCTTCAACAGCTCTGGTGTGTGTGTGCTTCTTTTGAAAAGAAACTTGTAAAATATTTTGGTGCAAAGAGTGTAGAGGTGAAGATACTTATGTAAACACCCAGCCATGCCAGTAACTTTCCACTTGATAGAATGCTCTTGCGTTATACCAACTCCCAGCAAAGTGTTCTTTCATACTTTGCAGAATTGCTGTGAAAATGTTACCTTATGCCCTTTTTAGAAATAATCTACATCTTTGAAGGGAAAAATATCTGTGTCACTTGAAATGTTTTATTAAAGCATTCAAATGCCTGTAGGAAAAAATATATCATTTCTTAAGGATAATCTGATCCCTTACAGAATATTTGCACTCCACTTGCAAGATTAAAAAAACATGCTCTGTTGTGACTTTTCTGTGGTGAAATTCAATTTTCAGCTCTATTAATGCTATTTTTACTTTAATATTTGGTTTGTTCTTGCTCATGTTTTATTGCTAGTCATTCTTAGTTTATTTTTGTTTACCACAGTGCTCAGGGATTAGATTTCAGGAAGAGAAACAAGGAAAAGTACTTCTGAAGTTCCATACCACATCAATTGCCTCAACACAGTAAGTACAGGTGAAGAAACACCAAGACTCCAATAGCTCAGCCCTAATTTTCTGGTGAAGTCTAAATGCTCCAGGAAGGGAATTAGCCAATAACCGTCCCCCACATCGTTCCCTGCCCTCCATGCACCTGCCCAATTGTGCAATCCTTAGCTTGAGTGTGAGGATGTCATTTTCTCAACAAGCACTGGCTCAATTTTAAAGTACTTGGACCTTGTACAAGAGGTCCAAGGAGGGCGTGTCTTTCTGATCTCCGTCAGCAGAGGCTTGATCTCTAGAAGCCTCTGGATTGATTATCTCCTGGTAAGAACACTTGCCAATCTCAGTTAAACATTTGGGGAGAGGGCGAGGGCAGAGGGGTGGACAGTCTTACTGCTCCTGGTGGGCAGATTGAGGGATAAATTGCCTCTTGGGGAAAAGGGAAAAACGAGAGTGTATAATGATTTGTGTATCCAGGAACTTTACAAGGTCAGGCGAACGCAACAATTTAACTGTTGGCTTTACCTGGTGCTTGCCTTTATTTATTAGCGTTGATACACAATATCAGTATGAAATCTTTGTGCATCTTTCTGGGCTTGAAAGAAGAGATATATGACTTGTAAATGGTATTTGAAGTAATATTTATGAAACTTTATAATACATTCATTTTCTTATTTCCCATCTTAGAATAAATGCAAAATGGCAACTAATGGGGCTTCCCTAGTGGCGCAGTGGTTGAGTCCGCCTGCTGATGCAGGGGACACCGGTTCGTGCCCCCGTCCGGGAAGATCCTGCATGCCGCGCAGCGGCTGGGCCCGTGAGCCATGGCCACTGAGCCTGCGCGTCCCGAGCCTGTGCTCCACAGCGGGGGAGGCCACAGCAGTGGGAGGCCCGCATACCGCAAAAAAAAA
Source organism: Phocoena phocoena (assembly GCF_963924675.1). Lineage (NCBI taxonomy): Eukaryota > Metazoa > Chordata > Mammalia > Artiodactyla > Phocoenidae > Phocoena > Phocoena phocoena. The sequence continues at coordinate 24,460,689 of NC_089230.1, read as the reverse complement.
AAAAAAAAAAAAGGCAACTAATGGGTTGGGTATCATTAGGGAGAATTGAGGTCCTGATCAGCTCATAGCATCTCATATTAGAAGAAAATTCTGTTTCCTTTAATGCCATTTATAGACAGTTTCTAGTCTACCTACAATCTAAGTTGCAAAAATATTAATATAGGTTTTTACCTTTATAGAAAACTTATATGCCACTTATGTTCATCTTTCCTTCATTCAAATTATTAACTAGTTGCTAACTTTTAAAACTTCCCATCAGAAATTCTACCTGTCTTTTCCCACTGCTTCTAATGAGTTTCCTGGGTGTTATCAGATGTTTCTTTCTATTTTTACCATCTTCCTTTGGAAATAAGGCGATTTTAACTGAATGTAGAACAAGAGTGCACCACTGATTTCGGTAATGGCACTGGAATATACTCTCTTTCATTCTTTCAGCAATTCAACAGTGTATTTGCTTTCTCTCTCTCTTCTTAAAACTCTGCTGAGCATCATGCATACATCTTCATTAAGATGTCTTCCGTGAGCTTAAATCTTTTCCCTGTAAGTTTAGAACTAATTCAGAACTCACCCCAGTGGATGAGTAATTTAAATGGCTACTTACAACATGCATTACTTTGCAGTTGTCTGCTCTGAGTTTCGTCTGCCTGTTTTGCCCAGTTACCGAGTTTGGATTCTGTGTTTCTCACATCCATCTGTATAGACTTAGAGAACCAAAATAGTTTTGTTTAGTCAGCAAATTTCAGCACTTCATTATTTAGTCCATTTTTAAGGGTGTGAATAAATATCCTGGAGGACAGTACTCTTGTTCCGATTGCTGACACCCCACCATTAACTCTTTTCCATGCTGAGAGCTGGTCATTTATTCTCCTTCTATCACTTAACTCACTTTTAACCCATGATTGACAGATCTTTACCTCCTGCCTTGTGGTTGGCAAGTTTCCTTAATAGTCTCTTGTGTAGGATTTCATCAAAAGCCCTTTGAGAGCCTAAATAAATTACATCCTCTAGCTTTCCTTTACCCACTATTATGTTGCCTCCATAAAATTTTGCATTAAACATACCAAAGGCACATAAGTAAAACAACAGATTCTAAGTGTTCTAAAAACCTCTTTTCCCCCTTTTGGATATGTCCCTTTATCATGGCATCTAATGCTGCCTTTTTTTTTTTCCTTCCCTTAATAATAACTTTTTCTTTGTATCATCCCCACCAAACCTCTGCAAACCAAAGCCATATTCCTACCTCATGTTAATGTTGTTTAGAGCTACTTTACGAAGTAAAAACGTCCCACTGCGTGGCCCCTTCAGAACTGTAAGAGTCATGGCTTGCTAACTCACTCGTTCACGAACTTGTCAGAAATTTCAAGAAAGCAATTATTCTCTTTGGTAGTTAACATTCCAATCTTTTGGTTTTAGGGGCATGACCACTTGTCAGGACTTTCTTCTGTAAAGATACTTATTTGGGCTATATTGACCCTCTTCCAATAATTCCTCACCTTACACACAAATTTTTTTTTTTTTTGGAATTAAAGAAGGGAGATTGGAAAGTGTGCAATAAGTAGTCCATCAAAAGCTCTCCTTTGTTAAAGCTCGAAGTCTGACCCTGATGATGTTTGCCAGCAGTGGCTGTTCCTCATTTTGATGAGAACTTCAAGGTGTGGTGCGGAGGGCGAGCGGTGGGGTGGGGGGGGATGGTGGGGTTGGGAGGCTACATGCTGGCATTTGCATTTACATATCTTTTGAGCCTCACAACAACCTTATGAGTCCTGTAAGGCGAGTATCATTATTATAAAATTGTAGAATAAATTAACACATAGGAGGTACATTATTTGCCCAAGGTTGTGGGCCACTAGACTAGAATTAAGTTTTCAGACTAGAACAGAAGTTTTCAGATCCTTCATCCAAAATCCCTTCTATGCTGCCATACTGATCTCTTCTATTCCTTTGAGTTGAATATGTAAGAGATTTAAGCCATTTTACAAATTACTTGTAGCTGCTTATATACTATTTATTTCAAAGTCTTCTCAGGAGTCATGCAGTTCCAAATGCGGAGGGGACATATCCTTGCCCTCTTATGTCTTATGTCTGCCAAATCTTACCATTTAGAAGTGAAGGGCATTTTCATTTTGGATTAATATTAAAATGACATAAAAAAGCATTTTGCTCTCTGATGTAAGGTTTTCTCCAGTGTTCAACAAACATTTTATCATTTCTTTCCTGTAAAAAAAAGTCCCCCTTATTTAAATTGTCACAGCTTGGGAGCCCTGCCTGGAATACATAATAATTGCTTGTAACACTTAAAATGAAAACAAATTTGCCAAGGATGGTGGAACGACAACAAAGAGCAAGAAAAATATAAGTACATGGAAATAGTCTCTCCTACACAGATATTTTCAGCACTAAGTATTTATTTATTTATTTATTGTGTGTGTGGTACGCGGGCCTCTCACTGTCGTGGCCTCTCCCGTTGCGGAGCACAGGCTCCGGACGCGCAGGCTCAGCGGCCATGGCTCACGGGCCCAGCCGCTCCGCGGCATGTGGGATCCTCCCAGACCGGGGCACGAACCCGTGTCCCCTGCATCGGCAGGTGGACTGTCAACCACTGCGCCACCAGGGAAGCCCAGCACTAAGTATTTTTATTGAAATTATTGTTTCCTGTTCTCCTACCTCCTCTTCATCTGGATTTTTTTTTTGGGGGGGGGGTGGAAAGGGCTTTAAAAATCTAAAGATCTGAAGAGAGAGAGACATGAGTCTTTAGGATTGTTATTTGATTTCTTGGGTTTAGCAGAAAATGATGAAGTAATACTGAATCTGAGCAGAACACTGATTGACAGGTAGCAGGAGAACAAGCCTTCTCAGCCTTGGTACCATTGACATTTGGGACTGGATACAGTTTTGTAAGGTGAAGGGCTGTTCTGTGTATTGTAGGGTGTTTCACAGCATCCCTGGCCTCTATGCACTAGACGCCAGCAGTACCCCCTGCGCCTCTCCCGTTGTGACAACAAATAATGTCTTCAGACATTGCCCAGAGTCTCCTGACTTAGAGGCATAGTTCTTGGGAACGCATTTCAGGACTCTAGTAGGGGCTTTGACAAATCTCCCACTCCCTCCTGTGAGCAATCTCTTCCCATCCAGGTACAGACTGGTTTTGATCCCTGAAAATAAATTTACCTCCAGTGAGGCCTGCTTGCTTACCCAGACTCTGCTTACATTTTTTTTTTTTTTTAACATCTTTATTGGGGTATAATTGCTTTACAATGGTGTGTTAGTTTCTGCTTTATAACAAAGTGAATCAGCTATACATATACATATGCTCCCATGTGTCTTCCCTCTTGCGTCTCCCTCCCTCCCACTCTCCCCCTCCCACCCCTCCAGGCTGTCCCAAAGCCCCGAGCTAACCCTGTGCCTTGCGGCTGCTTCCCCCTAGCTATCTATCTTACTACGTTTGTTAGTGTGTATATGTCCATGACTCTCTCTCGCCCTGTCAAAACTCACCCTTCCCCCTCCCCATATCCTCAAGTCCGTTCTCCAGTAGGTCTGCGCCTCTATTCCTGTCTTATCCCTAGGTTCTTCATGACATTTTTTTCCTTTAAATTCCATATATATGTGTTAGCATACGGTATTTGTCTTTTTCTTTCTGACTTACTTCACTCTGTATGACAGACTCTAGGTCTATCCATCTCATTACAAATAACTCAATTTCATTTCTTTTTAAGGCTGAGTAATATTCCATTGTGTATATGTGCCACATCTTCTTTATCCATTCGTCCGATGATGGGCACTTAGGTTGTTTCCATCTCCGGGCTATTGTAAATAGAGCTGCAATGAACATTTTGGTACCTGACTCTTTTTGAATTTTGGTTTTCTCAGGGTATATGCCCAGTAGTGGGATTGCTGGGTCATATGGTAATTCTATTTGTAGTTTTTTAAGGAACCTCCATACTGTTCTCCATAGTGGCTGAACCAATTCACATTCCCACCAGCAGTGCAAGAGTGTCCCCTTTTCTCCACACCCTCTCCAGCGTTTATTGTTTCTAGATTTTTTGATGAAGGCCATTCTGACTGGTGTGAGATGATATCTCATTGTAGTTTTGATTTGCATTTCTCTAATGTGCTTACATTTTTTGCCCAGCGATTCTGAAAGATCCACTTACTCTCTCGTGCTAAAACTAGCTAGAGTTGACAAAAACATTTTGAGAGCTTCCCTATTGGTTGGGTGGAACTCATATTTCCTGAAAATTCCATGCTCCTCTCTGGTCTTACCCTGTTACTTCTCTCTTTTTCCGCCCAGTGTGAAAACTGATAAAATGAGAATCCGACTAGGAATTCACTGACCTTGGGCGAGACAGTCCCTCCCTGTTCTCGGCTTTTGATTTCTCAACCACGCTTTGACATAGTTAGGCTAGATAACACATCTTCATGGCCTTTCAGCTCTAGAATATTATTGTCTGAATATTAAAAATTTTTTTGGCCTCTTGAGTCTGCCGATTCAGACTTTAGAGCAACCCCTATTCCCTCAATGACACCAACTTAGAAACCTATTTTTGCAAAAATGTTTGTTTGGAGTTGTTTATCCACTTTATTTCATCTATACCCTTTTTCCTCCAGAGCCTAACTTTTATTAACCCATAATGAGAATTTAGACTCTCATTTGCTATAATGATTACATCAAGAAGTTTTGAGTTCAGTCACATCTTATAAGACTACATTGTGGACTGAGATTATAGCAGCAAAGTGTGGGAATGAAAACCACATTTCACATAGATTAGGGAGAACAGGTTATTCAAAGCAAACTGCTGGGAAACCTGTTGAAAAAAAGTACTTTTAAAAAAAATAAATTAAGTAACTGCTACTGGATTTATCTGGATATAGGCATTTCAAAACTTATGGAAATCTGATTCATTCCTCCAAATGCATGCAACCTTTTGCTGATGCTCTTACAACACTGCTGGTGTTTACTCTTGGGAAGTAAGAGTGTCTGACTTTCCCCAGACATCCCTGGCACTGCAGGCAATGGTGAGGTTAAGGTGGGAAAGGCCTCCCTGCCTCCCACTTGCTGGTTGTGTGACCTTCGGCAAGTCACGTTCCCCTCTCTGGGCTTCAGTTTCTTGGCTTCTGAAACTAGGGAGTTGAATTTGATTTCTAAGTTCTCTTATAGATCTAAAATCTAATGAGTGAAATCAGAAATGTTGGTTTGGAGCAAGGTTTTGGAACACAAACTTCTTCAGCAGGGCTGGAAAGCAGGATCCCAGGGAGACTGGCTCCCCCAGAATGGCAAACCCTGACTCTTCCCACCCCGAAGGGGAAGAGGTGGGCTCCCTCCCTTTGTTGAGGTGCTGGAGGGCTGCACCCAACAACCAGCTCCCTGCCCCCCAGCACAGTGCCTGTTGATAAAAGGCAGCAGTTCTAGGAAAATGGGTGGGAGCCTGCTGAGAAAAATGAATCAACAGCCCCAGGGGGAGAAAGAGGAAGACCTGTGGGGGCATTGGACAGTTCTTCTAATCAAGGAGCAAAGAGGAGGTGTTATCAGTGCTCTGTTAGCTTGCCCTACCCGAGGGGGAGGAGGAGAAGATGGCGTGAACCAGGGGTGACTGAAGTGTCCTCCCTGCAAAGATTCACAGTGAAACACGCTGCAGCGCCGTTCAGAAAGCAAAATTGCAGCTCCTGAAGATCTGCCTAAGCCCAGAGCAATCTCAAGTTCCTTGTGATCACAAAGCCCTGACTGAAAGCCTGCAGCCGCCTGGTTTTCCTAGGAATGTTTGTTAAGGAAATGGCTGAGAGAAATTTGTTCCATCAGTCTCTCTTGAATGGTACACTGGTAATGGGAATGTGCCTTGCATCATTAGCACACTATATATTCACTCATTGAAGTATATTTACTGAGTCATTATTACGTGCCAGGCACTGTGCTGCATGATTGGGGTGTATCAGTAAACCAACTGCTTAATACCCCTGCCCTCAGGGAGCATACCGCCTAGCAGGAGAGACAGATGACACACAATAAAGGTAAGTAAGTTAAACTGCATGTTAGGTGACAGAACCAAGGAATAAAAATAAATGAAAAGATGCCGTTTATTTAATCTTCCTCCTTTGCTTTTCCTCTACCTCTAGCGTTCATAATAACCCCCAATATCTTCCCTCACTACAATTTCTTGTTCTTTAGTTATTTTTTCACTACCAGCATGACTGGAGTATTATTTGAAACTAATTTCATACAATAGCATAACAATGTTGTCAGTTGATGTTAAAATGCCCTGTACCTGTTCAGTGACACAGTTTCTAAATTTTCACTTCAGTACTTCTGTGGGGTAGACAGAGTGGGTATTTTCACCCCCATTTTACAGATGAGGAAACTGAGGTTAAAAGACTCAGTTTCAAAGCTTGGTGTCATGACTTTTTCTCAGTATTCTTCTGTAGACTTTTGTAGGAAATGTTTTTTGTCATTTTTCTCTGTAGGAAAAAGTGTTCGAAATTTCAAACAATTGACTTCAAACAATTATTTGGAACAAACCTGGTTGTTCATTGGGAACTTCTTATATGGTGATTACTTTAGGTGGATGAATACATGTGCGTTTGATGGTCACCACTGTGCTTCCTGATATCAGGGTTATCCCAGAGGCCACAAGATTTCCTTAGAGAGCTGGTGAGCTGCCCCGCCCGTGACGGTGGGGGGATTTTTTTCCACAGTCTAAAATTGGTGATGCGCAAAATCTTTTTTTTTTGTTCTTCCCTAGGCTCTAGTGATATCAGTGAATATTACCAAACTCTGCTCCAATTCTTGTTGTCTGTCTTCTGAGGTTTAACATCTACTGCATCTTTTGGAAATGGGTCATATCCTTGGATGTAATCCAGATAAGACTTCTTAAGAGTACAAATGGGACACACGCACACACACACACACACACACACACAGGAGTTCCTGAAGTCCCTGGGGAATTTGCCTGCGTACACGTACCTTCAAAAGTTATAATTTGACAGGCTATAAAGGTGAAAGTCTTATTTCTGAATTCTTTTGCTTTGTTCCTCCTCCCCCTCATCAATTCCCCTACCTCTGCACAGGGCATTTTTCTTCCTGCCATAGGAATTTATGGTAAAGTTTTCATTTCCAGACTGAAAGCTCTTGGGTACCTTTTCGTCAATTGCTACATGCTCAGCGCCCACGGTCAAATTTCAGTATTAGTACAACCAGAACATATTAAAAATATTAAGGAAGGTAAATTTACTTCTGCTGCTGTTGCAAAAGAATATGATTATGTAATGCGTTCTAACACCAACTGTAAATGACGTTTGTTTTATACCATATCCTCAATAATCTGGAACACTGCTCTTACCAGTAATGTGAAAAACTGGGGGATTTCTAGCTTCATGTCTTTATCACCCTCTGCTCTTTTTTAGAATATACTTCTATTTCATTAAATACAACAGGTTAAAAGTAGGCAGTGTGGTTCCTTGGAGGGAATATGGGATTTTATTTAAGGGAGTCTTGGATTTGGAACCTGACATGCTGTTTTATTAGTGTGTGACTTTGAACTATTTAGTTTACTTTTCTGAAATTTACTTTTCTGAAAATAAATTCTTTTTTTTCTGTAGAATGGAGGAAAATTTCCTCTTACAAGTTTTTTAGAGATTAAAAAGGGATAACAAAGAAAATGCCTGGCATTTAGATAGAACATACTCAGAAAAATGTCAGTTTCCGTCTTTTTTTTTCTACCCTCTCCTTCTTAGTTCAGTAATAAAGCTTTCTTGGGAATGAAGTTTTTATGTGACAGGTTTATTTGTCCATTAGGACTTCATACATTATGAATGGGTTTGCAGTGCATCTTGGAAGTGTCCGGCTCCCCATGTGTGGTGTGGTGGGAAACGTATTCTCTTTACCACTGCGTTGAATACAAGACACACTTATTTAAACTGGTGGCTGAAAGTGACAGAACCTGCCTTGAGGCTGATCTCTTTCAGTGTTGTGGAGTGACTGTTTCCCCTTTAAAATCCACTGGTTTGGGAATTAGGTGATCAGCTAGGCTCACCTAACTTGCAAGTGTGCTGGAGAAACAACAGATACTCTTCTGGCTTCATCTTTCATGAATCTCTTCTTCAGTCTGGGCTGCTGTGCCAGAAATTTCTTTGCCATCACCACCACAGAGCGAGTTTCTGGCCAATGACACAGATGTTGGTCAAGTGCTTCTCTCTTAATTTGATGGCTGGGAAGAGCACACTGACTTCCTCACTGAGGAGACGAAGCCATAGTTTGGAAAACTAGGGACAATTTGAGAAAGTATAATGGTCCCACCAAGACAAGATCCCACATCATTGTTCTGAATCAGGTGGAGAGGACAGTACTTGATATCGCTAGACAAGAGCTTCTCCAGCTGACAGATACAAATGACTCTTCTTATTCTTGTAATCTGAGCAGTCAGCACCTGCTCCAGAACAAGGTCTCCGGCATCAGAGAACACTCCAAAACCGCATCTCATACTCCACACGTTGCCTCCTTAATGAAATGAAGAACGGCTCTGCGAAAGAAAACAGAGGTGAGGAAAGCTCATGAATGATTAGGAAAAGTAAGGTAGGAGTCAGATTCAACACGCTGTACTGTCAAAAACATAATAAGAAGCAGCTCCATTAATTTGGTGTGCATAACTAGGTGAATATACTCTTAGGACTTAAATCACAAGTGAAGTGGAAATTGCCCAAAGAAGTTAATAATTTCTTGATAGAGCCTTTTATAAATAATCATGATTTATCTCTGCTGGTTATTTTATGTTTAAACTGTCATCAAAATAGTTTCCATTTTAGCAACAAGGCATGGGATTGTGTTTTTATGATATATAAGAAAAAGCTAAGTACTTAATAACATCCCCTTAGAATTATTCCTTAAATTCCATTTGCATTAAAAATACAGGGAGGAAACCCAGTAAAGCAAACAAAAACCAAACAGAAACAAAATAAAAAATAATTGTGAGGACTTGTGCCTTGCAGTGATAATAATGACCCTTTTACATAGAAGGTTAGCTTTCCATGTGTCATGAACAGGTGAGAGAAAATCTCTAAGACAAAAGATGATCTGGTCTGATAGGCCTACAAAGCCATAGAAGGTTTTTGTTTTCATCACCTTCATCACATCCCCTTTTTTCATCACATCAAAGGTCTTCCTCTACTTCACACTCAGTGAGCTGGGTACAGCAAAGCGTGTGAGCTTCCCTGGACAGGAGGTGAGAGAACTCCATAGTGTTATCCAGGTGCCTTTGGGCCCAGAGGTACCACCCTTGGCCTCTAAATCTAATGGAATGTGTCCAGCAGGGGTGGATGGATCCCCTACAATGGAGAATCACTGCTGTGGAGAGTATATATATGCTCAGGAATAAGTACTTGCTGGATACATGACTGGCCAGTTGTCGATTTGCACGTGTGGTTATTTTTTCAAGTGGCAAAAAAGAAAAAAAGTACATATGCAAAGATACTCATTTCAGCTCTCTGCCTGGCTCCAATTCATTTTCGACAGCCATTCAAAAGCCTTTCCTTTGAAAAGCAGATCTGCAGTGTTCGAAAGGCCCCAGGAGTCCAGGCCAGTCGTGCTGGATGTTCAAGCCATCCCCAATCCCCAACCCCGCCTCGGCTCAGCAGCTGCCACAGCCAGGCTGAGCCCAGCTCCCCGCCACACCCTGTTCTTCTCTCTCTGAGCTGCCTCTGTTTACGCGGGGCCTGGAGAGCCCTCCTCCTCTCAAGATACTGCTGTCTTTCCAAGACCCAGAAGGGATGACCCCTCTGCTGGGAGGAAACTCATGGCAGCCCTGGAGATTAGAGCTATCCGCTCCTGCTGCTTTTTCCTTGTATTTAGCTTTTGGCACTTTCCATACTAAGGCTTGTATTTCAGTTACCTGCCAGCCTCTCCCACCAGGTACAAACTCCTCAAGGGCCAGGACTTGTCTTATTCATCTTTGTGAGGGAGTGCCGCAGGCACCAGGGGAGTTTTTCAGCATGGGCACGGCAAGGTAAATGCTGGCTGATACACCTTTTCCTCTTTATTTAGATTTTGGTGATTCACAGTGTGAAAATTGGAGTTAGTCTTTTAATGTTCAAACTCCTTGCTACTCTTGAGTTTTTGCTGAGGTATCATATTGTATCCTGGTTTCAGCTTCCAAAAAGTGTTTATGCTTCTTTCCTATAAGAATTTAGGCCCTAGAAGCTTGGACAGTATTGTGTCTTTCATTTCAAATCCTGTCCATCAGATTGTATGTTCCACATTGGCTTTTCCTTTACAGCCAAAACTAATCCTCAGTGTGTTCAGATTCAGTGTTGAGCTAGTAAGAAGGGCCCCCTTTGTGCAGTAGGCCCTGGACTGGAGTCCAGATTTGTCACCGCTCAGGACTGGCCTTTTGGTTGGTGCCTGGAGAGGGTGGCTGCCCCTGCCAGCCGAGGACCTGCCAGAGAACTTGCCAGGGGAAGTGTTTGCTCTTCTTAGGATTTTTACGAATGGATTTTTATATGGTTCAGAGTGGATCAGTAATTTTCCACAGCCAGAGTGCCTCTGCCAGATGGGTAGTTTCCCTTAGGTTGGTAGAATGCCTTCTGATAAGATTCAAGTGCAGATAAATTGTTTATTCATTATGGACCTTTGGGTCCCAGCCATAGAAGAGGAGAGGGGGCCTAGGGTGCAGCAGGGACCTTGAGAGAGCTGAAGAATCCAGAGAGATAGATGAAAGCAGGGTTCTAACCAATAAGATACTCAAGCAACACCCAGGGACCTTTGGTTACTATACATACTAATGTTCTAATTCATATTATGAAGGAATGTGAGTTCACTGAAAACCTAACTGTCTATCTACTGAGGTTAGGGTGACCTTGTTGGTGTACTTTCTAGCAGAGTAATATGTCTTAAAGATAACAAATATACATACATACATAATTATAGCTCAGGTTTTTTGAGCTCTTCCCAGGTAAGATGCTTTCTGCTTTACATTAGAGATGCCATTCAGTCTTCACAACAACCCTTAGGTGATAAATATAATTACCTCCACTTTATAAATAGCCAAAACGAGGCTTAAGGAGGTTACATATCTTACTTGCATACCAAAATTTTAACTGATGGTTTCTCCAAGTTGTTCTTTTTCCTTTGTTTTGCCCAAGACTGGAAGAAATGAAGCAGATCAACCGTTTTTATTTCCCCCGTTGACCAAGGACAAGGGTGTTTAAGAGGTTTGCTAGAGAAAAACATATCAGTTGGGAGGGTGATGTGGGAGGGTGAGCAACAGATATTTTCTCTAAGTAAGAGCTGATATTTTAGGATGCGAAAGATACAAATTAGGTTGACAGTAATTCCCCCCTATGTCCATATCTGTATCAACTCTTTGCTCTTGATCATTAGCTGACTGGTCCAGAAATACTTGACCCAAGCTCTCTCTTGTGAGTGCTGAATAAACTCATAGCATGCAAGAGGGTTGGTTTTAAACTGCCTGTTCCTGAGACTTTGATAGGTATCTATTTCTCTCCCTATGTGGATGCCTTGTACTTCTGGTGTTTACAGATCCTTAGCTGGGCTGGGAGTACACTGACAGGCATCCATATGTCATCTGGGCAAGGCATGTACAGCTCTGCTATTTTGATCTTTCTTTTGCCTTGAATTCAAAGTCTGCAGGAAGAGGCAGAAATCTATTCCATCTTTGTGGGTTGTGGGGTGGACCCAGAGGCCATAGTCTCCTAAACTTATTCTCGTTACTATTATACTTGCTCAGCAACCACCAGCTCCCCTTTCCTATCTGCTGTTATCCAGTCCTGAAGTTGAAAGGGGTGGGTAGTGAGGCTGAAAGCAATAGATGGCTCTGACCAAAGGTTGCAGGGTGGGGCTGTTCTCTCCACTGCTCCTTGTCGGGTATGAAAGGAGGAAGAGGAAGGCCAGTACACTGCAGGAGAGAGTATGTCCATAAGGAGTGTGGCAGGGGGAGGGGGAAAGCTCTAAGTACAGAAAAGCTCACCTCTGCCTTTGGAAAACTGAATAAACACCTGAGAATAAAGAAGAGATGATTAGTCAGAAACACCTTGTAAAAATATCTGCTCATGAAAAGTAGGTCTCTGAAATGTAAATGCCCTGAAAATCTGCAAGTCTGGAAGATAAACTTCCTGAGTTTCTTACCCTTAAAAATGCACACTGGAGCTAGGAGCAGATTCAGGAAAAAGTTTGCAAAAGCTGGAAAAAGAGTAGAAATGACCTCCTGGTAAATTAGATATGATGATTTCGCAAGAGAATGTAAGAAAAATTGAAGGAAACACGAATAGTACAGAACACCTGTGATATTGTAATCAAGAGCAATAAATAATATAGATTTTGAAATGATAAATTATGACATCAAATTGGTGGATATAGGAAGACTTACAAGACTAGGAATTGAGTCCAGCCAAGCAGATGTTAAATGTTTAGAATTTAGGAAAGCACTCAGGGTGAGCTCTCAAAACATTTTACTTGCAAAATTAGTTCAGATTGATTTGGATATGAACATGCTGGAAATCAGACAACAAACATGGGCTCTGGAGAGATACAAGGCGCCCAATAGCAGAAAGGGAGCTAGGAGGAGGAAGAAATCATTTTTTATGTATTTGATTTCTCTAGGAAATAAGTTTTATATATAGGAAATAATTATATATATATATCTTTCTTCATAACTATAAGGAGCTGATTAGTTTGTTGTTTTTTTAAACTGTGAGGGCATAAAATAAAACAGAAATAAGGATATGCCAAGAAAAATAAATAAGCATATTAGATTCTATTAAAAAAAAAACAATCTGGGAATTTCTTGGTGGTCTAGTGGTTAGTACTGTGTGCTTCCATTGCAGGGGACACGGGTTCGATCCCTGGTCAGGGAACTAAGATCCTGCAAGCCATACAGAGTGGCCAAAAAAAAAACCAAACAAATCTGAATCTGGATCTTTTCCACATTGAAGAGAATTATGGGATGCAGTGAAGTAATCCTAACCACTCATTCGTTCCACGAGCACATGTTCCCCATCTCCTTTAGCCTGGGTACTGTTCTGGTACTGGGTGAAGGCAAACACAGCCCCTGCCCTGGGTACAGATCAACTAAACTTGGTGTTGAGGGAACCTCAGGAGGGTGGCCTGGAGGGTCCAGGGAGGGACTCCTAGAGTTGGTGGGAACTGAATTGAGTCTTAAGTTATAATAACTGCTCATGCTGTATAATATTCTGTATTTTAGAAAGTACTCACACCTACAGGACCTTATTTGGTTTTCGTTATAGCTCTGTGGCATGGTGCAGAGAGGGTTAACAATTTTGGGGTCTGTTTCATGTTATCTCTCTACCATGTTTGGCACGATTGGCCATGTCCTCCTCTTTGACATTCTCTCGTCTCCTGGCCTCTGTAAGATTTTGTGGTCGTAGTTTTCTCTCCATCTCCCTCGATGCTCCTCAGGACCTGTTGTCAGTCTTTTCTTTCAGCCCATCCCTTAAATGTCAGTGTCCCTAAAGGTGTTGTCTCCTGCTTTCCTCTGCTTCCTTTATGTGATGGTGGTAATGATTTACTAGACTCATGGCTGACACCCTCAAGAATTGGAGCGGGGTGCAGAGGGGTAGGAGGAAAGGCATTGGAGAATTTCACGGGGATGGTATGTGTAGTTGGAAAAATCTCCCGGTGTAACTCTGACAGCCCTTCTTCTTTCTGCTTTTGAGTCCCACTTACATGTATATGCTGACTGTTATATTCCTAGCCAAACTCTCTGTTGAACTCTGGATCTTCTGTCCAGTTTTCCACAGGACTTTACACTTGGCTGTTTCGCCACAACTTACCTTAAATGTCCCAAACCAAACCTGCTAGTGCCTGCTCCCCCGCTGCGGCTGCAGCCTCTATTTCTCCCTCTCCACTCACATTCCACACTCCGCACAGCCTACTGTCAATCTCCAAGCCCTTCAAATTATAACTTTTTAAAATGTCTAGAACATTCCCACTTCTCTCTGGTCCCATTGCTGCTGCCATAAGTCAGGATACTATCATTACTCTCCTAAATTACTGCAGTGGGCTCCCAACTTGTTTGCATGCTTCCAGTCTTAGCTCTTGATATGCATTCTCCTATAGCCATTATAATAATTTTCCAGAATGAAAGTCTGGCTATATGTCTCATGGCCAGTGGGTAAACTGAGAGGATGGCCTGTGAAGTTGACACCAGGACCCTGCCTACTTGCCAGCCTCATCTCTTGCCCTTCCCACCCTGTCTTCCCCTTGAACCCTGTGCTTCAGTCATACTACACATCTTCTCCAGATGTGCGGTGCCTTCCCTCATCTGCCTGCCCAGCCCTGGTCCCTGCTTGCCCAACTCTTCCTCTACCTGCACCTTCGAATTTCAAGTGTCCGTCTGGCAAGTTTATACTGACCCACTTCCAGGCACGGGTTTGTTGTCCCCTTCCCCATTCGCCTCCATATCCCTTGGGTGTAAGTTCTCTTACACTCCCCTACTAGAGTGTAAAATCTCTTTGAGGAACAAGACAATTGATCGACATCATTTTACTCTCAGAGTCTGGAACGTACCAGACATCCAGTTAATGTTTGTTAGATAAATGACGAGTGCATGATGAACTGCTGTTTCTCGGAAGAAGAAATAGAGGTTAGCTCACGTGTCTAAGAGTGACACAGTGAGTCTTCTAATCTAGGATTATTTCCGATAAATCATCTATCTGTGGCTAGAGAGACCCTATAGATATAGACAAATTGGGGTTGAATCTTTATGAGATATTGTTTTACAGGCTTTTCTATTTTTCTATTTTACCACAGATTGGTAGTGCTCAGTGACAGCAAGGGAATGGAGAGCCAACGTGGCTCACAATCCAGGGATGATACAGGGAGAAGTGGACTGGAAGTCAGGGCCTCACCGCCAGCTCTCTGTGTGCTTTTCTTTCAGCACTTAGCTCCTCTCAGGCTTGGCCTCCCGCTCCATAGATATGCGGGTAGAATAGGTGGTGGTCAATGTTCTGTCTAGCTCTGTAACTCTATTATACTGCATGTGTCACAGTGCCTGTTAAGCTACTTCCTCCTTAAAAAGCTCAGTGAGCAACCAGTGAAATGTACCGGGAAGTATGATGTGTCCTAAAGCTTGGCACAAAAATCTCTGGGCACACATCTCCTGGATGGCATGCAACCGAGGTGCATGCCTGGCTGGTCTCAGGTCCAGAGGTTTCCTCCAACTCCTGGCCTTTCATCGGCAGTGAGGACTCCTAGTGCCATTAATCCCTATCTAAACACGCACCCACGTAACGGTGTGGAGGACCCTCTTGGAGGACCTAGTTTGAAGCGTGGAAAGTCCACTGGTGTCTCCCACAGCCAGCCTATCTCAAGGGTCTGGACTAGATAGTTTATCACTCTACCTGTCTACAGGAAATTCCCCAATCACATCTTCTAACGAGGAAAGCATGCCTGGGCAGGGGTATATTCATTTCCATGGAGGAGTTCCTTACCCTCTTTGCCACCAGCTGCGGCTCTTTGGATTGTGTGGCATCTGTCACAAGCACAACCAATCTGTAGGCTGGTTACAAACCCGTGGCATGACCTCATACAAAAAACATTAGCTGCGGGGCTTCCCTGGTGGCGCAGTGGTTGAGAGTCCGCCTGCCGACGCAGGGGACACGGGTTCGTGCCCCGGTCCGGGAAGATCTCACATGCCGCGGAGCGGCTGGGCCCGTGAGCCATGGCTGCTGAGCCTGCGCATCCGGAGCCTGTGCTCCGCATCGGGAGAGGCCACAACGGTGAGAGGCCCGCGTACCACAAAACAAAAACAAAAACAAAAAAATATTAGCTGCAATCAGGCTCTTGAACTGGGAAATACTGCAAGAATGGGGCAACCAACCCCATTCATTCCAGTGGTAGAAACAGTAGCTGAAAACACACAAGAGGAGCCCTGAGGTAAGGTTAGAACTATGAGGGGTCACGGCAACCTGAAGTGATGAGGAGGCAGAAACTGGAGTTTGCAACAATTAAGAGGCTATACTTACATGCAAGAGTCCCTGAGGGATGAGACAGACCATCTGGAGTAAAGAGTGAGCAGGTGAGAAAAAAGAGAACAGAGTGGACAAGGAGAGAAAGACCACTGGCGTCAAGCCCACACATTCCTGCTGCTGTGGTCTGGAAGGCTGTCTCAGACCTGCACAATCTTCTGGTCCAATTTCATGCTCAGAAAGGTCTGGGCCAACCACAGTTCCTGTTCTTGTTTCTGAGAGGTTCTTTCTCCAGTGTGTATCTTTCCAACAGCCACCCCTTCCTCATTTCTTTTCGGTAACTAGAAGAGTGTAACACAGGCACCCTTAAGGTAGGACTCCTGAACTCTGACTCACTGCTCTGGCATTGGTAGGGCTTTCCTGTGTTCAAGTGTCCAGGTCACCCTTTCTCCACGTTCATGTAATGTTTTCATTTACAGCTCCTTAATTAGACAATTAAATTCCCATACGTTGATCCTTAAGGAAATACGTAAATTGGAGTTCCATAATTTGGGGCTTATGAACCACAAGGGAAACTCTGGATGGTCTTCATGGAGGTCTACACAATCCCTGAAACTGTAATTAGTGAAAGTGAGTGTGTGTGTGTGTGTGTGTGTGCGTGCATTTTTCTGAGGAGTTTCCATAACTTTAACCAGATTCTCAGTGATCCATAACCCCCTAAAAGTGAAGGATCACTAGTTTATCACTAGCATAGCTGGGTTGCCAAGAGCTCAGACTCTAGAATCAGAATTGTAGCTGAAATCCCCTTACCATTGGGTGGGCTTAAATATTTGCTTTACCTCTACATCTTATGTTTTTCATGCATGAAATGGGTCTAATACCAATAGGATACAGATAGGAGTGTTATGAGGATTAAAAGAGCTAACAGACGTAATGCGCTTGTAATAGAGCGCTGCGGTACGCAGCCCTTAGCACTCAGCCACTGCTGCCAGCCGGTACCCGCCCCCCACGCACCCTGTTAACCGGCAAGGTTACCGGGAGACCATTAATGCCGGAGGGTTAGAGCCACGTTAGAGGTCCTGCTCAGCCATTGGTCGGCGCCACAGGGGGCCCCTCCCCCAAGCGAGCAACTGTCAATGGGCGCTCGTTAGAGGGGCATTTTTGAGCCAACCAGCAGTGCAGTGGTGGTCATTGGGTGGAGAGTGAGGTAAGTGGCAGATCCCGGCCTTCTCCCCCGGGCCCTCCAGCTCACCTGGCCTCAGGCTGGCGCGTGAGCTGGGGGTGGGCCCAGGGAACAGGCTGGAGGTGTGTCCTGCAGGGCTCCGGAGTCCTTGCCAAGATCGCCCACTGGCCGGGCGCAGGCCCTGAGGCCGTGGTGAACCTCTCCTCCATCCCTGCCTCTGCGACCTAATAACGGCAGCGGCAGTCTGCATGGGACACAGTCTGGGGGACCTGGCCCCCACCATTTGCGCAGCCTGAGGAGCCTGAGGGCCAGCTGGGTCCTGGGCTCCTGGCTCCCTCAGCCGTGACAGCGGGGCAGGGTCTGGGGACCTGGCCCTGAAGGAGCCACCAACTGAGATCTGCCTCTTCAGCCTGGGCACTGGCCGGAGGAGCCAGACTGGGTGCTAGACGCACGCTCCGGGGCAGGGTAACCGCCCCCCGCCCCCCGGCGCAGGGACCCCCTTCTCTGAGCCAGGCCTGGACCTCGAAGGGTGAAAGTTGTGCCTTGGGACTTTCCCCTTTCTTGTCAGAACAGAGAGTAACATTTGTTTGGTGGAGATTTACAGGAACATCTTTACCTGACCTTGACCTGACCTCAAGAACAAAGGATCTGATACTGAGCAGTTTGCAACAGCTACCCACGGCCTTCCCTCACCTTTCCTATAAGAGGGCTTTGCTGAAAGCTTTCAGGGAGTTTGGGGTTCTTTTTAAGGCATGAGCCAGCCTTCTCCTTGCATGGCCCTGCAATAAACATTTCTCTGTTCCGCGCTCAGGCGTTTTGGTATTGTTTGGCCTCACAGTGCGTCGGGCACACGGACTTGCGTTTCGGTAACATGCTTAGCACAGCTCTTGGCATACAGCAAATGTTTTTTTTTAATTTTATTTATTTTTTATACAGAAGGTTCTTATTAGTTATCTATTTTATACACATCAGCGTATACATGTCAATCCCAGTCTCCCAGTTCATCACACTAACACGCCCCCCCCCTGGTGCTTTTCCCCCTTGGTGTCCATACGTTTGTTCTCTACATCATACAGCACATTTTTAGTGATGTATAACATTTGTATTATACTGAAGAAATATAAGTGCAATCATTTCTTCATTGTCATGTTTTCAAATTCTGAATATGTTTTATTATTGAGGGCAATATATATATATTTTTTTGTCAGAATTTTGAGACTAGACAACAGGACGAATAGACAAACACAATTTTTCAAAAATACAATTTTTATTCTCTAGTGAAGCATAGCAGAAAATGCTGTTAAATAGGTACTCATATTTTATAAAATTTATAAAGGTATAAAGTCCTGATAAACTAAATGGATCTATTTTATACTGATGAGCACAGTTTTATATATCATCATAATCACTAATAAAAATTAGATGGGGCTTCCCTGGTGGCGCAGTGGTTGAGAGTCTGCCTGCCGATGCAGGGGACACGGGTTCGTGCCCCGGTCTGGGAAGATCCCACATGCCACGGAGCAGCTGGGCCCGTGAGCCATGGCCGCTGAGCCTGCACGTCCGGAGCCTGTGCTCCGCAACGCGAGAGGCCACAACAGTGAGAGGCCACAACAGTGAGAGGCCCGCGTACCGCAAAAAACAAAACAAAACAAAAAACTAAAGAATTAGATGAATTTAAAAGTCAGCTGCTTGTAGGTTAGTGAAATATTGAAATGACTGGAGTTTTCACTTAACCTGAAGAATTGTTACCACTTAGTATACACACATTTAATACCTATTGGTTTGTCACAGAGGAATAATGGAGAAACCAAGTGTATTGACTAGAGTTTATATGAATGTTTCAATACAGCTGCTTTCACTTGATTGTATTTAATGCCTACTAAAAATCCATTATTAGGCACATTTTTGGCATTACCAATTAATTTATATAGGACAATGTGTGATCCACAGCAGGTCAAGCTTCTGACTAGCTGTTTTAGAATAAAAGCAGAGAGTCAAATAAACCTAATTGAGGTTAAGAGGATAGATGTTATTGTGACACTCTGTATCCAAATGGGAGAGAGATGAGACCATTTTCTCAACCTGAATATCCCGCAGTGGAGTCAGACTTCCCAGCTACCTGCCTGGACTCCAAGAAGTGGTGAAAAGGACAGTGGTGGCAATTGTGAGCATGCAGTCAGCTGTGGCGATCCAGCTGGTTCTAACAGGAACTCCTTATGAGCCCTCTGTGGTGGAGAAAATAAATCCTCAAAATTCCTGACGGGAGGCCCTTGACTTTTAATTTGACAGATGGTTAATCAGGTGTATGTGAATAATCATTATACAGGAAACAACCCCAGCAAAACAAAACCCAACCCAACTCACGAATGTAAAAAATGTCATGTTTCCAAAATAATGATGTTCAGCCTGCCTGTTGGAAAGGGAAGAGGCACAGCAGTGGTCTTTACCAGTGCAGTACAGTGTTCTTATTCTACCAGGTGGGAGAGACAAAAGTAGAGAGCTCTCTGGCCCTCATCCGGTCACTCAGCCACTGTGCAGTTGCTCTACCCCACATAGGTATTTGGCTGGACTGCATGTCTCTGTAGAAAGACAAAGGTCTTGCTGTTTGCAGTAGTTATGACAATGATGATGAGGATGAGGACGCTTGCAGCTGGGCACAGAATTTTCAGTCTAAAGGTCTCAGGTGCACTCTGGTGGTGGGGCTTCTGCGGGGGTTGTCTCTCAGAGAAGGCTCCTTCCTGGTGTCAGTTGTCGGCACCTGCCCTTGGCCAAGCCCAGGCTCAGGGCCAGTGGTCAGCATTTTGCTTAGGTGCGAGACTGTTGTCTAGAAGCTCTCTATTCAAACATATTGAGAACTGATTTGACCTTGGTCCCAATCCTCCCTTAAGACACCCCACGTAGGATGCTGTATCAGCACAGTGTCTAGCCCATGAGAGGAGCCAGTTAGGTACTCTGTAAATGTCTGGCTGCAGCTTCTGGTAATGTACACACAAATGGTTTCTTCATGTGGAGAGCAACTTGCTCCTTCTCGCCTTGACTCTCTGTGGGTTGCTTTGGTTTTTATTTTTTTGGCAGGGGGTGGGTGAGTAACAGGGAGGATTAAGGCATTGGAAAATTCCTTAGTACATTACTGGTAGTTGCTCTTTATGCAATAGAAGGCATTAGTGTAGTTTCAAATAGTTCCCAGTTTGAATCCTTGAGCTCTATCCTTTTTCTATAAGGATCTCCCTTTGTGTTGACTTCTCCATCCCTACGTTTGGGTGTAAGTGTGAGTCCTCTTAGAGAACCTTTTGGAAATTCCAGGGTCTTGAGATTAGGTGCCAAGCCTAGGATTAAATTGAATTTAGAATTACTATAGCAGTTGTTTCTACAGACTCATTCTAGGGAGGGAAATGGAGAGATATATCGTGTGGTTTTATTCAATTTGGGAAACTGGAACAATGTTTCCCATAGTCTCTTTCCCTGTATGGCTTCAGGTTACTACTGAGCACAAGATAAATTTAAACAAGATTTGGAAGGTGAAGGTGAAGGTGAAGGTGAAGCAGCAGCCGTTGTTTACCCATGGAAGGTGGGTGCAGAACTCTGGGCACAATGGTGGGTTGTGCCTTTTGATGCTGACCTGTTAACTCACCTTATGGGCCCCACCACCCAAGGCCACAGCTCCTACGGCAACCACTAGACCCTCCTTCCTCCTCTCTGAGTCCTGAGCCAGATTTACACGCAACGCCATAGTGACTTGCTGGTCTTACTGTGCAGACCGCCTCATCACTGAGCAGGGGCCAGTGAAGGACAGGTACGAGCTCCAGTTTGTTCTCATGGGTCTCAGGTTCTAGTTTGTCCTTGCTCTCCCCTCCTTCCTGTCCAGCTGACCTTCCCGATCGCTGGCCCAGGTCCACAGCAACTTCATGACCAATGCCAGTCACAGACGCAACTTCCATAGACTTCCTTTTCCACCAACTCCCGTGTTTGTGTCAAGTTTAGCCCTGATAATAATCCCTTTTCGACGTCACTCATGGTAGTTCTGCTTCTCTAATTGAAGCTTGATTGGTACACTGTTCTTATCTTAAATGAATACAAGCATTTTTAAAAAAAACAGCGGCCCTGAAGTTCAGATGTTCTTTGTACTGTCTTGGGGGACACCAACTCTAGTGGGCGAAAGCATGAAGAGTCTTTTCTGTAATTCATCTGGTATGTTGGCTGAACTTGTAATTTTGAACTTGTTTTCTGTAACTCAAGTATTATACTATCCATGGGAGGGGAGTTGCTAAGGTTTATAGGGAAAAAATAGACAGTCCTTTGCCATGATAGATCCTGATTGGATAAGTCAAGTGTATACACCTAAGGCGCAGATATTAAAGGGCTTAATATCATGTCACCTGAGGACATGAGAGAAGTGAAGAAAAGATGAAGGTGGGATGGAGCAAACAAAGGTAAATGAAAATTACCTGCACAGTAAACAGTTACTGAATGAATGTATAAGAGGTGTTTTGACATTTTTAATTAAAAAAATAAAACAAACAAGAATATAGAATTATTTTTTAATCTCCTACTTTCATAGTACCTCAAAACAACTATTTTCATCTTTAGGTATTACTTTTCATATTTATATACATTTGTTATACAGTTGGAATCACAGTGCAATAGCTTTTTATATTTTCTTTGTTTCTCCCCACTCATTCTTCATATATATTTTTTTCATTGACCCGGATCTCAAGGGAGACTGTGAGTACTTTTAAGGAGATTTTTAAGCCTCTGTTCAAAAATGTGTTAAGTTTTATCCTTCATCTGCTGCTTAGAGTGTTTGGTTCTGAGAGGTCTATGAGTGGTTTTGGAAATCAGTCTGACAGAGGATTGCTAAAGCAGTGTGTAGCCAAGGTGAGTCCTAAAAAGTAAGAGCTAAGGAAACTTCTAGAGAGACATTTAGGGTATAAACTTTGCTATCATATTCAAATTTCTTGCTACGGTCCTGGCTTCCTGGACTTGGACATTTGAACAGCTCAAGTCAAGACATAAATGGTGTAGGGGTGATGGGCGTGGTCTGGCAGAGGGCATGGTCAGAAGAGACTGCAGGGCTGCTGGAGAGCAGGGAAGGTAATAGCTCATGCCTGCTGACCTGAGAGAGAACTTTCTGGACTCAGGGATCTGTGAATTTGAGTGAGAACTAGCTTACTATTGGGAAAGGCCATCCCTATGCCTCTGCCAATGTCCCTATCTACCAGGGGGCAAGTGTTTTTTAAGTGGGGCACAACCTATATATGTATGTATATTTAAGTACAAACACACAATTAAAGTGAAACCATACCTTGAACTCCAGTACATTTGGTTGATAAAAATCAAGCTCCTTTGGTTGAGTTTCGAATTAAGTGACTGAGAATTTCTCTCCCTTAGCCTTCACCTCACCCTTACCTCCACCTTTACTTCTTTTTTATTGCAGTCCCCTAGACCCATGTGGTTATAAGAAGAACAGCTTGAAAAATGCTGGTTTGGAACCACTTTAGTTCATACTTAGTCTTATAAGGAAATCTGAAGTTTTCATGTTTGAATCAGATATTTTGCGTCTTTTTAATTTTCATTAATCTCTTTGTGATAATAATGATCTATAATAGCAAATCTATAATTGCAAAATCATAGTGCCTACAAGGTGTCAGGCTCTGTTCTAAGCATTTTACATATATCAACTCATTTAGTCTTTCCAACAACCCTATGAGGAAGATACAACCATAATTCATTGATTTTAAAACATATTTTCTCTCACATTTTAGCATCTGTGAAACTGGAATGTGTCTTACTTTTGATGGCATGTAAGTTTAATTGGAAACATTTCAAAATTTCTTAATGGAACATAAAATATTTTTATGTTTTGCAATAGAGGATAGCTTAGATTCCGTGAAATACATTACTATCCTCATTTTACAAATGAAGAACTTTGGGCATAGAGAGGTCAGGTAACTTGCCCAATATCACAAACCTTGGCATTCAAACTTCAGAGTTTGTACTCTTAGCTACTTTGTGCCCTTCCTGGCATTCAGCATGGCTTTCCTTTGTCCCTGCTTTTACTGCCACCAAGGGTGCACCTTAGCATGGGGGGACCCCTGCCATTTCTGATAGTGGATTTCATCCACTGATTTGAGGCCCTCTTCCAAGGAGCCCCCACGACAAGGCAGACACCACTTCCAGGGTTTACGCATTGAGCCTTTTTTCATGCAGCCATTAACATTCTGCTGGGATTTACTTATCTTATTGCTTTTCCAAATAAGAGGCAATTCCAAAACAGTTTTTGGGAGATGAGACACAGAACAAGTTTTGATAAAAGACTGGAAGGATAAATGATATACTAGAACTGGTTCTGACCGGCTTGTGAGAGCTCTTGCCTACTGGTTGGTGGAAGTATTTACATCACAGAAATCAGCAAACACAAAAAGAATAAAATACCTAGGAATAAACCTATCTAAGGAGGTAAAAGACCTGTACTCAGAAAACTATTAAGACACTGATGAAGGAAATCAAAGATGATACAAACAGATGGAGAGATATACCATGTTCTTGGATTGGAAGAATCAATATTGTGAAAATGACTGTGCTACCCAAAGCAATCTACAGATTCAATGCAGTCCCTATCAAATTACCAATGGCATTTTTTACAGAACTAGAACAAAAAATCTTAAAACGTGTATGGAGATACAAAAGACCCCAAATAGCCAAAGCAATCTTGAGGGAAAAAAATGGAGCTGGAGCAGTCATACTCCCTGACTTCAGACTATACTACAAAGCTACAGTAATCAAGATAATATGGTACTGGCACAAAAACAGAAATATAGATCAACGGAACAGGATAGAAAGCCCAGAGATAAACCCATGCACCTATGGTCAACTAATCTATGACAAAGGAGGCAAGAATATACAATGGAGAAAAGACAGTCTCTTCCATAAGTGATGCTGGGAAAACTGGATAGCTACATGTAAAAGAATGAAATTAGAACACTTCCTAACACCATACACAAAAATAAACTCAAAATGGATTAAAGACCTAAATGTAACACCAGACACTATAAAACTCTTAGAAGAAAACATAGGAAGAACACCCTTTGACATAAATCACAGCAAGGTCTTTTTTGACCCACCTCCTGGAGTAACGGAAATAAAAACAAAAATAAAAAACTGGGACCTAATGAAACGTAAAAGCTTTTGCACAGCAAAGGAAACTATAAACAAGATGAAAAGACAACCTGCCGAATGGGAGAAAATATTTGCAAACGAATCCATGGACAAAGGATTAATCTCCAAAATATATAAACAGCTTATGCAGCTCAATATTAAAAAACAAACAGCCCAAGCAAAAAATGGGCAGAATGGGCTTCCCTGGTGGCACAGTGGTTGAGAATCTGCCTGCTAATGCAGGGGACGCGGGTTCGAGCTCTGGTCTGGAAGGATCCCACATGCCGCGGAGCGACTAGGCCTGTGAGCCACAACTACTGAGCCTGCGCGTCTGGAGCCTGTGCTCCGCAACAAGAGAGGCCGTGATAGTGAGAGGCCCGTGCACCGCGATGAAGAGTGGCCCCCGCTTGCCACAACTAGAGAAAGCCCTCGCACAGAAATGAGACCCAACACAGCAAAAATTAATTAATTAATTAATAAAATCCTACCCCCAACATCTTCAAAAAAGAAAACCACAGCTTTAAAAAAAATGGTCAGAAGACCTAAATAGACTTCTCTCCAAAGAAGACATACAGATGGCCAAGAGGCACATGTAAAGCTGCTCAACATCACTAATTATTAGAGAAATGCAAATCAAAACTACAATGAGGTATCACCTCACACTGGTTAGAATGGGCATCATCAGAAAATCTACAAACAACAAATGCTGGAGAGGGTGTGGAGAAAAGGGAACCCTCCTGCACTGTTGGTGGGAATGTAAATTGATGCAGCCACTATGGCGAACAGTATGGAGGTTCCTTAAGAAACTAAAAATAGAACTACCATACAACCCAGCAATCCCACTCCTGGGCATATACCAGAGAAAACCATAATTCAAAAAGACACATGCACCCCAGTTTTCATTGCAGCACTATTTCCAATAGCCAGGTCATGGAAGCAACCTAAATGCCCATCGACAGACAAATGGATAAAGAAGATGTGGTACATATATACGATGGAATATTATTCAGCTATAAAAAGGAACGAAACTGGGTCATCTGTAGAGACGTGGATGGACCTAGAGACTGTAATACAGAGTGAAGTAAGTCAGAGAAAAATAAATATCGTATATTAATGCATATATGTGGAACCTAGAAAAATGGTACAGATGAACCGGTTTGCAGGGCAGAAATAGAGACACAGATGTAGAGAACAAACATATGGACACCAAGGGAGGAAAGTGGCGGTGGGTGGTGGTGGTGGTGGTGGTGGGATTAAAAAAAAAAAAAGAATCAGCAAACACTGTGTGTGAATCAGGGCATTTTGTTTGTCCTTTTCAGAGAGCCAGTTTATGATCCTATCAGTGGAGAGTTGCTAAATTATTGGATTCTAGGAAAACGCCCTCATTGGTCAAAACACAATAGTAGGAGGGGAACAGGCAGGGTGAGTATGAATATGAGCAGATATTGTGAAGTTTTCACAATAGTCTCAATGGCAAAGAATTCTAATCTAATTACATCCTGTGTGTGTATGTTTTAATTTAGTTTATGTCATGACCTTAATATCTATAGGGTAGTAGACCAGTGACACATATGCTATATCCACCTGAAGAGCCGAGAAACCTAACTACCCCAGGAGCGAGCACTGTCTAGTTTTTATTTTGCCCTCCTTGTTGAGAGGAGAGGTTAGTCAGCTATTTGCTAAGGGAAGTGAGTGGGCAGCAGGACTTCCAAGATCATCCCAGAAACAATAACTATTAGATCCTAGAGGGCAGTGCTCAACATGTAGGAAGTGATCAATAAATGGTTATTGTTGAACTAAGCAATTATGTAAGAGTTCTTGTATAGTCACGTCTCTTCCATGTGGGTTCTTTGGTTATTTTCTCTTTTTTTTCCGTGGTGATTCTCAGTAAAACCCACAAAACAAAAATGGCTTGTGGGCTTACCATTAGGAGGAGGAAGGAATTGGGCTGCTGTGTAGACTACCTCAGCCTGAAGAGAGAAAACTCCAGGAAATTAAGTAGATTGCAGCAAGGTTAAAAAGAAACCGATACTGGCCCACGCCTCGAGGGTTTGGCACAGAGGGAAAGAAGATCAGAGGAGCAGGCTGGAGTCTGAGGGGAAGCTCTTGGGGCTAGAGTGAGGGATGGGAGCTTGAGTTTCCAAAACAGGGGCTCTTTGGTCACTTTGGGGCCACAGAAGACATGTATGAGACATTGGTTGTGGGAGAGAGGCAAGAGAAAGGAGACCGACTCTTAAGGCAGAAGGGACCATGGCAGAAGGGATTATGGCAGCTTTACATGTTGCAAAGGACCTGCCCATTTCTTATTTCCAAATTGGGCTGCTTTAGAAAAAAAAAGAAACAAACCTTTGTGATTCTTCTCTGTTTAAAACTACCATGGATTCAGCTCAGGAAATGGACCTTCATGGGTTGTAGGGTGATGATTTTAGCAGTTGGACTCTTGGCTAACTCAGAGAGAGAGTATGGGCTTCACAGGGGTATGGTAGGAAGGCTGAATAGCAATTTCTAAAATGACCTTCCCAATATCTTTCCCCACACACAGAAAAGGATTGAGCACAATCTATTAACAGATTTGTCTCTCATTTATAATTCTTTGAACTGTCAGAGCAATCCTAGCTGATTGAAAGTAATTATCAATCTCTCCAAATGATTAAACAGCATATTTAGATTTTCATTTATATCATCATTTTGATTGAATGATGTGTATGTGTGTGGGACTGTGTATTAACAAGGTATCTCTTCAAAGTTATAATAAATACTTGAAAAAAAAGAGTTGCCTATTGCTCAGCATAAAAGGAAAAACAAGAAGTCTAGGGCGGGTAAGCCAAAGAACAAAATTGGGACCTAAAATAAATGATAAAAGACAGACTCTGGCAGAGATAAAATTTCAAGAGACATAAGTGATAAACACATAGAAAAATACTTGTGACGTTCCTAGCATAGCATCTGAAGATTGAAAATTCTGGTCAGCATCAGCAAACAAGCAGTGTAATTAATGTGGAACAGAAAGAATACCACAGATGTTTAAAATTATTTTTTTTTCTACTGACTCAGTCTCCTGCATATTTACAAATTGAAGGTTGTAGATTGATAGCCCCTGAGATTCATGCCCAATGGGCCCTGCTCCAGGTTTGTGTTTGCACTCAGTGACATTCTGTTGGGTTCAAACTATTTCCCCCAATTAGAATATAAGAAAAGTTACCGCCCAAACCTGCTTTGTCTCACATTGGTCTTACACGTGTGTTCTGTTAAGGAGTCACTCAACAGGAATAACAAACAAAAACTCCCACCAGAAACTGCAGCATCTCACAGAGGGGGTGCAGGCTGCTCTTCTTCACTAAGATAACTCAGTTTGGTACAGCCTCATTCATAACACAATAATAGCAATTCGTTTCCACTGGGTTCATTTGAATTCTGATTTTGCTACATGTCCCCATCTGGATTAGCTCAACAAACTTTAAATGCTAGAGAAAGATTATGCAAATGTGGAAGTTCATAACACTCTGAAGAGATTTCCTTTTGCAACCCCATGGACTAGGCAAATGTTTCACGAGGAGGTAAACTAAGTCACCAAGATGTTTTGCTGGTGTGTTAAGGTCTCCCGGCAAGTCAGAGGCAAAACACCGGAATCTTGGCCAGAGTTTAAAATTCTGCAGGTTAGTGTTAGAGCGTGATCATCTTCCAGATTGCTGGGGGTTTTTTGTTGTTGTTTTCACTTTTTTTTTTTTTTCAGTGCTTGTTAAACATGAAATTTTTCTGAAAGGGCAGTCACAGACAGAGTAGCCCAAATGGTTTGAAAAGAGCCAGCTCTACAGAGGAAAGCCCCACATCTTATACCTGGGAGCCGTTCCTTCAAAGCGTGCTGGCTGATAGGACGCAAGAGAATTTCAGTCGTGGATTGTGGTGACCTCTGAGCATCTCAGATGGTTTAAAGGGCAGCAGGAACACGGCAAATCCTTTGTACCTGGAGGAGTCAGCCCGCTTCTCTGGTTTGAGACAGACACCAAGTCTCATATGGGGGTCTGTGCATGTGTCAGCCATTCCATAAACACTGAAATCATATAATTTGCCAAACTGTGTGTTCCTAGATAAGACCTTCTACTTTGCTTTGAAGTTGATCAAAAGCCAATCCTTAGTTCTTTTTCTATGAAAGAAATTAGCAAAATAGAATATGGTGAGAATAGATTAAAAGGTACTAAAAATAAAATGTTCTCATCTCTAAAAATTATATATTCACGATTTAAATGTTCTCTTGACTTAGATAGGAGTTTTGTCCACATTTACTTTAAGACACAAAAGGTATTCTAACACACATACCAGGCATAAAAATAATTTCTCAGTCTCTGGCCTACAAAAGATACATTTGGTTGTGGCATGTAAACTGGTCCTTACCCCCTTGCCACTGTGTCCCCTTTTAACAGTTTCCATCTCCTTTTATTCTTCCCCAAGTCACAGGGTTAGGAGAATATTAGCAATTATCTTTGACAGACTCACTTAGGTTATGTTTACATAACAATAAGAAAATGTTTCAGGAAGGAATTCACTATTGCACTAGGGTGTAGGCATTAATTTCTTCATGTAAGAACCAGTTCTCCTTTACAGAAGGTTTCATCAAAATGTTTATTTCAAGCCAGTGGGTTCAGCCTAGTTAAGGGGTGTTTTCCACATAAAAGCTTCGTGGTTGGATAAGAACCGGCCTCACCCAGGGTGTCCTAAAACTGTCTTATCTTTTAACACATTTTCTAACTCCTTTTAGACAAAAGAAGGAAACCAAAACCAAATTGGGGCTAACAATATGGTTAGGAAGATAGGGCATCAGCATTGTGCTAGGGACACATATTCCTGTGAAAATGAAGGAAGTGCAAAGGAGAGAATCATGAAATTTCACAATGTTCAGAGCTGTAGGGACTTAAAACTAATCTAATCTTCCTTCTTCTACACATGTGGGAACTGGGAACCACAGAGCAAAGCGACTGATTATATTTTCTAAAAACACTTGGCCTGTGATCCAAGAGCTGATTGAAACATTTCAAGGCAGATTTTTCTAGATAGTCCAGAAAAAAAAAAAAATCCAGTATTCTCTTTTATTCCAAAATCCAATCATTCATATGCCTGGAAGTCTTTTCCTATATTTCTCTCAAATTTCTCATGCTTATTTATGACAAAAAAGGTTTACTTTTTGGCAGACTGCCTTAGGTGGACGAATATTCCGAGACAGGACCTGGAGTCTGGCTCTGGTTAAAGGAGACCCTAACTCTGGCTAGAGACAAATCTCTGTTGCTGCCATTGTGGGACTTGATGTTCGGCTGTTTGCCCATGACTCAGAACTGAGGACTCTTTAGCCTACAGGAGTTAGAACAGTTCTAACAGGGACCAGGTTCTCTGCTGACGCTATGTGTCCCTGGCTCAGTCGGAGGGATAGAGAGGAGTGCTTTTTGGTTTTGATCACTTTCTTCTGGGGCAGTTTAAGCTTGCCTCTTGCTCTTCCAACAAATCCGTAAGATTGTGTTTACTCTCTTCTCTTCTCTTTCCTGTTTTTTGGAATTTTAATTTCCTAGTCATTGAAAATTGTCTGTTTTCCAACTTTCACCCCCTCTACCCCCTACCCCAACCTTTATTCTAATCCCCTAATCCCATTTTAGCAAAGTATTGAGTTTTTTTTCGTTTCTTTTTTTTTCTCCCTGTAGTTTTCTGGCTGCCTTGGGAAGTTTACCCAGCCCCCCACTCCTTTTTTTTAACCAAAAGTGAATTTTGCTTATTTGGACATTTAAAAATTAATGTCTTCTAGTTTCTATGAGACTGGTTTCTCTCACTTTTTTAATCTTTAGACTTCTTGAAAGAGGTCTATACTTAGTCAATACTTAGTGTCGTCACATCTCATTAATTCCTCAACCCCTTACAGTCTGGCTTACACCAACACCGTGCAATTAAAAAGGCTTTCTCACCAGTATCCTCCCAATTGGCCAGTTCAGTGGCCCCACTCTTCCTTGTCACCCTGCTTGACATTTATGCAACATTTGACACGGTTGACCAGCCACTCCTTATTGAAACTCTTCCCCTTCTCAGGCTCTTTCATTTCATAGGCTCTTGCCTCTCTAAGCTTTCTTCATGGGCTTCCTTTTCTGGTTCCTCCTGCCTTTTGATGTTGTTTTTCTAGGGGATCTATTTACGGTTTGCTCACACCATACACCCTTACTCTGCTTTATTGTTCTCAGTAACCCCAAATGCATTGATGAAGTTCTCTGGCTTATAATTTCTCAGCTGAACTCCAGTTCATAGTTCCTAGAGCCTATAGGACATTTTCAGCTGTTTTCTCTGAATGTGATGGATGATGACTATTATTCTCGTTATCGTCATTATTAAATTCTCTGTGCCTTTGCTCATGCTGTTTCCTTGGTTCCTCCTTCACCTTCCCTGCTTGGAGCACTCCTGCTAGCTATTCAAGACCAGCCCCCCTGCTGCCATCTGCTCTTCAGAACATTCTCTGCCACTCTGAAGAGGAGTTTTTGTTATTTCCTTTTTTCTTTTGGAGCATTTTGATAGTGATAATGACTAACATTAATCGAATTCTTAGATGCTATTCTCTGATTTAAGTTCTCATGGATGATCTCATTCAGTCTGCACAGAAACCTCTGACAGGTACTTTTATCATCTGCTGATTTTGCTTGAGAAACCTGACTCAATGTAATAACTTGTAGGTTCTCACAATAAAGTTTCAAACCCAGGTAGCCTGAGTCCCTCCGCAAATACCTGGAGCTAACTTTTACTGACTGCCTACTTTGTTCGTGGATTTCTGTATTATCCTCCTTTAGTCCCCAGAACACTGTTACAAAGTGTTACAAAGTACAGTTATTATATCTATTTTGTGAATGAGGAGACTGAGACACAAATAAACTAAGCAGCTTGCTCAAAAGCCGCCTAGCCCCCAAAGTAGCCAAGTCAGGACGCACTTTTATTTACCTCTGTTATAGAACTTCCCAAATCGTTCTATAGTTAACTGCCTAGGACATCTTTCGCTCTTCTCTCTGCTCTGTGAGGGCCCCGATGATGTTCCTTCCAACTTTTTATCCCCTATATCTAGTCACAAAATAGAGGTTCCAAAATGTGGAGAGAGAGACTGATAAACAGATTGGTTACTGTTGTCTTTGGGTCATTTTTCTGGGACAGTTGATATGCACCCATTTTGTTCTGTTTTCCATGGCCAATCATTTCTGTGTGTGTAGCATTGTGAAGCCAAATGTGAAAATGCTGTCTCTGCAGACTTTCTTTCTGAGTAAAAATAGTTTCAGTTCCCAGAGGTAAAATAATTGCTGCCCTGACAGCCTCTCCCTTTAGCAGTTTTAAGCTGTTGTGTCCAGATGGAAGGTTTAGTTGAAGAGACCCTTAATCTATTCAGAGATAAATACCACATTTCACAGAATATAAGCCTAAGACAAACTTAAGTCATGTTGAGGTTTGAAAGAGGCCATTTTCTGTTGAGTGAGGTAGTGTCTGTTCATCTCAGGTACTTGCTAGCTCTGTTACCCGACCCCTTCCTTCCTTCCCTCTTTCCTCCCTCCCTCCCTCCCTCTCCTCCCTCCCTTCCTCCTTCCTATAGCTGGACCTTACTTCATGCTGAAGATGTCACATAAAATTCTCTCTCCACTCTCTCCCAAACAGGTTGGTTTTGTAATTTTTCAACCATAAAATACAGTACTTTGCATCAATACAGTGCAACATATATATTCATTTTTCTTGTTTTGTTTGTTTATAAAATTACAGAAGTACTGGTATACCTTGTCTTATTGCGCCTCTCTTTATTGCCCTTCAAATATATTGCAGTTTTTACAAATTGAAGTTTTGTGGCAACCCTGCGTCAAGCAAGTCTGTCGGTACTACTTTTCCAACAGCATTTGCTCATTTTGTGTCCCTGTGTCACAGTTGTATTCTGTCGATATTGTAATTCTCACAATATTTCACACTTTTCAATTATTATTATATTTGTTATGGTGATCTGTGATCAGTGATCTTTGATGTTACTATGATGCCTTCCTGAAGGCTCAGATGATGGTTAGCATTTTTTAGCAACAAAGTATTTTTAATTAAGTTAGGTACCTTGTTCTTTTTAGACACAATGCTACTGGACACTTAATAGACTACAGTGTAGCGTAAACATAACTTTTAAATGCACTGGAAAACCCCAAAATTCGTGCGACTCGCTTTACTGAGATATTTGCCTTACTGCAGTGGTCTGGAACCAGACCTGCAATATCTGTGAGGTATGCTGGTAATACATGTTTATTGTAGAAAATATTCAGAATGTAAAGTTACGTGTAGTAAAATTTTAAGTTTCCTAAACTGAGATCACATCATACATACTATCTTCAGCACATTTTTCATGTAATAATATATCTTTCCATGTCTGTGTTAATAAATCTACTTCAGTCTTTTTAATGGTGACATCGTGTTCCATGTTAAGGAGTATGTATCTTATAAGCCAATTCCCCTTAGAAGAACGTGTGGTTTGGGCTCCACAATGCTAAATATACACATATCTTTGTGCCCAGGTGCAAGAATTCTGTAGCTAATTTCCTAGATTCTATAGAGTTGCTGGGTCAGGGAGCATGTATTCTTATTTTGATAGAGTCTTCTGTGGTATATGATCTCTAATGATGGCCTCCCATATTCACATCCTTAGATGGAACCTCACATTAAATCTGGGCTACCTATCCTTACAATTTTAATTTTAATTTAACTAATAAACATAGTTAAATCTATATACTTTAACTGATATTGAGAATTAATCTGAATCTATAACTTCTTCCTCCCCCTGAACATGACAAGACTGGTAGCATGCTTTTACTTTTCCCTTTCCTCCCCATCTTTATTTTGACTAGATCATTTGGAATTTTCTAGACTTTCTAATTTTTAAAATGCTATTCCTCTATTTCTTATGACATTTCCTAATAACTGAATTAAGCCTCACAGCCACATTATTAAAAATAATTTAGAGTTAACTATAAGTGCTAGTGGGCTTTGTTTCTCATCCCCTTGTAGCATGTTATACTTTTTGAAAATTCTTCTTTTATTTTAAATTCCTTTTTTGTACTTTGTATTTTTTTTCCCAAAAGAGATGCCTGGGTGGTAAAGTTTATAAACCATTGGGTATATAACAATATCTTTATTTTTTCCCTCATACTGGATTGATATTTTATCTGGTTATGAAATTCTAGGTTCAAGATAATTTTTTCTTAGCTTTTTGAAAGCGTTTCTCTATTATCCTTGAGTACACTCCATCATTGATATAAAATATGATGGCCAACTGAATTTTGTTCTTTAGGTAATTCTTTTTTTATCCTTGGAAAATTTTTAGATTTTCTCTTTGTCCTTGGAATTTAATAATCTTACTAGGATTTGTTTGTGTTTTTATTTGTTTACTTTTTAAAATTTTCTGACGCAGCACTTCAGTGGCCATTTTCAGGAGGAACATTCAGAAAGTCAGATCCTAAAGCTCTCCTAGCAAGAGGATTCTGAATTTTCTTTTATCATTATTTCTTGCTTTTTATCTTAAAGAAAAAACAAACCCCAAAAACTAACAGGCTGTGAGAAACACAAAAACAGTAGACAGAAAAGGAGAAACAACATTTGCAGTCCATAATTTAAAAAAATCTTCTCAACAGTTATTAATCATAGTTTATTATTTTTACCATTTTTTTCCTATTGAAATAGACCTGAATATCTAGAAATAATGCTATCATTCTTTTACAGCCAGACCCAAGAAACTTAGATTATAGAATTGATGTATTCCTGTGGGGAAAAATTTGCTCTCTGTACCCCAAAGCCTCACTCGTTTTCTTAATAAAATTGAAGATGGGCTTGTCCTGAAGATTAATTTGGCCTCATTCATTATAAAATCATTTTCAACAATTTAACAAGTGAATTTAGATTACATATCTAGATTGTATGAATTTCTGAAAAATATATTAATAATATATAACATGCAATATATCAACAAGAAATCCCTAGCTAAATAAATAGCTTAAATGTATTAAAGGAAAAAAAGTAGGTCTGCCTGAATATCCATGGGCTAATCTTTACTGAATGTTGCTCTGTGCCAGGCTCCTCTCTCTACTATTTTTATAAGCATCTGTCCTTTAATTCTCACATTAGTCCGATGAGGCAAGCGTTGCCATTACCCTAATTTTACGTAGGTGGAAACTAAAATTGGTAGAGCTTGCATGGGGCCACACAATTAACAAATGTGCAAACTAGCGAAGTCAGGGCTTGAATCCAAGTTGCCTCATTCCTTGGGAGTGTTTGCTTAAGGTACATGGTGGTAAGGAAAGTGTTAGGGAGCTTGATCTCTGCACCCCATAATCAGAGAAGATATTCTGGAGGCTGTGGTTCCTGAAGGGATTAGCCAGGTGAGGAAGAGAAGGGCATTTCAGAAAAGGATAATTTTTACAATGACACGGAAGAGCGAAGAATGTGGCTCACTGGGGAGAACTGTATATCGTTGGGTGTGGATGTAAGTGTCTCTCTGTGGCTGTCAACTTTTGTGAGGCATGGTGGATTTGATTCTTTGGGTTTTATCAACAAAATGTCTGCACGGTTGTCCAGCAGTTCACATCAATGGTGAAGGTGGTTAAAATAACAGAGCTGATGGAGACCTGGTTATTTCAATCATATAAACATACCGTTAAGATTTGGTTTCATCTATTTAGATCGGGGGCTTAAATTACCATGGATTTCAGATGAAATTTATCATAAAACACACTATGGTCCAATCGTATTTGCTCATCAGAATAATTGACAGTAAAGTTCAGGACAACAGTATCAGATCTGCATGATTCTGGCCCATAAGCATTTCAAGCAGGCTGTCCACTTATGAGTAGGCCCCTACCAGGAAGAGTGAGAACGCTCACCAGAGGAAGAATGTTAGTAAGTAGAGTCCTTTCAACTTTGAGCTTTCAGAGCATTTCTATGCACATAAATGAATCAAGAGCCAGTTGAATAGTTAAGAAAATGCTTTACACAGAGCTCTTTAAAATTTAACAGGTGTCAAAGAAATTCTACCAAAGAAGCTGAAGTGCACTTTGAGTGTGTTTTATGTTCAGCGTTATTGCCTGACACAAGGACAGAATGTGAGACCGAGTATCTTCATCAGGGGAATGCTTAAATTCTAGCTCAGTTTAGGTTTCATCATGTGCCGGAAATATCTTGGATGATTCTATCAATTCCCTATAAAATAATGCACCAGTTCTTACACATCTCGTACCCATAGAGCATAATGAAAAACTTGCAATGATGAGTTGTATTGTGATTTTATTAAGTCATCTACTATGACTGCTCTGTGTCATGTTTATCTGTGGGAGCTAATGCAGTGTGTGTGTTAGGTTAAATTCCTTCTGTAATTTGAACCCCTCTCCATTGGAATGATCTCTGACCACTTTTAAGGCCTTGATATTCCTTCAAAAACAAAGGCCTTATCTCTTCAGATTGCACCCTGAATTCCATTTGCCTCTGAATTCTAATCAAAGAAAACTGAATAATCCAATTCCCTTTGAAATTTTTGATGCAATCTGATGTTGACAAGGATCTCCAGAGTAGTCTATGTGAAAAGTATGCTCTCCTGCTGGATCATTGCCCACATTGGTTTTTTAGTATCTGATTCAAAGCTGTTTAAAACAAGGTTTCTCTAAAGTCTCTTACATTATCACAGCTTGGATAAATTGACTTTAGTGGAAAACATCTTGACATATCAGCTTCATGAATTTAGAAAACGTAAGGGTTTTGTCAGAGAAAAGTGTGGTATGATTAAACCTTGATATGGTTTAAAAAAGTGATTTGTAACAAAGCTTTGTTCAGGAGATGGGCGAAATTTCTAAGGACTGACTTACAGTCTGAGACTGGCTGACCTGTAGAATTTGTGATTCTCATGCAACATCAAAGAGGGGATGGAGGATACAAGGATAAATTTACAAGTCACAACATGTTTTCTGGGGCATGAACATTCTCCTCTCTCCTCTGGCCCCTACATTTTATCCTTCAGTGGCCTTCTATTACAGCAGTTCTCTGAACCTCTCATACGGCACTTAATCTCTTTATTCTTTTGTCTTGTTTTCAAGTTGTTCATGTGTTTTCTTGCCTCCACAACCAGATTGAAAGTTCCTGGACTGGAGATCAAGGGCCGTGTTTTATACTGCTTTTGTGACTATCACAGTATCTAATAGTATGCTGAGTTCACAGGAGACCCATCAATCCCAGTAAAGTGGAACCAAATTGAATAAGTAGCCGTGGTAATCTTGACCCAGGGCCAGGCAGAATCCACAAAATCTATTGGTCCTCATTGGCAGCCACATCACATTTCATTTCTATGCCCAAGTAATCTCCTGCCTTGGCTATCCACGTGCCATCTTCTCCTCAAAAGGCATCTTCTTTTTTGGAAAATTTCTAGGTTTTTCTCATCTGTAGTCCCTTTTCATCTTGAATGCCAGGTCTAGGTATATGGCATTAAATGTATTTTTTTGGTCAATAATTAACAAATTAATAAATTATACCTGTGTGGTTGCCTAGTCTCATAGGATTTAATAGTAAATATACGCTTACAGTCCTTGTAAGCGGTTTCTTAGTATATCAATTTAATTTTTATTGAGTGTGGCAAAATTATCATTTTTGTTGGAGTTCATCTTTGCTTCCAGAACCCAAGCTATTTATTTATTTTTTGTTTCCTCTTTTCTCTTAAAAATATGTATTTCCTTTGATTCTAAAATCAATAAGTAGTTATGGTAAAGATTTTGGCAAATACAGGACAACAAGAAAATTAAATCCATCCATAATTCCATCGCCTAGAGATAATGTTTTTAAGATAATTTCCTGCCATACTCTTCCTATGTATATGTGTATACATGACCCTCAGTCTGTTAGCTTGGATGTATAAGACATATTTTTTTTATCTTCATAAATCCAAATGAAGTCTGACCTTATCCTTCAGCCATCCTTCCAGAGGATATTGTAATCACCTTGCCAACTGTGAGGAGATTTCACTTATATTTTTATTATAATTGACTTGAAATTATAATCAATCCATGAAAAGTAGATATTTTTATAATATTCAGTCTCCCATCTAAGAATATGGTATATAACCTTTGTTCAAGTTTTCTTTTATCTTCTGGTAAAATGTTGTAGGTTACCCCCCCAACCCCCTGTGGGTGCAGAAGTTCTACTCTTTTCTAAGTTACTTCTAGGTGTTTAACTTTTTAAATTGCAATTGTGAAAAGACTCTTTTTATACTTACATGTACTGTTATTAATGATATTATTTAAGAAAATTGCTGATTTTTTTGTATTTACTTTTTCTTCAACCATATTAGTAAATATTCTTATTAGTTATATTAATTTTTAGTTTACTTCTTGGAAATTTTTAGCAGATCATAGCACCACTGACAAATGATCACAGTTGTACCTCTTATTTCCATTTCATGTCTTATTACATTGACTAAAATTTTCAAGAATAAGATTAATAGGGGAATTCCCTGGCGGTCCAGTGGTTAGGACTCAGCACTTTCACTACTGGGCCGGGTTTGAAGCCTGGTCAGGGAACTAAGATTCTGCAAGCCACTCGGTGTGGCCAAAAAAAAGAAAAAGAGGAAAAGAAAAAGAATAAGATTAATAATACTGATATCTCTATTTTAAAGAGATTGTATCCAGTGTTTTATAGATTTATATCATGTTATCTGCTGTTTTGAGATAGGTGCTCCTTTTTATGCTGAGTAATTAATAGTTACTTTTAAAAATTATTCTTTGAACGAGATTTCCTAAAGAATTTTGTAGCTATCTGTTTAAAAAACTATTGTGTAGGGCTTCCCTGGTGGCGCAGTGGTTGAGAGTCCGCCTGCTGATGCAGGGGACACGGGTTCGTGCCCTGGTCTGGGAAGATCCCACATGTCGCGGAGCGGCTGGGCCCGTGAACCATGACCGCTGAGCCTGCGCGTCCAGAGTCAGTGCTCTGCAACAGAAGAGGCCACAACAGTGAGAGGCCTGCGTACCGCCAAAAACAAACAAACAAAAAACTATTGTGTAGAGAGTGAAAGTGTCAACATGGGCATAATTTACTAATTTATTGGTCATTAACGGATAGTGGTATGGTAATTATGGTAATAAATAGCATTTGTAACATTTGTTTACATTATTTCACTTAACTTAGTTAGACTTTATTATCCATTTATATTTTTGTTTTTATCACTTGTATTTGCATTTTTTTCCTTCTTCCACTGCATCGTATCTTCTTAAGGAATCATATTATTCCTTTGTAACATCTTACAGTGTCTTCTAAAGTGTTCACATTCCATGGGTACTTGTTGTTGATGACCTACTAACCGAGTATTGATCATAGTAACAACAATAATAGTGACCCTGTATTTATTGACTATTTACTATGTACCCAGGCAGTTCCAAGAACCTTATATGCTACCTTTTTAATACACACAATAATCCTTTAAGGTTGATATTATTATTATAATACCCTTTTTTCTGTTTGAGGAAACTGAGGGACTGAGAGAGGTTAAGCAGGTTGCCTTGGGTACACACCTAGGAAATTATAGAGCCTGGAATTGAATCCATGCATCCTAATCCCAGAGCTATGTTCCCTTCCACAGATGGTCATGTTCTTGTGTAAGTCATTCTGGTAAACGTCCTTAAATAAAATATCAGTCCTCCTTTATAACTATGAAACCTGGTGCAACCAGTAGAATGGGTTAAGACTTGAAATGTGTTTTTCTGGAATAGCAATTAATTTTTGTTTTTTATTTTTACTTCTCAGGATAGAACTTTTGATTCTTCTATGTGAAATGGCCCTAAGAATGTTTTATTCAGTAATCTTTATAGCTTTTCCTAGCCAGCATAACTTTGGTTATCTCTTAAATTTTTGTTTTGCAAAATTCTTTATTTTTGTTGAAAACAAAGATTATTTTATCACTTGTGGCAGAATAAATAGTCACCATTAGTAAAGCTACAATGATGATGCACATGTCCTTGGAATAGGTCATCCTCAGAGAGTTTTAACTGCTTAAACTTTCTATATTCTGTTGGGTGAAGGGTGGCGGACTCACCAGAGGCTGGATGGAAAGAAAATGGGGCTCTGGTCCAGCTTGGCACTAGTCATATGTGAGGCCACTGGAAAACCAGAGAAGTGTTTTTATCCATAAAAAGGGTATGTAGGGCTTCCCTGGTGGCGCAGTGGTTGAGAGTCCGCCTGCTGATGCCGGGACACGGGTTCGTGCCCTGGTCCGGGAGGATCCCACATGCCGTGGAGCGGCTGGGCCCGTGAGCCATGGCCGCTGAGCCTGCGCGTCCGGAGCCTGTGCTCCGCAATGGGAGAGGCCACAGCAGTGAGAGAGGCCCGTGTACCGCAAAAAAAAAAAAAAAAAGTGTATGTAAAATATGATTAAGTTTCTTCTAGGGCTAGAAATTTATTATCAATGTAAAATTTATTATCAATATTAATTCAGAAATTGTAAGAATATATTTTTGATAAATACCAAAGCATCAAGCCCATTAACCTTTTTTTTTGCCATTTGAAAACTCTCAGCATCTTGTTTAATTAATATAAAATACATTATTTGAAAATCTTAAAAATTACCAATATAATGTATAAATTACATATCTTCAATTTTAAGTGATAGAATTATATCATTTTTATGATCTCTTAGAAAATAATTTAATTGACTCCTGTAGATACACTTTAACTGCAATCATATTTATGTTCCCTCTCTTTACCCCATATGTTAACAACAATTAAAGTAAGAACGAAACAGTAGTCACCTCCAGGTTCCACTATAAAAACAGTGCTTTAGACAGAGCATATTTCAGGCTATCAAACACTCTATTCATTTCCATAGTTTCAGGTCTACCAATAAAAAGCTATCTTTCCATAATTTTATTTTCTACTAGCTTATATTATAAATAGCTCTTAGACTTGATATTTTTCAACAATTGTCATGCTTCTTTATTGAAAAAGAACTTTTTCTCACATTCATTTTGTATCTCCCAGTTGTGTCTACCTTTAGTGTTTTAATTACAGGTTATTTTGGGCTATGGGCATAAAAATGAATTAGTTTGGAAGCTAAATTTCATTACTCGTACTGCAAAGATAGGTCCAATAACAGATGCAACAAATTTTAACTATCATTTCCGTCAGAATCACAGATGGTATTGATGTGGAAGACATCTGTGGCACAGGCCAGAGGAGAGACAGTTGGCTTTCTCTTAAAGTTAGGGCAAAGGATGTGGCAAAAAGAGATCTAAGGATGCCATGAGGAATTTCAGCACTGCTCTTGTGTGCACTCAGGTCATGGTAAATCAATTATAACAGATTCAGAGGCCAGCTATGGGGAACCCAGGTGCACAATGGGTACCGGGTGTTCCAGGGTTTTCCTACTTTGTTCCTGGCAGAATCTAGAATAGATAATAGATGTTATAAATTGTTTGCGCTTAAAAAGTAGATAGAAAAGACTCTAAGTGGGAGAAATGCTTTGTCAAGTGGGAATATGGTCACAGCAAGTTTGAATCCCCTTATACTATTGCTGAGGAGACTTAAATGTCAGATATACAAAGCAGCAAGGTGAATAGATAAAACCTATATTAGAAAGATGAAAAAGTGGGGCAGCACTGTATTGTTAATTGAGCGTATTGACCACAGGATATAAATATGGGCTTAGATGATCCACTTGTTACTTTAACAAATATTGTCACGTACGTATTATGTGCTAGAAACTGTGACAGTTGCTGAGAGACAATGATATGTAATTTAAACATGGTCCCTGCCTTCTCAGAGTTTATATTCTTGTGGGAGAGCCTTTGTGCATATTAAAACAGTAGTACAAGTGTAAAAGATAAATATATAGTTGAACCAACAGTTTTTCTTTTTACTATTCTCAAGGTTTGTATTTGTACTATTTTTTCCACTGTCATAAGCTATAAATGCTGGTGTAGCAATAAACATTTATTTTTTATTTTTATTTTTTTGCGGTACGCGGGCCTCTCACTGTTGTGGCCTCTCCCGTTGCGGAGCACAGGCTCCGGACGCGCAGGCTCAGCGGCCATGGTTCACGGGCCCAGCCGCTCTGCGGCATGTGGGATCTTCCCGGACCGGGGCACGAACCCGTGTCCCCTGCATCGGCAGGCGGACTCCCAAACACTGCGCCACCAGGGAAGCCCAGCAATAAACATTTTACACGTATTAATTCATTTAATCCGCACATCACTCTGTCTCAGGTGTCCCCATGTTACAAATTAAAGCACTTAGGCATAGAAAGGTGGCAGTAATTTACCCAGGGTAGAACAGCTTCTAAGCTGGAGAGCTGGGAACTGAACCCTTGCAGTGTCGATCCGGAGTCTATGGTCTTCATCATGACTACGTATATTGCAATGATGCAATTGTTTGTGCTAAACTTAATGTAAATCTTCATCCAGAGCATTAGTACTTATACATCTCCCTTTTATTGTGTCATAATGCCCCTGTGGGCCATGTCATTGATGTTTTCCGGAGTGCCCTGCGTACAACGAAGCTTTGGAATGTGTTATTGATAACTGACCTCACCAATCAGGCAGAGAAGGTCATCTTGTTGCATAAATGATGTTGGCAGTCTTCCTAAAGTGCAGTTTTAATCCTGCTTTAATCCTGCTAGCTGTTATCAGGTGACTTAAGTTAACAGGTTTTTAAATAAGAATAAACCCTGGGAACGTAAGGAGGACATAAGATTATCTTAGCTCATGCACAGGCCAGAAAGTTCCAGGCATTTGGGATACAGTGATGCTCCAGGGAGGCTGGCAGGACACCTGGTGACCCAACAGCATCTCTTAGAGGAGGCTGTCCTTGGGATAACGCTTCTCTGCCTGCTTTTTCTCCACAGTTCAGTTCCCTCTACACGTTATCCTTTTTGTCTTCCACATTTATTCTTGATAGCACGCACCTTCTTTTTTGCTTTTCAAACGTTTATTTGTCTTATGTGGGTGGAATGCTGTAAGAGTGCAAAGAAACTTATGCATTTAGCCCTGTTTCCCTGCTGTTCACATTAGTTTAGTAAAAGAAGATTAAGTAACATTAAAGGGAATGCAAGAAATAAGTATAAATATATCCAGGGTAGTGATCCTCTGATTCACTAAAGGGTGAACTGAAATTGTTGGCCCAATTCACATTTATGTGAGAGCCTAGAGAAATTACTTTCCCTTTAACTTCCCTACACTTGTGAAAAAGGGGAGTGGGCAACATTTATGTTACAAGACAGCAATCTTTTATTGAAACATTTTTTGTCAAAAACTATGCATGGAGAGATTAATCTCTTGTTCATAAATTAGGATAAGTCTAACATCACTATTCCAAACCAGTATTATTTACAAAAAAGAACCTTTGCTTTATCGCCAGGTTCACAGGACTAAATTTTAAACCAACTTCAGTCTAGCTTTTAAAATCTTCCTGCCATCAAATGCCCAGCAAACCTTATTAGGGTAGGGGCAGCCTTTTGATGGCAACATTCATCATTCACCAGGAGTGCAGAACCACAACTGAGCAACAACAACAAAAGATTAAATTATTCCAAACAATTCCTATTTGTTCTCCAGAAGAATGTCTAATTCTCCCCTTCTATACAGACAGGTGGGAGGGGAACCCCACAGAGAATCATAATGTTACTTAAATTAAACTCTTCAAAAAGTGAACAAGATGGTTTAGTGTATATATGGATGAACTGCAGTTGATGACACGAGCAGATAATAAACTTAAACCCAGATTAACACACACCCCAACAGCTGGCCAGCTCAAATAGTTACTTCTCATTTAATCTGGATCACCTGTGCAATTTTTTATTCTCTAGTGAAATGCATTGCCCAAACCTTTCAAAGCATATAAGGGGCAGGCTTCTTAGAAATTCAAACTAAAATATTAAATGATAAAAATTGCTGGCTTATTATACAGTTTCTGACAGACTCCAATATGCTGGGTGACAGAAAGTCATTCTATCTCAGTTGCTAGTAAAAAGGTAAATCTTGTATGTACATAGAAAGACAATATTACAAGACTATAGTGTTACCTACCAAAACAAGAATATCTAGAATGTAATTTTCAGTAAACACTTGGGACGAAGGGCAATCAGAATATAAGAGAAAGCAAAATCCACATAAATTAATTCTTAATCTGAGAAATCAATAAAATGTATACATAAATGACTTGTTATGAAATGTATACATAAGTGACTTGTTTCCACAAGTCACTAATTCCAAGGACTAGTTAGTAGTTAGTTTCTAACTAAAGTATTACAGGACATTCTGGTGTATTCTGTCTTCTTGTGATCAGTAGCACGCACCTTCTCATTACGCTCTGCTTCCACTGCTTCATGACATCTACTGCACGTTTATTTCCATAGTGCTCTATGTTTGCTGACATAGTTGCAAGCCTCAGATTTACATTCCCCGTGAGACAGTATCTGATGGGATCTGGTTTAAGGCACCTGGTTAGGGCAGATGTTTGGCGCTGGTCCCGCATGAGCTGATGGCCAGTCTGGAGCCAGTTGCCCTTGACTCAGGAGCTGACCCCTGTCTCCTAATTTATGGTCAGGTTGTGATGATACTTAGCATTTGATATATCGGAAGCCTTCTGCAGGAAGTTCTGGGCATGTCAGGCACTCTGAGAATCTGAGAAGGGTGTAGTGAAACTGTCAGACAAAGTTGCATAGCTTTCCCAGTATAAACATATTATTGATTTATTTCTACATTGAATGCCTATGCGACCCAAGTCAGTAATTTGTGACGCTGTGGGTTGGGGAACAGAGAAAGAATCTGCTTGTTAGAATAGAAAGAGAATGAGGGGCTAAGGATCATGAAACTGTTAGGATAT
The DNA here is from genome assembly GCF_963924675.1 of Phocoena phocoena. NCBI lineage: Eukaryota > Metazoa > Chordata > Mammalia > Artiodactyla > Phocoenidae > Phocoena > Phocoena phocoena. The sequence continues at coordinate 24,416,558 of NC_089230.1, read as the reverse complement.
TATGAATATTAACATTTAAAGACATTTCTAAAAACAGAGTTGTCAGTTATGTGGTTAATTGTGAGGTTGTTGATAGCAAAGTGATAGGGCAGAAAGGAACCTCAAGAGATTATCTAGATCATTTTCCTACTACAAAAGATTAAAAGAAAAGAGGTGGTTGTCAACCATTTAAACATTTGTATCTAAGGAAAACTCCCTAAAATCTGTAGAGTAACATACTCTTGAGAAGGCACTAAAATAGAAAGCCTCTCCTCTTTTCCCCATTGTCTCTGTCCATTTCTCTGCTTTATTTTCCTTCTTAGCTTCTGTTACTACCTGCATACTAGATGTTTATGTATTTATTTGTTTGTCATTGTCTACCCTGTGAGAATATAAACTTCACATAGCAGCTTGGTCTCGTTCTTCCTCCGTTATATCTCCTATGCTTAGAAAGTGCCTGGCTTATGGTAGGTGCTTATAAATATTTGTTGAATAAATGAAACAATTAATATATGTATTGAAAGTGTCTGGATGAATAGACACCAAATTGTTAACAATACCCATCTCTGGGGAGTACAATTAGCAAAGCTGGGGGAGAATTGGAGGAAAGAGGTAGAATGGTGGGCTTTTATAAACCTCAATGTTGTTTACATTTTGCATTACTTAACAAAACTATATTTGACTTGATTTACATTTAACTTTTTAGGAATGCACCTATTGCATGAGCAAGTGAAGGCATATGTAGGTATCATGTAACGCAAACGTATGTTTACTAATGTCCTATAGCCTTTTACAGTGGATATGTCCAATTTTCTGTAGTGAGGTGGTAAGTTCCTTTTCAGGGAGGGCTCATATTTTTTAAATCTGTTTTGACTATTTCATATGTGGTAAGAAATTAATATGTAATTATTGACCAAACTTCTGGGGCAAAACAAAACAACATTAATACCAATTTTTAAAATAAGAGTATCTTCCAAATGTCTGGAAACAGCCTTTCACCAGTATTCAGCAAAATAATAGAACTTCTGGTAAGAATACTTGCAACCACTTAAGAAGCAATTGATCATAAACAATAAATAGAATCATTTTGTAAGGATAAAAATGATGCCAATACACATAATAGCTTTTTTTAAAAGACTATAAAATTGCTGAATTAAAGATGAAGAGTATATTAGGAAAACAGAATTTGAACCACATTTATTTCAGTAAACATATTTATTATGGGGAAATAATTACAAAAGGCGTTAGCAGTGCCTGAAAGTCAGACGGAGAAGGAAGGCAGCCAGAGGTTAGCAATAGCAGGAATCCTCTATCACCTTTAGAGCTGGATGAACTAAGGCAGAAAGTAGTGTCATCTGAGGCCAGCGCCACTGGGTAGGAACAGGGACTGCTCAGAGGCAAAGGGAGGGGCTATCTATTAGGGGCTAAAACCACAAAGGAGAGACCCTCTGATTGGTCTATGTAGGAGATACAGTCACTACCCGAAGGAGAAAGAGGAGAAGAAATACTCTGGCTTCTTCCTTCTCCCTACCCTCAATCTCCCACTAGTGCCTGCCATTGGCCAAACCTATCAGGAAGTCATTCTGAAAGGGATCCTGGGAAATGTAGTTTACAGAGTTTGTCCCTTGAAATACAGTGCAGATCAGGTAAAATCAGGATCGGTTTTGAGAAGAGGCAAATAACCTGAACAAATGGCATAATAAAGGAAAAAATATATTCTATTCATGCAATAGTCGAGTTTTATACAAAATATTTTTAGATATACTTAGTCATGTGAATTACTTTATACAACATTTATTTATATATTTGGGTAAGAATATCAGTGTGGTTTGAAGAACAGCATTAATTATTTCTCAGCCTTTTTACTCAAGAGTCCTTTTCACAGTAATAGATAATATTGTCAATCACCTTATTGATTCTTTACTCCTGTATTATTTTAATAGTGTATTATGGCATCAAAAGTAAACACACCTTTCTTTCTCACTTCATGGAAGGAATCTTTGTCATGTGCTAAGTTTTTCAATGTTTAAAAAAACATTTTTTTTCTGATTTGTTTCTAAATGACAAACTAAGAGAGAGACTTGGAGGCTATATTTTTATAAGCATTTCTCATGAAAAATCTTTTCCCCACCAATAAATTCAAAGCCAAATTAGACATAACTGACATTATATTTTCTCTTTTTAACTTTGGCTTTTGAAATACTGGAGACATTTCACTGTGAAGTGTAGGAATTTAAATTAAATGAATGCACCTTATGGATCTTTTGAGGATCATCTTGAGGTGAATTTGCAGAATTATTATCATTTATCTCTTTTCACCGACTATATAATTGAGAAGATTCTCCCAGTGATTTATACCGCCATTAATACTTTCTATTAATTATGATTTGGAAGATGTAGTAAGTATAATGTTAATGAATGTGTTGAATGATGTTGGATTAATTGGAATGACAAAAACGCCTTAAGCAAAGAGTGATAGTTTGAGATTATTGGCAAATCCAAAGATAAAGCTGTTATTTACTTTGGGTCCTGCCCTGTCCTTAGAAATCTGACTTGTCCAGAGCAAGAAGTTAGGTCAAATATGACGGGTTCAGAGCAAGAAGTTAAATTCAATCTTCAATTGTCGTTCCTAATATTTGGGAAAAAAACTTTTTTATTTTATTGTGGAAATTTGAAACATACACAACAATAACTCCAAGTACAGTTCACCCAGCTCTGACCAGTGTCAACTCATGACCAGTCTTGGTCTGTATATTCCCTTTCCTCTCCCCTTGAATGCCACTGGATTATTTTAAAGACAACCGCAGATATCGTATCACTTCATCCCTTGTTTTAACAAGCCTTGTCTAGGGGGTGGGGGTGGGGGTGGGGCGGCTGGTTGCTTTCCATCTACTAGCGTAGTAGGAGCATCAACACAAAGTCCGTCTGCTTCCCAAGAATGGCTGTCATTTGTGTGCCCTGGTGTTGGAAATTACCAGGGAATTATATATCCTTTGGTGTATTGTTCTAAATTTAGGCACTAGGTAAACAATCTTGTAAAATGCACACCTACTTCTTAGGATGGGAAACGTTACTTTTTAGAAATCATTAGTATGCCTTTTAGAATCAGATTCAGGTACAATCATCCCATCCAAGGTAGAACCATAATGAAGTAGGATTTTGGACAGAAATATTCTAGAGATAATTAGAGATGACACAAAAAAAATTCCAGAACCTAGAACTTGCTCCTCACCAGTCATGGCCCTGGAAATTTTGTGATGGGGCAGTGGAAGAAGGAGGGGAAGACTGTGGAGAAACAAGCAGAGGAAGGATTCTCTTCCCACTTTACACAACTTCCTTGGAAAATAATATCTCTGTTCATGGCGTCAGTTATTCCCTGTGTTGATGACTTCCAGATCTGTATTTCTGCATCTCTCCTTAGCTCCAGTTCAAACACCTAGTAGATATTTCTACATACTACCTGCATGCAAACCACCTCCTTATCCAATTAAGTATCCAAGTCAGACACCTGAAAATCATGCTCCTCAGACCAGTCAACCATCAGTTCTTATCCTGTCTGCCTCTGAAAAGCCTTTCCATGTTTCTCTGTCTCTTCCACTGTCCCTGCCTTAGTTTAGATTTTTTTTTTTTGCCAGAACTAGTGAACTTATCTTAGACCCAATTCATTCTCCATTCTTCTATTAGAGATGCATTGAATATGCAAGTTGAATATCTCTCCAGTCTCGGGTTCTTAAAGTTACCCTTGTGTGTGGCAAATACGATCCTTTGTGAGCTAGCCTTGTGCTATTTGTTTGGCTCATCTCCTACCATTTCTTAGTGACTTAGCACCTAACTGATGGAAGTATGTGTAGTTCTCCAAACATGCCAAAATGCTGAGTCTGATTTAGAAAACCTGATTCAGATAGGGCCTCAGAATTTGTATTTCTAATAAGATTCCAGCTGATGCTGCTGACCCACAGACTAGACTTTAGTAGCAAGGCTCCAGGAACTGTTCTTACCCTATTCCTTAGTTATTAACAGTCACAGTTGTTTCTTTTCCTTGCCCTCCATTTGGTGTTAACTGTGCTATATCTTCGGCCGTTTTATTTTTCAGAACAGAACCGGTCAGATTCTCTCCCTAAATCACACACTTGGCCAAATCCTTTTTACCCTTCAAGTCTCAGCTCAAATGAAAATTTCATTTAGAAAACTGCTCTGAATCCCATGGGAAGATTTGGGCACCTCTTCTACGTACATTGCATTTCTTATTTTCTTCTATATGGCCCTAACACATTACACTGTAGATTCTTGTTTGTCTATATCCCGATTCAAAGTGTTCCCAGCAATTACTCACAGTACCAGGGACATGGGAGAAACAGAAAATATTTTTTGAAAAATAGAGACATGAACACCCCCGCCGCATCACCACTCCCCCCGCCACTGCAACTTTATGATCATCTTTTGATATCCCCATGGCATTTCCAGAACTGTATGAGGAACAGATAGTTCTAAGGAGTTTTAAAGGTTTATGGACCACAGACCTCAGAGATTAATTACAATCCCATGTTAATAATAATACGGTCACCAGAGGCTAAGGGCCCAGGAATGTCTCTGGACAAGCTTACTAAGCAGCCTTTCGGGCTTCGATTAAGTGGTCATGGTCTGTCTATAGCCCCTGGGCTTTTAGGCCCAGAAAAGATGATTTGTCAGGATCTTGACTGAATGTCCCTTTCTCACGGGCAGATTCACATTAACCCAGGTTTTAAGATTGATGTATAATTTAGAAAGTCAACCCATTCATTCACTGTGAGACGTTATGGCCTTAAGAACCGGAATAGGACTTCCCTGGTGGCACAGTGGTTAAAAATCCACCTGCCAATGCAGGGGACACGGGTTCGAGACCTGGTCTGGGAAAATCCCACATGCCACGGAGCAACTGAGCCTGTGCTCCACAACTACTGAGCCCACGTGCCACAACTGCTGAAGTCTGTGCCCCTAGAGCCCGTGCTCCGCAACAAGAGAAGCCACCGCAATGAGAAGCCCTCACACCGCCACGAAGAGTAGCCCCCGCTCGCCGCAACTAGACAAAGCCCACACGCAGCAACAAACACAGCCAAAAATAATAAATAAATAATAATAAGAAGAAGAAAAAGAACCTGAAGAGTAGAATCCACATGATTATCCCTTTCCTTGCTATGATCAAGCTTTAAGGAAAGTCAAGTATTAATTCAATTTTTTTTGGTAGGGCAGAATCTGAAAAGTAGGATTTAGAGAAATTGGGTGACTCTCAGCATCAGTAAGCTAGCTTGAAACATCCAAACCATATTAGGAATAACTTTGTGAATGGGATCAGAAATAGTCTGTGGTCACACATTTTGCCTCCATCTCCACCATAAGGATGGATTTTCAGTGGGGCTGGAAATGCTCACATGCAAAATCTGATGATGGAGGGTGCCTGTCCCAGAGTGGGCCCTGCCACTGTTTGCCTCTGGGGCTCTTCCTTTACTGTGCTTCCATGGCAGTGAACTCCCTTTCGGATCGACTCATCTTTCCCTAGAGCAATTCTCTCTCTCTTTTTCTTTTTCTTTCTTTTAGGTGACTTTGCATGACTCTGCCCTGGTTCTTCACTTGTTTTTTTCCCATCACTTCTAAGTTCTAGAAGGCACTTTCCAATAGAACCACAAGTGACTCCAGACCCCACCCCCACCCTTCCCCTCTGTCGCGAGGAAAGGACTGGCCTTAGAAAGAGGGCTGATGACTCTCGGGTGTGATATAGTGGTTCAACATCCCCAGCACGACTTAGCATAAAAAGGAAAAAAATAAATGTTCGTCTCCTTTACCAAATACTCTATATGCAGTAAGTTCTTTTGAGTTGAATGAAAAAGACTCTGGGGGGTGGGTAACGCCACTTTCCCCCTTCTCCCTCTTTGTGAGCTGATTTCACTGGGAGTGGAGGGTGGAGTGCCCATCACAGGATTAATGATCTCTGTTCCAAATCCCACATTTTATAAATTTATTTATTTTTTAAAATTTATTTTTGGCTGCGTTGGGTCTTCGTTGCTGCGTGCGGGCTTTCTCTAGCTGTGGCGAGCGGGGGCTACTCTTCGTTGTGGTGCGCGAGCTTCTCTTTGTTGCGGAGCACGGGCTCTAGGCACGTGGGCTTCAGTAGTTGTGGATCGCAGGCTCTAGAGCGCAGGCTCAGCAGTTGTGGCGCACGGGCCTAGCTGCTCCATGGCATGTGGGATCTTCCCGGACCAGGGCTCAAACCCGTGTCCTCTGCATTGGCAGGCGGATTCTTAACCACTGTGCCACCAGGGAAGTCCCCAAATCCCACATTTTAGACTGTAGTTTTCCTGCATTGCCATGAACTTATTTGGAGAGAGGGAGTCTGCAGATAAAGCAAAGAGAATCCTAGTAAATTATGAGAAGGGTAGTAAACGACAGGGTGAGGATGAGTATAACTGCATCGTGATTGCTAAGGCTAATAGTTCTTGAAATGTTATCAAGGGAAGTTATACTTTTTCTCCTTATTGGATATAAATGTTTAAATTATCGACCACTTTCTTTAGTTTTCTGGTGGTAGGAGACTGACACAAGGCAGTGTTTCTCTATCCTTAACGCCTCTGAATCCTCTAGGGGTCTTGTTAAAATGCAGATTCTGACTCAGTAGGTTTGAATCCAAGTGAGTCCTGAGTTTCTGCATTTCTGACAAGATCCCAGCTGATGCTGTTGGTCCACATGTCACAGGGTGGGTAGAAAGGTGTTACAAGATTCCTGGAGGCCTATCCCACCCCCTCACTTAATTGTCAGCTCAGTCAAAACTCTTCCTTTTCCCTGCCATTTGCTCTATTTTACCTGCTTTCTGGCTACAGCCATTTCGTTTTGCAGAATCAACTACGTCACGCGGTAGGAAACCCTTCTTAGTCCTGTGGGTTTGCATGGACTTGGAAACATTCAGTCATTGGGAAGTATTAAACAATAAGGAAAAATTAGTGGAGGGAGAGGGTCCTGTGTGGGTGGAGGAGAGTGGTGTGTGTGTGTGTGTGCGCACGCGCGTGTGTGTATGTGTGTGTGCATGGTGGGGAGTGGGGGGTGTGTGTGTGTGCGTGTATGTGTGTGCATGGTGGGGAGTGGGGTGTGTGTGTCATGGCGGGGAGTGGGGTGTGTGTGTGTGTGTGTGTGTGTGCATGGCGGGGAGTGGGGTGTGTGTGTGTGTGTGCATGGCAGGGAGTGGGGTGTGTGTGCGTGTATGTGTATGTGCATGGCGGGGAGTGGTGTGTGTGTGTGTGCATGCGTATGTGTGTGTGTGTGCATGGCGGGGAGTGGGGTGGGGTAGGGAGGAAAAGGATATAATAGGTGTCATTGGAATGTGGAAATGTGTGTATGTAAGAGACCTGTTAACTCATGTCTAAAATAGCATAACACCCCAGCATGGTTGGGCAAGTATAGTAGCAAGATGGAAAAAAAAAAAAAATCTAGGGAAGGTCCAAGAATATTTTGGAATAATATAACACTCATGGTTTCTTTCCTTTTTTCTGCTGCAAGTTGGATGTAGTTCTCTGCTGTTCGGAGTTCACTCTGTTCCCTATCCTGTCTTGCAAAGATGAGGTGAAAGGTATTACAAAGGGAGAAATTTCTACTGTTTGTGACCAAACAGTACTCAGGATGTCATTATTCCAGTTCCACCTAAATCTTTCCAAAGTGTCATTATATAATTTCTCTGCAGAAATCCCACTTAACACCCTGACCTTCCTGACTTTGCTCTTTCACTCTTTTTAAACCTTGTCTTTGTAAAAATTACATATCAATGTGGAGGATTACTTTCTTCCCTTAAAAATAAAGCGACACCAAATTTCTGTTGTCAGTTTTTCATTTTAATTACCCCCTCCCCACTTCAGTTCTCTTCAGTGAGGAATTCCATATGTATTTGATACTATTGTTAGTTTTCTCTTATTTATCAAAGTGTCTCCTACAAAAATACTATTATCAGGCTTTAGAGAATGAAGACGTTTTAAAATAATGCAAATAATCAAAATCTCCAATGATCAAATGGCAGTAAAACACTTCAAAGAATTTTCCCTTGGAGAAGCTTTTTGAAGACCCAATCTTTCACCAGAAGACTCAAAGTATTTGGTAGGCCTGTCTGTCAAATAGTTTTCTGTGATTTTTTTTCTTTTCCTCATGATGGGAAGAAAACCAAAATGCAATATGCAGTAACTTAAAAAAACAAAAATGAAGAAGACTGCTAGATGTATTGTGATTGTGATAAAATTCCAGCTTTCAAATTCAGATTTAGTTATAGTGCTCTGTTTTTCTATCAAGTTTACATTTCATGTCTGTCTATGCAGTACTGTAGTTAAGGCATCTCTGTGCCTTAACAATTTGTACTTGTTTAGAAGAAATCGGCTTTCTTGGAGATGTCACTGGGAAATGCTACTTTTTACTGCTTGGACTATTTAGGATTTTATATGTGTAAAGTGCTATACAATCCCATCAGTGGTTATTCCCATAAATAATTTAATGACTTCGTTTATTCTTGCTATATCCATTTTATAGATGGTAATACAGAGGAGTGGATTACAGGGGAGTTGAAATTAGATCCTACAATCACAAAAGTTTCCTAGACTGTTGTTTAAACTGTAGACTGCAAATGTGTCTCCATGTGTTAAGTATCTGATAAAAAAAATGAAATATGTGGGGAGTTGGCATCTCTGGGGCTGTGTCTGGGTTTGTTAAAGGAAAAATGAGGAGATGTGAGTCAATTACATAATATTACAGAGAAAAAAATCCCTTATAGTAAAGGAAACCATGGGTCCTATTGGCCCAGTGGTTTTCCCTGGCAGCATGAAGTCCACTGGACCATTGCTCAACTCGAGTTTGTTTTCATAAACATCACTATCCTGTCCATCATGGTGCCAGAAATAGCTGCCTTGCACATTCTTCTTGTAATTATAATTCCAATCTTGAAAATGTGTCCCTCAGATTCTCAAAGGTCATCTTAAGATTATACTGCTGCGGCCTCAGAGAACCAGGTTTGGACAAGAGCATCTATCTCTAGAAAACGTCCAATGAACTGAGTGGAGGTATCTTGACCATCTTGTTCCATTTGCTTCTGGCTATGAGCATTGGCTTTAGAAAGTTTATTTTAAAGTGAATGAGCTGGTAGGATCAGAGTGTACTCAAAAGCAGAAGGTGGGAGGGATCCCTCATACCCTTCCATCAGATGGTGCAGTCCCAGAGGTTCCCAACAAGATTGGCGTGTAGCTTCAGTGGGCCTTGTGCCATGCCCTAATGTGATGTAAGGCCCTCAATTCTTCCTCTCTGTGGGGAACAAGCCCCCATGTCTCTAGCCCCGTGAAACCCATTTTGTATTTTTGACCACCAGAACTATAAGATAATGATATCAAGTTTGTCCTAATTTGTTACAACAGCAACAAGAAACTAATACAAGCACTTTTGCCTTCATGGCTCTTTCCTCCATTAAAAAAAAATGTTAAAAATTACGTTGTATGATTATGTTAATACAAAGATGAATATATTAATATTATAAATTGAAACATTCTTTGACTTAAAAGTTTCCTTTCTTTTCTGATTTTAAAAGAAATTAGAACATTTTCGTAGGTACCTAAAAGTATCCTAGGCTCTGGGCATGGCACCAAGTATGCCTATTGGACAAGTGGGCTCTGCCTATGGGCATCTCTATCCAAATCTTCCCCATCGTTCACCACTTTGGAGTCAGTGTAGCCACATGTATGCCAACTGAGGGATTTCAGAGATACTGGCTTCTTGCTTTGTTGTCTAACCTCTTGGTGTTTGAATGGGGGGATGTTTTCCATTGGCGAGAATACATATTTATTTCAAGCAGAAGGCTGTTATTCAAAGTGCCTCTCAAGTCCCGTGGCATCAGTATACACAATGGACCCCTAATACCCTCACTGTATACACTAAAATAAACACACAATAAATACTAGTTGAGTGAAGAATTGTGACAAGACTTGTCTTTTAATCCTGTTTCCTGGGATATTTTGCCTGATCGATTTACTACCTTTCTTTACCTTTGTTGCAAATAAAAGAATAGATTATGGTTAAATTTTGAAAACAAACATCATAATATGGATATCCTTTATGTCTAAATAGAATCTACAGTTTGCAACACACTTTCATGTACATCATCTCTTTTGATGACCTGTAAAGAAATTTTATGATCTTAGGAGGAAAATATTTTATCCCAAACTTATATAAAAATATTAATAGTGACAGTGGTTTTAATTTTAGACACGTTATCTGTCATTTATAATACTAAGAAAGAATAGTTATATATGTGACTTTGGTCGCTTTATAATTTGGCCCATGTGCTCATAGGGAGGCAGAAATGCAAAACAAAATTTGTATTCCTTCGTCTTATATATTACCTTCCACACTTTGCCTCTGTGAAAAATGATACATCTCAAGCTGATAATGATAAGCATTAATGCTGTGAATTGGAAATTACAACATACCTCATTAACTATTTTCACTTCTCTGACATTTAGAAGCCAGAAAGGCATCATTTCCAGCTTAAAAGCAAAGTTAGGTTGAGGGAAGTTCAGAGACATGTTGAAGGAATCTGCGGCTATCGGGCCTTGATGCTTATGGAGCTCACAGGGGTAAAAATAGCCACATTCCTGAATTATGATCCTAATTCAGGATTTGCAGAGTCTATGCCAATTTGGCACTGTTCTGGAAAAGGCTACATGGATAAAGATTTGTTTCTAGAGATATTCAGGAAAGTAGCCAATTCAAACTGCTCAATGCTGTGACATCATTCCTGGCTGGTAGCAAGTTCTTTCTGTCATCGTGGGGCTTGCTTGAGAATGAAGAAGCATGTCTTCATACCTACTGCTTCTGAACTCATACACGTGCTCCCCACACATACGTGCGTGTGCATGTTCACACATACGTAACAGCACCCACATCTTTAGACCTGCCTTTCACAACAAGTGTGTGAACTTATTCACAAAACTTCAAGTGTCCTAGTCAGACCTGTTCAGTCCAGTTCTGGAGAAACAGATAGGTAAGATAGACTGATACATTCCATCAAATTAATTCCTCATTTCACAGTTGAAGTTTTAACAGGATGTCTGGCCTCCAATTGCAAGGGGAAGGTCTTGCACTCCATTCAAGGGCAACCAAATGAAGTGGCTGACTCCTGCATTAAGGAAATTGAGTGGCTGTTCAGAGATCCTCCCTTCCATTGTCCTCCCATCTTGATTCCTTCCCAGACTGCCTACGGTTAGGTGCCTTTTAGAAAGTTGGCCTCATTCAAGTTACACCCTGCCACACCTCCAGGCCCCAGGATGCTTGTGTCTGAGTTCCCAGCAGTCTTAAAGCCGTGCCAACAGCAGACGGAGGCATCCCATTGAGCCCTGGGTGAAGAGAAAGCCTGGAGTTGCACAAGAGTGACCCACTTGGCACAGGGGATGAGCCATCCTGACGGGCCCCAGGGACTCCTTCCTCATCCACGTCTGTCCCCTGGGATCGTCCCTTAGAGAACTCTCACAGACACACTCACCCAGCCACAGTTGGGGGACATCAACAGAAACCCATGGTGGAAACAAGGAAGGCCTTGCCCCGTGGCATTCTGAGTCAGCCCTGTAGTGTGATTTACCAGCTGCCTCAAAAAAGAAAATACTGCTAGGACCTGGGCCGGGACCACAAGGTGTAAAGGTGTCTAGTTGAAAAAACAGGGGGTGGATCTAAATCTCCCCCCTCCCCTAATTCCCTGCCTGAGAAAATTATTCCAGCATCAACATCTCTCTTTAAATTTAGGATATCTTTGTGTAAGAAAAACTACTTTATTACTCAACATTAGTGACACTCACTTTGAACCTTCATTCTGAAAACCACAGAATTTTAAAAATGCTGTAAATAGCTGACATGGGTGTTCTCCACCGCCCCCCCCCCCACTTTCAAAGGAATTGTTTTTGTAATTACTGAGGGGGGGAGGGTGGAGAAAGCTGAATTGTCCCCCCAACCTGCACCCCGCCCCCACAAACACAGTGAACAGGAGAGGGTAATGAAATATCTCAACTAAAAACATTCATCATAGATGAATTAATGGTGGAAAAGTTTTGGTGCATTCCTAATGCTTTTGTTTAATCTTTTATGTTTTAAGTAGTTAGGTCTCTATTCTAGTTCTGAGTACAAATAAATGCCTGACATAGGGTCCAAGCCAAATTCCACAATGTAGCAAAAACAGTGCCTGCATATTTGGCAGGAATTGAAACCAGTTCAGGTCAGTGTTTCTGTCCAAAGAAGAGTTTCTGCATTTACACTGGGCTAGGAAAACAACACAGGAAAACATGGGGAACAACAAGTAATATTGTCAGCTCCAGTGCCCGCCTGGCCAAAGGAGACTGTTTAGAGCAAGTCCGGGATCACCGCTTAAGTTCCAGGTTGGGTTGGCATAAGGTTTTGGGGAGCAGTGAGCAAGAGAAAGAGAGGCTACCGATGGCATTGTTGTAGCAAAATTGCCTTCTCCCGTCTCAGGCTCTCACCTTGCAAATCACCCTCTCTTAGCAAAAGCACATCTTACTTGTTAACTCCTCCCTTGCCCACTAACCCTTTCAGTCGTCCCCCTTCTTCATTTTAGAATGGCCTTGGGAACAAAGCAGCGTTTTAAAGCCTTTCCCACTAAAAGTTCGCCCCTCCCCCCTTTAAAGAGGCAGTGTGGGCGTGATTTTCTTTTCTTTTCTTTCATTTTAATTTGTTTTTCTGCAATCTCCTCTTGTGAAGCCGTCATTGTTTGGGGGTGATGGATATTTCCTCAGAGATACCATCATATCGCTTGTTATTGTAACACTTATTGGTGATAAAGTTCAGACTAAAAATTAAGCAGCTGCAATGTAGCAGCACAAATTAGTTTAATGTAAGCAGTCAGGAGCAGCTGGCCGGCTCAGACTCGAATTTAGCTGTGGGGGGAAGGGTTCTGTGACGCTGACAGTGTTTTTTTCCTCTACATAAACATTTTTGGCTGTTGCAGCTTTTGTGCTGATCATGTGACAGTGTCCCTAGGCAGATAATTTATTTTTGTGGCTTTCATGAGCAATCATTAACCTTCAGACATCGAGTTTGCTTTGTGGCATTTGTTATTATTATTATTTTTTTTTTGTATACTAACTAGTTTAACTCAGAAAGTGTCAGGAGAAAATTACAACCAATTTATAATAGACTGCACTGTCTAATACTTACGTTTCTGTTAAAGCAGACCTTGCTTACAAGACCATTCTTACAGCTTAGCTGGTGTTCCTGGATCAGAATAATTATTTTCAGCGCGGCTGTTATGGGGATGCTCCCTCCCTGTCTCCTTCTGATTGCAAGGCCACTGCAAGCTGGCCTTGCAGAAACTCAATTTGGAGATCAACTTTTGGCCGTCTTCACTTACTCCCTAGGAGGCTGGAACCCCAAGAGCTTCCATGGGGCTGGGAATGAGGCTTCGGGAGGTGGGCTTGCTCTGGTTCCTTCTTCCTTTAACAACTGACACCCCAGCCTTCTGTAAACAGTGTGGCCATTTGTAGTGAGTAACTGGAGCTAGAATAGATTGAGATTGAAAAACAAAGGAAATCAGAAACTGTGTCCTACATAAATCTGAGGGGCGGCGGGGGACAGAAGAATATCATTTCTGACATCTACTAATCATGCCCACTGGTTTTCTGAATTTAGCTGTTACGTCCTCCTCGGATCTGTTTGTATCGCTCAGCCATTTCTGCCAACCAGTAATTCAGGAGTAAAACGCACAGGGTCACTCTTTGGTGTCTATCATACATGATATCTTCAGACACTTTCAGCATGCCGATTATCTCGTGGGTATTGTGTGGGCCCTCTTAGATATTCATTTATTCATTCTCTCATGGTGCAGGGCTGGTGGGGGAAACACTCAGGACTACTTGCACAGAGGGATATGATAAAGTGTATTTATAAACCCCAGTGGATTGTGTTCAGTGCAAAATAAGAGGAAGGAATAACCTCTTTTTTTTCTTACTCGTTTAAAATATTTCAGTGATGAGAGCTGTTCTTAATCGATCCTAATATTTTGTAAGAATAGATGTATAGGTTTTAGGACACAGCGTGAAAATTCCATTCTTCTAAATTTATGATTCAAGAGCTCAAAACATAGGGAAAATTGATACTGTCATTTTTTTAAAGCATCTTGGGACAGCGTGAGTGAGCTAGGCATTGCACAGGCTGAAAGTGAGGAAGAGCTTGAGCAAATGATAGAAATGAGGATGCTGAAGTGTTTCGGTCATCTTTGATGTTGCATGAAAATGACTGAATGGGTCCCCCAGGTGTAATTAATGTGGTTGGATACAGAGTTGTGCCCTTGCTGAGGTGGGGTAGGGGGTGAGGGAGTGGGCAGCATCTGGCATCTTCTTGGTCCTCACCCCAAAGAGAGAGATTTCTTCCCCACACGTAGGACCCTAGTGTTCTGGACTTTATTTCTTTCTAACTTTTCTTGTTCACTGATTCCCGCTCACATGATTGGCGGGGCTGCATTACGACTTTGGTGCTTTATCTAGAAAGTACTTCACTCACTAAGATGAGGACTTTTGCCTTCGAAGGCCCCTTCCTCCATATTGATAGTCGTAGTTTACGACTGTGTTGATATAAAGGTGCATATAATCCAGGGTGGATTTCTTTTTATGTATTCATTATTATTATGTACTTTTTTTCTTCTGATTTGAAAAGTAATGAGAATGAAAATATTTTCATGGACCACTGAAGGCATCACGGACCCTGGGCACTGTGTTTCCTCTGCCTAATGGAGAAGCTGGCCCCAAGTGTGGGCACAGGCACACAGCTGACCTTTGTCCAAAGGGAAGATAACTTAGGTGAAGGAACCAAGTGCAAGTGAGAAATGCCACAGGGGTACTCCTTTCCTCAGATCAAAGCATTGACAGTTTTTTTTTTCAGACACTCCTTTGTCACAGGTTCCCCTGCCGTGTTTAGCTCTTGGGGGTGGGGCTCACTTGGGGGAGCTCTGAACCCCTTTCCAGCCCTTCTTGCTCTCTTTTTAGCCCTATGTGCCTTATCTGAACCAATATGCCCTTGGACCCTGTTCTAGAATGAACTCTCCTTTGTTGTAATGCTTATCCCTTCGTCTGAAGCCTTGCACACCCAGGATCACTTCATCCTACAGTGATCTCTATCTGCGCAGTTTTCCCCCTTGTATGGATATGACCCAACAGGACTGTCTCTGAGACCCTCCTCTTTGAGTTAGCTCATCCTTGTTACTCCCATTTCAACTTTGTCATTTTACCATTTGAAACCCCCTTAACTTTCCACTACTTCAAGCCTGCCTCTCAGTTTATCTCCGCGTGATCGTGGATAGTTTATTCTTTAGCGTCAGTTTTCTTATCTCTACAAAATAGATTAATAATAGCCAACTATGTATGGAGTATGCACTATGGGCCAGGCATTGCGCTAAGAAATTTGCTAAGGGTTTGGTATGCATTATCCCTTTTAATCAGGACAAAAGACCTATGTGACATGTGCTTTCATTAATCCCATTTTATAGATGGGGAAGCTGAGGCATAAAGAGATTTAATAACTCAAGGCTTCCCAGATAGAATGTGATCACATCAGTATTACAGCCCAGGCAGTCGGATCCCAGAACATTAGTCTCAATAATTATGTTGTATTTCTCCTGTGCTATTGTCACACGTACCTCACAGAGTTATTGTGATTCGCTTTCTTAGCAAACATCTGCTTCACATGTTCTGTATGTTAGGCAGGCACTGATAACCTGCTCTCAAGAACCTCCATGGGGCTTCCCTGGTGGCGCAGTGGTTGAGAGTCTGCCTGCCGATGCAGGGGACACGGGTTCACGCCCCGGTCCAGGAAGATCCCACATGCCGTGGAGTGGCTGGGCCCATGACCCACGGCCGCTGAGCCCACGCGTCCGGAGCCTGTGCTCCGCAACGGGAGAGGCCACAACGGTGAGAGGCCCACGTACCGCAAAAAAAATAAAAAAGAATCTCCATGGCTGCTCAGGAGACAGGTCAGCAGACCTAGAAGGATAATTAAAATTAAGTACCAGCTCACATGTACTAAGAACCTCTCAAGGAGAGCAGAAGATAAGGTAGTCAGAGGTTGGGGGCGGATGGGAGGGTAGCTGGAAAGGCTTTTTAGAGAAGAAGTTTAGACCTTGAACGATACATTGTAGATAATAGAGAAAAGGAGGACAGAGTTTCCTGGTCAAAGCAAAGGTTAGGCCGGAGACCAGGTATTTTTCTGGTTTCAACCATAAGCTTTAAAATAGTCAACACCTGGCAGTTACAGTTTTGCCTAGAAACCTCTGCCCTTCTCTGAGTGGGTAGTTATCAAATTATAATTACTTTAAGCAGGTGGAGAGCTGAGACCAGGATGAGGTTCACATAAGACACAGGAGAGTAAGTCAAAGTGAGATCGGTGGGAATAATGTCATTTATTCATTCACTTATTCATTTGTCATCGTTACTTACTGAATACCATATTCTGAGCAGTATAGGAAACTTCCTGCGGATCACACGTGAAAAAGCAGTTCCTGTCCTCGAAGAGCTCAGTCTAGTAGGGCAAAGGAATAGGAAAATATAAACAATTACCGCTGAATATCATCAAGGCCCTTAGCAAAGTGCGTACCAGATGCAGAGGTAGTCCTGAGCAAGGAGCTCCTGCCTCTTCCTGTGTTTGGATCAGAGAACACTTCATGTTGGGTGTGCCATTTGAGTCTCAAAAGATGAGTAGGTGTCATTGACTTAAAAAGGTAAGGAAATGCATCCCAAGCAGAGAGATCAACATATGCAAAGGAGTAGAGGCGGGGAGCTGACAAATGCAGAGACCCCCAACAGTTTGTTATCACAGGAGCTTCAAGTGCTTCCTTGGAATTTGGAGATGAGGTGTGGCTACAGGCTTGGTGAGATCTCAGAGGTGGGGTTTTATGCAGGGGAGGGTCACAGTCAGTTCACATGGGCAGTGGGTGGGGGCGGTGGGGAACTGCAAGGGGAAAGACAAGTTAGCAGCCCTTTGTGACCATTTTGGTACTAGATGATGAGGATGTGATCCCAAGTAGAGGGGCAGAGGAGGAGAGAATGCGCTCACTTAGGCTGAGGACTGATGGGGTGTGGATGCAGAGGGGGAAGCTTAACCCCGGGTTTCTGGGACATTAACTGAGCTTGTGGGTAAGGTAGAGATTTAAGATGAAGTAAAGAGAGAATGACAGTCAATTCTCTATTCACCATAGTTCTGTTCTGTAAAGTTGCTACAAACACTGAATTAGTGAATCTTGAACCCTTGCTTCTAGAGGAAATACAGAGTTACATGCATGTGAGCTCCTGGTCACAACATTTTCGTCAGCTGGTTAATACATATCCTTGTTTTAGGTGTGTTTCTGTTTAAAGACACTGTATTGGTCAGAGTTGTCCAAAGAATCTATATGTATATAGAGAATATATACATATATAGTAATATATATATACTATATATATAGAGAATGTATATACTAATAAATAAACATATACATGGAAATTCTTTACAAGGAATTAGCTCTTGTGATTACAGAGCCTGAGAAGTTTCATGAGTTGCCATAAGCAAGCTGGAAATTCAGGAAAGTTGGTGTAATTCCAGCCTGAGTCTAAAAGCCTGAGAAGCAGGGGAGCTGATGGTGTAAATCCCAGTCCACGAGCAGAAGACCTAGCTCAAGGCAGGCCGGAGGAAAAAGTGGCACATCCCTCCTCCTTCTGCCTTTTGTTCTGTTGAGGCCCTCAAAGGAGTGGGTGATGCCTGCCCACACTGGGGAAGGCAATCAACTTGACTGATTCAGATGGATATCTCATCAGAAAGCACCCTCACAGACACCCCCCTAAATAATGTTTAATCTGGGCACCCCAAGGAGCAGTAAAGTTGACACATAGAATTAACGGTCACAGACAACTTGTTCAATATATACCCTCCCGGACCAGGGCACGAACCTGCGTCCCCTGCATTGGCAGGCGGACTCTCAACCACTGCGCCACCAGGGAAGCCCCTCAATATATACTTTTGATTCACTAACATTGGTCTCACAGCCAGTAACAGCCTGGGCAAAGCGTACCTGACACAGGTATTTCCTCTGTAAGCGCATCTCTGTCTTCTTGTGCTTAGGGACATTACGCAGCCCTTCAGCAGTACACTTGCTGTCTTCATTTTGAAAGTGAAATTCCAAACAAACCACACAAAAATGTGAAAAAGGTGGCACTAAACAGACTACAGAAGGAGCACTTGTTTACTGTAGCAGAGCCTTAACGAGAAGGCAGAGCACTGTTTTGCTCCCCCTCACTGGGAATGTGCGGGTCCAACATCTCAAATGCTTCCCCGTTCAGCAGGCCTGTGAATGACCGTGGAAACATTGTGTGTATCGATTTGGGGGTTGCAAACACATTATAATGAGCAGGCAAAATTTGCAATTTGGAATCCACGAATAATGAGGATGGGTTGCATTCATTTAAGATTAGAAAATTTTGCTTATGAGGTGCCTTTAAGACATGAAAGTCAGGCGAGATGTTGGACCAGAAAATAGGTACTTGAGATAACATTAGTATTTAAATGGCTAAACCGCTGACTGTGTAAGAGCCTGTTACGGGCTGTAAGGGATTATTTTCATCATGTAAGTACATGCATGGTATAAGGATCGAGAGGGAAGGACAGTGGCTGTTGTGATGTCAGGGCCAGGGCTGGTTGAATATGTCAAAGCACTGGAGGAACTCTGGATCCTTGTGAGGTGAGCTTCTATCTGTATTATTTCCCTCTATATCCCACAGTGGAGTTTGATATAAGTTGGGCTCTGGGTGACATCCCCGAGAGGGATCCAGGAGACTGGGTTCAAAATCTTCACTACTCAAGTCACTTTCAGGGTTAATGCTTCAAGGAGGTCTAAAGTCTCATGGGAGGGGGTCTGAACTTGGCAGAGAGCTCTGATTAAGAATCCATGCCCCACCCTTTGGGCTGCTGTCTTTATAGGAAAAGGAGCTTATTAGCTGCTCTGTCCTGGATCCCTTGTATCCCCTTCACACTCACACCACACAACTTCTTTGAGACATGTGACTTCGGAGAGCCATACTTTGGGGCCAGACATCCTACCCTGATATTCTTTCTTCAGTTACAAGCTTCTGATACTTCCATCCAACCCTGTCCTTTTCTTCAAGCC
The DNA here is from genome assembly GCF_963924675.1 of Phocoena phocoena. Lineage (NCBI taxonomy): Eukaryota > Metazoa > Chordata > Mammalia > Artiodactyla > Phocoenidae > Phocoena > Phocoena phocoena. Next base: position 24,397,402 of record NC_089230.1, on the reverse strand, counting down.
CCATAGCCTGCTCCCCCATGTGTCTGGTGATCCTTTTGTCTGAGTCTTTTCTCCACCATAACCCCCTTCTCACAGACCCACCTACACGAACTAAAATAGTTAAGACTTAAAAAAAAATGAGTTAGATTCAGGATTCAACCATTAAATATTCCTTCCTTCTTTCTTTCCTTCCCTCTGTGCTATGTGTTAGGCTCTGTGCTAGAAGCTGCATATGTAGAGACAGATGAATGAGGCATGGTCTTTGCACTCTCACAGCTTACTGTGTAGGAAATGTAATACAGTGAGAGGCAGGCTGGAGCGAAGACACTGAGCTTCAGGTCTCATTGGTGTCACCATCCATTGATGTGGCATTGGACAAGTCACCTTAGCTCTTAGAAACCCTTCCCTCCTCTGTTAAACACTGGGTTTTGATTTCTAGATTCTTTTCTGGCCCTTTACATTTCATGATTCTATAAAGCACAATACTTTCACGCTGTGGTACAGGGTGGTAGTAAATGTTACCAAACTTGATTGTTGTAGGGAAGCAAGACTTTATTAAGATCATCTAAACTGCTGACAGCTTTGAGCCACCTACACTGTGTATGTGCATCCCCTGCAGAAAGTATAAGGGGGATCGTCAGTGCTTACCAGGCAGCAGTGGAACCCGCGGGTATTTGGATTCTGTGGAGGGATTTACTGATTGGAAGGGAAGATGCCAGCCTCTGGAAAAGGACTTGGTAATATCTTGCACGTCTTAACACCAGCTGGAGAGTAGCTCCTCTGCTTCCCATTGTTATGCTCGGGTTTAACAGGATGACTCCATCTGAAAGCCGCCGCTGTGCCCTTGTGAGCAGTAGCTGGAGCTCACGTATTGTTCTGGGTCCCCAGGAGCACCTGAAAGAGACCAGGAGACCACATCTGAAATACAAAAGTTGAGCTACTTTACCAGAGGTAAACATAGTGCCGAAATCTTGCATGCGCAGTAATTTCTGGAAATCAACTCCCTGCCTGCTCAGATACAGATCTCTTGAAAGCATGAAGTAAAGCATGAATCCAAATAAAAATTGTTTTTCAAATAAGTATTAGGTAACACCCCAGTGGGGGTGGATGGTTCTTCTACCGTGCAATGCACATGTGTGGTTCAGTGTTTCAGTATTAGCAGAAAGAAGCTTAGAGAGATGTTATAAATGTTTACTACATTTATTAAATTTAGGGTAAACAGATACCTTCTCCAAAGGGTGTTTTTTTTTTTAAGGAAAAAAATTATACCCATCACAAAAAAAATCCTCTTTTGTTTATTTTATGGCTAAAGGATGACTCTATTTAAATTAATAACCCATCGCGATTCAGTGAGGGAGGCAGGTTGAATCCACAGGGTAAGGCATAGCACCTGGTCTTGGCATTGCCCTTGATTGCCCTTAGACATTAGAATACATTTCTCTGGCACTTACTCTGAATGCGAAGTGCAGATAGCAGCAACCTCTGTCTCTTTTTCTTACCATGTATGTTGATTGATCATGGTAAAGCATATGGAGTTCTTCAGGAGAAAGTGTTGCTTTCAGCCCAGGCCTACTGAGGAGTATTTATTGAGTCCACAAGCGTATTTGGAGCCGTGACTAGAACTGAGTTGAGTTACTAAAAGATGTAAGACATTTAGACTCCTGGGATTACCTGATCATTATAAAATGTGGCCAGAATTGTAAAGAAACAGCTGCTAAGACTTTTCTGACCTTAGAAAATCTGGTAACGTACATGAAAGAGGGCATTCAAGTTCCTTGGCATTCTCTTCCTCTGTTTTCTGTAGTAAACTATTCTCTTTTGTTCTTTCTGGTCCTCTTGCTTCCTTCCTCTGGTTTTCCGCTTCCTCCATCTAGCTTCTTTCTCTTCTCTGCTCATTTCTTTCTTACTCACAAGTGTGCAGAATCCACCCTTAAATACTTAGGGACTAGGGAGGCTGAGGAGTCTGGTGACAGTCTTTTGTTGGGAATGACAGAAAGATTATATTACAATGTTCTAGTTCCCCAAGGAAGAGAGGCTTCTGCCATTCAACAGTTTAGCTGATTAAGGAAGAGCGAGTACAGAGGGTCATGTCTGAAGAGATAAGAAACAAAACCCCAAAATGAATGCCATCTAAGATGCCAAGACATTGTAAAGAGTCTACTGTCAAAGCCACAACACTCAGGAAATGCCCAGATAATGTGGTTTTCATTATTAGTATCAGTATTATTTTTAAAATGTATGGGGTACATGTGATAAAGTCCACATGTAAAACTGGGTCTCTTGTGATTTGGCAAATGAGACCTGCTAAATTTAAGAAGAAGTTTGTTTGAAACATAAACAGTGGGTAAGTGCAAAGAAAGCACAGTGTTACTGAGTAGAGAAAAACAGTGAATAGTAAATAACTGAGTGAAATAATACTTGGGTTTACTTTTAAAGTAGTATGGATTTTTTTTTTTTTTGCTGCGTCGGGTCTTAATTGCAGCATGCGGGATCTTTCCTTGCAGTGCGCAGGCTTCTCTCTAGTCGTGGCGCGTGGGCTCCAGAGTGCGTGGACTCTGTAGTTGTGGCACACAGGTTCCAGAGCGCGTGGGCTGTGTAGCTGTGGCATGTGGACTCTCTAGTTGTGGTGCGCAGGCTCAGTAGTTGTGGCACGCGGGCTTAGTTGCCCCACGGCATGTGGGATCTTAGTTCCCTGACCAGGGATTGAACTGGCATCCCCTGCCTTGCAAGACAGATTCTTAACCACTGGACCACCAGGGAAGTCCCAGTATGGAATTATTTTTTCATGAATTAATTTAATTTTAAATATAATTTAATTTATTTCACTTCTTTAAAAAAAAGAAAAGAAAAAATACTTTTGAGGTTTCAAGTTCAAGTGTTTAGCCCCTTCAAATGTCCCCTCATATTTCTATCTTCTTTCAAGGCTTCTCTCTGGGGTCAAGGCCTCTATTCAGGCATCCCAAACTTTGCAGGCAGGCTAGTCTCTCCCATGAGGGACCCTGAGCTTTTTGCTCAGCCTGCTACTGTAGCAACAGCTACATCTCCAATTGAAGCACATCTCCAGTTATATGCTACTTCCTGTCAGGAGGCTCTCTTTGAATTTAATGGCCCCTTCTGGGTTGTCTTATCTCCTTGTATTAGCCCCTTCCTATCACTTGCCCCTCTTAGTATCATTGTCTGTTGGCCTCTCCTGGATGAACGGTAAGCTCTTGGAGGACTAACACCATCTTTTTCACCCTATATTCCTTTTTGTTTTTGTTTTGCGGTACGCGGGCCTCTCACCGCTGTGGCCTCTCCCGTTGCGGAGCACAAGCTCCGGACGCGCAGGCTCAGCGGCCATGGCTCACAGGCCCAGCCGCTCCGCGGCATGTGGGATCTTCCCGGACCGGGGCACGAACCCGTGTCCCCTGCATCGGCAGGCAGACTCTCAACCACTGCGCCACCAGGGAAGCCCCACCCTATATTCTTAACACTTACCTTGACGTTGATCCTTAGTGTAATATATATTTCACTATCAAACCAAAAATGTGCTTTCTTAAATTGGTTTTGAGGTAAACAGATTTTCAAAAACTTCCATGTCAAGTTTTCAATCAAATTTATCTCTGAATTGCATTCTAAATTGTAAGTGGTTCTTTCCATTTGCCAATGGTAACATTGAAGATTCCTCCATTTACTTACATTTGGTATGCCCTCTGCCTGGAATCTTCCAGCCATCAGACTTGTTAGCTAACTCCTACTCATCCTTTCCATCTCACCTTGAATTCTGCTTCTTTTCCTGGCATCTCTCTCCCTCTCTTCCCTTGCCCACCGAATCTGAAACAACTTCCCTGAAAATAATCACTCATCATACCCTTTATTTTCCCTCCATCATTTATCAAAAGTATCAATGATAGATGTTTTTTAATGGTTTGTCTCTCCTACTAGATTGTGAGTTATATGTGAGTAGAGAATTTATGTATTTATTTCAGTATTATATTTCTAGCACTTAGTACAGTGTCTGGTACGAACCAAGTATGCAGTGAATCTTTGTAAAATGATGAAATTCTTTTTGCATTTTCTGTTGTATAAAAGGTACCGTAGGAATACACAGATAAATAGGATATTGTCTTTAGCCTTAAAGGGATTCTAGTGTCTCCGATGCCTTCAGGTTGAAAAAGACACATAGTGTATGAGATGAGGAGGAATGTAAAGGTCTAGAGATTGTGTATGGGGATATTTTCTCACCATAAAATATATAATAGTTGTACATATGAAACATTGATTAAGAAAATTCATGATGACAGAAAACTATATATTTATTCAGTAATGCTATTAAATAAGTTTACATGTGAATCAGAGTATTACATTGTTTTGAAGGATAGTGGTATATATGGCAAGAGATCTAGCCTATCAATTTTTGCTAAATTTAAAGTTTGGTGGCTGCATACATATAGCAGATCCCTTGCAATAACAGCCCCAGGGTCCCCAAACTTTGATTGCTGGGTGCCTAGGGCTCAGGATGAGGAAATCAGTGCCTCAGGAATAATGCCAAGAGGCAAGAAAAATCCCAGAGGGTAGCTGAAAGGATATCCATTCAGGGATTTACCAATTTGTGGTCTTTGTGGCATTTAAGAATGCCCCTAAGTTTGGAATTGTTTTTACAGTTTCATCTTCCTCTTCAAAACTGTTTGTATTGGGACATCCCTGCTGATCCAGTGGGTAAGACTCCATGCTCCCAATGTAGGGGGCTCAGGTTCAATCCCTGGTCAGGGAACTAGATCCCGCATGCATGCTGCAACTAAGAAGTCTGCATGCCACAACCAAGAAGTCTGCATACTGCAACTAAGATCCAGCGTGCTGCAACTGAGACCCCGCACAGCCTAAATAAATAAATAAATATTAAAAAAAAAAAGAAAACCAAAAGACCCCTAAAACTATCTGTATTCATTTACTCCTTAAATAACCAGCAGTTGCTCTGGTGTGTGTTTAGTGATGACCATATTTAGTTAAGAAGACACTGTTCTCCTCTCTTTGCTTTAAGCTGTGATAGACAGTATGGAAATAAACACTTGAAGGTACAACAAGACACAGCATTATGTAATAGGTAGAAGCAAAACCCCAAAATAATCAAATGAATGTGTAAATATTTACAGAGTTTAGCTGCTTAGGGAATTGAAATAAAAAGAAATACTGTCACCCTTCTTATAAAATTTTAATCAGCAAGCCTTCAGGTAAAGCAGAGACCTTTTGGCAATAAAACCGATGTAATAGCTAACATTTATCTTGGGCTAAAATATGCCAGGTACCATCGTAAGTGATTCATAGATATTAATTCATTTAATTTTTATGTCGACTGTAGTTAGTGGATGCTGTGATGTATTAGACAGAATTCCCCCCCTACAGGTCTAAGACATTCATTCCCTCATTTCCTGAAATGTTGTCTGCTGACAGCTTTTAGCTAAATCCCTCCCTAGAAATTCCCCTTGGCAGAAAGGAGCTGCCTTGTCCAAGGCTGCATACCTTTCCAGGGATAGCCTGCATCCAGTGATGGTCAATTCAGGGGTACACAGTTCTGGTTGACTTGCCTCAGTTCAGGGTATCTCTACAGGACCATTCCAGATTCAGTGCTCTTTGTGGGATCAGCTGAGGCTGTGTTGCAACTATTTCCCAGTTCAACTTCATCCCCTCCTGCAACTGGCTTCCCTCATGGTCTTTCTGATGCTTTTCCTCAGAGAACTCTCTACCCAAATTTCTATCTCAGAATCTATTTCCTAGGGAATCACACCAACTTCATTACTATTCTCATTTTATAGGTAAGGAAAGTGTGCATAGAGATGGGTAATAAGTCACAGTTACACAGTCAGGATTCAGACTCCACTTCTTTAGCTCCAGAATGAACACTTTCAGCCACGATGCTCTGTCTTAAAGTAGGACGAGGAAAACAGATGGGCTCTGCCTGTTGTGACTCTGCCTTCCTCTCAGGCTTAATCTTTCTCGGTGTCCTCTCACCTTCTCCTGTTTCAGTCACACTGGCCTTCCTTCAGTCCCTTTTACTGGCCATGAATGAGTGAGTGAATTACTAAGGGTACAGGCAGTGGGTTGGAATATTAGAATCTAGTCTGGAGATGATTAGAATCTAGGGGAAGAATTTGACCACAGCAAAGAGAAGAAAGAATGAAATGTAACTGATATTATGGTTAGTAAGTAATAATTTATGAAATGTAAATCTGAAGTTCTCAGCTTGGGGGCAAAACATTTTGTGCCCAGCACAGCACTAAGTTCTTATTGTGAGGCATGTAGGAAATAATGTCTGCATCCTATGGAAATTTATAATCATTGGGGGAAGAGAAAAACACTATATAGGGAAGAACAAAAGAATATCAGAGGGTAATATGTAATCAAGAGCAAGATAATGTGACATTTTCTAAATATATTCAATATTTGTGAGATATGTAAATGAAATTAAGTAACTACACAAAATATTACGGTAAGATAAAGTTAATTACTAAAGGGTTAGTGTTGAGTTTGTGTGGCATCTTCATAAGTTGAAAGGAGACAGAAGATCATTCTTGACAGAGGAAACAGAGGGAAGTCATGTGAAGGGAGACATTGTCTCATTTAATCTCACAATATTTCGCTGAGATGACTGCTATTATCAGGATTTATGAGAAAGTTGAGGTGCAGAGAGGTGAAGTAACTTGCTGGAACTAGCCACATTGGTGAGCCATGGAGCCAGGAGCTGAACCTAGACAAGCTGCTTACAGAGTGCATGACCTTAACACCACCCTTTGGGGCCCAAGGTTTGCGGTGATGTAGTAGATCAGGTGGGCCAGGTGATGAGGCTGTTAAAATTGCAGGCTGGGGGAGTTTAGATAGATCCATTAGGCAATCGGAGACCTTCATGATCAGGGAAAAGCATGGGCTTGAAAGTCAAACTGATGAGCCTTTTGATTCAGCTCTGGTCCTTACTGGAAGAGTTGCTTCTTCATTTTAAGGCTCAGTTTTCTCTTATTATAAAATGGAAATAACAAAAACAGCAAAAACAAAACTTTTAGGATTTTAGTGAGGATTATATATAACGTATGTAAAGCAATTTGTGTAACACTTGGGATGATTGTTGCAGGTACTCAGCTAATGGATGGTTGCTGTGGTTTTAGTGTAGATTATTAAACGTGGGTGAAAACTTCTGTAAAAGGTAGGAACAAAGGGCAAAATACTGAAAATGGAATTATGGGAAGATGGAGATGGCTGCATGGGGTATAATGGACTTAAAAACGATGGGATGGAGGGGCTAGATGTGGGTAAATTGAGTACAACGAATTAGGATTTTCCAGTAATATAAGGATATATGATAAAGAGTGTCTGGAATGGGGCAGTGGCGGTAGAAACATACGGGAAGGAGTAGACCTGAGGAGGAAGAATTGACAAGATACTGTACATAGAAGCCAAGAGGAGAGGCAGTGAAAAACAGCCAGATGTTCTGAAGATCCAAAGGCTAAGATAAAGGTAATACCATTGAGGAAAAACCTGGGGAAACTGAGGGAGACGTTGTTCTTGGATGCATGGTGACAAATTCTGTTGTTGAAATGAAGAGAACTAAGAATTGTGAAAAAGATTGAGAAGAATTTAAACAGTGGAATTGAAATAATTTTTTAAGCCAGTGATTCCATTGATTTTGATCTTGAGAGGATGGGATTTTTGGTTGTAGCTTTTCTGCTAAGATTTTGAGGGAAAGAGAGCCAAGAAATACGGCTGCCTAGACCTAGTGCCATCTTTGTATTAAAAGGAGCTGAAGTCATAGGAATGGGTAAGATTCGGTTTACAAAGAAAAGAAAGAAGATATTGGGTTGGCCAAAAAGTTTGTTTGGGTTTTTCCGTAAGATGTTAGATTCACGTATGGAGACCACATAGGGGCAGGTCCGGTCTGCTTACAAACCAAATCCCTTCCTATATGGGTTCAATGGTATTCTTCCTCTGAAGCCTACCAATTCTAAGACTGACTCAGTGATTTTTTGGATTTTCACTTTTGGGGTTTATTTTAGAATACAATTTTAAGGCCATTGTGTTTCTTCTGTTCTTTTGCTTTAAGAGCAACAGGGTAGAATGCCTTGCCAACACCAAAGGGTTCGGGAGAACTATTTCTGTTTTTCCAAAGGGCTTAATAAGGAAGCAACTTATTCTCTCTGAGGAAAATGACACTTCACAGAGGCCAAATATATTTCTGTGAATTGTAAAGGATAATAATATTGTTCCAATTAAGCCCATCCTGCTCACAGTTTAGAGGCCAATCTGACCTTATGCAAATAGGACAGTAGGAGAAAAAAGATGCTATTGCCAAAAATGCTCTCACCTGCAAGACAAATGTCACAAATAAGCAGTTGCCAAAAGACTCTAGAGAAGCTAGAAGCATCTATTTTTTCAAAGAGATGAAGAGATGAATTTGTAAATTGCGAAACTATAGGGAGCTAGAATCAGGGAGTTTGAAAGTATCAGCCATGCCGAGCCACGTGACCTTCCTCAAGACTCTAGAATTTCTTATTTTCCAATAACAAAGCGTAAAGCCCTCAGGCAAACAGTCCTAGAAAATTTTTTTTATTATCAGCTCGTAAGCTGAAGTTAACCCTGAACTCTTAAAATGTATTTGTTTTACTATTAGTGATGGCATCTAGAAGGTTTCCCCAGAATTTACCTGCCCTAAAAATGGTCAAGGCCAGGTTCTAATTAAGGTCCATGTTTTCCCCTTTCTTGCAGACTTCTAAAGAAAGATGGAGAACAAAAACCCCAGGAGAAACCTTTCTTTAGTTCATCTGGGAGCCATAGTGTTATCTATTTATGTGTTTTTAAAATATGCAGTGAAAAATTATTTCTACAGTCAATGAAATATATCAGAGGTGGGAAGGAGCAGGAAGTCACCACCATACTTAAAATTCACGTAGCTTGGCTGCAGGCTTGGTGTAAGATTAGCTTGCATAGTGATGTTTTTCTCTCCTTAAATGCTCAAATTTTATTCTCAGCCATTAATGTAAATGTTCACGGTGAAGGAGCAGTAAATGCCCTGGAACCTTTTTTGTTTCTTTAATTAAAGAAATTTTGCCTGTTTAAGGAAACAAATGTACTTGGGAAAGAAATACAGTACAATTTCAAACCCGTTGATCAGGCATGTACTCGTGCTACCTGTGGCTCTTTGGGAAAAATCTCTCATTGGAGATTCCTAATTTCTATTCTGTGATATATTATACAGTGATGTAATATGTTGACTTTAGAGGGCAGATTGTAGCTATATGGCTTCTTTGGTTGATGATTGCCAAGTATGTCAGTCCCGTCTATGGTGGTAAAAACCCTTGATCCAGCATCCTACAGGGGCATTTTCCCAAGTGACATCCTCACACTGCAGAGGTTTTTCATGGAGATCTACCCCTTCAACTTTCTTTTCCTTCCAGGGAAAAGGTTCCAAAATGACTCTTTCAGTTGTCTAGATTTTCTTATACTTGGGTTGATTGGGAATCTATCAGTCCAAATGTTCAATCCACAGAATTCTTTTTAAAAGTAACATCTTACAGGGAGCGCCATGGAAAAAGGAGCTTCTGGGAGGTGGTGTGGGGAGGGATGCAGGTGCAAGGAGATGGGAATGACAGTGTTAAACAATTTCTGACTCTAACACCCAATTCTAATACTGTGCTGTCCTGTATTGCTGCCATCTGTGAGAAAGAGATGAGAAATAGCACCCCAGTTCTTCTTACCTCATGAGTTTCTGTTCATGAAACAAGAAGAATGATTTCAGCTCAGAGAACAGCCTTTGCCTCTCAGGCATTACGCTAGGAATGGGTGCTAGCTCTTGTTTCTCCATCTACCTGTGCATGCCCTGAATCTCTTATTCTTGCAGTAAATGAACAGCAATCCTTGTCTTTATTCTTTGCCCAACACTGTACAAAACATAACCTGCTCTTGTAGAGAATTACTAAGCTAACGTGGTTGCTGTATTCCTTCTTTGGAGGAAATAAAAAACATATTTCTTATTAAAGGGCCAATATTTTTGAAAAGCTTGAATAGGAGGTTACTATAAAAAAAATTCTGGCTGCTTAAATGTAGGATGCTGAAAAGAGTCAAACCCAAGAAGATTCCTTTGCTCTGTGCTTATTTATTTTCACCATATTGTGAATTAGATAGCTTTGTTTGCTTCAAGCTTTTGTATTTTATTTTGTTTTTCTGACTTGGTTCTTTGATTACATAAGTTATGTCAAACCTGATGACTCTCCTTTTTTACATGTTCTCTTTCATTTGCATCATTGCTGACTTAAAAGCGGGCTCATTCTCACAGATATTTGTTATTTATTTATGTACTTATTTAGCGAGTTGGTTAAGAAATGTTGATCTTGTGCTGGTTTGCCTTTTCTATCACTTACCTGGTCTATTTTAATTTTATTTATTTATAGGTTTGCACTTTCTTGTTGACACTTATTTTTAAAAAAATATTTATTTACTTCTTTATTTTGGCTGCACTGGGTCTTAGTTGCGGCATGTTTAGTTGCGGCATGCATGTGGGATCTAGTTCCCCGACCAGGGATTGAACCTGGGCCCCCCGCATTAGGAGGGCGGAGTCCTACCCACTGGACCACCAAAGAAGTCCCTTGTTGACACTTCTTTTAAAATGAAAGTGTTCAAATTACAAACTGTATGACCTTTTTTCCAGTTCTTAGATTTATGAGGGTTTTATAAAAAGAATTTATTGTTAAAAAAATATTGGTTTGAAAAATTAGCAAAACAGTAATTACCTGCTGAAAAAAGTTGGAAAATATACAAAGATGGAAAAAAGGGCACAGAGTGAAACTTTTTTTATATTCCCTTAATTCTGCTCCCCAGACGCAACCACTGTAAACAGTTTGGTATGTACGCTTCCAGATATTTTTCTATGTCTAAACAAATTTATCTCTATCTCTATCTACCTATCATATATTTTTTAATACAAATGGAACATACTACATGCAGTCAGTTCTCATTATCTGTAACTATCTCATTATAGTTGCATTCTATAAAGTTGCTGTGAATACTGTATTAGTGAACCACTGCTCCTAGGGAAAATACAGGGTTAGGTTCCTATGAGTCTCTGGTTGCAACACGTTTGTTAGCCGATCAATAAATAATATTGTTTTATATGTATTTCTATTTAAAGATACCTTAGTCAATATATATTGTTAATTCACTAACCTTGAACTCATGGCCAACAGCACTGTGACTCATGCCTGAACGAAGCTCATCTAACATATGTATTTTCTTTGTGAAACACAGAATTCTTGTGCTTAAGAACACTAGGCATCACTTTTACACTATGTTAGGGGGCCATTTAAACAGCAAAAATCAAATGCAAAAAACATGGCACTAAGTAGACCACGAGAAGGACACACGTTTATAGTATGAGAGCTGAAATAAGAAGGCAGAGAGTCACCTTGTTCAGCCTCAGCTGGGAAGATGCACACTGGGTGACTCAAATTTTTTGGCTGCTCTGTGCATACCAGTGAATGATTGTCAAAGTGCAGCAAATGTTGATTATGGGGTTACAGATAAATTTTAATGAGTAGACGATTTGCAAATACAGAATCTGTGGATAATGAGGCTTGACTGAGTATCTTTCTGCAGTGTGTTTTTCGTTCCCTGTAATATTGATGGACACCTTTCCATGTCATTGCACGTGGTGTTTAGTTCATTCACCCCGTGTTTGTTGAGCACCCCCCAGGTACTGTGCTTAGTGCTGGAGCACTGTGCTGAACAAAACAGAGCAGAATCTGTGTTCATAGAGCTTACATTCATTATGAATAGATAATATAATGCTGGGTAGTGCTCTGAAGGGAAATAGAGCAATATTAAGGGCAGGGAATGACAAAGAGGGTGATTAGCTTGAGTGGTTAGAGAAGGTCTTTCTGATGAGGTGACATTTGAACAAGATTTGAATGAGCCAAGCAGATCAAGAAACTAATGATTATGTTTTAGGGCTCCTTACCCTGTAGCCCTGGAAAGGGTTCTAGTGGTGGCCTTATGTCTTTGTAAAATTGCAAAATAAGATATTTTAACTGCAGTCAGTTACGACCACTGCCTTTTTCCTCTCCTACTTCCCCTCTGGCATCTTTCTCCTTGTATTGCTGGCTGTGAGCATTTTGGGGACTAGGCTAAGGCAGTGGTGTGCTGGTAAATGTTTAACAACTGATGCTCAGGAAATAAAAGCCCTAGTTTGTAGCACTTGTCATTTTCTGTGGTGTAGATACTCCTATTATGGACAATTTCAAGCTATCAGCGTGAGGTCACAGAAAGCAGATTCAGCAAGAGATGTCCAGTAGTATGTCATTATGTAGTTTTATGTAGTATTTCCACGGTACAGATACAATAGATGTAACTTCAGGAACATAAATTAACATGTTCCTTTGAACTTTGAGTTTTCTGTAAAGTGGCAGTTAGATCTAGAGACTAGAGACCTGATCAGATTAAGGTTTGATTTTTTTTTTCTCTTTTTTGGACCAGACTATGTCATTGGTAGTATCAGTCTATCACACAGGTCCGTCGGAAGATCTATAGTATATAATAGTCTTACCTTAAATATTTACCAGCCTTAAAGTCAAAGGGCAGTTATAAATGATTTATTGAACATTCTTCTGGAACAATGAGTCTATGAAAACAGATAAATCTAGTTTGCATTTGTAGGGATGTTATATTATGACCATAATCTTCTCAAGAAGTAGCATGACTGACCAAAGTGATTCTGATTCTGGAGTCTTGGCAATACACACAGAGGAGATGATGTCATTTCTAGTCACTGGTGAACAAGTAGAACGATCTAAAGTCTTTTGTGTTGCTCAGTGTTGAGGTTAAGGAATTGAAGCTATTTCTTATAGATACCTTGATTTTTAAGGTAAAGGAAATAGTACCACATTTCCTTGTTGCTATACAGCAGGAAAAACTGATAAGGCTATGAGGGATGCTTTTTGAACAGTGTTTCCACCTTTTTGGGTGCCTGTGGGATCTCCTCTATGGCTCGGCCTTGGTGTCTTCATGACTATAATTTTTGGCTCAGCCCCTTCTGTTCTGGGAGTCTCCGTCTCCCTTCCTGCCTTGCGCTCCTGAGGTGTTACTGCCCAGTCCATCTATGGCTCTGCTCTGGTTGGTAGCAATTTGACAGTCTTTTCTCCTTTGCCTTCCAGTATTGACACCACCACCCTTTCCCTATCCCTCAACGAATACACACAAACCAGCATATTCTCATTCTTCTGCTGTAATCATGGATTTCCCTAACTTCTAATGGAAAAGTTCCATGGGTCTGCAGTGAGGCACTGCTGATATAATAGGAGGCAATGAAGGTCAGGAACAGCATCCAGCTTCAAGGGATGGATATGGAAGGAATGAAGAAATCTGAGTGTCTGGGGAACAGGTCTGGGATCATCCGGCACCCATGACTGGGCCCCAGATAGAGAGTAGACATCCAGGAGACACAGAAAGAAGAATGACCGAGTAAGCCAAGTGCCTCTTCCCTTACTGACTTTGAGGTCAAGTTTAGGGAAACTGTACGCCAATTTAATGAAAATGTTTAGGGTTCTGTAAACTTCCTGGCATTTTACCCATAGGACACGATGACACATCTCCCTTGCTGGTTGGGAATGTTGGACAGAGGCAGAGAGAGTAGTGATGCAGAGTCTGTCAACCTGGGCTCTCAGTGGCTCTGAGGCTAGCAGTGCACTCTGCACGACCACTACGGGCCACAGGCATAGGTGAGAGCTGGTACCAGGCACCTTTTGGCCCAGTGTCGTCCATGTCTGAGTCAACTCTCAGAAGCCCTGTCTGCCAGTGGCTTAGCTCTACTACATTTTGAAGTTGAAAGTAACTTGCAAGGTGCACGCTAATGGTCTGTAGCGTGCTCACAAGGGCTATAGGCCCATGGACACCCTCCCAAATTATTCCTCACTGATAATTAAACCCAGAATCTGGAGTATATGTGTGAAGTGGGCGTTACCGGTACTCTGCCCAGAGCTCTTCAGGACACTTTTAACCGTCTACAGGCTCCTCTCCTGAGTTCTGTGTTATTTTGCTTTAACAAGCCGACACTTGAGACTGTCTTCCGAGGCCAGCTCTCGGGCCACCAGAGCCATTTTGGCCACAAGTACAAAAAACTGCAAGTGTCTGGGAGCTTAGGTTCCTCGGGGGAAGCCCGAAGCTAGGGAAGCTAGGGAGAGTCTGCTGTAGGAGCAGAAAAGCCCAGCTTTCTTGCCTCTAGTTGGGACAAACTCTGGGGCAAAATACAGTCTCCAGGGGTTGTGTAGGATCCAGCTGAAGCTACCTTCTGGGACTTTGCCTGCAGTGGCATCCTTGTTTGGCTGCTACTACTTCTTTTTCTTCCCTGTTCCCTTTTCCTTCATTCTCTTCTTGGTTTGTCCTGGGAGAATTTTTTAATAAGTCACCCATACAGGAATTCTTGTGTCAGGGTGTGGTTCTGGGGAAACAGTGTAAGATAAAGGGCCATACTCAGCCCTCAAACAGCTGCTATGGTGCAGGACCCCCTGTCTCCATCCTTCATGACTTAGGCCTCAGGACTGGGCTCTGACTTTAATAATGCCATGGTCTCCTTACTTCTCCTGGTTGGGGCCACAGACCCTTCAGGTCTAGGACCCTGCTCATATGACTGAAACCCAATATCCTTTCTAATTCTTGCCAGTTTCCCTTCCTAGGAGTAGAATTTTTTCCCTCTATTCCTCAACTGCTTAGGGAAATTCTTCCATGGATGGACAGAGTTCAGGGAAACCCTTTTGCTCCCAGCTGGTTCCCACATATTTGACCATCACCCAGAGTCACCACAGCTGAGACCTGCTTCTCGATTTGGACGTTCTAACGCTAATGATTTCTAGAATCATGCTTGAGTTGGTGACATACTCCATGGTGGCCATTGCTGAGCTGGCCTCAGAGGACAGATCTATCCGCTTGGCCCCCATCCTGCCCCGCTTGGCATCTTCTGCCTCCCAGCCAGCTGTGTGGTAGACTTCTGTGCATGGCGCCTGGTTAGTAAACTTGTGAGGACAGCAGCTGTATCTATTGTCTATTTTAACCATTAAGTCCCTAGTATTTATTGCAGATCCAAATTAGTAAATAAGTATTGCATGAATGGATACATGAATGTTCACCTAAGTTACTGTATAAGATTCTATTAACTCCCACATTTCTTTCTTGGCATGTCTGAAACTCTGCTGCTGATACTTTAATATAATTTAGGATGTTCCCAATAGGGGGGACAAAGTAGCTTTGGCAGAGAGTACTCAAAAATGATGCACATATACATACGCAAGTGCCATCCTCAAGGCAGCGTCGTGTGGGATGATGGGCTCTGGGTCAGCCAAACCTTAGACTCTATGGCAGTTCTATCTCTTTTTAATAATAAGCACTAATATTTACACTGTGTCACTATGTACGGGGGAGTGCCCTAAGCACTTTACTTAAAATAATTCATTGTTTAACCCTCACTACAACCCTATGAGGTAGATAATATTATTGTCATTCCCATTTTAGAGATAAGGAAATTAAGGCTAATAGGCTCAAAAGGTGGTGGCAGAAAGGAGATTTGAACCTGGGAGGTCTGACACCACGGGATATGCGCTTAATCTCTGTAATACCCACAGGCATCTGCCTCCTTCTACTTTTTTTTCTCCCAGACCGTCTTTTTAAAATTTTTTCAATTAATCTTTTATTTTGGAAAAAGCCAAATATCTAATTGTTTTCAATAGTAAAGAGCTTAGTATAATGTAGCTTCATATAACTTCAATAAATATGAGTTCATAGACACTCGTTCCATCTATACCTCTTTTTACATTATTTTGGAGTAAATCCCCCTCATCATATTATTTCATCCATAAATATTTCAGTGTACATTTCTAAAAGATAAGAACTCTTTAAAAACACATAATCAAAATACCATTATACCTAAAAACAATGAAAAATAATTCCTCAACATTACTGATCATCCCAGCCATGTTTACATTTCCCAGTTGTTGCTCATACACTTCTTTTTCCTCACGAGTTCGTTTGTATGAAGTAGGATTACAAATAAGGTCCATAAATTGCAGTAGGTTGCTAGGTCTGTTAAGTTTCTTTTAATTTATAGCTCTCCTCCACAATTTTCCCTCTAGTAATTTGATTGGGAAAGAACTGGATTGTTTGTCCTGTGGGTTTCCCAGGAAACTCTTCCCTTGTGTGGATGACTGCATCTTCAGGATGGTGTTTACCTTGTTCCTCTGTTTCCTGTTTTTCTTATACTTTGATAGATCTAGAAGCTTGGTCAGATTCAGGTTTTTGTTTGTTTGTTTTGGCAAGACTACTTCATAGATGGTGATGTTTACTTCCTGCAGGAGGTACAAGCTTTCTGATGTTTCTTTTTTTAGCGTGTTGGTTGTCATTGATAATTATGCCTAGACCGCTTCATTCATTAGGGGTTATAAATGGTGTGACTCCACTCCCTTTATTACACAGAAGACTTCCATGTAGGGAAACTTCCCCAATTAACTCTTTGTTTACTACGATTTACAGTTCTTTTAGGGAAGACAGAATAAATGCTTGATTTCTCCCCTTTACTAGATTTCAAATAATGTATTGTTTCTTGATTATAGATTCAAATAAGTCCATTTTCAACACTTTTTAAAAAAAGATAAAACACTTCAAATTTGTAGAAAAATTGACGTAGTATGCCCCTTACCTAGATGTACTAGTTGTTAAAATTTTGCCACATCTATCCCTCTATACATGTAGAACCTCCTGAAAGTAGGTTGTAGACATCGTGACAGCTCAGCCTTAAATACTTCAACATGTATTTCCTAGAAATAAGAACACTTTTTACATAACCACAATACTATTTTTATAAGAAAGAAATTTAACATAAATACACTATGTAACAATTAATCTGTATCCTGTTGTCCCAATAATGTCCTTTAAAACTCTCTTTCAAAAATCCAAGAACCAATGAAAGATCATGCATAATATTTCATCATGTCCCTTTAGTCTTTTTTATGCCCTTAGGTATTTCCTCTTGGGGAGATAGTAACCACAGCGGGCCTGACCCAGAGCCCGTAATCCTGCATTATGCTGCCTGGGGGCATCATGCATGTATATTACATAGGTGATGCTGTATACTTCTCATTGCATCCTATCAGGAGTCCTATAACGTCAGTTTGTCCCAACCCTGGTGATGTAAAACTTGATTCTTTGGTTAAGTTGAAGTGTGCTTAATGGCATACTTCAAAGTGAAATTTGAATAGCGCAATAGCAAAGGGAATTTCTTCTTTGTAACTAATAGGTAATATATGGGATAGCATTTTTAGATTGTTTGGGCCTTCTGCCTTCCCCAAAGGTGTTAGCATCCACTTCTGATCTTGCCTGAATGAGTTATTACATTGGTGGTTGCAAAATGGTGATTTTCTAACGCTGATATGTCTCCTGTAGCTGATATTCTTCTGTGAAAAAGAGCTCTCTCTACTCCCCCATATTTTGGAGTAACACTGTTGGCTCACAGATTCTTTTTTGATTCAATGCATTGTAAACCATTAACATTGTTATTCTTTTTCATGTTTAAATTGTTCCAAATTGGGCCTACGTGAGCTCCTTCAAGATGGCTCCTGTGTTCTTTGAAATGTATCCCCGTTGGTCTTCGAGCCCTTCCTTGCTTCCTGGCACAGCTAGATATTCTGGCTCACCTTGTCCCCCAGTGCTTGAGTCAGCAGCTTCTCCAAGGGGCCCTAGTTCTCTTCTGTGAATAGTGGTCTTTAGAAACTCTGATCTGGGTGCCAAGCCTGCTTATTGCTATTGAAGTGTTGTTACTTCAGGCCCTTTCAGTAGGAAAAGCTGGGAGATACCTTTTTTCCCTTTTTGTTAAACCAGGAGATCATACTAAGCAATTCCAGGGTCCCTTACCTTTCCCTGCTCCACGTTTGTATCTTCCTTCTACCACAGTGAGAAGCTCGGTTCTGAACGCCATGAATAAATTTGTTCATTCTCTCTATCCCATAATATTTACAAATGTTTTTAAAGAATTATTGTATCAATACCTCTCCCAACAACAGATCTACAGTAAAGCTCAAAATTTCTTCCTAATTTTTTGGTCCTCAGACTGTTTCCCACTAAAATAGGATTTCTCAGCCTGAACACCCTCTGTGTTTGGGGCTGGATAGTCCTTTGTTGTAGGGATGTTTAGTGCCATCCCTGGGCTTCCTAGATGTTGGAAACCGATACTCCCTCCCCAACCCCCAGTGGTGGCCATCAAAGATGAATGTAAACATCATCAAAGGTGCCTGGCGGCTGGGTAGTGGCAAAATCACCCTCAGCTGAGCACCACTTCACAAAGATGGTACAGGCAGCCTGAATTCTGTTTTCAAAAGCTATTTAAATTAAGTTCATTATGCTGTTGTATTATCAACTTGATATACGGTTATATGATCAATTTGATACTGATTGATTTCTGTTTGTGTTCAACCTTAGCATTTTGCTTTTCTTTTATCATTTTAAAATTAAATTTAATCTTGTGAATAAATAAAACATCTACATGATTCAAAAGTAAAGGCAACATAAAAAAACATAAATGCAGTAAAGTCTCATTCCCATCCTTATCCCTGCCACTCTGTTCCTGCTCACCATCTACAGGTTAATTTCTGGTTTATCTTTCTTACACAAACTATAGCATATTACATACTCTCGTTGTAACTTGATTTCACCATTACAAAATATATCATGGATATCACTTCAAAGCAATTCATAAAGATCTTCTTCACTTTTTATAGCTGCTTACTACTCTGTTGGTGCCTGTTCCACAGTTTGTTCCCCTATCTCTTAGGGATGAGCATTTAGGTTGTTTCCAGTATTTTGATAATACAAATAATTTCACAGTTAATAAGCTTGTGCACATGTTGTTTTGGATTTCTGAAGATGTGTCTCTGAGATAAATTCCTAGAAATGGAATTGTTGGATCAAAGGGTAGATGCATATGTAGTTTTGTTAAGGATTGCTAAATTCTCCTTCATGGGGTTTATCCTATTTTCCATTCCCACCAGCAAGATGTGAGAGAATGTGTTGTCAGCCTTTGAATTTGTGCCAATCTGATAGGTGAGAGAGAACATCAGTACAGAATTACTGTAGTGTTGACTCGTATTTTTTTATTTTGAGGAAAGTTGAACATCTTTGCATATGTTTATCTGTGACCCTTTCTACTTTGTATGTGTGAACTATTTATCTTTTGCTCATTTCACCTTAAGTTTTTGTTTCTTTCTTTCCTGGCATTTTCATTTTTACAGATATTAATATATTAGGTAGATTAGGTCTTTATTTGTGATATAGGCTTAAAATATTTTCTCCTTATTTGTCATTAGTCTTTTAATTTCACTTATAAATTTTTTTGGCCAAGTTATTTTTTGAAAAATGTATTTAGATAAGCTTATCAATGCATTTTTTTCATGTCTGCATTTGAATCATAATTAGAAGGTTTTTCCCATACCAGATTATAAAGATAGTCACCCATGTTTTGTTTTCTTCTACTACTTGAATTATTTAAATGTTTTACATTTAAATCTTTAATATATTTGAAATTTATTCTGGTGTGTGGATCTAGCTTTATCTTTTTCTAAATAGCGTCACAATTTCTTCAACACCGTTTAATAGGAAGTCTTTATTTTTCCCCACTGATTTGTGACATCACATTTATCACGTATTTCATGGTTCTATTTCATGGTCTGTCTCTATTTACTCTATTCATATTAGAGTATAACACTTTCTTAATTATAGAGGCCTTATAGTATGCTTTAAATCTGCCATGGCTAGTCCTCTGTCTCTACATTGCTCATTTTTTCCAGGGTTTTCCTAGCTATTCTTGAAAGTTGATTGTCTTTTTTTTTTTTTTTTTAAATATAAATTTTAGAACCAACTTGACTAACTCCAGCAAAAGTTTATTGGTATTTTTATTGAGATTGCATTAAATTAATATATATTAAGTTAAGGAGAACTGATCGATACCTTTGTAATACTGAGCCATCCTATCCAAGAGAAAGGGAAATCTCTCCATTTTTTGAAGTCTATTTTCATGTCTTTCAGGAGTAATTTAAAGCTATAAAATTTTTCTCATGTAAGATTCACATATTACTTGTTAAATTTACTCCTGATTACTTTATCTTATTTTGGGACTCTTGCAAAACATTATATTTTCTAATTGGTTATCTTTTGTATATTTGAAGGCCACTGAGTTTTATATGTTAATTTTGTATCCTGATATCTTACTGAATTATTTTATTGTTTCATCTTATCACTGAATAGCTAAGGTTTTCCAGGGATTACATCATATCACCTACAAATAGAGATAATTTAATTTTTGTTTAAAAATTTTTATGTCATGTCTATCTGGATTCTTCTGTCCTTTTGTACTCTTCAGTGCTGTCCGTGCTGTTAAGACGAACTCAAGTTATCTTTGTCTTTTCTTTTTCAGTAAGGTACCTGCATGGACACAAGTATGATATGCTGCAGGCTCTACAGCCCCCCTGGGCATGATCTTAGAGATGGCATTCCAGAAAACAAGGAATGTGCCAGTATGTCCCCAGTTGAAGCTGTCACCTTCTCCTCCAAATCAGGTCTTCCACTGCATTTCTAGGTTATTCCTGGGTGTTCCTAAGCCTTGGCTTCAGCTCTGACTTTTCTTTCTCCTTCCACCTTCACATCAGATCATCTGCCAATTCATGCAGGTTTCACTTCAGCAAAGTTTCTTCTTTTTTCCTTACATCCAATGGCTGGTACACTTAATGCATACAAGGACCCCAACCCATTGCTTCAATAGGAGACCTTTAACGGGCCATCCCAGCTTCAGAACCTCATCTGGGATTGGCTCAAGTCCTCTAGTGCGACTACATTTCAGTTTAACTTTTCTATTTGTCCAATCCCAACTTCCTCACCACCTAAAAAGTGTTTCTGAGTGCACTCCCCAATAAACTTCCTGCATAAACATCTCAGAGTCTCAGCATAACTCATGGGGAATTCCATCTGTGACATCTCCTTTTCATGCCTGCTGCCAGACCCAGGTATAGACCCCTACTACTATTTCTTAGAATATTGTAAAAGCTTTATAGCTGGCTCATCTTCTCACTGGCACCCCTTTTATAATCAACCGACACAACTTTAGACAAATTATTTATCCTAAAGCATAGGTCAAATCTTGCTGTTTTCTTGATCAAAAACCTTAGAGGCTCCTTTTAATTGAATTTAAAAGGACCTCCTCCCTTGGCGGTCCCTTTAATTCGGTTCTTACTCCTTATTGTGACCTTCAAGGCCCTTCCCAATCTAGCCTCCACTATTTTTATCCACCATCCTCTACGCCAGTATAAGGATTCCATGCACCATTTGAATTTGGCTGCTCGCAATTCTCTGAATCTACCATAAAAATTTCTCCTTCCTACATTTGTGTCAATATTTCTCTCTTCTGTTATCTTTTCTTTATCAAATTCCAACCATATTTCAAAGTCCATTTCAAGCATCACATTCTCCATGAAGATTTTCTTTATACCTCAATCAAATATCATCTCTTCCTCATTAGTTATCCCATTGCAGTTTATACTTCTCTTTGATACTGACCTGATTATATTGACCTGTGTGCTTATTTCAGCTTTTTATCTCTCTTCTCCGTTGCCACCTGCACTCATGGAATATAATCTTTAGAGCAGGGTTTTAGCTAAATCATCTTTGTATTGCTTGAAGCAACAAGCACAATCCTTACTACAGGAGTTCAATAAGTTATTAATAAATCAATGGAGTGTAAGCTGCCAGTTTGTTTGGCATTTGCACAAATGCTTTTTATCTTTCCAGCTTAAAGTTTGGGGGAGTAGGGCTTCCTACTAGGGCAATATTTAACAGAGATTTTTTAAAAAATGAAATCATATTTACACTATCTTTTCCAGTGCAATTTTCATTATAAGAAGATCCCTGAATTTTCCTTTTAAAAAGTTTCTAAAACTCAGTATGGAATGGTGGCCCCATAGAGTAATGGCCATGTCCTATTAGATGTAGGCAAACACGATGACTAGGAATTCCCGAGGGTGGAGAGGAGAGCCATGAGACCCTGTAATCAGATGATATGACCTCAAATCCATGGTGCAATTCAAAACACAGGAATGGGGCAGCTGTGGGGCAGGAATCTGGAACCAACCATAAGTCTCTTTCTCTCCTGTTTCTATTCCCCAGTTGAGGTGGTGTGCATGTTAGTTTTCTTATTCTGCATGGGCAGTTTCACCCTTATCAAGATAGAGCTTTTCTTTTTCCATGCACCTTAGCCTCATTTTATTCACTAACATCTCTTTCTCAGCCAAATGAGAGCAGTGATGTTTTCTAAAGCATTCTTGACTGATATTCGATATTGCCCATAACACTGCAGTTAGAGGCAGTGAAAGTAGGGCACTAATTAAAAATAAGTTTTTGGTGTTAAAAATAATATTTATGCAGGCAAAGTGTAGAAAGAAAGAAGTAAAATCAAAGGAGATATCATACACCTCAAGATACACTTTAAATTTTATCCATCTGTTTATGTCATCCTATTTCTCAGAGTAAGCTAACTACAAATAGTATAATACTAGACTGTTAACTTCTCCTTTTGGGCGTATAGAGGTTGAGTTTTCAACAAGCAGAGTGTGGTTATGGTTGGCTAGAACAGTACAACGTTTTGTTTACATAGAATCTTTCCTTGAAAGAACTTTGAGTGCTTCACAAGCATTGCCTCATGAATCCTTCCAACATCCTTAGGAGGTGAATGGAGTTATTGTTCCCATTTAATTAATGGAAAAATTAGAAAAGAGAGGGTTCGAGTTTCATATTCGCCAGTGACCATACAAATATGACCTATATAGCCTTTCAGTTCTTGTTGCTGTATTTATACCTGTATAAATGATATCTCCCTGTTCTGATTTTATGCTATTGTCATGTTTCTTTGCTTTTGCATTAGGCTATTTAAAAATTATCACATAGAAACTTTTCATAAATATTCTGTATTATGAGATATCAGCTTTAAACTTTTGCTATTGTAGTAGTACTACTGGAACAGGGCTTTGTTGTCAACCCCATTTATTTAGAGGTTACATCTTAGTTGCTTTAGCCACCAGGAATATAGCCACAATCTCAAATTTGAACTAAGACTGGTCCTAGGTGGGGAATTGCTATCACAAAGCCCATGAACCCTGCTTTGTAGAAGATAGCACTAGTTCAATCACTCAAGCAATATGTGTAGAGTAAAGGAAACAATAACAGGACACCAATCTACTGACATCAGTAAGGAAATGACACCTGAAAAAGGAGGGTGAGGTCTAAAAAGCAATCTGCTATGGATGGTGAGAGTATACGAGGGATTGTGAACATTCTCAGAAGAAAAAAAGGCTGTTTAAACGTCAACAGCCTAGTAATTGAATCTTGTTTCTAGTCCTTTTGCGCAGTAGTTTGGGAGTGTTCCCTTACATAGCTCTGAGACAAGGAACAAAATGGAGCGGTAAATATGCAAAGTTAATTTGGTGTGCTTGATAGTTCTTAGTGAATTTCATTTAGCATTAAGTTATATTTTGTATCTTTATGAGATAAGACATTTATAATTCTCTTTTAAAGACTAATATCAGAAATGGTTAAAAAAAAAAAAGCCTCTAAAGTAATACATATCAGAAAACAAAGAGCTCCTCCTTCCCTCCAAAAAACAATGAATTGTCTTTTATCCTATATAAGTCTGGAGTCTGAACCAATCAGTGAGTGAGATGTATACTGGCCCTCAGACAATTGTCAGAGGGTCTTGACCTTGCTGCTAATGATCTGTTGACAGGAACACCTGGTGATGGTAACAGAGGTGAGTATTACCAGAGAAGAAGGCATGGGGGCCTCACTGAGCTGCTTCAGGACAGAGAACAGTGGATGGGTGCCAGTCAGACCCCATTAATTGACCTTTGTTAAATTCCAGGCTCTAGATTTTATAGACTCTACTTGGTGTGGAATAGTTTATCTACACATAAACTTATTCCAAGGAGAAAATCTGATTGTACCCTTTCTGTAATCCTGCACCTGAGTCTTTAAAGTCACAGAATATTTTGGATTCAGTGTTCATTGGATCATTTGTCATTATGGCAGATAATTTGGGGGTCTCATAGCACTTGAAAAACATGTTTTGGAGATTCTGTTTAACATTCTAGGTGGGGTGGTTTTTCAAAGGTTCAATCTTGAGCACAAAGCAGAGCTATAAAACCAGTGATTAGCAATGATGCAACAACTTCCCAGTTATGCTGAATATGCAGTGTTCCGAATGCTTGAAGCCCACGCTGGCCTGACACGTCCGTCTCTCACTATATGTTGACAAGAAGAGGGCTAAGTCGTGTATGTTACACATTTATAATCTTCATCCGAACAAAGTCAGTTTCTGCAAAATTTATTTGATAATGAGAATTTATGTGTTTCTCTTTTGAAAAATTATGAAATACTGCATAGATATGAAATAAGAAATATAAAGTATAAATTATAACAATAAAATTATACCTTTGTGTTTACCATCTGGTTAAGAAAGAAAATATTTCTAATTATTTGAAGCTCCCTATATTTCCTACTCCAGAGGTTAGCCACTATCTTGACTTTTGCATTTATCATTTTCACCCTTTTCCTTACAATTTATATATATAAAACTATAATATTATGTACATGGTAAAACTAATATTATGTATATGGTAAAACTATATACGCATATAGTAATATACATGTGGGAAAACATATAAGTGACAAAACTGTAATGAAAAGGATATATATATGTTTTCTAACTTCATGTGGAAAGTATAATGTTTTATGCCTTTCATGGTTTGCTCATTTGTTTAGAATTTTGTTTGTGAGATTCCCTCATATGCATGTAGCTCATTAATTTTCTCTGCTGTATTCAGTTGCATAAATATACCACATGTTATCTGTTTACTTCCCTTTTGACTTACATCCAGGTAGTTTGCAGCCTATCAGGAACATTCTTATATGTCTCCTGGTGTTCACAAGGAAGGTTTTCTCTAGAGTACAAAAAGTGGGCTGTGCATACCTGCAACTTTCCTAGATAATGCCAGACTGTTTTTCAAAATCAGGGAGTCCATCCACACGCCCACCAACAGTGGCTCGTAGTTCTCATTGCTCCACATTCTCTCCAACGTTTGAAGAGACCTTCAAGTTCTTGCCAATATAGTGGGTGTGAACTGGTATCTTGTAGTGGATTTCCTTTGTTTCTAAAAAGGTTGAGCTTCTGAGTATATGTTTCTGCTTTGGTTAAATGTCTGCTCATTTTGTATGCCCTTTTTGTTATTGGGTTGTTAACTTGGTCTCGTCTGTCTTTAGTCATTCTTTATATATTCTGGACACAAATTGGTTTTTCATTATGTGTGTATGTTGCGAACATTTTCTCCCAGGTTGTTATCTTTTCAGTTTCTTTTGACACAGTCAGTTATTTCTTTAAAATTTTTCCTAAGGTAAACAAATATTTTCTACTCAGTGTTTGAAGAGGTAAAATTGGATTAATTATAATTATATTAAATATACAGAATTTTTATTTGGACATAAGAATCAGAAATGGTACATTTGTGCTAATTATTTTATTTTATTTATTTACTTTTTTGTGGTACACGGGACTCTCAGTGTTGTGGCCTCTCCCGTCGCGGAGCACAGGCTCCGGACATGCAGGCTCAGCGGCCATGGCTCACAGGCCCAGCTGCTCCACGACATGTGGGATCCTCCCAGACCGGGGCACGAACCCATGTCCCCTGCATCGGCAGGAGGACTCTCAACCACTGCGCCACCAGGGAAGCCCTGTGCTAATTATTTTAAAAGGCAAAATGGCAGATTTATGCTTCTTGACAGACTCTCCAGCACAACCTATTGAGATGATATCTAGTCTTAACCAAATGCGTTCCTTTATTTAACTGAATCATGTCATCATTTTGAGCATATCCAAAAGGCCTGTACATAAACCAAATCGCAACACATCTCTTTCCTTTCAGCATCCAACTTCTGAGAAAAGCAGGCTATTCTGTCTCCCCTTCCTGATAACCACTCACTCCTAATCCTCTGGTGATCTGGCTTCCCTGTGGCTTGTTTGGAAACTGATCTTTCAAAGATTGCAGTGACCTTACAGTTTCCAAATTCCATTTAGAGTTGCCAGATTTAGCAAATAAAAATACAGAATTTGCAGTTAAATGTGAGTTTCAGATAAACAAAGAATAAATTCTTAGTATAAGTAAGTCCCAAATGTCCCAATATACGTCCCCAATATTTGCCCCTCAGCCCTCTCCCCCAAACACATTCAACAGAGCACAGAGTACTATCAGTGCCTCAAGTATTTATATTAATAATTCCCTCATAGTGATTATAATTCTGGAGTGAAACAAATATATGGAAATTTTGGTATTTAGTTCATGTGATACATTTATAGAACAGTGAGCTCTGATTACGTTTCTTTCTAATCAAATGCTATTCCGCCAGTCTCCAGGCCTGAGATTTCCCCTCCCTTCAGCTGGATTCTCCCTAGAAGTATGATTGGGGAAGAAGATGAAGACTAACATAAATTATCCTGGTGGGAAGAGTTAGAGCCTCACAGAATGGCTCTAACCAAGAGAATTCAATTCTAAAGACAAAAGAGAAGGTTAGGCTGGGGAGGGTGGGAAAGGCTTGGAGCTGTGCCTGGGGCATGCCTTTCCCTCCTCCTCTAACCCTCCATCAGGCACTTTTACTTTTTCCCTAGCTGCTCCTATCCTCTGGAAGGAAATACAAGAGACTAATAAACATAAACCCTGGAAATGGAAATTAAAGGAACAATAAAATATTTTGGAAGGGTTTCAAACAGGTGAGGGAATGTGGTCAAGAGCCTTTCTAAATAAATGTACTTTTGTTTGATTTGAACTTTTAACTGCAGTAATAATTTCAAGATGTAAATGATTTGAGTTACAGATTTTCAATAACTTGGACATAAGAGTAGTATACGATAAACAATGGCAACATTTAGCACTTAAAAATAGCCCAGCATGTCAAAAAAACAGAATTTCTAAAACCAAGAATCACTACTTCCTTCAGCGTTCTAAGTCTTTAGTCATTGCTTTAGGTATTGAAATTCAAGTGTTCGTTTAAGATCCACCTTAAAAGCCATTGTATTCTTGAAGTCTTCACCTGTCTCAGTGGTCTCCATCAGCGGCTCAGAGCAAGTCTGCATTTTAATTTAGTCCTTACTTACTGTGGCTGTGTACTGTAGTTTCTTACAAGTCCCTGTCCGCTCCTAGATCATCATTTCCTTAAGGGAAGAGTTCATGCCTCATTTGTCATTATTTCTCCACTCTTCTTGGCCCTGGATTGTGCTTAAAGTCTGTTGACTTGAACTTCGGTTGTTAGCCTTAAAGCAAAGAAAAAACAATTCATTTTGCTCAGCTGGACAAGCAAGGTTCTTGTAGAACGGTGTTATATATGTATTAGTAAAATAAATTGGCAATATATTCTATCTCCAAAATGATACCTTGATAATCTGTCTTTGAGTCCACACACATTCAAGTTTTGGAAAATACTTAAAAGTTTCAAAAGAGACAGTTGTATATTTGAGATACAAAGATGTATTTAAAAAGCACGAGTCCAAAAAGAATGCTTGACCCGCTAAGCAAGGAAAGGTCATTTTTAAATGACGGGTCTTTCTCTTGTCTGAAAAGTCAGAAGACTTTTAGTGTGTCTGCAAGGAGAAATTTTGAGAAACAAGAAATGTGTCCTTTCCTCCAAAGGCTTCAGCTATATATTATCATGGAGCCCCATGTCTACATGTGGAAACTGATGAAGTTAGGCAACTTGCCTAAAGGGAGTCATTGACTAGAGCTGGAAAAAATCTCCCAGCTTGTGCTGTAACCCGTAGACTGTGTTGACAGAAGTCAGGCTCCACAGACTGTTTTCTAAGTGTAATGTTAGCATAATGTTAGCAAGCAATAAAGCAACATCTGCTACAGACACGGACAGAGAAATCAGTTTTTTAAAAGCACAAAACAACCTGGGAGAGAGGAGGTAAATCTGAGAAAGATGAGCCCTCTGGTTGCTAACATTTTTATTGGAGACACAGAGAAGTGAACAATTCAACCCCCCCAAGAGTAACTCAGGGAACTTCCGAGCCACGACAATTATCCGGCAGAAAACCTCTCTATTCCTTGCTTCTAAACAGCCCAGTTTTCTTGTTATCTGACATGGACACAGCTTTACTGACATGATGGGAGGAAAGGGAAGGAGCCATGTTTTACATGGGGGGAAGGTATATTGAAGTAAACATTGAAATAAAAAATAAGCCTGGGGCTTCCCTGGTGGCACAGTGGTTGAGAGTCCGCCTGCCAATGCAGGGGACACGGTTTGAGCCCTGGTCCGGGAAGATCCCACATGCCGCAGAGCGGCTGGGCCCGTGAGCCATGGCCGCTGAGCCTGCGCGTCCGGAGCCTGTGCTCCGCAACGGGAGAGGCCACAACAGTGAGAGCCCCACGTACCGCAAAAACAAACAAAACAAAACAAAACAAACAACAACAACAACAAAATAAGCCTGGCATTAAGAGAGTGGCTTAAAGAGTGTTCCTCCACAATGTTTCTATGAAAAAAAGTAAGCATGTCACTTAGATCATTGATAGAATATTGAATTGCTACCATTGGCTTTTCACAGTTTGGATAAAATATATGCCCCAATCCTAACACTCATTATGAAAACACATTTGGAAAATCCTTTGCATTCAGATCAGACAACCTAGAAGCACTGTTTTAGCCGCAAGAATGTGTCCCTATGAATAGGACACCGGAACCCCAGGCTGCAGTGCTGCTATAATTGCCACACAAGAGCTAGGATTTTTATTTCGCTTCACATTTCTTGCAAGGCTCTATTTTGAAACTCTAAGGTAAGAGGTGATGTGGGGACAGCATTGTATTCATAACGATTTCAAAGACGTGGAGGTTCCCACTCTTTGACCTATTTTGCCACTCGTGCATTATATACTGTGAAAGTTTCATGCATACAGCAAACTCATTAATGTAATATGTTCTTATTTCTGTGCGGTGATATGTGTGAGTATATATACATACGTATATTTTTGGGGTCCAAATGCTTATTATTTACTAGATGACAAGATGAGTAATCTAAACATCATCAATTATTTCAGCATTTTGAATAAGATTACAATCAGATATCTTAAAGAATTTACTTTTCAAATCCAGAATTCTTTAGGCAAAGACAATCAGGTTTAAAATAAAAAGAACAAAACAAAAAACCCCTCCACCCAACAGGAGTTAATGTATAAAATACAACATGCCAGATTCTCTCTCTCACCACCCTCTAGCTAGTCATGAGAAATGTACTTCGGAAGCTTTGTCAATTCTTTCAGGCCACTAATACATTAGTGTACTAATAGCCTAAGAATTGATGTGACTATTAAAAGTGCCTAATTTACAGCTTGGAGTAAGTTATCTAGTGGCTGAATCTCTCTCAACTTAATGTTATTGCCTGAACCTCAAAAAAATCAGAAAATTGTTTTCTTGATGAATTTAAGACAATAATAGGGGGAACGGGTTCCACCCATCCACCCATTCTCCATCATTTATTGATTTTTTAATTTGAGACAGTTTTTGAGTGACTACTCTGAGCTTGGCTCTGTTTTATGTTCTAGTATAGAATGATGTGTTAGTTAGACTAGTCTGTCTTTTAGGAGCCTCTATTTTAGTGCGGAGAGAGAACAATAAACAATTATTTAGACAAATAGGACAAGATTTCCACTAGTGCTGAGTGCTATGAAGTGGGGCACCTTTTGTTGGGGGGAGTTAGGGAAGCCTCCTGAGGAAATAATTTTTGAGCTGAAGTCTGAATGGTAGAAATAAACCAGCTTCATGAAGGTCTGAGAGATTGAGTGGTTCCAGGCAGTGGGAACAGTAAGTTTCAGGCCTGAGGCAAGGCTACACCCGGGGTGGGGGGGGGGGGCGGTGGGGAGACAGCCAGGCCTGAGTGGTGAGTGGGAGGGGTGTGGGCTGGAGGATGAGGGCAGAGAGGTAGGCAGGGACGTGGCTCTCTGGACCATAGTGAGGAGTCTGGCCTGTGACAAAAAGCCATTGGAGTGTTTTAAATAGGCCACTGGCTTCATTTATGTTCTGAAAGATTACTTAGACTATTGTGTGGAGAAAGCATTGTTTGTTTTTTTTTTTCTTTTCCATTATGGTTTATTGTAGCATATTGACTATAGTTCCCTGTGCTGTATAGTAGGACCTTGTTGTTTATCCATCCTATATATAATAGTTTGCATCTGCTAATCCCAAACTCCCACTCCATCCCTCCCTCTCCCCCCTCCCCCTTGGCAACCACAAGTCTGTTGTCTGTGCTTGTGAATCTGTTTCCGTTTTGTGGATGTGTGTTTATGTCATATTTTAGATTCCACATATAAGACATTGTATGATATTTGTCTTTGTCTGACTTGCGTCACTTGGTATGATAATCTCTAGGTCCATCCATGTTGCTGCAAATAGCATTATTTCATTCCTTTTTATGGTTGAGTAGTATTCCATTGTGTATATATATGTATATATCACATTTTCTTTATCCATTCATCTGTGGATGGACATTTAGGTTGTTTCCATGTCTTGACTATTGTAAATAGTGCTGCTATGAACATAAGGGTGCTTGTATCTTTTTGAATTATAGTTTTGTCCGGATATATGCCCAAGAGTGGGATTACTGGATCATATGGCAACTCTATTTTTAATTTTTTGAGGTATCTCCATACTGTTTTCCATAGGGGCTGCACCAATTTACATTCTCACCAACAGTATAGGAGAGTTCTCTGAGAAAGCATTGTTAAGGGGCAGAAGTAGAAACAAGAATTTTAGATGAGAGTCTGTTGAGGTCTGTCCTAGGGGAATAGCAGTGGGAACGGTGAGAAGGATCAGTGGGTGGAATGGGGATGTTTTGGAGGTAAGCCTACGGGATATTTGGTTACGGGAAAAAGCAGAATCTCAGATGGCTTGAACAGCTCTATGCATGGTGGTGCCATTTACTGACAGGGTAAGTTGGAGAAGGAGTAGTTGGGGTTGGGGAAGGTGGGGTCGATGGGGGCTTCCCTGGTGGTGCAGTGGTTAAGAATCCGCCTGCCAGTGCAGGGGACAAGGGTTCAATCCCTGGTCAGGGAAGATCCCACATGCCACGGAGCAACTAAGCCCGTGTGCCACAACTACTGAGCCCAAGCGCCTAGAGCCCACGCTTCACAACAAGAGAAGCCACCGCAATGAGAAGCCCACGCACCGCAACGAAGAGTAGCTCCCGCTCAGCACAACTAGAGAAAGCCCACGCGCAGTAACGAAGACCCAACGCAGCCAAAAATAAAATAAATTAAAAAAAAAAAAAAGATGGGGTTGATGATGGGTTGGGTGAGAATGCAGAGTTCTGTTGGTTAAGTTACATTTGAGATGCTGGTGAAACACTGCAGTTGAGGCTGGTGATCAAGGGAGAAAGCAGGGCTGTAGATCATCAGATTAGAGCACTGGGGAAAACCAGTGGTGCTCCCAGAGATGTCGTGGAAAGCATCCTTACAAAGCTTTGAAAGCCTGCAGTAGAATTCCTAAATCAACTTCCTCCTCTGCCTTTTCTTTAAAATTTTCTCTTTATCTTTAAAATCTCTCTCCTCTGATACACCTTTAAAATCCTGTTGGTTCCCAAAGTAGGATGAGTGCCTGGAGCCAATTAATTAAGGACTTGTTGGAAAGGTTGTAGACTCAACTATAAAAACAGTTTCAGCACAGTATCTCCACCCATCCCTTCCAGAGCACCTCCCCCACCAGGTGGGTTTTCTCTGATCCATTTCCAACCGCCTGTCAATGACAAATGTGCAAGGAAGAGTTGTATTTGTACTGCTCATCGCACTCATCCTTCCAGGAGAACAGGCTATATGTTTATAACAAACCAGTAGAACTTTGGGTTGGAAATGTTTATTTCCTCTGTTATCAGAATGTAGCCAGACTTAAAGAAGACTGGTTATCTATTAGTCATTTGGTATTCTGAATGCGCGGGTGTGGGCTCCCCACCTGGCTGTGGCTTGCTTGAATTGTAACCAAGTTTATCCCAATTAAGTTGTCTAAAAGCTGGAGAGAATAAGCTTTTTGGCAGTTCAACCAGAAGCCCAATGCTTAGGCCAGAATCTTGATAGTATTGTAAATTCATAAAGGACAGAACTGACATCTTCTAAGAAGGTAACAAGGAAGTAAAGTGAGTGCTTTAAAAATGAACATAACAAAAACATAAACTCAGAAGTGAGCTTGGTTCTTTAAAGGATCATTAGGGAAACAAATGCAAATCCAAAGCATGCTTTTAATTCCTTAAAAAAAGTCTTTTAGGAATGGTTTGGATTGCATGCGTGAAAACTATTTTTTTTAATTGACATGTCTCATTTTTGACTGAATTTTATTTATCATCGTGGAAAAAAAAATCAGTCTTTAGAGAGTCACAGACCTGGGTCAAAGCCAATCTATGCTACATTCTGGGTTTATGACTTCTTTGTTCAAAGTACTTCTTTGAATTTTCATCTACTCATCTAAAAGTTGGGGAAATTATGACAGCCACTAAATATATGTATGCATGCCTTAAATCCGGCAGTTCTACTCGGAGGAAATTATCTGAAGGAAGTGATCACAGGACTCCACAAAAAGATCTACGTGAAGAATGTTCATTTGAAACACTGAAATACTGGAATTCTTTGAGTAGATGATGACATATCCACATACAGGAATACCAAACAGTGAGTAAAGATGATTTTGTAGAAGGAATTCAGTGACTTGAAAAACTGTTGAGAATATAACATTAAGTGAATAATTATCAAGTTATGTACTGTGTGATTAGTTTTTGGGGAAAGAGCATGTTTATATAGTCGCAGAAAAAGCCTAGACCAATAAGCACAGTGATGTCAATAGTGGTTAGACCTGAGTGGTGAGAACTTGAAGGAGGTTTGGTTTCTTCTTTCTACTTTTCTAGATGTTCCAAACTTCCTTCAGTGAACATATACTAATTTTATAATTATTAAAGAGGTATTAAAGAGGGACACTAATATCCACCTTACAGATTTGTGGCGAGAACTAAATTAGGTGAGATGATTTATAAAATACACTTAGCTTAGTGACTGACATTTAGTTGGCATTTTCCATTATTTTTACCCTATGAAATTTTAGTCAGTCGTCATGGATTTAGCTCAAAGTCATTGTTGACCTAAAACGAACCCCAAAATATTACATTTTCACTGATAAAGATTTTTCAGCATTAAGGATGTTCAAAAGAATGTATAGCAAGCTATGAAGGCAATTTCAGAAGAGTTGTACCTGAAATGCTTTGAACTGAAATCAGCGTTTAAACTTAAGGTGACTAACTACTTTGGGGGCGTTTATTTGGACATAGAAGCTTTGTATTGTTTGTTTAAAAACCTGTCATTACTATATAGCCACATAGGGTACCTAGATAGATAGAACAATATCACTCAAAGTGAGCAATTAGTCTGTCATGATAAATGCCCCCTCTTCTTCAGGCTGATAAAAAGTGTCCTGTCAGAGCCTCTGTGGCATCCCAGAAACACCGTGCATGAGCCCGGCTGCCTTCTCTTAGCAACATTCTTCATCCTGCAGAAATGTAGAGGGAATCTTTTGTGGGTATGGTTGAAAGACAGCTCATATTATCCCTATCTCTCTTCCGGGACTATGGGACTATTTATCTTCCGCGTGTGTTGGGCTCCTCTCCCATCACCCAAGTACCATCCCTCCCCACACTCCTTAACGTCCCCAGTCCCCTCCTATCTCCCTTCCCTTATGCTGAGCTCCTCCCTTTTAAAAAAAAAAAAAAAATCTCTCTTTAGTATTTACCATAGAGTATTGTAAACATTAGTTTGCTTATCTTGCTCCTGCACTGGAGTTCCCTGAGAGATCTGCCACTTTCATGTAATCTCTCAGAGCCATCCTTTCTTCCTCTTAGTTTTTCATTGGCAAAGTGGGAACTTAATGCCTCGTTTAAGGGTATGTTGTGGGCATTCCATTGTATAATGGAAGTAGAGTTCCTGGCACATGTTAGGCACCCAATAATGAAAGCTATTATAATGATCAACTTTATTATTTATTTACTTTTGTGCCCTTAGGGCCTGGCATAGTGCCTGATGTGTGATGGGTATAAAATAAATTACTGGTGAATTAATTTATAAGCTTACAGAATGTGGCATTAAAATACAAAAAGAATGTACCTTTGTAGTGTTTATAGACTTGGGCAACAATTCCATGCACTGTCCCTTCTCATTTCTTTCCCCACACATCCTGTCTGGTGCCTATCCCTGGGCACTGTCTTTCCTTGAGAAAATCGATGGCTACCATATAGGTACAGAAAGTCTGCTGACATGTAGATGTAGCTTAATAGAGATAAGAGGAATTCTCTGCCTTGATCATCACCTCCTTAATCTATATACTTTATTGTTTAGGGACCAGTCTTTTTAGTTTTGTTAACCTCTGCATTCTCTCTAAATCCAACAACTAACTCCTGGCTGCAATAATCTGATTGAGATGAAATCCATTCTACTGCTAACTCCAGACTCTATCTGATCTGTTAGTTCCAAACTAGTCACCTCTCTCCGTGTTGACAAAACCTGTCATCTCATTTGTATTCCACCGCCTGTCTTTCCCCTGCTTCCTTTGAGGAAGATGTTTGTGAATTATTTTAAGCCAGTTGAATCACTCTGAGATGTGCTATTTTTAAGCCTTTGAGGAGCAGTTGAGAAGGAATGATTTAGGGATGTGAACCATTTCACAATAATATCCACAGAAACTTCAAACTTGTGGTTAAGTTTCAGCATTTTAAGATACTAGAGGTAAGTAGGTCGCTGTTCTCAGATGCAAAGTACTAAGGTACTCAGTAGCAAAAAACCTTCTGAAAGCAATGGTATTAGGGTGCAGGTGAGACACATAAGAAGCCACCTGCTGCTGAAGAAAATGCGTCCTTTCCAATGTCTTCTAAACAGACTGCTTCCTCTCTTTGCCGTTTCCTCTGCTTGGATGTAGAAGTTTGTTCTCTTGTATTGGGACCACTGTCTCTGTGTCCTTGTCAGACTTCTGGCCTCCTATTTGTCCTTGCCAGCAGGTAGTCAGCTGCTGCACCATCCTCTCCCCCAAAGACTCTACGGTGGGTCTAGGGCCCCACGTGGCCTTGTAGGGGGAGCGGACTTCTGTAAGCCAATCACAAGGGGAGAGCCCTCTAGACTGATTATCCTACTTGTTTTTTTGAGCCTTTTCTGAGCCCTCAGCCCACTAACCAAAGAACATTTCCCCACTGAAAAATCCAGGACGTCTTCCCAGATTGTTAAGAACTCAGATGTTTCATCTTATCTCAAGTTTTCTAGACCTCTGTATTGTTCCCATCTCAGTTATGCATCTAACACCCCTGCTCTCTCCTTTCCTGCTCACCCTTGTGTGTCAGTCTATGCCTTCTTGATTAACTGTGCTGTTTTGTTTTGCCATCTGTATGTCCCTATCATGCTGGTTCAGGGCACTATTCCAGTAATAGACTGGGTTCAGTTAGAAGGGAAGGACCACGTTACTCTTGTTCTTTCTTTTTTTCCTTTTAAGGTGATCAGTGAAGCATCAAGTATAATTACGACTTAATAAATGCTTTTTTGTTGACGATGATGAAATGTTCTTTCATAGTTACAGACTGTACCTTCCTGTAATCCAGGTACTATAGTTCACGGAGAAGCTATAGTGGGATATTAAAGTTGATGAAATCTGGAGCGATATCTTTGTTATTAACAAACTGAAAATTTGGATAAAATTTTAAACAATTTCTTTATATACATCAGACCAGCTACTATCAGGGATTGGGGGGTGAAAATAAGTCCACAGTTTTCATCATGGATTGTAGAGTTTGGATAAAGACAAAGAACTTTCTAAAATGCCAAGAGTCCTCCAACCCTCAGGGAAATCACCGCTCCACACATAAGGTAACATATACTGAAATTTTTTTCTCGTGAGGGCACCAGATATTTCTCTGTACATATATTTTCTTTTGACATATGGAATACTGGGGAAATCTACCACTAAGTTTTGGAGATGTTGCCATAATCACTGATTTCATAGGGAAGAAGGATGATTGTAGTAATATTTTTCTTACTTTGTTGTTGTTGTTCCTGGTAATAATTCATGGCATTGTTGAATTAGGAGTTGGTATTTTATCCAGATTTCTCAGTAGGAATATGAGTATGGGGAATTTTAAATTAAGGGGCCCAAGAGCACTTTTGTTTTCTAAATAAGGAAGCAGATGCTTAGATAGGTGACATTTAAGATTTGATGGCTGACACAACCCATCCCATTGATTCCAGTCTAGTGCCCTTTCCAGTGAATGGTGCTGACTCTGTGAGTGAGCTCTTGGCACTGAAAGTAGGGTAGGACATATTGATGTTGAGAAATTGCTCCCAAGTTTTGCCTATTTATATAGAAGTCTTCACAGTGCTTCACTGATGCCTTTACTTTTTACAGAGGTGTTATTATGGACACCATCAATATGTGCTTGTATATATGGAATACATATACCTGGTGTGTAAAATAATGAGACACTGTAATGAAAACTTTTGTTGCAAATAATGCTGACCCATCACTAGCCTGGACTATAGGTCCCCATGAGTAAAAAAAAAAATTTTTTTTTAATTAAATATTATGGCAGCCAATATTTGATGTAGGATAGAAGGATTGAAGGTGGAAGAAAGGTGGAAAGAAAGCTTTTCAACTTTCTGTGCCTTTTTTAGGCCAGGTGACTCTAGCAGTGGTGCTCTGGGCTTACTGGCAGAGAAAGGTTGCCCCTCTCTTTTCTTTTATCCTCCTATTCCCATGCCCCACCCCCCAGTAGAGTTTCAGAAGTTCCTCTCTCCAGTCTAGGGGAAGAGATACTATGTCTCTCCCTAAAAGGAAAATTTATTTATTTATTTGTAGGATCTTGGCTGTGGTGATGGTTGACTCGTCTATAAATTCAAGGCAAAAACCAGAAACAAGACCCCTAAACCTTTGTAAACTCTCTCTCTTCCTCTTTGTATCTCCTTTTGAGTAAATCCCTCTTGGCCTTGGCTGTGTCACCTGGCACATTTCGTGTCACCACAGAACTACTGAAGTGAAGCTGGCCC
The DNA here is from genome assembly GCF_963924675.1 of Phocoena phocoena. Taxonomy (NCBI): domain Eukaryota; kingdom Metazoa; phylum Chordata; class Mammalia; order Artiodactyla; family Phocoenidae; genus Phocoena; species Phocoena phocoena. Next base: position 24,360,251 of record NC_089230.1, on the reverse strand, counting down.
TTGTCCCCTGCTCACTAGCATTATAACAAGGCCTTCTTCTTTGTTCTACTTTTCAGGGCAATTCATTGCCCTTCCCAAAAGATTTTAAAATGTACGTCTCTCTTCCAAAATTATGGGAATCTTAATTGTAATAAAATCACACGAATGAGTTGTGTAAGTTTTTGGCAGGTTCAGGAAAATAATGGTTTCACTTAGACATGAATCACTGAAACACTGCTTCTTTAACACAGTTAACTCAAAGCAGCTCTTATTGTTAGAATTAAGAGATTTCCTCCACAAATCTCTCTTCCTTACGCAGACTTCCAATATGGAAGCACAGAAAACTGTTTTAACAAATCTTCTTTTCTCTAAAACGGGATAAAGATGTGTTTCTTCTCATTGTCTTCCTGAGGAAAGCTTCTCAGGTTTCCAGAGTATTAATGGACTGACTAAGACATGCGTAAGTAAATATATCAAAGGTGAAAAAAAGGAAAAGTTGAAGAATGTCATTTCCTCTGAGGGAGATTTTTCAGTAATCACAAGAGGACCATGGGGACTGCTATCATTTAGTGTGGAAGGCATTTTGGTTGGCAGCTTTACTAAAATAGGGGCTTAGAATGTGGACCCAGGTCGTCTTGTTCTAAACAGAACTGCGGTTGGGTGCACATGGCGGTCGTGAGCCCAGGGATGCACTGAGAGTGTGAGGTTGTCAGGAAATATCAGTGAGAGCTTTGCTTTGCTGTGGAATCAATTGTTACATGATATTGCTTCTGAGCTACATAAAGAACATTATTTTCGAACAATGTTTATTTTAAAACATAAGGTAGACTTGACAGTGCTTAAGATGCTAAAGAAAATTAAAACACTTTCCCCTCTGAGAACTTAAAGTCTAAAAGACAGCATGATTGGCAGCCTGAATAGTAACTATTACTTTTCTTTTTCAAATGAAGGACATTAAAAGTCTTTATCTTTTTTATCCTCGGGCCCCTTTCTTTTTTTCTGTTGCGAGTTAGTGTTTGGTGATGCGGAAAGTTAAGGGGGTATATGACCTTATTTCATTGTAGAGAAAACTAGGGAGCTGACCAGAGAAAACAGAGCTGCCTGAAGAAGGAGGAGAGGAAAGTTTATAAGTTAAGGTTTTTTTCTTTTAGGGTAGGATGGACCAATTTAAAAATATCAGGGGTTCACATGTTAACACATACCATGTTTCCTATTAAGAAAATTTGAAATAATTGTTGAGCTTGATTCCTTCTTTCAGGTAGGAACCTATGATCTGCTCTTCCTCTGGGATGCCTTTCACATTGAGTAATATCCAAGGAGCTGACGAAAGCTTTAATTCACTATTAGTCCTATAGGAAAGATGAACACACAAAGTGGGATGGGTTTCAAAGGCACTTTTAAAAGAATCACATTTTATTTTTCTTTGATTAGGTTAAACATACACACGATACACAATTCAAAAGAGCACACAGTGAGAAGTCAACTTCCCTCTACATGCATCCCACAACCATCTAGCTTTCCTCCCCAAAGACAATCATCGTTGCTGTTTTATTTTGTTGTTCTGGAGTTAGTCTATTAGAGGCTTCTTTTAAAAACCCTCGTTTAGGGGCTTCCCTGGTGGCGCAGTGGTTGAGAGTTTGCCTGCCGATGCAGGGGACACGGGTTTGTGCCCCGATCTGGGAAGATCCCACGTGACGCGGAGCGGCTGGGCCCGTGAGCCATGGCCGCGGAGCCTGCGCGTCCGGAGCCTGTGCTCCGCAACGGGAGAGGCCACAGCACCCCGTTTAATCCTTCTGATAACGTCAGGTCATGGGGCCCAAATGTTTCCCACCAGGGAAAGGCGTTCGGCCTCTTTTTGGCAAGAGGGATGGGTGTGCAGTGTGCCGCACAACAGCCTGAAGGGTAGGTACAGCCAACCCCATTTTCCAGATGAGGAAAACTGTGATTCCAGGAAATCGTGTGATTTGCCCAGCCAAACAGGTTGTTACTGGTGGAACCAGAGTTCCCACCCAGGCGCTTTGAGCCCCAGCCTTACTCTTTCCACTGTGCAGTTGTGCTTGACCAGCCCAGAGCTCTCCTTGGCACCAATTACCTTCTCCAGAGTGGGTGCAAATTGGTTTTCCTCTTTTGAAATCATGATCCAAAACAGCTTATAAGGAAACTTTAATATTTTACTAACAATATCCAGAGTTCCAACAACACATTGGGCGCTTGAATACAGATACACACAGGCCCGCAGCACTTCGTGACCTCCTCACGCCTCCCTGCGCAACTCTGGTGACAAGTGTAAACTGCTGCCATGTTCACTAACATTCTAAGGAAGAGGTCGGGCTTGTTTTATTTCTATTCAGCCACAGGAAATCATTAAGAAAGGAGGTGATTTAAGACAGATTGCTGCAAGTGCCAGGCAATTGGTCATCATTGTTTGTGGATTTTATCTGCAAATTTGGCCTCTCCCACCTCCCTGCCTCCACCCCCAGGACACCCCATTTCATCCTTGAGGTAGTGCTTCTGGCAGCGACCACTACTAGACATCGGAGGTTGTCAGGGACCCTGTCGGTTTCCAGTTGGGTTTCACTGGTTTGCGCATTCTTACTTGTGCGTGTCATGATCTGGTTATATATAAACATGGCCCAGTTTCTTTGAGCTGCTCTGCAAATTTGGCCATGATGGACGTACATCATTTACTTTAGACTCACTTTTTTTTTTTTTTTTTTTTGCGGTACGCGGGCCTCTCACTGTTGTTTCCTCTCCCGTTGCGGAGCACAGGCTTCGGACACGCAGGCTCAGCGGCCATGGCTCACGGGCCCAGCCGCTCCGCGGCATGTGGGATCTTCCCGGACCGGGGCACGAACCCGTGTGCCCTGAATTGGCAGGCGGACTCTCAACCACTGCGCCACCAGGGAAGCCCTAGACTCACTTTTTAAATCGTGGTAATAAATAGTTTCTGAAGCATTAATAGGAGGACATGCTGTTCCTCATTTGTATCACCATGTCACTTTGGAATGTCATTAATGATTGGCTTGCATTATCCGTACATTGCCCCGTACTCTCCAAAAGTAATAATTTTGGCTTTATTTTTAGTCTGTGTACATAGTTCTGAAAATGACCAAGGAGAGGAGAAGTACTCTTTTAAAGGAGATTCTTTCTGAGCATGGGCTTATCAGCTGTGTTCACAAAGAATCAAGTATTCTGCCATTTGTTCCTGATCCTACAACACTAAAACGTTCCTTATATCTCAAAATGGGCACCTAAAAATCAAAGCTCATAGCTATCTATGTATGTAGGATGTACTTTCTTTTCTTTGTTATATTAAAAGCACAGAAACATGTCTGGCCCAGATTGGTATTTCTCAGGGTTAGAATGAATAAGCTTTTAAACTGCTTTGTAACTATATCAAAGTTAATTGAAATACCCTTTTAAATTTTTTCTCTCGTCTCAGTTATGTAAGAAAGAATGTGCTTGAGAGTAACATTCCTCATTTGCAGTATTAAGAGAGAAATTGTATGTAGCATTTCAGTTCTCCCCCTTTAGGCAGGAAGCATGCCTGAAGGTGACACAGGATTTGTCATAGAAACTTGGACTGCAGTTCATTGGTGGCTGAGGCTGGGCAACATCGGAGACCTGTCTAATTGCTGCCATGGAACCGGAGTCCTGGGGGTGAGGCAAAGACCACCTTCACCATTGGAGCTTTCACCACTGACTATGGTGGAAAAGCTCTGGTCTCTGCACACAGAACAAAGCATTCCTAAGCATGCTCTGGTAGGATGTTCACCCCAGCGGTTATGGACTGAGGGTGTGTGTCTCCTCAAAATTCAAATGCTGGAGCCCTAACCCCCAATGTGATGGTATTTGCAGGTGGGCCTTGGGGGATAATCAGGTTTAGATGAGGTCGTAATGGTGGAGCCCTGTGATGGCGTTAGTTCCCTAATAAGAGGAGAAAGAGTGACGAGTGCTTTGTCTCTCTCCACTGTGTGAGGACACAATGAAAAGACGGCTGTCTGCAAGCCAGGAAGAGGGCCCCCAAGGGGGAACCGAATCAGCTGGCACCTTCATCTTGGACTTCCCAGTCTCCAGAACTCAACTAGGTAAATTAACTAAATAAATTCCTGTTGTTTAAGCCACCCAGTCTGTGGTCTCCTATGACGGTAGCCTGAGGTGACTAAGACACCTGCATACTTTAATGCTACCCTGACACTGGATTTTTCACTTATCATTTAATCTTTTTGCTCTGTGCTGCTCTATGCCTTGATCTGGGCCAGTTCTTGCTTGTAACCTGGAGAGCCTATCAGGTCAAAAGTCATCATGTTCAGTGGAGACAGTTGCTTCTCCAACATCTCCAAATTCAAAGACTGATGGTAGATTTCCTTAACCACAGGTATTTAGTTTTCTTTGTTACGTTTCCTTGATAATTGATTCATAGCGCTTAATCCCCAGCACTGTGTAAAAATTATTTCATTTTTTCCCCCTTGTCTGCCCTTCTCCACTAGAATCTTAGCTCTGTGAAGGTCAGGATGTGTTCTTTCTGCTCCTTTCTGCATCATCAGCGGCTGGCATGGTACCCAGCTCCAACAGGTGCCGAGTGGATGACTAAGTGAGGAGCATTGCTGGGTGTGATGAAAGTCACTATGTGAGAGCACCTCTGCTTCAGTGCTAACTTGGACCCTGAAAAGAATTAAGGAATTCTTTGGAAGATGTGTCTTTTCTAGGGTATTTCTTTCCGTCCACCTCTCTCTTCCTTGTCTAGATACTGTCAAACTCATTTCCTTGATTTGCTTTAAGCTGACCATTCTAAACAAATTGTAACAAGAAGACTGAATAGGAAAAGGGATTCCCCAGAGCTCTGAAGGAGTTAATGGAGGTAACTGAGAAACTGTTTGGCCAGCTCTGTAATCTCAAGCAAATTATAATTTATACTCAGAACGAGGAAGATATCTAGCCTGGACCCAGAAGATTATGTTCTCTGTTTCTCCTCTGTTTTAGGCAGACTCTAAAGCTAGGATCATTGAACATTTACATACAGAAAAGATTTCTCTGATAGGCAATTCTGAGCCCTAAATAATTGCCTTGCATTATGATGTAAATTTGCATGCAGATAAGGAGAAAACTGTAGGTGGAGTATACGTAGATTTTCATAATGTATTTGATAATTCAGTTTTTAGTGGAGTGTCCCGATGTTTTTCTCACTGGGGGAAAGAGGATGATTAGTCACACTTGGGGAACCAACTTACAAACAGAAAATGAAGTATATGGTTAACAGACAATTTCACATGGGGAAATATAAAGGAGGCAATGTTCAAGCCTTTGTTTTAACCAGATTCTTTATAAATTAATTTTAGTGTCTAAATTTATGAATGACACAAAATTTGGGGGGTTGGGAGGCAAGCTAAAAAGATAGATAAGTGCAGAAAGTTCATAAGTCTGTTAAGTGGGGATAAAAGTGGCAACTAGAACATTTGAGAGGTTTTTAGGTAACAATCAATACTAACATTTATCAAGAGCTTACCATGTACTGGCCACTCTTCTAAGCACTTCACATCTATTATTTTACTTGGCCTCCTGACCACCATATGCAGTTGGTCCTAGTATTATCCTCATTTTATTAATGATGGAACTCAGATAGTTGACTTACTCAAGGTCATACAGCTAGTAAATGAAGGAGCTGAATTTAACCTAGGGAGCCTGACTCAGAACCTGTGTGCCTTACCACCACTGTAGAGGACCAACCACATCAAATACATAGAAGATGAAGGGAATAGAAACCAGGAAAGAGACTAAAAATCCAGACCATCGTTCAAAGCAAAAATTCTTCCAAGAGAAGAAAAAAAAAAAAGCCCAGCATCAGGAAGAGTGATGAAAAACCCGATCAAATATGGTCCTATCGCTTTATAATTAGGACACACATTTATACTTGCATTTTTGTGAGCAGTTCTGTTCAAATTAGTTTAAGAGGGAACCAACCAACCAACAGAAGACTGGCAATAAAAACTATAGAACAGATGAAAATGGAAGTTTGGGAGAATGACTTTAAGAACAAAGTTTGAGAAAAGGCTGAGATTACTAGCTATGAAATCATAACTGACGTGACTAAAGTAGATACAAACATTACTCATGAAATAGCTGGCAGAGTTAATAAAGGGCACGAAAAGGATGTAACAGTGCACTCATTTAATAATAAAACCATGGCATCGTTACCCCAAGAGTTAGTGTGGGAAGAACATATAATATCTATTGCTATGTTTAAAATTACTAAGAATAATTATAAACAGCTTCTGAAAATAGAGATGGATCCGGCATACAAGTGTAGTATGAGGGTAGTCATGAGCCCAACCCAGCCAAAGAAAAGAGAGAGAAGTTGTACTGCAGTGGTCAACTGTGGCTTTGAAGTCAGACAGACTTAGGTTTAGATTCCGACTCTACAATTCACTGAGAAGTTATTTAATCCCTCTGAGTCGTAGTTTCATCACCTGCCAACAGCAGATAATCATACTTCACTGGGCAATTGGGCCTGGCACATAACTGGCACTGAAAAAATGTTGGCTGTTATTATGATTAAGATGACCCCATGTATCTCTGTGTGATGTGCTCAAAAAAGCTTTTCTCTTCCATTAGGCTGAAGGATGTTGAGGGTTTCAATTTTATTTTACCCTGAGCTGAGGTTCTTAGGCTCAGCTTTGAACAGAAGTTCATGTCCCTACATGCATGATGGGAAATTGCTGTGATCTCCCTTAATCTTGGGAAAATTTGTACTCGTGTGGCATTCTCTTATAGATTAAAACAGCTTACATATTCTTTCTTGATTGCCTTTTCTTGAGTGTTCACAATTGTATAGGTGATCTCTTATTAAGCATCTCTTTTGAATTTTGTTTTTTGGCTGCTTGGTTTGTTTTTGATGATCCTCCTCTGCCTAGCATGTGAGAGGGGAAGGACTCTGTGTGTTTGCTTTTCTTGTGAGAGTGGATTCCTTTTCTTTGCCGTTTCTTATCTCCTAGATTGAGAACCTTCTAGTCCAGGGACCAAACATACTGTAAGTAACAACAACAGTACTCAACTAAGCCTTCTGCTTTGAAATGACAAGCTGAATAAAAGACAAAGTAGCGTGTGCTTGTTATGACTCACATGTTGCCTAGAACTTCAGAGTCTCTGCCCTATTTTGTTTAAATCAAACATGTCAGGTGATCTGGCCACAGGACTGAGTATGACACTGATGTGCATTTTGCTGAAACAAGGTCAGCAGTCAGAGCTGGAGAGCTACACCCTGGGGAATTCAGCTGTGACCGTTGCCCAGAAAATTATAATTTAGGAAATTATTTCCTAAATTTCAACAACATTTCTCATTTCTGGGCAATGTTATTTTTTTTTTTTTAATCTTATTTTTTTTCTGTTTGCCTGGTGAATAGGTGACTCTTTTTCAGTTACAACAGTCAGGCTTGACTTAAAAGAGAAACAGGAAGAAAGAAATTGTCCAGAACTTTGGAATTATATATTTCCATTTCCATTATGTTTATAGTGTCCAAGAAAGAAACAGAGAAATAACTTTAAAAAGGGAGCACCAGCCAAAACAAATTTACAGGGGAAAGTAAATAGTTGATTAGAATCTGAAATTATGAATATTACTTTGTTTTTTTCGTAAACTGACATCTACCTTAAAGACACAACTTTGGAAAAATGTATAAAATTGAAAACACGTTGACAATAAAGCATGACCACCCCATCCTCCCTTTATTTTTACCTCAGCTTCAAATTTTCTGGCTACAGTCACAAACAGGAATGAAAGGTCAGTGGAGAACTACAGAGTTTCCTTTAATCTTTAAAACTTCTTTACATGCTTTAGATGGCATCTACCTGGAGCCTGGGGCCACCACTATAGACTCCTTGGAATTGTTGCTTCAGCATGTCTGTCATCAATGGTTTCTGAGACGTAATCCTCTCAGAAACGTAGTCAACATTCATGTTTGCTTTAGATTAAAAAAACCTCTAAAGGATGCATGTACCCCAGTGTTCATAGTAGCACTATTTACAATAGCCAAGACATGGATGCAACCTAAGTGTCCATCAAGAGATGAATGGATAAAGAAGATGTGGTGTACACACACACACACACACACACACACACACACACACACACACACACACAATGGAATATTACTCAGCCATAAAAAAGAATGAAATAATGCCATTTGCAGCAACATGGATGGATCTAGAGATTATCATACTAAGTGAAGTAAGTCAGACAAAGACAAATATGATATGATGTCACTTAGATGTAGAATTTAAAAAATAATACAAGTGAATTTATTTACAAAACAGAAACAGAGTCACAGACATAGAGAACAAACTTATGGTTACCAAAGAGGAAAGGGACAGGGATGGATAAATTAGAAGTATGGGATTAACAGATACACACTACTTTATGTAAAATAGATAAACAACAAGACAAGGACCTACTGTATAGCATAGGGAACTATATTCACTATCTTGTAATAACCTATAATGGGAAATAATCTGAAAAAATATATAACTGAAACTTTGCTGTACACTTGAAACTAACATAATATTGTAAATCAACTAGACTTCAATAAAAAAAATTATAAGAACAACAAAAAAAACCTAGGTGTTTTAAATCAACCAGGTAAATATATCACAGAGAACTTCAGCTACAAATTAAAGAGTATTTATCTTGAGAGAGAGAGAGGTAGGTGATTGGGACTAACAGTCTGTATTAAGTAAGTGAGACAGCAGACAGCTGCACTACCTGACCATCCCCTCTGCTTTTTTCCTTATTCTCCACAACTACCAAAAAAATTGTCAAGGTCACCCTCTGCCTTCTTTCTCCTGGATTCCCCCTTGTCTTTTTTCGGCTGGTTTTGAAGCATATTTGGTAAACTTCCTATCCAAAAATGAGAAAGGAGAAAACTGGATAGCAAGGGATAAGGGCTCTCCATTCAGAGGGGCTGGGTCTAATCTTTTGTACATAACGTAGGTACTACGTTATGGGTGAAACCTTTGTAGATGAAGGCAAAAATGCCTGATCATTTGTTTTTGCATTTTCAGATTTATTTTTTTAAATTAATGTCGATTTTGGAGAGAGTAGATAACATTGTTAATGCGTTCTCCAGCACTGAGGGAAGGTTCTGGAGTGGCCCCTGGCCGCTTCCCTGAGAGAGGGCACAAACTGGGGGCTGTGTGCCAGTTAAGTTCAAATTCCCGTTTCCTTGTGCACCTTGAACAGCACTCACAAGTTGACTGCAAAGGCTCCCCCCTCCCCCCTTTTTGTTTTGTTTTGTTTTGCCTTGTTTTTAATGCTCTAGTTAAAGAATTCTGGGTACATATTAACTTCTCTCCCTCTACACCACCTCCCAACCCTGCCCCACCCCAAGTGTTTTGACCGCCAGGGACTAAGCAGCACAGTGCTTCCATGGATTTCCTATTTTGATAGTAAAATCCTTGTTTTTCTTACAAAAAGGATTTTTCTCTGCTTCTAACCAAACTCTATAATCTTGCCCTTCTGACTCCTTATTCCCTGCATCCCTTCCTTCCACGTTTCAGGAAGGAGCAATTAAGCAATCCTGTCCTGTTTCTTCTGAAAGCAGCAAACAGAGTGGCTTTAAGAGCCATTATGCTGAGTCATCAGGCAGACATGTTTTCAACACCTTCCAGACCATTTTGGATTAAGGCAGAAAGCCTGATTCTGAGGCACTATTGAACTCAACCCTGGAAAGACAGAAGTGTGGAAGGAGGGAAAAATGTTGAAGGAAAACAACCTTATCTGAGTAAAAAGTCCAGTTTTTCTTCCAGCATGTAGTTTAAAAGTGCTGACTCATTGGAATGAATTTGAGATTCGGGTTACAGTTTTCTTTTAGCAGATTTTGGCATTAAATGCATCGAATAAACCCTTTTAAACCTGTTACATGACGTAGAGATTAAATTCTGCACCTTCTCTACTCACTCCCCCACCTCCACATCCATCAAAACCACTAATCTCTGATTTTTTTTTTTTTTTTTTTTGGGCAAAAGGCCCCAGGAAACACATTTGCCTTGGAGTCCTGAGCATTTGGGCAGCTGTGGGAACCACCATTCCTGAGGTTTTAGGTGCCCTGGGACAGGCAGCGCTCTGTCCGTGTCCAGGGTAAGTTGCTCTCCCCTGCGGGAAGGCCCACACCCTGGCCACACCTTGAGAGTCAGTGAGGCTGGAGGGAGACAGAGATAAGATTCAAAAGGGAAAGAGATCCCCCTTCTCTGCCTCCACCCGCATCTCCTTCCTCAGGTGGAGAGCCCAGGGCCCACTTTATTCTTCCTCTGGATGAAAGGAATGTGGCACTTGACCTACTCCTCTCTTCAAGACTGTGTAAAGGGTGAAGAGCCATTTCTTCCTAGAAGGGGTTCCTGACCCCCACTCCTACCCACCTCTGACCCCCTGACTTCCCTCCTCAGTCTGCTGCTTTTTATCCTCTCCTCTGAAGCAGCTGGCTTTCTTGTTGGTCTCTCGCCAGACAGAGAAGTACCTCGAGATACTGGACTCCCGGAGCCTTGGTAAATCTTTGTAGCCTCCGGTCTCGCACTTAGCAGACGCACAGTTGTTAACTGAGCCTCCGGTCTCGCACTTAGCAGACGCACAGTTGTTAACTGAGCAGACAAGCTGTGGGAACGCACAGAGTTCTTCTGACCCCCCACCGACTGCACAGATAAAGCTGTATCTGTTGGGCCAGGTAGACCACGCCTGTCACGTCTTAAAATGGGAGATGCTTTGAAGGAGGGAGAGGAGGAAAACAGTGATAGAAGTGGTCTCCTGGTAAACAAAGTAGGAGCTTTTGAAAGGATCAACAAATAAAAATTAACTAGGAATCTCTGCTTTACTGCAAATCTAGTATTCTAAACCCAGATTCAGGGCTGCCTTGCTTTATCAGCCTCCGGCCATCGCAAATCCAGTTGTGTCATTTTCTGCACGTGTTTTCTCCTTCCAGTTGTGATATAGATGAAGCCATCAAAATGCTAGTACGATCTATACCAATCACCTCCAAAGTGTTTAACTGTGCATTCTATAGGTAAGAAATGTGTCAGCCCACATCTTCTCTTTCTACATAGCTGTAAATTGTATGCATGCACTTACTGTGCTAGTGCATCCTGCACGTTATAAAACATTACCTCTATACATTGAAAGATGAGATAAAAATATAAATAGATATTCCAGCATCTTCTTCCCAGGCCAGGATGGATCACTGTTGCACCCTACCTGGATGGCACACCCAGTCTGGAAGGGGCTTCTCCCACCTCTCCCACCCATGACTTAATGATTTGGACAAAGTCAGAGCATGCAGGTGTGGGCTACTTATTATGCTTCTCTGTGCTTCAGTTTCTCGCTCCAGGTGATATAGGCTCATTTGTCTCACAGAAATGTAGAGATCAATGAGTGAGGTCATTAGTTTAATATATTGTATTCCTTCTAACCTCTGCTGTTTTCCGGGAGAATCTTATGATTTCATTAAGTCATGTTGATTCTTCCACTACGTGTTGGCGGTGGGGGATAGAGTCACCTTTGTCTTTGAATTGTGGAATTTTAGCAGCTGGAGGAATCTTAGTGATGACCTCTAGTCTCGTCTTTACCCAGTGACGTGAGGAAACTGAGCCGTAGAGAAGACAGAAGACTCCTTGATATGGCAGATAATCCCCATTGCCTGCAAAATTGACCTTTCCTCCTTTCCTCTAATTCTGTTTACCCTCCTCTGAGTGCTACATGCTGAAAGGCAGCCTGGGCCCCCTCATCAGCCACAGGGAGTGTATCTTGATTAGGGCAAGTTCCTTATGAAGATTCCATCCATGAGCCTTGTGAAGTGGTTGCGTTTATGCTTAGGCATGTGACATGGTCTGACCAAGCATCTTGGAAAGTTCCTTTCACTCTGAAAAAAGGACACACCTGGCACACTTTCCCTTGCTTCCTCTGGATCTCATCACCTCCATGTGACATGGACCCTTCAGCAGCCGCCTGAGGGCCGTGGAGGGAGCTAGCTTACTGGGACAACCTGTCCAGGAGGCATGGCAGAGGACAGGGATGGTCACAAGGCACGGAGCTTTCAACTTAATCATGCTGTGACTTCCATCACTCTGGGATTCACGCTATGAAAAATAGTAAATTCCCTCATTGTTTAAACTACTGTTAGCTGCATTTTCTGTTATTTGTTGCCATACGCATCCTGACCGATACGCACATACAAGGGGTTTGGAGATGGCAGAAATGGAACAAGACCCTAGATCTTTAAAAGAGCGAGTGCTATACTGCTTGGTTTTTATTTACAACCGATAGCTTAAAAGAATTCATTCATCCCGCACGGTAAGAGCAGTTTGTTCCTGTCTCTTCAGGAACTTTTTTTGTCCCTGTGTACTTGGAAGGTTCTGAGAGAATAAAATTATTTGATTATAAGAATGTCCTAAAAAAAAAAAAAAGAATGTCCTGCTTCTTCGCTTTCATTGAATGTTCTTCTCTGGTGACATCTTGATGGCTTTCATCTAAGAATACCTCTTTACTTTTTAATATTGAGCTCCTAGTATAGAGATATCCAATTACACTATACATTTCATCTATTGGCAAATATAAGTTGCCTTCAGAGGCCCGGGCCAACAGTCTCTTGGTGAGTTAGTGGCAAAACGCCTGAGTGTGGAATCAGGATAGTTGTACATTCAAACGAAAACCCCACCCACTGCCAGGCCGAGCTGCCCTTACTGCTTCCGATTAGTTGGGACACTCAGAAATAACCCAGGAGCTTATACAGGTAATGAGTCGTTTCAAATCACCCATAGACACCCATAGTAAATGGAAAAGCTTTTGTCAACATCTTTAATGGTTTCAGTTGGTAAATTATTAACAGAATATATGTGGAGTCCTCAGCATTTCAAATACATTTACTTTCTGAGCGAGAACACTGGAGAACAGTCTCTCCTGCCAAGTCCCCAGCTGCAGGTGCCCACTCTCCTGCTCCTGCCTCCCTCCTTCTCCCAGACTGTGTAGAGTCTGCCTTCTCTTACACCAGGGGGCTTCCCCTGCCGCTGCTGAAGGCTCTTAGCTTCTCCAGTGTGCTTCTCCTCGGAACAGGCTCTATCACATGACTAGTTTCATTCCCTTCTACTCCTCCTCTCCTAGCATGTGGGGGAAAGATCACAGTTTCAAAAAAATCAAAACATGGATTCTGGTGAAGCCGCCACCTCTTACTAACTTATTAACTTTCAGTAAATCATTTAACTTCTCTCAGCCTCTGTTTCTTCACCTGTAAATTGGGGCCAGTCATACTATGGGTGTTCTCTACCTCTCAGGAATGTTGTCAGAATCAAGTGATATAATCCGTCTGGATAGGCTGTGACCCTTATGATTCTCAATACTTACAAATCGTATTGTTTATGCTGATATTTTTCCTTCCAAGGAGGTTGACACACATCCACTCAAATGTTCCAATTCTGACTAACTCAGTAGGCAGGAAGAACAGGTCCACATGCCAATGAGTGGAATGACCTATATGACACGTTGGCTGGAAAATATAGAGTGTGGTCTTGTTTTTACATGAACAAACACTGAGAAGCAGATCCTGTTATTATTTTTCACGGCAACATTTCCTGACATATACTTGGCATGCTGGTGATGTCCACATGTTGGGGACATTCAATATTTGAAGGAGAAAGGGAAGAGGTTTAGAAGAATAGAGGAAGGGTGGGTGGGAGAAACAGGTTTTACTACATCAAGATTTTTTTTTTAAAGAGCACTAGCTATTCCATTTTTATGATTACATCTGTGGGACAGGAGACACTGTCCTGAATCAGAAGACAATAAAATGTATAGTCTATTATTGTCACTAACAGTAATGATGCTGGGCAAAATATGTAACTTCTCTGAGCTAAATTTTCCCCATCAGTGAAATGGAAATGGGAATGGTACCTACCTCACAGGGTTGATGTGAGTATTAATTGGGTTAACACACAAAGTAACTAGCACACGATGATGATGCTATGTGTATGTGTGTGGGAATACTTTAATATTACCCAGTTTCTGGCTTACATACATTTGACTGATGACTTATAAATCACAGCCCCATGCTGCAAGGCAATGAATCTGTGCTTAGAATTTAGACAAAAAGTAGAAAAGACAAGGGGACAGAACACAAGTGAAAAGTAAATAAACTGAGCAGAAGCAAGAAGAACTACAGTTCTGCAGCCTGTGGAAGGAAAACCACATTCACAGAAAGACAGACAAAAAGAAAAGGCAGAAGACTATGTACCAGATGAAGGAACAAGATAAAACCCCAGAAAAACAATTAAATGAAGTGGAGATAGGCAACCTTCCAGACAAAGAATTCAGAATAGTGATAGTGAAGGTGATCCAGGACCTCGGAAAAAGAATGGAGGCAAAGATTGTGAAGGTGCAAGAGATGTTTAGCGAGCACCTAGAAGAACTAAAGAACAAACACCTAGAAGAATTAAAGAACAAACAAACAGAGATGAACAATACAATAACTGAAATGAAAACATACACTAGAAGGAAGCAATAGCAGAATAACTGAGGCAGAAGAACGGATAAGTGACCTGGAAAACAAAATCGTGGAATTCACTGCTGTGGAATAGAATAAAGAAAAAAAGAATGAAAATACATGAAGGCAGCCTAAGAGACCTCTGGGACAACATTAAACACAACAACATTAGCATTATAAGGGTCCCAGAAGGAGAAGAGAGAGAGAGAAAGGACCCGAGAAGATATTTGAAGAGATTATAGTTGAAAACTTCCCTAACATGGGAAAGGAAATAGCCACCCAAGTCCAGGAAGCACAGAGAGTCCCAGGCCGGATAAACCCAAGGAGAAACATGCCGAAACACATAGTAATCAAATTGACAGAAATTAAAGACAAAGAAAAATTATTGAAAGCAACAAGGGAAAAATGACAAGTAACATACAAGGGAACTCCCATAAGGTTAACAGCTGATTTCTCAGCAGAAACTCTACAAGCCAGAAGGGAGTGGAATGATACATTTAAAGTGACGAAAGGGAAGAACCTACAACCAAGATTACTCTACCCGGAAAGGATCTCATTCAGATTTGATGGAGAAATCAAAAGCTTTACAGACAAGCAAAAGCTAAGAGAATTCAGCACCACCAAACCAGATCTACAACAAATGCTCAAGGAACTTCTCTAAGTGGGAAACACAGAGAAGAAAAGGACCTACAATAAAACAAACGCGTAACAATTAAGAAAATGGTCATAGGAACATACATATCGATAATTACCTTAAACGTGAATGGATTAAATGCTCCAACCAAAAGACACAGGCTCACTGAAAGGATACAAAAAACAAGACCCATATATATGCTGTCTACAAGAGACCCACTTCAGACCTAGGGACACATACAGACAGAAAGTGAGGGGATGGAAAAAGATATTCCATGGAGGGCTTCCCTGGTGGCGCAGTGGTTGAGATTCCGCCTGCCGATGCAGGGGGTGCGGGTTCGTGCCCCGGTCCAGGAGGATCCCACATGCCGCGGAGTGGCTGGGCCCATGAGCCATGGCTGCTGAGCCTGCGTGTCCGGAGCCTGTGCTCTGCAATGGGAGAGGCCACAACAGTCAGAGGCCCGGGTACTGCAAAAAAAAAAAAAAAGATATTCCATGGAAATGGAAATAAAAAGAAAGCTGGAGTAGCAATACTCATATCAGATAAAACAGACTTTAAAATAAAGAATGTTACAAGAGACAAGGAAGGACACTACATAACGATCAAGGGATCAATCCAAGAAAAAGATATAACAATTATAAATATATATGCACCCAACATAAGAGCACCTCAATACATAAGGCAACTGCTAACAGCTATAAAAGAGGAAATTGACAGTAACACAATAGTAGTGGGGGACTTGAACACCTCACTTAAACCAGTGGACAGATCATCCAGACAGAAAATTAATAAGGAAACACAAGCTTTAAATGACACAATAGACCAGATAGATATAATTGATATTTATAGGACACTCCATCCAAAACCAGCAGATTACACTTTCTTCTCAAGTGCACATGGAACATTCTCCAGGATAGATCACATCTTGGGTCACAAATCAAGCCTCAGTAAATTTAAGAAAATTGAAATCATATCAAGCATCTTTTCCAACCACAACGCTATGGATTAGAAATCAATTACAGGGAAAAAAACATGAAAAACACAAACACATGGAGGCTAAACAATACATTACTAAATAGCCAAGAGATGACTGAAGAAATCAAAGAGCAGATCAAAAAATACCTAGAGACAAATGACAACGAAAACACGACGATCCAAAACCTATGGGGTGCAGCAAAAGCAGTTCTAAGAGGGAAGTTTAATACATGCCTATCTCAAGAAACAAGAAAAATCTCAAACAATCTAACATCACACCTAAAGGAACTAGAGGAGGAAGAACGAACAAAACCCAAAGTTAGTAGAAAGAAAGAAATCATAAAGATCACAGCAGAGATAAATGAAATAGAAACAAAACAATAGCAAAGATCAATAAAACTAAAAGCTAGTTCTTTGAGAAGATAAACAAAGTTGATCAACCTTTAGCCAGACTCATCAAGAAAAAGAGGGAGAGGACTCAAATCAATAAAATTAGAAATGAAAAAGGAGAAGTTACAACAGACACCACAGAAATACAAAGCATCCTAAGAGACTACTACAAGCAACCCTATGCCAATAAAATGGACAACCTGGAAGAAATGGGCAAATTCTTAGAAAGGTATAACCTTCCAAGACTGAACCCGGAAGAAATAGAAAATATGAACAGACCAATCACAAGTAATGAAATTGAAACTGTGATTAAAAATCTTCCAACGAACAAAAGTCCAGGACCAGATGGCTTCACAGGTGAATTCTTTTTTTTTTTTTTTTTTTTTAGAAGGGGGATTGCAGCAAAGATTTCTGAATGGGTACATGACATTTTATTTTATTTTTTATAAATTTATTTATTTATTGGCTGCATTTGGTCTTCGTTGCTATGCGCGGTCTTTCTCTAGTTGCGGTGAGCGGGGGCTACTCTTCGTTGCCGTGTGCGGGCTTCTCATTGCATGGCTTCTCTCGTTGCGGAGCATGGGCTCTAGACGCATAGGCTTCAGTAGTTGTGGCTCGCGGGCTCTAGAGTGCAGGCTCAGTAGCTGTGGCACACAGGCTTAGCTGCCCCGCGGCATGTGGGATCTTCCCGGACCAGGGCTCGAACCTATGTCCCCTGCATTGGCAGGCAGATTCTTAACCACTGCGCTACCAGGGAAGTCCTTCACAGGTGAATTCTATCAAACATTTAGAGAAGAGCTAACGCCCATCCTTCTCAAACTCTTCGAAAAAATTGCAGAGGAAGGAACACTCCCAAACTCATTCTATGAGGCCACCATCATCCTGATACCAAAACCAGACAAAGATACTACAAAAAAAGAAAATTACAGGCCAATATCACTGATGAATATAGATGCAAAAATCCTCAACAAAATACTAGCAAACAGAATCCAACAGCACATTAAAAGGATCATACACCATGATCAAGTGGGATTTATCCCAGAGATGCAACAATTCTTCAGTATACGGCAATCAATCAATGTGATACACCATATTAACAAATTGAAGGAGAAAAAACATATGATCATCTCAATAGATACAGAAAAAGCTTTTGACAAAATTTAACACCCATTTATGATAAAAACTCTCCAGAAGGTGGGCATAGAGGGAACCTACCTCAACATAATAAAGGCCATATACGACAAACCCACAGCAAGCATCATTCTGAATGGAGAAAAACTGAAAGCATTTCCTCTAAGATCAGGAACAAGACAAGGATGTCCACTCTCGCCACTATTATTTAACATAGTTTTGGAAGTCCTAGCCATGGCAATCAGAGAAGAAAAAGAAATAAAAGGAATACAAATTGGAAAAGCAGAAGTAAAACTGTCACTGTTTGCAGATGACATGATACTCTACATAGAGAATCCAAAAGATGCCACCAGAAAACTACTAGAGCTAATCAGTGAATTTGGTAAAGTTGCAGGATACAAAACTAATGCACAGAAGTCTCTTGCATTCCTATACACTAATGACGAAAGATCAGAAAGAGAAATTAAGGAAACAATCCCATTCACTATTGCAAGAAAAAGAATAAAATACCTAAGATTAAACCTACCTAAGGAGGTAAAAGACCTGTACTCAGAAAACTATAAGACACTGATGAAAGAAATCAAAGATGACACAAACAGATGGAGAGATATACCATGTTCTTGGATTGGAAGAATCAATATTGTGAAAATGACTACCCAAAGCAATCTACAGATTCAGCGCAATCCCTATCAAATTACCAGAGGCATTCTTTTACAGAAATAGAACAAAAAATCTTAAAATTGGTATGGAGACACAAAAGACCCCAAATAGCCAAAGCAGTCTTGAGGGTAAAAAACAGAGCTGGAGAAATCAGACTCCCTGACTTCAGACTATACTACAAAGCTACCGTAATCAAGACAATATGGTACTGTCACGAAAACAGAAATATAGATCAATGGAACAGGATAGAAGGCCCAGAGATAAACCCATGCACCTATGGTCAACTAATCTATGACAAGGAGGCAAGGATATACAGTGGAGAAAAGACAGTCTCTTCAATATAGGTGGTGCCGGGAAAACTGGACAGCTACATGTGAAAGAATGAAATTAAACACTCCCTAACACCATACACAAAAATAAACTCAACATAGATTAAAGACCTAAATGTAAGACCGGACACTATAAAACCCTTAGCAGAAAACATAAGAAGAACACTCTTTGACATAAATCACAGCAAGATCTTTTTTGACCCACCTCCTAGAGTAATGGAAATAAAAAGAAAAATAAACAAATGGGACCTAATGAAACTTAAAAGCTGTTGCACAGCCAAGGAGACTACAAACAAGACGAAAAGACAGCCCTCAGAATGGGAGAAAATATTTACAAACGAAACAATGGACAAAGGATCTCTAAAACATATAAACAGCTTATGCAGCTGAATATTAAAAAAACAAACAGCCCAATCCAAAAATGGGCAGAAGACCTAAATGGACATTTCTCCAAAGAAGACATATAGATGGCCAAGAAGCACTCTTTTCACTCTTGTGAAAAGCTGCTCAACATCACTAATTATTAGAGAAATGCAAATCAGAACTACAATGAGGTATCACCTCACACCGGTTAGAATGGGCATCATCAGAAAATCTGCAAACTACAAATGCTGGAGAGGGTGTGGAGAAAAGGGAACCCTCTTGCACTGCTGGTGGGAATGTGAGTTGATACAGCCACTATGGCAAACAGTATGGAGGTTCCTTAAAAAACTAAAAATAGAATTACATATGACCCAGCAATCCCTCTCCTGGGCATATACCCAGAGAAAACCATAATTCAAAAAGACACATGCACCCCAGTGTTCATTGCAGCACTATATACAATAGCCAGGTCATGGAAGCAACTGAAATGCCCATCGACAGGTGAATGGATAAAGAAGATGTGGTACATATATACAATGGAATATTACTCAGCCATAAAAAGGAACGAAATTGGGTCATTTGTAGATACGTGGATGGATCTAGAGACTGTCATACAGGGTGAAGTAAGTCAGAAAGAGAAAAATAAATATCGTATATTAATGCATATATGTGGAACCTAGAAAAATGGTACAGATGAACCGGTTTGCAGGGCAGAAATAGAGACAGAGATGTAGAGAACAAACGTGGACACCAAGGAGGGAAAGTGGCGGGGGTAGGTGGTGTTGGTGGGTTGAATTGGGAGATTGGGATTGACGTGTGTACACTAATATGTATAAAATAGATAACTAATAAGAACATGTTGTAAAAATAAAATAAATTCAAAAATTCAAAAAAAAAGAAAAAGGAAAATTGAATAAATTAAGATGCTAAATACAGACCATCATTGGCTGTAGATGCTGAGAAGATTATGTGTTCCTTGAAACCTGAAAAATTCACTGCAGTTGTGTTTCCTAGGCAGGATCATGGATCTGTGTCTTGAAAAGGGGAAGAAATTCCAGGTCTAGAAGCCACGAGAGCAATGGCAAGCTGGGGAAGTGGAAAGAGACCCAGGCTGGTGAATGGCCAGCCAGTCGGAACTGGCTGGGTAGCAAGGTAGGGGTCAAGTATCTTTTTCATGGATGCTGCCATTGGCTCCATCACCAATGGAGTCTCCCTGGTCGTTGCTTATGCATTCTTGCTTCTTAAGAGAGCAGCTGCTATGAATAATGCCTGGAGATACCTCATTAACACACAAAATACAGTGCAGCTTGGCTTTTCTCTTTATAAAGAATTGCTGTTGATCAACAATATTTACTGGGTGGATTTGGTGTGCTAGGCATCAAGAAAGGTTATGAAGAAAGTAGGTAGCGTGCAAGACACCTGGCCAGAAGATCATTATAATTGTGGGCATAGGATAAAACACATACATAAAGAAAACGGATCTTTATAGAATAGGATGGCTGCGTGTTTTACGATAGAAAGCCTTTTCTTAAAAAACAGCATCATAAAAATAGAAAACTGGGCGGTATTCCCTGTTGTTGACAAAAGTGGTATTGTTGTGAAGTTGGTGTGTGTGCAGAGCAGCGTTCAGAAAACCTGAGATCATGATTTGACTGTGCTTTGCCTGAGGCCCACTCAGCCCTGGGGGAGTGGTCGGCATGCCACAATATTTCCTGTTTGCCTGGCGGGTTACCCATAGTATTTTGATCTTGCTGCATCAGAGCAGTGATGATGTGTTCAATGACTTTTTTTTATGCCTCTTGTGCATTCTCTTTTGTATTTGTGGATCATGTGTCTCCATTTCTTCCTTCTCAGCCTGACTCTTGGTAAGCTTAACAATTTCTCCCCTCAGTTGTGTGCAGTTCTTTTTACTTCTCAAAACATCTGTAAGGGTCTGGAAGAGGACCCCTGGCCGCTCCCTGCTTCTTGCTGAGTGTTAGTGCAAACAAAGCCCTGAACAAAACCTCTAAATTCTGCAATTTAGAATTAGAAGGAGAGGAAATCTAAATGGATACAAACAAGTGGTGTCAATCTTGGAAAATGAGATTGAGTCATAGCTATATAAGGTGGTAGAAACAAAAAGAAGCCACCTGCTTCCCGTAAGATACCTGCCAAATCTTAAGCAAGGTGAGGAGGAAAAGATGATGAAGGTGGCTAACGTAGGAGCTCCTACCAGCTTGAGCTCTCTGGGGCAAGGACTGTCTCTTTTATTCCTTTGACCTCACACAGTGCTGGGCACATCCTAGATGCCCGCTTAGAGTTTTGTGTGCATAAATAAATGAACAGACTCTGAAAAGATTTCATGAATAGGTGGTAGCTTCAGACAGATCCACAGTCTTCTGAAGCTTAACTTCTGGGTTCACCAGACAATCACTGTGGCTCTATATTGTTCGCGGACGGATCTTAAGTTTCTGTAATTTAATGTTTCCTTTGGAATAAAACCACTATTTGAGGCTTGAGACCAGAAGGTACCTGTGCAACTTTCACTCAAGAAATACTGTTGGTGGTTGCAGAATCTTTTTATTCCTCGAGTTTTCTTCCCTCAGACCCCTTGCCATTAATATTAGACTTAACTTTAAAACACTTTTAGAATTTCGGCATTCAAGATTTATACATAAATTATGGCATCTAGCATATGAGCATTCACAATTCATACCTATTTGCTTTCCACCTAAAATCTGTGTAATTTCTCACAGGGCTAAATAGAGAAAAGTCTTACACAGAAGAAAATCCACATTGTAACTTTGTCCTAAGAATGCCCTTGGTGCTATCGTTATTTCTGAGAAAAAAACAAAGGTCTGTTTGTCTCAGTAAGAATGGGAAGAGGGTACAAGCACCTTCTTTCACTACAAAGGAATCAGTTTGTGTTATTTATGCATCTTTCTCCCTCTCCTCTTTCTATGAACCAAAGAACAGAACAAAACAAAAAACAAAAAGTCTAAGAACAAACAAACTCACAACAATAGGAGCAGCAAGAACAAACTCGAGGATTTAGGTGGAATGATACCAAATCAAATCAGCGAATGACATTTGGGAATGTCACGTGGCTTATATAATTCTAGGAAAGAGATGTTTTATGTGTTGCTACCAAAGGAAAGTGGGAGATAGGAAAAGTAAAATAAAATAAAGAAGAGGAAAAAAAGGAAAGGGAAAGCACTATGTCTGGGTCCGTGTTTCTCAGGAGGGACGCTATTAGCACTTGGGGTAAGGTGGTCAATCATATTTTTAAAATATAATGAAGAATTTTGATAGGAGCTTAAAAATGGGTTGGACTCCTCTTGATTAACTGTACATTTTATTCCCACTTCCAAAATTCCTGATGTTTTAAACTTTTTGGAAGGAGGATTTCTTCCTGTTGCAGTTTATAAATGTCTCAAAGTGTGGGTGTACGGCAAACCATTCCAAATTTACCCTCAGAGGAATATTCTTTAATTTTGACTCTTCCGGTTCTCCGCTTGACTTTTGCTTGAGCATCTTTAGCTCACTCTGCTCTTCTCTCTTTAAACTCTCTGGGTGAACTGATTAATTGTCATAGCTTTGATTGCTGTTGATGGCTTGCTTTTTACACTCATCCCTGACATTTTAACTGCTCTTCAGCTCCATGTCTTAAACAGGGGTAAGAAATCTGCCTTCAGATCTATTTTCCTCATCTAAGAAACATATGATAAAAATCAAACTTAACTACTTCTCCTTAGCTCCCTTAATACAATCAATGACACCATCATTTATTGAGTTTTCTTAATCTCACAAATATTTGAACTTTTTATGCTAAGTCCCTGTGACCAAACTGGCAGAGTCCCCAGTCTCATGGAACATTATAATATAGGAGTAGAAATGTATTAGTAATCACACAAATGTATAATGACTAATAGAAATAATGGCTATAAAAACCTCCAGATTTCTATAAGTGTCTAATATAAAGACCTCAGTTAGTCTGAACAGTTAAAAATGACTTTCTAGGCTGCATTTCCTTTACCTCCCATATCCACTCAACCACTAAGTCCTACTGGCTGCACCCCCATTTTTACAGTTGCAATTCTGTTGGGGGCTATTTCTGTATTTGGATTGCTCCAGTTGGATCCTCACTTGATTTTCCTCTATTGCAAACTATCAGCACATGGCTGCCATGTGATTTTTCTTAAATTTTCATTTTCGTCACATTGCTCCCCAACTTGAGAATCTTTAGTGGTCCCCCATCATCAATTGACTCGACTTCAGGTGGATTACTTTTTCCTAAATGCTTTTATTGTGCTAAATAGGAGCATTTCTATCACCACTTTCTTATTCAGCTTCATCACGCTGTTCTCTGCACCCAGAGGGCTGCCTTCTTTCTCTTCTGTACCTCGTACCTTCTAGATTTCGGTGATTTTCCAGCTGTGAACCCTTGAAGAGAAAAGGTTAGCAGGAGAGAAATACGGGCAGTGGACGGGGTGAGAGGTGGGCTCTGTTCTAATTGCTCCCTCCACTGGATTTCATGTGCAAGATTTCATTTGAAGAAAGGGGTCCAAGGCGAAAGAACACTTGGAAATCTATGTACCATTGAAGTTTCCAGTTGAAATTCATCTTCCCTCAGAAGTTCTTCCTTACTAAGCCCCTCTCCTCCACACTGACTTTTCCCTCTACTTTCAACACTCCACTCCTAGGTGTGATTCACTTGCTGACTTATTGCTTTGTTTTGTACCCTTGATAAATTGGCCTCCACAAACCCAATTTTTAATTCTGTTGCATTCCCTGAGGTGCTTTACTTTAGTATAAATGGGTGAATAAACTGAACACATGAATACTCTGTGGTTATTTCAGCTAGTGGAAAATTTCTGTCTATGACATTATGTCTCTAATCTATTCTCCATTTTTTAGCAACAAAATAAAAATAATCAGTACAGTAAGTTCCCTGCACACGAACGAGTTCCATTCTGCGAGTGCATTCATCAGTTCAATTTGTTCGTAAGTCCAACAAAGATAGCCTAGGTACCCAACTAACACAATCGGCTATATAGTACTGTACTGTAATAGGTTTATAATACTTTTCACACAAATAATACATAAAAAACAAAAAATAAACAACAAAAAAAACATTGTTAATCTTCCAGTCCAGTACCTTGAAAAGTACAGTAGTGCAGTACAACAGCTGGCACACAGGGGCTGGCATCGAGTGAACAGGCAAGAAGAGTTACTGACTGGAGGAGGGAGAGGGGGTGGGAGGTGGTAGAGCCGAAGGATCGTCAGCAACAGGAGACGGAGGGCGAGCTGCAGTTTCACTCACGCCTGACGGTGATGGCAGAGGTTCTGGTTCCTTGCTGGATTCAATTCTATCTGCTCTCTTGAAAAAACCATCCAGTGATGTCTGGGTAGTAGCTCTTTTTTTCTCATCATAGATGACACGATAACACTGGATTGCATTCTGAACAGCTGCTGCAACCCTTGTGTACCATTCTACATTTGGGTCCCATGCCTCAGATAGTAACAGTGCCTCCTCAAATGAAGAAAATCCCCTTGCCACTTCCTGAGTCATGAATCTCTTCGGTTCTTCAGTTACTTCTTCTTCCTCTTGCCTCTCTTTGTCCTTTCTCTGGTAAAGTCCACAAAAGCACAACCACTTGTAGAGGATGCACACACATGACATTGTATGCCAGACACATGAACTAACTCATGTGATTGGACCTGTGAATGCACGTTAGCATCTTTGAAAGTTCGCGACTTGAAGGTTTGTATGTAGGGGACTTACTGTATATGAAAAGTGACTTTCTGCAATATGACGGTGAGTCCATGTAGATGGCCAAAAAATAGGGGAGAGGATTTGTGAGAAGGGCTGAGAATGTTCTCTTTGAAACCCCTTGTTCACTGGGATTGACCTCCTGTCCTTTTTACTCCCCCAAGGTTGACATGGGACTGTTTGCCAATCTGTGACATATGGGTCAAACTTTGTATCTTACCTCTCTTAGGGCAGAATGGAATCTCTGTTAGGACCGAGGTTTACTTAAGTTGAAGTAATGTAAATTTAATTGGATCACAAATCTTGTTAGCACTTATTATTCAAGTCTGTTCCTGAACTACAAGAGGACCATGACGTATCCCAAATTCCCAACTGGGAACAAGCAATGAAGAGAACAAGTCCCTGCAGTGGCTTCTCCGCTGAGCCCAAAAAACCACATCTGATAAGCTATGTAATTTGCTCTAGCAATTTTGTGCCAAAAATAAAGGCACACTTTTGCAGAGTTCCACATTTCTAAGAAAAACTGAACTCCGCCTCATGCTAATCCAGCTCCCTTTCTTTCTTTTTCGAACTTGATGTTCATGGAGAGAAAATACCAGTTTGCATCTTAGGTCTGATAGACCCTTGGCCAGATGGCTAGGTCCATCCTCCTCTAGTCATCCTAAGCCTGCCTTGCTGTCACACAGAAACCTAAACCTGAAGGACAGGCAAAGACGCCAGCAGTGGTCTGTTTTACGACACCCCGATAACAGGATGTTTTTAGCAGCACAGCAGATTCTTGGCCGATGGCCCTGGTTAAAGGAAGAGAGGCACAGAATCTTCGAAGTCATCAATTTTAATGAGGACTGCAACTATTCCAGTAAACTAGATCCCTTCATTTTTGTTAGCTTGACAAAGAAACCTGATACATCCAAGACATTTATTTTTTTTTAGTTCAGTACCAAGACAGGAACTCGCTTTTTCACCACCAGTATTAGGCCCCCAATGGTGATAAAAATTCCTGTGCAGTCTTTTGGAGGGGAAGAATAAAAGCGCCTACAAGGGGGAAAAAAAGAACACCAAACAAATACGAACTTTTGAAAAATTCAGGCTTTTCTTGGCTCAGAGGTTAAACATGAATTGTTAGAGTTCCCTTTCAAAGTTGGAGTCTGCCAAGGTCTCTCATAAGCTTGGATAGTTTTGTGGAAGTTATAACAAATAAGAATAGATATATGTACATGTATAACTGAATCATTATGCTGTACACATGAAACTAACACAACATTGTAAATCAACTATGCTCCAATATAAAATAAAAATTAAAAAATACTTGAGATTAAAAAAAAAAAGAAATTTCATCTGTGTTTTCAACAGTGAGGAATATTGCCTTTGAATAGTGGTGTGTGTGTGTGTGTGTGTGTGTGTGTGTGTGTGTGTGTGTGAGAGAGAGAGAGAGAGAGACAGAGAGACAGAGAAAGACAGAAAAAACAGAGACATAGAGAGAGGGGAAGAGGCAGATAAATCGAGCCAGAAGATGAGAATTCAACTAATTTATTTATGACTTAATAAATTAAAATAATTTGAAGAAGTATTTCTGAATTTTCTGGGTAAGTCACACTAGAGGTACTAAGTAATTTCTAAGTTTCGTGATGAGATAAACAGCTAAATTGCTTGAGAAGTTTGAGTATCAGAGAACCCAGCCTTTGCTTCTAATCTTTTTCATCTTTGTGCAAACTCACTGAACTCTTATTCCAGATCTGAAGGCAACAGACAGGCATTTGTTTTAACTCCTTAAGTAGATTCAAGTTTTAGAATCACTAAGGTTGAAAGTGGTGGTACAATTTCTAAATCCCACTCTTCAATAGTAAGGGATTCAGAGCAAGGGCAAGCTGTGCCATCTCTTACGAATTTTTCAATCAAAAAGTTTCTCTTTTTTTTTCCCCCTGTTAAAAAATTCTTTAAATAGAGTTGGGGGGGAAAAAAAAAAAAACAACCCAGAAAAAGTTACGCAAATGGCAAGGTAGTGACAGGGCATCTATCAAAATGGCTCTGGAAATTCCATTTTTAAAGTGCTATAAAAATATCATTATTAATGATGATTGACTGGGTTTTCAGAGCCAAGATATTTCAAGACTGCTAAGTTAGCGCTGAGTGCAAAAGTGTGGGTGCTGAAGTGGCTTCAGGGTTCCCTTGCTGTGTTTCTTCATTGATTTTTAAGTAACATGTGAGCCCACTCAAATTGATGATTTTCGTTTTGAATTAGTTTGGCCTCTGTCATGGAGAGCCTTCCATCTTTGCCTGACTGTCAGTGTCTAATTCATCTTCATCAAGTCCCCAGCAGGAAGATTTCGATCTTACTGCTTTTTGTTTTACAGTTTTATCGTTTACAGGAAATTGGGACACAGAGAAAAATAGAGCGGAATCTACCCAAGTTTTCAGTAGAAGTACTCAAAGGGAGACGATGCACCTTCACTCGTGGACCTCGTAGAAACTCCTGGATTGTGGCAGTCCCACGAGGTGGGAGAGGTAATAATATAATAATATAATCCAGTAATAATATAATCCAATACTCCCTTCAGATTTTGTTTGTTTGTTTGTAAGATTCCTGAAAATTCTTAGCTTCCAGTCTGTGTCCGCCTGATACCTTGTACCTGTTGCTTTTATGAACCTAGAAGTCCTCTCCATTTTACAGATGGGAAAACTGAGGCTAAAGAAAATCATGCACAAGATTGGAAAAACCATATTAGATTTCAGTATAGTCAGCTGTTCCTGTGAAGGTCTTATATTTTGCTGTATTTTCACTCACTGCCAAGATTGGGAAAAATGACAAGTATGTTTCTTTTAAAGTGTAACTAAAATGTACTTGAAAAACATCACAAAAATATTATCCTGTTTAGGTAAGGCCCAAGGCCCAAGCTAAAGGACTTCTTTAAAGGATGCAGGGAAAAAACCACCACCAACAACAAACCCAATCATCTACTGAGCAAAAATCATGTCTTTTCTACTCCCTGAAGCTCCTTAGTACTCACCCCTCTGCTTTTCACAGCAAGCATTGCTGCTTCTTCTCTGAAGACTCACTCATTCTCCAGTCCTCTGGGAGAAAACTAGTTTGCCTTTTTGACGGTGTGCCAAAAATGGAAAAAAGGGAGAATTTAAGCAACTGTCAACCAGGAAATTTTTTGTTTGTTTGTTTTTTAAAAAAGGAAATTTGCCAACCTAGCCAAGAAATTTTGTCTAAGTTACAGACTGTCAGTCTTTATAATCCCTCTTTGTTCCTTTTCTTTTCTGAATCCCGCATTTTCACCGAGGGTAGATAATCTTTGGCATTATCCTCATTGGCTCAGCTTAGCTTTCAGTCCCTTGGGGTCCTGCTGACTCCATAAACTTTCAACTCCTAAATCCAGTGCTGGCTCACCCAGGAAAGAAAAAAGCAAATTGAACAATAAAATTCAAGCTGTAGCTTCCGTTGTGACTCAAGAGCAGAAAATGTTTTTAATGGCCAAAAGCACATAAATGCCATTAATCACCAAGAATTTGTTACTCCTCATTGGATGCTCCAAACAAACACTCTTTTGTCCAACTCCATTACTATCTGGGATTTGAAAATTATCTGATTGAATATTCATCTAGGGTTGAGCATTTTGGAAATTCTTTCATAGAAATGATACATGCCAAAAAGGAGAAAGGAACACTTTTTTCTCCCTTTCTTTTCTTTTTCATCCCTCCCTTGTGTGTCTCTTCCTTTCCTTAGGCTCTTTTGCTGTGTCAGCCCTTCTATGCACGATCGGTTTTCTGTGATCTATGGAAAACTCCCACCTCAGGAATTTGAAGCCTTCTGTTAAGTCTTTTTATTTTGTTGAGTCCAGGCTACAGATTTTTGTTTTGAAAAAGTCTTAGAGGATTGTATTATAGCCACACATTTTCATTCTTTGAGCTGCATGTATAAATTAGACCATTTTTTAGGAGGCACTTTGCAGGCATACTGTCTTCTGGAATACTTTTCTAGTGTATCACTGAAGCATTAGTATTATTTGGAGGTTCACACAGTAAGTTGATGGGATGCTTTCTTTCTTCTCTTTTTTTTTTTCTTCTGATATTTCTAGAGCAATAACTAAGTGGTTGAAAAATGTTATAAATTAATTTGTTGGTGATTCTTGGAATAAATTAGAATAATTGATTTGGGAAACCTAAGTAAATATTTGTCATAACAAACCCATTTTTAAATTTCACGTGGAAGAAAGCTGCATTTTCCTTCATGCACAGAGATCAGATCAAAAGCTTGTGTTGAGCAATAGGGGCTCCAAATCTATTCTCTGGTCTTGTGGGACATAACTTCTTGGGAGAGGTAGACTACAGTGTAACTACAATATTCAGAATGCAAGCAAGAATTTTTCAAAAACGATTCTTCTTTTTCTGAGTTGGGATTAAGGAGTTTAATAGTGTGTCATTTTATATGCTCCATTCTAACAGAAAACTAATGGGGGAACAATTGCATTTGTTGAAAGCCTGCAGTGTACCAGGCTCTCTCTATATTCTCCCCACAGCCCTGCAAGGGTGAGCATCGTTTTCCCAGATGAAAAAAAAGAGGCTCAGAGGGGTTAGGGGATCAAACAAGGGTCAAAAACATAATAAGTAGTAATGCTAGGAAGATTCACGTGACTCTTTTTCATTTTAACCTATCGCCTCTAGTAGGTAAGGATGCTAATTTGATATTTGCCATTACTGCCTACCTAGACAGGTACATTTCACAGAGGATACTAATTCTTCCAATGGTTTGCCAGCCAGAGGAAGGGGAGGCCATTGCCTTTGGCCAACTGGTCTCTTCAGGAATCTTGAGGATGAGCAGGATGTCTTTTCCTTCTCACTGTATTGCCCTCCACTGCCACCTCCCCAAATGGACAGCTCAGAGGAGCCTGTCCATACTTTTAGCTGATGTCAAAGTGTTCAGGGTGAGGAGAAAATCAAGTCACACAAGCACTGTTGTATCAGGTATAGTAAAACAAGCGTGAATCAGCGTGAGTTCTCCTATGATCTTCAGTTTGGGATTCTTTCATAGGTCACTGAATAAAACAATCTTAAATGACAAGATCATAACAAGTTCTTGGTGGGATGGCAGTGGTTCTGGCCCTAAGTGCAACTGTAAAATGGGCAGACTTATTTTGGGGGGTACTTGCTTCCCCTTCAGAGCTGTTGCCTCTATGATGAGAATTCCTCTTCTGTCAGGCACCCTGGACCTTCATACTCTTTCCACTTTCCCCTCAACACAATCTGCTCTGGAGAGCTATCGCTTGGAAAGAATCTAATGAATTAATCATCACTTGCAGGTGTGACTGTAGGGGTGGGATTTCGGGAATCGAGGCAGGCAAGGGAAGATGCAGTTCAGAGCAGCAGAGGTTTCTTAACAGCCTTCAATGAATGGGATGTAGGTGACCACCTGTTCATAGAATGTTCATGGGTAAGGCTGATCCTGGAGGGAGACAGAAGACTAATGTAGATGGCTGAAGGGCGCTTGACCAGAGTACGCATCCGGAAAAAAACCAAGAGTTCTCCTGCTGGTCTGTTGTCTCTCTGCCATCTTCCAAGTCACTCCACTATGAACTGTGGCATTTAGATTGAGGTTGGGGTGGGGTGGGGAGTGGGGGAGCATTTTCTGTCCTGCGTCTGGGCTCTCAGCCTCTTTAGAAGAAGGCCAAGATGGTTCTTTCAACCACTGGAACTTGGTCAAAATATTCTCTATAGAAGAGTGATTACGAAGACTGATAGCCTAGGCAATGCAGCATAAAAATGTAGCGCATTCTTAAAAACTGGTCCGTTGATTGGCTGTAGTGCCAATAGAATTCGATGAAGTTTTCTTACAGCTGTTTCCATGTCTATTGTTTATTAGAAGCTTTTTGGAAGACCTAAGCTTTTGGTTTTGGAGTTGAGGAAGTTTCCTGGAGTGTCAGCAATTTACCTGTCTCCTTACTTACTGTAGATACTCACCTAGGGCAGAAGGACATTGCCAGTCTATAAGGTGATCCATGGTGTAAAAAAACTAAGAACAAGGTTTCTTCCACTGCCAATTCAGAAGCACCACTCTTTTATCTAGAGAGCCAAGAAATACTGGAGGCAAAGGGACCGTGGCAATCTGTGACAGGGTAGGTAGATGATACGTTTCTTTTGTGCTTGAGGGGTTGGCCAACGATATTTGAGGTACTTGTAACTTACTTCTCCCAAAAAGGAGGAGGTGAAAGGGCTCAGGGAACACCTCTGTATATTCCACACTGTGAGATGATGTGTTGGAGAAATAACACAGAAAATAAGCCAGATGGGAAAACAAGAAGAGAGAGAAGAAGAAATATCTATATCAACAAATCTATGTAGAAATTAGGCATGTTCATACTTTTTGTTTTTTAATTTATATCCTTCTATTAGAGCATGGCTCTAGTTGTTTTCTAATTATTCCTCTAAGTCTGCCGAGCCCCACTAGGTTATGAACTACGTGAGGGCACGCATCTTCTTTATTTTTGTATCCCTGGCATCAGGCATGCTGCTGGACACAGCACAGTTCCTCAATAAGTGATTTTTAAATGACAGAAATTATTTTCATATAATAGAATTTTGATTCTAAAATAATTGCTTCCCCGGGAATGAGACACCCCTGTGAGTCATCTCAGAGAATTTAGGGGGTGAGTGGAACCAACAACCTGACCTGAGTAGGACTAGATATTGACTAGTAAAGAGATGTCAATCTTTCTTACTGTAATTGACTGAATCTGAAACATGAATACGGTGAAGTTAGCCAAAGAGGATACCCTGGGGCAAGGAAGATCACACAAGATTGAAGACTAGGATGATGGGAGCCACAAAGACCAAGATCAGAGAAGCTGCACCCAGATAGTATCTGAGAAAAGCAGATGAAGATGCAGGCATTGAACATAAGTAAAACTCATGTTACCTGGCTAGTGAATGTGCTGCAGGCACTGTACAAGATAGACTTCCCAGAATAGTGAATGACAGGACTACTAGTCAGGGGAGGACAGGCATCTTCCTGGGGAAAGAGTCTTCAGGGAGCAAATAAGAAAGGTCTGTTTCCTGCTGGGGTGATAGGAGAGATGAAAAGAAGGCCTTACAGGATTGGAAGACTGGGAGACTCTCAGGAAGAGTGAAAATTTACTCTGCAAATTCAGAGTAAAATATGCTGAGGTGCAGAGAAGGAATCTTTAGGTACTCCTAATCTTTGTTCCAAAATAGGCCCCCTGTACGAATGCCAGATTGGTCAACCTGGGAAGCCTCACACCAGGGACAAATATTAGAAAGTAAGACACTAAATAATAGAAGACACTAAAAATTCACAAGACCTCACCCTGGTTTCTGAGTATACTAGATAAAAAGCAAGTCAGTAATTATATGCCAAGGAAAATTATTAGGACAACTCTTAGATATCTTGATATTTTGGGTAACTTTTTCACATTTGTTGTCATTATCTCCACCTAGTTTCCCATAGCAATTAATGACATTATCTTAAAGTGGAAGGGCCTGCCTGTGTACTTATTCTGGGATGTACCATGAAAGGGAGCATGTGGGAGAATCACATGGTATTCTGTCTTCTACCCTGGGAGAGCCTACCTTGGAGAAACACATTGGGACTGTAAAGTGACTCCAGGTTTGTCACTGGGAGTAGCTTGGAGGACTGTGACACAGCTGAGGATAAGCAAGAAGAAATTAGACTGCAGAGATGCTTCATCCCAGCCTCTAAGAAATTCCAAGAGATTCCTACGCCTTCAAGAAATGATGGAACTACGTTATCTCAATCGAAGAAAAATGTAACATGTCGTAACGATTTGACAATGAACTCTCTGCCGGTTGGGAGGAAGTTGCCGTGCATAAACCTGGCATATTCATGGGTGCATGTGCTGTAACTTCTTGGAGCGAGATATGACAGAGAGCCTGCCAAGATCACCAAAGCCACCAATCCCCACTGCTCCGATGGTTCCTGTAGTAAAAAATATTACAATCATAAGGAATCTTCAGTGAACCTCCAGGACCAGGTAAGGAAGTGAAACCATTTAGGGGTTGAGTGGGATTTTTTTTTCTCTTCATCCAGTTTGTGGACATGACTCTGAAAGAGAAAGGAGGGTAATAATTGGTTACATAGAAGGCATCCGAAGGAAAGAATTTGTCTTCTGGATCATGACAGGAATGTCAGGAAGATGTACTACTGAAAATGGAAAAGGGCACTGGATCAAAGTAGAGAACGTATTTAACAAGGATAAATGGATGAAGGGGAGGGAGAAAAATCAGGACCGACTACCATGTAGGTAGTAAGGACAATGGGCATGGCAGAGTGTATAGTGGAGGTGGTTCTTAGTAATTATCATTCTCTCATTCATTCAACAAATAACAGAGAAGTTCACTAAGAATAATACTTACGACCTTAGAGAACTATCTATGTCAACACAGAATAGGAGGTGACAAAATAACTCGACGTTTCAAAGCACAAAATGAATATAACGTTATTGAGGGCATTAAGATTTGATGGGATAAAACTCAGGCTAAAAATATCAAGAGAAAGACATACTTTATTAAAAAACTTATCTAGCAGAAGAAAAATAGAATAGTGCTATGTATAACTAAGGATACTTCCACGTGGAAGCAAAGGTGAAGCAAAAAGGCACAAGAGAAATAAACCAGTTATACTGCCATGAGAACATACCTCAGACCACTTAGGAAGAGGAAAAATATGGATATTATGTATTTGGTGTTAAATCTTGGTATGAAGTAGCCCTTTGCAGTTAACAGGAGACTATCTTTTGGAAAATTAACTTTGATAAAATTAAAGTATTTGATGAGCGTTTAACTTCTAATGTTCCATTTTTACTCTCTTAAAAAGAGGGAGAATACAAGAGAGGTAAACGTCAATATGGAAATTCTGAGGGGGGTTAATAATAGTGAGGGAGTAACCAGAATCTTGGAGTTCAGACTACTGCAAAAGTCACATATGTCCCCTTGCCCAGTGTTCCTCAAGATGAGGTTCCTAGACACAGTAGTACCACACATTGTTGTTGGTCTGCAACAAGCTTAAAGTAAGTTCTGGAAACTTTTACAGTAATTTCCATCGCCACAGCATTTTTACTGTTCAAAATTAAAACTGATCCCTTGCTCTCTTCCACTGGAGGCCCAAACACCACGCCCCTAGTAATGCAAGTACTCAACGCCCACATCGATGGGCGGCGGCAGATTGCCTTTGCCATCACGGCAGTTAAGGGTGTGGGGCAAAGATGGGCTTGTGTGGTGTTGAGGAAAGCAGACGGACCTCAGCAAGAGGGCAGGAGAGCCCACTTAGGATGAGGTAGAGCGTGTGATCACCATGATGTAGAATCTACGCCAGTGCAGGATCCCAGACAGAAGGACGTGAAGGATAGAAAATAGGTCCTGGCCAACGGTCTGGACAAAAAGCTCCATGAAGACCTGGAGCGACTGAAGAAGATTAAGGCCCACAGAGGCTGCACCACTTCTGGGGATTTCGTGTCCGAGGCCAGCACACCAAGACCAGAGGCCGCCGTGGCTGCACCGTGGCTGTGTCCAAGAAGAAATAAATTTGTGGGAGTAGTCTGTTAATAAATAATTTATACAGTTAAAAAAACCCACAACTGATCCCTCACAGATGCTCTGACAAGCACTGTCCTAGTTCATGATAAAATAGAATTCAAAAAGTGTACTGCTCTTTGTTCTGAAAAGGAATACAGCTTATTAGGAAAAAGAACCTAAAGAGAAAACTAAAGAGTGAGGGAATCGGAGTGTACAGCTGGGGGTTATTCCAATGGGACAAATGAGGGAAATCATCTAAAAAGTAAGGTGATTGTATTAACAGCTCTCTTGATGAGAAAAGGGGGTGAAACCCTTTTATTGAGCACTTGTTTTCTACTGGACACTTTTATTTACATTATCTTATTTACTCTTCTCCCTTCAGATAAGTGCTATTTTTCTAATTTTTATGGAAGGGGGCATAAGGCTCAGTGACTTTAATAGGCTGCATGGTGGCCGCCCAAAAGATATGCACGCCCACATCCTAATTCCAAGAACATGTGAATATTACCTTATCTGGTAAAATGTGATTAAGTTAAGGATCTCAAGAGGAGGAGCTTATCCTAAATATATCCTAAATTCAATCACACGTATCTTTATAAGATGGACGCACAGAGAAGATGAGGAAGCGACAAGCTCGTGGAAGGAGAGATAGGAGTGATGTGTCCACAAGCCAAGGGGTGCCCAGAGCCATTAGGAGCTGGAAGAAGCAAAGAATGGATTCTTCCTAGAGCCTTCAGAGCCTGCAGACACTTGATTTTGGAATCTGGCCTCTGGAACTGTGAGGGAACAAATCTATGATGGTCTAACCCAATTTGTGGTAATTTGTTATAACAACCTTAGAAACCTAATACAGTGACCTAAAGTAACTTCTACAAAATGAAAAAAATATATATGATATTTAACCTCGGGCTAACTCTAAAGCTTTTTTACTCTGACGTATCACATAGCAGCCTTCCAGACTTTATCATGGCTGGATAAATGATTAGGAATATATTGAAAGGATAGGGAGAGCACAGAGAAATAAAGAGTATAAGATGTGGCGTCATGTACTAGGTGGGAATCTTGGTTCCTCTACCCACTTGTCTTCTCAAAGTCTCAGTGCCCTCAACTGAAAACAAAGTGTAATAAACCACATTACTGTGAGGACTGAGCACAAAAACATACCTGTAATTTTCTTTGCAACTTGTGCAACACTAGTCCAATGCTAATTAGCAAGACCAATTCTTTCCTCAAGAGAGACTGAAGAGACAACGTTGGTAGTACCCTTTCCATTCACTCTTTCTCTGTTGCAGCTGCAGCGGCCCTGGATTGCCCACCTTCCTGCCACGGCAGATGGCAAGGCGAGCATCCTCCTGTTTCAGGATGCACAGTCCTAATATCACGTGCCGACAGGAGCAACGGAAAGCCCCTGAGCCTGCTGAGCGATTTCTACTTGAAAGAAAACCTCAGCAGCTACCAGGCCAAAACAAAATAGTTATTTTTGGCAGATCTTTTCTTCAGGATTCAGATGGACAATAGTAAATAACTCTATTCAACAGGCCAGCTCACTTTTACTTGTTTATTTACACCCTGCCTTGTTCCAGAAAGGATTTAAGGTGGATTACCTATTAATACTACACAAGATAAGTGAAAAATAAGTGGTGAGGAAAGTAGGACAACAGGAAAGTGAAACTCAGAAAAATAAGTGAAACCAGGAATGAGTTAGACTCACCGTGTTTAGTGAGGATTTTCCCTCACCAGGGGTGGCCATGAGTGTGTCTCTAAGCTTTCTTGCTGTTAATATAAAAAACAGCTCTAAAGCAAGGTCCCCAGCAACATTCTCTTTAGGGTGTGATTTCAGCCTGCCCAGGGCACTGGCTATGGGTGATCAAGGCCGTAAAGATCTTGACACTGAGCATAACAGTCATCATTTTAGCCTGGATTAAAAAAAAAAAAAAAAAAATCAGTAAAGCATCAATGAAATTTGTGTCTTTGAGGAACATAACTTCCTGATGTCCTGCATAATATAAACTAGCTATAAAATTTATATTTACAGAACTGTTGACTCACTAACTGTACAGGGTGATTAACTATAAATCAGGCAAGCAAAGGGGGACATCTACCAAAAAGGATGACTTTGGTTTTAGAACCTTTCATCTGTGACCCTTCTTTTTGGTACTAACCAGGGCAAGCTTGATCTGCAGCTCTCTCTCTTCATGGTGATAAACTTACTGTCTGCTTATAAGAGAATGTCTATTTTTCTCTTCTCTAGAATGGGGGAAATGCATCCAGCTTATAGAAGAGTGTCATTAAATTATTAAGATTCAAATTGAAAGGAAAAGGGCAGTTGGAGCACGTCTCTATTTTTACTTCACTGAAATCACTATTAAAGATGAATTGAGCTAGCTTTTGGGGAGTGAATTGTGCCGCTAATTCACAGGGTGGGCGGGGGGAGCCCTTCATGGTGTTGCGATGCTTAAAATAAAAGAGTTTGTAAGGGTTATATTAAGGTATTTTATAGTGAAAATTGATGATGGGTAAGTAGCTGTGGCCCTCATGCCCCTTTTAATCCTGAATTCTCTCTCTCTGCTCTCTGGCAGGGATTGGTAAATTTTTTCTGCAAAGGGCTAGATGGTAAATATTTTAGGCTTTGTGGGCCTTATGTTTTCTGCTGTGACTGTCCAACTCTGCAATTGCAGTGCCAAATCAGCCATAGACAGCTCGTAAGTTAATGAGTGTAGCTGTGTTCCATTAAAGCTTTTTTTAACGAAAGCAGGTGGCAGGGGACTTGGCCCGTGAGCCATGGTTTGCCGAATCCTGCTCTGTGACATAGAACATGGGGTTTTAAATCCTTGTTCAAAGTTTTCACTGTATTCTGAACAACGCTTCTGAGAGAAATTTTGGCCTGACAGCCTACCTCCCTGAAGGTGATGGGAGCGCCCTCCCTTTAGGTTAGAAGACCTTGATTTTTGAAACAGATCACTGCCTCCTGCATACCAGTTTTCTAAATCATGGACTGCTCCATTCCACCGATAAGACTGAAAAGCTGAAAAGCTATGTTCTCGGCCTCCAGCCTAACCTCTACCTCAGTATATCAGAGCCTAGCCATGTGTCCAGGTCTGACTGGGACACACATGAGGGAGATACCTTAGTGGGCACAATCATAATTCATGACTCTTGATTTTTAAAAGTTCAGGCTTGCCTCAAGCCAGTTATAGGAACATTCATACATGTACAATGTCACCTTTTCTTTTTTAGAAGATCCTCACAGAATAACAGTTGGACACTACTCCATCTTTTATTAAGGACTGTATATAAAAGTGACCCTTTGGAGGGTATATTTCCTCCTTTGTAAAATTGCTGTTGAAGACACTTTCCATTAGATTGTTTTGTGTTCTTCATGTAAAACTTTGTGATCCCTCTCAGAGTTTAGAGGGAGGACAGAAGTGCTTCTCTTGTTACGCTTCCTGTTATTAACCAGACAAGGCAGTATAACTTCTCCTATGCCACCCGTTCGTCCTACTTTTTAGCTGTGTTTCCAAAACGTAAAGCTAAGTACATGTTCCGTTGCACAGATTATAAATAGTCGAGGTCTTCTTACCCATCTATGTCTTCCTTTCCATTCTTGGTCTTTTCATTTTTTTTCTGTTATTTTTTTTGAGGGGGGAGGGGGGATCTGATTGTATTTGTATCTTAATATAGAATACCATAGAAGTATAAATAACAAGTAAATAATAAAGTTTGGGCTTGTTGAAAATGTTAGAGACCACAAAAGGACAATTTCATCTGTGTTTGAAACTAGAAAAACAAGGAAGTGATCATCAAGCTGCCTGGGGCAGATGGTGTAATGATAACAGATAACAAAACTATTGAATCTATATTTTGCTTTCAAATTCTGCTGCAAGGAAAGTGGTCTCCAGGCTGGAAGAATAAGAACAAATAATACCTTGAATTATTTTTTTGAATTCCTTGTTTTCTTGGAATTTATTTAATTTTTTTTTTTTTTTTTTTTTACACCTTGTCCCATTGTATTTTCACCCTGGGAGGTAGTCACAGTAGTTATTATTATCCTGTTTTACTAAGGAGGAAATTGTGACTCAGTGTTAAATGACTTGTGCACACTCACAAACAATGCAAAGAGGGAGTTGACTGCAACTCTGTGTAAATAAGTAGACAGTAAGGCAAAGCCTGGTCGCTTTAAATAAATTTTGGTTGTCAGCACTGGATGCGAGTTACGCCAGCCTACTGAGAAAACTGGGGTGCGGCGCAAATAGGATATGCTCAAAATATGTTTTTGAATGAGTGAATTGAGCTGAGCATTAATCTTAGTAAATTACTGAGGTATTGCAGAGACCAAAAGATGAATAAATAAGGGACATCTCAGTCCATTTTTCAAAAAGAGGGAGAGATTCCACAATCCATAAATAGGTCAACTATTCTCAGAGGCGATCCCAGAAAAAATCAAGAATGGACTTTCAAGCTAATGGCTTTGAGTATTAATGAAGGAATGTAGTGGTTACTAGGAGTGAACATATAGGTTTGTAAGGAATGCCATGTTATGCTTGCTTAATTTATTTTCTTGCTTTTGAAACAGAGCTACTGTAAGATCAGAGGATTGACTAGGAAAATTTAATTTTCACAATAATATCATAAAAATAGCAACCACTTCTTGAACACTAACTATATGGCAGACCCTGGTTGCCTTATTTCATTTAGTCCCACAATGGTCCCAGTGCATAGGTATGTTTCTATCTCCCTTGTTTCAGATAAGACAGAGGTTCAGTGAGAGCAAGTAATTAAAGTCACATTGCTAGCGAGTGACTGAGCTAGAGTCAAAGCCAGATTTGTCTGACTCAAAGCCATTGGTGGTAAGTCACTACAGCACCATTTCGTGTTGACACACAGCAGGGCTCATAAGATCTTTGAGGTGAAGGTGAACGAAAGATCTACAGGTTGGGTCACACTATCTTTACATATATTCACAACAGGTTGAAAACAAAATCTAAGGCAGGTTGATTAGTATTTTAGTCTTAGTCTGCTCAACATTTGAATCTATAAAGACATAGAAAACATACTTATCCCTTCTGCAGTGGACAAAATCAAGAAGAGAAGCCAATCTTATCACTGCTATAAGCTAACATTTGCATGGTGTGTCTCATTTTACAAAATACTTTCACTTAGCTTGTCACATTTGATTCTCTCTCACAACTCTATAAAGAAGACTTATCACTAGCTCCCAAACTCTCCCTCTTGCCCACCCCCCCCCGCTTTTTTTTTTTTTTTTTTACAGTGAGCAGAAATGAGGTTCAGGGAAATCAAATGACTCAATCAGAGTCATGGTGAATAATCTGGGGACTTCTGTTTTCTGTCACACTGCAGCAGATATGGAGTCATGATTAGAAATAATATCAAGACATGCAAATGCCAGATCAAAATTATTAAGATAAAATATGAAGGTGATGAACGTGAAGTCTAACACTGAAGGGAAAAGTATTTTTGTTGAATGCGTAATGTAAGCCAACATTTCACTCTGATTACTAATAATACGAATTTAATTTTAGCCTGGATTAATGGTAACATAATGTCTACATCACAATAAGCAATATTTCCACTGAACGTGTAACTTTTCAAAACATACATGGACCCATATTTGCTGGGCCTAGTATTTATTAAAATCTCAGACTAAGTAGAGTGCACCTGAAGGCAGGTAATTACTGAAGAGACCATGGGCTACATTTGATTGTGGAAGGGAATGAGGAAATGCATAAAAACTCTAATTGGTTTCAAATTTTTAAAATTATCACGTGGAAGAGGAAAAATTAAGATTTGTTCTGTGTTGGTTGGTCTAGGTCCAACAGGTGTTGGTGTATAACAAGACAAAAAGCACAAAGGTTTAAGTATCAGACAGTCAGATTTTGGCTCAACATAAAAAATAATTCTAACAATGGAGCAGTTCCTGAGGAAATGAGCGTTGTGAGTTTTTTAAATTTAACTTATTTAAACGAAAAAGAGAGCCGAAAACAATTCATTCATTTCTCCCATTCCCCACTCTTTACCGTGGCAGCTACCAATCTGCCTGTTCTCTCTGTCTATGAGCTTGTATTTTGTTGTTTGTTTGTGTTTTTAGATTTCAGGTATAAGAGAGATCATATAGTGTCTGTCTTTCTCTGTATGGCTTATTTCACTGAGCATAATGCTCTTGAAGTCCATCCATGCTATCACGAATGGCAAGAGGTCATTCTTTTTTATGACTGAATAATATTCCGTTGGCTAAATATACCACAATTTCTTTATTCATTCATCCACTGACGGACAGTTAGGTTGTTTCCATATCTTGGCTATTGTAAATAATACTGCAGTGAACACGGGGGTGTACATATCTTTTCAAATTAGTGTTTTTATTTTCTTAAAATAAATACCCAGAAGTAGAATTGCTGGATCATATGGTAGTTCTATTTTTAATTTTTTGAGGACTGTCCATCATGTTTTCCATAGTGGCTGCACCAATTTACATTACCACCAGCAGTGTACAAATGTTCCCTTTTCTCTACATCCCCATCAACACTTTTTATTTCTAGTATTTTTGATAGTAGCCATTTTAACGGGTATGAGGTGATAACTCATTGTGGGGT
Source organism: Phocoena phocoena (assembly GCF_963924675.1). Classification (NCBI taxonomy): domain Eukaryota; kingdom Metazoa; phylum Chordata; class Mammalia; order Artiodactyla; family Phocoenidae; genus Phocoena; species Phocoena phocoena. Next base: position 24,319,368 of record NC_089230.1, on the reverse strand, counting down.
TTTTTAATATAAATTTATTTATTTTATTTTATTTATTTATTTTTGGCTGCGTTGGGTCTTCGTTGCTGTGCGCGGGCTTTCTCTAGTTGTGGCGAGCTGGAGCTACTCTTCATTGTGGTGTGCGGTCTTCTCATTGCAGTGGCTTCTCTTGCTGCAGAGCGCGGGCTCTAGGGTGGGCGGGCTTCAGTAGTTGTGGCTCACGGGCTCCAGAGCGCAGGCTCAGCAGTTGTGGTGCTTGGAGCTTAGTTGCTCTGAGGCATGTGGGATCTTCCCGGACCAGGGATTGAACCCGTGTCCCCTGCATTGGCAGGCGGATTCTTAACCACTGTGCCACCAGGAAAGTCCTGCTCTCATTGTGGTTTTGATTTGCATTTCCCTGGTGATTAAAGACGTAGAGCATCTTTTCATGTACCTGTTGGCCATCTGTGTGACTTCCTTGGAAAAATGTCTATTCAGATCTTCTGCACATTTTTCACTTGGATTGTTTTGTTATTTTTGCTATTGAGTGTTCTTTACATCTTTTGGATATTAGCCCCTTATCAGGTATATGATTTGTAAATATTTTCTTCCTTTCCTTAGGTTGCTTTTTCATTCTGTTGATGGTTTTCCTTAGCTGTGCAGAAGCTTTTAGTTTGACATAGTCACACTTTTTAATTTTTTTTTTTTTTTTTTTTTTTGGTGGTACGCGAGCCTCTCACTGTTGTGGCCTCTCCCGTTGTGGACCACAGGCTCTGGACGCGATGGCTCAGTGGCCATGGCTCACGGGCCCAGCCGCTCCACGGCATGTGGGATCTTCCTGGACCGGGGCACGAACCCATGTCCCCTGCATCGGCAGGCGGACTCTCAACCACTGCGCCACCAGGGAAGCCCGCACTTTTTAATTTTTGCTTTCATTGCTTTTGCTTTTAGTGTCAAATTCAAAAATCATTGCTGTGACCTATGTCAAGGAGCTTTTTGCCTATGTTTTCATCTAAGAATTTTACGGTTTCAGGTCTTGCATTTAAGCCTTTAAACCATTTCAAGTTAACTTTTGTGATTGGTGTAAGACAGTGGTAAAATTTCATTCTTTTGCATGTGGCTGTCCAATTTTTCCAGCACCATTTATTGAAGAGACTGTCCTTTCCCCATTGTATATCCTTGGCTCTTTTGTCATAAACCAATTGACCGTATATGTGTGGGTTTATTTCTGGGCTCTTTATTCTTTTCCATTGATCTGTGTGTCTGTTTTTTTTTTTTTGCGGTACACGGGCCTCTCACTGCTGCGGCCTCTCCCGTTGCAGAGCACAGGCTCCGGACGCGCAGGCTCAGCGGCCATGGCTCACGGGCCCAGCCACTCCGCGGCATGTGGGATCCTCCCGGACCGGGGCACGAACCCGTGTCCCCTGCATCGGCAGGCAGACTCTCAACCACTGCGCCACCAGGGAAGCCCTATGTGTCTGTTTTTATGCCAATACCATGTTATTTTATGTAGAGACTTTTGTTATAAAGTATAAAAATACCTCAGTGATAAACGATATTCTCTTTCCCTTCCCTCAACTATCTCTCTCTTTCTCTCTCTGTCACACACACACACACACACACACAATATCTCCTGTCATTTGATTGTTAGTTCCTTGGTAGCAGGGATTTTGTCTTGTTTTTTATGAATTGAATTTTGTTCTTCAAAACTTATATGTTGAGATCTAAACCCCAGTACCTCAGAATGTGATCTTATTTGAAAATAGGGTCGTTGCAGATGTAATTAATTAATAGGAGGTCATACTGAAGTAGGGTGGGCCCTAATTCAATATGATTGATATCCTTATAAAAGGGGAAATTTGGACAGGGACATGCACACAGGGAGAATGCCATGTGAAGATGAAGGTAGAGGATCTGGGTGATGCTTCTACAAAACAAGGGATGTCAAGACATTTAAACCACAAGAAGTTAGGAGAGAGGCATAAACAATTCCTCCCTCAAAGCTCTGAGAAGGAGACAACACTGCTGACATATTGATCTTGGACTACTGGCCTCCAAAACTGTGAGACAATACATTTCTGCCATTTAAGCCACGTGGTTCACGGTATTCTGTTATGACAGCCCCAGTAAGCTAATAACGTGCTGTATTCCTGTATCTAGAACTGTGACTAGATAGAGTAGGCATTTTATAAATAGTTTTTGAGTGAATGTTGAATGAATAAGTAAATGGCTGAATGAATGAATATGCATCATCTCAGGAAAGTCATTTATTTTTTCTAGTCCTCAGTGTTGTCATTTGTAAAATGACATTCGCCACAGTGTAGAAGATTTATACAGTTCTCGTCTCTTCTACTACATTCATAGAAAAGAACTCTTATGACGGAAAAATTGATCACATATTAGAAGTTATCAAGAAAGCTTATTTAATCAGAATCTCTATTGAAAAATACAGGCAGACATGGGTTTTAAGGATGATTGAAATTTTAATTTGACCTGAGGCAAAAGTCTGAAATGAATAATTTCCTGAGTTTGCTTTTAGATTGTGATCCTGTGTTTTTCCTTGACGAATGTATCATCTATTTATAGAAATTAGGTCAGTGAGACTGTGTGAGTTATAGGCAAAGCGATTTCATTGCACTCCAGGCTCAACTATGTTTCAGAATAGAATCTTCCTTACTGTGGAGTTGAGCCATCAGCAAAGAAATGGTACAGGAATTGAATTAGAGCCAAATGCAGAAAATTGCCTTCATGTTTGAGAAGCTTGGGTGTGCCATTACCTGAGATGATATTAAATTTATCCATGTGCCTTCAAATAATAAGCTTTGGCGAAGGAGCTAGAGGAACAGAAAATCAACAGAACTCCAGAGAGTGGTCTGGATGTGATGAGATTTACTAGTCTGGATGCTTTCTGGAAAGCCGCAGCTGGCCAGAATGAGCTTATGTTTTCAGTTCTTCAAGACTGGCCTAGGTGGGCTCTCCAGTGCTGATCTGCAGAGGTGATTTTCCAGAAACCCAGTCCACTGGACAGAGCCATGGTTCTATTTCCCTTTTTAGATCCTTTACCTTCCAATGGTCTTGCAGGGCCCTATTCTCTCTCTTTCTCTTGGTCTCTGTCTCTGTCTCTGTCTCTCTCTCGGTGTTCAGAACCTTTGACCCCTCCTGTGTGGAACTTTTCCAAGTGTCCTATCATTGAAAGTTAACATCCTCCACTTGGTTCTTTTTCCTTCTACTCCTCAGAAACTCATATTTCCTGAGATGGATCTTCACTCCAATAAAAGACATTGGCACCTCGGTGTGCAAAGCTCTTAGATTCATAGGGGATGAGTGAGAAGGGCAAAACATTTACAGCTCCAATAGGAGTTAGATGCATCTTCTCTCACTAGTAGTCTGCTACGCCCTATGGGGAAAATATTTTAAGCTAGAATTTTGGTACTTTTGGCTTCACTAACTCTTGGGTTCTTTTAGGTACCCACCACGGTGTTAAATATACGAAATTAAAATCAGCAAAGAGCAGAACATGCCTTTTACTTTCCCACCCCCTACCCCAGTTTTGCAAATGGGTCAGCAAAAATAGTGTCCTTGATGTGGGCAAGGGTGTAAATTCATACAGTGAAAACTCAAATGGAAAACAAATCCCAAGAACAGAGGCTATATTTCAAATCTTTGGATTATGGAGAGCAGTTAGAGAAGAAATCTTAAATGTCATCTAATTTAACTCACTTATTTTACAGATGAGGAAACAGAACGCTCTGAGCGAGAGATCTTCTGACTAGCAGACCCTGTATTCTTCATGTACTTCTATATTTTTATGTCTTTTGGATTTTTGTTTGTGTGTTCGTTTTTCTTCCTTGCATTATCTCTACCTGATCTAGGGCAAAAAATGTGTATAAAATAAGAGGGTGGGTGAATCAACCAAGATCATATCACTAGCAAAGTGAAAGAACTTGGATGGGACCCCATGTATCCTGGTTCTTAGTTCCTTGCTCTGTGATTTGAGCATTAAAGCAAATCAAGACTGGGTGAAGATTAGAATCTGTAGTCCCTAGACCCTTGGGTAAAACAGGCTGCTGGGTTATTCTGTACAGTCTAATATTTGCTATCAGTCTCTATGGCAACTGTTCTAAGTTTCTTTTGGAGGATGGAGTAACGGTCCCCATGTGAGAGTCTGAATATCAAGGATCCTCTCCTCAGAAATATGTACATACACAATTTGCACAGAAATTCAGTTGATTCACATAATTGAGGACAGACCCCTAGACTGTGAACTAGTGGTCTATGTATTAATGTCAACTAATGGTTATTGAATGTTTTCGATGTTCTGGGCATTATTCTGAGGACTTTACATGTGCTATATCATTTAATTCCTGCAATACTTAAAAGCAGTTTCCATTCTTATTTCCATTTTACAGAAAAAAGAGACATTTAGAGAACATCTGATTATTTAACACTATTTTAAAAATACTGACGATGCCAGGTGCTAAGGATAAAATGGTGCAAAAAAAAAAAAAAAGCACAGTGCCTGCCCCCATCAAGCTTGGAATCCAGTGAAACAGGCTGATTACATGTTTACAGAGAAATGTGCCGTGAAGCAAACAGACATGGGCGAGTGTGTCAGGCAGTGATAATAACACTTACAAGCGGACTGTAAAATCCTTTGCTAGAGGTCAACACCAAAGGACAGACCCCAAACTCAAACCAGGTCCATCTGCCCCCAAAGTCAGCCCCTGCCCCATCGTTGCAACAGTTGAGTTCTTCTAACTATGATGACTTTTGGTGATACTTTATAATATCCTGTCCTGGTCTCCTCCATGACTGTGAGATACACTTTCCTGAAGCGCCCAAAGCAGTGCTTCTTGGACCATCTATGGTGAAAGACCAAGTGTTAAAATTTTCAGTTTGTTACACTGTGCTCTGATACTTTTGTCCTTATTTTCTGCCTTAGCCCGCAAGCTTGTCCCCATGTCTGGATGGGCTCTAAGTAGGAACACAGAGAATCTTGGGTAATTATGGGTTCATGTTTGGTCATTTCCTGCCTCACCCTAGATATGGAGGGATTATGCATCTAGACTGGTAACTTAATTTGGTAAAAAAAAAAATCTCTATTTCTAAAAAATTACCTAAAAGTGCTTCAGGCTCTCGCTGTTGCCCCCATATCTGCAAAGCCTTGCCCCAAACAATTGGGCCTTTATTTCTTCTTTCCAGAGCAACAGCTTGCTGACACACGTGATTCCCAGGCCCGGGGCTGGAGCCCTGCCCAGAGTGACAGGGGTAGGTACCTGGGCCACGTATGACTTGCAGTCTGTCGTCCAGCTGATGTACTTGGCGTGCTATTGCCGGCGAACATGCCGCACATGACAAACAGAAACACAGTGCTAATTTCAAGGTCTATTAGAAACACAAGGCAGTAGAAATAACGGTTGATGGACAGAAATAGTAGGAATTGGCAGGTTAAGAAATCTTCTTCTAAAAACTTCTAGGGGATGTCGACAAACACTGGGAAATAAATACGCTTTACGATCATAAAAATGTACCTGACAAGGGCCTTTTGAATGAGCACAGTGAGGGACTAAAGTGGATGATATGTGACCGTGGTATTTGCCCCCCACCATCCAGAACTACTGATAAGGTCAGGCTGAGAACAAGCATCTGTGCGTGAATGTAAAAGCTGTTGGAATGCAGAGTGTTCCCAGCTACTACATTAATAACGTTCAACAACCTTCACTCCTGGACATGATGTAATTAATTTTTGAATTGGGGAAGCAAGATGGTCTGTGGTCTGATATTTTCATTTGAAAGCAAGTGGGAAGACAAAAGCAAACAGGCTTTTTGGCTATGAGGGAATAAATGACCTTCCAAGTAAGGAATTTAAACCGGAGCTTTCGACTTCGGAGGGGATGGGGCTGGAGAACATTTTTGTAGCAGAAATTTAAGGTGGAGAAATGGTTGTGGGTTACAGGGCCCCCCATCTCCCCCAGCATGTGCGCCCTTCCCCATTACACAAGCCACTCTCAAGGGTTCTGATGGCCCTAAACCCCTTTTGAACAGAAAAACATTATTGCTAACAGTTTTTGTGTTTTTTTTTAAACACAGGGCTGGCATGCCAGCACATGCTTGAATGTTCTCATAGTTACATATAAACTTAAAAAGAGGCCCCCCTTTCCCCCTAGCCTGACTCATACTCCATGCATCATATAACCAGTATTTGGAAAGGCTATTAAGAACGCTTGGGGCAGTTGGATATATTTTGTCCAATAGTGGGAGTGACAAAAACAGGTGATCTAGAAGCGGGTAGGAGTGTAAAGCTGGGGGGTGCATGTAGGGTGGGGCGGGAGTCGTGAAAGATGGAAGGAAAGTTTGTCGTACTTCTTGACTATTCCTTAGGACATTTAAGATAACAGACCATTTTAAAGACGGAAGAGACCTTAGAAATCTGAAATGAAGATTCAGAGGTTATGCACTTCCAGTGCAAAATCCTACAGCTAGAGAGGAGCTAGCCTCCAAACACTCTCTGTATAGCACAGACCCCATTTTGCACCACAGAACCTGTTTGAGAATCTGATAAAGCCTGCAGACACTTTCTTCTGAAAAACAAAACTACACATAATATTTCCTGTACGTTTCAAAGGAATTATGGACTCCTTAAGTTCATCAATGAACCTGAGGGACTGATGAATTTTCTGTTGTATTAAGGTTATCAACCGAGCATACAAATAATGTTCAGACTAGGTTTTAAGTCTCTCCTTTCTACTTATTGGCTGTTTGAGCACAAGCAAGCAGGCAATATATCTAGGCCTCAGTTTCCTGACGTACGGAATAGATATAATAATAGTATCTATTCCTAGGTTATCGTGAAGATGAAATGCCATAATGAGTTTAAGGAAGCCTGGCAGTGGGAAGGACAAGCCGTGTTGCTATGGTTGTGGTTGTTATCGACCTCCATGCTCATTGAGCTATGTCCTCTGTGGTTGGCTGTTGATGGGCTCCTCGAGATCCAGGTCTCCTGAATTTCTTCCTGTCCTTTGCCTTTTGCTTGCTTCCAGCATAAATCTATTTGCTTCCTGATTGTTCTCCTTTCCTTAAGGGTCTCTCCTTCTCACCACATGAAAGGCAGCCTGTGTTAGAATGTCTTGATAAATTTGTTGTGCGGAAATCCATTAGAAGGAAGTGCTAGGAAATAAGATTGTTGGAGAAAAGAGTACATCTGTGAAGTGCTTCCTTACTGCAGTGGAGATCAAACAGTAGAACAAGTGGAAATACCAGGTCTGCAAGAATGGTTTGAAGTCATGTTATTATTTCAACTTCCCTTTAATAACTGCAGGGAAAAAATGTTTTTTTTAAATACAGTTCATTTTTTTTAATCTCAATTTTCAGTGTGGAAAACTTCTATTTTTAATATCAATTTCTCATGCTGATGTACTTAAATTACTTGCAACTTCTAATGAGTTCCACCACCTGACTCCACCCCAATTTCTTCAAATCCGTGCTGAGAGACAGAAAGGTAGCCTCAAGAGGAAGAGGAATGTTAAAAATACTGAGCAGAGAGGAACCTGCTTACATCATCCTCCTTCTAATTTAGGTTGTCTGTTTTTCAGTATCGGAAGTTCTCCTGGGGACTGGCGTAGGGTGAATTATATGAAATTTTGGAAACTGAGTCTCCAAAGATAGTTTGGGGTAAGCCTCAAAGCTCTCCTTCTACCTGATAAAGGTTGACCAGAAGGCTGATAACTTCTCGGTTTTTTTGTTTGTTTGTTTGGGTTTTTTGGTGCCAATTCAACTCCCTCCCACTTATACTTGAAAGTAGGACTTCAAGGTACTTTACCACTGAAATCAGAAAGCAGTCTTTAAATAGTTCCAGAACAGCAAAAGTCTACATTCTCATTAGGCTAACAGCTGAGTTTACCTTCCCCCACACAACAATTATAAGAGCCAGAAGAGCAAGTTTCTGAATTTCTGATGCTTTATGATTAGAGATAGTCATGCTCTTCTCTGTTGTCCTTTCCCTATTGACCTGGTAGGAATGAGAGTGAAGTGCCAGTGATGATCTTAGGAACAAAGTCTTCCTCCTTGTAGGGATGGTGGTCATGTCACAGTTCCCCCAAGAGCTGCATCTGAGGGGGCATAAAATGAAGCAGCTTTGCATAAAGTGTCTTAGGGGTAATGCTGTCACTCTCTTTGCTCTTAGATTTGGGTTCAAAGCCCTCCTTTACTATCTTCTAGCTAAAAAGCCTGGACAACTTACTTACTTCTTGATTTGTAAGCTTTTGTTTCTTTCTCTGGAGACATGGAGCCATTGGTGGAACCAGTCCATGTACAGTGTCTGGCACATAGCATATATGTCCTCACCTTGGGACAGGGAGTTTCATCTTGGACAGTGACTAACTGTCCTGGAGGATGGGAACATGCCTTTTGGAGAGTGACTTAATCTCCAGAGTTAGCGGAGATGGCAGGTTCGGAATTGGAGTGTGTGTATATTGGAAAGGGGTGTTTCTGCTCACTGAAGATAATGAGCTTTTCCTCTAACTTGTTATAAACATACACTAGAACCTTTCTTCACTGATTTTGCTCAGTGTCTCGTAAGAGTGTCAACAAAGAAATCAGTTAGATTGGTACAGGGCCAGCTCATCAGGTGATTTGTTAACAGGGACCGCATCCATTTGTTATTAACTTTGGCATGATATGCTGAAAAGAGAATTGAACTGGGCAGTACAAGGAGAAACATTTATTCCACTTATACATATTAACACCTACTCTGTCCCAGGTGCTGGGCTGGGTGCTAAAGATACAAAGATGAGGGAATCCAACATCACATTGCTGAGAGATTCTTATGTAGTATTTCTCAACTGGAATCCAAGGATTTTCAGGGATTGGAAGTTCCGGAAGAACTCTTTTTTTTTTTTTTTGGCTTTTGTTTCCATAATTAATTTTAATAGTCATTTTACTTGTTATAAAGGCAAAACTTTTAAACTTTATTGAGATATAATTGCCATATAACATTGTGTAACTTTAATGTGTATCCCATGTTGATTTAATACACTGATATGTTGCAATATGATTATCACTGTAATATTAGCTAACACCTTCATCATGTCACATAATTACCGTTTCTTCTTGTGGTGAGAACATTTAAGATCTACTTTTTTAGCAACTTTTGAGTATATAGCACAGTACTGTTATCTATAATCACAAGGTGGTGCATTAGATCCCTAGAACTTATTTATCTTCTAACTGGAAATTTATATTCCTTGACCATCTCCTCATTTTCTCTACCTCCCAGGCCCTGGTAACCACCATTCTACTCTCTGTTTATTCAAGTTTGGATATTCTTAGATTCCACATATCAGTGTTATACACTATTTGTCTTTCTCTGTCTGGCTTATTCCACTTAGCATAACATGTTCAGGGTCCATCCATGTTGTTGCAAATGGCAAGATTTCTTTATTTTCCTCATGGGTGAAAATATTCCATTTTACATATTCAGCATATCTTCTTTATCCATTCATCCATTGATGGACACTTAGGTTTTTTCCATATCTTGATTATTGTAAATTATACTGCAATGAACATGGAGATGCATATATCTTTCTGAATTTGTGTTTTTGTTTTCTTTGCATAAATACCCAGAAGTAGAATTGCTGGATCATATGATAGTTCTGTTTGCAATTTTTTGAAGAACCTCCATACTGTTTTCCATAGTGGCTGCACCAGTTTACATTCCCACCAACAGTGCACAAGGGTTCCCTTTTATCCCCATCTTGCCAACACTTGTTAATTATGGTCATTTTGATAATAGCCATTCTAACAGGTGTGAGGTGATAATTCATTGTGGTTTTGATTTGCATTTCCCTGATGATTAGTGACCTTGAGCATCTTTTCGTGTATCGGTTGGCCATCTGTATGTCTTCTTTTGAAAAACGGTTATTCAGGTCCTCTGCCCATTTTAAAATCAGATTGTTTGTGCATTTTTGCTTTTGAGTTGTATGAGTTCTTTATATATTTTGGATGTTAACCCCTTATCAGATATATGGCTTGCAAATATTTTCTCCCATTCAATAGGCTGTGTTTTCATTTCGTTGGGTGTTTCTTTAGCTGTGCAGAAGCTTCTTGGTTTTATGGAGTCTCACTTATTTATTTTTGCCTTTGTTGCTTGTGCTTTTCGTGTTATATCCAAAAAAAAAAAAAAAAAAATTGCCAAGACCTATGTCAAAGAGATTTCCCCCTATGTTTTCTTCTGGGAATTTTAAAGACTTACATTTAAGTCTTTAATCCATTTTGAGTTAATTTTTGTGAGTGGTGTAAGATAGCAGTACAATTTCATTTTTCTGCATGTGGTTATCCACTTTTCCAGGCAAAACATTTTTATAACAATAACACAGATCTGAAAGATGATGTATCCAAAGATTATGGATTAAGTTTCTTAATCTGATATCTAGGAATAGATATAAAAATATGTCTGCATGTTCTCAGAATCCTCAAGAAGTTTCCTTTTGTTAGGAGTATATATTTTATCAAAGAGAAACACTGACATAAGGGACCTGAGATTTTGTACTCTCCAGTCTCTAACTAGGTGGTGTGTGGTCTTAGTTGAGACCCTCATTTAAACACATTGACTTTAGAATCTTTCTCTTAAAATAAGGTTCCTGGATCAGGTGAACTCTGAAGCTCTTCCAGCTTTAATAGTCTATGCCTCTATGACTATCCCTCTAACTGGGTTGTAACCTGAATTTCTTTGTAATTTCTGGTTCAGAGGAGAGGGCACTAGCCAGACATCAGATCTGTTCTAATTCTGCCTTTGATAATGATTGTTAGGAAAATGCTGATGGAATCACTTTTCTGCTTCATGTTTTAGGTTCTCCATTTGAGACTTGAAAGTGGTAACCTGAAAAAAAAGAAAAACTTGAAAATAAGTGATACAAAACTTGAAAGCTTTGGAATATAGCAACGTTATTATAAAAATGAGCCCTGAAATGATGCTAAATGAAAGGACGGATTACCATCTGTAAGTTAATTAGTCAGTATAATAGAGGTTATGCTGTGACAACAAACAACCCCAAAGATTTACTTGTGCTATAAGTCAGTGCGAGTTGTCGGGGGTGGGGTGAGGATCTGCTCATCATAATCATAAACTGCACTGTGTGTTTTATTCATTTCGTTGGCTAGTGCAGGTCACATGGCTTTGCCTAAGTTCACAGGGGGTGCAGGATAGCATTTTTACTTGGACCAACAGAAGAGCGTCTTGAATATTTGTGAAATTATTATGATGCTAAACATTCACAGATGCGTCATGATGTTCATTTTAAAATTTGGAGACTAAAATCCATATTATAATTTCAGGTGGTGATCATTCTAAAATGCAAAACAGTGAACAAACCCAAGTTGATTTTGGATTTGACCATACGTATTTCTCAGAAGAGAGTGCTTTCCTGGAGAGGGTGAAGGAAGTGAAGGAGGACATCTGGCAGCTGTTGAGTGGTGGGTTGCCCACCAGCAGAAGAACTGGCAGGTAAGAATTCTCAGCAGCGAGAATGTGCACAAGTAACAAAGCAAAATTAACTGAGGTTAAAGTTCATGGAGCATGAAAGAAAGCAGGTTGAACTGTGATCAAAGAAACAAGTGGTTTATGATAGAACCTTTTTATTAAGGATTCTGAAATGGAAGCCACGTTTGTGTTTAATATAGAATAATCCTATATGGGGCATGAGGAAGCAGGTTTGCAATGAAAGAAATGTGCTCAAATTGGAAGAGCTGTAATAAACAACAGGAAAGTCTGCAGAGAAAGCTACAGTGAATGTTTGAATTTCTATGTCGGGTCATACAAATTAGTTTTGTCAGTAGTGTACCTTCACATTTAGTACTTTAGTGAGATTGTCACTGCACAGCTCACGGTAACCCAGCAGAATAAATGAAAATCTAAAATATCAAAAATTACATGTTTTGATATTTTAATCAAAACATGTAATTAGTTGATTATCTGCTTTGTAGAGACAACAGCTCTGCTGTAATATGGTTTTCTGTCATTGATCTGGGGGATAAGGAGCTCTAAATAGCGTGGCTTTATGGTTCCCTTGAACACAGTCTTCTTAGAATGACATCACGATTTAGGACAAAATATTATTAATTCCCAAATCACTGGACACATATATGCAGATATAAGTATAAAAACGTGTTCAAAATGCCAACTCCAACTTAAAAAAATAGATAAGTTGTCCAGGGCTGGCTGACTAGTGATGTTTGTACTTATTCACATTTATTTTTCGCTATTGTCCTTTATATTGGTGTGTCGAGAGAATTTGTGAGCATAGAAATAAAAGTGAAACCTCACAAAGGGGAAAGGACGGTACATGTTGGCGCCCCCCAAATTTAAAAATACGAAGGACCTAGGCAGAAAGGAGGAGAGCAAATGCCTTGTGTGATATGACTCTTCTAAAATGACCATTCATGATTCGGAGACAGCAAAAAGTAGAAGAAAAAAAACACTTCTTATTTAAAAAAATGTAGTGATGCTTAAATTTCTGAGAGATATTGGGAATGCAGGTAGCAATGCACTTGGTGTGGAGAAAAAGCACCTCAAAAACCTGACTCACAAGTTCATGCATTTCATTTGCCGTCGTGTTGTTTGTAAATCACTTTAGAGCTTCGGAAGTACAATATATGCGTACATAATATTAATACTAATGGCAACCATAGTAAGTTCCTGGTCCTGCCTGCACTGATGTCTCTCTTCTCCAAAGGCTATTATGGGAGGCCACAGCAGTAAAGAACTAGCAGCAATGATTGGAAAGAATGTTTTCCAGTTCTTTCTCTAAGATGAATATGGCCTTACACTTCAGGTTCTGCTTCTGCGCATCTATAGAGTCGTAGGTAGCAAGCAAAACATAGCTACTAATTAAAGTTTTGATCAAGATGGCCTCATGACCTACTGAAATGGCAGGCAAGCAAATTTAGGGGGGAAAAAAAGGACCTATGAGGATAGAGAGGAGGACATTTATTGTTATTCTCCCACTTCTGCTGGCTGCCACCAAGTTCTGATCTTAAGAGCTTATAATGATCTAATGACGCCTGAAATAGTTATGTTACCTGCATTCTTCATGGGCCTATCACCATGGAAAAGTGTTCTCATGCTTGATAAACCTGTCGTTCTTAGAGAGAGAATGGCATTGTTAAGAAAAGGGGTGAAGCGCTCCGGGACCCGGCCAGTTCTCGTCGGGCATGTACTCATGGCCACCCATTTCGGCAAACCTTAGCAAAGGCGTGGACAGACTCAGAGTGACACTAGCTCCTGGGACTAGAAGGGCCAGAGCAATGACTCAGGGATGGGCCTTTCCCTCTCGGAGCCTCGGAGAGCCAATGGTTATTGCCTGTCAAGTTCGAGATAAGAATTCAGATTATTATATAACTTGTTTTCAAAACATTCTAGTGGGGATGGGGAGGTTGCAGCTCTTCATGGCCCCTTTTGCCACAGAAGCTCTGTAGCTCTTGTGGCTTTGGTCCTGCTGTGGTAGGGCAGGCTGATCAAGGTGGCCAACCTTGTAGATCCTGTCCTGCATAGAATATTTTCTTCTCTCTCCACTTTTGTTGTTTACTTAGCAAAAGGCACTCCACCCTCGCTGCAAGTTTTGACACTCTCTGATACACCGTATGGCTACTGTACTTTGACTTTCAAGTACATTCAATCCTATTATAATCATTTTCTTATAACAAATCCTCCTTAACACCTGAAAAGCTCAGCTCCCATAGTGTTATGCTGTCAAAATAAAAAAACAGAGGGATCCTCCTGGAACTGCAGTAGCTATTGTATGTGCTCGAAAATCAGATCAGCATAAGGGCCTAACACACTTTGCTTTCAACTCTGGTAGTGAAAGAGAAAGTTTTTCTAAGCCATTCAAATATGGCTTGACCTATAAACCAGTGGCCTTAGTTCAGTGATTTTAAATCAGTGGGATAGTATGTTAAAATCCTTTCTCTGGGAAAGTCTTTCTTTCAGGAGCGAGGTCCAGAATTCCTAATTATTACCATTATGATCATTAATGTAAGCAGAATTCTTCACGAATACAAGAACACACTGTATGGGAAGGTTTCTCTTTGTTTGTTTGCTTTATTTCTTTTAATGCTTCTGGTATAATGAGTAAACCATGTTCAAGTTTTAAATTTTATAGGCACATGACATGATTGTTTTTGGCCAACATCTGTAAGTGTAGCTCAGAAGCCTGTTTTATAATTCCAGTTATTTAGGTTTCATTCCATGTGGCTTGTGGCAACTTTGGTGTAACATCATTTTGAGAAACATCCTCAGGGTCAAAGCAGACAGAGAAGTGGATGTCTGAGGAAAGTAACAGATTTTGTCAGTGGTGCCTTTTCAGTATTAGTCATGCCTGTTGATTCTACAAACTGACATTCTGAGTTCCATCCTGGGCAATGAGGGCCCTTCGTGGCTTAGCTGGTGAGAGGATATCTCTCCAGTTAATCAAATCCCACCCCAACAGTCTTGAACAGAAGTATTTTTTTTTTTTTTTTTTTTTTTTTTTTGAACAGAAGTATTGATAAGATTGCTGATGACTCTGGTACCATATATGGCCACCAGGTCTTTTGCTATAACCTGGGAGAGGTGAGAGTTCTCTGCTTTCCTAAAGTAGCTTTGGTTCAGGCCCATCTTTCCAGCCGAGGGTAATGTGAGCTGGAATTGGTTGCAGAGGCTCTGGCAGCTGGCTTAACCTGTTTATATAAAGACGGAACACAGCCACTGATTAAGAGAGCCACCTCCTACTGGTTGGTTTTGGAGTGGAGCCCAGAATTTTCCATGGAGATAGCTTTTAAAAGTTAGGTCAGCATCTCAATGAGAGATAAGGACACACAAGAAAGCCCTTGTGGGTTTCCCTGTCTTCAGAATCCCCACTGTTCAGCAAGAGTTAGAATAGATATATTTGACCAATAAAATGCCTCTACTGGGTTTATCTCCATGAAAAGATCACTCTTCCTGCAGTGATCCTCTGGACTGAGGATTAAGTGGGTCAGTTTCAGCCAAGCTTAGCATTTAGCCACTTATGTATGGCCCTGGCTCTTCAGGGTGGACTGACCAGTGATAAGATCAATTTGAAGTCAAGACATTTTATATGGAGGATATTTTTAAATGGTAAGGGCAACATTTTGATAATGAAAGACTACTGTTTCTAGGTTTAAATCAGGGAATAAGGTTAAAGGGAGCAAATGAGCACGGGAAGGAAGCTGAGTGGGGGAACAAAGACCTGAGGGAAGAATTCTATGGAGATTCAGTGGAGAAACTCTAGGGCCTCAATGGCCCCATGGATTTCACTACCCTCAGTCATCAAGCATACTGGAAGAAATAGTATTCCTGAAAAACTGAGAAAAATGAGCTTAGGTCTTGGTGTGATTTCTGGATGCAAAGGAACCCTTATCTTGGATTGGATTTTGACTCTACATTTCTATTTATTTAGCAGGCACAGACTATTCCTTAAGTCTTCTGCGTACTTGGAAATAAAGACATGTGTGGTAATGCCAAACCCTCCTTGAATTGGAGTCTTTAGTAGCTGGAATGTGTGCAACTAAAAATGGTGATTGGATGATATTCCTGCCCTCTAGTCTGCAACTTCCAGAGGTTAAAAAAAAGAACATCCCACTTTCAAAAAAAGGGGGAAAAAAGTCCTTTGCATAGATTATTATATAAATAAATCTTTTTAACAAGCACTGCAGTTCTTTTTTTTTTAAAACAAAGTACAAAGAGTTATTGTGTGATTTATGTGAAAAGGTTACATAACTGTACTCTGTTACTTTAAATAGTGTTTTTTATTTAAACTGCCAACTTCTTCATCACCAGCAAAGAAAAAAAAATGCATATTTGCAAAGCACAAAGGTAATTTTCAAGGACTGTAATTAGCTCATGATAACTCTATCTTTTGTGATGTCTTTGCTGTGGAACTAGAAAAGAAATGGATTTTCATTGTTAAATCTAAACTGTGGCACCTGCAATGTGTCAGGGAGGGAGGAATTTTGAAGTATTACACTTGGTCAGGGGAAAATCACTGATGGACTACAGTAACAGATCTTACAATTTTCATTTGGCTTCATCTTTTCTTCTTACAAACATGACAAGTGGAAACCCTGTTCCTGTTCCCCAACTGACCCTTTATTCCCCAAATACTATTTAAAAACCAAACTGAATACATGATGTGGAAGATGGAAACAAGAATGAAATTATAGTAAAAGAAAGTAGGAGAGCAAAAAAAAAAAAAGTCTTTGTGTCTTAAAAATGGATTATAGGACAGAATGTTGGCAAGAAAAAGGAAACAGCATTTGAGGAAGAGGATGCTCATTAATTTAATTCATTCCAGGAAATTGATTACTAAGAAAAATTTTGTTTCCGTGAAAAATTCTACCTTCGGGAGAAGTCAGAGTAGATGTGCAAGCGAAGTGTGTGTGTGTGTGTGTGTGTGTGTGTGTGTGTGTGTGGTGTCTCCAAATGTACTTCTGTGACTGGTTGAGACGACATTATGGAGGAATCCAAGAGGACAGTCACAAAATTTCCCCCTGGTGAAGAATATATCCAAAGAAAATCTAGGAAGTTTCCTTTTTAGGAAAATAGGCCATTTTAGGTAGCATAACTCCCTGGAGGTCATAACTATACTACGTTCCGGGATTTAAAGGAGAGGTTTCTTCCGAGAAGTAAACCCTACCTTTGCAGCCTGCAAGCTGGGATTCTAGAGCTTGTTTACTTCACGGTGGACTATATAACCACATGAACAACAGGAAAATCCATAGAGCACTTGAAGTCAAGGAATTGCAGTGTGGCAGTCTGAGTGCCGGTGTGTTTTCTGGGGGACTGTGAGAACATTATCACCTGTCGGTGTGTTTTCTGGGGGACTGTGAGAACATTATCACCTGTTTGGTCACCAAGTTAGTTGCCCAGGTGGCAGTTTGGCAAACGACCAGCATGAATAACAAGCACCTCTTGCAGTGGACTGTGAAATATTCAGGCAGAGTTTTTCTCAGACATCGTTGATCCTTCTTAGTTCAAACAGTAGATTTCCATTTTAATGGGAATAAAAACAACTGATATGAGGCTGAAAATAAATACTTTCAGAGTTCAGGCAACAGATACCCACTTCGGGCAACTCTGCACAGGAAGAAGGCGATGGATTTTTAAAGAATGCCTTGCAACTTGCAGGGGGAACTGAGACAGTAGCTGGCCATTTCAATATATTACTGACACCCATGTCAGTCAATATGATTTGCAGCTAGAGCTCAATTGTAAATTTTTTTTTAAAAATTAATTTATTTATTTTTGGCTGTGTTGGGTCTTCGTTTCTGTGCGAGGGCTTTCTGCAGTTGCGGCGAGCGGGGGGTCACGCGCGGGCCTCTCCGCGGCCCCTCTTGTTGCGGAGCACAGGCTCCAGACGCGCAGGCTCAGTAGTTGTGGCTCACGGGCCCAGGTGCTCCGTGGCATGTGGGATCCTCCCAGATCAGGGTTCAAACCCGTGTCCCCTGCCTTGGCAGGCAGACTCTCAACCACTGTGCCACCAGGGAAGCCCCACAATTGTAAATTTTAAAGCTCAATTATCTTTAAAAGTTGTGTGGGAATTTGGAGCCTCTATCAGGTAAAATCTATGGCATTTAGGGTCTCATGAAATCTTGTTGTCTGGAAAGGTGTCAGATACCCTGCTTAAAAGATCAAATAAAAGAGGATGGAAAGTTAATTTCCTAGCCAGGAAGAAGGAAGTCAATTAAAAACATACTGGTTGAACAGTGATCAATTTCCTTCCCGTTAGAACCCAAAGGAAGTGTTTTGAAATGTGCATTTAAACTAAGAAGTAGAATAAGTATCAAAGGGGAAAAGTTAAACTGTGAAAGGTAAGTCCAAGGTAGCAGCAATGGTTTATACAAGAGCAGGTGCAGCCTTTTCTAAGTCCACAGCCACCTTCTCTGGCTTTGACAAGTGGTGGGAAAAATCTGTTCAAAGAGGAGATAGTACTTTCTCCAAGACTTAAAGACTATCTTAGGGTCCTAGCAAAGGTTGATGCGTAATATAAAATCCTCCTTGTGCTCAGAATGAGGATCAGAGTAAAATTAACTCAACTTGTAGACAGAAGGTGGCCAAGATACTATTAACCATTATGCTGAACATGAGATGTTTTTCTTTAAACTTAGAGGAAAAATGCAGAGACAGTCTTTCAAATGAATTGTGTGTCCACCTTTATGCAGGCTGGGTCACTTGGAGAGACAACTATTTATGTCTTCTTCTATGGACTCCATTTAGACCTTAAACAATTAGCCCTCTTTAAGTTTTGTTTTGTTTTTTCCCCAAGTCACCTGCTCTAGAAATTCCAGCATTTTGTATTTTTAGGTGCTGGGGTCAGGGAAAGTACAAAATGATGACATTTTCTGACTTTACAAGCAATTCTTTTTGACTTTAGCAGGACACAACAAAAATTTAACAGTTGCCATATTCCATTTTAACCCCTTAGGGTCAGAAGCACCAAGTGTCAACACTAGTGTGTTCTTAGCGGTTAACCCCGTTAGAGTGAACCCCATTTAGGAAGACAAGTGCTCCCTGTCATGAAAACCCTCGAGGTCCTACAAGCTTTACAATTAGGCACATTTATTTTCTTGATCTGCTGTGATTCAATTGTAACTGTGAAAGTAAGGCAAAGAGGCTACTTTCTGATTTGATTCCTTTTTTCCCTGACAATTCTAAATCGAGTGTTCTCTGCACAGTTGAGCTTTCTAAAGTATCTTTCTCTTTTAAGGAGAGGAAGTGTGTGTTCTGTTGGAGGACAGAACCTCCTGTCTTCTCAGTTACACTCAAATTCAGTCCAAGCTTCTTAGAATAAATCACATATGAAAGGAAAGGAGGATGGCTTGAGAGAAAGAGTGGAAAAACATACTGAATTGCATAAACATTTTAACTTTCAAATAAAGACAGGCCATTTCTCACTTGTGGTCACCCCTTATTTATGAACAGCTGGGTGTCCAGATAAACATTGCCCCTCTTTGCTCGTTCCTCCATCATCAGGGAGGGCTAACCCCTAACGTCCCTCATATAAAGCCTGAGAACCAGCCCTCCTCATTGCATTGCATTAGTTTATTCATGCATTCACTCAATACATATTTAGTGAATATCTACTATGTGCCATGCACTAGACAAGACATTAAGAACATGGTGGTGAAAGAAATAGAACCTGGAAATAGCCCTCCTGGAGCTCACAGTCTAGACTCGAGAGGAAAAAATATCCTTTAATCAAACGATTACATGAACAGATGTAAAATCACGGCTCTGATAAATGCAATGAGGGAGAAGTACATGATGCTACGAGTACAGGAAACAGGAGAAATTGAACCTCATCCAGGGGTTCAAGGAGGATTTTCTTGAGGAAACGATAAAAGCTGAAATGTGAAAGTTGAATAAGCATTAATTCACCCCAGAAGGAAGTGAAGAAACTTCCAGCATGTTTGAAAATCTGAGGTGGGATTGATAGAGGGCTGATGTGGCTGGGGCAGCCTGGTGACAGCTGAGACAGGAGAGGAGTCAAAGGAGTCTTGAGGTCAAAGTAGGATTCTTTATCTTAAAAGAACCGGGTTTTATCGCGGTGCTAGGTGGCGGTGAGGAAGAGGGAGGTCATAGCCGTTTGATAGGCGGTACTAAAGGGGAAAAGCATGTCCCCTCTCATTCCTTTTTTCCTACCGCTGTACCTTTTTTTTTTTTTTTTGCGGTACGCGAGCCTCTCACTGTTGTGGCCTCTCCCGTTGTGGAGCACAGGCTCCGGACGCGCAGGCCCAGCGGCCATGGCTCACGGGCCCAGCCGCTCCGCGGCACGTGGGATCTTCCCAGACCGGGGCACGAACCCGCGTCCCCTGCATCGGCAGGCGGACTCTCAACTACTGCGCCACCAGGGAAGCCCTGTACCTTTTCCTTAGCATCTTCCAGATGCCCTGTTTCTGCTTCTCACCACCCTCTCACCCCACTCCTTACTTGAGAGCTCCTGCCACCTCTTCACTCTGGGTGGCCTAAGGCCACAAAACCCCCAGGGAGTTAAGGCAGGCAGGGACACTCCAGATTAGAACTTTGAATGTACTTCCCAACAGAAGCAGTGACACATACAGTCCTAAGAGTTTATGTCACCTACGGGACGGATGACATTGGTTTTGGAAGGCTGCTCTCAGAGCCTCACATCATGGGGCACCGTTTCCATGGGAAAGATTATTTTAACCAACAACTTACAAGTAAACTCCTGAAGTTGAATGCATTTTCTCCTTAGAGACTGCCTGAATATAAAGAAGTTTTTGTGTAGTAGGTACCTTGGTGATATCTGCCCCCACTTTCTTGTTTTTTATCTTTGCATATTGAACTCAATCAAGTATTGAATTAATGAACAACTGGCTAGAGAATTCTTTAGCCCCAGTGATAGGCTGCTTTGTTACAACTCTGGCGAGGAGCTGGATAGATCAATGATTTAAATGCTCATTTTGATAAAGTAACCAGATTTGAAAAAAGTTTTAAATCCAAGTGCTGAATGGATACTTAATCTTTGTGGGCAATTAACTGTTTTGCAGTTACCGAATAGGCAAATGCTTATGTTTGTCTTATGGCTATTCTTCCTGTGCATATTTCACATTTATCATTTGTCATTTTACCTAGGCTCTCACTTTTTTTAATCCAATGAGGGATTCTTTTTAAAGCTCCATTCTCCACCTTCCCACATTGGGAATAGACAGGGATATTCCTGGGTGGATTATTTATTCAATAAGTATTGTTGTGTTATATGCTAAACACTCAAGGCCCTGTGCTACGATAGGGAAGACGGATACAATCCCTGTTCTTATGGGTCATACAGTCTACAGCAGTGCTGTCCAGTAGAACTTTCTATGATGGTGGAAAAATTTTATGTCTACACTGTCTAATATAGCAGCAACTAGCCACATGTGGCTAGTGAGCTCTTAAAAATGTGGCCAGTGTAACTGAAGATATCAATTGTCAGTTTGATTTCATTTTAATTAATTGAACTTGAAATCAAAATAGTCACATGTAGCAACTGTATTGGATAGTACAGGTCTAGAGGTGCAGAGAGATGGGCCTAGTAAGATATCAAGAAGGCAAATAGGTGGAGCCTGGGAAAATAATGAACGGCTTACCATTGTAGAACTGAAAAAAGAAGTGAGTGAGTTCCAGATAATTGCCACTGTAAATAGGAGAAATGTGGGTTGGATGACATTCACACAGTCTTCCAGGGAAGTAAGTTAAAAAGTCTTAATAAAGCTAAAATCCACTAAAAAAGATATCTGACCACTCACTGGCTCTTCTGTGCGCCTACCTACTGCCTTCCCCTTAAAAGCGATCCCATGAGGATTTCTAATACCAAATGCACAAGCACTTGAGCTTTTTGGAAGTCATAGGAGACCCTTACACTATCACTGTGCTAGAAACTATTACTTAACTGAGCTGCATAACAGGAAAGAAGTTGAGCTTTTAAGGATAAATGGGTCATGCAATGATTTAAATCACCGTTGAAAAAAAACCCCAGCATAAAATGTTATGTTCTGGAAGACTATCACCCATTTTAGAAATCAGTTCAGAGACACTCTTTGGCCAGAACAGTTTGTATCAGACAGAGTTGTTTAAAAGTTGTATGTTGTGTAACTGGTAGCAACAGGCTTCAGAGATGTTCTGCAGTTGAAATACCTGGCTTGCAGCTGCTAATCAAAGAAGGAATTAGGAAAAGGAGGGAAAACTCTCCCCCATAGTCTGAAAAGAACAAGGCCAGGAGAAAGCTTTCGTGGATTGGAAATGGTTGTGGGTGTGGCAGTTGTGTGGTGTTAGCCTGAAGAAGTAGAGGGACGCTGCAAATGTCAGCAGTCAGCTCTGCTTCCTTCACGTAGGGAGAGGCAGCTCCAGACAGAGCAGAGCCCTGCAGCTAGGGCACGGGGGCCGCCGGAAGGGAAATGAAAGCTGTGTATTTAGTTGTTTCTAGAAAGCTAATAAGGGAAAAGAGAGAGGTTGCACCTGGGGTTAGGCCTAGGTGGAGTCTGGCTTTAAGTCAGTGGATACAGCATGGATTAAAAAAGCAGCCTAATCAAGTCTGGGGGAAGACTAAGGTTAGAATAGATGGTGATGAATAGACACAAATTTCTGAGGAAAGTACTTATGAAAAATGTAACTGTATGCTATTTAAGAGTTGTTCAAAACGCACTTTCCCTGAAATAATGAGATATATATTTTAAGTTTTACTGACTTTGGCCCATTTGTGTCTATAGTAGAAATCTCAGTCAAAGAAACATATCATCTTCTTGCCTTCCACCACCTGGTGACAGTCTACTTCAAATATATTTCCCTGAGACATTTTTTTTCACCGCTCACTCAGTCTTCTTATCGCTAGAATAAGGGCAATAACATCTATCTCTGCCCGCTTCACAGAAGTGACAATTCAACAAGATAGCAAGTGCAAAAGACTTGGGAGACTCTAGAACATATGCAAATAATAAGCAATTTCATTTATTATTTGAATGGCAAATGGTTGCCTTGGAAGTTAAATCTGTATGCTTAAACAGAGAGAGCAATTACAACAAACGTTGAGATGTGATTTACTGTCCCTACTGGCGAGGTGACGGGAAGTGGGCAAAGGAGGAAACCAGAGCATGTGTGTCCTCAGGGGTGCAAGTTTGCTCAGTAGTTGGATTTCTAAGTATTTCAGGCCCTGGGCCTATAATAGGAAAGGCTGGAATAGGAACATTAAATAAAGCCCCATTATTTTCTGTCCCATTATAATAGAAATCTAAAATATGTATGTGTTTTTAATTATAGTGCAACCTTCTATGTGTGCATCTTGTTAGTTCCAGACACATGTATCATTTCTTGTCTGTTCACTAAGTACCTCTAACCACCTAGAAAGTTAGCTAACAAAAATTATCCCTGCTCTCTGAGTCATAAGATGAGAGCCAGGCTGGCCTCTGGCTATAAGCCTTTGAATCATTTATTTACCTTTCTAGGGAACAGTATGCTCAGCTTTAGAATAGTGTCTATCTGAGGTCTTGGATTTGAGGATCTTGAGATTAAGGGCACAGAAAGAGCTTACATGAAGAGGGTTTACTCAAACTGGAATTGGAACTGGGCTGGATTCATCAACTCTGTTTCAGATTATTCCTCTTCCTCTTAGTCATCGTAGGTTTCAGGGAAGAAGGCAAAACCACGGAAGGCACTTAAAAGAAGAAGTCCTGTAGAACCCCAGTGAGCGTCATATGCATTTAAGGGGTTCTGGACCCAGGGATCTCAAAGGAAGTTTGCCTGAATGGAGAGGAACAAACTCATATTTATTTTATTTTATTTTTAAAATTTTTTTTATTTTTGCGGTACGCGGGCCTCTCGCAGTTGTGGCCTTTCCCGCTGCGGAGCACAGGCTCCAGATGCGCAGGCTCAGAGGCCATGGCTCACGGGCCCAGCCGATCCGCGGCATGTGGGATCTTCCCGGACCGGGGCACGAACCCGTGTCCCCTGCATCGGCAGGCGGACTCTCAACCACTGCGCCACCAGGGAAGCCCAAACTCACATTTATTAAGTGCCAACAATGTGCAGGAACTCTACCAGTCCCTTTATATGTTATCATTTTGTCTAATTAACAGGGATTAGGAAGAGTTGAAGAATGTCTTTGTTGATTCAGTGTGGCTGTAAATTGCCAGTGAATCCAGTTTCCCATTGGCTTTCACCTTGCGTTAGACCGTGCCTATTGTGGTGGCTGCCCCGGTGATCTCTCCTGCAAGTTTCACTTTCCACATGCTCAATTTCATAGCAAATCTGTGTCATCTCAGTCATAATCAGGCTTACTTGAAGGGATGTTGTCAGTTTTGTTCCAAATACATATTTTCTCCCTAAATATGTTGGAATTAAGATAGTGTCATTGTTTCCAGAACCAAATCCAAGTTGGCCACATTTGTGTTTTAAGTCTTCAGATCCCAGTTTCTTAATTCCATACGTTGGATCCTTGCTGTTTGAGTTTCCATAGGGAGGGAGGCTCAGGGCCTAGGGCAGAAATAGGAGCCCAGTAGGCAGTTAGGCTGGGCCCATGTATCCACCAAAATCCAAAGCAACACGGCGGCTGTCCTTGTGGGCTATTTTTGTTTTTTCAGAGTCACTAGAGTACTTGATTGTTTTTTACTATTTCAGCTGCTCTCTCTATGAGGACAGGTTCTCCTCAACCACAGAAGCCCTTTTCAAACATTACTGAGAAGACTGATAAGAAGAAAATGCATCCACTGATGGGTTCTCAGAAAGAAAGCATTCGATTTAACTACAGGGCAATACTGCTCTGATTACCACAAGCCCAGCTGACAGCAAGGTTGCCAGGCAGCACTGGCTCTGCCAAGAGTGGTGGTGAAACGAAGCAACCATATGGTTTGTATTACCATTTTTCAGCTTTTTAAGGTTTAGAGAGGAGGATGTCACCAGTGATGATAATTCATTTTGGAATGAATACATTTTCAATGCAGTGTTCGGTAACTGCTGATTTGTTTTAAATTTTTAAGTCCATAGTCATGTTTTACAATGTGGACAAGATAAAGCACAGGATATGTCAAGATCCCACTCTATGCAAATAACAAAGTCTCTGGCCAAATCCTCTTTCAAAATAAAAAAAGAAAGAGAGAGAGAGAGAGAGAGGGAGGGAGGGAGGGATGGAGGGGGAGAGAGAGAGAGAGAAAGAGAGAGAGAGAGAGAGAGAAAGAAAGAAAGAAAGAAAAGAAAGAAAGAGGTCTCTCCAGCATTTCTAAGCTGCTACTTACAGCCATTATAAAGATAGTACAGGAAAAAGAAACCAAAGCCAAACAGTGAGCTGAATTCTGCCTTCCGTTCACTTACACCATCTTCTTCAAAGTCAGAGTTGATTTTTTTTTTTTTGAATGTCTCATGTCAGAACTTGCCACAAACTAATCAATTTGTGTAAGCTTACGTTAAACCATAAAATGCAAGTATTTTAATTTGTCACTTAGGATCTAAATCTTCTAGTTTAAAAGGAGAGAGAGCGATCTGGGGTTATTCACACTTCGAATTCTCCTGGGTATTCTTTGAAATATTCTTCTCAGAAAGTCTGAAACACTAAGTTGGAACAAATGGTTCAATTCATAGACACATTTGCGAAGTCATAGGTTTGCTTGCATTGAGTTTAGTGAAATACCTTATGAACTAAGTCCTTCCTTGATGAACCACATCCCCTGCCCTGTCAGTGGAGAACATCCAGGTCCACATAGCATTGCTGCAAGTCTTGTCCCTTAAAGAAATACATTTTTTTAAAAACTCAGATTTTTCAAAATCATTTTAGCAGAATTCAGGTGCCTTTAGAATGCCCTTACCTTCTTATAACATTTAAGAATTATGAGAAGCCCACTAAAACATGGTACTCCTGGAAGCAAGACCTTCCTGTCAGAGGTTATAAAGCAGCAGAAACCAGAAAGAATCTATAGCTGGTGCAGTCATACATTTCTGCAAAGACTTTCCAACAAAGAAAAAATATAACTTGTCAGTCATGATGCCTTGGCCTAAAAAAAATGCAGTTTTGCTTAAAGAGACACTGTCAAACATAGTCATTTGGCCTCCAAAATTATGCTTTGCAAAATACTAAATTAGTTTTGTCAAAACATAACCTTGGTTCTCAAAACATTGTCAGAACTTTCAGAGTTCAATAAAAGAAGGCAGCATTTATGGTTTCAGTGGACATTGTCCTCTGTATTTATTCTACCTAGCAGCCATCAAGCCGCCCATCTGTCTGTCTGTCCACCCATTCATGCAACAAGCCTTACTGAATACTTATTACATGCCAGGCACTGTGCTGGACCCTGGACATGAGGATGAAAAGACACATCCATATCCTCAAGGCAAGGTAGTCCTAGTGAGGAGACAGACATGAATAAATAACTTTGTTATAGTCCAATAAAATAACCACCATGATAGAAAGGCAGAGCAGACGGGAAGGAGCGGCTGTAATGTTGTATGAATTCAGGAAACTCTGGGAGCTAAGCCGAAGACAGACGATTCTTTTCAGACACCCATTACTCTCCGTGGAAGCCCTAGCATCTGAAATCACGTTATTTCTTCTCATAAGATACACCACTGATGACATGATCACAGGGGACACGCCACCATAGGTATACACATATGGTGTTCCAACCCAGATTTCTAAGAAGAGGGAGCTTTCCTGGAGAGGGTAAAGGTAACAAAGGAGGAAATTTGGCAATTGTTGATTGCAGGGTTGTCTCCACTAGCTGTATCCACATATTTTTCTCCCCTTTCAAGGAGACATAAGAGGATGCAAACAAGTGAGAATGACCTTATTGTATGGATAATCTAAATCGGATCTAATTTACTTAAATATTTTGCTGTGCAAAAGCTTTTAAGTTTCATTAGGTCCCACTTGTTTATTTCTGTTTTTATTTCCATTTCTCTAGGAGGTGGGTCAAAAAGGATCTTGCTGTGATTTATGTCATAGAGCATTCTGACTATATTTTCCTCTGAGAGTTTGATAGTGTCTGGCCTTACATTTAGGTCTTTAATCCATTTTGAGTTTATTTTTGTGTATGGTGTTAGGGAGTGTTCTAATTTCATACTTTTACATGTACCCGTCCAGTTTTCCCAGCACCACTTATTGAAGAGGCTGTCTTTTCTCCACTGTATATTCTTGCCTCCTTTATCAAAGATAAGGTGACCATACGTGCGTGGGTTTATCTCTGGTCTTTCTATCCTGTTCCATTGATCTATAGTTCTGTTTTTGTGCCAGTACCATACTGTCTTGATTACTGTAGCTTTGTAGTATCGTCTGAAGTCAGGGAGCCTGATTCCTCCAGCTCCATGCTAACACATATATATGGGATCTAAGGAAAAAAACAAAAGAAAAAAAAAAGGTCATGAAGTACCTAGGGGTAAGATGGGAATAAAGACACAGACCTACTAGAGCTTGGACTTGAGGATATGGGGAGGGGGAAGGGTAAGCTGTGACAAAGTGAGAGAATGGCATGGACATATATACACTACCAAATGTAAAATAGATAGCTAGTGGGAAGCAGCTGCATAGCACAGGGAGATCAGCTAGGTGGTTTGTGACCACCTAGAGGGGTGGGATAGGGAGGGTGGGAGGGAGGGAGACGCAAGAGGGAAGAGATATGGGAACATATGTATATGTATAACTGATTCACTTTGTTATAAAGCAGAAACTAACACACCATTGTAAAGCAATTATACTCCAATAAAGATGTTAAAAAAATGGGAAAAAAAGCTAATATTTTGAAAACTCTTATACTTAGTTACAACTTATGCATGACCGATTTCAAATAGATTGTGACTCTTGGGTAGTTTCATTGCAGTTGACAATGACTTGTTCCGAACGCTTGCCGAAGACATTCTCAAAGGGTTTACATTCTTCAAAGGTTAGATCGTTTTTTAATGCATCACTTCAGAAACAATCATAGAAAATAAATTTGATTTTATAATTTCATTTTTGATGACTCTATGTGTCATCAGCCACATAAACGGTGACAACCAGAACTGCCCTCCTACTTTCCCAACGTTAAGAATGAGAAAGTATGGTTGGGCTCAGCATTTGTTTATGGCTGGGAAAGTGCCTTCTCTGCCACACAGCACTTTAGTAAAGCCCCAAAGGGAAACTCAGAAAGCAAACCTGATGGTCCTAGGGCAGTTCTTCGGAATGCCTTTGAGTTCCAACAGAACAGGTCAACAGGGTGTAGCTGAGTAATTTATCCATTAGGCCAGGGGCAGTGGTGGTTGAGGTGGGATATTGCTTATTCTGGAATCTGTAAGCCTAGCACAACCCACTCGATTGCAATCAACTGAGGGGACAGTTTGCTAATCTTTTTCAGTCACTAAGACTGCAAATTACAAATCCTAGATCAGTGATACCTTCGTCCACTCCTTTTAGTCACTGCTATTCCACTGCTATTTCTGCTAAACAGATAAACTGTACTAAAGCTGTCAAGGGGCTTAACGGTTTACTAAATTAAAGGCAGGGAATGAATTTATTGTGAATGTCTTCAAATGTGATTCTTTAAATCTACTTGCCGTCTATCTCAGACTTTTCACTGAATGTTGGAGGTTGGCTCTAGTCCTCTTGACACAAAGTCATCAGGGGGTACGTAGCGGCTCCGCCCACGACCACACTCAGAGCTGAGAAAGTAGCCCCAAGTATTTTGGAGCCCATGTGTGTCCCTAATGAATGCCGCAATACTTTTCTTGGCTACTTTATATGGAGAAGTCCATAATCAGTGTCTATTCATTTAACTTAAATATATTTTTCAAGTTAAGAAAATAACTAACAAACTGAATCTTCTTGGCTATTTAAGTGCATATGCCTATGAGTGTTCGTCCACCAACGGACAGTGAATGCTTACCAACCATTATTGCCCCAGTGGAGCCCAGTGAACACATTTGGACACATGATGCTACACCTTGTCCCCCTATTCCTTAGCTCATTCACCTCAGATGGGCATCCCCACATGGAATCCAGCTCTGCCTTGGGCACTTCTGATTTGACTCTGCAGCTTGAAAGCTGTGTCCCTTTCTTGTTTCTTAGCTCAGATGCCTTTGGGTTAGCAGTGCTGCCAAGCATCGATCTGAATTAGCCACATTGCCCTCTGCTCTGTCCTCACCCCTCCTCCAGCCCTAGATTTACTCCAGGCTCTTACCTGGCCTTTCTTTTGTGTTGGGGTTTGCCCCGCTTGCCAGTTCATTTCCTCTACCTTTACTTCCCTTGCCTTCCCACACAATGGGATTTACTGCTGACAATAAGCACCTCAGTGTGAATTATTTTATTTGACCCTTTGTTGACTGCTAATACAGACAAACAGGGAAAACTGAGATAAGGGTTTGGGAAACTTTTAAGGTGCAGAAGGGAGAAGGGGGAAGGTAACTTCTGAAGGAGAGGTGGAAAGGCAGAGGCGGCAGAACTTGTGGAGATAAAAGGTAAATTTGACAATCTATCTTTAAATGATTCGTGCAGCTTTCCAGTTACGGTCACTCTGAACCTGCCGGTTTTTGCCTTGTACTCTTGTTGTTCCTATGCACATCAGTGTTCGTTTATCTATTCATTCAACCAATTCTCCTTGATCATCAACTCCGGGCCAGTCATATAATAGGTACTAGGGCTATACTGGTGAGCAAACTGAACTCTCATAAAGTCTGGTGGAAGAGAGACATGAATCAAGTTATCACATGACAAATATGTACATGAGTTGAGGGAGACATATGATACACAGAGAGGTTATAATTGGGGAATTTGACCAGGTCAGGAAAAGCACACCTGGGGAAGTAACAAGGTTGCTGAGATTTAGTGGAAATGTAGGACATAACTCAGTGAATATAGAAAGAAATACTTTCACTGGAAAAAAGATTATGAACAAAAGCCCTGTGGTGGAAAGGAGCATGGTGTGTTCAAAGAACTGAAAGAAGGCCTGAATGTCCAGGAGGCAAACAGTGGTGTGGTATGTTACAGACGGGGCTGGAAAGCTGGGAAGCGGCCCTTGTAAGCATGTTAAGCATTTTGTTCTTTGTTCTAAGAGCAATGGAAAGTTATCAAATTGTGTAACAATTTGCTACAAAATTAGGGGCTTAAAAAATAATAACCTTGGTGCTTGCCTGGTGGTGCAGTGGTTAAGAATCCGCCTGCCAATGCAGGGGACATGGGTTTGAGCCCTGGTCCGGGAAGATCCCACATGCCGCGGAACAACTAAGCCCGTGCACCACAACTACTGACCCTGCGCTCTAGAGCCCATGAAGCACAACTACTGAGCCCATGTGCCACAACTACTGAAACCCATGCACCTAGAGCCTGTGCTCCGCAACAAGAGAAGCCACCGCAATAAGAAGCCTGAGCACCGCAACAAAAGAGTAACCCCCACTCGCTGCAACTAGAGAAAGCCCGCGCACAGCAACAAAGACCCAACATAGCCAAAAAATTAAAAAATGATAATAATAACCTCTTCGTATTTCACAGTGTCAGTGCATCAGGAATCCAGGAGAGCTTAGCTGGGCAGTTCTGGCTGGACTTCTCTCATGAAGGTGCAGTCAAGATGTCAGCCAAAGCTTTGCTGTTATCTGGAGCCTTGGCTGGAGCTGAGGGTCAGTTTCCAAAGCGGCTCACCTACATAGCTGGCAAAGTGGTCCTGGCTGTTGGTGATATATCTCAGTTCCTGTTCATGTCTACGTCTACACAGGACTGCTTAAGTATTCATGTGCCATGGCAGCTGTCTTTCCCCAGAGCAAGTGATGAGAGAGAGCGAGAGAGAGAGAGAGAGAGAGAGCAAGCTAGCCTCAGAAGTCACACAGCACTTCTGTCTCATTTTTTTGTTAGAAGTAAGTCACTAATTCCTATGAATATTCAAAGGGAGGGGAATTAGTCTCCACCTTTTGGAAGAAATAGCATCAAAGAATTCGGGACATATTTTAAAACCATCAAACCACTGAAGGGTGTTAAGCAGGAATGGTAACATAATCAGATTTGCTTTTCAAAAACGTTATTCTGAATGGAAAACACCTTAAATAGGGCCAGTGTCAGTTAATAGATATTAGAGGGATCCAGGTGTGAATTGCTAGTATGGTGGAGTAGGGTGCTGGTGAAGATGAAGAGAAATGAAAGGGTCAAGATACATTTAGAAGGTAAAATGTGTCTTAAGAGATCAGTGGGACTTGGCAGTTGAAGGAGAGTGGGTATTACAGATTCCTATGGGAGGAGTATAATTCCCTGTCCCATTGATGCTAGGCTAGGCCATGTGATTCGCATTGGTCAGTGAGGTGTCAGCAGGTGTGACAGTAGCAGGTGCTTGAAATGTGTGGTGTGGCTTTCCGTTTGTGCTCTTTCCTTTGGCTTTGAAAAGGACATGCTTTAGATAGCAACTGGTTCATGGAGGGATTAGCAGACCTGCACCTAATCCAAAGTTTGAGGCCAAGCCCAGTCGAGCCTGGCCTTTATCAACTGAGCCTGATTTACAGATACATGAGCAAGAAAAAAAGTGCTTATTTTTATAAGTCACTAAAATGTCAAGATTTTCAGTTGTTGTTATGCAGCGTTGTTTTGGTAATAGCTGACTGATACAAGGGCCTAGGATCTAATAGTAAAGAACACTATTCTTTAAAGTCCTTATCGGACCACCTGTGTTTTAAGAGTAGTATTTATGTCTGATACATGATTATATTAGCAAAACCTAGCATAAAGTCTTGGTCAAATATCTGGTGACTGCATGCCTGGATCATAATCTAATTTAAGAATGGCTGTTTATCTGTCACAAATGTCTATGTCACGCACATATGATCTTATAATAACTCTTCCAAGGAGTGTTTCCTCAGATAACAAGAGGGTCCATCAATCCGATCAAGAATTGCATCCTTTCCTTTTCTCTGAGTACATTTTTATGACATGTTGTAAAGAAATGCTTGAGAAAATGCTTAAGAAAATGGACTCTATGTACATACTGTGTTAATATTTTAGACTATAGTTTATTGTTGTTGTTAAAGCAGATTTCAAGAGAACAAATTTTAAAATAAAAAAAGAAGTTATTAGTGGCAATAAACAGGCCTGTAAATAGTGTGCCAATGGAGTGACAGCAGTCAAAGTGGCTCTTTGGCTACTAACGTTTTCATAAAAGCTTTGATTAGTTATGGGGTAATTGCGAGAGATGATGAGTTAGACTCAAAGAAAGAAAAATAATTTCTCCAGTTTAGCAGCTGTGGAATCTTTTGGTAATTGCTGTAATATTCCTCGTCAGTAAACTTAAAGCTTGCTCTTTTATGTCACTGTAGAATGCTTGATGTAAAATATATATTTTAACTTTATCTTATTTATAACTTTC
This sequence comes from Phocoena phocoena, assembly GCF_963924675.1. Classification (NCBI taxonomy): domain Eukaryota; kingdom Metazoa; phylum Chordata; class Mammalia; order Artiodactyla; family Phocoenidae; genus Phocoena; species Phocoena phocoena. The sequence continues at coordinate 24,287,571 of NC_089230.1, read as the reverse complement.
TTCTTCAATGTAACTCTAAATTATAGTTGAGAAAAACAACACTTGGATTTACATGTTACTTCTGTTAAAAAGATAGAAGAACTCTATAGGAAAAGCCCCAAAGAAGCTACATTTAAAATATTTGATGCTGACGGCTTGGGTTATTAAAGTGTGATTCCCCTCCACCCACAGGTACCCATCTTAAATGTCCATAAAAATTGTGTGCCTGTGTGCACACAGGACAAGTGTAGTTGTTCAGTGTTTACGGGGACATGTGAAATTATACCTTGCCTAGTTTGATCCCGGTGTGGAATTTTAAAATATAAACATGATCAAAAAGAAGAGTGGCTTCAAAAACGAGAAACAACAACATTCCATTCTCCCAGAACATTTTTCAGTCTCGCAGTCAGACAGCGGCCCCCCACTCCCTTCTCCCAGCAGTCACTATAAACAACATCCCATTCCCCACACCAACCCCCGCCTGAAAGTAAAGGGCACCATCAATTCTGAGAAAGAAATTGCCAAAATAACAAAACTTATTGGAGTGAATAATTCCTCACAGAAACTGCCAATCAGCTACAGACACAAATCTGCCTTCCTTATCCCTCACCCCTCCCCTCAGCTAGGGAAAACAACCTAAACCCTCGGGAGAAGATTTTCAGCCAAACCTTTCAGCCAAAGGATAAAACAAACGACGCTGCCATCTTGGAATATTTTGCTTGTACTGCCCTTCCGCCTTCTTTATTACACAGCTCTGTGTGTGTGTGTGTGTGTGTGTGTGTGTGTGTGTGTGTGTTGTGTTGTTTTGCATTTTCATTTTGCTCAGCGTTCAAAAAAGTTATTATTTTAACTGAAAATATCCCACGAACATGGTTAAAAAAGCAAACAGCACAGAAATGAACAAAATAAAAATTAAAAGACTCCCTCTCCACATTCCCCACCCCTTTTCCCAGTTGACTTGAACTTCCAAGCAGTAGAAGTTCGGTGAGGGGAGGATGGTGTATGTGCATGTGTGAAGGGCAGGGGGTGGGATGTGGGAGGGAGAGTCTTGATATTGTCCTATTTTTAACTGAAGAAAAAATATATATGTCACACGCATACACACTCCTCCCTTCATCTCCCCTCCACCAAAAAAAAAAAAAAAAAAAAACAGACTCCAAACAAATGAAAAACCCAAACCTCTGCTGTTTAGAACTCTAAGAGAATTTCTGGTTAAAGGTCTTTCAGATTAAGCTCATTCCAAAGACATTTCCAGCATAACCAAACAATGAGAAACACCAGCCAGCCACAGCCCCTGCCACTTCTGATTTAGTGCAATTTGATGATGATTAACTCAAAGAGAAGATGGAGATGGGTTCATGGAATGGGAAAACAAACAACTGCAAATTCCCCTCCATTTATTTATATTTAAACTGTCTTATTTTTATCTGTTATTTTACATAATAAAGTCATGTGCATTTAGGATGATTTTCTTGGTAGGGAAAATTCTCTTAGGTCTTGCATTTTCTTCTTAATTATAAAGGGTTGTAGAATGTTTTCTAAGAACAGGACTTCTTCCTCATAGAGTTATTTTTCCCAGAATATTAAGAGGGTCTCTACTAGGTAAGCAATGATGTCAGTGAAAATGTTTTAGTACTCTCCTCTTCCATCCAAGTTGGCTTAATATCCTTCAGTTCTACTACTTGACTGTTTTTAAAATAGATTGAAAAATTTGCTCACCAAAAGAACAATGATTAACTAAATCTGTAAAGTGCCATTTTACTTGCTATCAATAGCTTAAAAGAAAATCTAAATCCGTGACTAACCACCTGGGAGTTTACTACTTGCTTAGAGGAGCCTTTTAGACCAAAGTGTTATTATGAAATTTTTAGTGTTTTTTCTTCCTTCCCCATGTCATACTACATTAAACAAACAAACAAAAACTTACTCTATTAATAATGAAGAAATATATTTCCAGGCTTTATTTTCTTTTTAACTACATACTTGAGTTTCTGTAGTCAGTTTCTCTTCTGAGTATCTATTCCTGGATTTGCTGTGAGACAGAGTAGAGTGTTGGTTAGGAGCGAGGGCCCCGGGAACAGCCCACCCTGACTCAAGACCTTACTAGCCATAAGGCTTAGATCAATTTTCCTAATCTCTCTATACCACAGTTTTCTCAACTGTAAAATGGGGGTAACATTTACAATTTTAATATGAACTTGATAGGGTTGTTGTAAAATTGAAAGAGTAAAAGTAAGTGAAGCCCTTAATATAGTTTTATCCCACAACAAGCCTCAATGAGGGAGAGTTTAAAAAATAAGATACAAAACAAAAAACTTTAAACTTTGCCAAAGTCAAAAAAGAAAAAGAAAAAAAAATTGCCCAACTATGTGATGTTGGATAAATAAAGCTTAAATTATTTCTGCAGATCATCCTATGTCTCAAATTCTATGATGTGGAATATGAAAGTGTGTATTACCTCAGTCTGTTCTGACAGCCAGGAAGTAACTGAAGATGTGGGGATGCCCATGGCAGCATGGCAGTATGCTGGTCTAAGAATGTGAAAGAAAAGGTCAAGAGAAGTTATGTAGATCATAGAGAGATTATACTGAATGGCCTAGGGAAAAATACATATTCACTATTGTATTACTGATTGGATGGCACCTAGAAAATGACTAGTATTTCCACACTGGAGCTTACACATTGCTGCATATAGAGATAAGAGATAGAATTCATGACCAGAGAGATTACTAACTACTTATTGATCTGCAAAACTGTAAAACTCCAATGACCAAGTGTACATATCAATGTTATAGACTATATCCATATCAGTTCCATATCATGTGAATTTTGTCTAGATTGGGACATTCATTCATTCCATAGAAGGTCAATGTATATCTCTTTATTTGCTATGAGCCAAGCCTAGTAGCCCAACTCTCAAGGCCATTGAGGTCAACTGATAATTCTAATAGAGTACTTTGGGGTATTATGGGGGCCCTTGAGGGACATCTACCACTCTCGGTGGGGTGGTGGTGGTGGCTGGTACCACAGCTAGGAAATGACATATGAGATAATTCTAAAAAGAGGAGTAAGGGTCAATAGAGAGAAAAAGGGGAGAGGAGAGAGGTAGTGGAGAGGACAAGATGAGCAAAGATGCAGAGGTGATTGATTGGTTGGCAGCTGGAGATGAATCTAAGGTCAAAGGAGGGTTCTTCAGTGAATGTGAAGAATGGAGGAATATATGCAGGTTGAAGAAAGAAAGTCAGAATAGAGAGAAAAATTACAGGTAGAAGAAAATGGGGGCAAGTTCTCAGGGCAGATGATGGTGGCCTTTATTTTTTTATTTAAAGAATTTTTTTAATTGAAGTATAGTTGATTTATAATGTTGTATTAGTTTCCAGTATACAACAAAGTGATTCACATATATATATATATGTATATTTATATTATTTTTCATATTCTTTCCTATTATAGTTTACTACAAGATGTTGACTATAGTTCCCGGTGATCTACAGTAGGTCCCTGTTCTTTACCTATTTTGTATATAGTCATTTGTATCATGGGGACGTTAACTGAAGGAAGAACACACCACACTCTGGGGCTAGAGGAAAGAAAGGTCAGATGTGGGGACAGACTCTGATAAATACTATCGTTTCACTGTTTAGAAAATGGATTTTTCTTTGAACACAAGGGTAAACAAGTATTTGTTTACTTAGAATTTTCCTGAATGCAAAAGAAGTAGTGAAAAAAGAAAATAGGGAAATGAATTTTATAGTTAAATACTGGTTAATTCTCTATTTGGACGATATTAACTTCAAATTAGTTTTCCTATTTCATCCATCTTGCAGAAAGATTTGTGTGTCAGTGGGCAGAAAACATTTTACATTTTTTACAAAATTCTAGGTGGTTCAAAAACTATACACAAGGCAGGGGCATTCTTTGTATTATCAAATATTTGATTTCCTGTGAGGTTAACATTTTTCATATTTTTATTTCCCTCTTTTATGAATTGTCAGTTTTGTCATCTGAAAGAAGGCTTTTAATGAAACACCTTCAAGCTAAAAAATAAAAAGTCTAGGATCAAGAGAATTCAAGATGCTCTGATCTAGGGTGGATGAAATGGGGAAGCAGGAAAAAATAACCAAGACAGAAAAAGATGTATGGAAATATAGACTCTCATATATGAAAGGGACTGCAGTTGTTCCTGGTCTAGTCAATATCAGATGAATTAATCTGATGTGCAATTTCCCTTTGGAGTACTTATCTAGCATTGGTTTGATCACTTCTAGAGACAGGAAGCTGTTTCCTTTAGAAGCTGTTCATTCCATTTTGAGTAAACTCTGATCCCCCCAAGTTGTGAAGGGGTCAAAATTATTAATATACAATACGAATAGCTAGTATTTATAGAGGGCTTCTTATGTGCCAGGTATAGTTCTAAATGTCTTACATATATTAAAATCATTTAATGCTCAGAGTCATCTTAGGAAGTTGTTATCATTATCTTCATTTTACAGAGAGGCTAGATAAATTTTTCAATGTCACACAATTAGTAAGTAATAGAGCAGGACATAGGACCTCTAAATTCTAGCTCTGGAGCCCAGGCTCTTAACCATATCAGTGTTCTTCCTTTCACTGCACGAATGTTCTAAGGTTTTCCTCTCCCCTTGGTCGGTCAAGAAGATTCAAGTGTTGCCCACTCAGTTTGTTCCCCTTCTTTGACCTACATGGACAGATTTGCTGTTGCCAGACTATTTGTTTAGACTTTTGTGATGCAGAATTGGGAAGAGTAAGGAAAAGAATAAAAAGCAGATGGGCTAGGGGAAGACATTTCTGGGAAATGTGGTAAAAAAACAACATAATATGATAAAAGTGTTGGAGGGAAAATGGAAATTTGAAGAATTTTTAAAAGTTTTAAAAGGTTTATACTTTTATAGTTTACATTTAGATCTATAATTAAGTTTGAATTAATTTTCATATATGCCTTTAGATAAGATGCAAGTTCATACATTTTGAATATGGTTATTCAACGATTCCAGCCCAATTTGTTGAAAGAACATCCTTTTATTACTGAATCGCCTTTGCAACTTGCTTAAAAATCAATTATATATATATATATATATATATATATTTCTTTATTCTATTTCACTGATTTCTTGGTCTGCCTTTTTTTTTTTTCTTCTTTGCGGTACGCAGGCCTCTCACTGTTGTGGCCTCTCCCGTTGCGGAGCTCAGGCTCCGGACGCGCAGGCTCAGCGGCCATGGCTCACGGGCCCAGCCGCTCTGCAGCATATGGGATCTTCCCAGACCGGGGCATGAACCCGTGTCCCCTGACCCCCATCGGCAGGTGGATTCTCAACCACTGTGCCACCAGGGAAGCCCTTTTTTTTTTGATCTGTCTTTTCATGACCATCATATCATCTTGATTACTGTAGTTTTATAATGTCTTTAAATCAGGTAGAATTAGTTTTCCAATTTTATTTTACATTTTCCAAATTGTCTTGACTATTCTAGGTTCTTTACATTTTCATATGAATTTTGGAATTAGCTTGTTGATATTGACAAAACACCCTGCTGGGATTTTGATTGGGAATGCGTTGAGTCTAGATCAATTTGAGGAAAACTGACACGTTAATGGACAATTGCTATTTTTCCATCTGCTTAAGTCTTCTTCAGTTTCTTTTAGCAATGTTTCGTAGATACTCACATATCAGTCTTGCACATTTATTGTCAGATTTATTCCTAAGAAATTTGTATTTTTAAGTTATTTTAAGTGGTACTTTAAAATTTTCAATTTCCAATTGTTCTTTGCCAGTATGTAGAAACACAATTGATTTTTTATGCAACCTTGATAAACTCACTACTAGCAGCTTTTTTGTAGGTTCCAAGGGATTTTTTTACACAATCACATTGAAATAAAGAGACAATTTATTTCTTCCTTTCCAATATGCTACCTTTTATTTCTTTTTTGGTCCTAATTGCACTAGCTAGAAACTTCAGTACAATGTTAAATAGATGTGATCAGTTCAGACATTATTGTGTCTTTTTGGCTCATAATATTCAGTCTTTCATCATTAAGTATGATGTTGGCTATAGGTTTTCATAGATGCCTTTTATCAAGTTGAAAAGTTCCCTTCTGTTCTTAGTTTGCTGAAAGTTTTTTATCAGAAACGTACACTGGATTTCGTCAAATATTTTTTCTGCTTCTATTGAGATGATCATATGGTTTTTCTTTTCCAGTATGCTAAAATGATAAATGGATTGATTTTCAAATGTTAAACCAAAGTTATTTAACAACATTGCTTTCTTGGAATAAACCCTACTCTTCCATGATGTATTATCCTTTTTATATATTGTTGGATTTGATTTGCTAAATTTTTAAAAATAATTTTTGCATTTTTGTTCATGAGAAGTATTGGTAGAGAGTTTTCTGGTCTTAATGTGTTTGTCTGCTTTTGGTTTCAGGCTAATGATAGCCTCACAGATTGAAATGATAAAAATCCCTCCCCTTTAATTTTGTGGAAAAGTTTGTGTAGAATTATTATTTCTTCCTTAAATTTTGGAAGCATTCTCCAGTGAAGCCATGTGGGCATGGGATTTTCTTTGTTAGAAGGTTTTTAATTACAAATTCATTTTCTTTAATAAATAAATGTAGTATTATTCAGATTACCTACTCCTCAGTGAGCTTTAGTCATTTACATCTTTCAAGAAATCAGTCAGTTTCATCTTTTGTTGAATTTATTAGCACAAAGTTCATAATATTTTCTTATTTTCCTTTTATTATTCATAGAATCTGCAATGATGTAACTTCTAGCATTTCTCATATTGGTAGTTTGTGTCTCCTCTCATTTTTCTGATCAGGCTAATGGTTAATCACTTTTATAGATTTTCTTTAAGAACAATTTCTTTGTCTATTCATTTTATGTTTTCTAAATTTCACTGAATTCTTTTGTGAACCTTATGATTTATTTTCTTCTGTCCACTTTGGGTTTAATTTCCTCTTCTTTTTCTAGTTCAGGGGTAAGCAAACTTTTTATGCAATACATTAGGCTTTGTGAGCTATCCAGTTTCTGTCTAGCTACTCAACTCTGACATTGTAGCATGTATGCTGCCTTAGAATGTAAAGAAATGAACATGGCTGTGCTCCAATAAAACTTTATTCTACAAAAGCGGTCTTGATTGGCCCAAGGGCCATAGTTGGCTAAGCCCTGTTTTGTTTTCTTATGGTTGAAACTGAGTTGATTGCTTTGAAACCTTATTTTCTAATATAGGCATTTAGTGCTATAACATTTCCTCATAAAAACTGTTTTAATAGAATTTTCCAAATTTTGGTATGTTGAAATAATTTTTTTTCTTCTGTAACTGTGCTCTGCGTTTAATTTTCAAACTGTAACAAATGTTTCACAGATGCAATGACAATTGTAGGGTTCTTTTGATAAGGTATGCTTAATTTTTCTTTTCACTTAGTTTAAAATACTTTCTAAGTTGTCTTTGAATTCTTCTTTGACCTATGGGTTTTGTAGAAGTCTGTTAGTTTCCAGAGATCTTTGTTATTGATTTCTAATTTAATTCCTCAGCAAACACACTTTGTAAGACTTAAATACTTTTAAATTTATTAAGATTTGTTTTATGGCCCAGAATATGGTCTATTTTTGATAAAGGTTCCATTATTCCCAGGATGTGCCCTTAGAATGTGTATTCTACTGTTGTTTGGAGGAGTGTTACACTGTCAGTTTGGTTGGTAGTGCTGTTCAAATATTCTGTGTCCTAGATAATTTTCTGTCTACTTGTTCTATCAAATATTTGGAGAGGTGAATTTAAACTTCCAACTGTAATTGTGAATTTATCTATTTCTCCTTGCAGTTCTATTTGATTTTGCTTCATGTATTTTGAAGCTCTCTTACTAGATGCCTGAATGTTTAGCATTGTTATATTGACCCCTATACCATTATGAAATGATTATTTTTATCCCAAGATATATTCTTTGATTTGATATCTAATTTATCTGATAATAATATAGCCACTTCAGCTTTCTTTTTGATTAGTGTTACCATAGTATACCCTTTTCCATTCTTTTATTTATAACTTATTTATGCCTTTATACTTAAAGGATGTTTCTTGTAGGTAGCATATGATTAGCTTTTTTGGGGTTACAAGCTGACAATCTGTACCTTTTAACTAGGGTGTTAAGGCCATATACTTTTAATATAGTTATTGAAATGATTGGGTTTAAGGTTAGCTTGTTGTTTTTTATATTATCATATATTCTTTCTCTTTTTTGCTTTCTTTTGTATTAATTGAATATTTTTAATGATTACTTTTATCTCCATTGGCTTATTAATTATGAGTGTTGTTTTGTTAGTCGTTTCTTAATGGTTTATATTATACAATTTAACTTATTGAAGTCTATCTCTAAGGGATTTTATACCATTTTATAAATAAGTACCTCAAATAGTATACTTCCATTTCTCTCCCCCTGACCTTTGTGCTATTGTTGTTACACTTTTTACTCTTAAAGTGGTTTAACTTTATAGTACATTGTTATTATTTTGTTTAAACTGTAAATTTTCTATTAAAGAAATTTAAATACTAAGAAAAAATAATCATGTATATTTATCTATGTAGTTGCCATTCCTGGTGTTCTTCATTCTTTTGTGTAGATTCATACTTCCATCTAGTATATTTTTCTTTCTGCCTAAAGGACTTCCGTTAGCATTTTTGTTTGTTTGTTTGTTTGTTTGTTTTTTGTAATGTGGGTCTGCTGGTAATGAGTGCTTTCAGTTTTTGTATGTCTGAAAAAAGTCTGTCTATCACTATTGCTTTTTAAAGCTTTTTTTTTTTTTGCTAGATGTAGTATTCAAGGTTAACAGTTTTTTCTTGCAGTAATTTAAAGATGTTGCTCAACTATTTTCTTGCTTACATTATTTCTAATGATAACTCTCACAATGTAACCTTTATTCTAGACATACATAGCATGCCTTTTTTTCTTAGCTGCTTTTAAGAGTTTCCCTTTATCATTTGTTTTGAATAATTTGATTGTTATGTGCCTTGGTGTAATTTTCTTTGTGTTTCTTTTGCGTGGGATTTCTTGAGCTTCTTGGATCTGTGAATTTATTGTTTTTATCAAGTTTTAAATATTTTTGCCTTTATGTCTTCAAATATCTTTATCTGCCTCCTCCTTTGGGGACTTCAATTACATGTAAACTGGGCCACTTGTAATTATTCCACAGTTAGCTGATATTCTTTTTATTAAAAATTTTTTTCTCTCTCTGTGCTTCATTTTGGGAAGTTTCTATTGCTATTTCAACACCAATCTTATCCATTATACTTTTATCTGAGACATTATTATTCTCATCTCTTAAAATTTGATTATGCCTATACATAATTTTTTAACCTATTGGATGTATTTATAATGACTTTTAATATCCCTGTCTGCTAATTCTAACTCTGCATCAGTTCTGAGTCTTTTTCAATGAACCTTCCCTCTTGTTTTGTCATATTTTCCTTCTTTGCATACCTGGTAGTCTTTGATTGAATGCCAGACATTGTTAATTTTACCTTCTTGGGTGCTGGACACTTTTCTATTCCTAGAAACATTCTTGAGTTTTCTTCTGGGATGCAACTAAGTAATGTGAAAACAGTTTGCATCGTTTTGATCTTCCTTTTAAGATCTGTTAGCTCGTAAATGCAACTAACATTTACTCGGAGGCTAATTATTCCCTATTGCTGAGGAAAGACCTTCTGAATTTACCTATATCCCATGAACTGTAAGATTTTCTAGTCTGGTTTGTGGGACAAGGCACTATTCTCAGCCCACTGTGAGCACTGGGAACTGTTTGCTCTAATCCTTTCACATGGTCTTCTCCCCCAGCATCAAGTAATTTCCTCCCATGAGTGCAGCATAAGAACACATTGCTTTTCATCGGTCTCATTATGCTGTGGCTTGTCAGTGCGCATGCACAGAAGTAAAACACCCAAATATTCCTTACTTGTGTAGTCATAAGCTATGCTTCTTAACTTGTGTTTGTGCAATTGTTACATCTTATATTTCTAGTTGCTGGATTTTAATTTCTTTTAAAATTTAACTTCACTTGATTTGATTTCAACCAAGACTTGCTAATTCACAGTAGAAGAACAGATTTTAGAAGGTACCTAGAATCAAGGGCTGGAGGAAGGAGTAGAGAGAAAATCGGATTTTTAGGAATATACCTTAGGAAAGAGCAATCCTGCAGGATCTGAAACAAAGACACAGAGTCCCGATTCTAAAAGCAAAGTGATGAAAAAGAATTGCTAGGAAGACTCACTGATGGTTTGAACCTGTGCCAGGAGGATTGCATAAATGCAAAGATTGTAGTTGAGATTTTCTACATTTTATGTATGATAACTATCTCAGTGTTATTCAACTGAACTAACATTTATTTGTATTTTTGAAGCTACTGTTTATGGTGGTTGGCAGGAGGCAAAATTAAAGGAATATGTTATATTGGTAAAAAGGGAGTAGAGAAAGGATAAAATCCAGGTAGATTGTCTTAACGTAAGCAGTGCTATTCTTTTCATTAATCTGCATAATATAAATGCAGACTTGACCTGTGAACAAACAATATAAAGTAGGGACTTATCTAAGCGACAGATGTAGGTCTTTATTGAGGATGTTTGGTGATTTGAAGGCAAGCATTTTACCTCTTGGGAGAGGCATATCAGTTTTTATTATAGCTACCTCTGAGTGAGCCAGGTTTAGGCAGTAAGGTGGATGCAGTGCTCTAGATTTCAGTAGAGGCCAGAGCACTCTTAACAAACAAGCAACATTTTTTTTTTTTCTTTCCCTTGAATGTTGTCCCATCCCTCTTCATTTTTGCTTTTTAATCACTTATAATTTTTGTTTCTTCATTTCTGTGCCCAATACTTTTAGTGCTTTATATCTCTTCTTTATTTCTTTGTCTTTTTCTGTAAAACTGTTTTTAAACAATGTTTTATCACCTGTGCTATCCATTTCCTTCAAATAACATTCTAATTTTCACCCTTATAGACAATGCTTTCATGGGAGCAAAGAGGATTTTGGACAGGCAGAAGAAGAGGGACTAGGCCATGAACAAATCTGCTTTTTCTGAAGCAAACAATATGCGTTTCATGGAATGGGGAGACATTTCTGTAGTGGTCGGTTAGGCCTAACCATGATGGGGCCCTTGAAGAGAATAGTAAACAGGAGGTGGGAGAAAAAAGCTGTGCCTGCTACAGAGTAGTTTCCCCTTCTTACTCATGCAGCAGAAGTATGAGACCACAGTTGATAACTCAGTGACCTTATATTTTGAGTCATGGTTTCCCCCCCTCTTTGGGAATTTTCCTTCCCACATACAGCAAACTTCTCCCACCCTTCCCTGTGAGCTAAATAAGTGGCAAACATATAGTATTCTCACCCAATACAGAATCTAACAGAACTTCAATTCAACAGACATTTATTGAACACCTACTCTGCTGTAACGAATGGTTGAGTGTAAAGTTGTGCAAGCTATGGTCTTTAGTTTTGAGGAAACTTAATGCTGATAAGCACATAAAAACCATACTGAAGTTGGCAAAGATAAAATACAAGAATAAGGATCATGAGAGGGGAATAAAGTGGGAGGCAAGAGGAGTGAGAAGTTATTTCTTGCTATAAGATAGAGGGAGGCTTCATGGAGGAGCTGGAATTTCATCTGGATTCTAAATAGTGACGAATCACAGAGAAAAGAAAATGCAGAATTATTTTCACATTTGTAAAGTGAGTGATGGGAAGACAATGGAATTGAAAGGGCATTTCAGGTGAGCATGTGAAGCATGCTGGGGTCCACTAGGCAGGCTGGACTTTGTTCTGTAGGCAAAAGGCAGTCATCGATGGACTTTAAATAGGCCTGATGACATGATGTAATTTGCACATGGATAACTCCATCGGTAGCTGCGTAAGGATAGACTAGAGAGAGTGGAGGCAGGGAGACTGGTCACGAAAAGAGAGAAGGAATAAGATCCAATTCTTAGTGAGGTCCAGTAGAGCACACAGGAAGCTAGGTGGTCTGACGTAGAATCCTGGACTTACAAGCCATGACCTGGGAGGAAGTTTCCTATGTTCTCTATGCTTCGGTTTCCTCCTCTGTAAATCAAGGATCAGAATAATAGTTATTTTATAGGGTTGTAAAGATTAAATGAATTAATATGTGTAAAGCCCTTAGATCCGTGTCTAGCCAATAGTAAACACTCAACAATGTGATAAACTATGAGTAAGACAGTGGTAAGAGGAGACAAGAAGGAGTGGGTCTGAAAGTTATTGTACTGTATTATTATGGCCTTGTTCATATTGGAGTTATTTTCCATTATTTGCCCATTATACATAATTCTGTCATTTAGTAAGCAAAGCAAGAAATCAAATTGTTGCCCTAGCACTCATTATATTTTATTCGTTTTTTGTGACTGCTTTCTTCTAGAATATGTCTCAGACTTTGAGATAATACATGAGGTCACACTTGACATATGTTAGTTTTAAAAAGGAGCCTGAAAATGTAGTAGGGCTACTTGAACTATGTGGTCAGAGTTAGCTGTAATTGCTGTTTTATCATCTATATCTGTCCGTCTATCTATCTACCTACCTATCATCTATCTGCCTATAAGACATAAGTATATTTATTTATTTATACTTTTTTACATTGCACCTAACCTATGAGAAGTTAAAGAACCTAAGAGCCTTTGCAGATATAGCCATGTAACTTCTTAACCCCTTCAAGGCAGAGAAAACGACATTGATTAAAGTCTAGAATGATAATGCCACCAATCCCTGCACTGCTTTTTCCCTCCCTTCTGCTTTACCTCCGCTGTTGAAATCATTGCTGCTGAGCAGAGGGAACTCCTCTCCTAGGGATGTCACGTGGAAGCAGTTTGAGGGGCTGGAGAAGGCCGTCTCCAGTTGCCCTGTGTGCTGCTTTGGGTCCCATCCTCTGGGACCTTGGGAAAAGGCACAAGGCAAAACGAGACTGACACGAGAAAACCAAGGCACAGCTCTCTTTGTTCGAGACCAGGAAAAGAGGAAAATAGGGGAAGATAAGCAATTCTCCTTTACTGTTTCCTGTGCAGTCTGTCTGAAGTGGACTTACGTATGGTCTAGACCACACTGGAAATATGAAGATCATGATAAGAGAGACATCTGCCATCAACATCTAACTGTAAAATGTTTATCTTGATCTACTTCGGGCTTTAATAATGATCTGGGACCTAAGAAAGGAACCATAGGAAGGTGTCAGTGGGATGGAAAAGTAGCCAAAGCTCCTCTAAGGGAAGAACAGGAAAGTGGGGTGCTCTTGTGGCTCGTGGCTCGTCAGCTCTTTCTCTGGGTGCCCTTTGACCTTCCTGTTTCAGGGGCCCTCACTCAGCACCAGACACCTGCCTGTCTCCTTTCCCACCTCTGACTGAGGGCGCAGTTGAAGAAGAGACCTGCCTTAGTGCCCACCCTGGAAACACTCTTGACTCAGATGAATCAATGGCAGAGGCAAAGCAATTATGGGATTTCAGATGTGCCTCTGATGCCATCTCCTCAACTCTGCCTGGAGGGCTTATGCAGCTCAGAAAGAGATTAACTCACATACAGCCTTTCAAAATAAACAGAGGAATATTTACTGGCAGCAAAATTTGTTCACGAGATGCTAAGTGCAAAAGCATGTAATAAACATTGTGTAAGGTATGATCTCTATTTGTGAGCCAAACCAAATTAACCATACATATCACACATATGCAAAGAGCGGTTTAACCGTGGCTGCCTCTGGTGAGGAGGAGATACAGGGTTTGCTATATATAAATATGTGTGTGTATCTTTTTCTGCCTAAGAATGAAGGTCATTTTTAGTTTTCAAAATAAGAAAGACACGAACCCCAACTTCCACAGCAGCTGAGTGGTGGCACCTCCACAGATACCCCTTAGAAGCTGGTTTACATAAACGTGAAGATATCTGGGAAGATCACGCAGTCCTCCTTTCCCTCTTGCTTTCTGTTGTGGGCTCTTCATTCTTTGCACAGAAAGCATGGAGTAGCAATTGCCTCCTTCCCTAACAAGCATCCTCGAATGTGGGTGACTGAATGGTCCGGGGAAGGAGAGGTTGAGGAGATCTTTCCCCACACTTCCACGTGCCAATCAGCTTCCTGCACAGATCACCCCTCCCCCAGCTTCCTGGCAGCATCCCTTTAGCTGGAAGAGAAAAATGGGCTGGATTCCCACCACTTGGAGAAGTATCCCATTTCCTACCAAGCTGCCCGTGATTTCAGTGGACGTATTGAGTGAGGGCAGGGGGTTACATGCTGTAAGAACCTGTTCTCAGTATGTGTCAAGTCTTTCCTAACCACGTTCAGTCAATACAGTCACAAGGTTAGGTCAGCTTCCAGGCTTTTCCCTTCCTTGGCTTTCTCTGACAGTGGCCTGTGGACTTGCTGTGTTAACTTTTTTCTTCGCAAAGCTGACTTTTAAACTGGCAACCAAAGTAACAGTTACGCTTACACAAGAGAAGGTGAGGAAACTTCAGGCTGGTCCCCGTGTTTGTTCATCAACTGACATTATTTAGGTGCCTTCTGAAGAAGGAAAGAAACAGGCCACAGTAGAATCTAAATCACAGTGACAAGGAGCTGGTCAAAGCCTGAAAATCCTAAGTGGGGTTGAATGAAGTGTGGGAAACTCTTTCTAGAATTTCACTGATTAACCATTGATAAAATAACAGAAGTCTATTTTTCCCCTCTCAGGGCCCCTTTTATTCACAATCTGAATGTGAAAAGTAAGAAACCCAACTTACCTAAGCTTTACACTGTGCTAATTGTGTGCGAGCTGCTGTCATTTGAGAGTGGAGCCTCGAATCTCTTTTCTGAAGGACTTGGTGCAGAGCAAGTGCCCTGCCACCTTCTCCCTCCTTTGAGGAGGTTGTGAGGAACGCAACAGTGCATCCTTTCATTCTCCCTGTTTGTTTTAGGGAGGTCGATGGCATTTGTTTTTTTGGTCTCCTCTTCCTCAACTCCTGCATCAGCAGGGTTCCTCCCCTCCCCATTATCTTTAGGGGGCACATTTCCATGTCAAAGACCTCTCTGGAGAGAAAGCCTCTTTTTCTTCGACCCCCTGCCTTGTCTGGGCGTGACTCACCTTAACTCTATCCTCTCCAGCCCTGTTCCCCATTAACAATAGTGAGGAGCAGAACCTTATTTAGGAATCAAACCCACAGGAGAAAAAGATACCCAGCTTCTCTCTGTGAAGGATAAGAGCAGTTTAATTGCCCTTGAAAATATCAACTTGTTGTAAGAAAGATCACTAGCTCTTACAGTAAATACAGAAAGAAGAATCGTTCTACAGTGAAATTGTAGGTTTTACTTAGGAAAAAATGGAAATGCCCAGATGGTATATCAGATACCCACTGTCTGCTGATATACTCATCCAGTAGATCTAGTGGGCAATTCTGTTGGACACAAAGAAGGGTCTCCATGCTCCTACCATGTTCCTACTCTTCTAGGGTTGGGGAACCTTGGAACTTATTACTGCTCTTGCACTTCTGACAGATCTTGGGAACCCAAATCCATTTATTTCCTGTCAGTTGCCAAGATTAGAAGGCATTCGTGGTAGGGCTTCACTTGGGAGTTCTCTGAGGTTTTGATCAGGGCTGTTTGCACCCAAGTCATATATTTTCCTGAGGCCATCAAAAGCCCAGGCAAGCTCCTACACTCATCACCAACCCAACCAGGAACTCAGGCGCATTAGCTTTTATATCGTACCAGAGTAGACACCCACTAAACTTCGAATGGTAGCTGGCCCTCTGGGTCCCCCACATTAAAAGGGGGTCTTACAACCAGAGAAAAAGTCAAGGTCTTCTGATTCCTGTTTATTTGTCATGCTCCAGAAGTTGCCCTCTCCCCTTCTACACTAGACTTGAGTCATAAGGAAATATTGGGACTTCTTGAACAGGTCTGCTTTGTTCTTTCCCCAGATATTTCACAAAGTATCCCTTTTGTTTGGAATGCTCTTTCCCCTCTTTGCCTCTGGCTAACTTCCACTTGGCTAACTCTTACGTCCAATTAACTCCTGAGTCTTTGAAAACTCTGTTAGTTATTCCTCCTATATAATGTCACAACTGGCAAGAGAAACAAATAAAACGATCATGGGAAAGAAAGAAAAGTTTCAGAAAATCTTCCAATTCCTTGCCTCTTACCTCTCTTTTTTAATGTAGTACTTGGAAGTCCTAATGTTCTTTTATTTTGAAAACACCGACCCATGTCTCTCTGAAACCAGAACAAGAATCTAGGCCTAAAAGTAATGAGTCTATACTAGTCCTATACTAGTAGGACTTTTAAATGCTCCATATATAAGCCAGCTAAGGAAGCATAGCAAGTGATTCTCACTGGAAAGGTCAACCTAGGATGTTTATTTCCAAAGATACCTAGGAGATACACAGATGTCCACAAAACCTTGGATTTAAGATCGTTTACAGTCTAGCAGTAAGGTATGGTACTTGTATTACTTTTCTATTGCTGTATAACAAATTACCCACAAGTCTAGTGGCTTAAAACAATACCCATTTATCAGCTCACTCTTCTGTGACTCAGTAATCTGAGTGTGGCTCACCTGTCCACTGCTCATGGTCTCACACTCAAGGTACTGGCTGAGCTGAGTTCTTATCTGGAGGCTTGGAGGCTTGGAGTCCTCTTCCAACCTCGCACAGTTCCAGGCAGTTGTAGGACTAAAGTACGTGCTTTCTTTCTGGCTGCCCAGGGCTATTCTCAGCTCCTAGAAACCACTACTCTCAGTTCCTTGCCATTTGTTCCTCTTCATCTTCCAAGCCAGCATCAGAGAATCCCCCTTGTGTCAAATCCCTCTCACATTTCAAATCTCTTTCACCAAGAAGAGCCCTGTCCCTTTTATAGTCTCATGGATGAGATTAGATTAGGTCAACTGTGACCTATAATATGACCTGAGCATGGAAGTGCTCTCCCACCATATTCACAGGTCCTTCCCACACACAAGAGGAAGGAATTATACAAAAGTGTGGGTCATTGTGGGTCATCTTAGCATTCTGCCTACCTCAGCACTCAATGGATAAGGCAGAATAAGATAAATTCCACCTAAAAGATACAAAATGTTACATGGATGCATAGTAGGGAGAGAAACTTAGGGTATGTGTTTAGCATACAATAGATGCTCAATCCGTATGCATTAATATGTAGGAAATATCAATGCATATATCCCGAGGGTACAGTAGTGTATTGAACGGCATTAATCAGAATAAATTTCATTAGTCAAATAAGAAAACACTTTGGATCCACAATTTGTGTTTGGTTTGAACTCCAGAAGGCCACGTAAGGGAGGGTTGGGGTGGGTCAAGAGGCTTCACCCATCTAGGCATTTTGAGCCATTCTAGGGGGAGGAGACAGGAAACCCGAGTTACAGGGGGAAACCCAGTCAGAAACCACAGCAGATAGCTGGGATCAAAGGCAAAAACATAGATGCAGGCACAAGCCATCCAATGTTTTTCTTATTCACTGAAGTGCTTGAAAGAGTCCGCTTACTCACATGGGTTGCTACATTTCCATTCAATATATTGCTCCCTTTGAAAGAGTTAATGAGTTTCCCTAAGTAATGTGCTAATAACCTTGCAGCTAATGAGACAGACTGATCCAGACTAAAGTTCGACACCCAGTTGTGTTGGCAGTATCTTCCAGTGTCTAATAGGAGATTGAGTTGTGGTCATTGAAAGTGCTCCTCTGGAATCATTCAATAAAAACAACTACAGAGGCGCTTCTTTGTTACATAACTCCCACTCAAGCAATGTCAGAGCTTTATGGATAGATCTGTTTTGAGCCGTTCCCATTCCTGTTCAACAAATGGAAATAAGCTGAGGTATTCTGAAGGAAATTGACTTGTCCAAAGTCTTAGTAAGTCACTCGAAGCACGGGAAAGTTAATGCGATATCCCCAAATAGTTTTTACATTTCTGGAGTGGAGACAATGAAGCTATGTCGATACTCTAAATTGATGCCTGCATTTCTAAGTTGGATATTTATTTTATACACTTCATTAAAAATTCTGTCATTGCTTTCAAAATCCTCTGCTACTGATACCTGTGCCTGCACACCCTATGCAGAAACTCCAGAGAGTTTATAAAGCAATTTAGCGGTTGAAGATCCAGATAAAGCCTGACTAACCGAGGGTGGACGTTAGGAGATTTTCAGGTTTAAACGCTCTTATTTAATTGCTAAATGCACAACTGAATTATTTGAAGTGACCGTCTGATTATTTCAGCGTTATACAAGAAGTATTAAGAACTTTCTCTGAAGTTCTTGGGAAAGAATATTCAAGACATTGTTACTTCTTATAGAAAGTCCAGTCCTAAACACTACAGAGTAGGTTTAGACACCCTTGACCACTGCTTACCACACTCTGTTAAAGGAGAAGTAAGAGAAACATGTAAGTAGAGAACGATGACTGTATAACTGCAGGAAATGCAAGTGTAGTCCAAGTACAATTTCGGTGTGCTATGGTTGGAATTTGAACACAGAGTAAACAAAGTTACATCTTGTTACATAAGAGTAAAAGATAAGTAAAGGGAAGGACTTGGAAGTCTATGGTCAGTGTCTGGTAACACAGAGTTTTACAACTTCTTTCTCATTCTAATGGTGGGGCTAATTCCCACAGGAATATCCTTTCTGTAGAGACTTGGTGATGTTTGGGTCAGGTGAATTCCATCGCACTAACACAACAGGAATGTAGTGTGGCAACAATGTCCTAAAAACTGACTACAAGTGACATGGATATTGGATGTTTGTAAGCTCCTAAGCTATGAGTTTGCATGTTTTTATAACAAATTTTTATTACACTAGAACATTTTGGGTATTTTCCTACATTACGTAGGAAAACAGAGCACTTTAAAATGGTGAGTTTTAAATTAGGAAACAACAGCAAAGTATCTAGCGGGACAGAGAGCGCCAAAGGAAACCCACAAACCACAAGCTAAGAAAGACATTGTTACTGTGTGGACTGACCACGACAAAATGCTCACTCCCCTTCCCCTCACAAGGGCAGCTTTCAGCTCAATACTCAGTATTATTGACACAAAAAACTCAGGGCACTAAAAATATATCGAGTCTGTCTTCCTAGTTTTTGTTTCTCTTCCTTGTCTACTGCAATTCTGTGTGAGAAGTGAGAACTCAACGTGCGGCCAGTTATTGAAAATCAGAGGCTAGAATCAGAAAAAGGTTACTTACTAAAGATTACCCACTAAAGGATGGCACCAAAACCTGGTAGCTTCTGCTCTCTTTTTGGAGCTGTCACGAGGAGGAAGAGTTAATGAAAGAATGCAAATCTGACCAAGCAAATCTCTCCTTGCTCAGAAAATTGAATGCATATATGAAAGCATCAGTGGTCAATATCACCACATTAGGAGACGCACTGAGACTGTGCTGGCAAGATGCCAGGCTTTTAAGGTTATTGGTGGGGGAGGGAGGAGTCGAGCAGCAGGAAAACAGCCAAACCTTACACAGTTCTCTTCTATTGTCTTAATCCTCTACCACGTATATTGGGTTGGCCAGAAAGTTCATTCGGGTTTTTTTCCGTAACATCTTACAGCAAACCTGAACGAACTGTTTGGCCAGCCCAATATAATGGTTGGGTGAATAAAGTGAGAAAATCATTCTGTCTCGACAGTTACAAATTCCAGGGATGGTATCCTGGAACCAACGAGCATCTAAAATTTAGCTTCTAGCTCCTCAATGTTCTAGATAGTGTCTACAACACAATTGCCATCCATAGAAATCTTTGACACATTCTCATAAGTGAGAGATATTTAGTATAAAAGATAGATGTATGACTTGTACCAGATACTCCCTTTATGTGGAATGCCATTCTCCAAGATCGACATATGGCTATTTCCTTCTTATTATGTAGGCCTTAGTTTACAGGTCATCACCTCAGAGAAGACTTTTCTGACTACCCTACCCAGTCACTCTGTAAGACATGTTTTATTCTTATCACTGCCTGCTCTTTTCCCTTTTATTTTGTGAACTGTTTGCAGTCTGTCTCCCAGCCTCTCTCTTGAATTGAAGTTCTACGGAAGTGATGATTTTGTGGATCAGGTTCATTACTGTTTCCCTGTGTCTAGCATATGCCAAGCCAATGGCAGGTTCTCAATAAAAGCTGATGGAATGAAAGAATGAGTAAATGAATGAGTGATACATTATAGGTATATTCTGCCAGTATTGAAATCTTGGTTTGCCAGGGAAAGGTATTTGGTCTTACTATTCTGCCACTCATACTGTTACACAACAGGGTTTCCGCAGACTGGAGGCCTTAGGCTGGAGCCCAGGGGGCACTGGGCAGGGACTGTTCTGATGAAGGGCAGAGTCTGGCAATGAGAGAACTGGGGAGACAGTGAGTAGGATTGCAACCCCAGAAATGTCAGCCCTATAGATGCTGGGGCTTGCGAGAGAGAATTGCGTGATGACGAAAACCACGCTGCCGTTTTCCCTGTTTCTACAGCACCCGGCACGGTGGTTGACATAAAGTAGGCCCTCAGAGGTGGTTGAGTCATAATTACTGGGGGCAGGGGGTAAAATCTAGGAGCTTTTTTGTTTAGATTGTGTGTGATTCGGGAACTATTGATTTGCCCGAATACTGATTACGGATTCTCTAAAAGGAACTGAGAAACTACATATTTACTTTGCCTATGTGAGAATTAGGTATTGAGTGACCTTTCTGTGAGCTGCTTATGGTTTGTTAACACCTATAATGCGATACTCATTATACTTGTCATTACATCTGTATCAGATTCGCTGTGCTGTAAATTTTATTTGATTGCAGTAGCAAACTCTAAGTATGCTTAAGCTACATTTACAGAATATGAGGCTTCATCCACAAGTGACAACGGAAACCGTTCTCAGTGCTTTATAGTCATACCTGGAGCTTAGACTTCATAGAATGTAACACATATCCCACCGTTGTTCATTCACCAGTTTATGAAGACAAAAAGGAAGACAAGGAAACATGTTGCTCAGAACTAAAGGTAGGGCAAGTGTGGCCAGAACTAGAACAGTCAGTTCAGAATGCTGTGTAGTACCTGTTACTGGGAAGTGCAGAATTTGAAACTTTTGGAGAAACCCAGTGACAACATGGAAGTGGAAGAGGAGAAGGAAGAAGGGGGCAAATGAGGGAGAGGACCACGAGGCCCGGCAGGTGCCTCCAATCATTCTTACCTTCTTCGTACAAAGGTAATTACATTAAAATCCTAGTAGAGAAGGTCAGATTTCCGTGGCATTTCTATTTGGCCCTAAATTTGGAGTAACAGATCTTGAGCGATTGAATGATCAAAAAACTTTTTCCCCCCATAGAGTCAAAGGAAGAATAAAAATTGGACATAAAGTTAACATTTTACTTGGATAGCATTTGTCCTTTTGGTTCCCAAATACTTGTTTGTAAACATAGTTTGAGTTTCACTGAATGTTTTTCTTCTAGTTAATATCAGATCTTCTCACATCCAATATTTACCAAGGTCTGTCCACTAAAAATGTTTTCAGTAGCTCTCAAATCTTCTTTGGACAAGTTCACCAGAAGGACATCTCAGGGGGAGGACTCATGTATAAGTGATTTATTCAGAGAAGCAGATAAAGGAGGAAGGGAAGTAAGACAGGCAAGAGTATGGTTTCAACCTGATCCCATGGAGAAATTTTGAAGTATAACTTAATGCCTTGAAATTTGTCCAAGCAGAATCAAAGCCACCAGACTTTTGTATTTTATATGTTATAATCACTGGTTAAGGACTGTGGGATTTGAGGGGTTAGTGGTGGTGAGGGTGGTGTGTGGAGAGTGAACTTCTAGTCACTTTGGGTTGTTTATGCCTACGGGCAGGGCCCTCCAGTGGCCAAGCGGTGTCTCCAAAAAAGCAGCACAGGTGTGGGGAGATGTGGACTTTCAAGCCCAAGCCTAGTGGGAGGAGGGGCAAAGAAAATGTTGGCAAGGATGCCAGGAGAGCTGGGGGGACCCAGGGAGTGTCCACAGCCTCTTCCTCATTCTCTTTGCCCCCCACTGTCCATCTTTAATTCACGCCCCATGATGATTTCTCTTCTGGATTATATAATGCATTCCTAACCTACATTCTCTGACCCATGCAGGCCTCCTCCAGTAAAATCTTGCTGTGATCAGTGATCTTTCTAAACTGCGTATGTGGTAGTGCTAGTCTAGTGCTTGTAACCCTTCAGGTATCGTGTGAAGTCTAAGCTCCTCAGCATGTTTGTCTGATGCTCTTGATCTGACCCCGACCCCAAACTCCTAGGGCAGCACCAAACAGTCTGGTGAAGTGACTTCCTGCTCTCTGACCTCTGAGATTTTATAAAGCTACACCCACTGCCTGGAAAGACATTCGCGCACATCCTCGCCTGGCTCGTTGTTACTCGCCTTTGAACATCTACCCCAGTCTTCCTGGCCTCTGGCTTCCCGCTGCTCCCTGGTTGTAATGTTTGCCATGTTCTCTTTTCCCACCAGACTGTGAGCCTCTTTCAGAAAACCCTGTGCTCTGTTCATCTCTGCCTTTCATCATGCTCACATTCTATTAGGAGATAAGGGGAAATGGAGGAGGAGTGAGGATCTGTCTTTGCAGGCATCTGCAGGATGAATGTGGTCTCTGGGTCTCAAGGGCCCCATTCTTTATGTGTTAGGTCATGGGAGCTGGGCAAAGGGTGGGTCACCTCCATGTGCCATATAATGAACTTGACGTGCACGGTCCATGGAGTCCTCTTGCAGTGCGACTGAGGTGCATGTCATCATCGAAGCCACCAATGACCACGTTGAGGTTTCTTAGCATCAAAGGGATCTGCTCTATTTTCAGAGATTTTCTGGCTTCCTGATGTTTCTACCTTTCAGGAAAAAACAAAGTGTAGCTACCATGTTCAGTTTGGTTTGCATCCGCACGGAAAATGGCAGAGATGGTTAAGCCAATTAAACAGATATTATTGAAGACCTTGGACTTCAGGCAGAGACCTGGCATTAAGCTAGGTGTCAGGTATGCAAAGATGAATAAAACGTGAAACCCCATTGTTATGGGTTGAATTGTGTTCCCTCCAATATTCATATGTTGAAGCCTAACCCACAGTTACTTCAGAATTTGACCTTATTTGGAAATAAACTCATTGCAGATACAATAAGTTAAGATGAGGTCATACTGGAGTAGGGTGAGCCCCTAATCCAATATGGCTGGAGTCCTTATAAAAAGAATGCCATATGAAGAAACAGACATGCACACGGGGAGAGTGCCACGTAAACACGAAGGCAGAGATGGGGTGAAGCATTTACAAGCCAAGGAACACCAAAGTTTGCCAGCCAGCGACCAGAAGCGAGGAGAGAGCCACGGGACAGATTTTTTTCTCACAGCCTTCAGAAGGAATTGACCCTGACATCTTGAACTCAGACTTGTAGCTTCAAGAACTGTGAGACAATAAGTTTCTGTGGTTTAAGCCACTCAGTTTGTAGTAATTTGTTATGACAGCCCTAGCAAACTAATACACTAATCCCAATCAACTAAGAGACAGACATAAAAACAGCATGAGAAAACGTGATGAGACTAGTACTGGAGATCTGTGCAAGATACAGATGCAGCCCAGAGAAGGGAGGGTTGGCTGGGAGTTCTGGGGAGGTGTGGGCAGGTGGAGGTGCTGGTCAAGGGAAGGTTGTGTCGTGGAGGAGTTGCTTGAGCTGGGTTTTGAAAGCTGGAGGTGGTGAAGACGGATGTCTGTCTATGGCAGTTACGGCAGTCACACACAAAGTCAACTACCTTGCAATATTACCCCTATTTCCTCTTAATGATTTTTGGCGGGAGCTGTGCAGAGAGGCCGGAGCAGACGTGGAAGCAAGCAGGTGGCTTTGGGTCCCGACAGTAGCAGGAGTAAACAGCCTGTGATCTTGCACCAATGGGTGTCATTCCCTTCCCATCCCCCTTCCCTTTGTAGCGTACTCTTTGTTCTCTCCTTGTTTTTTCCCTCTGAGTAAATCTGTTTACCGCCCAGAAGAGAACAGGGAAGGAATAGACCAGTTGCCCGGGGCAGATGGTGCAGTGTGAATGGCCGACACACAGAAAGCAGAACTCATCAGCCCCTATCTTCCATTTGCTTTCTCCAGCAAGGCTCTTCGAACTAGAGAGCATCAAATAAACATGATTAAGCAGAAACTGAAGCACAGGTCAATGGAAGAGATAGTCAGGGAACCCCTGGTTGATTTAAATGATTCCAAGTCTTCAGATCCAAGGGAATAATGCTCAAAAAAAAAAACCCCAAAAAAACGAACTCGCAGAAATAACCAGTGAAGCACTGAGAAGAAATTCTTTTCAGTTTTTGTTTGTTTAGAAATTCTGGTTAATATAAAATGTGCCTGAGGCCTGGAGAAGGGCGAATGTTTTCTCACATTGAAAAAAATATAAAAGAAAAACTCACAGAAGATACAAATTCATATTGATTCCCTGCAAACATTTTTTGTTATTTTATTTGACTTATGAACATACAAACATGTAAAGCGAAAAGGAAGGGAGGAAGGGGTAGAAAGAAAATGAAGGAAGGAGAGAGTTTGAGAGACAGAGAAAGAAGGAGAGAGAATAGAGCAGGAAAGACAGAGAAGGGAGAATAAGGAGTTTATTAGATTTATAAAAATTACCTTAAGTTTACAGAGTACACACAGCTCAATTTGCCTATAGTTGTGACCTCAATAATCCTGCAAAATTTCAGGACAGGCTATTCAGTAAACGTGATGTATGTCTTGACAAAATAAAGGAGGATACTAATAAGAACCAGAGAAAGTTAATTAAGAAAATACCTGCTAAACTTGGAGCTTCCTTCCTTCCCAGTTTCCTTGGACTTGTCTTTTCTCATTTCCTCCGAGTGGAATCCACTCTCGTTTTACCCAAAGACACAGCACCATCCACACCAAACAGAATGTGATGGTTTCCAAGTCCTACATGCTGCTCCCCGGAAATGAATCTTAGAGAACTGGCAGTGTTGGTTGTGATACTCCCTGTCAGTCCCTGAACTCTCCAAGTTCCTCATCCTAACGCCTCCTGCCCTTGCTTTCTCTCCTCTCAGTGCCCATAAATCCTGGGTTTCTGAGTGAGCCACTTCCTTTTGTTCCTGTTCTGCGAGTCTTCCTAGTACATTTGCCCATCCGAGAATTGCCTCCTGGCTTGCTTTTGTGGGTGACTTCTCTTAGAGTCTGTACCCTTGATTGGTGGGTGGGACCAGGAAACCACTGAGCAGTCCACCCTCAGATGCGGACTGTCTTTAGGGACTGCACTTGTTTTGGAGTCTCATGCTCTCTCCCCTATCGGGATCATTCCTGCCTCTTGAATTATGTCACTGTCATTCCTTTATTATATACTAATTGGACACCAACTCTTTGAAACACACTATTGCCCTAAGGTTAAGAGTAAGATTGAGATTTTCATCTGTAAAAACTGTACATCAGATCATATCTCCTCTCGCTTCAAACCTTCTAAGGTTTTTTTTTTTTTTTTTTAAATTAGAATAAAATCTCAACTCTGCCCCCGGCCCCCGGCTGCAAAGATCAACATAATCTGGCCACTGCCCGCCTCTGTTCTTAAACCTACCAAGCTTGTTCCTGCCTCAGGGCTTTTGTACTTGCTTGCTCTCTTCCCTCAGATCCTTCAGATCTGGATCTTTCTCTTCATGCACGTTTCAGCTTAAATTTTACTTCTTGGAAGAAGTCTTCTTGACTAACACATCTTAACAAACCCTCTTTTCACCTGCCAAGCAGTCTCTGTCAATATAGTGCTTTTTTGCTTTCTTGGCACTTAATACTCTCTAGAATTACCTTGTGTATTTGTTTCATTTCCTTGTTTATTTCTTTTTCCTTGACCCCCAGAATGCAGACATCATGAGAGTAGGCACCCTATCACTAGCACCTGGACAGTTTCTGGTATATGGTAGGTGCTCAATAAATGTTTGAATGAATGAGTAAATAAATCCTTGCTCCATACTTACTGGCTACATGGCCATGGACTAATTGCTTACATGGACTTTAGTCCCTTATTTTGACAGTGTGGTTAGCAATTCCCATCTCATCAAGATTTTGTGGGAGTTGAATGAGATGACATAGGTAAGGTGTCTCCAGCAGAGTGGGGAACAGAAAAAGGCACACAGTAACTCCCAGATAAGGTTATTATGATATGCTAGTCTCTGAGAAAGGCCATGGGAACACAGAGATGTTCCTAACATAGTCCTTTTTCCCAAAGTGCCCAGTCGCTTTGACTGAATGAGGATTAGAGATGTTGCCTGTCTTGGCTACCGCGCCTCCTCTGCCCTGCCGAACCTCTTCTGAGAGCCAGACTCTCCCCAGGGCCTGTCACACCCACTGGTTGGGACAGGTTCTTGGGCCTGATTATCCACATTACCTTGTCTTATTGTGAATAAACAGCCAAGATGCACTGACAATGCCTGAGATTACAAAACTGACCTAATTCCCTTTTATGGATGGAGCTATTAGACAAGGATTTCTAGGCATTTCATAGAGACTTAGTATCTCTGGATTTCAACAGAGAATATGACAGCTTTTTATGGTAGTTTTTGGTGAATATTGTAGATAAATATGGGATTATGCCTCTTTGACATTAATGGCTATTTAATTAGATAAACCTAAACCATCCCACTAGTTTCTAAGATCCACATCCATTCTTAAGGTTACAAATTACAATGAAGATTCATAGTCAGAAGACTGAAGGCCCAAATTAGCCTTCATGGGGACTGAAGGCCCCATGTTGTACAATATATCCTTGTAGCCTGTCTTACCCAATAGTTTATACCTCCCACTCCCCCACCCCTATATTGCTCCTCTCCCTCCCCACTGGTAATCACTAGTTTGTTCTCTAGATCTGTGAGCCTGTTTATTTTTGGTTGTATTTACTAGTTTGTTGTATTTTTTAGATTCCACATATAAGTGATATCATACAGTATTTGTCTTTTTCTGTCTGACTTATTTCACTTGGCATAATGCCCTCCAAGTAAAAAATAGCTATTTTGTTAGATTGTAGGCTCCACACTCACAGGTGGCCTTTCTCTGACAGAGGTGCTAGAGAGAGGATTCCTACACAGGGTAGGGAGATGGACAAGATGATGTCCAGTGTCTAGAAGCTATAATTATCAAACCTGTCACTTTTACTTGTTCATTATTCACAATATCTCCATGATGTGGATATCATTTCTTATCCATGAAGAAACTAATGCTCAGAGAAATTAAATAATTTGCCAAATAACCCAAATCTTGTAAATTTCTGAGCTGGTTGCTGAGTTTAGCTCTATTTGGCTCCCAAATCCAAAACTTTCTGTTATGTCATGCTACTTTCCAACTTGGTGATTCTTTATTCATGTCCTTCCTTTCTTTCCTCTTCCTTCTGTGTATTTCCTTTCTTCTTTCCTTTCCATGACTTAAATAAAAATGGCAACTGGCAATATATTTGGCTTTTATTTAATTCCTGATATTGACATTCAAAAGCAAAGAAATAGATGGCTGACTCCTGGAGAGTAGTATTATGACGTTATTATTATTACTTTTGGACATAGTTGAGAGGTTATAATTTTAAAACTTCCAGTGATGAATGTCTATAGAAATCTTAAGTGTTTAAAAATCATTCTTTTAAATACTAAAATGTATAGTATGATGCTTTCAGTAAGAAACTAATGGGAGACAATTGAACCACAAATTGGAAGTAAAAGCAGGTGATTTGGTGCTGTTCTAGTTTTAGGTTCTCCAAATTTCATTTATTTGCAGTGTACACCTTCCCCCTTTTGTGTGGAATTCTCAATTCTTCTGCATAGATAGAAGTAGTTTCTGTGTATATAACTCACCAGGCAGTAGCTCTTAATTTGGATGCCTTGATCCTCTGGTATGGTGTAAGTTAAACATAGCTCACTGGGACGTGCACAAGCAAAGTCTATCCTACATGGGCTCCAGCCCAACTGTCAAAATCCTCCAAGTTAGGGCTCCCCCACATTTGAATTATGTAGCTGCAGCAACGAGCTCGAGAAAGGCTGCTGTATGGGAACAGAGCTAAGGAGGATGTTAAGGCTTGGGTGAACTGACCCCTTGACAACCTAACATGGAGGCCTTTTTCTTTGATTTAACACATTTGTCAACTTGACAGGAAGCTTGGGCTGCAAATTCTTGCCCTCGTGAGACTCAGAGGCCTGCAGAAAGAGATTGGGTGTGGAAGTCAAACTCAGGGAGGGGCAAATCCTGGCCATGCAACTTACTATGCTAGGAATCCTGGCCACGCAACTTACTATGCTAGGATCTTGTTTCCCCTGACTGCAACTTTATCATCTATAGAATGGGGTCATAATAATTATTCACAGAATTTTTGAGAAGATTGAAGGGTTAATGATGCAGAAATAGGAATATGGAAATAAATAGGGAAATAGAAACAAAAAGAGTAGATAAAAATTCCCAAATTGAGACTGTGCTTCACAAATCTTTATGCTTGACTTTTATGCTGGTCAAACACTTATAAACTATTATGAAGGTACAGTCCACACTCAGTATCTTGCCAGGCTCAGAAGAACTGTCAAATTGAGCAGCCTAATAACCAAACCCCCCCAAACAAACAAAAAACCCTGTGAAGTTGCACATGAAAATGAAAGCCAATGGAAATAAAACTGATAAACAAATAGTAACTGCCACTTAATCACGATCCAGGAAACATATATTTGCATTTCTTATAGACATTCTCTCCTTTAAACTCTTACCAAAGTCTAAAACTTGAAATTCTTTTGTTTGAAAAATAATACATTCTTCAAGTATTCCCTGTGTCAGTGTCAGATTGGCAATAAGAGTCGTTAGTGAAAACCTAAAATGGGCTTTCAAACAAGAAATGAAGTAAAACATAAATTGCTTCATGAACTAAAGCTAGCTACAGATATTCCATGCAAATGGAAATCAAAAGAAAGCTGGAGTAGCAATACTCATATCAGATAAAATAGACTTTTAAGATAAAGAATGCTACAAGAAACAAGGAAGGACACTACATAATGATCAAGGGATCAATCCAAGAAGAAGATATAACAATTATAAATATATATGCACCCAACATAGGAACACCTCAATACATAAGGCACCTGCTAACAGCTATAAAAGAGGAAATCGACAGTAACACAATAATAGTGGGGGACTTTAACACCTCACTTACACCACTGGACGGATCATCCAGACAGAAAATTAATAAGGAAACACAAGCTTTAAATGACACAATAGACCAGATGGATTTAATTGATATTTATAGGATATTCCAGCCAAAAACAGCAGATTACGTTTTCTTCTCAAGTGCACATGGAACATTCTCCAGTATAGATCACATCTTGGGTCACAAATCAATCCTCGGTAACTTTAAGACGATTGAAATCATATCAAGCATCTTTTCTGACCACAACGCTATGAGATTAGAAATCAGTTACAGGGAAAAAAACATTAAAAAACACAAACACATGGAGGCTAAACAGTACATTACTAAATAGCCAAGAGATCACTGAAGAAATCAAAGAGGAAATCAAAAATTACCTCGAGAAAAATTGCAATGAAAACACGACAATCCAAAACCTATGGGATGCAGCAAAAGCAGTTCTAAGACGGAAGTTTATAGCAATACAAGCCTACCTCGAAAAACATGAAAAATCTCAAATAAACAATCTAACCGTATACCTAAATGAACTAGAGAAAGAAGAACAAACAAAACCCAAAGTTAGTAGAAGGAAAGAAATCATAAAGATCAGAGCAGAAATAAATAGAAACAAAGAAAACAATAGCAAAGATCAATAAAACTAAAACCTGGTTCTTTGAGAAGATAAACAAAATTGATAAACCTTTAGCCAAACTCATCAAGAAAAACAGGGAGGGGGCTCAAATCAATACAATTAGAAATGAAAAAGGAGAAGTTACAACAGACACTGCAGAAATACAAAGCATCCTAAGAGATTACTACAAGAAACTCTGTGCCAATAAAATGGACAACCTGGAAGAAATGGACAAATTTTTAGAAAGGTATAAGCTTCCAAGACTGAACTAGGAAGAAATAGAAAATATGAACAGACCAATC
This sequence comes from Phocoena phocoena, assembly GCF_963924675.1. Lineage (NCBI taxonomy): Eukaryota > Metazoa > Chordata > Mammalia > Artiodactyla > Phocoenidae > Phocoena > Phocoena phocoena. The sequence continues at coordinate 24,257,511 of NC_089230.1, read as the reverse complement.
ACAAGTAATGAAATTGAAACTGTGATTAAAAATCTTGCAACAAACAAAAGTGTAGGATCAGATGGCTTCACAGGTGAATTCTATCAAACATTTAGAGAAGAGCTAACACCCATCCTTCTCAAACTCTTCCAAAAACTGCAAGAAAGGAACACTCCCAAACTCATTCTATGAGGCCACCATCATCCTGATACCAAAACCAGACAAAGATACTACAAAAATAGAAAATTACAGATCAATATCACTGTTAAATATAGATGCAAAAATCCTCAACAAAATACTAGCAAACAGAATCCAACAACACATTAAAAGGATCATACACCATGATCAAGTGGGATTTATCCCAGGGATGCAAGGATTCTTCAATCAATGTGATACACCATACAACAAATTGAAGAATGAAAACCATATGATCATCCCAAGTGATGCAGAAAAAGCTTTTGACAAAATTCAACACTGATTTATGATAAAAACTCTCCAGAAGGTGGGCATAGAGGGAACCTACCTCAACATAATAAAGGCCATATATGACAAACCCACAGGAAACGTCATTCTCAATGGTGAAAAACTGAAAACATTTCCTCTAAGATCAGGAACAAGACAAACATATCCACTCCCTCCACTATTATTCAACATAGTTTTGGAAGTCCTAGCATGGCAATCAGAGAAGAAAAAGAAATAAAAGGAATACAGATTGGAAAAGAAGAAGTAAAACTGTCATTGTTTGCAGTTAACATGATACTATACATAGAGAATCCTAGAGATGCCACCAGAAAACTACTAGAGCTAATCAATGAATTTGGTAAAGTTGCAGGATCCAAAATTAATGCACAAAATTCTCTTGCATTCCTATACACTAAGAATGAAAGATCAGAAAGAGAAATTAAGGAAACAATCCCATTCACCATTGCAACAAAAAGAATAAAATATCTAGGAATAAACCTACCTAAGGAAGTAAAAGACCTATACTCAGAAAACTATAAGACACTGATGAAAGAAAGATGACACAAACAGATGGAGAGATATACCATGTTCTTGGATTGGAAGAATCAATATTGTGAAAATGACTATACTACCAAAAGCAATCTACAGATTCAGTGCAATCCCTATCAAATTACCAGTGGCATTTTTTACAGAACTAGAACAAAAAATCTTAAAATTTGTATGGAGACACAAAAGACCCCAAATAGCCAAAGCAGTCTTGAGGGGAAAAAACGGAGCTGGAGAAATCAGACTCCCTGACTTCAGACTATACTACAAAGCTACAGTAATCAAGACAATATGGTGCTGGCACAAAAACAGAAATATAGATCAATGGAACAAGATAGAAAGCCCAGAGATAAACCCATGCAACTATGGTCAACTAATCTATGACAAAGGAGGCAAGGATATACATTGGAGAAAAGACAGTTTCTTCAATAAGTGGTGCTGGGAAAATTGGACAACTCCATGTAAAAAATGAAATTAGAACACTCCCTAACACCATACACAAAAATAAACTCAAAACGGGTTAGAGACCTAAATGTAAGACCGGACACTATAAAGCTCTTAGAGGACAACATAGGAAGAATACTCTTTGACATAAATCACAGCAAGATCTTTTTTGATCCACCTCCTAGAGTAATGGAAATAAAAATAAACAAATGGGACCTAATGAACCTTAAAAGCTTTTACAAAACAAAGGAAACTACAAACAAGATGAAAAGACAACCTTCAGAATGGGAGAAAATATTTGCAAATGAATCAACGGACAAAGGATTAATCTCCAAAATACCTAAACAGCTTATGCCGCTCAATATTAAAAAAACAAACAACCCAATCCAAAAATGGGCAGAAGACCTAAATAGACATTTCTCCAAAGAAGATATACAGATGGCCAAGAAGCACATGAAAATCTGCTCAACATCACTAATTATTAGAGAAGTGCAAATCAAAACTACAATGAGGTATCACCTCACACCAGCTAGAATGGGCATCATCAGAAAATCTACGAACAACAAATGCTGGAGAGGGTGTGGAGGAAAGGGAGTTCCTCTTGCACTGTTGGTGGGAATGTAAATTAGCCATATAGCCACTATGGCGAACAGTATGGAGGTTCCTTAAAAAACTAAAAATAGAATTACCATATGACCCAGCAATCCCTCTCCTGGGCATATACCCAGAGAAAACCATAATTCAAAAAGACACATGCACCCTAATGTTCATTGCAGCACTATTTACAATAGTCATGGAAGCAACCTAAATGCCCATCGACAGGTGAATGGATAAAGAAGATGTGGTACATATATACAATGGAATATTACTCAGCCATAAAAAGGAATGAAATTGGGTCATTTGTAGATACGTGGATGGATCTAGAGACTGTCATACAGAGTGAAGTAAGTCAGAAAGAGAAAAACAAGTATCGTATATTAATGCATATTTGTGGAACCTAGAAAAATAGTACAGATGAACCTGTTTACATGGCAGAAATAGAGACACAGATGTAGAGAACAAAGGTATGGACACCAAGAAGGGAAAGTGGTGGGGGGAGTGTGTGATGAAATGGGAGATTGGAATTGACATGTATACACTAATATGTATAAAATGGATAACTAATAAGAACCTGCTATATAAAAAATAAATAAAATAATATTCAAAAATTAAAAAACAAAAGAAAGAAGAAGTCAGTGTTTGTACTAGCCAAGAAACTAGCAATGACCCAAAAGTCCGTCAAGAGAAAAATAAATAACTAAATTGTGGAATAGTCATATAATGAGATATTGTATGGAAGTGAAAATTAATGAACTACATCTGTATACATCAACATGGGTGAATGTCATCAATGTTACTTTTTCTAGGTTAAAAGTAAGTACCAGGAGAAATTATTCCATTTGTATAAGTTTCAAAAACGAAAAAATTCAACAATTAGGGAAAAATACAAATGTTGCAAAAACTAGTTTTATAAAAAGTCAAGGGAATGATAAATACAATGTTTTGTCATGGTTACTTGGGGGATGGAGGGAGGTGAACAGAATTGGGGAAGGGCACATGGGGAATCTGATTTATTGCTAATATTCTGTTTCTTAAACTGGGTGATAGATATATGAGTATTTGGTTCAAAAAAAAGAAGATGTGAATTATTGTCAATATTATTTAATATTAATAAGTAAATATATAAATAGATGAATAAACAAATAAAAACACAAAACAAGTGGATAAAGAAATGAAAGAGGGCTATAAACAGATAATAACAATGTGTTATTAAGAATTTTAACTAATCCAATTCTTAGTACCTGAAGTCTTTTCTAAAAAACGCATGTACCTTACACTAAAAAACACTAGTGGGGAAAATATTCATTCTCTATGCACAGAAATTTTTATTTTTATACTGCAGCTTTTCACAGGGTATCTGGGTTGGATGGGATAGGAGGGTCATAAAGGGAGACTTTCTTTTTACTATATACCTTTGTGTACTGTTTGGAATTTTTGTTTTTCTTTGTGCATAGAATGTCTTTTCAACAAGGGTTTGTGTCAAGATGAAAAAATTAAAATAAAAACCAAGCTTTTTATTCGGTAGGAGAAAAAAAGCTAGCTACAACGATTGATAGTCAATAGTATGTGTTATTTATTCTACCACGAAACAAGGGCAGAGATGTTTGAAAATGACTAGTTGAATATCAGTCTATTTTATTTAATAAGTGATCGTTTTTTCCTACATTAAATAAAATTCAGTCTACTTACCCAGAGCTCACATTTAAGTCTCAAATTCAGCTTTGACTGAATAATGAGAAGCCATCACTGTGGACCAAAGCAGGGAAATTTTTGGTAAGGATTCTGTGACATGGTTATATAGAAGACCAAACGGATTTGGTTAAAGCTGGATTACTTACACAAAGTCCAAAGATAAATTTAGTTGAAAATTGGTCACAGGTAGCCTTGCAGTCTCAAAGGGCATTCCTGACTAGACAAACAGCATCTCCCAGCATCCCCTCCACTGAAATAAACAGCCAAGTGTTCCCTCGCCACAGGCTGGGTAAATACTAACTAAACTGTCTGCCTGTATGCCAATAGGAGCAACACTCCCTATTTTTTAGCAAAATATTTTTCCACTCTGGCCATCCAAGAAACTCTCCAAATCCAATATGTTTCAATGGACTTTTAAGGCTTCTCTATTTTTCTCACTATTTATAGCTTTCAGATGTTGGCAGGTAGAAAACTGCATTTTCTTCAGAATAAACTCGTAAATGGCAGTGATGCCGTTTCATCGTATGCCACATGGTATTAAGTGTTAAAAGAGTCCTTTTTCTTTATGACTGTAAACATTGACAAAGACTAGGAAATAAAACAAATCCCTCACAGATATGGTATCAAAGGTTATATTTATATTGTGAAAAGTTTTGCTGGTTGAAGACCCTGGGACTGGGCCCACGGCTAACGTGTGGAAAGAGTCTTTAGGAAGCTAAATGACAAAAGTCCAGGATGCTGTGATCTGCCCCGTCAATGAAACTAAGGCTGAGGAAGGCATACAGGAAATGTGAGATGGCCTCAATGTGCATACTATTTAATACATTATAAATCTTTTGCCAGTGTAACACCTTACTGGTCCTTATAACAACCCTGGGCCACAGACAAGGTAATTATTCACCCATTATATGGATGTAGAAACTTAGGCTCAGAGAAATGACTTAATCAAGGTTACATGGCTAATATGGCAGAGGCAAGAATGTGGCACAGCTGGAACCAGAAGCTAGATCTTCTGATGGCTAAACCCGTTTTCCTTCCCCAACTTCGCACTGTTCCTCAGAGAATTCAGCCCACAGAACTGTAGAGCCTCACTGGGAAGACAATCTATTCACGTTAAAGAGCTGGTGAATAATGAGAAAGAGAAATTAAGGGAATTTGTTTAGAGACTAAGGACCAGTTTATTCTAGTTGTTAGTAAAGGATTATATTTGGCTGATCAGGAAGTGATAATCTGGTCTAATTGGAATGTGGAAAAGTTGAGTGTAAATACCCTGTTCTGTCGCTAACCAGCTAGGTGACCTTTGGAGTTCTCATCTGTAGAGCTATAAGGCCCCATTTGGGATTGTGGTAAAATCATCAGAGGTGAAGTCCCTCTGAGGCCACTTGAGAGAGAGCCTCTAAGATATTCCCCAAGGGCACCTGAACCAGGATTCACCAAGGAGGCAGGATGTGACTGGGGAGACTACAGCTCAGTGGAGGAGAAGTAGGAGGGAAGGAAATACTTTCAGGGAAAAATAGCTTGAGCAAAGTTCTGTTGGCAAGGACCAATATGCTGCTTATATAGGACAGGAAGGAGACAGGTAGATACAAAAACAAAATGTGTGGAAAGTTCAATAATTATTAAATCAATTTTATCCATATAGTTAGTCATTCTGGACATTTCAGGTTAAAATCTACTCCTTTACCTGTTAATCAATTATCGAAATAATTGTACTAAAATTTTCTTCCTTCCTCCCTCCCTTCCTCCTTCCTTCCTTTCTTCTTTCCACCTTGCCTGTTTTAGACAGACTACTTTGGAGCATATTTTAAGAGGGGTGGATATATTTGTCTTAGGCAGGGAAGGTTGTCAAATACAGGTCATGCACACTGCCACACCCCTGCCATAACAGACAATGTTGATCAATCACTGCTCTCTGGGCACACTCTCAGGATTCATTTCAAGGTGCATGGGTTGCTTAAACTTGGCACAAGTGATGAGACCTATTTGCCAGAACAAATCTCGGACAAAAGTAGGTCAAATATGGCTTTCTATTAAAAGTATATTGGAAAGTGCCCTTCCTTTACCCTCTTCAAACATTTTCCCCTTGCTGTTTTGATTTCAGCAAGACCCTCATGCAAAAATAGGCAAATGTTATTTGAAGTTATAGTCTAGTGCATTGAGAGGCTAGAAAAGATTTTTTAGAAGCCTGAATATGTCTCATGAATGGGTATCATCCTTTGAATATTTTGTCAAACAAATTGACTTCTGGACATTCTGACGTTTGCTCTTTGCAAATTTGAGTTCCCCTGGTGCTAAAATTTGTTTTTGTTTTTTCATTCCAGTACAAATATATTATACGTGTGCGATATATGTAGAGGTTTTGAACTCAGCTTCTGAAGCCAGTGTTGGAATCCCATCTCTGTCTCTTTCTAGCTGAGTGTCTTTGAACAAGTTAACTTGACCTTTCTTAGCTTCAGTTTTCTCGTATTGAAAAGGGATATAATAATCATTTCTATTTCATAGGGTTATGGTGAAGAGTAAATTAGATAATTCATGCATAGCATTTACCATAGTATCTGGCACATGGCGTACTCAGTAAATGTGAGTTTGTGTGTGCTGTATGTAGCTGACATTATTTAGGGCGAATTAAGGACTCTGATACTTCCTGAATTATTTGGCGAAATGCTACATTTCTTTGCTCTTGTGGATTTAAGTTAGAGTTTTAATGCTCCTTGAATTCTGTTTTGTGGTCCCATCATGATTTTTTTGTCTGTGTTTGAACTCCAAGAAAAATGTCCCCACTTTTGGTAGCTGATATATTCATACCACTAGTGCTGCAAGAAAAATAATCTGTCATTGAAGTAGATGTGAGTTGACATGACAGACTATCTTAAACATTCATAACATGTGTAATATGGTCTCTATGGAATGAAATAACTCCTTCAGAGCCTTTGCAGTCTCTTGTATCATGGCTCTCAGAGAGCAAAACCATTTTAATTCTAAAACAGCTATGCCTGTTTGGGGAATAAAACATCAAGAAGAAAAGGCATTTCACATACATGACGACTGACATTTATAAATTGTTTAGATATTTGTGCATACATGTGCACACATGTTTGTGGATGAGACATGCATATATACATGTGCACATAGGTATGTGTGGTGTTTTAAATTCTGGTGTTTGCTATCTTGTTCCTGATTGGCTAGAAGTAAATTCTTCCAAATCTGAAACACTTGAATTCCAATCTTCACTTTACTATTTTACCGGTCATGTGATTTTGGACAAGCCACCACCCCTAAATTTTAGGTAACATATTTAAAATGGGGATAAACGTAACTTTACCTTTATAATCTTTAATAGGAAGGATTAATTCATGTGAAATAATGTATGTAAAATGCATAGTAAGATATTTGACAAATATCCATCTCTTGAGCTAATAATAAATAAATAAAACAAGTAATTAAAATAACATCCAGAGCAAAGAAAACTGGTTTTTAGCTTCATTATTCAATGTCTTGCTTTGATTTTTATTTTATATAATAATCATTTGCTAGCTTAAGTAAATACAGCATTCCTTAATTATAACTGTCATATGAAAACTTTACTAATCCATGCCTCTTATGAGAAATATAAGCATTTAAGCAAATATCTAACTTCTGACCCAGAGTTTCCTAATCCAAGAAAACAATCTACCTCTCTGATTTCATTCTGGCCTGGCCATTCCTATTGAAAGGATGAAATCAAATAATGGATTTTACAGGTCCTCGTGAAGCACAAATTGGTCAAACAACTGGAGAATAGATATAAAATTAAACACACTTATCAAATGTTCACATATTTATTGACTGGCAGTGTCTCCAAAGAAGACTAGAATATTAGTGCAAACAATTAGCCCCATAGCAGGTTGTGATGATTAAATTTGATAATTACTTAGCAAATTAAAATTTGCTAATTTTACAGTTGGAAAAGTTAACTTGTATTTGTTTTTTAATAAGAAGGTACAGTGCATGCTAAATTTCACCTTTAAAATTCATTGGTTTGCAGATAAATTGCATTCCCAAAAGAATTCTTGGGCTAAAAACAGTGCTATATCTGCATGTTAGGAAAGAAATGTTCACAGATCCATCAAGATGATAACATTTGGTGAACACAATCTACTTGGAGTGACCAGATACTACTGGGTCTCTGTTGATTGTGCTGGCGTGCATGTGGGATCACAAACACTGATTTCACCAAATGTTCCAGCATAAACAGCCTCTCTGCTGTCAGCCCTCTTCATACTTCTAGTAGAGAAGAGAACCATTATGACTTGCACTTTTTTTTTTTTTTTAGTGAGAAACATTGCATCAGTCTAGTGGTTTAATTTTAAGAAGAGTGAATTTGGAGTTAGGGCAAATCTAGCATCTACTTCCTTGCATCTTGGACGATATGATAAACTTGTTATTTCTGCCATCTGTAAAAGAGGGCTAATGATACCCACTTCAAGTACTTTTATGAAAAGTTAAATTACATAAAATTGTTTTGTAAATAACACAATATTATAAATGTGTAAATTAGGGAAATACTGTCTTAGTCTTTCTTAAATGTCACTGAAGTTGTGATCAATTTGTGTTTTGGAAGTACCTTGAATCATTAATTCATTCACTCAGAATGAAATTTGCCCTTGAGCAAAGCAATATTTGATACTTAAATTTAGTTGTGTTAAAAAAAAGATAAGAGTTCAGAGGTATTTTCTACTACTTGCAGTTCCTGAGGCTATGTAATTGTGGGTTTCTGGGTAAAAGTTTCCTCTCATCTGCCTTGTGAGGTGGAAGAATACAAGTGGGACTATGGCAAAGTACAGGAAGAAGGAAGCAGAATGAAATGTATAGGATAGTAGTTAAGCGCAAGAGGTATGTAGTCAGCCATACTTGGGTTTTAATATAATCTCTGGTACTAAGATGTTATTGTTTCTGAATTCTATCAGATGATGCTTCTAAAGAAATGTATCAAATCCGAGATAACATGATACCTGTCTACAAATATCAGAAATACATGAAAAATATTAATACTCAGATTGGCACTCAGCTAGTAGAGGAATCTCCTTTTTCTTCTGCAAAGAGAAATGCGTCAACTTTAAAGTGGATGAAGTGGATCGGCCAGTAAAGAAATAAAGAGATAGAGGGATATTGTCTTGATTCTTTTAAGGGACTTGAAGTGTAGTGCTGTGGGAAACATTGAAAACTGGAGGAGCTGAGAGAGAATTTCTGTGACTTTAAGATAATGTGATAGCAGAAGAGCCGACAGTAAAATATGAATACATACATGGACACACACATGTATATACATGTAGTGTTCCTGAGGTATAATTGGATACCTTCTACCTTATAAATTGTGCAACCACACAATTGTGCAGCAACGATCCACTTTCAAAACACTTCTATCATCACAAATGAAAAGTTCCTATGGGCGCTTTAGTAGTTAATCATCACTCCAAAATTTAGCCCTGGGCAACCACTATCTGCTTTCTGTGTCTATGGTTTTGCCTTTTTGGGAAAGTTCATGTAAAAAGAATCTTACAATAATAGATGGCCTTCTTTGTGACTCCTTTCAATTAGCATGATGGTTTTTAGGTTTATTCATATTGTAGATGTATCAGTTGTATCAGTGTTTATTCGTTTTTATTGCTGAATAGTGTTCCATCATCTAGATATCCCACATTTTGTTTATCCATTCACTGGATGATGAACATTTGGATTGTTTCCAGTTTGGGGCTATTATCAATAACACTACCATGAGCATTCACAGGCAAGCATTTGTATGGACATATGTTTTCAATACTCTTGGAGAGATATCTAGGAGTAGAATGGGTAGATCATATGATAACTGTGTTCAGCTATTTAAGAAACTACATATCTATTTTCTGAAGTGTCTGTGCCTTTTTACATTTCCATCCGCAATATATGTGGGATCCTGTTTTTTTTTTTTTTTCACATCTCTTCTTTGCTTGGTATTATCAGTCTGTTGGATTATAGCCATTCTAGTAAATGTGTACTGTAATCCATTGTGGTTTTAATTTGCATTTACCTAATGACTAATGATATCAAGCATCTTTTCATGAGCTAATTAGCCATTTAAATGTCTTCTTTGTTAAAATATCTATTCAAATCTTTTTTCAAAATTTTTTTTGGAATTTTTTTTTTCTCTTTGTATTATTGAGTTGGAAGAGTTCTCTGTGTGTTCTGTGTACAAATCTTTTATAAACTGTATGATTTACAAATAGTTTCTCCCAGTCTGTGTGGCTTGTTTTTTCATTTTCTTAATGGTGTGTTTTGAAAACATTTTTATTGTTAATGTCACTATTTATTACATTTTTCTTTTATGGATCATGCTTTGGTATCATATCTAAGATACCTTTGCTTAATCAAAGATTATCTTCTTTGTTTTACTCTAGGATATTTATTGTTTTAGCGCTTACATTTTGAGTTAGTTTTATGTATGGGGTGACTAAAGAGTCTAAGTTCATTTTTGAATGTGTGGACATCCAAGTGTTCCAACACCAGTTGTTGAAAACACTGCCCCCCACCCACTGAATTGTCTTGGTATCTTTGTTGCAATCAACTGACTAAAAATGTGAGGGTTTATTTCTGGATTGTGTATTCAGTTGCATTGATTGATATGTCTATCCTTAGGCTGATACTACACTGTCTTGATTACTGTAGCTTTATTGAAAGGTTTAAAATAATTTAGTATAAGTTCTCCAAATTTGTTCTTTTTAAAAATTGATTTGATTATTCTATCTTTTTTGCATTTCCCTATAATTTTTATGATCAGCTTGTCAGTTGCTTCAATAAACCAGCTGTAATTTTGATAGGGATTTCTGCCTTTTCCTTTCTCTCCTATGCATCTAAGAATTCCATTACATGAATACTGTGATGCTTGGCATTATCATCCAGTATCTGAGGCTCTATTCATTTTTCTCCAGTGTTTTTTTTTCCCATCTATTCTTTAGATTGAATAGTATCTCTTACTCTGTCTTCAAGTTCATTGATTCTTTCTTCTGCCATCTTGAATCTACTGTTGAGCCCTAATATCCTAGGCATTCTTTCATTTTGATTATTATATTTTCAATTCTCAAATTTCCATTTTTCTTTTCTAGTGCATTTTTCTCTACTAAGGTTCCCTATTCGTTGGGTCATTATTGTGATACTTTGTGCATATGAATTAAACTCAACATCTGTGCCCACTCAGAGTTAGGCTCTATTGACTATATTTTTTCCCTCTGTGCATGGGTTACATTTTTTTTGACTGTCTTATAATTTTTGGCTGAAAACTGGACAGTTTATATATTGTAATTGATAATTTATGGTAGCAACTCTGGGTTCTGATTTATTTTTCTGCTTTTTTTCTTTTTGTACCTTGTCTGAGCTTAAAATGCAAAATATTTCCCCCCATAGGCAGTCACTGGCTTAGTTTTTTATTCTTATTTTGATTTTTTAGCCTGGCTTAATAGAGGTCAGTCTTGTTTCTGTATAACCTAGGGGTCAGCCAATGATTTGGCTAGAGGTTGTATTCAAACACTGCCAGCCCATAAGATATTCACCTCTGAAAATCAATGTGCATGTGGTTTGGGGAGTATGTTAAACATTCAGCTGGTTCTCAAGTCATTCTTGGTTTTAGCTTCTAACTGGCTTCCCTCAGGTTTCCCCTGTGTATGCCAGTAGTTCCTCAGTCAACCATGGTTGTGTAGAGAGCTTATCTAGCCTCTAAATAGAGCTCTCTTTTCTAGAATCTCCCCATACAATTTCTGTTTGTTCACTTCTTGCCCCAAACAGGACCACAACCTCAAGATAGTAGAGCTGTGGGTTTTTCTCATTTATTCTTTATGGTGTTTGTCAAAGTCATGAGTTTTGCCCCATTCCCAAGCAAGTTTTCTCCCTCTGGCAGCAGTGCTGCTGATTTTCTACCCAGTCTTGCTTTGGTCACCAAATGAGCAAGGGGGACATAAGTGAGAATATCCCCGGACAAGAAGGAAGTAGACCCCAGTTGCGTTTACCCAAAGTTCTACCAGTTTTTCAAGAATAAATTCTTCTCAGATTGTTGTCTGCTTTGGGACAATTTCCAGACCTCTGATGTGGTTGATTATGGTTATTTTGTCCAGTTTACACTTTCTTTATGAAAAGAGAATTCTCTGACTTCTTCATGCCATTGTAGCTAGAAATTTCCCCTAGGTCTGAAGCTATATTTTTAATTTATAAAATATCTGCATTTTAAAGTGTGCCTTTTATGTTTTTTCTTCTCTTTCTATGTATGCATATGCATGTCTATTATGTGTATAAACCTAGACTTTTAAAGATCATCTGTGGATTATCTACCTTGTGCATGGCCCACAGTGACTCCTTTTCTGGTATCATTACCTAATTAAGGTTCTTAACTCTTAACAAAGTGTAACACAATTAGAGACACTGAGTTTAATGTGTTTTCATTTATATCTGTCTATAATTTAAAAGCAAATACAATTTGGTTTTTGTTATCTGTCATACTCATGCTATCATTCTTTTTTTTTTTCCTCTCAAAAGGCAACTTGTTTTTCTGCTTCATTTCTGACTTGGAAAAGCATTCTGGGGAAAGTACACTTGGTAATGATACTTTAGGAAATATCTGATATCTACAGAAAAAGTTTTCAAAGCACTGTTCAAAACTTATCACCTGATATGTCACACAACCATTACCACCTTTTCTCACTTCTGTTCAAAGTGATGGATTACATTTAGGAGGTTTGAAGCAAATACAGAGGAAAAAAATGTTCACATTTACTCAGAGTAGTGCCACAAATGATAATTTTTTCACTTATTAAAGTTTAATTAATTATAAAAAAATATTTTTAAAACTGCTGATGAGAAGGCCATGATATAAATAGTTTCATATATTGCCAGTAGCAGGAGAATATTAATTTTAAAACCTATGGAGGTATGCCAACACATAGGATAACTATAAGAAATGGATAAATTTTTATAGACATACAACCTATCAAGACTGAATCATGAAGAAATACAATGTCTGATCAGACCTATAAGGAGATTAAATAAGTAATAAAATAAGTAATAAAAAAAAATCTCCTAGCAAAGGAAAGCCCAATACCAAATGGCTTCACTGAAGAAGTCTACTTAACATTTAAAGAAGAACTAACAACAATCCTTTTTGAACCTTGCAAACAATTGAAGAGGAGGCAACACTTCCAGATTCATTCTATGAGACCAGTATTATCCTGATACCAAAATCAGAGAAGATACTACAAGAAAACTACCGACAAATATCCCTGATGAAAATTGATGTAAAAATCCTCAACAGAATACTAGTAAATCAAATTCAACAGATGGTACATCATGACCAAGCAGGATTTATTCTGAGAATACAAAGATGCTTCAACATACAAAACTCAATCAGTGTAATAACACCACATTAGCAGAATGAAGGACGCAAACCACATGATCATCTCATTCGATGCATAAAAGGCATCTGACAAAATCCAACACCCTTTCATGATTTAAAAAACAAAAAACCCCCCAAAAACTTAACAAACTAAGAATAGAAGAGAATGACCTCAATACAACAAAGGCCACATGTGAAAAGCCCACAACTAACGTCACACTCAATGGTAAAAAACTGAAAGTGCTCCCTTTAAGATCAGGGACAAGGTAAAGATGCCCAGTCTATCACTTCTAGTTAGCACAGTACTGGAGTCAGCCAGAGCAATCAGGCAAGAGAAAGAAATTAGAAGGCATCCAAATTGGAACGGAAGAATTAAAACGATATGTTTGCAGACAACATAATTGTATATGTAGAAAACCCCAAATACTCACCCCACACAAAAAAGTGTTAGAACTAATAAATGAATTCAGCAAAGTTGCAGGATAAAAACCAACACATTAAAATCAGTTGTGTTTCTGTACACTAACAATTAACAACCCCAAAAGAAAATGAAAACAATCCCATTGATAATAGCATTAAAAAAGAATAAAATATTTAGGAATAAGCTTAACTAAGAAAGGGAAAGACTTTTGCATTGAAAATTACAAAACGTTGCTGAAAGAAAGTAAAGAAGACAAATAAATGGAAAAACATCCCATGTTCATGGGTTGGAACACTTAATATTGTTAAAATGCTCATACTACCTAAAGTGACACATTTTCAGTGTAATCCCTATCAAAATCCCAATGGCATTTTTTTGAGAGATATACAAAAGACATCCTAAAATTCATATGGAATTTCAAAGGACCCCAAATAGCCAAAACAATATTGAGAAGGAAAACAAAGCTGGAGGCCTCATGCTTCCTGATTTTGAAACATATTATAAGGAAACATATATAAAGAGAAAAGAACAGAGCTGGGGGAGTCAGGCTCCCTGACTTCAGACTATACTACAAAACTACAGTCTGATATGGGCACAAAAACAGATACATAGATCAATGGAACAGAATAGGGAGCTGAGAAATAAACTCATGCCCTTATGATAAGTTAATCTAAGACAAAAGAGGCAAGAATATACAGTGGAGAAAAGGCAGTCTCTTCAATAAGTGGTGCTGGGAAAACTGGACAGCCACATGTAAAAGAATGAAATTAGAACATTCTCTAACACCATACACAAAAATAAACTCAAAATGAATTAAAGACCTAAATGTAACACTGGATACTAGAAATCTCCTAGAGGAAAATGTAGACAGAACACTCTTTGACATAAATTGTAGCAATATTTTTTTAATCCATCTCCTAAAGCAAAGGAAATACAAGCAAAAATAAACAAGTGGAACCTAATTAAACTTAAGAGATTTGCACGGCAAAGGAAACCATCAACAAAACGAGAAGGCAACCTATTGAATAGGAGAAAATTTTCAGGTGGAATGACCAATAAGGGATTAATATCTAACATATATAAACAGCTCTTACAACTCAACATCAAAAAAAACAAACAACTTGATTGAAAAATGAGCAGAAGAACTGAATAGACACTTTTCCAAAGAGGAAATGCAGATGGCCAACAGGCATATGAAAAGATGCTCAACATCGCTAATCATCTGGGAAGTGCAAATCAAAACCACAATGAGATATCACCTCATACCTGTCAGAATGGCTATCATCAAAGAGAACACAAATAACAAATGTTGGCGAGGATGTGGAGAAAAGGGAACCCTTGTACACTGTTGGTAGGAATGTAAGTTGGTGCAACCATTGTGGAAAATAGTATGGAGGTTTCTCAAAAAACTAAAACTAGAACTACCACATGACCCAGCAATTCCACTCCTGGATATATATCTGAAAAAAACAAAAACACTAATTTGAAAAGATTCATGTACCCCAATGTTCCTAACAGCATTATTTACAATTGCCAAGATATGGAAGCAATCTAAGGGTCCGTCAACAGGTGAACAGATAAGGAAGAAGTGTATATATATATGTATATATATATGTATACACACACACACACACACACACACACACACACACACAAGGGAATACTAGTCAGCCATAAAAAAAACAAAATTTTGCCATTTGCAGCAACATGGATAGACTTGGAGGGGATTATGCTAAGTGAAATAAATCACACAGAGAAAGACAAATACTGTATGATATCACTTATACATAGAATCTGAAAAATACAACAAACTAGTGAATATAACAAAAAAGAAGCAGACTCACAGATACAGAGAACAAACTAGTGGTGGCCATTGGGGAGGGGAAGGGGCAGTATTGGAGTGGGAGAAAGGGAGATACCATAAATGCAAAATGTTGACAAGAATGTGGAGTTATGGGAACTCTTAACTGCTAGTGTAAGTGTAAAGTAGTACCAGCATTTAGAAAATCAATTTGGTAGTACTTAGGAAGCTGAAAATGTACACTCCCTACAATCCAGCTATTCCACTTCTACGTATAAACTTTAGAGAACCTCTTGTGCTTGCATCTATAAGGAATGCTCATCCAAACTGGTTGTAAAAGGAAAGAATTGGGGCTGCCCTGGTGGCGCAGTGGTTGAGAGTCCGCCTGCCGATGCAGGGGACACGGGTTCGTGCCTCGGTCCGGGAAGATCCCACATGCCGCAGAGTGGCTGGGCCCGTGAGCCATGGCCGCTGAGCCTGCGCGTCTGGAGCCTGTGCTCCACAACGGGAGAGGTCACAGCAGAGAGGCCCGTGTACCGCAAAAAAAAAATAAAAATAATAAAAATTAAAAAATAAAAACAAAGAATTGGAAATAGTTAAATACATATCTGTATTAGAATAGAAAATTTGTGGTCTACTCATATATAGTGAAAATGGACAAACTGGACACATAGATGAATCTCAAAAATAATTTTGAATACTAAAAAGCCAGTCTGGGAAGACTTCAGGCAATATGATTCCATCTATATAATATTCAGAATCATACCAAAAACATACAGTGTTTGTATATACATATAAATCTTATGCATGCTGGAACATTGAAGTGCTCAAAAGTTAAATAAGCATACCTTTTTTGGGTTTTTTTTGTTTGTTTTGAGGACTAGTAGCTAAGTTTCATAGTTTTTCTATCCCTTTCTCTGAATATTGGAAGCCAGCTTTCATTTTTCATTATGTTGAGAATGCTTCTAGTGGTACTCCCCCATGCCCTTGTAATTTGCTGCTTTTTAATTTTTGGTGGCCTGGGAAACCAGAAAACTAAGCTCAGTAGAATCTTGCATAAGACACACAGTCTCTAGATTTGAGCCTAGGGCACTCTCCTCTGGGCAGACTGCATGACCTTTTGTGCATAGGCCATGTAACATTCATTTATTTAACAACCATTTAGCAATTTCCTACCACATGCCAGACTCTATTCTGGGTTCTAGAAATACAGCAGTAGATAATAAGACCAAATCCCTGAGCTTATGTAACTTGTAGTCTAGGGGCAACTATTTGGGCTCTTGACTCTATTCTAAGTAGACAAGGCTGATTCATAAGGCGAATTTGGGTGTAGGAGCCATTTCTGTAAACACAAACACACACATTCCAGTGTGTACAGGTAGAAATACAAAGTTTGATATATACACTACCAAACGTAAAATAGATAGCTAGTGGGAAGCAGCCGCATAGCACAGGGAGATCAGCTCATTGTTTTGCGACCGCCTAGAGGGGTGGGATAGGGAGGGTGGGAGGGAGGGAGACGCAAGAGGGAAGAGATATGGGAACATATGTATATGTATGACTGATTCACTTTGTTATAAAGCAGAAACTAACACACCGTTGTAAAGCAATTATACTCCAATAAAGATGTTAATAAAAAAAAGAAATACAAAGTTTGCAGCTCTATGTGTATGACTGTAGATATGAGTAATTAATGCTGATGAACCTGATAAGATGCTTGGGAACATACAATGCTGTGGTACCATTGGGCAAGTTCAGCATCCTAGATTATGTTTGCTAAAGCCTAACCAAACAGACAGTGGTTGGAAGTAAAACAAAAAATTTAAAGCATCTTTCCTTGATGGCATTTAGTTTCCTTCCAAGTACACTAGGGGAATATCTGTTATTGGTATGCAAAACAGGCAGTTTTTTTAAAGGTGACTTGCAAAACATTAAGAGTGACACCCAGAGCTTCAGGTCATAAACTGATCATCTGGGGTGTATGTCATCGTGTTAACAGAGGCAGTGTAAGACTCTCTTCTTTGAACAAACTTCTCATTAATCACTAGTATTGGGTAAAGTAGGACACTTCAGGCTCTCAGCCTTTATTCCTCTCAGTTAAGTCCTTTATTTCTGAAAAAGTTTGTTTTCAAATACCACTAAATTTGATATAAAGAAACAAAGAAGTAAGACATGTCCATTCATCCAGGATGGTATGTGGTATACTATAATCTCTACTTGTGGTATTTATTAACTGGCTCATAGCATTATCAAGTTTTGCATTTAAATTCAAAGTCTTGCATTTAAATTCAAAGTCCACCTTCATGGATTTTCGTTCCGACTCTTAACTGGTTCAGAGACCTGAGGAGATTTTTAATGTTCATGTCAGTTGCCACTTAAAACAATGCTTTTCCACAAATTTCTGACACTAATAGTAATCAGAGAAGCATTTGAAAACAAGAGGACACTTGAATTTTCTCAGGCTATGAACCTGTGTGGCCTCTGGACCCATATTCTGATTTCATCAGGTAAAAATAATGACTAAACAATACAAGGCGCAAGGTGGTTTCATAGGTTAATTCACTAGGAGTTAGTGTCTCGATCTGGGAGTTTACGTAAACATCTGTCTCAAGATGAATCCAGTGCATTAGATGTTTTTGGTGGACTGGTTTCCCGCTCCCTCCCCTGGTTTAAAACAACACATACTTTAAATAGTTTGGTTCAAGTCACATGATGGTCATATCTCCTGAGGAAAATCCCAGCACCGGTCAGCAGGTAGATTACAGTTAGCGATGCTGGGACACACTGACACCTGTGGTCCAGGTTTTCCAGCATCTTCGCCATCTTCCCCCACATAACCACTCCAGGGCTTGTCAGTCACTCCTGGCCATTGCTGTTGTAATTCACCTATTTACCCCATCCATAGTTTTGAAAGGCAATGAAACAAAAAGAGTCAACGTAAACACATGAAAGGCACATATAATGTAAAAGGCTTATGGGTTAAAAAAAAAAGGTCTCACATTTTATAGCTCTAAGTGATTAGTTTTATGCTGCTTTACAAAGTAAACTCAGTGTGGAGGTCATAATGAATGAATTCCTAGATGATTACCAAACCCCCAAATTAAATTGCATTATAAATCGTTTTGCAAAAACATTGGCTTACCTAATTAAATAGGAATGACTCTGTTGCTACAGAGGATAGAACATTGAAGCCTTTAGGACTCATTTCAAATGAGCTATTCTGCTTGATTAATGAATTTGGCCCATTCAGATATTCTGGTACTGTGAAGTCTTAATACACTGGAAGAGACTACTGAAACAAATGTTTTTTGATAAAGAAAAGTGAGAAAAACAGATTCATTTATGTCTTGAATAGCATAATAAAAATATTATCTGCAGAAGCACACACAAGAGCTTATATTTTGAAATCTCAAAAATCTTAAAATTTAAAAAAAATTGGCCACATATGCCAATATTCCAATATAAAATTCTGTTCTACAAGAAGTTAATGTATGAATGTTTTATTCTTACCATCATAGATTATTAACTTATTCACTTCCACTTATAATTAATATTTGAGAACATTTTGAAAAAAAGTGACATAAAATAGGACTTGCAAATTTTATTTACCTAACTCATTTTTTTCTCAGTTTTGCCAGCTTCTTAAGGCCTCTGTTCTACTTTTGAAAATAGTAATACTGATGCCAATGTTTACATCTTGTGAAAGGAGTTCCCCAAGGTATTTTTGTTTTTAACAAAAATTTTCCTAATTTAAAAATTCTGCAGAGGAAAACTTAAAACAACAACGATTTCTCTAACATTTTGTAGCTATTATCTAGTATTTTATTCCTTATTCTAGTCCAAATAGCATTTATGAGAGCAGATTCTTGGACTGCAAAGTTTGCCCACATACCATTTGCTTGTAAGATATTTTTTCCCTTGGAGTTTCATTGGGAACTTTCTGGATGGCCTGTTGGTGGTATCACTAGTGACAGTTTGGCCACCTAGTTATGTGACAAAGGCAGCTGGTATCTGTGCTGTTGACAAAGAGGGGTATTAGATCATTGGCTAGTCATTTCATTATCATTTTATTAAGGGAAAAGCATGTTTAAAAAATGAGAAGTGAATCTACTTCTATATTCCAGATAATATGTGCCTATACTTTCAATTCTTATGATCATTTCCTAAGACTGAGGTTTCTGAGAAGCAGTTGCTTTTTCGTATTTCAATTATGAGTCCTGATAAAATGTTTTCCAAGAGGTACTAATGCCTAGGAATTTGGAAGCTTGGGGAAAAAATTAGAGGGATTTTGTTGTTGTTATTCTTTATTCCCCTGTAAGGAATTCTTAAATTTGAAAATTTTTCATTAAAATCAAAAGTACCATAGAAAACTCCTTTATGACAGCAGCATGCCTTGAAAAGAATTAGCTCAAATCACTATAGGAGAGTTTTTTTACTTCTACAATAGGATGGGGAAAATTTCAATTGCCAGAATTCAGTTCCTCCAGGGAAGAGTTAGTTATATTTAGAAAAAGAATATATGTGTATACTCACACACACACACACACACACACACACACTCTCTCACACACACACAAGTAACAAAAGACATAAACGATCTTCTAAGAAAGTGGGCCTTGTTAACCAGAAGTCCCTTTGTTTTATGGAATTCGTTGATGAGTTGGGCATGGAGGTTTAAAGATCATAGCTAGGACACAGACACATTGCTCTGAAAAGAATAGGGAGGGAATGGATGAGTGGGAAAGTTGTAAGACCTTCCTGAGGAAAGAGAAAATTTGGAGGGGAGGAGAAGAGAAACGAGGCTGTGCACTGCAAATGGGAAAAGAAAGAATCAAAACCCCCTAGTGCAACTTGACTGAGGAGGTACTTATAGGGAGTAGAAATTTCTGATCAGGTTTTTAAACTGTTTGCTGAGATAAGTGAGGATTAATGCCACCTTCTTCCTCCCCTAGTATCTCCAATAAAGGCCGCATTGCTCTTTTTTTTTTTTCTGCTGCAGGGGCATGTGGGATTTTAGTTCCCTGACCAGGGATGGAGCCCGTGCCACTGCAGTGGAAGTGAGGAGTCTTAACCACTGGACTGCCAGAGACTCAGTCCCTGTGTTGCTAATTAACATTAGATCAAATGCATTCTTCTGGGTGAAATCAAATAGGTATTGAGTTCTACATCTGGATATGGACAAAAGCAGCAGATACAAGAACTGACCTTGGCGGGGGGGTATGCAGCTGACCTTGGGGGTCACACTAGAACTTACCCTTCTCATACTGGCAGACCATTCTTAATAAAGATGAAAGGCTTTTTTGAGAAAATGACATATAGATGATCTTGAGGTATCTTTTTCTTCATGCACAGAACTACACAGCAGAACTAGTTTCTAAATTTAGACTGGAGTTAAATAACAAAGATGAGTGTCCATTTATATGAAATTCTAGTCTGGCAACCTGGAAAGCTATTCACATCCCAGCTGGCTCTGTGACAATCGGATATGAATTGTTAGGACCCTTGGTTTTTATAGGTTTGGAGCTGATTTAATATACAGTAGTTTTAAAGGAGCTGAATAAAAATAGATGCAGGGCTTGCCTTGGCTATATGACCTTATGGAAGTCCAGGCTTGGCTTTATCATGTATGAAATAATGAATGTAGCTAAATGACCTCTAAGGTCCCATCTAAGTCTAATGTGATGAGTTTATCATTAGAAAAGGTTACTCCTTAAGTGGCTATAAATGTTTCTTTGATCTTTCTCAAGGCCTTAATTTTCCAAATGGCATGTACCTCCTGGAACTAGTAATAAAGTAGATCCATAGGCAACCCTTAGTTCTAAAATGACCCTCTAGCCACAGTCTGGTACTTCTGGAGTCTTAATACATTCTCTTTTCGATGGGATTTAGCTTTTACAAAAATAACCCATTTTATAAATAATGGAAGTATAAAAAACTAATTAATGAATGTAGTAATAGTTATAAAATGCTGAGTTATGAAGGCAATGATATTGACAATAAGCCAGTTATGATGGTAATAATAGTAATAAACCTAATCATAGCAAATCTTTGTTCTAACAATACTCCTCATTCATAATAGAGCTTTAAAACATGGCTATTTGAAAAGTGATCAAATTGACAAGTTTCTTAATTTCTCAGGTATAGAAAAAATGTCTCTTGATTAATGAGCTGTTGTTCATTCATTCATTCATTCAACAAAGGAATCCATTGGTAAAAAAAATTTAGACATAATCTCTTCTTCATGAAGTTTTACGGTCTTGTGGGAGGGTCAGATATTTATCAATAAACACCCAAATGAATGAAGAATTGCAACTGTGATGTTAGCAGCATTTGATCCTTCAAGGAGAATAGAGAAGGCTTCCCTGAGAAAGTGCTACTTGAACTGATATCTGAAGGAAGAGTAGGATTTAATGAGGGAAAGAGGGAGGGAAGAGTGTGCTCAGCAGGGAAACCTGTCGCTGGCTGAAGTGCCATGAATCAGAGGAACTGAAGAAGGGCCTCTGTAGCCTGAAAAGACCAGAGGGGAGCGTGGTGGCACAAGGCTTGAGAGGTAGGTGAAGCTAGACCATCCATGGACTTGTACCCCATGTTATAGTGATTTGTCTTTATCCTGATAGGTATGCTAAGTCTCTGAAGTTTTAAAGCAATTGTTTGTAGCATGGGGGTAGGGGTGCGGGCTGAAATGATCATAGTTAAGGTTTGGAACGATCACATAGGCTACAGTTGGGAAAACAGATGGGAGGGAGTCCGTTTTGGATGCAGGTAGATTAGATAGAAGATGAGTGCAGAACTCCAGGAGAAAGGTCATAAAAACTTGGACTAGGAAGTTGATGGTGGATGTAAAAACAAGGGGCCAGATTTTTAGGGTTGAGAGACTGATCAGATTTTCTCTGCAAATATCTGTCAAGATTTAGGAATATTCCATGAAGGCAAGTTTCCTGGCAACTCCTACACTGGAGTGGAACCTTTCCTTTTCCTGTATCAGGACTCCTGATAGGGTAGGAAATAAAATGAGTTCCCCACACCTTTCCTTATTGATCACTTCCTTCTTGTTCTCCACATTGGCTTCTAGACATGTGGAGTTTTGAGCCATTGGATTCTGGGTCTAGATGGACATTACTATCTAGGGGACACTTGGTGGCTCCTTCCATTTTCTGGGATCTATAGCACTCTTTTCTGCCTAGATTGGGTTTAGGTTATGAGCTCTTTATAATCTGAAGTTTTGTAGTTTATTGAGGTGATGGAAAACCTTGGAGAACATCTCTTCTGTGAAAAACAAAAGCTAAAGAAAACATTTACCTCTGACCTTGCTACTCCTCCTTCCTGCCAGTGATGTTTCCCCTTGTGAGACATGCCTGATAAGTGTGTCCCTTCTACCTAAATCTGATAATAGGACATTATTACCCTAAATCGTATGAAGTAAGAAGAAACATTTTTTTTAAGCCTTGCTTTTGTTTAAGTTGTTTGTTCCAGGAGAATTCCCCTCAGGGAGATTTTTTTTTTTCCTAAGAAAATACCTTAATGGCTCCACTGACTATGAAAAGTAGGCCAAAGGCCCTTGTGTCAGTCTAGATGGGAAAGCATGAAACGGAATATCAACTGCTCTAAAATGGCAGGAATTTAGAGCTTCTATGCTCCTGGCTCCGGAAAAGATGAAAGGAGAAAAAGGTCTAAGAAGTAAACCGTCCATAGACTAGGACCCAGCCTTTATAGTCAGTGAGAAATTTCTGTGGATTGAGGAGAGACAAATTTTGAGGAAAAGTCACATCTGAAATTCAGTATGCAATATGCAGATGTTTTAAGCTCTGGGTTGTCATTATTCTTACTATCCCCAAACTTTTGGTCAAGTCTGTTATGCAAAATACTTTAGTGTTAGAGGTTCTTAAAGGGCAGTAAGAGAGAAGAGACCATGTCCATTCTAGTGAGAATCAGACTAGAGGGGAAAGCACAGCTTCAAGAAGGGAGACGGGGAGCAGAGTACAGGGAGGTGAGTTGGGAGCAGAAATTCTGAGCGAGCTGCGATGGAAAACATGAATGCATCCCTCATCTTATGCCTTAGAAATTCTAAAGAAAACACCAGAATCTCATAGTACTAGGAATGGGGCTTGGGTCATGTACTTGAAGATTGACGAGTTATACGAGAAGGCTGAAGAGTGGCATCCCCCTTGGTTGTCCCCCACCTTGGTTGTTCAGAGCTGTTTCTAGGGATGGAATCAACCAGTTGGTGCTTCCTGGACCTCAGACTGCCTTGGATCAGATGGACAGGTGGTGGCTCAGGAAGGCACTGGGTATAGACATGGATCTTGGGATCCATGAACTTGTGCATATATTTTGGCTGCTAGACTGACACCTTCTGCAACCCCATCACAAATGAACTTCCACAAAATCACTGCAGGTTGCTATCGCTTTTCTCTGCTTTTGTTATTGCAGGAGGTTGTAGTTTTTATAGCGAAGTAAGAAAATGACTAATTTGTAGCAACACTCAAACAACATTGAGTACCCCCTCTGCTATGTGCATTCACACATCTGTTTGAAAGTGACTGCAATAACTTTTTTATTATAGTTTTATTATAGTTACTATTACCTTTATTTTGCAGATAAAGAAAGTAAAGTTTAGAGAGGTTGTAACTTACCCCAAATCATACTGCTTTTGTGTTATGGAACCTCAACTTGCACCCTAGACTTCTGATTCCAAATCCAGTGCTCTTTTTATTATGCCAGTTTTCTTGAATTTATTTTAATCCGAAAGCATGGGAGAGAAGGAATTTTTTTCACTGTGATTTTCCCAAAGTCGCAAACCCCACTACAGACAGCTCTGGGTACAGAAGCATGCTAGGAGTCTATCTTGATGACATTGTTGTATTTTATACTATTATCTTTACAACTATAGAGTAACAAATGATGAGATACCAAAAGAATAAGTGAGAGTTCTTTAATTGGAAGTCTATTTTCATATCCAGTTAATTTTTTTCCCAGTAGGTAAATAATACATCATTTTAGAGAATTATAAGAACATTCTCATTATAAGTAGTACTTAAGATTTACAAGAGGTTAGGGGAATGGCTTTTCAATCTGGTAATTGTTTTTATGTGTATTCACTTCCTGTTGCCCCAGGAACTTAGTGAAATGTTATTTGTTCCCTGGAGAAATAATTTCAGATCTCTATATTGATAAGATACCACGAATATACAGTTTTCACAGGGAAACAAGAACAAAGCTGTATGAGGTTTCATTAAAATTTGGCCTCATTCCTAGTTTCATGGGTTAGTGAATGGCCTAAGAGATCGCCTCCTCCAGCCCCCGCCTCTACCTTATGTAGTAACTGAACAATTCAAAAAGGAGCATTTCTGCTGTTCTTAAAATTCTGGAATTTATCTTGGTAACTTAAATCTCTATAAGACCATGTTTTCTATACCAAGACATATCTTTCTATCCAACTTAATCTTTTGTGTTCTCATCTGGCAATTTCTCTCTAGAACTTTGTGTCCTCTCCCCACTAGAGACAAAACTCAGACGGTCAGCCACCTCTGTGCAAAGACAACTTATAGTTTCAACACATGTGGTCAGCTCTCAACTAGACCAAATAATCTCATTTAAAAATTTGTCTTCTGGGTCCAGTTTTCCATTCTCACAGCCACATTAATGGATCTTGTTTAGCTTTTTGTCTCTTGTCCATTCACTGTGAAATTGTGAATTCCAAGATTATGTGTGGTCATGAGTTGATCTGAACACTTTTGGGCTCTAATTCTAGTGTGAACCAGAAGAATGACCTTTCATTGTTTTAAGACTTCATTTGGAAATTACCACAGCTAATTTTTGGTGGTATGAAAAGGGAGGAAGCTGCTAACAAGGTCTATAAAGTATTCATTTTTTTAATTTAAAAATATTTATTAAGTGCCTATTATGTGTTAGGTACTGTTCTAAGGGTTTGGGATCCATCAGTGAACAAAACAAGAATCTCTGTCCTCTTGGAGCTTACATGACAGATGTCTGTGTGTCATATGCATTTTGTGGCATGTATTTATGGGTTTTTTTTCAGCATGCATTTATGGTCTGTAATACATCTGGAGCATCTACACATCTGGAACGGTTCTCATCCTCACATCCCCCCAAGCTGGCGAGATCGGATGATGAGAAGTCCCAGTTCCTGGCTCAGGAGAAAACAAAACTAAGAATATATTTTCAAATGAGACATTGTGTATATGGTGGCTACTTGCGTTCTGATACTTTGTGTGTTCAGAAGGCATGGAGCGGGTCCATGTGATGCCTTACCTTCTTTGTATGAAATTGTTTCTGTAGAAATAGTGTTTTGCATCTCTCACAACTCACTTAACTATCCAGTATTTGGGACATATCGAGTTTGTACTTGGGAATTGTCTGTGCACCTGTCTGCATCTACATAGGATACGAGTATGGGTGTGCTTATGTACATTTAGACATACACGCATATAAGGAAAGCAACATAGAAGCTATTTATTAAACACGTGTATTGTGTACCTATTCTCTACAAAACATGATGCTGGACTCTTTCTTTCAGTAAGAATAATGGGTGCATAGTAGATGGAATAAGAGAGCCTGTTTCCAAATTTGACTCAGATGCTTCATATACTTGTTCCTTGTATAATCTGGGGAAAGCCATTTAACTTTTTGAACTTTGATTTCCTCACCTGAGTGTTTGGAAAATAGCTTCTAAGTTACAGTACTGGCTGCTGGAAGGGTTAAATGAGATGATGTATGTGAATGGTACTAGGCACTTAATAAATGTCTATTTTTAAAAAGTAGGTACAGATCCTGTTCTAAAGGAAGAATCAAACACATGGATTTGTCATTTATAAGAGGCAGAGAGAGATACAGATGAATGGATGCTTGTAGAGTCCAGGGAGAGGTTGTATATGGGACATGTGAAGGGGTAGGGATTCAGGAAGGTGCTGGAGGACCAGGCGTTGGAGTGGAATGGGATTTACACAAGAGGAAATGATAAGGGTAGTCTAAATCGAAGTACAGAGAACTTTTACTAGTTTAGCCACCCATACACACATTATCCTTTATGTTAAGGAAGATGTTACAAATGTGCTGCTGTGTCTTCTCCGTGTGTGATTTGTGATTGAAGACAATAATCACAGTCAGGTCACCCAATATCCAAAGTCTAAAAGGACTTGATTTTCTTTCTCACTTTCTACCTTCTAATTCAATTGCAAATTTAAAATCAGAATAATTACTTGATTTCTTATTGTCAAGTATGCTCTGTCTTTGTTTTCCACACTAGTGCTCTAATTTCATACACACATATACACAAACACGTGGTTTAATAATAAAATGTATTCCAAGATATTCATCAAGATGATAGATATTCAACAGTAATCCCGTTTCCTAAAGGTCAATGGAATTTTTAAAACATATAATAAATTTACATAGTAACGTCAAGGGCTAATTCCAGGCTCAATTCATCTTTGATGCATGGGGCACTTTCTCCTGCCTTCTCCTCCAACCTTAGATACCACAATTTCCATCCCTACTCACACACACACACACACACACACACACACACACACACACACCACTGCCCTCCAGCCACACCAAACTAGTTAAGGCTCCTGACTCACTGGACTTGTTCATGCTTCTATGCCTTTATGCAGATTTTCTCTCTGCCTGGAATGCTACTCCACTACCCCCTCTGTTTACTTAGGCCACCTGCTCCACCTTCCTGACCAACTCAAATGCAGTCTTTTTGTAATGTGGTCCCTGATGCCTACAAGGAAAACAGTTCTTTATGTCCCCGCTGTACCTCAGCTTCAGTGCTCATCAACCAACACTGGAATGTACTTTGCTCCTGACCATCTTCCCTATTATGCTGTGAGGTCCCTCGGGGAAAGCCTGCTGCTTTAATAAGTTCTTGTAAAGCCTGGACTTATGTAGAAGATATATAGAAAATATTTATTGATTGAATAAGTGAATTAAAAAATTGAAATGATGTAGGACTATTTTCTTTCCTGACTTTTTTACACTCAGAGTGATGGAATTCAGTTAAGCATATGAGAGGATAAACCAACCAAAGGGGAAAAACTGAGAGTGAGAATGATGAGAAAAAAATTGGGTGCTTTTGGTGGTTTTCAGGCATTCTGTAGAAAAACTAATTCCTCCAAGAGTGGTTCTCAATGTTGGCTGTATATTGGATTCACCTGGGGAGTTTTACAAACGTGATGCCTGGGTCCCAACTATAGAGACTTTGATTTAATTGGTGCTCAGTATAGCCAGAGCTTTAGTTCCCCGGGTGATTGTAAAGTGCAGACAAAATTGAGATTGACAGTCCTACACGGTGAAGATTGTTGTGAGTGCTTCCCTGAGACTAAGGTAAGCAGAAAGATGGGGGCATACAGTATGTGCGTGTGTGTGTGTGTGTGTGTGTGTGTAATTTGTCAAGAATGTGAATTTGTGATAGGCAGGTTAGGAAGCTTCTTTTGAATTTATTAATATTTTTAAGTTTTGAGGTGCAAATCTAAAGTAAATAAGACCAATGTTTATTAACTATATTTACACATAGGCCACTCAAAGAGGTCATTTTAAAGTCTAACACTTCTGGAAGTTGGTTTTCAAAGTCATTTAGCTTTTACTTGAAAGTTGATTTATTTTTAAGCTTCTAATTTCAGACTAAATAAACACACAGTAGATTATCTAGAGAATTGAAGCCAAACCTATTTTAGGCTCTAATTAGCCCTACTACTTGAGGTGAAAGTGAGTCTTTGTTTTGAATTTTTTAGCTACTTGAGGACAAGGCACAGTTTGTATCTGTTTTCTCTGGGTAATTTACAAGTATCATTGCAGCTTTAACATCTTTATTTTCTGAGGGAAGTGCAGGCAACACAATGTCGTGATGAGAACTTCAGTTTGTAGCTAGCTAGCACTTATGCTACATGATCTGGACTTTTTTCTGAAATATAAGAAGGGAATTTATACAATTAATTGTAAAGACATCGGTTTTAAACAAAATATTGGCTGCATAATCCTATATTCCAATCCAGATCCAATTGAATACTTTAAACCTCATCCAAGATTATCCAGATTACCCAGAACCAGTGATGGGCTCTGATTCTCTCCCTTCCACTGGAGCATGAAATCTCTTGGCACCAACATTATGTTTTAAACTGAACCAAAGGCTGGAAACTCGAAAATGCCCCAACAGGACAGAATTATTTTTATTTCTATTGTTATTTCAATGTAGAAAGTATGAAAACACTTTATTTTCTTTATTTTAACTTTTCACATACTAAGGAAAGCTCTATGGAGCAAAGGTCCTCATTTCAAAGGGCACCAGTGTGAAAAGAGTATTTTCTTTCTTTACTCTATACTCCAATAAATGGGCAAAAAGCCATGAGAACTTGCTATAATATATTTCTGCTATCCTTAGAACGCAGCATAGAGTAGACCCACCTTGGACCCTACGTTGAAAACTCTAGGAGATCCTTGTTATTATAATTGGAAGATTCTGAGGAATCTGAGGAGGAAGGTAATATTTGACTAGAGATTTTAAAAAAATAGAGGAAATAGATACTTGTGGAAACAATTCACTTCATAGCACATCTGTACTTTGTACTGATGATACTTTAATAAAGATCTAGTAATATCTGAAATGTTATTTTTATTTTTTTTAAATTTTATTTATTTTTTGCGGTACGCGGGCCTCTCACTGTAGTGGCCGCTCCCGTTGCGGAGCACAGGCTCTGGACACACAGGCTCAGTGGCCACGGCTCACGGGCCCAGCTGCTCCGCGGCATGTGGGATCTTCCCGGACCAGGGCACGAACCCGTGTCCCCTGCATCAGCAGGCGGACTCTCAACCACTGCACCACCAGGGAAGCCCTGACATGTTATTTTTAAATACTGTTTTTATTTAAATAACAAACCTCCATATGGCTTCTAAATTCAGGATAGAAATGTGGAGTGATGTAGCTTATTCACTCTTGCAGAGTTATCTTTGAAATTAGATATTTTTATCCCCATTTACTAAAGAATAATGACTCACCAAGGATTGTTAAGTTTCCTACACATCGTCCTTCAGCTTACTGACGTCAGGTATTATATTAATAAATTCTCTGGTATTTCAATCCTTTTAGTCCTTCTGGTTTTCACATTTTGGCTAATGTGGGTCTGCTTGTTCCTGAGAAATGGGCGCAGTCTTTTTTTTTTTTACCATTATGATTTGTATATAATTCATACAAATTACAAGCAAAACAACTTAATGTTGCCTTTAAATACTACCATAACATAATAAGGAGAAAAATGCAAATGGATGAATTCTAAAAAATTCCACACATCCACTAGTAGCTACAATTTCCAAATTCAATGCATCATTCACAAGGTCAGTTAAAAGACAAACATTTTAAAAGGAAGGCCTTAAAAGCATACATTTTGCAAGGGATCACCTGCAAGTTTAAGAAGTAATTCCAAGTTTTCTGAATTTTTAGAACTCATAAAGTCTCACAAATCCTGTGGATCAGTCCCTTTTCCAGATACTTTTCTATGAGCTCATTATTCATATATTCAACAGATACCGAGCACCTATAAAGTGCTTGGCTCCATGGATATAATGGTGAAGATACAAGCCTTGCCTTCCTGCAGTGGATATTCTAGATGGTACAATAGAAGGCCATTACAGAAAAATGTGTTAAGTTTCTAAGCATGTGTATATCTATAAACTTTTATTTTAAAGAAAAATTCAAAGAGTTGGGGTCATCCTGAGACAGCAGATTACCTTTGATGAAAATAATTTATTTCACATGTGCTGTTGCTACTGTTCTCAATTCTTAATGCTTGGAATGCCACCATTCAAAAACTCTGCTTCAAATGTTATATATTTCATAACTAACTGGATAAAGAAATAGTAGAATTGGCACAGAGGAGCTATGGCTAGCCCTGATGTTTTGACAAGAGGTAAAGAATATTTCACATTTCAAAGCTTAAAACCTTTTCTATTAAATACAAATCCAATAGCTTCTTCCCTCTTCCACCTAAAGTCACTTACTTTACCATAAATAAATCCTTTGGAAACAATCATGAGATGTATTATCCTGTATGGTGGAAAACATCCCTAGATAATACCTGAATGACTCTAAATGATTCAGTAAGTCTGACCATCCTAAATGTATCTATTGGTTGGTTTCCCTAAAGACCTTCCCACCAAACACAATACCTTCAGCTCAGCATATGTATCTTTAGAACGAGTTCATTCTGTATTCAGATATTTCAAGTGTAGTGCACATGCTACCATTTTGTCAGGATAATTAGAGCCAGTAGAAGTAGTTCTCATTCTGTAACTTAAAATCTACTACAAAAGAAAGTAGACACCAAGATACCAAAATCTTTTACGCTTAAAGGCAAATGTATTCAGTTCCTTTCCATGCAGAACATAGTAAGGTATCTTACATGGTTGTTATTTCTTTTCCTAATCAGGTTTGGGACAACCTTTGAGGATCCACTCATGCTCCATGGTGAGCCATCTTGTACCCTGTTCTGGTATCTTACATAGAAGAGATAGGAATATTCTTGCTGACCTAGAGATTAGTCAAGGGGGGAGTGTGGTGGGAGAAGAGTTAATGTCTACTGTCTCCTCCGTTGCCGTCAAGGTCATGGTGGGGCGTTTATCCACTTGTACCAACAGATGCCTACAGAAGCCGTTCAGATACACCACAGCAGGGAGGAAGGCATGGGAGAAGAGGACCAAGAGGAGAGACTTGCTATGCTATGATGGAGTGAAGAGGCTGCTGGCTGGAAGAACCAGGAATAAGGAAGTGAAGTCATCCTCTTTAGAAGGCCATACCAAGCAGAAAGCCTCTGAAAAATCCACCAGTCACTAGAACATTCTTCTTCACAAACGACACCACCTCCTCTAGTTTGCTTTTGACCTCCGTAGGTATCTGGTTGCTCTTGCGGATCTTCAGCTGTTCCTTGGCTTTTTTCATATCCTTCTCTACCCGCTGCCCGTCCACTTTGATGTAGCCAGTATGGTTTGCAAGCTGAAGCAGGAAAAATCCACCTCCCAGAGCTGTGGCAGCCAACCTTCCAACCTTCCGGAATAAGAAACCCGTGCGCCATCCAGTGACCCCTCCAATTAACAACTGGGTTGCCACGCTATACTTTTCAGCTGAAGGACCAGATTCCTGCCCAAACAGCTTGCACCACCCTGGCTGCTTTTTAGCAACTTCTGCAAGGTCCAGTGACTCAAAATTCACCTCCAAGTTTCCTTGACTGGCTGCGGCCATTTCAGCGAGCTGGTCTCGCGATGACACCCGTCGGGCCTCCGCGCGGTAGGACGCAGAGTGGCGCGCTGCGGTCGGCGCGAGCTGGCTTCCGGCACTTGGGGTAGATGGTTCCATTCCCACGGCGGCGGCGGGAGGCGTGGGCGCGGTCTCGGTTTGTGTAGTCTTCAGTCTGGTTTTGGAGATCCTCCTGAGTATCTCCTGACACTTTTATTTTATTTTATTTTTTTGGTACGCAGGCCTCTCACTGTTGTGGCCTCTCCCGTTGCGGAGCGCAGGCTCCGGACGCACAGGCTCAGTGGCCATGGCTCACGGGCCCAGCCGCTCCGCGGCATGTGGGATCTTCCCGGACCGGGGCACAAACTCGTGTCCCCTGCACAGGCAGGCGGACTCTCAACCGCTGCGCCACCAGGGAAGCCACTCCTGCCACTTTTAAAAGGTAAGTAATCCTTTTATCCTGCTACGGAGCACAATACTGGGGATGTGAGACCAAGAATGGTCAGGTGTAGGAAATTAAAGGAAAGCCCGTTCACTCTCCTTTAATAGCACCCTGTATTAATTTAATTTCAAAGTTGAGAAAGACTCCAGGATAGTCTAGTCTAATCATCATACATTGGGTGCACATTGGCTGCCTTAAATAAAACCTCCTGTTAGTATTTCCCCAGAGTATTTCCAAGGAAATGGGTCTTTGAGAATAGTGATTCCAGGCAAGTCCTTGGCAGCTTGTACAAGGGTAGTGAGTGATGGGCTAGTGCTTATGATAAAGGCTAATTTACTGAATAAACTGCGTGGTAGACACTTTTCTAAGTTCCTTGTATGCATTTACTCTTTAATCCTCACAATAACCTTATGAGGCAGGTACTATTATAATCCTTACTCTACAGATGAGGAAAAGAGAGCTGGAATTCAAACCAACACTTTCAACACTTGGCATCTTTTACTATTATGTCATACTATTCTAGAAAAAGAGAGACTATTGTAGTTAGTGGATAAGAATATTTCTTAGAGACCTTATTTATGATGAAGATATGTATATAAAACCTGATCCTCAAGGATACTTTCAGATCCTTCTCTGTGATTATCTGATATCAGGAGCTTTCTTACCCCATGGGAACGTTGAAGTTTACTTTATTAGCAGTAAACTAATAAATAAGGGATTCAGAACTATAGTTTGCTGACTTCCTATAGATCTTGAAAGCATCATTTCTGTAACTGAGCAATAGCACACGGAGCCATTGAGAAAACCAACCTGTAATAGGTTGAATTTCAATGACTTACGTTTTTATTTTATTTTGTTTTATTTTATTTTAAGAAATGGTACCTTCTCCAGGAAGAAAAATCCTGTTAACTTAAGAAAATACATTTTGGAGCATAAAAGTCCAGTCTGATATATTTTGCTTAAATCCAGGAGAACTGTACTTATTCAAATTATGAAGCAGAGAGTTCAACTGAAAATGTGGTCTCATGATAAATAGATTGTAAAGGAGAGAAAATATAATCTGACAGCGGGCATTTTAAAGCTTATTTTTTGCATTATAGAGTTTTGCAATAGAGTTTTGGAAGAACTTTTAAGATACTTGGAGAAGTATCAGGAATGATTTAAAATCATAGTCAACAAATGCCATGGGTTTTATTGTCCAAGCAAATTCTTGTATCTTAACAT
This sequence comes from Phocoena phocoena, assembly GCF_963924675.1. Classification (NCBI taxonomy): domain Eukaryota; kingdom Metazoa; phylum Chordata; class Mammalia; order Artiodactyla; family Phocoenidae; genus Phocoena; species Phocoena phocoena. Next base: position 24,224,260 of record NC_089230.1, on the reverse strand, counting down.
CTATGGGAGAGATGAGCTATATATACAATAGACAAAGCACTTTTATTTTTTAATGATTTTCTGTTTTTCTTTGTCTTTGACTCAAAAGGTTTTACTTTCTGGCCTATTTAGGTGGATGATATCCACTTAGGTAATCAAGTTGAAAATATGAGCTGCTATTATATTTTGATCATGACACACAGTTGCTGGAAAATTAGATTCCCTGTAATTGGATTGATGCTGAAATTGTAATTATAAATTTCTATTGTTATTTTGCTTTCTTTTATTTGATTTTTTAAAACTGGACAGTTGTTGTGGAAATTAACTCAGACCTGACAACTTCAAGTGGTAGAAATATATGAGCTGAAGTTTCTAGTGTTCAACAAATTGAGGAACTTAGTTTTGAAATGTGAAATTTCTGTTGCTTAGTTTTGAAATGTGAAATTTCTGTTGCTCTTAAATCTTTATAAAATAAAGATGTAGCATTTTTCTCTGCTTTGACTTAGACAAGTATAACATTTCCCACACTTGAGTCATCCCCCTACCACTTTCACAAAGTTTTGCTGTCTACCACCCATATACACTTATTTATTATACCTTTTTTTTTTTTTTTTTTTTCTTTTCGGTACGTGGGCCTCTCACTGCTGTGGCCTCTCCCGTTGCGGAGCACAGGCTCCAGACGCGCAGGCTCAGCGGCCACGGCTCACAGGCACAGCCGCTCCGCGGCATGTGGGATCTTCCCGGACCGGGGCATGAACCCGTGTCCCCTGCATCGGCAGGCGGACTCAACCACTGCGCCACCAGGGAAGCCCTATTATACCTTTTTAATTGACTTATTTTTATGCTTAACCTCATCTTAGGCAACAATATGCATGAAATGACAGGTTTGATATACTAATTATATACTTTTTCATTACTTAGTAGCAAAATAAGTACTAATGTGTTACAATTTAAAATGTTTATCCGTATACCATCTAAAATCAACTGTAGTACCAACATTTGGGTAAAAACTGTCCTGGTGTAACAACTGGGCATTTAAAGTGACAGTATTTAAACTTTTCCTCTATTTTTTCTTCTTTCTTTCCTTTTTAAAGTTTGAATATGTCGAACTGACCTATCAAGTTACCACTCAAGTGGTGCTTCTCAGTCTCTTTTCCTCTGTAGAGAAATGATGGCGGATGTATATTCCTCTGTCCAAAGTGAATCACTGAGCCAACTCGGCTGTTTGTTATTCTGGGCATGTACGCCATAACTCCACCACTCTCTCTCCTGCTGAAGAAAGTATAACAGAATGCAAGTGAGCTAACCTTGATTTTCTGTATTTTTAAGAGTAAATCATTTACAAACTCAATCCTTTAATTATGAGTAGTAAAAAACAATTTCCTTGCGACATACCCATCTACTGATTGCGACACCATGCTTAAGAGCCTCTGTTCTTACAGATTAAAAGTTGCTGCCAGAATTTTTGTTTCTGTTTTAAATTTGCATTCAAGCAACAGTGTGCTTGAGATTATTTTTTTTCACCTACCAATAATTGTTTTAATTCCATTCTCTTTAATACCCTTTTTTTCTCTTTCAGAAAGATTCTTTTAATCTCAGCATTTTAAAAAGGAGAGTACTGTATTGAGAACTCTCAGTGATCTGATGGATTATTATGGGGATTATTCTTTGTCATTATAGGGTGACCAGTCTGTCCCAGTTTGCCTTGGACTTTTCTGTCCCTCAGTTCTGAGCAAATGGGACAGTTGACCACCCTAAAGCAGGCTGACAGAAATGGAGAATGTGACTGGATAGGATTTTAGTTGGGTGTATAATTGGTAATCCATATATTTAAATATGCTGAGATCTTGAACTTCAACATAATGATCGCAGCTAAAAATGGTCAGAGAGGTCTCTCTATGGCTCAACTTGTCCGTTCTCTAAATTGCTTCTCTAGTGAGCTATCAAAAACACACATCTTAATTATGTCACTGCATTGAGTAACAGGGCTTCACATTTATTTCAGGAAGAATCCAAACTCTAGAAATTGCCTCACCCAGCCTCGCCTGATTTGGTCCATTGGTTCTCAAACTTTACTCTGGGAAGGACCACCTAGAAAATGTGTTTAAAATGCACATTCCTATGCCCCTGATTCAAAGAGAATAAATCTGGAGAGCAAGTAAAAGCATTTTTTCAAAAACAAGCACAGTGGGGGACTCTTTTTCAGGTAGTCCTTGGACCATGTTTTGAGGAAAATTGACCTAGTTTGGTTTTTTTCCCCATTTTTTAAATGCCCAGTTGTTGGTTTATTCTCTGGGCTTATTAAAATTCACTTAACTTTTCAGTGTTCCAGGCCTTCTACCTGAAGCCCTCTCCTACATCTCTGTTGGTCAGTCAGATTTCTACTACCTGGACGTCCCCTTTCCCAGGAAGCCTCTGCAAGGCCCCGTTAGGGTTAATGTCTCTCTCCTTGTCCTCTATTAGGACCCTGCCCCTCCTGCCAAGTGTCTAGAGCCCAGGATTGTAAATGCCTCTTCCTTGTGTGTGTCTCTCTTTAAGCCGAGTTCAGTGCCCATAGACACCTCTCATCTTATTTATGATTATGTCCTCAGGTTCTAGCTCATTGTTGAGCACATGGTAAGAGCACAAGATTGTTTACTGAAGAATTAAATTTCTTTAGTAATGGGTAGATTGATGAAACACAGTCCTAGGAACTGAGACTCAGGTGCGTCTATCTGGTATTGGGTTATCCCCTTCCCCAGCCCTCCTTGTATCCATTGGTATGTTTGGGGGCTTAGGAATACTGGGATTTGGTTGTGGGGAGAAGTGCAGGGCCCCTGGAGAGGGAGACAAGGGAATGAGAAGTTCCAGGTTTAGGGGAATGTCACTGCATTCCTCCCCAGCTGGACCTGAGGGACTGGTCTGGAGCCTGAGTAGAGAAAGGGGTGGTGGCAATTTCACAGAGGTTCAAGGGGCAGACGTGATGCAGCCAGGGGGCTTGAGAACAGGGAGCCACATGCATTCCCTGACATCACACATATGTACACACACTGCACATCACACACACACACCACACCCACCACGTGCATCACACGTACATACCACACATATACACCATATACTTCACACACACCACACATACCACACCACACACACACACCCATACACACACTCAAAGCTTCTCCCTCCAACACCACCTAGGACCCAGCTTTGCCTCCTGAGGGCTCTGGGCCACCGTCAGCAGGGCTAGCAGTGTTGTCTCTGAGGGAAACGGCAGTATAATTGTCCTGAATGCTCAAGAGCTCCTGATTTCCCTGGAAATTCCATAAAAAATCCCAAAGAGATTTAGTGGAGGTGTTGAAGGGAAGGTCATGAGCGGAGATCTTGCATTAACAAAAAGGGGCTGAGTGCTAGCATCATTGGACTTCATTTGTGAAAAGTGGACTTCTGAATGAGACCAAGAATAAGTAAAATCCAATTTCTAGACAAAGCCTGTCATGAAAGTTCAGCCTTAGACTGCCAAAAACAAGACTTTCTCATAAGACTGGGCCGACAGATCTATGAAATGGGCTGGCTGAATGCTAACATTTTATTGCTTTCTGGACTTTTTGTACGAGTCATTCGAAATAAAAGGTGCTACCATTCTTGACAACTGGTGGCGCTGTGGAGTTCTTTTCCCGGCCTTGAGAAATTGCCACTGAGCCAGTGTACAGCAGGTCCTATATCAAATCTGGTTTTGAACAACTAGAATTGACCTTGCTGGTCGTGATACCGGTGAGGTGCTTCTGAATTAGATTGTGCTGAGCGCATCTCAGCAGCTTGGGAAATGGTGAGGCATGAACACACAGCGGATGTGTGCCTGGGAGAGTTTCACAATTGTGTGGATGATGGCTAGACAGATACTCAGTGTGAACACTACACATTGACTTAAAATGGTGTTGACATCCTCTGGTGAATGATCTTGTCATGCTACGTGACAATATGCAGATGCATTCTCTGAGCAATTCCCTGCGTTAATCACCTTACCGTGTACTGGTAACAAGGAAGAGAATCTAGTATTTCTGTAGCTGTATCTTGAAATACGCCTAACTCTAGGAAGAACGAAAATAAACATATAAATAAGTAACCACGATGGGAATTTTCTAATGAAATAACACCTAGTTGTCTGAAATTTTGTTTCCAGTTAATGGACATTGAGTCAACTTATATAACTGTCATAGCAAAGTTAGATTATTGTAAATTGTTATTTTTATTGTTATTCAAAATAAGAGAGTATTATCCTTGAGGGGGGGAATAATCAATGTATTTAGAAAGGTGGAGAGACCAACTGGTAGGAGGAATATGCACATTTATTTTAAAGATCACACATTAACATTTTTTTTTAAAGAGAGAGAGGGAGAGAAGAAAGTGTTAATGTAAATTTACTGCAATTTCACAATTTTAACACCAATTAAATTGAATGTTTGAAAGATACCAGAACTCTTATAAATGTATAAGGTCAGGGAAAGCTTATGCTTGACTTTCAGTTGAGAAGTAAAAAAGAAATGCCAAGTGTGATAAATGGAAATTCCAGAAAACACAGAGAATTAGATGGCTCTATACTCTGGTTAGAAACTGGAGGAAGGTTAGTGGCTGGTCTGTCCGTCCTCTAGAAGAAAGGGCAGCAGAAAATGAAGTAGTCCCCAAGACCACAAAATAGGTGAGTTATGGGAGCAAATTCACAAAGACCCCTGAGTGGTTGTGTGTAAGTCAGTCAGTGAAAAGGATAATCAGAAGCTCCTGAGATGGAGTCAACTGGCTGATTTCTGCCTCTAAAGCTAGCATACCCAACCGTTACGTTATCCAGTTCGATGGAAGAAAATAAATTTCCAAATTCAAGCCCAAAATTCCCATGTTCTTGCAGGTAGGCAAGATTTGGAGGCAAAAATGAGGTACCCTGTTAAAATTTGAACATAGGGAAATAATTCTGACAGTTGGACTTCTAAACACATTTCATAAATTACATTAGAAATATGTACATTTGCCTTAAATTTTAATTCTTAAAATGGTGGCAGTAGTGGGCTTATCTCCCGACCACAACCATAATAGAATCATCTTGTCTTTTAAATCACCCTCTCCTAGATTCACCACTATCTTTTAGCCACAGTTATTGGTGATAATGTGTCATTCCTCTCAGGTAGACTGGGGTGGAAAAAATGTGAATCTCTCCATCTTCTAGTGCCTGAATGGCTGCAGAATTGTCTGTTATATGATGAAAGGTTATTGATGTAAAGAAGGAAAGTAATGGCAGTTGGTCAGCCATAGAAACGAGAAAATGTTGAGGGACAGAGGCCAGCACCAGTGGTCTTCATCCACGCACAGGACAACCTGACCTAGGATTGAGCTGCTTGCCAGTGTGGTGGATCTGTCCCTGGAAGTGGAGATAAAAGCATATACCTCTGAGGGCTCGATGACGGACAGTCCAACTAAATCCCCTTGCTATATGTGATTCCACGCTCAATCAATAATAACATTTCTTCTAGTAATACTTTTGTGTCTCACGTAAATATGTGTATGGGTGGACCATAGTCAGCATACACATTCTGTTATGGTTTGGGGCGTCATTTGAAATAAACAAACTGGCATTGTGGTTTTCTACATCTTAGCCTTTGGGAGCTTGGTTAATGTAAACCCACCCTTGTCTTAGTCTGTTTGGGCTGATATAACAAAATACCATAGACTGGGTAGCTTATAACAACAGGAATTTATTTCTCATGGTTCTAGAGGCTGGGAAGTCCATGATCAAGGTGCTGACCGATTTGGTGTCTCTGAGGGCCCGCTTTCTGCTTCGTGGACAGATGTCGATGTCTTCACGTGGTGGAAGGGGCAAGTGAGCTTTCTGGGGTCTCTTTTACAAGGCAGTAATCCCACTTATAAGGGCTTTACCCTCATGAACCAATCATCTCCCAAGGGCCCCACTTCCCAACACCAGCATAATGGGAATTAGGTTTCAACATGCGAATTTGGGGGAACACAAACAATCTATAGCAGGGGTCCCCAACCCCTGGGCCTCGGACCGCTACCAGTCTGAGGCCTGTTAGGAACCGGGCGGCACAGCAGGAGGTGAGTGGCGGGCGAGCAAGTGAAGCTTTGTCTGCCGCTCCCCATGGCTCCCCACCGCTCGCATTACTGAGTGAGCCATCCCACCATCCCCCGCCCCCCCAGTCCGTGGAAAAATTGTCTTCCACAGAACTGGTCCCTGGTGCCAAAAATGTTGGGGACTGCTGATCTATAGCAACCCCTTAAATTATTCTTAATTATTTCTTAACGGGATGGCAAATTTAATTTCTATGCCTTAAGGACTAATGGTCAGATCCCAGACTCTGATGAATTCCTGAGTTGATGGAGTTGATGCCAGCCTTGTGACTCCTGGCTGAATGGCTAGCCTAAGCTGTGACATATGACCTTGCAGCCTTTCTTTCTTCAAATGGCTTCAATATGGTTATGGGCAAAACGTTCCTTCCCAGATATGATATTCCTAGGGGTTGTATGTAGAAACTTTATTTGTTAATAGGCCTGTTTATTTTAAATAAAATATAAATGTATAGTTATAACTCAGTTTAGGGAAAAGACTAAATTTTCTTTTTTGGGGAAGGATGTGTGGTAGCCAGTTTCCAGTGGTCGTCAGTATTCATACCTGTCTATAATCCTTTGCATGTGGATGAGGGCTGGCCTGTGTGACAAATTACGTATGGTGGAAATGATATCTGTGATTATCAGGACAGACTTATATAATACACTGCAGCTTCCACCGTGCTTTCTCTCAGATCGCTCAGGCGGGAGAAAGCCAGCCACCGTATTGCTAGGACACCCAAGCAGTCCTGTGGAGAGGTCCACATGGAGAAGAATTAACGTGACAGCCCTGTGATTGAGCCACCTTAGAAATAGATCTTCTAGTCCTGGTCAGGCTTTCAGGTGCCTGTAACCCCAGCCAGCTTCAGACCGCAGCGTTATGAGTACCTCTGAGTTAGAAACGCCCCATCAAGCTGCTCTGGAATTTATGATCTAAGGAAACCGTGAGAGATTATAGATGCTTATTGTTGTTTTAAGCCACTAAGTTTTGCAGTGATTTATTATGCAGCAACAAATAACTAATACAGAATTTGGTATCTTAAAGTATGGTGATGCTATTAAAAAAAATGAAAAGCAAAAACTGAGAGCCCCAAGAGAGGGAACAACCAAGGAAAAACCTTCTTAGGCAGAAGTAGGATTGATGCTTAATCAAGGAGTTGGCGCATGGGCCCAGCTGTATATCAGAGCTGCTGTGGATCACTGACTCCCATGTGCCCCCTGTTCTAACACTTTTATAATAAATGAGTGTCTAGAGTGGCTCTCCTGTACTTGTCCCACCATTTTATGTTTGATGTGTTTGGGGCAGATGGTGCATCTCTTTAGTTAGGTCTTGAGATCAAGAGGAATCCCACTCGAGGAGCTTTATTTGAAGAACTCTGCCTGAGGATCCTCATCTATACCTGATTCCATCTGCATAAGGAGATCCTGGGCCCCGAGCCTGAGATGATGCTATAAGAGGATGAACATTTCAGTGACCTTGGAGTGGGCGAATGCCGTGTGTATGTGGGTGTGTGTGAATCACTGAGAGTCAGAGAGTGGGCTGTGGTATCTTTCCTCCGGGGGCCCGTGATGACCCTCATCTCCTGGTATTCATACCCTTCTATAGTCCTCTCTTTCTTCTATACCAGAATACTGTAGCCTGGTGGCTTATAAATAGCAGAAATTTATTTCTCATAGTTCTGGAGGCTGGGAAGTCCAGGATCAGGGTGCTGGCAGATTTGGTGTCTGGCAAAGGCCTACTTCTGTTTCATAGACAGATGTCTTTTTACTTTGTCTTCACATGGTGGAAGGGGAAAGGGAATTCTCTGGGGACCGCTTTTGTAAGGACACTAATTTCATTCATAAAGGCTCTACCTCTTGATCGAGTCACCTCTCCAAAGTCCTACCTCCAGGTACCAGCACATTGGGGGTTAAGTTTCAATACATGAATTTTGGAGGAACACATTCAGTCTATAGCACCCCCCCCCCCCCCACTAAACTGAATCATTGTTGGTCTGTGTGGTCAATGAATTACGGTAGAAATGATGGTGTGTATCTTCTGAGGTTAGATCGTAAGAGGCGTTGCAGCTCTGATATGTAAGGGCACTCGAGCAGCCCCGTGGTGAGACCCCCATGGAGAGGACTTGACTTGGCAACACAACTTGCCAACCATGTGAGTGAGCTACATTGAAAATGGTTCCTTCATTTCCTTCGGGTTGCTGCAGCCCAAGTGACGTGTGATTGCAACCTCATGAGAACCTTGATCCGTAGCTTCCTACCTGAGCCACTCCTGAACTCCTGACCCAGAGAAACTTACAAAAGATGATTAAATGAGTATTGTTTTAAGCCACTAGGTATTGGGGTTGTTTGTTAGACACTATTAGATAAGTAATATGGGGTATAAAGATGAATACATGATATCTGTTCATTTCTTCTTCATTTTCTTAAGACAAATTCAGGATAATATGCCAGAAAAGTTTGGATTACAGTGTTTTACGATGCCGAGAACTCTACCTTTGTAATGTGGAAAGGGAATGTCCTTTCTGTTAAAGAACTGGTTAATTTGATATTTACCAAAGGATTAAGAATTCGTTCTATCATCATCATTATCACCAAAAGATGGATAGTAACAATGACAAACATTTACTGAGGGTGCTCTGCTAAATACTTCGTAGGTATTATATAACTTATTCCTCAAACAATGCTATGATGCAGATAATATTATTATCCCCATATTTTAGATGTGGAAATTGAGGTTCAGAGGGTTAAATAGAGTGACCCAAGGTCACACAGCTATTAAAGGTCAGGTCTTCCTGACTATAAAACGTATATATTCCTAACCAGTAAGCTGTGTTATTTCCTTATTTGAAAATTCTGCTTGGAGAGGCCTTGAATTTAAAATATGGAACATAGGCTCTAGCTCTTCAGGGTTTAGCATCTGAATGCCAGAGAAGTTGACACTGACCATGTAAAATCTGTTTCATTCTATGAGCTATTCTTATTTCAGAATTTCCAGCGTTCGTTTATGTAATAGGAATCACACGGATCACACTCTGGTAGTTATACAGGAAGACAAATGAGATGACTACATGCTACAACTAATGACTCCTGGGCCTTGATTTCCTGCTTGCATTTCCTAACTAAAGCCACTTACTGGGATGGCAGGCTGTCACTGAAGTTAAACAAAATAAATCATGGGTTGTAAAATTAAAAACAATAACCCAATTTTATGGCTGTTCTGCTCAGACTGTAAGAGTATTGAGGATAATGGTCACGGCTGAACCAAGCTTAGATATTGCTAAGGCCAATTTTATGCCTTGTCATGCTTTTCATTTGCCTTTGCTTCAAGCTAATGGTAAAACAATTGGAAGATTGCTTTGAATCAAACATAACCACAGAAGAAACTTTAAAGAAGAGAATATATTAGCTTAATAGCTCAATAAAGCAAATTCAAATGTTCCTTTTGGCAAAAGTTTCACTTCATTTTAGCTCAGATTTTCCAGGATATTCTTCAAAAGGTAATGAATTGGCAAATTATTTGCCATTCCTAGTTGCATATTTAAGTAAAGACAAATCTTTATAGTTTTCATATTGAGAGGTTATGGATTTCTATTCCCTTTTAATGGAAATTAAAAATCTATCATCCACAAGCAAAAATGGTATAGGTGGGCTTCCCTGGTGGCGCAGTGGTTGAGAGTCCGCCTGCCCATGCAGGGGACGCGGGTTCGTGCCCCGGTCTGGGAAGATCCCACATGCCGTGGAGCGGCTGGGCCCGTGAGCCATGGCCGCTGAGCCTGCGCGTCCGGAGCCTGTGCTCAGCAATGGGAGAGGCCACAACAGTGAGAGGCCCGCGTACCGCAAAAAAAAAAAAAAAAAAAAAGGTATAGGTGTATCTATGCATAACTGTGTGTGGAGGGTAGGGAGGTAGAGGGGTGGAGAGGGGGTCAGGAAGGGAAGGGGCCCAGAGTAGAGCCAGAATAGCATTGTTACTGTTGGAAGAAACTCACCTGGGAAAGAATAGTGACCTATCTCTAAATCAAATTAAATCTCTCTCCAGTTTGGCAGGAGATTCTATCTCAGTCATCTTGAGACTTTAGAGTCATCAGAAAGCTAAAATGATGCCTAAAAAATTGGGAGAGAGCCTCACGGCTGTTCCTGGGCTCCTTGTTGTCCGTCCTAATGCCAAGCTGGCTATGATGGTGTTTGCCTGAGCTGGGAGCCCTACTTCCTAGGATCCAGTCTTCCAGATCCACCAGGCAGCCATTTCTGGTGGAAAGTTTTGATACCTTTCAAAGTACTGTCAAAGTGAGGCACGTACCCTCACTACCAATGGGACCTTCCACTCTATTCCCTCCCCAGAGCAATGTCCAGCTTCCAATGCTGCTTCCACACCTTTCCCACCAAAAGTACTCACCTCTCTTCTGCCCCTTCCACAACCCTTAGATTAATCTCTTTAAGGAATTCAGGTTTTCTGAGTGCGAAAGTCAGGCAGGGGGCTGGGATGCTTTCAGGCAACTTCTGAAACAAAAATCTCCTCTGAGGCCAGTAGCACAGAAGGCCTGGTTCCCTTTTTGGAACAAGGGGAAGCAAGCAAAAAGCAGGGGTAAACAAAACTCAGTATCTCAGTGTATGAACGCCTCACTGTAAGAGTAGAGATTCCGGGTAGGGAAATGCCAGATGAGTAACAGCTCACCAGCCACACTATATTCATATTGGCTCTGGTCCAGTGGAAGTTCAGTTGTTAAAGAGCAGGTATAAATTCTTCATAAATATGACTTGGCCACACCTCTTACTCTGGGCAGAGTTCCTTTAGGGAGGACCTGCTAGTGCTGTCTTTACTGTATATCAAGAGTCAGGGAGAATAAGGATTGCTGGCACTTCAGGGGACTCCCCAGTGGGTTTGGAGTGAGTCTTGAAGAGGCAGTCGTATACTCTAACCTCCTCAGAGAAGAGCTTCCTCGGATAAATGTTAAATCTGCATTAGAGCAGAATACAGCTCTTGTCACTTGTTTCATCCCTGGGTCTATTGCTGGAAAATTCCTCTTGTCCAGTGTTATCAAGCGAGCTGGCTAACTTCTGGAGAAAGCTGCTCATAAAACTGATAAGAGCCCTCTCTTCAACAACCTAATTTGAACTTTATCCCAGAGACCTTGAGAAACTGGATCTGCGTTTTTATAATCCAAGAGTTGAATGTAGTCCTGCACATTCGGGTAACATTCGACCTTGAAATGTTGTTCTAAAAGTCATGTTTCCCCCCTGCCGGCTTTGACGTTATCCGTGCATCAGTGCACACTTTATCATGGTAACGCGTCAGGAATGTGCAGAATGGTTGAGGAGCTTGAATGCCAGGGCAGTTTCAAGTTTGCTGGACTCTTGTAACCAGCTCACTGGATCAGTTGCTGGAAGACTGTTAATACTGCGTATGCTGAAGGAGAACTGACGTTCATGACCAAGTCGCTTTCAAGGGCAGTTCAAAGTGTTGGCTGACAAGGCTGTGCTTGGCCGATACTTTCCTTTTGGAGTATATTCTGTCATTGCTAGTGAGATATGCCACAGAAAATGCCTATTTCTTATTTTGGTCTCAGGAACGCTATTACAATTTGTTTGTAAAGAAATGCTTGAATTTGAATGTTAAAAATGGGTTGCTGTATTGCAACCCGTTAAGGGGACAACGAACTTTGGTGTCAAAGTCCTGGGTTTGAATCCAGGCCTGTCACTCACTAGCTGTGTGGACCTGAAGTAATTATCTCTCTGAGCCTCAGTTTTCTAATGTGTAAAAGGGGTAGAATAATATTACTTACCTTTCTAGACAGTCGCATATTATGTTAAAAGAGATAATGTATGCCATGCCCTTAGTGCACTAAAAAGCAGGAAAAAGTCAATAACTATTCTATGATATTGTTCACCCTGTTTGTTTTATCTGTCCAATAGGACTGCAAGTTTTTTTTTTTTTTTTGTGGTGGCTAAAGGGTATTTTATTTTATTTTTTTTACATCTTTATTGGAGCATAATTGCTTTACAATGGTGTGTTAGTTTCTGCTTTATAACAAAGTGAATCAGTTATACATATGCATATGTTCCCATATCTCTTCTCTCTTGCGTCTCCCTCCCTCCCACCCTCCCTATCCCGCCCCTCTAGGTGGTCACAGAGCACCGAGCTGATCTCCCTGTGCTATGTGGCTGCTTCCCACTAGCTATCTGTTTTACATTTGGTAGTGTATATGTGTCAATGCCACTCTCTCACTTCATCCTAGCTTACCCTTCCCCCTCCCCGTGTCCTCAGGTCCATTCTCTACATCTGCACTTTTATTCCTGTCCTGCCCCTACTAGGTTCATCAGTTTTGATGATGGCCATTCTGACTGGTGTGAGGTGATACCTCATTGTAGTTTTGATTTCCATTTCTCTAATGATTAGTGATGTTGAGAATCCTTTCATGTGTTTGTTGGCAATCTGTATACCTTCTTTGGAGAAATGTCTTTTTAGGTCTTCTGCCCATTTTTGAATTTGGGTTGTTTGTTATTTTGATATTGAGCTGCATGAGCTGCTTGTATATTTTGGTGATTAATCTTTTGTCAGTTGCTTCATTTGCAAATATTTTCTCCCATTCTGAGGGTTCTCTGTTCATCTTGTTTACGGTTTCCTTTGCTGTGCAAAAGCTTTTAAGTTTCATTAGGTCCCATTTGTTTATTTTTGTTTTTATTTTCGTTTCTCTAGGAGGTGGGTCACAAAGGATCTTGCTGTGACTTATGTCACAGTGTTCGGCCTAGGTTTTCCTCTTAAGAGTTTTATAGTGTCTGGTCTTACATTTAGGTCTTTAATCCATTTTGAGTTTATTATTGTGTATGGTGTTAGAAAGTGTCTAATTTCATTCTTTTGCGTGTAGCTCTCCAGTTATCCCAGCACCACTTATTGAAGAGGCTGTCTTTTCTCAATTGTATATTCTTGCCTCCTTTATCAGAGATAAGGTGACCATATGTGCATGGGCTTATCTCTGGGCTTTCTATCCTGTTCTGTTGGTCTGTATTTCTGTTTTTGTGCCAGTACCATACTGTCTTGATTACTGTAACTTTGTAGTATAGTCTGAAGTCAGGGAACCTGATTCCTCCAGCTCTGTTTCTCTTTCTCAAGATTGCTTTGGCTATTCGGGGTATTTGTGTTTCCATACAAATTGTGAAATTTTTTGTTCTAGTTCTGTGAAAAATGCCAGTGGTAGTTTGATAGGGATTGCCTTGAATCTGTAGATTGCTTTGGGTAGTATAGTCATTTTCACAATATTGATTCTGCCAATCCAGGAACGCAGTATATCTCTCCATCTCTTTGTATCGTCTTTTTAATTTCTTTCTTCAGTGTCTTATAGTTTTCTGCATACAGGCCTTTTGTCTCCTTAGGTAGGTTTATTCTGAGGTATTTTATTCTTTTTGTTGCAATGGTAAATCGGAGTGTTTCCTTAATTTCTTTCAGATTTTTCATCATTAGTGTATAGGAATGCAAGAGATTTCTGTGCGTGAATTTTGTATCCTGCTACTTTACCAAATTAATTGATTAGCTCTAGTAGTTTCCTGGTAGCATCTTTAGGATTCTCTACGTATAGTATCCTGTCATCTGCAAACAGTGACAGTTTTACTTATTCTTTTCCGATTTGGATTCCTTTTATTTCTTTTTCTTCTCTGATTGCCGTGGCTAAAACTTCCAAGGCTATGTTGAATAATAGTGGTGAGAGTGGGCAGCTTTGTCTTGTTCCTGATCTTAATGGAAATGGTTTCAGTTTTTCACCATTGAGAACTATGTTGGCTGTGTGTTTGTCATATATGGCCTTTACTATGTTGAAGTAGTTTCCCTCTATTCCTACTTTCTGGAGAGTTTTTATCAAAAGTGGGTGTTGAATTTTGCCGAAAGCTTTTTCTGCATCTATTGATATGATCATATGGTTTTTCTCCTTCAATTTGTTAATATGGTGTATCACATTGATTGATTTGCATATATTGAAGAATCCTTACATTCCTGGGATAACCCCCACTTGATCATGGTGTATGAGCCTTTTAATGTGCTGTTGGATTCTATTTTCTAGTATTTTGCTGAGTTTTGCATCTACGTTCATCAGAGATATTGATCTGAAGTTTTATTTTGTGACATCTTTGTCTGATTTTGGTATCAGGGTGATGGTGGCCTCGTAGAATGAGTTTGGGAGTGTTCCTCCATCTGCTAAATTTTGGAAGAGTTTGAGGATAGGTGTTAGCTCTTCTCTAAATGTTTGATAGAATTTGCCTGTGAAGCCATCTGGTCCTGGGCTTTTGTTTGTTGGAAGATTTTTAATCACAGTTTCAATTTCAATGCTTGTGATTGGTCTATTTATATTTTCTGTTTCTTCCTTGTTCAGTCACAGAAGGTTGTGCTTCTCTAAGAATTTGGCCATTTCTTCTGGGTTGTCCATTTCATTTGCATATGGTTGCTTGTAGTAATCTCTCATGATCCTTTGTATTTCTGCAGTTCTTCTTTTTCATTTCTTTTTTTCATTTCTAATTCTGTTGTTCTTCTTTTTGTTCTTCTTTTTCATTTCTAATTCTGTTGATTTGAGTCTTCTCCCTTTTTTTCTTGATGATTCTGGCTAACAGTTTATCGATTTTGTTTATCTTCTCAAAGAACCATCTTTTAGTTTTATTGATCTTTGCTATTGTTTCCTTCAGTTATTTCTGCTCTGATCTTTATGATTTCTTTCCTTTGGGCTTTTTTTTTGTTCTTTCTGTAACTGCTTTATGTGTAAGGTTAGTTGTTTATTTGAGATGTTTCTTGTTTCTTGAGGTAGGAATGTATTGCTATAAACTTCCCTCTTAGAACCACTTTTGCTGCATCCCATAGGTTTTGGCTCATCGTGTTTTCGTTGTCATTTGTTTCTAGGTGTTTTTTGATTTCCTCTTTGATTTCTTCAGTGATCTCTTGGTTATTTAGTAGCATATTGTTTAGACTCCATGTGTTTGTATTTTTTACAGTGTTTTTTCCTGGAATTGATATCTAGTCTCATAGCATTGTGGTTGGAAAAGATATTTGATACAATTTCAATTTTTGTAAATTTATCAAGGCTTGATTTGTGACCCAAGATGTGATCGATCCTGGAGAATGGTCCATGAGCACTTGTGAAGAAAGTGTATTCTGTTGTTTTTGGATGGAATGTTGTATAAATATCAATTAAGTCCATCTTGTGTAACGTGTCATTTAAAGCTTATGTTTCCTTATTTATTTTCATTTTGGATGATCTGTCCATTGGTGAAAGTGGGGTGTTAAAGTCCCCTACTATGATTGTGTTACTGTCGATTTCCCCTTTTATGGCTCTTAGCATTTGCTGTATGTACTGCGGTGCTCCTTTGCTGGGTGCATAAATATTTATAATTGTTATGTCTTCTTGGATTTTTCCCTTGATCATTATGTAGTGTCCTTCTTTGTCTCTTATAATAGTCTTTATTTTAAAGTCTATTTTGTCTGATATGAGAATTGCTACTCCAGCTTTCTTTTGATTTCCATTTGCATGGAATATCTTTTTCCATGCCCTCACTTTCAGTCTCTTTGTGTCCCTAGGTCTGAAGTGGGTCTCTTGTAGACAGCATATAAATGGGTCTTGTTTTTGTATCCATTCAGCCAGTTCATGTCTTTTGGTTGGAGTATTTAATCCATTTACATTTTAAAAAAGAAAGAAAGGAAGAAAAAAATAAGCAGAGAGCAATGAAACCAATAAACAAATGCACCAATGATAACAAGCACTAAAAACTGAACTAAGATAAATGTAAAAATCAGAAACAAATCATTCCAGAGAGCAAACCCCAAGTCCACTGTTGCCCCCAAAGTTCACCTCAATTTTGGGAACACTCGTCTATTCAGGTATTCCACACACGCAGGGTTTACCAAGCCAGTTTGCAGGGATTTAATCCAGTGCTCCTTACGCTGCAGAGAGAGATTTCCCTTTCTCTTCTTTGTTCGCACAGTTCCTGGGGTTCAGCTTTGGTATTGGCCCCGGTTCTGAATGTAGGTCGCCCTCAGGCATCTGTTCCCCACCCAGACAGGAGGGGGTTAAAGCAGCAGTTGATTTGGGCTCTCTTGCTCACTCAGGCTGAGGGGAGGGAGGGGTACGGTAGTCATAATTGGAATGCGGGGCAAGCCTGCAGTGGCAGAGGCCAGTGTGTTGTTGCAACAGCATGAGGTGCACTGTGTGTTCTCCCAGGGAAGTTGTCCCTGGATCCTGGGACCCTGGCAGTGCAGGGCTGCACAGGCTCCCGGGAGGGGAGGTGTGGATAGTGACCTGTGCTTGCACACAGGCTTCTTGGTGGCTGCAGCATGAGTGTTAGCATTTCATGCCCATCTCTGGGGTCCGAGCTGATAGCTACAGCTCACGCCTGACTCTGGAGCTCACTTAGGCGGTGCTCTGCCTTCTGTGGGCACATTGGGAAGGAATCCCCTCTCCTTGGGCACCCTGAAGCAATGGTCTCTTGCCTCTTCGGCAGTTCCAGACTTTTCCCCGGACTTCCTCTCGGCTAGCTGTGGTGCACTGGCCCCCTCAGGCTGTCTTCACACAGCCAACCGCAGTCCTCTCCCTGGGGTCTGACCTCTAAAGCCCAAGCCTCAGCTCCCAGCCCCCACCCATCCTGGCAGGTGAGCAGACAAGCCTCTCAGGCTGGTGAGTGCTGGTTGGTACCAATCCTCTGTGCAGGAATCTCTCTGTTTTGCCCTCTGCACCCCTGTGCTGTGCTCTCCTTCATGGCTCCGAAGCTTCCCCCCCGCCCACCCCCAGTCACCGCCAGTGAAGGGGCTTCCTAGTGTGTGGAAACTTTTCCTCCTTTACAGCTCCTTCCCAGAGGTGCAGGTCCCACCCCTATTCTTTTGTCTCTGTTTTTTCTTTTTTTTTTTTTTTTTTGCGGTCTCCCGTTGTGGAGCACAGGCTCCAGATGCGCAGGCTCAGCGGCCATGGCTCACGGGCCCAGCCGCTCCGCGGCATGTGGGACCTTCCCAAACCGGGGCACGAACCTGTGTCCCCTGCATCGGCAGGCAGACTCTCAACCACTGCACCACCAGGGAAGCCCTCTTTTTTCTTTTGCCCTACCCAGGCACATGGGGAGTTCCTTGCCTTTGGGGAAGTCTGAGGTCTTCTGCCAGCATTCAGTAGGTGTTCTGTAGGCATTGTTCTACATGTAGTTGTATTTTTGATGTATTTGTGGGGAGGAAGGTGATCTCCACGTCTTACTCCTCCGCCATCTTGAAGGTCCCTACAGTATATCCTTGCAGCTTATATTTTACATAATAATTGGTACCTCTTCATCCCCTACTCCTATGTTGCCCCTCCCCCCTTCTCTCTCCCCACTGGTAACCACAAGTTTGTTCTCTACATCTGTGAGTCTGCTTCTTTTTTGTTATATTCACTATTGTTGTATTTTTTAGATTCCACATGTAAGCAATGTCATACAGAATTATTACAAGTAGAAATCCTAGCTCATCTTGCTTTACATTTCTCATGCAAGAAGAATGCCGAAGACATAGCAGGTAGTCAATGAATACTTGTTAACTCCTGCTTTCTTTAGAATCATCCAGCTGTCAGCCCAGTTACTGTGGCTACTCTTATGTGAAGGCCTCCCTTCTCTTTAGTTTTGATGGGAATGTCATAGAATGTAAAATAATACTAGAAGTCTTTTTTTTAAGACTTTGCATCTGGTAGGTCATCTTAAAAATTAGATTGTATATATCATAAGAACTTTTGACAGTAGTCACTATAAAAAGAAAAGTAGTCAAATGCACGCAAGCAGAGTTCTTTAACCAGCATCCTTTGTGCCTTCCTAGTTAAGAGGATCACTTTGTATATCTTAATAACTTGCTTGAGGGACACTGTGCACTTCTAGGCTGCCTCTGTCTTTGTAATTCCATAGTTATCAGTAAAGTCCTGCCTGAAATGGAGCCATGCATCTACACAATCCACATTTTGGTAACAATATTTATGGTGTGGAGAGGAAGCAAGGAAGAGGTTTGAGGAGATGGTAACCCCAGGGCACATGATCTACAGTAGCAGTGTGGTCGCCACAAAGCAGGTGTTTCTTTCTGTCATCACTAACTCAATGGGAAAGACTGTAGGAGATTCTAGGTTCAATTTTGGTCTGTTTGAAGGAACAAAAGAAGCCTCCTTAGTTAGATAGATGGTTATGACTGGTTATTTTTTCAAGTACCTTAAGTTTCTTACTACATTAGGAGAAATGGCAGAGACCCTCAGTCTTGAAGGGAAGGGCAACGTGTGACATATTTTATTCTGTAAAATTGAACTAACTGTACATATGTAACACTGCCAGTGAAGAAAATCAAGCCTTTAAGGGGTTAACGTTGAAAAGGAGAGGAAAGGGCGTGCATACTAGGTTGTTTGTTTGTTTGTTACTTTTTTTTTTTTTTTTTTTTTTTTTTTGTGGTTTGCGGGCCTCTCACTGTTGTGGCCTCTCCCGTTGCGGAGCACACAGGCTCCGGATGCGCAGGCTCAGCAGCCATGGCTCACGGGCCCAGCCGCTCCGCGGCATGTGGGATCTTCCCGGACCAGGGCACGAACCTGTGTCCCCTGCATCGGCAGGCGGACTCTCAACCACTGCGCCACCAGGGAAGTCCGTTTGTTACTTTTTAAATAAACTTTTAATTTTAGAGTACTCTTAGATTTACAGAAAAAAAACCCCTGCACCCAGTTTCCCCATTAATAACATCTTACATTAGTATGTACATTTGTCATAATTAATGAACCAATACTGGTACATTATTACTAACTAAAGTCCATACTTTAATCAAATATCCTTAGATTTTACCTAATTTCTGCTTTTTGTTCCAGGATCCCATTCAGGCTGTTACATTGGTACTAGTATTTTTAAAGAGCCAATTCAGTACCAGATGCATTCAGGTCATTATTTCATTTATGTTTCATACATAGTATTTAGGTAGGCATTACAGTTGACCCTTGAACAACATGGGTTTGAACTGTGTGAGTCCACTTAATATAGGTGGATTTTTTTAAGTAGTAAATGCTATAATACTGATACTGAGCAGGGCCCTGTGGGGCTCCTGGGCACAGAGCCTTTCCATGTCTCCCATTTCTTTGATTACAGGAAATAGCCTTCATTCAGCCTTCATGACCTTCCCTGAGTTCCAACGTGCAGATTCAAATGGTTGTTAATTAGGGAAGGGAGGGGATATAAGACAAGGGAGAAACAAAGTCAAGAAAAACTATGGCTTGGGGCAAGGTCCTGGTTCTACATCAATGGATACACACAACAATATCTTTGAGCTGTTTTGCAAATGCTAAAACCCCCCTCCAGGTGGGAGAAGTTAACGATCAATGATGGTATGCTGCCCACAAGCACGTAGACTCCAGACCAGTTGGAACCAGAAGGTTGATGATGCTGACCCCCACTTACCTCACCACCAACCAATCAGAAAAATGTCCATGAGCTGATCACACTGTCTTTGAACCATATCTATAAAACTTCTCACTATCCTCTGGAAGAGGGGCACAGTTCTTGAGGCGCTAGCCTACTGTGTTCTCTCTTTGCCTGGCCAAGAATAAAGCTATTCTTTCTCTTCCTCCAAGACACTGTCTCCATATTTCAGTTTGGCATCGGTGCACAGAGAGCCAAGATTTTTGGCATCAGTACTGCATGATCCTTGGTTGGTAGAATCCGTGCATGCAGAACCTTGAATATGGAGGAACTGTGGATACAGAGAAACCAAGGATATGATGGAGGGCAGACTAAAAATCCTAGTTATACTAGGATTTTTGACTCCGAAGAAGGTTGAGGCCTCTAAACCCCAAGTCTTTCAAGGGTCAGCTGTATTGTCTTATTGTAAGGATGAGACAACTGATATAGAGTGTCATTGACTTTCTCAGAGTAACTAAGGAAGTACTAAAGCACTGATTCAGACCCAAGCCTTCTGGCCTCAGTTGCATTTTTTTCCTTCTCATATCTTCCTGTCTTTCTCACTTGCAATACAGTAATCACATTTATATTTCAAAAATATACTGCATGTATAGTATTGCATCCACATTTTGGAAAATAGTTATAAAAGAACTCCCTTACACTAAAAAACTAGAATTGTTTGTATGAATTTTCATATGATTCCTCAAAACCAGAGAGACTTATTTGAGCCACAGAAGTCTAAGTTAAAGCTGCCAAAGTATAATTGGTCTTTGAATGATAGACGACTTATTGCTATAATATGTTTAATAATGCCTTGTTTCTTTCTTGAAGGTTCTGTGTCACAGAAGATGCATTTTGACTTCTGTTTTACTCAGAAGTGATATAAAAGAATGTGAGCAAGGTTTTGGATTGAGTCATAGTAGTGTAGGAAGTTTTCTGTTTTTTCTTTTCTAAACTAACAAGGTTACTCACAAACAGTTCACATCAGAAACAAAACGCATGATCAATGGAAGGTGAATTGATGGGACTGTTCACAATCTGTAGTTATTTACATAAGACTTCATTGCGATTCATTTATACAAAGTCCCCATTCTAGAGTTTCAGCTTCTCTTAGATGCACAATATTAGTTGCAATGTGGTCGGTAGGAAAATTGCACTGTCAAAAATGTTGAATGTGCTGCAAGAAAAGGTCAAAAAAATCAAGATAAATTGTTAACCGTTATTTTAAGCAGGTCTTTTTTCTCTCACACCTGTATTTCACCTACTTAACAATAATCATTAAAAGAATTTTAAAAATCTTTGTATTGGAGCCAAAGGTTTCAGTAGCAGATTAGAACTACTGGCTAGCCATTTCTTGTGTTGACTTAAAAGATAAAAGCGTGGGGCTTCCCTGGTGGCGCAGTGGTTGAGAGTCCGCCTGCCAATACAGGGGACATGGGTTCGTGCCCTGGTCCGGGAAGACCCCACATGCCATGGAGCGGCTGGGCCTGTGAGCCATGGCCGCTGAGCCTGCACGTCCGGAACCTGTGCTCCACAACGGGAGAGGCCACAACAGTGAGAGGCCCGCGTACCACAAAAAAAAAAAAAAAAAAAAGATAAAAGCGTGATTATTCCTAACAGATATTTTCTTCTTCACATAAAACAAGGAAGTGTACCAAAAAATACTAACTGTTATTGGTAAGTAGATTTTAATTTGTATCTACACTGTGTTCTTCTGACTTCATTAGGCTTAGAATTTGTGACTGAACAGCACTGTCCGGGCAGTCTGCTGCCTAGTTGGAGATGTCAGAAGCAATTCTTTTCAAAGATTTAAGAGTTACTATCACACGTATTCTGTCTTTAGCTATCTGAGTGGACAGCCCAATCAAGGATGGTATGTATTTCATCACCTCTTCCTTGTTGTGTGCGGTTTTAATAACAGTTCCAGTAGCAGTGCCCACGTTGCACAACAAGAATGCAGTGCAGCAGCTGGATGAATGTTCAAATGGAGTCGTCCAAAGTTAGAAGATTTACTTCTCTTTTTCTAATTTCACCTTCTTTCTGTGGAATAAATGAGCTCTCTTAGACTTAGTGGTAAAGGATTTCTGAAAACCCACACCTCACTTTCATTTATGTTGAAAATATTCCAAAAGATGTATCTACAGGTAGATTGTTGAAATTACAACTTCCTCTGGTCTTAAGTTGCCACATCTTCATATTTTTGGAAGAGGCCTGAGTTAAACTGCTTCCTTTACTTATGGGCTTATGGTCCCTAGAAGGAGAGTGGTATATCCTCTCTTAAAAAAGAAAAGACAAACCTAGAAATCATCATAGACCCTAGTCTGGCCTTCCTCATTCCATCTGAGACCAAGGGTTATGGAACTTCCTCTTTGACCTGTACCATTTAACAATCTCCTCTCTACCTCCACTCCTATTCTCTTAGTTTTTTCTTGACTGGGCTCTTACAAGAGAATTCTAATTGTTTTGCCTAATTCTTTCATTTATACAGTCACCACAAAGCTTTTGAAAAATGCAAATTTGATCATAGTTTCCTCCAATTAAAAACCCTTCAGAGGTTTTTTATTGCCCTCAGGCAAAAGTACAAATTCCCTGGCCAAGAAGATCCACCATAATGTCACTTTTGTAGTCTCATCAGACATTTGCTTCCACTGAATCTGCTTCCTCCACCTAGAGATTTTCTGGCTTCACTCTATTAAAGGAAAAATAGAAACACATCTTTTAGGACTCAGTATAATGTCACATGCTCTCTGAAGATTTTCTGACCCCACAGGAAGGCAGAACGACTCTCTTCTTTGTCTCCTTGTGCATACATCTTTTATGCGTCCTGAATACTAATTATGGTAAAAGTTGTTTACAAGTCTGTAGAGCCTCTACAGATTTAACTCTTAATATTTAATGTGTGAATCAGGTATCTTTTCTTTTTATCTGCAGTGATGTTTGAGAATCACTGACAGTCTTGCAGATCAGTCCATGTATGTGCGGCTCTTATTGTAGCTGATCACAAAATTGGTTTAGGGCGGTGGTGCTCACACTTATTGAATGGAAGAATTGCCGAGGTGTTAGATAATGTTCAATTTCCTGGAACCCAAAAGGGAATCAAATTCCTGATACAAAAGTAAAGAGGAGAGATCCAGAAATCTTCCATTTCTACAGGCACTGCAGGCAATTTTGATACAGGTGCATAAGGATCAAACTCTGAGGAAACTCTCTTCCAGTTATCTGTTGTTGAATAATTACCTACCTTTGGTGGCATAAACAACTTAGAATCATAAAAAAACAAGTGTTTTTTTTATGCCCATGGATTCTGAAGGTCAAGAATTTGTATAAGGCACGGAAGGAATAACTTAGTCTGCTCACGATCTCTGGGATCTCAGCAAGGAAGACGCAGATGTCTAGGGGTGACTTGAGTGGCTGAGGGCTGGAATAGATAGGGTGTAGGATCTCTTGCACTGGGGTTTTCTCACTCACATGCCTGGCTCCCAGGCCCAGATGACTCAAAGGTTCAGTTTGAGACTGTCAATAAGAGCACATTATGTGTGGCTTGGACTTATCACAACATAGCAGCTGGGTTCTGAGAGGGAGACTTCCAAGAGAGCAAGCATTCCAAGAGAACTAGGCAAAGATGCATGGCCTTTTATGGTCCAGCTTCACTTTCCCAGACAGTTGCAAGTCCACCCAGATTTCAGGTGTAGGGGCAGAGACCCCACCTCTCAATGGGAGAAGTGTCCAAAAAATTGGAGGTCGTGTTTTAAAACTGCCACACTGATTTGAACTTTGATTTTTGTATATATTCTCTTCTGGATCTGTAAGCTATTTGAGGATAAAGATGGTGTCTTATTTAGTTTTGAGCTTTTGGGACTTCAGACAAGCCTTATTAGTACTTAATATAAACCCAGTAAATAATTGTTGCTTTTAACTTATCTAAAGGTCAACAACTATAACCCTCAATTACTGGGTATTATGGAGTATTGATCTAGAGACATTTTTCAGCAAGAAATTCTTTGTACAAGACAAGGGGCTTGTCTCATAAAAGTTGACTGATTTTTCATTGCTACTTGAATCCAGTTCCATCATTTCATGACTGTGAGGTCTTGGGCAATTTACTTAAACTCTCCATACTTCCGTTTATTGTTATTCATCTCTGATGCGGAGAATACAATAAGAGATTTGGTATAAGGGTCAAAAATGAAATAAAGTTCTTTGATAATGAGATGTAATGGGATTGAACAGAAAAGCCCTCTCCATATAAAAGATATTACTATTCTTACAAGAGCTACTGACTTCATTGTCAATACTCAACCGTTAATCAACCAAATATTAATGGGGATAAACAGTTAAATTATTGTAAGATAGCCTCATAAGCTTTATTTGTGTATATAGGTATGCACATATGTGCTGATATATAAGTGATTTTATAAAAGTATACTTTTTAGTAAAGTATATGTATTTAGCAAAATACACAAATCATAAATGAGCAACTCAGTGAATTTTTACAGCGAACATACTTATACTAATACCACGTAGATCAAAAAAAGAAACTTCTGCATTTCAGAAGGTTCTCTTGTCCTCCTACCAGTCATACTTCATCAAGGGTATCTTTTCTTTTGATGTCTACCAATGCATATTTTTTTTGCTTGTTTCTTATATACATGGAGTCATATACTGTACACTCTTTTGTGCTTGCCTTTTTTTGTTGTTCAATATTAACATTCCTGAGATTCATCCATGTTGGTTCATACAACAGTATTTCGTTTATTTTAATTGTTGTATAGTATTTTATTACTTATACATTCCATTTTTTTGATATTTGGGTTGTTCCTAGTTTTTTAATACTATGAATAACACAGTTATCAACATTCTTGTACTTATTTTTTAATTTTTTTGCGGTATGCGGGCCTCTCACTGTTGTGGCCTCTCCCGTTGTGGAGCACAGGCTCCGGACGCACAGGCTCAGCAGCCATGGCTCATGGGCCTAGCTGCTCCGCGGCATGTAGGATCTTCCCGGACCGGGGCACGAACCTGTGTCCCCTGCATCGACTCTCAACCACTGCGCCACTGGGGAAACCCTCTTGTACTTATTTTTGACACACATATGTATTCATTTATTGGATATACATATAGGAGAGGAATTTCTAAGTTATAGAGTAAGACAGTTTTCTGTTTTTTCCTTGATATTCTGAAGGAAAACACACACACACACATGTTCTCTGTATGTACATATATCTGAGTATGTATGTATATATCTGGACAAGAATCTCTAGTTACAAATGTCTTTCCCCCCTCTGTGGCTTACCTTTTTATTAATCAAGTGATCACTTTTGATGAATAGAAGTTCTTAATTTTACTACAATCCTATTTTTCAATCTTTTTCTTTATAGTTAATGCGATTTGTGTCATGTATAAGAAATCTTTGTCTAGCCTAAGATTATCAAGATATTCTTTTGTTTTCTTCTAAAAGACACTGTTTTGCCCGAAAAGGTGAAATTTAGGTGTATAATCCTCTGGAATTGATTTTTGTTTATAGACAGTCATAGCAGTTATTACTCTTGTCCCATATGGATAGACATTTAACAATTTTATTTATTTATTTATTTTTGGCTGCGGTGTGTCTTCGTTGCTGCGTGTGAACTTTCTCTAGTTGCGGTGAGTGGGGGCTGCTCTTCATTGTGGTGTGGGCTTCTCATTGCGGTGGCTTCTCGTTGCAGAGCATGGGCTCTAGGCGCATGGGCTTCAGTCGTTGTGGCATGCGGGCTCAGTAGTTGTGGCTCGCGGGTTCTAGAGTGCAGGCTCAGTAGTTGTGGCGCACGGGCTTAAGTTGCTCTGTGGCATGTGGGATCTTCCCAGACCAGGGCTCGAACCCATGTCCCCTGCATTGGCAGGCAGATTCTTAACCACTGCACCACCAGGGAAGCCCCTGCATCAATTTTTGAAAAAGATTATCTGTTCTCCACACTTTAATTCAGCAAGTCTAGTTTTAGAATCTTTATTTTGATCAATGGGTCTAATATCTATCTTTGTCCCGATATCCTGTTTTTTGTCTTAATTACAAGAGGTTTAGAATAAGTCTTGATATCTAGTAGCTTAGAGGTTTTTTTTTTTATATATAAATTTTAGAATTGATTTCCACACACAATCCTACTGGGATTTTGGTTGAATTTTTCTTAAATGTATAACTTAACTTGTGGAAAATTGACATTGTTAACGATATTGAATGGTATCCCAAACATGGTATATCCCAAGCATGGTATATTTATTTAAGACTTCTTACTACCCCTCAGTAATGTTTTGTTATTTGTAATGTAAAGACGTTCACATATTTCAGTAGATTAATTTCTAAGTATTTGATATTTTTAATGCTATTTTAAGTAGTATCAATTTAAAATTTTATTTTATTATTTTTGTATACATTATTTGTATACATATGATATTTATGTATGTTTTTAACATCCAGCAACCTTGCTAAATTCACATAGCAATTCTAATAGTTTACAATAGATTTTTTTTGGTTTTCTAAACACAGTCATATCATCATGAATAGCAATAGTTTTATTCCTTCCTTTTCCCCCTTTATATATATTTTCTTTTTCTCGCCTTATTATTTTGGTTAAGAACCACAGTAACATAATTTACAGAAGTTGGTAGCAAGCATTTTTATTTTTGTACCTGAATGGAAAAAAAATAAAGCTTTCAATATTTAGCTAAGTATGATTTTTACAGTAGAAGTTTTGGAGCTGTGTTTTGTCAGGTTAAGAGATTTTCCTTCTGTTCCTGATTTGGTATACACTTTTGCCATGGACATGTTGAATTTTGTCAGTTGAATTGTATCAATTGAGATGATCATATTTTTTTCCTCCTTTAGTCTGTTAATGTGTGAAAAACATTAATTTTTTTTCTTTTTTTCATTGCTTTTCATATAATCTTTTTAAACATTAATTTTTGAAGGTTAAAAAAGTCATTCTGGAATAAAAAAGACCCCTAATTTATAATTATTTTTATATATAGCTGGATTTGTTTTGCTGATATTTTGTTCAAGACCTTTATACCCACATTCATGAGGGAAATTGGCCTATAATTTTCCTTTCTTTAAGTGTCTTTGCCAGGTGTTGATGTCAAGGTCATGCCAGCCTGATAAAACAAGTTGGGAAATGTTCTCCCTTATTCTGTGCCCTTCATGAGTTTGTTTAATACTGGTAGTTTTTTTTTTCTTAAATGTTGAAATAATTCATTAGTGAGAATACATGCACCTTGACTTTTCTTTGCAGGAAAGATTTTTTTATTATGGATTTATTTTAAATTTATTTAAATAAATTTATTTTAAATTTATTTTATTTAATTCAGATATTTCTCTCTCTTTTCTGGGTTAGATTTGGTAAATTGTGTTTTCTAAAGGATTTTCTTTTCATTTTACCTGATTATTCAAATGTATTGGCATTAGATTGTTTATAATATCCTTCTTACTGTTTTTAATGTCTTTAAGGTATGTAGTGATGTTTTCCTCTCCTGTAATTTGGTAATTTGCATCATCTCTTTTTCTTTCTTGTTCCATCTTGCTAAGGTTTAACTTTTCAAAAAAGCAACTTTTCGTTTTATTGATTTTTCTCTATTGCACACTTGTTTTCTATTAATTTGTATTATCTTTATTATTTATTTGCTTGCACTTTTTTCAGAATTAATTTCCTGTTCTTTTCTTAGTTCTTCAAGTGGGCACATGGATCATTGATTTTTTTGCCTTTTTTCTTTTCCAATATACACATTTGTTATTAGAAATCTCCCTCTAAGCACTGCTTTAGCTGCATTAGACAAGTTTTGATATGTTGCTTTCTTGATAATTATCATATCCAAAGTACTTTCTAATTTCCTTTTACATTTTTTCATTATTTTAAATTATTTTACAGAAGTATTGGTGAATTTCCACACTTTTGGCAATGTTTTAATTCTTTTTTGTATTGATTTCTAGCTTCAATTTACTCTTGTCAGTAAACATACTCTGTATAATTTATATCTTTTGAGACATTTGGAGAATTAAAAAAATTTTCCAGCATATGGTCACTTTGGCAAATGTTTCATGTGGATTTGAAAAAAAATGTGTATTCTAGAGTGGCTGGGTATGGCGTCCTATATAGGTCAGTTAGGCCAAGTTTGTTTTTCAGATCCTCTATATCTCTGCTTTTTTTTTTTTTTGGTCTTCTTGGGAATGATACATACTAATTGTCCAAATATTTTGGTGAATTTTTCTATTTTTTTCTCTTTATACTATTATCATTTATTTTGTATATTTTGACTCTGTGCATATATTTTTAGAATTGCTATACCTTTTCGGTGGATTTATTCTTTTATTTTCATGACATGTTTCTCTGTCTCTAGCAATTCTTGCCTTAATTAAGTATACTTTGCCTGGTAACAGTAAAGTTATGTCAATTTTATTTTGGTCAGTGTGTTAATGGTAGATCTTTTTTCCTCTCTTTGTAGTCAATATTTTTTCTCCTTACATTTAAAAGTGTCTCTTGTAAATAGTGTAAATTTGGGTTTTTAAGGAAAGTCTATTTTGAAAATCTTTGTATTTTTTTTTTTTGTGGTATGCGGGTCTCTCACTGCTGTGGCCTCTCCCGTCGTGGAGCACAGGCTCCAGATGCGCAGGCTCAGCGGCCATGACTCACGGGCGCAGCCGCTCCGCGGCATGTGGAATCCTCCTGGATTGGGGCACGAACCCGCGTCCCCTGCACCGGCAGGTGGACTCTCAACCACTGCGCCACCAGGGAAGCCCAAAAATCTTTGTATTTTAATTGGAGTTTTTAGTTTATTTATACTTTATTAATTTGATATAATTGGGTTTAAATTGACCATCTTACTGTTTCATATTCATTTGCCACATTCGTGTTTGTTCTTGTTTTTCAACTTTTCTTGTCTTCTTTTGTATTAATTAAAACATTTTTTTATAATTACACTTTCCTGTCTATTAGTTAGTTATACATATTTTGTGCTTTGTAAACAATTATTTTAGTGGTTTTAGAGAGTACACCATGCTTTCCTTATTTATTGTAGTTTATGTACTATAATTTAGTACTTTTGCCACTTCACAGAAAATATGAGGTCTTTAAATTATTTTCATGCCATTTAATTCCTCCTACCTGTGTGTTAGTTTTTTCAAGTATGTAACTATATATTTTAAACTCCACAAAGCATTAATATTGTTTTATACAACCAATATTTATTTATTCTACACACTTATTTACTTTTCTCATTGGTCTTTATTTCTGCCTGCATTTTCCTACCTCTGAGATTATTTTTCTTTGGCCAAGAAAATGTTCTTTTCACGTGCATCTCCTGGAGATGAATTTTCTTAGTTTTTTTTCTTTTTGGTCTAAAAATACGGCCTTCATTTTTGCTGGTATAGAATTCTAACTTGACAGTTATCTTCTTTCAACATTTTAAAGTTGAAAATTCTTCTTTTTTTCCTCTAATTCATTTAGTTTCTGTTGAAAAGTCAACTGTCAGGTTTTTTTATTGTTCCTTTGAAGTAATGTGCCTTTTTCTCTGGCTGCTTTTATGATATTCTTTGTTCTCAGTGTTTAGTAGTTCAAATATTATGTGCCTAGTTACCAGTTTTCTCTGCCTATGTCCCACTTGGGGCTTCATGAATCTGTGACTTAGTGATACACTTATTATGTAATTGCAGCAACTATTTCTTTAAATGGTGTTTTTGCTCCATTCTCTCTGTAGTCTCCTCAGGGGTTCCAATTATAGATATGTTAGACCATTTCATCATGTTCCATTTACTCTTTTTTGTATTTTCCATCCTTTTTCATACCAGATATATTTTACTGGTTTATCTTTTGGTATACAATTTTTCATTTCTGTTGTATCTAATATCACATGGAATATTATTTTCAGTTATTTTGTTGTTTACTTCTAAAATTTCAGTATGATTCACTTTTTTTTTTTTTTTTTTTTTTTTGCGGTACGTGGGCTTCTCACCGCTGCGGCCTCTCCCGTTGCGGAGCACAGGCTCCGGACGCGCAGGCCCAGCGGCCATGGCTCACGGGCCCAGCCGCTCCGCGGCATGTGGGATCCTCCCGGACCGGGGCACGAACCCGTGTCCCCTGCATCGGCAGGCGGACTCTCAACCACTGCGCCACCAGGGAAGCCCCTATGATTCACTTTTATGGATTCCAGTTCCTTAGTGCATTCCCCACCTTATATATTTTCTTAAATACAGTAATCACAACTATTTTAAAATCAGTGTCTGATTAGCTCCAATTTTATGTTTATTTGCAGTGTGATTGTTTCTATTTTCTATGTTTTTATTTTAGAATTTGGCTGTTTGGACCTGTCTTCTGGTATGCCTGGTAATTTTGGATTGAATGCCAGACACTCTGTGTCTATATTATTTTCTTCCAGAGAGAATTGGCTTTACTTTTGCCAGGTAGTTAGAAGAATGGGAGATTATTTTGATTCAATCAACAATTGAGATGATTCCAGATCTATTTCTGATTTGCCCTCACTACTGGATCTATTTCTTTGTCAGTCTCAACTGAAAATTTGGGAAAATTTCCAAGGTCTCTTCTTTTCCTTGGCTTGCACTATTCTTTAATTTCTGATTCTCTAGCACGAAACGGCTACACAAATCTCTGATTAGCTTTTTAACCTCTTATGGATTTCTGCTTGGCTTCTCTGGCTCTCATACAGCTTTGTATTTTTAAGTGCTAAGAGAGAAAACATTGGGACATCTTATCTAGGGTTGTGGCATATCTGGGTGTAAAGACATTTTGGAACTAGGGTAAGAAATTAGGTTTTTTGGTTTTGTTTTGTTCTTGGAATTCCTCAAATAACATGTGATTTTTGGAACCCTTTTGGTTTTCAAAGCTCTCGGTATAATTTTCACAGGAGGTTGTGTCCAAAAAAGAACAAGAGAAATCTCACTGTTGGTAAATACTTTTCTTCTTTCCCAAGTGACGCAGGGAGCAAAACAAGTGAGAGAGGTCAGGACATACACCATAAGCTGTGGATGAGAGAGCAGGGGAGTAGGGCTTTATCACCATACTGACCTGTATTCCAGTCGTGGCCTCTTTTCCTAATAGTTATGTGATCTTGGAAAAAATGCTTAGTTGCTCAGGCTTCTATTTTCACATTTGTGAAGTGCCATCCTCAAAAGACTTTTGTGAGGATTAAATGGGAGACTATAAAAGGAAACAAGCACAATGTATAACAGAGTAGGTACTTGAATTCTCCCCTTTCATTCCGTAAATGTAACCATGATAGTGGAAGGTCCATATATCACTGCAGGCTGTTTGATGTCTGTTTGGTTAGTCCAGTTAGTTAGAACTATGTGATAGTGAGACCTGGGTCATGGGTTAAAAGTCTACTTGAGCCAAAGAGTCTCACTCTCTGTCTGTTTCTCTCTGCCTCTGTCTCTGTTTTATGAAATGAACTCTACATCATGGTTATGAGGTAACAGAGAGAAAATGTGGGCAAAAAACATTGCACAACCACCTCCCCGGAAGGAAAAATAACTTAAAACTGCCTGGGTGTTGGGTCAGTACCGTTAACCCTCACATGTGACGTGTAGTATAGGACATAATAACAGGCTGTTTGAAACTTTCTTCAAGCCTGATTCTGTCCCATGACCTAAAGGTAGAAGACAGAGAGCTCACGGCACCTTTGAAAAAGAACAGAGATGACCTTGTTGTTACAACCCACATTAACTATCCAGCATTTCTAAAGCTTATTCTTAGAGCTAAGGGGCTGAGCAAGCTCTTGCTGAGCAGTGAATGGTTCCGTATTTGCCTCCCAAATCTGTGTACTTCTGGTGCATGACTCATTGCTTTCGGGTGCAATAACTTAAACCAATTTTAATTCTAAATATAATTTCGACACTTAGGGATAATACACAGCATGCATCACTTGAATTACAAAGTGGATAAAAATAGTCGGAATTAGGTTATCATCTGTATGTCAAACAGGGTGATTTCTCAGCTGCATTTTGAACTGTGGTATGCAACAATTTTATAAGTAAAGCTAATTTAAATATGACACACAGGCACACAATCCTCTGTAAGGTATTCAGGTAATTGGAGAATGATGCCAGTTTTGTTCTAAGAGTTGGCTTTTTGATTTTAATAAGCTTTTATACTTTAATTCTTGAGAGCAACGTATTTGCTATCCTCTGGTACCTTACTTGATTTAAGTTGTTACTTTAAATTGACAGCGTTCACAGTGTTAAGGAGAGTGACTGTTTGATGGATCATTAGATTTGATTTTAGGGGTTTCCTTGCCCGTTTACATTAATCAGTTTTATGTACCTTGTGCCTTGGTTCTTTTTCCCAGTTCATCATAAATATTGATGTCATTTTCAATTGGAAGTTTCAGAAAAGAAATTGGAATGAGAAAGCTGGCTCCAATAGCCATCAGTAGTAAAACCAATTCCCGTCATCTCTATCAAAATTAGCTGCTTTTTCAGTACATAAAATCCATTTATGCAAAAGGAAAATCAAATAAACTCTCATTAAAAAATCTGTATTGTTTTTTTCCATTTCCATCATTAAAAAATGATTTTCCACTGCTACCAGTCGAATTATTTTTCTAATAACTCATGTGAGTAACCCATCAGTTCGTAAAATAAATAATCTTTCTATGAAGTTGTTTAACTGTTTACTTTCTCCATTCATTTTGGACTTCTTTTAGTTTCAGAGTACCTTAGTTTAAAATAAGGGTATACCACAGCTTTGTTAACTGGGTTGGGATTTTAAACATATATATTTAATAAAGATGTACTAGGTGGAGCTCTTATAGGATGATGAGTGGGAATAAAAACAAGTTTCCTGAGTGCTGAGCGCTCTGGAGCCCTGGAGCTCTAAAACTAAAACGGCCAACACATAAACTTGAATAAAGAGGTAGATTGGAGGGCAGTCATCTTTGACTGCCTAAAATTTTCTGACTCCTTCACCTCCGACCTGCTTTCTACCCTGTCATGCGAAAAAGCTCTAGAAATGTACTCTTCAATGTAGTAGCCAATATCTGGCAATTTTTAAGAATAGACTTTACTTTTTAGAGCAGTTTGAGGTTCACAGCAAAATTGAGAGGAAGGTTCCTGCCACTATTGGTTCACACACTGTTATCACCCAAAGTCCATAGTTTACATTAAGGTTCACTCTTTTTATTTATTTATTAATTTGGCTGCATTGGGTCTTAGTTGTGGCATGCGGGATCTTTGTTGCGGCATGCAGGATCTTTTGTTGCGGCACATGGGCTTTTCTCTAGTTGTGACACGTGGGCTCTAGAGCACGTGGGCTCAGTAGTTGCAGTGTGAGGGCTCTGTAGTTGCAGCACACGGGCTCTCTAGTTGTGGTGTGCATGGGCTCTAGAGCATGCAGGCTTAGTTGCCCTGGGGCATGTGGGATCTTAGTTCCCCGACCAGGGATTGAACCCACGTCCCCTGCATTGGAAGGTGGATTCTTAACCACTGGACCACCAGGGAAGTCCCAGGGTTCATTCTTGGTGGTGTATATTCTATAGGTTTAGACAAATTTATATATAACATGTATGCACCATTATACAATCATACAGAATAATTTCACTGTTCTAAAAATCTTCTGTATTTGCCTATTCATCCTGCCCTCTCCCCTAACCCCTGGCAACCACTGATCTTTTAACTGTCTCCATGGTTTGCTTTTTCAAAGAGTGTAATATAGTTGGGATCATACAGTATGTAGCCTTTTAAGGTTGGCTTCTTTCACTTAATAATATGCATTTAAATTCTCTCCATGGCTTGATATCTCATTTCCTTTTAGCGCTGAATGATATTCCATTGTCTAGATGTATCACACTTTATTTATCCATACACCTACCAAAGGACATCTTAGTTACCTACAACTTTTGCCAATTATGAATAAAACTACTACCTGTATAAGCATCCATGTGCAGGCTCTTTTATATACATAAGTTTTCAACTCTTTTGGGTAAATTGTGCTCCAAGTGTCTGTGCCATTCTGTATTCCTACAATGGATGAGAGTTCTAATTGCTCTACCTCCTCACCAGCATTTGGTGTGCTCAGTGTTCTGGATTGGCCATTCTAATAGGTGTGTAATGGAATCTCGTTGTAATTTGCATTTCCCTGATGACATATGAGATGGAGCATCTTTTCACATGCTTATCAGTCATCCATATATCTTTTTTCGTGTGGTGTTTTGTTCAGGTCTTTGGCTCATTATTTAATTGTCTTGTTTGTTTTCTTATTGTTGAGTTTTAAGTATTCTTTGTGTATTTTTGATAATAGTCCTTTATCAGGTATGTTTTTTACAAAAGGTTTTTTTTCCAGTCCGTGATTTGTCTTTTTTTTTTTCTCTTGACAGTGACTTTCTTTTACAGAACAGAAATTTCTAATTTTAATGAAATCTACTTCTTAGCTCTTTCCTTCATGTATTGTGCCTTTGATGTTGTATCTAAAAAGTCATTACCAAACCCAAGGTCATCTAAATTTCTCCTTTTATATCTTCTGGGAGTTTTATAGTTTTGTATTTTACAGTTAGGTCTGTGATCCATTTTGAGTTAATTTTAGGGGAAGATGTAAGGTCTGTGTCAGAATTTTTTTTTTTTTTTTGCATGTAGATGTCCAGTGTTCCAGCACCATGTGTTGAAAAGACTATCTTTTCTCTGTTATATTGCCTTTGCTCCTTTGTCAAAGATCAGTTACTATGCATATGCGGTTCTGTTTCTGGGTTCTTTATTCTGTTCCATTGACCTATCTGTCTATTCTTTTGCCAGTACTATACTCTTTTGATTACTATAGCTTTGTAGTAAGTTTTGAAGTTGGTTAGTGCTAGTCCTCCAGCCTTGTTCTTCTCTTTCAATATTATGTTGGCTATTTTGGATCTTTTGTCTCGCCATATAAACTTTAGAATCAGTTTGTCAATATCTACAAAATGACTTACCAGAATTTTGATAAAAAATTGCATTGACTCTATAGACCAAAGTGGGACAAACTGACATATTGACAATATTGAGTTCTCTCATCCATTAACAGCGGGTATCTCTCATTTATTTAGTTCTTTAATTTCTTTCATCAGAGTTTTGTAGTTTTCCTCATATGGATCTTGTAAATGTTTTGTTAGATTTATACTTAAATAATTTATTTTGGGGGTGCTAATATAAATGGTATTGTGTCTTAAATTTCAAATTCCACTTGTTCATGGCTGGTATGTAGGAAAGGAATTCCCTTTTCTATGTTATACCTTGTATCTTGAAGTCTTGCTATAGTTGTTTATTAGTTCAAGAAGGTTTTTTTTGGTCAATTCTTTTGGATTTGCTACATAGATGATCGTGTCATCTGTGGAAAAAAGGAGTTTTATTTCTTCCTTCCCAATCTGTATAAATTTCTTTTCTTGTCTTGTCTTTTTACATCAGCTAAGACTTCTAGTATAATATTGAAAATCAGTGGTGAGAAGGGATGTCTTTGCCTTGCTTCTGATCTTAGTGGGAAAGCTTTGAGTTTCTCATCACTTTTTGTTTTTTTGGCTACACCACACATCATGCAGGATCTTAGTTCCTCAACCAAAGGTCGAACCCATGCCCCCTGAAAAGGAAGCATGGAGTCCTAACCACTGGACCACCAGGGAATTCCTGAGTTTCTCATCATTAAGTGTGATACTAGTTGTAGTGTTTTGGCAGATATTTTTTTTTATCAAGTTGAGGAAGTTCCACTCTATTCCTAGTTTAATGAGAATTTTTTTTTGGATGGGTATTGGATTTTGTCAGATGATTTTTCTGCATCTATTCATATAACTGTGTGATTTTTCTTCTTTAGTCTGTTGATATGATGAGTTACATTAATTGATTTTCAAATGTTGACCCAGCCTTGCATACCTGGGATAAATTCTACTTGGCCATGGTGTATAATTCTTTTTGTACACAACTGAATTTGATTTGCTAATACTTTGTTGAGGATTTTTACATCTGTTTTCATCAGACATATTGGTCTGTAGTTTCCTTTTCTTATAATGTCTTTGTCTGATTTCAATACTAGGGTAATGCTAGCTTTGTAGAATGAGTTGTGAAGTGTTCCCTTTGCTTCTATCTTCTGAAAGAAATTGTAGAGAATTGGTCTAATTTTTACCTTAAATGTTTGGTAGAATTCACCAGTGAAACCATCTGAGCCTGGTGGTTTCTGTTTTTGAAAGTTATTAACTATTGATTAAATTATGTTAATAGATGTAATCCTATTCAGATTGTTTCATTCTTCTTGTGTGAGTTTTAGCAGATTGTGTCTTTCACAGAATTGTTCTTACCAGCATTTCATCAGGGTCCATTTCATCTAGGTTATAAAATTTGTAGACATGGAGTTATTCATAGTATTCCTTTGTTGTGCTTTTAATGACCATGGGATCTGTGGTGATATACCCTCTTTCATTTGTGATATTAGTAATTTGTGTCCTCTCTCTTTTTTTTCTCAGTCTGGCTAGAGGCTTACCAGTTTTATCGATCTTTTCAAAGAACCAGCTTTTGGTTTCTTTGATTTTCTCTATTGGTTTTCTGCTTTCAATTTCATTGATTTCTGCTCTAATCTCTATTTCTCTTATTCTGCTTACTTTGGATTTAATTTGCTCTTCATTGTTCTAGTTTCCTAAGTTGGAAGCTTAGATAATTGATTTTAGAGCTTTCTTCATTTCTAATGTATTCATTCAATGTTATAAATTTCTCCCTATGCAGTGCTTTCACTGTGCCTCCCAAATTTTGATGTTTTGTTTTCATTATCATTAAGTTAAAAACATTTAAAAATTTCTCTTGAGATTTCTTCTTTGACCCATGTGTTATTTAGAAGTATGTTGTTTATTCTCCAAGTATTTTTGCGTTTTCCAGCTCTCTTTTTGTTATTGATTTCTAGTTTAATTTCCTTATAGTTTGAGAGCAGACATTATATGGTTTCTGTTCTTTTAAATTTGTTAAGGTATGTTTTATGGTCCAGAATGTGGTCTTTCTTGGTGTATGTTCCAGATGAATCTGACAAGAATGTGTATTCTACTGTTCTTGGTTGAAGTAGTCTATATATGTCCATTATATACAGTTGATTAATGGTGTTGTTGAGTTCAACTATGTTCTTACTGGATCTGTCCATTTCTGATACAGATGAGTTCAAGTTTCCAACTGTAAGAGTGGACTCATCTATTTCTCCTTGCATTTCTATCAGTATTTGCCTCACATCTCTTGACATTGCTGTTAGATGCATACATGTTAAGGACTGTTATACAGTCTTGGAGAATTGATCCCCTCATCATTATTTAATGCTCCTCTTTATCCCTGAAAACTTTTGTTGCTGTATAGTCTGCTTTGTCTGAAATGAATGAAGCAATTCCTAATTATTTTTTTTAACATCTTTGTTGGAGTATAATTGCTTTGCATTGTTGTGTTAGTTGCTGCTGTATAACAAAGTAAATTATTTTTGATTAGTGTTCCCATGGTATGTCTTTCTTCATCCATTTCCTTTTAATTTATATGTGTCTTTATACTTAAAATGGATTTTTTAGACAACATATATTTGGGTCTTGTTTTGTGATCCACTCTAACCATCTCTGTCTTTTAACTGGTACATTTAGACCATTGATGTTCAAAGTGATAATTGATATAGTTGGATTAATATCTGCCATATATGTTACTGTTTTTTTCTATTTGTTCCCTTTGCTTTTGTTTCTGTTTTTATCTTCCAGTCTTTTTCTAATTGATCAATTTATGATATTATTTTCTCTGCTTTCTTAGCATTTCAGTTGTACTTCTTAAGTTTACTTTTTTTGTGTGTGGTTGCCCTAGAGTTTGCAATATACATTCATAACTAATCCAAGTCCAGTTTCAAATAACACTATACCACTTCATGGGTAGGGTGAGTACCTTATAATGACAAAATAGTCCTAATTTTGTCCTCCTGTTCTTTGTATCATAGCTATAATTCATTTCACATATACGTAAGCTTATATATACATTTTAACATAAGCATACATAATTGAATACATTTCCCAGATCTGTGGTTTGGTGTCTGACATTAATTTGGGAAAATTCTCAGTCATTATTATTATTTTTTTAAAAATTTATTTTATTTTTGTCTGCATTGGGTCTTCGTTGCTGCGCGTGGGCTTTCTCTAGTTGCGGAGAGCAGGGGCTATTCTTCATTGCGGTGCATGGGCTTCTCATTGCCGTGGCTTCCCTTGTTGCAGAGTATGGGCTCTAGGTGTGCAGACTCCAGTAGTTGTGTCCACGGGCTCAGTAGTCGTGGCTTATGGGTTCTAGAGCACAGGCTCAGTAGTTGTGGCACATGGGCTTAGTCGCTCCGCGGCATGTGGGATCTTCCCGGACCAGGGCTCAAACCCATGTCCCCTGCATTGGCAGGTGGATTCTCAACCACTGCACCACGAGGAAAGCCCATCAGTCATTTTCAAAAATATATTTTCTGTGTCTTTCTTCTCCTTTTGGTATTCCCATTATGCGTATGTTACACTTTTTATAGCTGTACCACGGTCCTTGGACATTCTGTTACCTCAGTTATTTTTCTCTTTGCTTTTCAGTTTTGGAGGTTTCTATTGAGATATCCTCAAGCTAAGAGATCTTTTTCTCAGCCACGCCCAGTCTCCTTATAAGCCCATCAAAGTCATTCTTCGGGGCTTCCCTGGTGGCGCAGTGGTTGAGAGTCCGCCTGCCGATGCAGGGGACACGGGTTCGTGCCCCGGTCCAGGAAGATCCCACATGCTGCAGAGCGGCTGGGCCTGTGAGCCGTGGCCGCTGAGCCTGCGCGTCCGGAGCCTGTGCTCTGCAACGGGAGAGGCCACAACAGTGAGAGGCCCGTGTACCGCAAAAAAAAAAAAAAAATCATTCTTCCTTTCTGTTAAAGTATTTTTAATCTCTAGCATTTCATTTTGGTCCTTTCTTAGAATTTCTCTCTCTCTGCTTTCATTGCCCATCTGTTTCTTCCATGCTGTCTACTAAATCCATTGGAGCCCTTAGCACATTTATTACAGTTGTTTTGAATTCCTGATGTGATCATTACAGCATCTCAGCCATATCTATGTCTGATTTTGATGCTTTCTATATCTCTTCAAATTTTGTTTATTGCCATCTGGGTATGTTTTGTAATTTTTTTTCTTGTTACCTGGACATGGTATACTGTGTAAAAAGAATTGCTCTCGATAGCTCTTTAGTAATGTGGTGGTTAGTTGTGGGGGCAGGAGAAGCATGCTGTAGTCGTATGATTAGGTCTAAGTTTTTTTAGTGAGCCTATGCCTCTAGACTACAAACTTCACAAGTGTTTCTCAGCAGGATGGTTAGAGTGAGTGGGCTGGAGTAGGGTATTTCCCTTCCTACATGTGGAAGACTGCAGACAGCTAAAGTTGGGTATTTGTCTTCTTCCACCTCAGATAGGTTCAGATAAAGTCCTAGCAGGTTAGGTTCTGGTTAAATAGTTTCTACTCAGGGCAGACCTTGTTAAGAAGAACGGAGTGCTATGGCATAATTCAAAACGATCCCTTTACCCCTCCCCTTGCTGGGAGCTTGAGGGGATTTTTCTCTAATAGTCGCTGGAAGAGAAACTGGTAGAGCTCTAGAAGGTAAAAGTTACAAGTGTTTCCCCTTCACCCCATCCCCCATGACTTGATCTCCTTAGAGTTTTTAATCTCTCAGACTTGTTCACACTGAGCCTCCAGCAATTCATTAATTGTAGTTTAGGTTTTCCTACCCCGGAACTAGTTTCCACAGAGGTTGCAGCTCCTGGGTTTCTGCTCTAGTAAGTTGTGATTCTCTGTATCTGCCGGTCAAGCTCTCCAATCTTGGGGGTGGCAGTTTGCCCTGCAACCTCACTTCTCTTATGGATCTAAGAAGAGTTGCTGAGTTTTCAATTTGTTCAACTTTTTACTAGTTAGGACAGGGTGGTAATTTCTAAGCTTCTTACTAGTGGGACCAGAAACTGGAAGTCATCTGGGTATTTAAATTTAAATTAATTAAAATTAAATAAGATTAAAAATTCAATTCCTCCATCACACTAGCCACATTCCAAAGGCTCAGTATCCACATGTGACAAGTGGCTATCATGTTGGACAGTGCAGGTATAGAACATTTCCATCATCACTGAAATTATTATTGTATTACCCTGCTCTGTATTATCACATAGTGCCCTCTCCTATGCATAGAAATGAGTAGTTAGAATTGGGAAAAATGAAAGAAATGCTACAGCCAAACATCATTGGCTTTATCCAGAGTATTATCCTGGCTTCTTGGGAGCCTCGGATTCTGCCAGCCAGATCCTGAACCATTCATCTGGCTTCCACTGTCAATATTTTATTAACAATGGAGATATTCATGTGTTTTTTCCCATTTCCCTCCCTGAGTTCTTTTCTGAAAAGACTTTGCTGTAGTCCCTGACTTGTTTAATGAATGATTGTTAACATTCTTTGGCTTGTCATTATGTTTTTTCATCTGTGATATATTGTGGCTTATCAGCACACCAGGATATTCACTCACAATTTTAGAGTGCTTTTCAACTACCATTCAGTTTTAATTTCTTTTCTCTTTTCAAAATTGAGAAGAGGGTGTTTTTTTAGCTCAGTTGATTATCAGGCTCCGATTCAACTTGAGATACTCAGATGAGCTAGTGCTTGAAAGCAAGGAACATGATTCCTGAGCATAGTGATTCCTCTGCAACCTTCTCAAGGGGTAGCTCTTTCCTTTACCACCCCCTTGCTCCATGGGATTTGGTAGGTGGGATAGATGTTCTCTTTGCTCCCCACTTCAACTTTCAAGCCATTATTCTTCCCCCTCCTCCCTAAAGTCACATCTTTGAATCTCAGGTTGTTTGACCATACTATATGCTGCCCTTCCTTGTTGCAATCATCCATAGAACCCCTTTTCACTTTCACATTTTCTTTGATGCTCTTTGAGAGGTTTTAGCTCCCTCCTATATTGTCTCTAGCATTGCTCCCTTTACAATTGCTTGTGATTTCAGTACCACATAGATGACCCTTCAGTTCCTGGTCTCTCAGTTCCTTGTCCACTTTCCAACTTCAATAGCTAACTGCCATGGTCATAGTCTAGACCTTGTCTTATTAATACCTTTAACCCTCCCATAATTGCCATTTCAATCATCCTCTTCCCCAACTACTGTCTCCTATCTTGCTTCTCACTTTCTCTAATATTTTTACTTCCACAGTACTGCTAGGACCTAGAATCCACCATTCCCTCATATTCTCACTTCTCACCTTTCACCAACTCCCTTTGCCTCTTTCTCCCTTCTTTATACGCTTCTGGCAAAACCAACCCTGTTGCCATCCAGCTCTCTTGCCAGCTCTGCACCAGCAGCTTTACAGACTTGAAGAAAAAACACCCAATCCTCTAATTTCAAATTCAAGTCTAATAACTTCCCAGTGATCCCTCAGTTTTGCCAAGCAATCAGGCTATATCCCCCTAGTATGTCCGTTCTCTCGCTCCTGGGTGACTGCTTCATGCCTTCATTTTTATCCTCAAGCCTTCACTCTCATTTGATCGTTCTTCTCCCTATTTTACTGAGAAAACAGGTGCAGTAAGAAGCTGTTCCACAAGCTCTGCCATTCTATCTCCCTCATGAGTTTGTGCCTATTTCTTCTTCCCGTCTATTGCTGTGGATGCCCCATCTATGCTCCACTCAAAGGCCATTCCTTTCCTTCTGTACTTGATCGATCCCCTCCCCCCTAGCCTAGCCAAAGACATGGCTCCAGCTTCTCTCCCTTCTCTGTCTCACATTGTCAGTGTTAAGCCATCTTCTGGATTATTCCTTTTAGCATAAAAACATGCTATTATTTCTGTCATCCTTAGAAAAAAATCTATCTTTCTCTCCCTTTTTTCCCCTAGGCCTCTACTCCATTTTTCTTTTCCCTTTTACAGCCAAATTAATCAAAAGTGTTTTCTACATTCACAACACCAGTTCATGTCCTTTCATTTGCTCTGAGAGTCAGTTCAGTCAGGACTTGACTCCAGGATTCCATTGAAATGGTGAAAATCATCAATGATTGTCATGCTGTGAAATGAAATGGTCAGTTTCAATATCCATTTCATTGGACCAATCAGCAGTGTTTGTTTGACCCACCTGACCACTCAATCTTCTTGAAAAACTTGCTTCCCTCAATTACCAGTAAAATTCACTCTCCTGCTTTCACCGGACTTCACGGGTCTCTTGTTTGCTGGTTCTATCTCATCTCCCTGATATCCAAATGTTAGACTACCGCAAGCTCCAGATCTTGGATATCCTCTCTTCTTCACCTGCATTCCTTTTTGTGGAGATGTCATCCAGTCTAATGTTTTAAATTACTTATAAGTGCTGATCCTTCCCTAATTTATACCTCTAGCTCAGATCACTTTTACTGAACTTCAGATTTATATGTCCATTTGCCATCTCAGTGGCAAACAATAATCTCACATTTACATGTGCAAAACTCAGCTCCTCATTGTCTCACTCTCTTCTCCCCTCTAGACCTCCATTCCCCTCAAGGGAAAATTTTCCCATAGTATGCTCACATAGCACCAAGCCCCTGTCCTTTATAGCACTCACATGTGCAATTCTGAATTTATTTGTGTGACTCTGATTCATGTCTGTCTCACAGATAGACTGTCATCTCCTTAAGGACCAGCACCTTGGCTACTGTTTCTCTTTATTGTATCCCCAGTACCTAGCACAGAGCATAAAGGAGATCAAAAAGAAAATAATATATAGGTATAAATGTTTTAAGGGACAGATATGATGGAATGTATACAGGTCAAATCCTTTTCAAGTAAA
This sequence comes from Phocoena phocoena, assembly GCF_963924675.1. Taxonomy (NCBI): domain Eukaryota; kingdom Metazoa; phylum Chordata; class Mammalia; order Artiodactyla; family Phocoenidae; genus Phocoena; species Phocoena phocoena. The sequence continues at coordinate 24,182,018 of NC_089230.1, read as the reverse complement.
CCAGCAATATTCATCTGAAATAGACTATGTCTATTTTGGAGATGCCACTTATCTCATCTAGGTGCCAAAATATCAAGCTTACAGGCACAGGAAGAATTAAGAGGCTATAGCACTGTGGTTAAAAGCACGGGATTTGGAATCATACTCTGAGTGTCAGTTCTTCATCTTTTTAATGGAGGACAATGACAGTATCTGAGTCACAGGGCTTCTATGAAAATTTAATAATATGGTATATATATATTTAGAGAGTAAAACCTAAATACATATTTAATATGTGATGATGATGATGATGCCTAGCATTAGCTGCATACCAAGCAGAATATTCTGGAGCACAAAGGCAGAAGGGACTAATACTGCTCATGGAAGTTAAACATTGCTTCACAGAGGAGATAACATTTCAACTGGCTTTAAAGGATGAGCAGGAAGTTGCCACAAAGAGAATGGAGAAAAGGTACAGAAGACTAGATAAGCATGTTCAGAAAATACTCTGTAAGGAAAATGTAGTTAGAGTGGGAAGGGAAATTATCTGAAGTTGGAAATTTCAAAAATAGATTTTTGTGTTAATTCTAAAAGTTCAAATAGTTGAATAGATGTATTTCATTATGGCTGTAGCATCTCTTTATTCTTATTAAAAAAGAAATTAATACCAGTTAGGGAAAATCTGAAAAAATACAGAAAAGCATATGTATATATTTGTATTTGTAAATGTATATACACACATGTACAATTTATTAGTGTTCTTTCTGGGGACAATCTATATTGTCCTTTAGATATTTTAATATTTCCTTCCAGTCTTTTTCCTATATCCATATGCATTTTTACGTAAGTAGATTGTAATATGCAAATGGTTTTGCATTCTCTTCTTTCCTCCTTAATATTCTATAGTAAGTATACTTTGCTGAGTGTTTGCAACATCTTAGACTTTGTATCACCTGTTATGTATATTTCTAAATGACTATGTCTTTATAAGTATTATTACAAATTAGAAAGCTGAGATTAGTTTTATAGAGCTAAAAGAATCCTGTTAGAAGCAGGATTCAAACTCTGGTCTTGTCTGACTCCAAAGTACATCCTGACAAATTTTTAAAACTTCATAATGATATTTAATTGCTATATAATAATATTTCATTGTTATAACTATACCATAGTTTACTTAAATATGCCTCTATTTTTAGAATATTTGGCTTTTGTAACTTGTCACTGTTATAAATGATGCCGGTAATGAACATATCTGGAGTCTGTTATTTCCTGTATTTAGGGCTCAGGTATTACAAGAGATTCCTAGAAATCATTATTAGGTCAAAAGGCATGAACTTTCAGCATATTGACATTTTGCTTTCCAGAAAAACCCATGGCATCGCTGGTATTGTATAAACAGTTTACTTCAATGAAAAAATTTCCTATGTTTGATTGATGGGCCACAGATATAGTGCTTTATTGATCCCCTTATAATGAATTCACTACCATAAATGATTCAGTACAGTACGTTCTTTATTCAACCTGTAATCCACAAAACAGTTACTTACTGTAATAAAAATAATTATAATAATGGTGGGTTTAAGTAAAATCCCAGGATAATGTAAATTGTTATAAAAAAACCTAATAACAAAATCTGTAACAATGACAACAAAATCAGCCAAAAATCCCTCTTCCCAAACTATCTAAATGTGTTTTGATGTCTGAATAAAGAATGTGTTATTATTTCCCAATAAAGCCGAATTTGCCCTTGTGTGTTTTACGAGGGATGAATATTATTTGGAGGTGAGACTTTGATCACCATTTCTGTTTCTAGGACATGCTTTTACATTGGCAGTAACTGAAATTTATCCAAATAGACTTTCAAAGCTCCCAAGTGTTCTAAATTTATCTCACTCAATTTCTTTGGTTTAGAAACTAGTTTGGAAATCTCACAAGGCCAACTTGTCTTCAGTAATTTCTAGTGCTTCTTGTTTGGGGCAGGCTAGAAAAAGCTCTGAGAAGCTGCTAAATTTGATGCTTGGCAGAAACCATAACACACAGAGAGAAATACATGAAGTGTAAAACCTAAAATATCAAAACTCTTTGACATTTCAAACTAATTTCAAATGTACAGAGATTATAAAATTATAACATCTGCATAAATCAGCTGTGTAGACAAACTATATTAGTGAAAGCAAAAAAGGAAGTCTTAATGAAATAGTAGATTTCTTTTAATATATACCAATCATTTAATAAATCTAATGTTTGCATATGAATGGAGTGATTTAGCCCAAGGGAAAAAAAGTCTATATATTTTTTCCTACTGATTAAAAACAGTGTTAGAATTTGCCAAAATTGAACATTTAATGTACAGACCAGTAAGACACTGTTTTCTGATAAGAGATAGAATTGTTCTTGGAAGACCTGAGCTTAAGTCCTGGCCTCACACATGTTTACTGTAAAACTTGGAGGCAATTTACTCAAGTAGTCTGCATTTTAATTGCTTCATCTGTAAGATGGAAATAACAGTATCCACCACCCTGAATTGTTCTGAAGATCAAAATGAGACAGTGTTTATGAAAGCATGAAAGCACTGTGAAAACTCTAAAGCCCTCTATAAATATGAGGTGTTACCTTAATTTTTTCTTAATTGCTATTTACAATAAGAGTTCCTAGGATTAACTGAGGAGGTTCTCACGAAGCTTAAGAAAAATTTTATTTTTAAACTTGGCAGAGGGAAATTGTTAACTAGATTGGGATGTTGTGTATGACTGTCTCTTAGGTGTAGACGTTTAGGTAGCTGTTAATGAATTGTAATTGTCCCCCGCATCCCCTACCCCATTTCTCCTTCTCCTAGTCAGTCACCAAAGTAATGCAGTTCTATTATTCAAGTGTTCCTTTCAAGGGATAGGAAAGGGGGCAGTGAAAAATGAATTTTCATCAATAACATGGCCCTTTCCATGGATCTAAGTACCAAAATGACATGTGAATATGTAAGAAAATGGCTGAATTCTGAGGATATATTTAGACATTCTACTCCCCCACCCCCATAACAAAGTGATGTCACTGTGAATAGAGAGAGTTTGGCAGAGATGATGCAATAAGAAAATGACTGTTTGGCGTTTGGGGAAATTCCAGGCAAATTGGATATTAAGGGAAAACCCATAAATAGGTATTTGGATCTAGGCCCATTGCTGGTCCTTAGGCTCCCAAGCCAAGTTCCTTGGAAGGATAAAGTCCTCTGATATGCAGATGTCCTTTCAGAGGCAATGTGTGTACGGCCCAGAGATTTTGACCAAGGTTCTGCCACATTTGGCTCCAGAGCTCAAGTTACTACTAGTAATAGGCTTTTATTCACATATCTGTCTGTGGATAATTGTAGTCAATGGAAATTGCTAGTGAGTAACAGGGAGATGGATTTCACATTGCATTTTGAAGAATGGAACAACTGCTTAGTGTTTATTCTGCCTGTGAATCTGCACTTCAAATATTTGTTAGTCATCCACATAACTTCTCCTTGGTAAATATATTTACAAAACGAGCTTTTTTGGATGTTGTTAATTTTTTGTCTTCTAACATTTTTGACCAGTCGTTTTAAGATATTTATGTCAGGATTGAATTTTCCATGCAGATATGAATTAAATGTTATCTTCTTTCGCCTGTGAATGCAAGATTTCCCCTCTGTATTTTTTAAGATAAAAATATTTTCTAATTGTTAAAAATCCTAGCTATACAAGAGCTAATGGAGTAGCTGTTGTTTAATGGGTGTACAGTTTCAATTTTCCAAGATGAAAAGAGTTCTGGAGATTGGTTGGACAACAATGTCAATGTGGTTAACACCACTCAACCATATACTTGCAAATGGTTAACAGGGTAAAATTTTTGCTGGGTGTATTTTATCAAAATTAAAAAAAAAAAATTTAAGTTTATGGAGTAAAAATGAAAGTCTCCCCTTTATCCACGTCTCAATCCTACTTTCCTCCCCAAGTGTGGCTGTAGAGCCAGGTCAGCCCTGTAACCTTGAATGCAGTTACAGACTTTGGGAGACAGGCAGCCCCTTCCTGATCAAAACAAAACTTCTTCACAAAGAATCCCATTAGTGGGCTTCCCTGGTGGCGCAGTGGTTGAGAGTCCGCCTGCCGATGCAGGGGACACGGGTTCGTGCCCTGGTCCGGGAGGATCCCACATGCTGCGGAGCGGCTGGGCCCGTGAGCCATGGCTGCTGAGCCTGCGCGTCCGGAGCCTGTACTCCGCGACGGGAGAGGCCACAACAGTGAGAGGCCCGCGTACCGCAAAGAAAAAAAAAAAAAAAAAGAATCCCATTAGTAATAGTGGTTAACGGCTCCATTTTTTTAATGGCGTAATCTTATGAGTTTTTGCAAAATGAATACATTTTCATATTCATATTACTTTGGTTTCTGATTCATTTTTCTTAAATGGAGACTTTTAAGATCATGAGAAAGACAAAACTCGAGATAACATCACTGGGGTTTTCCCCTTCTGTGACAGCTCACTCAGGGACTCATGGACAACAGTTAAAGAGGAGAAAACTTATTTTAGCTTGTCACCTAATCAGTGCATATTTTCTTTAATATAGTGGCCTCATCCTTATATACCTGTTTGTTCCACATTATTGACAAAATACTAGCAAGTGGGGTGCTCATCTGCTTGCCTGGGGTGGATCTGCCTGAGTAGCTGTTGCATGTCCTGTTCCTTGTTCTCTGAGTCATGCCTTCCCCAGCTGTGTGTTTTTGCCAAGACGGTGCACAAACAAGTTGTTCATTGTTTAATCTGTCAGTGGAGCCAGGACTTGAAGTTTCTACAAGCTTCAGGTATTATTCAACTCTACTCCCAACTCTAGTCTCTCTTTCTCACCCTTTCTTGTTAAGTGTTTTTGACCTCAGAGAAAACGTCTTTCACATAATTTTCAAAAAGGAAAAATCTCTGTGTGTAAATTTCCCCTTAAAATAACATATGTATTTTCAGGCCTCTTCATTCATTGCTAGAGCTGATAAATATTAATTGGGAGCTGCGGTCCATACCTGCTTCACAGCAGTGTGCTCATTAGATGCTTGGTGCGAGTGAGAAGTGTGATGTGGCATCAAGGGATGTCATTTGAATTTCGAGGGAGTATTAAAGAGCTGCCTGGGGAGAGGAGAGGCGGGAAGGAAGGGTCACGCTGCTCCTCATGGCCAGGCTATACCTGCAGCCTGGTCATCTCTTCTGGTGGCATCACCTTGATTTCCGAGTGGGGGCTTGGATTTCCAGCAGCTGAGTGAGAAAACCTGAAGCACATCCTTCATTAATTTAATCATATATTGAACTCCTAATCTCTGTCTTCTCTAGGCCATGGGGATTATAACGGTGAGAAGAAAACAGCTAAAGTCCTGATCTTTATGGAACTTACATTCTGGTTGGGGTGACAGACCATGAATAATCAGACAACTCAATAGGAAACTATTACATAGTGATAAGTGCTAGGAAGAGAAATAAGTAGAGTTAGGGGATTGCGAGTGATCGGGGTGCTGGTTTTGAGAGAGTGTTCAGGGATCATTCTGAGGAGGAGACACTGAGTAGACACCTGGATGGAGTAAGGGAATAAGCTGTGGAATATCTGGGGGCAGGGTATTCCTGGCAAGGGGAATAGTGAATGAAAAAGTCATGAGATGGTGCTATAGGCTGAATGTCTGTGTCTCCCAAAATGGATGTATTGAAACCTAATCCCCATTGTGATGGCATTTGGAGATAGGGCCTTTGGAAGACAATTAGGTAATGAGGGTGGAGCCCTTATGATTGGGATTGCTGTTCTTATAAAAGAGACCGCAGAGGGTTCCCTTGCCCTTTCTACCATGTGAGGACACAGTGAGAAGTTGCTGTCTGTGAACCAGGAAGTGGGTTCTCACCAAACACCAAATCTGTCTAAGCCTTGATCTTGGACTTACTAGCCTCCAGGACTGTGGGAAATACATTTTTATTGTTTATAAGCCACCCAATCTATGCTTTTTTGTTATTGCAGCCCAAACAGACTAAGACAGGTGGGGACATGAGAGCAAGAAAACTTTCAGGCTAAAGTGGAGTGAGAAGTAAATAGTGGTAGGAAGTAAGATCCGAGAGAGAGCCTTGTGGGCCCTGACATGGGCATTGCTTTTGTTCTAAGAGTGATGGGAAACTGTTGGAAAGTTTTGAGCAGGGAGAAATTGGTCTATTTCTTAAGATCACTCTAGCTGCTTTGCAGAGAATGTATGGTAGGAGGGTCAAACCTGAAGATCCCCCATAGATGTTCAACTAGTAAAAGGAGGTGATGGGCAGGGAAGGGGCATTGCAGTTGCTTCCAATTTTTAAAGAATTTTTATGAGTAGAAAGAATTTTTTCTTTTATATATCCTCAAGTAAAATATGCTGAAGTTATTAAAAAAAGGAGAGAAAAATTTCAGTTCAGTGCAGGGAAGGACCTACATGACACTTTTTCTCTGATTACAGAAGTAACAATTTTTTGAGAAAGTCTGTAAGAAAAGAGTAAAGTACAAATAAAATATACTATTCATAATCCCACTGCTCAGAAATAACTACTAGCAATTCTGTAAGTTTCCAGACTGTTTTCTGTGCATACAAATAAAAATTGTTTAAAAAAATTATTTTTTATTATGTAGATATTATACTTTTCTGTAATATAACTTTTTCATTTACCAATATACCATGAATATTTCTTCATCTCATGAAATATTATTGATATATAAAATGATTTCACCGTACTCATATACATGAACGATCATTTATTACAACAGTTTTGTATAGTTGAGCAGTCAGGTAGTTTTCTTTTTTTTTCTTTTTTATTATTATAAATAACACTGTAAAGAACAGCCTGGAATTTGCATCATTGTGTAAATCTCTGGTAATTTCCTTTCAATAGATTTTTAAGATTACCTGGTTGAAATATATGCATATTTTAAAGGCTCATGATTTATATTGCTAAAGTTTGCACTAATCCACACTTCTACCAATTAACATGTTCCATTTCTTCCCAGATCCTAGTTTGAGAAAGCTAAACATGGAACAATCTCCATTAGAAGGAAGAGAGTTCCATGTCACTGGAGGCATTTTAGTAGGTGCTGGAATGTCATTTGGATGGGATATTATCCAGAGAAATTTAGTTGAGTATTTGAAGTGTCCGTGGAGTTTTAGGATTCCTTTCCAATTTAAGAATGGTAGCAGAGGGAAGGAAAGAGGGAGGGATGTTGAATAATTCTGTTGCTTGTGTTCTGCTCTATATATAGATGAATTAGTTGGTTTTTGTGATAATTCACATAAAGCAAAAAAAAAAAAAAAAAAAGCAGTAAGAACAATAGTGCAGGTATTTGTAAGCAATTTTCTACAACTTGTTGAAGGTTGAAATTAGCAAGCCCAAGTAGGATAACAGAGGTTGGAGATGTGCTTTAGTTAATAAACGTTCAATTTAAAATAAAATTTATATAGTTTAAGAAAAGTGAACTGTTAGTTGTTCTTAGACTTTCCCTTGTGCAAACATAGCAACACATAACCCAAATATTGCCATCTCTATTATTTATTTAGCAGTTTATGCATTAATTAAAAATATTATCAAACACTAAGTAGTCTGATGGGCTCTGGGGGTGCAACACCAAATAGAACATGATCTCTGCCTTCCATGGACTTACCGCTTACAGGGGAAGACAGGCGAGCAATTCAATAATTTCAGTGTGATGAGCTCTAAGATCGATATTCCATAGCATACACAGCATTCTGTGGCAAACATGGAGAGGTATCACCACACAAAGGCACATGGGGAGAAGCATACGTAGTTTCAGGAAAAAAATCACTGGACTGAGATTTAGGTTTGTGTTCTTTCTTGGGCACTGTCTGGCTGGATGAGGTTAGGTAACTCATTTAACCACATCTAAAATATTTGGGAAAAGTAATACTTACCTAATACGGTTTTTGTAAAAATTAAATAGAACAGCATGCGAGATCAGCCAGCACAGTGAGAGGCATGCACAGTGAGTAAATGTTAGTGAATCACTGGATATACGCATAGTTCGATAGAATACATCTTCCCAAGTAATTTTATGAACAGCCCACCAGAAAAGCACAGAGTGAGACAGTATTTATTGAAACTGGAAATAGATTTTTTTGCTACATCCAATGCATTTTCCCCAAGTAGTATATCCTACATAAATCTGAGATCAAAATTATGTATTACGTGTGAATTTTCATGAAGTTAGGATACAAACTAAGATGTATCACAATTGGACAAAACTCAGGAAGTCAGATGAAAGTTTTCTATTCATAGTACACACTGGCGGGAGGAATTTTTCTTTGCTAATTATCTCATGTCCTGAGGAGCACAGAGATGATTGCTTTGTGCTTAATGATTAGGAAGGTCAAGTTAAATTTACAGATAAATAGAGGCGAGCATTCAGTGTGCCAAAATACCTCTTCAAAGAAGAACAAAAGTGCTGTCAAGCAGCGAATACTTAATAGAAGTGATTGTAGGGTAAGTATGAGGGGGAGGCGGGATTCAGGATGTCAGTCTCTCCGGAGATGATCCTCTGTCCCATTCGAGACTGATTTCTTCCACGTGACACCAAGTCTGCTGAAGAGAGGAAGTTGGTGCCATCTCCCAGGCTGTGCAACGTGTACTGCTGACACAACAGTGAACAAGACTGCCAAGTTCTGGGCTGTACAGAACACGGAGTCTAGCAGGAAATACATCTATTTAAAAATAAGCCAAGAGCTGACGCCTATGGAAGTGGAAGTCTAGGAAACTATGCAGTTCTATGCACGTGAACTCAGCCTGAGGTACCTGGCCCAGAGTGCTCTCAGAACATGGTGAGTTCTGAGGAGCATGCTTTTAGTAAATTTGTGGTCAGAGATTATTTTAGTCTTCAAATGAGCAGTGATGTAGCAACTAGCGGAATCCCAGAAGCCTTTGTGCTGTTCTGTATGTGGATGATCTGAGCTATTGGTTTTGTCCTAATGACAATTCAGCCTTAGATTCCCCCAAATAAATACAACCAACTAACAAAGGGAAAAATATTTAACTTCGCTAGTAATCAAATAGATGCAAATCTGAACAACTTTTTTAATACTCTCAGATTAAAGATTTAAGTGAATATTCAGTGCTGACAACTGTCAAAAAATGCTCTCATGGCTGATGGGAGTGAAAATTGCTATAATCTTTGAAAAGCAATTTGGCAATACATAATTAAGAGCCTTAAAAACTTCATACCCTTTGATCAGTTCATTCTAATTCTATTCTGGAGCCAAAGCAGTCTTTGTTAGTTATTTTGCTTTTGCCAAACAAAATTACTCCAAAGATTCAAAAAAAAAAAAAAAAGACTGCTCCTAAAGAGAATTCAAAAAATAGGGGAAAAGATCATTGCATACAAACATGCTCATGGCAGAATTACCTAAATGTCTAACAACAGAATGACTGATTAAAGTATGTGCACCTAATGAAATCTCCATGGGATATGGAGCTAATAAAACTGATAGTTATAATGATCCTTTGTTATAATGTTCATTTAAAAAAAAAAAAAGCTTACTTTTGGTTTCTAATAAAAGAAACAACTTAAAGCACTAATAATGTGCTACCATTTATTTAACAGTTCAGCGCATAGTGCCACGTGACATCTAGTACCGTGGGGTTTAGTTTTTAAATATGCGCTGCTAATTAATATGATTGCTACTGTGTCAAACAAAATAATAAACCCCAAATTTTGCAAAATAAAAAAAGACTGGAAGGAATTGCACCATTTTATTAGCAATGGTTGACCCTCTGTGATGGGATGTGTGATTATTTTCTTCCTTTCACTTTTCTTCATTTTCCAAATGTGCCAAAATTAGCATATATTGCTTTTAGAATGGACATATGGACCTAAAGCCTGAGGAAGTTTTTTTTTTTTCTTTTCTTAAAAAGCAGTCCTGTTTTGTGTTCTGTTGTCCTGGGTGAAAAAAAAAACCTGAAACATTGACTTAATAATTAGGCCTCTCACGGCTTAAAAAAGTCAGAGACCCATAGACTCAGGGTTGAGAGGTCACTAATTTCAAGGCAATACTGCTTTTCTCCAGAACAAAAAGACAATTACTTATTGAGTGCCTACTATGTGTAAAACCCCCTTTGCATCACTTCCCACCTGATTCCACTGGCAAATCCCTACTCATTTGTGCTAGAGAAGAGTCAGGCATAGACCGCTTTACGTAAATTTTCTCAGCTTTCATCAGGCCCCCCTGCCCCTGCTCCAGGCGCTCTGGGCTAGGGCCCCTTCTGTCTGTCTCAGAAGAGATTATTTATTGAGAGCTTTCTGAGGACAGGGACTGTATCCCCAGCTGCTGGTGCACGGTGAACACATAGACTGTTGAATGAATCAGTGAATGAATAATTATTGAAGGTACTATTTTAGGTACTCTAGAGAGACAGAGAGTAGTATGAGAAATGGTATTTGCCCTTAAAGATTTTACGAATAATTGTGATGTAAAAAGCTAATTAATGGTGCGTATTTATAACCTAAAAAAGACAGCAGTGTATGTCAGAGGGTTCAATGTGCTTGTTAAATAAAGGGTGGCCTGCGATTAATGCTTTAGGGGTTGCTTCTTTTATTGGAAATCAAAAGATACTGGGAAGGGCTTCCCTGGTGGCGCAATGGTTGAGAGTCCGCCTGCCGATGCAGGGGACACCGGTTCGTGCCCCTGTCCGGGAGGATCCCACATGCTGCGGAGCGGCTGGGCCCTTGAGCCATGGCCGCTGAGCCTGTGCGTCCGGAGCCTGTGCTCCACAACGGGAGAGGCCACAACAGTGAGAGGCCTGCATACAGCCAAAAAAAAAAAAAAAAAGATACTGGGAAAATAAGATATCACATGGCTCAGATATACTTTTTCATATGATTAAATTATGTGGTTTTAGTTTATAATTTTTTAAATCAGTAAAACAATACACTACTTAATAATCATATCTTCCACTTACACAAATATAAGAAATTAATATCAGGAAGGCTTTTAACTTTTTTGTCATGACTGGTCTCCCAGTTGACTTATAACTGAACAAGGGTCAGAAAATGTAATGTCTTTCTTAAAATGCACATTTCTTTTTGGTGGGATTGTGTAGCTCTTAGTCATTGTTAGTCATTGAGCTATTTACCACATAAGTTAGGAAGGTCGGCTCTTCAGATAGCTTATGACTGGAGAAAAGAACTCTACTCAGATTAGTAAGCAAGAGTCTCCTTTTTCAAATTGGGAATTGCATGTACTCCTGACTGGGGAGAGATGAGCTTCCTCTGTGAGGGTGTTTATACTTTATTGCAGGGAGGAGCAAAGGGAATCCTCATGTACTTTTCTCTTCACTGAGTGGATGACTTGGCAAATTTTCTAGATTATGTCAATTTACCTTCCTCTCTCCTTTACCACACAGGCAGGGATGCCAAGTGTATATTTTCCAACCTTTATATTGCTCTTTAATGTAAATTATATCAAAAGTTTAAATTATGTTAATTTTTTTATTTATGGAAAAATATATTCTACTTACACATACCCTTTAGTCCATAAACATAGACCGCAGCCTCTCAGAGCCCTAAACAAATGGTAGTGGAGTTCAGCTGTGTGGAATCTGTAACATGGCTTGTTACTAGGATGAATAGGGCATGACTTGGGCTGACTGTGTCTGTCTATAAATATCCCTGAGTAATATAGATGTAGACATTTTTCATTATGCAAAAAAGATATTTATAACACCATTGATCAGAAGCTTAGATGCTAACTCTAAGAGGAATATAACAGTTATTTTAAGGCTACCTAGAAAAATATGTCATATGGTTCAAGCAATTAGGGAGAGTTATCAACAAAGAGAAATTGTTTCCAGTAGAAAATTGTAAATGGTGAATTTTATTCAAACAAGTGAGACCCCATATTACTATAAAGTAACTATCAATTATACATACAGTTTAACATTTTATCACAGCATTTACATAGGGATGGCAGTAAGCTGGGCTCCAGAGAATTAATTCACATGGCCCACGGGGTTATGGGATACCTGGTACACCATCTCAGTGGCTCTTAAGGGTGATGCTGAGTTGGTGTCTTTTGTCAAAATTTGGGAAAATAGGGAGCTGTTGCAGCACACAGGAGTCCAGAGAGCTCAGGAGAGCACCATGATACAGCAGAAATTGTTTTTAAAGGATATTGGAAAACATCTAGAGTTGTGGAGACATTGACAAACTAGACTTCCCAGTGGAGGAAGACCAGGTTGGTGAGGAGATCGGACAGTGGGCTACCTGAGGTCAAGATGAAGAAGATTCAGTGGAGTCCTTGATAGGTATTTTCCAATCTCTGAGGAGCTGCCATATGGGAGAAGGAGTAGCCCACAAAGACAGTATATTTTCAAAAGAAAGAACTCAGATCAGTGAGTGGAAAATTTAGGGAGGCAGATTTTGATTTACTGTTTATAGAACCTATGTTTTTCCATGTTACTTCAGGACACAGCATGATGTAGTGAGGAGTCAGACCTGTTTTCAAATCCTGGTTTACATCTTACCAGCCATGGATTTGAGGATGTTACTTAGGTCCTCTGAGACTTAGTTTTCTCAACTGTAAACTAACAACCCTAATGCCAGCTTCATAATGTTGTGACCAGCATTAAGAGTGAGAACACATAAAAAGGCCGAGTGTAGTTATCATTAATGCCCATATTTGTGCTGTTATTATCATTCAGCCTCATTGAAAAATAGGGTCATGGTGGCGTTGATAAATATTTTCCTACTTCAGTTTCCTCCTGCTCTTGAGGTTGTCTGGTCTTCTCAGATTCTTTTCAGATAGTTCTGAGACTCCTCTGGACAGTGTCCCATGTGTGGAAGAGGCTTCTCAGCTACCCTGTGGGTTCCATTATTTACTATTCACCATGTATCTCCTCTCTCGTTCTGATTCACTATGGTTATATCTACTGTTAAGGCCACTGGTTGGTTAGAAACCTAGAGCAGCTTGATGATCATATGTCCTTCTTTTCCATCCCAACTGTAGTCTGGTCCTGTTCTCTCTCAAGAAAGAATCCCAGCCCTGATATACTGCATGTAGTCAACTGGTGTCTTATCTTCACTGCAAGCTGAATTCAGTCAATATACCTGTGATCCTAATGTTTTATACAGAGATTTGTTTTCTTTCTTTTTTTTTCAGTACACTTACTGCTTCAAAGGACTCAGTCTGTTGAGTCCATGAGGGCTAGAGGGAAATACGGAAGACTGACAATGTGATCTATTCAAAATGACCTCACCATCTGACACCAGCTATTACCTTTGGGTCAAATTTGTGTTTCTTGAATCATTCTTCCATTGGTTAGCCCAATCCTATTATCTCCACTGGTTTGACAGACACATCTGAATCCTAGCTCAGGTTCTCAAGTTTAGAATCCTGCTACATAAAGAAAAATTTTTAATAATTAGAGTTAGTCTCTCAAGTGGAATGAGGTAGGTCAAGAAAAAACAACCTTCTTCCAATGGAAATATGCAAACAGAGGCTCAACCGCCATGTTGAAAACATTTCTATAAGAAGGAAGGTTGCAAGTGTGGGCTAAGTGTCCAATAAGGGCCTTCTTATCTATAATATTTTATTGATCTCTGAGAAATTCTGCCACTATGTTAGCATCCCTGACAGGATAAGTAATCCTACTTATGAACAGCAAGAGTGAGAAGAGGGAACAAACTCACACAAGTGCACGCACAGGCCCCTGGAACTCCTGTGTAATGCTTCTTTGTCAAGAATTGGTCTGATTATTTCTTTAGTTTTTTCTTGGGATTATTTAACACTCTTAAAAGATGTTCAGCGGCCTCTAGTACACCCAGTATCTTAAATATGGAAGATACTAAATATGTAAATGAACCTGGAAGATTGCCGCTTTCCATTCATCCATTGACTACTTTGCATTACAAGGTATCTTTTTAAGAGCTCATTTGCCTTGTCTTTACAAATGACAAACAGTGTACCTTTTTTGTGGCTATCAGGGATCCAGCTCTTTGCCCAGCCAAAGAAGATGCTCAGTTAATGATTGAAGTCTACCATTTCAGCCAAGAAAAGTTGTCATACTCACTGCTTGATCTAAAATGGCTCTGCTACAATCTCTGAGACATGGGAAGGCTATTTTTAATGTGTAAGAGAAAGGATTTTGAGTTCTGCAGGGTTTTGAAAATTCTTCTCCTGTACCATACAGCCCAGAAGTAATATGGTTTAGATTATTAAAAAAAATTGAGCAAGAAGAAAGAAGACCCTGCATTCTAGTTCCAGTCCTACTAATTTCTAGCCATATGGCCTTAGACCAATTAATTGACTTCTTTTGAATCTGTTTCTTCATCTGTAAATACCATTCACATTGAGCTATAGTGGCATTATTTTCTTACTGAAGGACAAAGAGATGTTTATGTACTACACTCAAAAGGTCAGACAGATGGGATTATTTTAGATTGAAAGTGCATGTGTAGGAGTCACGCCTTTTGTGAGCCACATAAATTCCCATGGGGTCTGGTAACTTGCTGTGTACCCAGCAGGAACCCAAAAAGTCTTGTGATGGTGATGAATATGGCACCATTAAATAAGGCCACATTTAACACAAAGAGAAACCTGGGAAAGAAAACAAAGCAAAAACCTAGACTTCATCTCTAGGTACTTTGTGTAACTTCAGATAGGTTACGTTATACCATTTTCAGCTCTTTTATCAACTCATAAAAAGAACCAAATGCTAACAAAGGGTGGGAAAGCATATAATTGGAGCAGTACAAAGGATAACTGAGCCCATGAGGTGGGAAGTACAGTACTCTGAAATGTATGACATAGTGAAATTCTGGCTTCCTACATCTATTCCTCTCAAAGGGATGGACTTCCCATAAAAGTTAGTATTGAATGATGCTAGTCAAGTTGGGAGTTGCTTAGAATACATAATATGTTTGAATTGGGAAGGAGCTTAGAAATATTTTAGGCTAACCTCTTAATTTTATAGTTGGGAAAAGTGAGTCTGAAAGAAGTGATGTGAATTCTTCAAAATTATATAATTTATGAGAGGGCTAGGACCAGATTCATAAGGCTGTAAGCCATTGGGGAATTCAAGTCTTTCTGTTCTGTCCTATTTTGCTTATTTTTGAGTTTAAATGACAGAAGATAATCTTATTTTCTTAACGTCTTAGTTTTAGAAGACCTTGTCAATGCCCTCTTATTTCTTGTCTATGAAAACAAAATGAATCTAAAAGGCAATTTCACAAACACATTACCAACCAGACGCTGCCTTTTGTTGGCCATTGGTAACACAACTTGCTACAAGGTACTTGCTACCCTTGAATAGATTTCTTTTCATTCCTTCACATTGTTGATGTTCAACCAGCTGCTTAGTTAGGAAGAGAACACACATTGTGAAGATCTATACATATACAAAAAAGAGGAGTTCAATTTATGAGTCATTCCTACAGTGGCCTTGAGGTAGCATAATCCAAAAAAGGTTCCTGCAGTAGACATTAACTGCTGTCAATTTCTTCTCTTATGAAATAAATAAAGTCCTTCTTAGAAATGGGTATTTTCTTGGCTAATGAGCTTTTTACTCCTTGGGAGTCTTCTGTTTAAAATCTGAGACTAAACGTTAGAAGAGACTTCATAGGCAGGAGGAAATGGAAATGGCATGAGACCTACTTCCTTTTGCATCTGTGGATGGTTGTGGGAAAAGGCTTGTGGAAAAGGCAATACTTCTAATAGCACAGTTCAGGAAACAGGATGTAAAAGTCAATGCCTACGTCAGGAGGGCTGCCCATTGCTTCTTGCATTGTATTGAATGCTTTTAATCCTTTTGCAAATACTTACTTGGTTGTAAGACAAGTCAAAGCAGCACTGATGATGTCTCAGCTGAGAGAGAAGTTGTGGTCATTTAAAGTATAGCAAAGAGAACTGTCTCTTAAATAATAATAAAGAAAATAATTTTTCATTTAGATCTGGTCTAGAAAATACCCCCTCTTGAATCTCTTTTTTTTCTTTTCAAAAAGTGAAGTGACCTGAGCAATATTAAATGAGCAAAGTGATGGCTTTCTGAGTTTAAAGCTACTGAGTTCCTACTTGTCTCTCTTTATACTGAAATTTCCACATAGATTCTGTGCAAGAGAGAAAAGATTAACTGGATCCCATATGACCCAAGGAGATGCAGGACAGGCAAATTAAAATTGTCTCAGGGGAGCAAATAATCTCTCCAGCTCTGCAATTTTGCTTCTGCTCTACAGTTTGACTCTCCCAAAATCTGATTTCTAAAACAAATTAGTCCATCCCTGAGCAAGGAATACCAACTTTACATCTGGAGATTACAAAAGTGCCCCAGTCTGTGTGCATCTAATGAGTGAGTGTCTAGGTTATGGAAACAGAGATACCCTCTTCCCACTGTAATGTTTGTGTTGATAGGCTCTGTTTGGAAGATTAATTTTCAATGTCATCATTCATGAATTACAGGGAACGAGAAACAAGAGGAAGGAAAGCAGAGAAGGATGTGCTAATGCTATGATGTTTTGGCGATATTTTCAAACCCTAAATTCTTATACCAGTCAGACCATGTCATGTAAATTTAAGACTGTGATAACATTGGCTTACAGAAATATTTTCACTTGTGTGACTTCACCCATCCCTGATGCCAGAGTTCAAAAGGGTGTGTAAATAAGATGGGGGGAGGGGCACATAATCACTGACCAACAGCAACAACAGAAGTAGCTCAAAACTGTAAGTCTAAGCTGAGAATGAGCTAAGGGTTGTGCAACATTCTAATTCATACAAAAATGACATTAAAAGCAATATTCAGAGAAAGAAGGGTAATGGAGACCCAGTTATGGCACAGATAGTGTAACTTTAACAATGTCACAGAGGAGGCAGGACGACCGACTGGTTCTACTTGCATCTTCTCTATTAAGGATCTTCATATTGGAAGGGAGGGAACATCATCACCATTATGATGGAACTGAAGACCTAAATTGATAAAATGATGGTAAGGAAACATCTTTCTTCTTTAAATCATCAGTTAAGTATCTAAACTCAAAAAAGTGCATTTTTAGAACATAAATTTTTTGTATATTCGGTCACAAAATATGTCTAATATGGAAAACTATGGAAAATGGGAAATGTTTCTCCCCATCTTGGCAAAAAATAGATGTTGACTAATATCATCCAAGTTTTTTTAATTTTTATTTTTAAGTAGATTACAGGAAATGAAGAGAAGCTGATGACCTTAATATAGTTTTCTGAAAACTTTCTAGAAAATTACACTAAGCTTATCAGCTTGTTTTCATGACTTGGAGGTATTGAGAACAGAAAGCAGTGACAATTAGACATCAGCACCGACTTAAAACAATTCATGCCAAAATAGACTCATTGCATTTTTATTGTCTTCAGACTTCAACGAGGAATTTAATATAATATTAGGTTATACATGTAGAAATATGTGGAAATATATCAGAAGAGAGCATACTTATGTGAGTTCAAAACTGGCTGAAGAGCTGAATGCAAGAAGCACCGGAAAATAATTTATGACCAGTGGGGAGGGTCTCTCTGTTGGTGTACAGCAAGAGTCTGTACTGGACCGGTGCTGTTGGATGTCTTCATTAACAAGTTCAGTGGCAAAGTAGAAGTAAGTCGGGCTTCTCAATTCTGTGTGTAAGTTACCAAGCTGGGCAATACACAGAGGCTACACTGTGTGACTGAAAGGATGCAGGGCTTGGGACTCAGCAGTAAGTTTGAAATCTGGCTCCATTCTTACCCAGTGGTCTTGCCTTTGACCTCCAGGGTCCCCCTTTGTAAAACAGTAACCACCTGGCAGGGCTGTGAAGATCACATGAGTTAATGTATGTACAGTGCTTACCTTGGTGTTTGGCACAAGGCAAGTTCTCTTCCCCTCTTGCTTGGAATACAAATTTTTAGAATGAATTGAACTGAGCCAACTAGTGGTTTGGTTCATATACAATTAGTGTCTTAAACAATAATTGATCCCAGTGCATAAATATCTAGATCACTTATATGCATGGTCAGTAGACCTTAATGTTTGTAGAGGCTGAATTAAAACATCACTACTAGTAGTTTCTGGCTTATTCTTTCAGTGTTTCTCCTTAGCAGAAAGACACACTAATACTTCTTATGTGCTATTTCCCCTTCTTTCCACACAAAAGTTAACATGATAACTTCCTTTCACAAAAGGTGCCATATGCACTGTTAAGTACCTTGCTTTTCTCAACTAATGGCATGTGCTGGTATATTAATACAGTGAGAGGTTACTCATTCTCTGTAATCTTTCTAATCACTTGGCCCAGGTTTTGCAGGGTCAGTAGGAGTCTGCCAGGTAGATGGTGGACGCAGTGGTTTTCCAATATGAGGAAACTGGGTGTGTCAGGGCTCACTTGTCCACTTCTTCAATTTTTTCAACAAATGTTTATTAGTACTTAATATGTGCCAGGCCATAGGCTAAATAGTTTTTGTTCCTTATGTCATTACAACCTCACCACGGCTTTATGAAGTAAATAATATTATTTTGTCATTTTATAGATGAAGTTGCAGCTAGAACCGCTATGTCATTCAAGGGAAAAAAGTACAGAAACTCAAATTCAGAGCCAACATGTTTTCCTCCAGAGTCATGCTCTTAATCACACACTCAGCTTCCCGATGAAGGGTGGGAATGAGTCAGAGAATGTTCTAGATGCGGAGGCAGCAATGTAAATGAAGGTGCATGATGTGTAGAGGAACTGAAACACTCTTCCCTGTTGGAAGAACTCCGAGCTGTGCTAGGAGTTGTATTGCAGGAGCAAAGCAGGAAATGTGGCAGAAGACGAGGCTGAAGAGGTTGGTGTGGCAATGGATTGAGAGCCCAGCGGCATGCGGCTTAAACCCTATTTCTGGTGCTTGGGCGTGGTGGCAGCGTGAGTGTCCTCAGCCCTCAGTAGTAACCTCGTGGGGAAACCTGCTTTGTCGGGCCCTGAGGCTGGGCCTGGGAGGGAACATCAAGGGTTCAGGGTCACAGGTTGTATGGAGCAATTTGCCACAGGAACCTGTGGACTTAAATGTTCTCTGTGGTTAACCCAGAGTGAGACCTGGGATTCCCTGGGCAGTTTGGGGTTCACTGGGGTTCATGAAGCACCTATAAACCATGGCTCTGGCTCTTGCTTGGGTCGGGGCAGCATTCCTTTGGTGGATTCATCCTTTCTGTTAAATGCCAAATGTGATCGTAGTGTAATCTCCCAGCACCTTTATTGTGGTCCCTCATTATCCTTTTAAATTGATTCAGTGGGGTAAGCTCTTCCCTTTACAGTGATTGGCAGCCTCCATGAAATCCTGTGGTTACGTTCGGACCTTTACTTCAAGTCACCAAACACTGTCACACTGGCATCATGATGTTGTCCCGGATCAAAGGCCTTTCCTGCTAGTAGGTAAAGAGGGTGAGGTCAGCTTCTTCACCCTTTTCTCACATGATTCTTACGTCTCTTCCCTCATCTGGCTAACTCTGGGGTTCTGAATCCCTCCCAAACTGGGGATGAGGGAAGATGGAGAGGAAGAGGCAGCAGACAGTCCTCACTCACCTGGTGATCAGGCACCACCCTCTCTCTGGACTTGGCAGGTGGGTGAGGCTGGTTCATTCTATCGTGGACACTCTTGGGTTTGTAGAAGAGCCTTCTCCCTACCCCACCCCACATCAGTGAGGGTCTCTCACCTGGCACTTCCCCTCAAGGGCAAGTGCTGTTCTGCTTAGGCTGATCACTTCCTCATCCTTTAGTCCCTACATATCCAGCAGAAGCTTCAGCTTCTGCCAAGGTGTGAATGATCCCCTGGACCCTCCTCCAGGGACCCGTGATAGCCCTTTGCAGGCTCAGCTCTGTGCTGGTTTCTTATCCATCGTTTTCCCTAGGTCATCGACCCACATTCACATATCCTTGGTTCCAGGACTCCAGGCCTGTGGCCCCATCTCAGCACAGCCCAACTCCTCCACACCCCTGTCGAGAAACTAATCAGTCCGTCTCTCCTCCTCTAGGTTTTCAGGGGGCAGTCAGATACAACCTAAACTGCAAACGACGGATGTTGAGTTCTTGCACTAGTTTTAGTGAAGTTGCTTTTCTTCAGTGTGAGTTGAGGGGCCAGTCCCTCCTACTGCTCTCTCCAGAAAATTCTTCCTTGGGTTATTACCTGGAAGCTCTCTAACTAGGTTTGAGGTTAGAGCTATCTCCTGCTCTCCTGGGCCAGAGATGGTGTGGTTGTGTCTCAGACCAAACGCCTCTTCAAATAAATCTTCTCCTCTCCAAAAATTCTCTTCTAATCTCCAGCTCTTGACCATTTTCTACTTTGATATGGTTGAGGCATTTAAGAGTTATCTAAAGTAGATCTTATCCACTTACTTTGAAACCTTTTTGCTCCTTGGTCTATCTCCTCACTTTGGAATGTGCCTGGGATGAAACTTCCATTTTAAATCAGATCAACCATAGATACTATAATCCAAACAACATCCTTTCCCTCTGCTTCAATCAGAGTTCTCTTTCTAGAGTCCAAATATGACCACATGGCTCTCCTGCATAGCACCCTTCAGTGAGAACCCCATGCCGTGTTTGCAGTATAATGAGGAAGACAGGCAGCATACAAGTACACAGGTAAATAAGGCCTTACAAAATTGGACGCATAGAATGCTGAAGCAGAGAATAAATTAGGAAGGGGTGAGTGAAGAGGAGCCAGGCTTTCTAGCCTCCCAGCCTTAGAGCAGCAGCATATAACCAAGAAAGTTAAAAGCATAAACTCTGACGCCAGAATGCCTGGGTTCATACCCCAGCTCTGCTACCTACGAGCTATTTGACCTTGTGAAGTTACTTACCCTCTCTGTACAGTGAGTCCCCTATATACGAATGAGTTCCATTCCGAGAGTGTGTTCGTAAGTCTAACTTATTGGTAAGTCCAGCAAAGTTAGCCTAGGTACCCGACTAACACAGTCAGCTAAATAGTACTGTACTGTAATAGGTTTATAATATTTTTCACACAAATAATACATAGAAAACAAACAAAAAATAAAATATTTTTAGTCTCACAGTCCAGTACCTTGAAAAGTGTAGTAGTGCAGTACAACAGCTGGCATCCAGGGGCTGGCATCGAGTGAACAGGCAAGAAGAGTTACTGACTGGAGGAAGGAGAGGAGGTGGAAGATGGTAGAGCTGAAGGATCGTCAGCAGAGACGGAGGGCAGGCTGCAATTTCGCTCACTCACATCCTGGGCTTGAAATAAAGATACTGTACTACCGTACTCTATATAGTGCTGTACAGTAAAGTACACAAAAGCACAACCACTTGTAAAGGATGCACGCATGTGACAATATATGCCAGACATGTGAACTAACTTAGGTGATTGGACATGCGAACGCACGTTCACATCTTTGAAAGTTCGTGCGACTTGAAGGTTCGTATGTAGGGGACTTACTCTACTTTGGTTTCCTCGTCTGTCAAATGGGGATGTTAATAGTTCCCTCTTATAGTTGTTGTGAGTATTAAAGTGCTTGGGAAAATGCCTGACATATAATAAGTGATATACCATAAAGTTTCTTAACTAAATATAAAGTGCTACTGTCTTTGTCTACAAGTCTTAGGTCTTTTCCCTATTGATTCATAATTACCATCATCTCTTCCGAGAAGCTTCAGATGATCCTCAACATTCATTCAGGTGTCCTTTTGATGTGCCATTGGTGTATTTTATACATATCAGTATCACCACCATTCTCCCACTGTGTTGTAATCGACTGTCTCTCTCCATAGACTAGAAACTCTCCGTTGAAAGCAGGGACCATATCTTATTCATGGTTGTATAACCAGCGTATCTGATACCCATTAAATATACGATGAATGGATAAATAAATGAATGAGCAATAGAGAAATTCTAATAGATAAGCTTAAAATTACATACTTACGATTTTATATTTTTCTTTCAAGATAAGAAGAGCCTTCTACTTGGTTAGGTATTTCACAAGTTCTGTATGAAATCATAGTCTCCTAAGTCATTTATAAGAGAAGGAAGTTTGGAGATTCATCTAAAATTTAAATTTACAAAAAATGAAGTTGAGTTTGCTTGATTTTTCTAAGTCTTTACCACACTCATTCAATATGTTGAAAATAGGATTTAAGTCAACAGAGTGCCCTTCTGGGCAAATCAGTGTGAAAGATAAAACATGAGTAAAATAAGGCCCGTACCACCTAGGAGCTTATATAGTCTAGCAGAGAAGGCAGACACATGGGTGGAATGATAACTAAAGTCAAAAAAGACTGGGAGTTCTAAACAAGAGGGGTTTCATTTATTATCATTTCTTTTTAAGGATTTGTTTTGTAAACTGAAGTCTTAATTCCTAATTACTCTGTCTCATTTTGATGTGTTATTAACTTTTTTTCACCTCTTGAATTTACTGTACTAACTGCACCAGAAGAACAATTTCTTGATTATATAATTCACACAGAAATCAAAAGGCTGTTTTACAAGAGACCTTCTTTTCCTTTTTCTAAATCTTGCTTTCTTATCTTTTGGATGAGATAGGCCTGCATTCATTTGTGTAGCATTTGGGTAGCAATGCTCCCTGTATAGGACATCAGTGTTGTCAGTATAGCATTTTAGAGCTTGAAAGAAAGTCAGAAGTCATCTAGTATATACTGTTTTCTTTTCTTTTTCTTCTCTTTTATCTTATCCTTCCTTCCCTCCTTCCTTCCTTTCTTTCCTTTCTTCCTTCTTTCTTTCTTTTTCTGTCTCTTCCTTCCTTCCTTCCTTCCTTCCTTCCTTCCTTCCTTCCTTCTTCTTTCTTTCTCACAGTTTGTTATTAGAACAGGCAAAAGAAAACCCCGACATCCTGATGCCCAGTACAATTCTTTTTTCCATATACCATGCTGCTTCTAGAATAATTTTAGACTATAGGAAATGGAGTCCTAGGGAAGATATTTATAACAAGTCTGGCTCATTTAGCATGCCGTTGTTTGGGATATCCAGCTGCACACTTTGTTCTTGTCAGTAATAAATTATTTCCTGACAATTTGGTTGACAAACGGGATCTCAGCCCCAGATTTGCACACATCTTTTAAAAAATGATCAGCTTAACCATGCTAAATAGACTTTTTGTCCTTCACTTATCTTCTAGCATGAAGAGAAGGAAGATTCAAGGTCTTCAATAAGAGTGTAAATCACACCCACAGACAGGACTCTGTTTATATAACATTTAGGGTGAAGGTACCCTTTTATGAGCCTTTGTTATCCAATGGAGAGTCTCTGAAAGCCACAGAATCTCTTCTCTGCCCTGAAGCTAGCTACATTTGCTTTTCTAACTTCCCAGCAGACTAGGATACAAAGTATGTGGACATTTCAAATGTTGAAAAGCAAAATAGAAGCAGGAGGTGGGGGTAGGGAGGGGAATGTAGGGGTGGCCAGTAAGGATTCTTTTACAACTCATATTTCTCTATTGAAAACTGAGATTTCTGGTCACATCAGGGCAGAATAATTGATAGCAGCTGCAGATGGGAAGGTTTGAGCATGCATCTCCCCAGGCAATATTTTCTTTGGTATTCTCTATGGTATGTTGTAAAGTATAGCAGTTCAGTATTCAGCCGTACTTTCTTTAGTTAGCTAAGTGGATAAAAACAATTTTATTCATTTTTCTTCACAAAATTTGCCTTGATCTATGTCCTTTCTTCGTCCACCTCTGGTGGCCATGACATCTGCCTGCCATCAATGTTTATGATGTTGGTAATACCTTCCTGCAGTATGCAGTGAGAAACAGAAGGTAAATGAACACAGAGTGAAGACAGACTGGCACCATCTTGGCAGCAAACTGATCTCTTGGAAGTCAAGAATCCTTGGTCTGATTAGTAAGAAGAAAAGTTTTAAAGGAATAACTTCTCTTTCAGCTCCCGTTGTTACTAAAAGTAAGATAATGAAGAGCATGTTGATCTTTGAGATGTTTGAAAGTCTTAGAACAGGCAATAAAGTCAAAATTTAAGGGATAATAATACAAAATGGTGAGAAAGAGTAGAGTATATTTCCAAACTGATGAGTTGAAAGGAGGGATAGGGGAGTTTTCCCAATATGGATCCTCTTAAAAGGCCAGGTCTCTGATTTGTTTAACAAAATGTTTCTTTAAGAACTTTACATCCCTTTCTGCTAGTGAAGAGTTCTCATTTTAAATGCTCCTATTATAGTAAATAGAATGGAAAGGGTATGAAAAGTCTATTAAAATAATTACAGAAGTTCAGGTCATAAATTATCTGTTGATTCAGCCTGTCAGCAAGCAAGTCAGTTGGTTCAATGTTAAGACCAATTGGCTAGAGGATTGGCTACAAATGACTTCAGATATCTGGATCAGATGTAAGTCATCAGCTTGGTCAGTGGGGTCTAAACTGCGCTGAGTGTTCCCCTTGTTTGAGCAATAGACATTGGGTGTTATTGTGTTATTGGGATTTTGTGAGGTCAGTTTGCCACTGTGCTGCAAAGCATGATGGGATAAAACACATGCACTATAACAGCAGGGGATAATGTGACCAGCAGCCTGGCCGTGTTCTCACCTGAGTGAACATGGCCAAATCAAACTGTTAGCTAGTGAATATTTACCATAGTCTGGGTTCATCAGCCAACTGAATTATTTTCTGCCTGCTATGCTCAAGAAAAACTCACATTTAACCCGTTTTGCATGCTTCACAAAATGCCTAACCTGGAAACTACCATCCTGCCCAACCTCCTTCTTGCGTACCCCCTTGCAAAAACATAAGACTAGGAATGGTGTATACTTCCCTATTGGCATGTATGTACTTATGTATGGGTGGATCGTCTGAAAAGAATCAATAGTTTTTTTTTTAAATGAAGAGTCTCTTGGCACCAGAAAAATGCAGGGTCTAGCCGAACCTGAAGATGAAACCAGTAGCAAGGTACCCTTGTCTTACATACCCTCCATAGCTTTGCTATTGTCAACAAAATCCTGCCTTACTCATTACATTCCATCTCGTGATCAGCAAAGCATTTTCAATGTGACAGCAGGCTTACTCTCTTCTAGATAAAACTTCTAGTCTTTTACTTGAACTCCTGATAACTTTTTACTTCAACAGTGTAATCATTTGAACTTTAGAATTACATCAGTGCCAAATATCTTCTTAGTTCTGTGGATGCCTGAAAATGACGCATTCTGCAAAAATTAATTTCCTAAATATCTAAAGCTTAGATATTTTTTAAATTTTAAAACTTAAAAAAATCTGATTATTTTTATTGGCAACATTTATAACTCTACTTGAAATTTCTCTGCTTTCTTAAACATATTAAAAAACATATTAAACATAGCTATTTTTATGACTCAGGTATAACTATAAATATAAATGTACCAATGAACTTATGGCTCATTAAAACTGGAGAAATTTTTGCCTTTTAATAAATCTCTATATTATCTCAAATTACTATATTTTCTTTGCCTGCTTTAAGTAGTTTTTCTAGTAGCTATTTATCCTTGTCATTGTTGGGGGGCTTGCTATTACTCAGTTCTTTCCCTTTTCCATTTACAGCTTCTAATCTGCCATGGTCTAGAAAGTACATAGCTAACATTCTTAAAATTTTGAGAAAACAGGAGAAAAATGCCTTATGAAGTGAATGGGCTTTACCACCTTCCTGTCAGGAAAACTACTTCTGTTGTTCAGAAGCCTTATTTGCTTGTGCAATTGAGGAACAAAAATTATTTGTTTTCAGATGACACTAGACTTTTTCTTGATAGGGAAATGCTTTGGTATCTGCATTACTTTACCACGAATATTCCAGGTGCTTTGATACTCTGGTGAGTATAGAATGAATATACTCATAATAATAAGGGTTCTTCTAGACAATGCAAAATGTACATCCTAGTATATATTCTCAGGTGGCTGTAGTGTGAGGAAAATGTGTCAATGTCAGGAAAACAAATACTCAAAATGTTGACATAAGTATTGTGGTGTATATGTTTTGTTTTATTAATTTTGCTGATTTTAGGTAGAGAAGTTGCAATAAAAATCATCTGCTTATGTTTCTGTTTACATTCACATTCTAAAAAGGAACACTAAGCCAAAAATTATTGTCCGGAAAAAAAAGCTAAATGAAAATTAGAGATGGGCAACTTATTGCCATACAGAGAGATGTAAAAAATTCTCAGAATCATTGTAAGTATGGGAGGATTCCATAAAATCCCTTGCTGATTTTTTTTCTTAAATATTTACTCACTTGGTTTAAAACGTATCCCCCTTGGGGATCAAATGAAACATTTAATGTGTGTTTCTGACTTTTTCACACTTAATATAACACAGTCTCTTTATTATGAGAGCTCTTCATCCAGAAATCCTAGGATGATCTGATGTCTAATGCAGGTAACAGACTTCAAGCATTTCTATTCTGTTATTTCTGATCCAGGAAGCTTCTTTAGTAGGTCACAAGTAAACTTGAACTTTTAATTGCATTTTGAAATTAGGAACATGTTCAGATGGTTACTAAAGCTGAAAACCAATGTATAAAGTACATTGTTTCCCTTTTCAAATAGAAATTTTGCAAAGTCATTACTTAGAAAGTTGCCCTAGAAAAATATACATAAGTTTGTATTCCTTTAAAAAAAATTTTGTCAAAGTGATTCCTCTTTAACATTTTCTACATTCTTTTGCTGTAACTTTTTTGTTACCTTGTACCATTGCTATTGAAGTTGTATGATTATGACTCCGTCTGTTTCCTGTGTGTGTGTGTGTGTGTGTGTGTGTGTGTGTGTGTGTATGCACCTGTGTTGGGGGGTGAGATGACTGGAATATTAGGGGAGTTGTGGAGGAGAAAACTGAAATTTGCAGGTGTGTATATGATGTGTTCAGGAAGCTGATTCCAACCTTGGGAGCTTGATGGACAATAGTTATTTTTCTTTCTTTTCTTTTCTTTTTTTTTCTTTCTTTTTAAAATATCACTAACAAGTCAAGAGGTCGCAGGATCAAATTAAATAAACTTTTTGGGAATTGCATTCATGTTTCAATAAACTGTGAGAACAGTGGATTTAGCCAGATACGGAATTTGGTCCAATTCCTGCTTTGTCATCACATACAGTAGTTTGTTTACTTCTTTCCATGACTAAAAATGAACAACATTAAATACAGAGACCATTTGCTCTGCCTCTTGCCATCTTTCTGTGTATTCTGCAACAGTTGAGCTAATCAGGCAGAAAATTATGGAGTTTGACTCCCAGGAGAGATGCCAATTATGTGTATCTTATTATAATGTTCAACTAGATCAACTTCACTTTACATATTAAATAAGTGCCCCCTTAAAGCACTTTTTCTGACCTCTAATGCAGTTCATTTCACAGAACATGAAAAACAAATCATCAAAATAAACTTCCTGAGTTGTATTTGTGAGCTAATTCTCAGTCTACTTATAATTATTATTAGGCGTATTGGCTAAATGCTGCCACATGTTAGCACAGAATTTGTCGAATCAGAATACCATACACATCACAAAATAAATGAAGTTAGCTACCTATTATCCTTAGTTATTTCAACGTTATACTTGTGGTGTGTTATGAAGGCTATTTCCCTCTAAGAAACACGTGCTGTGTGTAAATTATTAACTCATTAATTCCTGAGTTCCTTATGCCCTAAGGGCACAGGTGTTTATTTTTCTTCAGCTTGCTGGTTTCATAAATGTGTAAACTGAAAGACTTATGACAGGAAATCAGTGCTAGAGCCCGAAATAGAATTCATATCTTTATGTTCTTAGTACAGAGTTGAAGAGCTTTTGCATAGAAATAAAGTATTGCTATTTGTGGGCATGATATCAATTAAGATTAGGAAAATTGTTTTTGACCTACCATTATTTCCAATTTTTAAAAAATTGCTATACAGCATAAATACGACATTTTGGTTTGGGGAAACATTCTGCCCTTAAAGCAATATAACTCAATTGGAATTTATTCAATAAGCTTAGTAATAGACTGGGAGAAAGAATTTGATGGACTCAGCTAAGTATCACCCTCTAGTCCTGTATGCAGCATGAGTCCAGTGGAACCTACTGTGTGATGCTTGGTGAGAGGGGAGTCAGGGAGTTGCAAGAACCAAGAGGAACAAGTCTTGAAGGAAAAGAACAAGTTCATGATGGCTTTTGGATTATATCTTTCAGAATTCTCCAGAGGCCTCACAGGCTATTTGGCATTTTCTGAAAATAAACCTTCCATTGTGTATGCTGTAATGATATACTTAATAACAACCTGTTTTGGGATCCTGTGTGCAGAATGCATTACAAATACTCTTTGAGGATATAACTATAATAATAACAAAACAAAGTAGCTGAATCTAGCAATAATTTGACAAATACTAATGAAGAGTTTACCAAAGCAGCATTGATTTAAAGGAAGCAGATAGAGCTAAGGAAAGAATAGGAGAAAGAAAACCCAAATAGGTACAATTTGTGTCTACAATAGAATATCTTCGTTTTTACATAATGGAATACTTTAGGCAGTATTTTACATTTAAGCATTTTCTAAAAGACTGAGGAATTCTTTTAAGAGTTTCTCAGCATTGGTATCTCTTTTTTTCCCCTTAATATGCTTTGAACACCAAAACTGCTGTAAGAATCAGTGCCATTGTAATCATACTATACAAATATGTTCCAAGTCTATTTATTGAATTCACAAAGGAACAAGACAAATGACCAATGGACAAAGCATAAGGAGAACTCAGTGATTTTATGCTGGGGAGATAGAGGTAGGAAAAAAGATATAACAACCTATGTTTTTATTGAAAATGCTTTACATGTATTCATTCAGCATCTCAGCTGTGAAAATTAGTGGACATTCACAAGAAAATTTGATGCAATAGTTGCATTTCCATTGTAGAATGTGGCTACCTAGAGAAAGTAGATTCAGTTAATTAGGCCTGTTTGGGAATGGGTGGCAGAGTTAAGGAGATATGGGTCCTGAGGGCTATACTGAGGGATTAATGAGGAATGCCGTCAGTTCCATGGTTCTCTATCCTGGCTGTTCATGAGAATCATTTGAGGAGCTTTTAAAAAATACTGATGTCTGCCACACCCACCCCACTCCCATCTCTGAAAACCGTCACCTCCCACATTCTGACTAAACTGAGAGTGGAGGACAAACAAAATACCGTATTTGGACAAGATTGGAAGAGTAGATTTTCTGTTTGCAAATTCTGGTCTGGTGACTAGTGCTGAAAATTACTTAGAAATAGTGATGAGGGGAAAAACCATGGAGAAAGTTATAACATAGAGGGGACCAAGGTAAGAAAGAGAATGAATTGACAGAAACAATGGGAAAAAAGGCATGCCATTCATGGACAAGTATGTCCAAGGAATTTAGTTGAGATGAGTAGAAAGTAAGTGAATATCTCCAAGAGACATATTCTTTTCTAAGTATGGGTGTAAAGGAGATAATTGGTATTTCTGGGTAATCTCCCCAAAGCCAGCTTTTTCACACTAAATTTCCAGCAACTGTTAACAACTTCCACTAGCATTCAGCCAGAAGTCTCTGAAATTGGTACCAGACAAAGAGAGCCCTCAGGCATTCTCAGCAGGCCACAAGATTCTGGACCAATTAAGTAAGAAGGGAACAAAAGGACTAAATTGGAAAACCAATGGTAAGACTGAGAATATCTATGAGGTTTCTACCCTGAAACAAAATAGTTCAAGAGTTATGTAATTTGTGTGAGGTTTCTGAGGAATCTTTATTTTGCAAGATTTGTAACACTCTGTTATTTTGGCTGAGGCTCCCATAAAAACAAAGTCATTTCAAACAGCGCAGTGAAAATCTTTGCACTTTCTTTGTGTTCCAAGCACAGGGGACTATGCATCATTCTACAAATCTATCAGGCCAAACTACATTTGCTCTTGTTGTTTGTCTTCTTGGAATGTCTTTGCCCCTTCAATACCATCTTTAAAGTCTTAACTCCAAAAGGCACATTCTCTGTAAAACTTCCTGCAGTTGACAAAAACCGTACCCAGGTACGCTGTCCTCCAGAATGTACACATCTTTAGTATCACTTTTCGTGTTATTCTGTTTACTTATCTGTCTCTCCTTCTGGATAGACTGAGAATAATTCAGAGAGAATTTATAGCCAGTGCCTTGCAGAGTGTCAGTTTTTAATTGCACTGGAAAGCTAACCCTTCTGTTGGGTAACTAGAACCCCTAAGGGGAGCTGGACAAATGTTTGTTGCATTAAATTGACACCCTTCAACTACTTGGAAATTTTCCCTCTGGCCAGTCCTGTTGAAGCAACTTTAGTTATGTCAGCTGAGCTTGTCCTGGGGTGTGTTTTTGTGTGAGTATATTCATCAGCCTCAAGGGGTGTATAAGTCAACTAAAGCTACATGAGAAATTTGCTGATTTACACAGCACATTAATTTGAAAGGAGGATAAAGAGGGTCTGTAACTTTTATTAGATTCTCGAAGTAATCTAAGGCCCCAAACAGATGATACAACACTATCATAAACAGTGAAAAAACTAAAGCCTTTCTCATTGAATTCTGAACTAAGACAAGGATGATCATTATCATTACTTCATACATTAGAAAATAAAGGCAAAATGTATTACCTGTAGCATTATGACAGTCTAAGAACAAAACCAAAAAACAGCTGAAACCAATTGAAAATTTACTAAAGCTAATTGAATTTAGGAAAGTGGCTAGGAGTAAAATACAAATTCAGATATCAATATGCTTTGTTTATATGATTAAAATCATTTGAAAATATAATGAAAAAAATCTTAGAACATCAGCAATAGTAATTTATAGTACATAGAAATTTAATTAAAATTTTTCAAGATATCTATCAGGAAGATAGTATGACTTTATTGAAAGACATAAAGAAGATTTAATAAATGCAAAGCTATACCATATTTCTTGGTGAGATGACTCAGTATTATAGATTCCAAGTAAACGTGTAAATAACCTGTGTAGCTAAAAATTTAAACAACAATAATATAGTTTATCTTTCAGTTTAAGCTTAAAAATATGTGGAGTGGCATATTTTCTCATACATTGTTGATAGGAATGTAAATTAGTACAACATTTTTGAGGTAACTTGGAAATATGTAGCAAAAATTTTAATTTTGAACTTAGTTCTGTTTTTAGAAATCTATCCTCCAGAAATATTCACCTAAGTGATTGTAGTATTGATAGATCAGAAATATTATAAATGTTTGTCAATAAGAATTGGTTAAAAAAATATTTTCCATTAATTCAGTGAAACTGGACCGACATTAAAAGAACATGACAATTCTATACATTGAACGAGAATACTGTCCTCAATATATTGACAAGTGTACGGAAGCAAGCTGAAACATAGTTTGACAAGGCTCTATTTTTGTTTTTAAAAAAGTGTGTGTGTGTGTGTGTGTGTGTGTGTGTGTGTGCGCAAAAGTGCATGTAAAATAGTCTAGCAGGGAAATGGACCAAACAGTGACCATCTCTGGTAGTAGAAGTTCAGGGGTTTTTCTTTCCTTCTCTCTTTCTTTCTTTTTTTGCTTTGTCCCTTGCCACAAATCTTCAAGATTTTTAAAATGATAATAGATTTCTTGAATCAGAAACAAACATGCACGTACAGTCTTTTGCTTCTTTAGGTTTTCACTTGTGGTTATTGTGGCTTCCTTTTCGTTTTCCCCATGTTTAAAGTTCAGGACACAATCCTTTTGAGGGTAACTGTGTAGATAGTCCCTTGGGAGGACACGGATAACATTCACTGTTTCAGAGTTGAGCAAAGTTCATGACGGCAATGACAGTGATCATGACAACAGAGGGCCTGACGCATCCCTGAGGTTTTCCTCAACGTTTACTGCTCTCTCTTTACTTCCCTTTTATCTTCTGCCCTAAGTGGGAGTTTGAGAATGTATGTCACTAAAGTTCACTGAAATAGAAACACCTCTGAAAAAGGGAGAAAAGCGTCAAAAAAGATACTTCTGCTTTACTGAAAGAGAGACACATTCCTCAGAGGGGCAAATGCTAGGCAGAGCTTCTTTTTGACGGAAATTTGAAATTTCAGATTGAGAGTTTTTCTTGATAAGGAAAAAAAAAAAACCCTCCCAACTGAGACAAAACTTAAGTTGGAAACGTCACAGGTATTTGGAGAGCCTTAGTTGTTGGATTTCAAAGTATTTACTACCTCCCCAGGCCTCTAGAGTTTTCATTAAAATGCTTTTTCCATGTCTTGTCAATGCATAACCTATTGGGCACAAAGAAAATGTTCTCATAGTTAGCAAATACTAAAGAACCTTGAACAAACCCCATCGTTTCTTTAATTTTATTGCTGTTTTGATTGCATGATTATTTATTTCAACATTAAAGAATATTTCTGCTTTTAAATTCTGAACCGATCCAGCTCACAATGAGTTATTTTAAAACGCATTCCAAATATTTTATTTTGCCCAGCTTCATGTTGACAGGTACAATAGTCCCATCTTAGCTTCTGTTCACACGAGAACACATTTTGAAACCCAATTAATAAAAGGTAGAGCTGTGTAAGCTATGCAGAGCCCAGCACCTGCTGAGCAAACTGTCAAATGTTTGCCACGGTACTTAGAGATGTATTATGGCAAAATGAAAAAAAAAATAGGCATGGGAATGAAATTAAAAACTCACAATGAAATAGTTGATTAAGAAAATTAAGCCATTTAGCACAGACCCATGCCTGTGCCTCTGGGAGGTTACTGTGAAGCAGAGTCAGTTAAAACGTTTGTCCTCTATGGCGATGACCGCTTAATTTTATTCACAAAGGACTCCTTTGGCATTCATCTAAATTTTCAGACCCCCTTTCAAATTTATTCATAAGTTTCCTCTTTCCCAGTGACCCCAACATACTTGGTGCCGGGAAAGGGTCTGTCAACAAATGTCAGATCTGCACCTAAACCAGAATGAAACCTTAGGGGTCCTGAGGCCCAATTTTCGATAGCTTCTTCTGTAGAGGCTGAGGCTGAGCTCGCAGTATCCCTGGGCCAGATATTTTAATTGCTAGTTTTTTTTTGTTGTTGTTGTTGTTTTAAGGTCTAAAGGAGGAGGGGGAGGAAAGTGTGATAAGGGGAGCTTTGAAGGAATAGTGATGAATAGACCTGGCCCAACTTCTTCCTCTTCCAGAAAGCCTCCTCCAATTAATTTTATCCTTATACAACCATCCTTTTGTTCTGAGTTCCTCCAGACCCTGGGTTCTTAGCTGGCCCAGAGTAGTTTTGTCCGTTGTGAGTTGTTTGTGTTTGTTGCTTTAATCATTGAATTGAACTCCCAAGCCAAGCTATGAAATTTTCCAGAAGTCCAGAAATATGCCTTCCATTCCTTTATGTGATTTAATAGTGCCTAGTATTTTACTCAGTAAGAAGAGGAGCTAAATTGAGTAGAAGTATTTGACTCATTCATTCATTCATTAGAAGAATTACATTGTCCATCCTGAACCCCAAAGGCTTTCTATAAAGAAAAAAAAAAAAAACACAAAAGGAAATACAATCAGTAAAACTGTTCTCCTAAGGAAGAACCTTTTCAATTTGACTTGGCTGTAAACTATTTAAGATTCAGGTTCAAGGGAATCTCTTCTAATAAGTTAGTTATTGATTTAGAGGGCTAAAGTTTTGATATTTACTAGGAGCAATTTTGGTGACATGCCCTAGATACATGACATTTACATGTTTAGAAAGAATAAGATGGTAATGATACTGCACTATAATTTAATTAATTAAAACATACATACCCCCCACCTTGTTCTTTAAAGGACTTGAAGTGGTTAAGAAAATTAAACAAGATACACCAATTAAATAATGTGAAAGCATACAATGAGGTACCATCTCACACCGGTCAGAATGGCTATCATTAAAAAGTCTACAAATAATAAATGTTGGAGAGGGCGTGGAGAAAAGTGACCCCCTTACACTGTTGGTGGGAATGTAAATTGGTGCAGCCATTATGGAAAACAGAATGGGGGTTCTTCAAAAAACTAAAAATAGAGCTGTCATATGATCCACCAATCCCATGCCTGGGCATATACCCAGACAAAAGTATAATTTGAAAAGATACATGCATCCCAGTGTTCATAGCAGCACTATTTACAATAGCCAAGACATGGAAACAACCTAAATGTCCATTGACAGATGAATAGATAAAGAAGATATGGTATATATTGACAATGGAATATTACTCGGCCATAAAAAAGAATGAAATAATGCCATTAGCAGCAACATGGATGGGCCTAGAGATTATCATACTAAGCGAAGTAAGTCAGGAAGAGAAAGACAGATACCATGATATCACTTATATGTGAAATCTAAAATACGACACAAAAGAACATGTCTATGATACAGAAACAGACTCACAGATATAGAGAACAGACCTGTAGTTGCCAAGCGGGGGAGGGGGAGTAGGGGAAGGAAGGATTGGGAGTCTGGGATTAGCAGGTGCAAACTTGTACACCTAGGATGGATAAAAAACAAGGTCCTATTGTACAGCACAGGGAGCTATATTCAATATCCTGTGTTAAACCGTAATGGAAATGAATATGAAAAAGAATATATATATGTATAACTAAGTCACTTTGAGGTACAGCAGAAATTAACTCCCATCAAAATCAACTATACTTCAATAGAATTTTAAAAATTGTGAAAACAGAAAGTAACAAGACTAGATACATAATATAGAGTCAAAAGTAAGACTTAAAAAAAATGGACTTGTGTACTTGCCAAAATATGGCTCTAAGCTGCCTGGCAACCAACCTGAAAAAGATTAACTCCATCAGGTATGCGATACACAGTGTATAAGAGATGGAAGTAGTTCATTTTTCTCAGAAGAACTATAATGATTCTTAACACAAAGCCCAGGCAAAGACTTCTTTTGAAGATGTTCATCAAATTACGTTGGTGGAATGACCGTAATCCATGACAACCTCTGTGTAAGTGGGGACCAGGGTGACTTTCATGAGGAGTACTTATAGGAATTTTCAGTGCAAATGATCTTCACGTCGAGTGTTGTTCAGTAAAAGGAATTCTACTGATATCCATACGATAAATTCCATGAATAAAATTTTCCCTGGTCAAGCTAAATTTGGCAATAGATTTGAGAGTGTCTGCCTAAATGGACAGATGACTCCGTTAAGTTGGGCTAGCTGGTGCTGTGATAACAAATAACCAGAAAATCTTAGTGGCTTAAAACTCGAATGTTTATTTCTGTCCATGTTATATGTTTATCATAGGTTGACAAAGGGTTTCTGCTCATTATAGTCACTCAGAAACCCAGGTGAATAGAGGCTCCAGACTTTTATAGTCACAGAGACTGGAGGAAAGAACATGGCGCACCCACACTGAGTCAAAACTTCTGCCCAGAAGACTCCTCAAGTCTGCTGACATTTCACTGGCTAGCAAGTCAGCCATCGAGCCAGGCCTGGCTTCCATAGGACGAGGATGTACAACCCTCCCATAGGGAGGTGGCTGGGATATTGTAAACAACAGTACAAGTTATGACAACTCTATCTCCTTAACAAACAACTCGAAAGAATTCTTTTCTCAGCTGACCTGTCCTAAGATACTGGGTGGCAAAACCCTCCAAATTGCATTATTTCCTATTGACTTCTTGAAGTGTAGCATTCTCTGCTGGTTAAAAATGAGGACTGTCTGCCTTCACAGAGAGCCCTGCTGGGGGTAGGATTGACATGCTGCTGTGAAAATGCAGTAGCCTATCAAGAACCCATGCCGGAATATTCTCCAAAAGTTAACACTTTTTATTGTTTTCGCAAATATTCCCTGCTGTTTTCCTCCTCTGATTACAACGTACTGGCAACTAGACATATATACAAATGCATAGAGATATAATGATGGTGTCTTATGATTCACCTTGACCATTCTCTTGTGACTCCTCCCATCAAAAACATTTATTGACTCCCAGCGTCATTCCTAGCATATTTGACAGCTTGACTGGATTATCTTTATAATACCTGTTCCCCCACACACACACCATGTGGTGAAATTATTTTCATGTAATAATTGGTAATCAACAAATTTTAAATCTTTTTTTAAAACGACAAGTGATTGTGATTTTAAAGATAGTTCAAGTTCATAGAATATTTTATATATGAACTAAAATTTGTATTTTTCAAATAAAACTATTATACTTGCATTTGCATTTAAACCAAAATAGAAAACTCCAATGATCCAATAGAATGACAGAAGTGAAGTAACTGAAGTTTTGCTTCCCTGACTTACGTCACAGCTGTGTCTGCCCAAGGCAAGCTCAAGAATTTCCCAACTTATTCTTGGATACGTGTAGCCAAGTATGGGTATCTTGGGGGCCAACGGTATAACTGGGAGTTGGGTGAATTAACTTCCATGTAGAACGCAATGTTTAGTAAAGGGTAAATGATAAAAATGTGGTAGTTCGAACCTTACACCATATTATTAAAACTCAACATCAATGCCGGCAATTGTTTAAAAGTAAGGCATAAGAGTTCTTATGTTTTTGAGGAGGAGTATTTTATCACTTCATTGTTGAAAGTTGTAGGCAAGAGGAGGTGATTAAAATCAGAATGACTTGGTTTTATTATTGCTTTAAAATTCTGTATATACAGGGTACCCTCTTATTGCTTATACCTGGGACTACTACCAACACCCCCATACACAGTCAGCCACTGGTAACTCCCCATCATTGACATAATTGAGTGCAAAGTAATGACACTAACAAACTTCCCTATCATATGGCCTCAGCCTTTTTTAGCCTACTCCTCCACAATTTTCCTCTTGTGAAAACACCCCATCATCTAGAACAGTGGAAAAATTCTACTCCCTGATCCCTCCTCCTTTTAAAAAAAGACTTCTATGTATTTATTCATATTTCTCCCTCTAACGGTTTAAATGTAAAGCGCATAGGCTTTGGAGCCAGGATCTTATGGGTCTGAATTTGCTCCCTGCAGTTCATAAATTGTGTGACTTTGGGCAAGTTATCAAACCTATCTGGGCCTTAACCTCCTCACCTGGAAAAATGGTGATAACAGCCTGGTTTACAGATACTCCTGGATTAGATGAGAACAAAATATATGTGGGATTGTCTGTGGCAATAAGTATATCTTTATTATCTCCCTTACAAAATTTTACATGTCTGTCACTTATGGAACTTTGCTCAAAATAGGTCCTCATGGAACTTCAACAAGTGCATTGAACTGGTTGAACGTGATGGTATACAAGGTATAAAGGTCCATGTTAGAGGCTCATGCTCCAGCCCTTTCTGTAATTGCTTCAGCTGTGAGCTTTGAGCATCGTCATGAGAGGAAAATCTAGGCTATTTTTCATTTGGCCTCAGTTCTTCTTCTTCAGCTGTCCAGAGCTCTCTCGTTTAGAACAAACATTGTGGCAAAACAAGGAGGCAGCAGAAGCATAACTGGGAGTGTTAACCACAGGGGAATCTGGATGAGGTGTCCGTTTCACCTACAGAACTGTCTTCGCATTTTGAGCAGCTCAGAGGTCAGGAATGCTGTTGTCATCGTCGGCAGAGCTGCGTCCTGAATAAATACCAAGTTAGGAGGAAGATGACTCAGCCCTCAGAGCTGCCTAAACCTCATACTCCTCCGATATTTTAAGCAACACAAAGTGGTAAGCAGCTGTTAGATATCTTTGCTTCTTTATTCAAGCAAAGCTTAGCCTGTTCCATTCGGAAAGAAAATGGTCATAATTTCCAGCCCATTTAAAGCTCTCCTTCCTTAGAATTGTTACTGCACACGTAGCCTGGACCACACAGCTTAGTTTTATATAGCCTCATCTCATTTTCTAATTATTTCCTGATTCCAAGTGGGTATTAAATTTGTTGTGGGAGGAGACCATACTTTATATTCCTCTTACATTCTCTCCAAACTTAAAGATTAGTCTTGGACCCGTAGTAGGTGGTACATACAGACACTAATTTCATTTGTATAGGACTTTAAAATGAACAAGTTACTTCTACATCCATTCTTGCCTTTGAACTTCACTATACCGCCTAAAGTAACAGTTATTATCTCTGTTTTATGGGCCAGGAAACTAAGGTTCAGAGAGATGAAGTATACTGCTAATGATCATATAACTAGTAATTAGCAGAGCCTGAACTTATATATATATTCTGAAAAAATATATGGAATTTATGTAATATAATTCCAAAAATTCAATCTTAAATTTCATTGTTTAATGAGAGCTAAATTGAAAGACTTTAAGAAGAGTATTTAATTTTTTTCTAGGTATTGGATTTCTGTTGCTCACCTTTTTCCTCTGGCTCTGGAATTAAAATACCTTTTGTAATTTGTGAAGATGTAGATCTAAAACCTAATTATTTTATGTATACACAGAAAAGTTTATCTGTGCATATGTATGGAGAAATGGCACAGGAAAATTCCCAAGTAATAAGAAACCACAAATTCATTTGTATTCTAGTTAATATGTTTGTAGCAGATTTTCAGAGAATTCACAATATTTGGGAACATCATTGTTCATCTTAAAGATAAGGAAGGATGAGCAAGAGTCTGTGTGGTTAAAGGAGAACAAAACTGGTGTAAGTAATTTAGTGTTAGAGACATTTGATTCAGTTGACAGGTCTCTATGGAGCATCTACATTTTGTAACACGGTTTTGAACACATGTTAAAAACGGGGAGGTAAGGTACTCTTGGAGTTCAATCAAGATAACCCAGGTTGTACACTAAAGTGAGTCAGAAGGAACTGGAGAGCTACCTAGCGTTTTCATTTTGGTCTCCTGCTACAAACGGACAGCAACTCTGAGACTGATGGAAGACACTGGCCTCGATGATTATGTTTTGATTCATAGATTCCTGGTATAGAATGTAATTGAGTATTTTGTCTTTAGAGGCTTCCTTTTTCAGTTATTGACAGACTAGAGTAAATAAACATCCTATTTATATCAACAAAGTAATAATTGAAGCAAATTAAATGTTAAAGCCTATTAAATCTGTAAAAGAATCTGAGTTTCAGTCTGAGTGAGTGCAAGCACAACAACTTAGTCTTGATTTGAGAGATTATTGAGTATGATGTGCAAACATTTTATTTCGCTTGTATAATTAATGTCCTCAGTAATTTACCACACCTTTTATTTCATTCATGAAAATAGTGAAGGATTAACGGTAAGTGGATATTTGAGGAAGTTGGCTTCACTGATCACCAAAGTAGGAAAAGAGTGGTCCAGGGAGGGGTGGGAAGTAGGAGAAGAGTGTTCAGAAGATTATTATTGTAGCTACAGAGAAATCCATATTTCTATCTCCCAGTTTAATCCCTCCGTCCCACTCTCTGTGCATTAATCTGGAGTAGATCACTGTGCTTCTCCATTAAAAATAATGCACGGACATTTAGATTGATGATTCCTGCTGCATTCAGGGTTCTGTAAATAATGATAACATTGCTGCCTAGCACATTATATAAGATCACCTAAATTATAAGTAGAAGATGTATCATGTCATGGTCAAGTCTAATATGTATAATTTACAGGCTTAATTCTCACTGTCAGAAGTGTCTGTTGAAGAGGGCAAGAGTTAATCACCCTTATCTAGAAAAATATGTGAAGCCTCTATCTTTCTCTAAATCTGGAGTTTAAGAAATTGCACAATCCAAAGGAGAATCCCTCTCAAGGGGAAAAGTGAGATCATTTACAATCACCTCGCCCTCACTAAATTTCATTGAGCACATTTTGTGAACCTAGTGTGTGTCGGACACAATATGGAGTGTGATTGTGGCAATGGTGGGAAGGGGAAAAAGTTGTTAGCTACCTGTCATGCTTTCAAGGTTACCGTGAGCTTGTTCAGGAATTTCGGCTGTCTGTCTTTTACTTCTGCTTAGGAAGTACCCTGAAGTGTTATTAAAAATTCTTTCACTTTACTTTCATTTTGTCCTCAAAGTCTTATGCTTTAATTTTGTTGTTGTTATCCTCTGAAACCGTATTCAGCTAATATTAGCCTTTCTCACAGCTCTATCTATCCATCTTTCAAATATTTTTTTTCTCTCCCAAGACAGCTTTATCATTTCTTATCTCACCTGTCTTCTTTCTTGTACATTTTTGTTGATTTTCTTAACGTAACAGCTTCAGATTCCATTTCGGCAATTTATGATTTCATGAGTCTGTCGACAAATCTACCATCATCACCACCTATTGGTGCACAGAACTGAGTTACTCTTCTTCCCAGTTCATAGCTTCTCACACCCCAGAAAAGACCCTTCTTTTGTTTTATTATCTTCTTTAATCTATTCCTCTACATCTCTTCTCCTTCTTTCCTAGGTAACTGTTAGTCATTCAGTGTATTAGGTTGAACTTTATGAAACTGACGTTTGTGTAACTCAAAACAGTCTAATATCAGCATTTCCACGTGATTCAACTTAATGTCTTTCCAATCCACATTTATTATTAATTATATGTGTACAATAAAAAATGTACAATTTTATGTATATGTGTGCACATATTCCCTGACTAAATTAGTAGCGCCACCTCTATCAAACACCAAGTCCGTACGAACATAGGACTTTCCTGTGTTCTGTATTCTCTTTCATTGGTGTTTGCTGCTGCATAGTCATCGTGAGATGCAGTGGCTTTGCTTCTTTCTTCAATATCGTTTTGTGTATTCATGGGTCTTTATCATTTTCTGGATAGATTTTAGCTAATATTTAGCAATGAGTCCTCTAGTTTTAAAATAATTTTTCTCCTGTTCTCTATCCCTTAGTCTGTTTGTTCTGCTGTCCTTTAGATTTCTCTACAGTGTATTTCAGATTTTCTACTGCATTTTTTTCTGTTGGCTTTTATAATTTTGATAGCGAAGACCTCTGTCATGTTTTCTGATTGTTCTTTGTAACAGCATCTTGTTCTTGATTCACAGATGCTGTATCTTCTCTCATGTCTTTCAAAATAATACTAGCTTTCGTTTCTCTGTTTAGTTTTCCCTTGTAAAGTCTCTCTTTCCTCCAACTTGCTTTTCATCTCCCCCACCCCCAATGCCTGCTCATATTTAAGAGTGGAGCTTTGTGAGGCAAATGAAATTGTTTCTCAGATTTCTCTGCCACCAGTTCACGACTCTCTGTCTTAGTTTGCTAAGCCATTTAATATACATTCTTCTGTTTTTCATCATCTGAAGTTTTATTGCTGTTCCTTCATCCTCTGTTCTTTTTGTCCTTATAGATTTATGCCTTAAAAGATCCCTTCACCATTGTTTTATGGGCTTTATGGAGAGGATGGGTTAAAAGGCACACCTCCAATCCCCCATCTTTAACTAGAAATCCCTGCTGTTATCTTTTATTATTTCCTTCTTGGTGGTTTACTTGGTCACTCTTTTGCTAGTGCTTTGAGTAATCACTTATCTATATTTAAATCTTTCTTTGGTTTCTGATAAATGTATTTAAAATTTTAAATCTTCTCTAGTACTACTTCAATTCCAGAATTTGACCTGTAAGTTTTCATTGTAAAGGTTTCACAATTTTTCTTATGTCTTTCTCTTTAATTGAAATATTTTTATGTAAAATGTTCTCTCATTTCCAGTAACGTGGAGTTTTGAAAGCTATCACTTAATAGTTTCTGATTTTATTGCATTGTGATCAGATCAAAAGGTCTATGTGATATTAATTCTTTGGGGTTTATTGAATCAGTTTTGTGGCCTATTGTGTGGTAGATTTTTTTTTTTTTTTTTTTGGATAATCCATGTGTACCTGGAAAAAAGAATTGTGTCCTCTGTGTTTGTTGAGTGAAAAGATTTCCAGCTAACTGTAAATCAAGTTTATTCATCCTCAAATCTTTTTTCATCTTGGTTATTCTTCACAACTGCTTGGTTCTTTCTCATGGTTCTTCTATCCTCTCTCAAGTCTAAAAGCTTCCCTTTCTTCTCTGGCATCTGTAGGACTTGGAAAAAAGAGCCAGGGATTCCTGAAAATTGTGATAGTTCTCCCTTCTGTGAGTCTGTCTGATCCTTCTTCCATTTTATTAATACAATGCAGTTTTGGCTGTTTATATTTTTCCATTTGGCTGTTTGTTATCAGAGGCCTCTGTTCTTTTTATTCTTTACATTGTCAGTTCTTATTTTTCAGATACAGCCTAGTTTTCAGAGCAGCCTAGTTTCATGCATAGTAGTACCTAGAGTTTATCCTACCAGTATTTATGGAATTAAATTAGATAAAGAGATGGTCCTGTCCAGGTAATTCTTACACTCTGAAATCAAATAAATAATCGCAGAGTGGTAAAGGGGAATTTATAGAGACTCACATCAAATAT
The DNA here is from genome assembly GCF_963924675.1 of Phocoena phocoena. Lineage (NCBI taxonomy): Eukaryota > Metazoa > Chordata > Mammalia > Artiodactyla > Phocoenidae > Phocoena > Phocoena phocoena. The sequence continues at coordinate 24,139,841 of NC_089230.1, read as the reverse complement.
TTTTATTTTATAAGTAGAAAAACTGAAACTTAGAGAAGTTAAGTAACTTTTCTAAAAGTCTACAATTAATCTAGTTACTTTGTCTGGTTAGTTAATCTGGTCTATTAACACTTTTCTTAAGCATTTAAAATAAAATTTTAAAAAGGCAATTCCCAAAAATATAAAAAAATAAAATAACAAATTAAAAAAAAAGAAATTGAGGATAAAAATGTTTTCACAGACCTAATGATATAATATTTGTAAAAATGCATTTTAGGCAATAAAGTATTTTACAAATGTAAGAAATATTATTATAGTTTAGTACTACAAGGTTCATGATAGAATTCTTCTGAATGCTTGATGCATATATTGACTATTTTTGCTATTAATATGTATCAGATACATTGTGAGGGTTCCCTGTTTCAGAAATGATTAAATATCCTAGCTCTCTCATAACTTCTGGTTTAGTAGAGAAGGCACATATGTAAAAGAGAAACCCAATATAGGGAGGTAAGTGCTCTAAGGAAGAAAGTGACAAGTCAGAGGTTTTCCAGTGAGGGAGTGTCCCCCTCTCCCAAGAGGTCAAGGGAGGCTTCCCAGAGGACAGACTCTGAGTCATCAATACAACCATTGCTTGAAATGACCATTTCTCCTTTGTTCTCTGGTGAACATCCACGGGAAATTTTAAGTCCTTCGGTATTTCTACAGAATATTGTGGGAGTGGAGGTGTGGAAGAAAACAAAGTTTCAGAGTTAAGCTGTGCTTGGTTTTTGGAGAGCCTATGGATCCCATATCTTGCAGAAAATGGGAAGCCATTAGAAGAAAATATTTATGTGTAGTAATAGTGATGCCTTAGGTAGAGTGAAACGTTGTTACGTTGACTAGGTACACTTGTTTGTTGGATATTTACAGGAAAACATTTGTTGATTGTTAGGCTTAGGGTTGCCATTTCTTTTTATTTGTGGTTTGTTGCTCATCTATTCACTATTATTTTGCTAGTGAAGCCATAATTAGAGTGAGATGCCAAGAATCCAGGGAAGGAAGAAGTGAGGAGTTTTATGAAGACAGAAATTTAGGGGAATTATTTATGTTCTCCAGACTTGTCAACCTCTCAACTTTTTTCCAGAAGTTTTCTTTTATATATTGTTCATTCTCTTTTCTCTCTCCTTCCTTCCTCCCTCTTTCTTTTTTCTCTTTCTCTGCCCCACATTATTTCCTCCCTCCCTCCCTTCCTTCCACCCACCCTCCCTCCTTCCCTCCCTCCCTTCCTCCCTTCCTTCCTTCCTTTCTTCCTTCCCTCCCTCTTTCCCTCTGTTTTTCTTTCTTTCCTTCCTTCCTACAACCCAGAACAGATTCTATATTTTTATTCCCATCTGGTAGGTCTTTGGGATGAAGATGGGGTTATAGAAGCTCACACTTTATATTCATTGTTCACTGGTAAACCCTAAACTGTCTGGGGGTCATTCCAGCCAGGGACAGAGTCAAAATTCAAAGCACCTTGACAGATTTTTTTTGTATTTCAGTCACTTATACCTAATTTACTCAAGGGGAAGAGAATTTTCAAACAGAATAATTTTCAACCCCAATATTGCTTTTTTTTTTTTTTTTCCAATTACTAAACCAGAGAAATGCCTTAAGCAGTAAAATGTTGAAAAGCCGAATATTTTTCATGCTGGTTCAAAATTGTTGCCACTTACATTACTATAACCATGCATCCACCCAGAATGGCAGCCCTCTGTTTATTTTGTTACTCCAGGTGCTTCTGTAGTGCATACAAGTGGTAGCCAGTGACTTGGCTATTGTTATGAGTTTGTATTACATTTTATACTGTTTTGTGTTCTGTATTGCTCCAAGATTGTATTGCAGTTCTTTATTTCTAATTTTATTTTGTCTCTTTTCTTTGAGGTAATTATATTTGCATTATAATGTCAAATGGGTAAACATTTTCTTGCTTCAAAATACTGTGAAATTACAATATCATACAGTTTAAAATTGTGAACAAATGTGCTGATTATGTTCACTTTGCTTACTTTAGTAATTTTAAGGCTATTCTTCTGTTTTCTTTTTTAAAGTTTAAGAAGTCCAACAGCATGGCTTTGTGTGTGTATCTGTATGTGTGTGGGTGCATATGTGTGTGTGTGTGTGTACAAGGGGACTCTCTTAGTGATTTATGGATATTAAATGATTTGTCCAACTTGTGAGTAGGTACAACCAGAATTGGAACTCAGATCTCATGAGTCCTCATACATTGATCTTTCCTCTCTACTTTTCCGCCCTTGATATAATTAATATACCCAATCGCTTGTCTTGGTCTCTGAAAGTTAAGTAAAATAATTTCAGGTGTGAATCTCATCCAGCATAAAATTGTGAAGGCACAGATCAGGGGAGATGGATAGCATTAAAAGTTTTATAGTTACTAGTTGGGTATTTTGTGTCTGCTTGGGCATCGAGGTATAAATAATGAGGTTTACAATAACATAACTTATCATAAACTTTCAAAGAAAATTACAGACTGTTTTATCAGGTCAAAATAATTTTGGATAACTTGTAGGGTTGATTTGTTCACCCCACTTTTCTCATGAATTAGCTATAATAGTAAAGCTCATTTTCTTTAGACCATAAAATGATGGAAATGAAAGTGCCTGAGAGTGTTTAATTTCACTCCCTTGAACTATGATAGGGCAAAACTTTTCTAAGTAGATGGATATACACCTTTTTCAGAAGATTCCCTGATCTTGTAGAATGAACAGTAGACAGATATTTAACTAAGCTCTTATAGAGATTAGTAAGATATGCTCTCTGAATTTTTACAAAGAGTTTAAAATATGAAGAAGTCATATGATCAATACTTACTTTATTACAGGCAGGTTATAATAATGGTTATAAAATACACATAAAAAAGAGATGTTCTGGGAAGTCAGAGTAAGACAGGCAAATGTAGCTTAGGCATGTCAGGAAAGGCTTCCTGATGGAGGCATTAAGATGAAGGATGTGTAGGAGTTCAAGAAGGACGGGAGGTGGAGGGGACTGGGGTTGACGTGCATGTATGGAACAAAGGCTTGGAGTCTCTGGAGTGAGTGTGACCCAAGCAGGGAGGGGCACAGGTCACAGGTAAGGAGGTCCTGAGAGGTATCCCTGCAGAGGGAGTGGAGACAGAATGGAGACAATCTTAATGGCAGAGTGAGAATTTATAGATTATTCTATATGATGATTCTGGGCGATCAGTGCACGCTTTCGAGCCAAGAGGAATTTGAGGAGAACAATGCCTTAGAAAGATTAGTCTGGTGAGTTGTGTAACAGAGATTGAAAGGGGAATGTGACTGGAAGTGGGGGGGGGGGGGCAGAGAAAGAGATGTAACAAAGGTGGCGACAGAAAGGGGATTTGGAAGGAAGTAGTTGATGGCAAGAGATTTCCTGGACTTGGCAATTGATTTGATAAAGGGGCAAAGGAGACAGAGTAAGCAAAACAAAGAAAAGAAAAAGAAAAAACAAGGACCCCTCCCCTTGGTGTTACCGTCTGGTTGGCTGGTAGCAAGGTGGCTCTATAAGGCACAAAGAAGTCTGAGGAGCAGCTTTTGGGGTAGGGGTGAGGGTTGTGGATGGCGAATAAAAGATCACTTTACATCTAAATGAAATGCCTCCTGTGTCAGCTTAAAACACTGGACATATAAAGAATTTAACACCTGACCTTTTGTTTTTCACAGGGCCTATGTGATTTTCGTGCTGCCTTTTGCTCACAGCCTGTATTTTACGAGTACATCTTCACTGAAGAAAACGGGCCCGGCTTGTAGTTGGAACAAAGTATAATTTCCTGAGTTGGAAAACAACATTAACGATAACAGTAACAGTAACATCAACAGAGATCACAACAACCGAACCCAGAAAATCCAGCTGGAGCGGTGAGTGTGCAGCCCTTTTTGCTCACTATCCCATGAAATTCTCCTCATTTTATTGCTTCCTGCTTGCTCCGTGACTCCATGCCCAACTTCAGCCTGCTCGGGTGAGCCTGCTGGGGGTGCCCCCCACGCCATTGTGCGCACTGCCCTAGGATCAAAGCATTCTTTCTCCATCCTCATCTACCTCTTCTCCCTACTGCTTGTCTGCCTTCTCCTGCAGGGGGTCAGGCTGGCCACATTTCCACGTCCCAGTGCCTAGCCCTTTTATACAAAGTTTTCTTTGTTAATCAGGAGAAGTAAATGCTAATCCTCTCTATGTACAATGAACTGCTTTCAGAAGAAGGTGTGACAGTGATATAATGACCTGGTGAATTTTCAGACAAGGAGGATCAAAATATCTTGTTTTTATTTTCCAGAGATTAATATTTGAGAGACGTGTGTGTGTGTGTCTGTGTGTGTGTGTCTGTGTATTTGTGTGTGGATATGTGAGTGTGCGTCTTTTTGTCCACATTCTTTCTCTGGAAAACAATATCAGTCTGAAATAGAGCAGTAGAGTCCTTGAATTCTCTTCTTTTCCACGTCTGTATCTGAATCATTCTTAATATTAGTGTCAGTGCAAGAAGGCTTTGTGATTGAAACTGCAGGATTGTCTGTGTGATTTTGGTGGGTTAATGAACTTTCATATCTAAACTTAGCCTGTCTCTCTCATAGTCCCTGGTTAGGGTTGAGAGGGGTACGTGGTACGTGGGCTACCTCCTGGTCGTTGGTTGTAAAGCCAGATTGAACTGAAACATAAGCACTGCCCTCCATCAGGTTTCTCTGCAAGATATTAATAAAAACACAGCGACCGTTCATTCTGTTTTTCACTTTTACTTGTCACTACTTCTTGCACCAATCAAACAAACAGTTGGTCATCACTTAGTTAAAGTACAGGTAAGTCATGAGGCAGTCTTTTGAACAATTCAGCGATCTTTGGGTATGGCTTACACTTGAAGACCTTCTTGGATGACATCCTAGGTAGTTGTTAAACATTTCAGAGAAAAGATGTAAATTGAAGAGGCCTGTGTCATGTTTTATTTAATTTCTCTTTCCTTTGTTAGCATGGTAGAACCAAGAAGACGGTGGCTTTATTTGACCTCCTCTCCATGGGAATAGTAACTATAATGGATTTAATTAACTATGTGGTATTGACGTAATTAGTTATCCTGGTGATTATACTTCTTTAATAAAAGCACTTCATTTGAGATGTGCTGGGGTCTGCAGTGGCCCGAGCCCTACCCCTATACTTCATAACTGTCTAGACATTGGAACTGCGTACATATTTTACCAACAGCTCTTGAGAGAGGTTATCTTGCATGGCTTAAGGTAATTGGGAACTAATGATTTTGCCCCCTGGTTTCAGACTCCTTTGCTTGGAGAGCAGAGAAACTGTTGGGGGAGGGGTAGCCGCTCATTCCGCGCAAACTAAAAGGAGGGGGAAGGGCTGTGTTTTGGAAACCATATGCTCTTAGGAACTGTTTCTCTTTATGCTAGAGTCAGAGAGTAACACCAGAGGGAATTGGGGGGTGTTTAATCCATGGGTGGACTGTATAAATACATTGAAATAAATGTACACAGTGTATGGAGACATATGTTCACATTAACAGGAATCCCGGCTATGCACTTGTCTATTAACAAAAACGCAGTCCATTTCAGTATTAAAAGTACATCACTGCTTAAATCTAGTCAGCAGGTGACTGACAATGTCCCTTTCACACAGCATAGTGGACAATGAAGTCTGACTGTATAGGAAAAAATAGGACAAATATAAAAGAAGAAACATATAATGCAAAAATTTCCATATGAACATGTCAATAATAATATCCCAAGAAATCTCAAAGAGGAAGAGAACAAAAGCAAAAAGATTATCTAGCTGTGCCTGGACCCGTCCACAATAAAACATCATGCTTGAACCCCCTTAGTCTCCTCACTATTCAAACTTGGGTGATGGACGGGGAGTGGGGAAGGATGTGGGAGAGGACGGGAATGGTGTGGGCATGGAGAGGAGGTTGAGAAACCTAGCTGAAATAGGCTCTGCTGAGAAATAATAGGTTTTGCACACAATCCCTTTTGCAGCTAGAAGTGCTATTTCTTTTCCAGTCTGTTTTATTTGACTCTTCTTTTTTCAAAGCTGTGCTTTCCCCTGTCACCTCTTCCTGCAGCTCTTTATCCCGCAGTGCTGTGCTGCCTCCCCTCCACGTCTCCCTGTCTAGAGACACGCAGGGAAATCACTGCAGGCATCTGACTGTTTCATGCGGCACAGGAAGGAAAGCTGTGGGTCATCCTAACAGTCAAACCCATAAACATGCACCATCGCAAAACCAAACAAATGGAAGAGAAGTGCCTCAGTGGAGGTACCTGCTAACAAGACTTGTTCCTCTGCCATGAGGGATGCTCCTGCAAAAGCCTCCATCCCTCATTAAATCAATAAAATCAAGTGTCCTTTATTTTAAGCCTCTGCACTGTAATCCAGTAGCAAGGAGAGGGGCCCAGGCTTTTCATCTCATTGTTTCAAAACAGATCGTTTGGTTAGAATTGACAAAAGGTTCATTCCTTTACCTTTGTGGAAATGTCAGTAAAAGGCAGGTGCTGGGCATTCGGACTCTTTTGCTCAGTAGAAGAAAAAACGGAGAGAGAGAGAGAGAGAGTGTGTGGGGGGAGGGGGGATCTGTGACAGGCTAACTGCATGTACCGAAGCCTCTAAGACATTTTGTTTAGCTTGATATTGTGCTACAGTGAGGAGAGAGGTGGAATCTATTGTGTGCCAGCTGCATGAATCGCCGGATTGAAGTCTAACAGCCTCAGATCCTCTTTTATACAGTAAAGGGGAGATTAAAGCAAGGAGCTCACATGTCACAAAATAGAGGTACAATGCAGTTCTGGCTTGCTTAGTGCACTCAGCCGGCATTTGATCCAAATTTAGCCAAAGGGAGTGAACAAAAGTGTGCTGCCATCAGCCAGGGAGGTGACAAATGTTGGGCTGTAATATCCAAAATTCTTTTTCTGTTTCCAAAATGTCATCGCTCCTGTGTCAGCTTCATTATGATTGAATCTATGTATAGTCACAGACCAACTGGAAACAAACAAAAACACCCAAACCCTAGCTAAATTATTCTACACCTGCCTCTTCCTAAGCTGTGTAATTGATACAGAGCACAGGGGAAGGTTTGTTTTTTGTTTTTTATCTAGGATTTACAACCCCAGTTATTTAACAAGTATTTGCTGCAGGCTATAGTATATTCTGGAAGTTGAAAGGGATACACAGGGAATCTGACACATATCTTTCTACTCTCTAAAAACTTGCAGTTTGGTTAAAGAGATAAGATAGGCAGACTGACTGACAGACAGACATGCACACACACATACTCTTAGGAACAAAGGCAATGGAGCATTTTGGTTAATGACTAAATATGGGAGCATAAACAAGAAATGCTATAGGAACTCAGAAAAAAATGAGTTTTGAGCAAAAATTTTTTTGAAAGCAGAGTAGAAGAAGGGAACAATTATGTTTGGAGTACTAGTCCTTTTCGATATCTGACATGTGCAACATCATGTCATACAGAGTGTGTCTATAGTTGTATTATTATCATCCCCATTTAATAGACAAGGAAAGTGAAGCCCAGAGAAATAAGTAACTGCCCAGAGTCACATAGTTGATAAGAGGCGAGCAGGAATTTAAACTCCCAAACTGTTCACTCTTCATCACATCCCCAACCTGCTTGGCAAAAGAATGGAAGCAAGACGCTCTGAAAGAACAATCAGCCTGGCATCTCGCCTCTTCCCCCTCACTAAGTGAATTCTCCATCTGTCCTCCCTGAAACTTCCAGGCCCTTACCTGTTTCTGTTTCAACTGAATTCTTAGCCCCTTTCTCTGTATTTAGATTTCCTTCCCTGGACAGTCTTCATGGTCACATCAGTAATAAAACTTTATTTCTAGACGAGATCATACTGGTGGCTTGTCTGAGGTCAAACAGGTTATTAGTTGTGAGCGTGAGCTACAATTTGTCTTTCGAAGCCCAGCCCAGTGTTCTTTCTGGCAGCACCCACTGCGTTTCTCACCTGCATGCTGATCTTCAAGATGGGCTTCTAAGACCTACCAAACTTCTGCTGTGTTCACCATACCTATCACACCCCTACTATTTGCTTTTCCTTTTGCTTTAGAGGAAGCCTCAAGGAAGATGGAGACCCATGCAGCTCCGGCCATCTGCAACACCAGGGACTCCAATCACAATGGAACAGTCACGTCTGCTCACTGACAGTGCTACTCATCTCTTTTAGAGACACCCAGGAGCCATTCCAGACATTCTGTCTTTTCAGGTCCTCCACGTAGCTGGTAGATGATCTCCTCTTATATCTTAATGCGAACATGGACATCATCTGACATGAGATACCTCATTTTCAACACTTCAACACTCATTTCCGGCTCCCTGCCCTCGTTCTCCCAACTGCCCTGTCCAGTGCCAGAAGAGCTGCCCCTCGCTGGCTTTCCTACACTAAATGGTAGGGTTGCTGAGGGCTGGTTTTAGGGCTAGTGTCCCTTTTAGCCCTCAGATTTCCCCCATTCCATCTCAGAAGTCTCAGGTCTGTACACCCCAGCTACATACTGCAATCAACATCTGAACTCAGAGAAGTGCCTGTAAACATGGATTTGTAAAATCTTTTAGGCTCATTATGCTATTATGCTAAAAATCCATATATGCATTTTTATTTTTTAAATAGGAGGAAGAATCCACATGCCAAAGGAACACATTTATAATTGTGGGATATCAGGCACCATTGAAAATGGCTAAGGAATTTTAGAGACAACAGTCCTCAAACCACATCACCTCTGGTAGGAGTCCATCTTCTGTGTCTAAATGGACAGCCTGCTCTGCTTATTAGCTCAGTGCTAAATCTTCACCTGAAGAGCACCTCCTGTTCTTTTAGGACACAGCTTGTTCTCATGATTTTCTGGCCCTTTCTCTGGCTTTTCTCATCTCTACTTCCTGACTCTCCATGGATATCTTCCCCTTGGGATACACAAGTTCACGCAACTTGACAATTCTTCACGATTCTGTTGCTGACTCTAACAATTCTGTATAGCTCCTCTCTTTTACTGCCCGAACTTCCAAATGCATATTGTATATATCCTCTGTCCCCGTTTCTCACTGCTGCCCATTCTTCAAATTTTTGATTAACTTCCAGTCAACAAAACTTCTTGTGGCAATCTACTAGGTCCTTATTCTCCTTAATGACTTTCTGAAATCCAACTCTTCTAACAAACACTTCTAGAATAATCATTCTCAATCCTATCAGACCCTCAATTCCTTTTAAAACAAATGCTTGTAATGCTGCCCTATCATCCTGTAATGAAATGCATTGACGATATAACTTTCATACCCACATAATTTTAATAACTCAATATAACGCCTTAGTTGCATATCAATGAGAATTAAAGAAAAGTTATTTCTAATAAAATAATATGCATTAATATATAAAATCACCATTAATACAATAGATACAAAAGCAGATTAATACAAATGTAATTCAAATATCATGAGCAGCACTACCCTCAAAAATATGAATCTATGAACTGATGAACAAGGTTTGATAAAGATTCAAATAAAGCAAAGAACAACACAGTAGTTGCATTTCTAGAAAATTTGGTATATTTAAAAACATGCAAATAAATTAGGTCCTAGGCTGAAATAATTGTAACTTTTTTTTTAACATGTAGGGATGTCCATGAGTCATTCAAAAGTTTGTTTGATGCAAAATAATTCTTCATTATATGGGACTGTCTCAGACTTTGCAAGATATGTAGCATTCCTGCCCCTACTCCCACACAATGTAAAAATATTCTCCAGTACTGTTGGCAACCAAAAATTTCTAAAATACCCCTTTGTGGGTGGTGTGCTACCCCTTAAGAATCAATATTCTATATTATCTCGTCTTTGGTTCAAGTGTCATTTCCCTTTCGGCATCTCAGATCCCTCTTTGTCCTTTGGTGGGTTATTGTTCCGTTTCTCCTATGTCCTTTGTGGGTATTCTTCAAGGCGTAATCCTTGGCCATCTCTCTCTCTCTGCTTTGTTGAGACATAATTTATACAGAATACAATTTACATATATATATCAATGAGTTTTCTGTGTGTAGAGTTTTACCTGTTATAGAATTTCATATTAATTAAATCATACAGTACTTAGTGTTTACTAATCATTTCTTCTACAATATATAATCTGCTATTAATCCCATCCTGTGTCTTTATTTCAAATATTGTATTTTTCACGTCTGGAAGTTTTGGGTTTATTTTTACTTTTCTGGGTTTTTTTTTCTGAAGTATAGTTGATTTACAATGTTAATTTCTTCTGTACAGCAAAGTGACTCAGTTTTATATATATATATATATATATATATATTTCTTTTTCATATTCTTTTCCATTATGGTTTGTCACAAGATATTGAACATAGTTCCCTGTGCTATATAGTAGGACCTTGCTGTTTACTTTTTTGTTTTTAACAGACTATTTTTTAGAGCAGTTTTAGGGTCACAGCAATATTGAGCAGAAGTACGGAGATTTCTTATATACCTCCTACCTGTATACATGCATAAAGATTTCCTTTTTAAAATCTTATCCATTTTTTTACCTTATCATGTTCACACTTTTTTCTACCTTCTTTAATATGAAATATATATATTCATATATGTGAAAATTGTTTTAAATTCTTGGCCTATTAATTTTATTACTTGTGTTACATCTGTGTCTGTTTCTATTGATTTCTTTTCTTTCTTTTTTTCTTTGGTCATGTGTCATTATGTTCCCACTTTTTTTCAGGTATGACAGTTTTTCATTGGCTACCAATATTGTGAATATTATGTTGAGGAATGCTGGGTGTTTGTTTGTTTTGGACTTTTCCTGGTGCACATTTGTTTGGAATCAATTAGATAGTTTTAGGGTTCATTTGAAACTTGCTGGAAGCTAGGTGGGATGAAATCTAGAGCAGCCTTTTGTCTAAGACCAATATTCTAATAGTCTAAGGCCACTACTAACTTCTAAAAATTCTACCCAGTGCTAAGTGCCTTTCTACATTGGCTGGTGGGAACATGAACCAGTCCCAGTTTTGTCTGATCTCTGGGAGTTGTTTAGCCTACTGATATCCAGTAGATTTTTCTCCAGCCTTTGGTAGTTTCTGCTCCTGTATGTACAGACCAGGACTGAGACAGGTACTCGAGGGGCTGTCTCTGCAGTCCCTGGAGCAGTCTCTCTGTGTCCTTCCTCTCTGATATTCTGCCCTAGAGATTCTAGCCCATTTGGCCTTCCTGCAGACAGAAATGTGGGGCAATTGTAGGGCTCACCTCATTTGCTTCTTTTCTTTCAGGGATCATAGTCTTGAAATGTGTACTTTTGAGTATTTCCAAATTCTTGTTTCATATTTTTTACTTGTTTCAGTTAGGAGTGTAAATCTGGTCCCTGTTAATCCATCATGGTCAGAAGCAAAATTCTCCACTCTCCTTGAAGGGTCCATCATTCATCCAAATATAATAGTTACCTTTATGAGGCTATCCCACAAAGTTGAAGCTCACTTGGTGACCTGTCACTCAGGCATGTTATGTTGTTAGATTTCCAACTGTACATTAGTCAGTTCCACATGAATTTTTTCCTGTCTTGTCAAAATTGACAACTTTTTTCCTTTTTCTTAGGGTTCACAAAAGACACTATTATATTTTTTACCAGATATCCAGACTCTTCGTTTTGAAGTTATTTTTGAATCCCTACACTTTTTCACTGCCCATATGTCATCGAAGTCCTGCAGATTCTTTCAAAATTTCTCACCTGTCTTGTTCTCTCTATACCCACCGCCACCAATGTAGTCAAGATCTTTGTTATCTCATGTCTTCTATGTAAAAATATTTTGTAACTGACTCTCCACTCTGCTTTCTCCCACACTAGTTCAATTTGCATAAAGTATTATTCATTGCACTGATGTGTTTACAAAATAAAGTTTAAAAGGCTTGTATTGGAATATTTGACATTATTCAGCTCTAACCAGTTTTTCATAACTTCTCTTCCACACGTAGCTTTAACTTCCACTTCCAACAAAACCCTGAGGATATTCTAGTACATGGTTGCTCCTCAGTGTTTCATGAGCCTGTCATGCTAATTCAGGCCTCCACGCCTTTGCTCATGATATTATTTCTGCTTAGAATTCCCACCTCCATTTTCTCAGATTTTCTTTATGCCCTGCCTTCTTGTAAGATCCAGTTTAATTTCCACTTATGATAGAGAAAATCTAACATGGATCTTTCTCTAAGCTCTGGACTAAATTTTTTCTTTTCTACACCTATTGGCTTTTAATCACATGATGTTACAGAGTATTAGTCAATGACTTATTGTGGTCTCCCAGACATTCCCATTCAATATACTCAGCCAGTCACACCCATGCTGTGATGGTGTGTACAGCAGGCGAGAGGCCAAGTGCTGACCTTCCAGATTCCTGCCTTGCTTGAGTTGACCCCATGACTTCTTTTATGCTGTGTTACCTTTCCTTCCTACATTTTTTCATTAGGCTCTTTGTTAAGGAGGTAAGTGAACCAAACTGAGAAAGGGAAGAAAAAAAGGAGGAGAAAAAGAGAAATTTCATTTATTTGAAACAAGAAAATAATGAGAGTTTTTAATATATAGATAGAAACAGATCTGGTAAAGCACTATGCATATAATTCCAGAAGGAGTTCCAAACTTTCTCAGACAATTGTTTGTGACACGAATATTGTACATCTAACAAGAAGCCTATTGTTGGGCACTTTCTTCTTGGAAGAAGTATAGTTATAGTGACGAAGAATGCAAGTGTGCTCAGGAACTTCTTTGGGTTCAAATCTCATCCCCAAAGCTTATGAGATGTGTAACTGTAGGCACTTTGTTCTCTGTTCTTTGGCTTCTTCATGTGTAAGATGGAGATACTATTAATCTCTACTTCACAAAGTTGTGAAGCTTAAATGAGATCTTCTCTGTGTCAGGTGGGCTGATGGGAGGAAAGACGTTTTGGTGACATTTTCAATCTCCTGTTAGTTGACAGAATAAAACAAAAAAAGACTGAGATGGATAGAGTTTGGTTCTTTTGGTTTGGAATAAGATCTAATTCTGGCCACCATTCAAAAGTTTTTGACTCCTGGAAACAACAGGTGGATGAGGCATCAGAAATTCACTGTAAGAGCTAGTTCATATAACTTAGTTAAGTTTTTGATTCAGCTTTGTCCATCTCTTCTTTTTCTTTCTCACATATTCTCCTCCAACCTCTCTTGGGTGGTCCCACAAACCTCAGAATTTCAGATTTAGATAGGATTTCAGGTATAAAAGGGGCGGGAGAGAGAGAGAGAGAGAGAGAGATTGTTTTGAATCTCATTCAATGAAATCGAGACAACTGATTTGAAAAAAAATTAATCAAACTAGTTATTCAGGCACATAGCAAAATTCTCCTCTAATCCTTTCTTGATTTTTCTCTTTTTACTTTTAAGTGCATTCAGATAAACATGTTTGTGCAGATGTAGTAATATATAGCTGACTCTACAATCACCTATGGCATCTTCAGACTGGCTTCTGCCTATCTCATATGTATCATAATCTCCTATCATCTAAACGAGTATTCAGCTATAAGCATCTGTCGAGTGATCCATTAGCAGCGCCTTGCAACGTAATCATGATTCTAAGCAGGAGGAGTTTAGGTGGAAGCTCTTCAAGAAAGAATTCAAAATTTAAGAGAAGCATAAAGCTTAGGAAAAAGATATCTAGGTCAGAATCCATCACCTCTGGTTTTCAGGTTCCTAATTTTGTTCTCACCTTACATGGTTCTATCAAACCATTATCAAGCAATGCTGATTAAGTTTTCCCCCTGCCTACAGCCGTGTTAGGATTCTGATAATGTGAATTAATTGGTTATGGTTCCAGTCATTTGGAAGTTTTCTGAAAGGTATTGTTTCTAAGCCTTTTCATATTTTAATGTTAAACTGTGTTAAGTGTTACAGTATGTGGTGAACTCCTATTTAACGATAGTTTATTTTTATTTATTTAGTCTACAGATAAAACTTAAGGCACATTTCAATAATTCCAAAACTCCCTCATTAATCAGGGACGTATAACTCTGGAACCACTGATAGCTCACAGTGTATAAAATTCATGTATAAAGGTGATCAAGAGATACATTGGAAGTAATATTTTAAAAGAATGAAGTGCCAACTTTGGGACATATCCAACAAGGAGTAAATCAGTGTGGATTCAACGGTACATCAAAAAATTGTTACTCTTATTTTTATTGTGGTGTGTTTTTGTGTGTGTATGTGTGAGTAGGAGAGAATGGGTGAAATTACAGAGAGTGTGTTTGGAATTAAGGCAGTAATAAGACATCTGTTGGTCATTATTGGTCATTATTATGTGCTAGTTGGTCATTATTATGTGCCAATCCCCATGTTTTATATGCATTATTTCATTTATTTCTCACCAAAACTTATAAATTAAATATTATTATTTTCTCCATGCTTTACATAAGAAATAAAAATTTAGAGGAGCTAAATAAATGGCAGAGCGAGGATCCTAGCAGTTCTGCCTCATGCTGAATCCTGAATGTCGGAGTGCACTGTGTATATGAACACCACCTGTCGCCAGTGGTATAGCAGAAATAAGGTCAACAATGGCTAATGCCAATTCACATCCATGAGATGCTTTATAGTTTACAAGGCATGTTCACACTTTTTATTTCCTTCAAACCTCTCAGTATTACTGTGAGATAGTATTTTTATTATTACATACACTTCACAAAAGAGGAAATTGAGAATTGGGGGGTGCTGAATAAATTACTTAAGTTTGAAGAGCTGGTAAGACATAAACCCAAGGTGAAACTCAGGCCTCTGATTCAAGATCCCCTTACTATTTCCACTGCATTTCAGTGCTTCCAGATGTAAACATACAGTTATCAAAATCAAGCATGTGTATGCTCACGTGTGCTAAGTATAAACTTAAGTTGCCATTGTTTATTTCTCTTTTGTAAATAAATAAACCAAAAGATAATCCTGGTGGACTTTGGGCTATATGGCATCTAACATACACCACGATAAGATTAAAAAAATCTCTGAATTATTGAAAAATAATTTATTTACAACAGGCCTGGCATAGAGAAGATTAGCCCCTGGCTCTTGGTCTGGCAAGGATGTCCTCATAGGAAAGTTAAAATGGGGAGAGATAGTATTTAAAGAAAAATGTCACTGCAGAACCCTTGACATACATCCCACAAAAGAGTTAGGAGGGAAATGAAACTGGAAAGGAAACTCTATCAGATTTCTCGGACAGGATTTAGCTGTGACAGTTTTATCCAGAGGTGAACAAGATATTTTTTCTTCATCATGATTTATGATGTATAAGAAATAACTTTCCTGTCCAGATGATCTTTGCCATTTGCAGTGACTGCTATAATCATTATTAGATTTTATTTTCATGGAGTGGAAGTATTATCTCCAGGAAACTTCATAAAATTACTCTCTTTCCAACACAGAAATCTGTATTGGATGTTAATCATTATCCAATTGTTTTTAGTAACAACTAGCAAGAGAGAAGAGCACATTGGACTAATGTGGGGAAATATAGAGAGAAAAGCCAGGAGGCTGTGCCATTTGATGGGAAGGATAGGCGTGATTTTGGTGCTGGGAGACCTTCATTCAGTCACTTGGTCATTCAACAAACATACAACCTGCCCTATGCAAGATGCTGTTCCAGGTACTGAGATACAGCACCGCTAGCTCTGAGCTTGTATTCTCATAGTCAAGTGAAAATAGCCAGGTAGCAGCACATGCTGGTCTCTCTTCCCCCATCCTTTGTAGCTTTCTCAAAGAATGTCATCAAGGCACACAACACTAGTATTTTAGATCAAATGTATTTTACCTGGAAAGAGGTACAATAAGCAAAATGAGCCTGGAGAGAAGAAATATGTTTGGAAGAAGCTGTTCTGCTTTTTCTCCTTCTCCATATTTCCCGGCAGGGTGGAGCCTTCCAGGATAGGGAGCAGCAAATAGTGGTGAAGCAGACTCAAAACAATAGAGCAGAGGATGTGTTTGAGAATGTGTCAGAGTCTGGCATATCACCCAGGAGCTGATGAGGGCTTAAGCCGAGTGGTATGGAAGGATATCTCTTCCCCTTGGGAGAGTCTCCAAGATAACTCAGATTCCTGTTATGCCAGGATTATTTCTGACATAGGGTTTGTGTGGGTGACGTAATGTCTTCTACTAGCAGGATTGATTGTACAATGAGAATTTCACTCTTGGGAGATATTTCTTCTGCTTTCATAATGCATCCAAGGAGATAGGGAGAACATGAGTTGGGGAATCAGAAGTGGGGGACACAAAGTCCCTGAATTTTGAGAATGAAATTTTATAGGCTTGGAAAGAAGTATATAGTAAAATAAACATGGTTGAAAATGACAGTTCCCAAGGTGTGGTCTGGGAACTCCTGGGTGCCCTCAAGACCATTTTGGGGGATCCATGATGTCAAAACTATTTTCATAATAATAAGATATTATTAAGATATTATTTATTATTTTCACTCATTCTCTCATCAGTGGTTTTTCATTTTCCAGTGTTGATGAGATGTTTGATATTACAACAGGTGGAATGTAGTAGATATGAGAATCTAGTTGTCTTCTATAAGCAAGACATTTAAGATATTTGTAGAAATGCAAACCAATGCCACTTTTCTCACTACTTTTTGTCTTTAAAAATATAGTTGTTTTTATAAAAATATATTGGTATATTGGCAGGCAATGTGTTAGAACTATTTTAAACAAGTTAATAATTTTTAAATATTCTGTTTTAATTTCTGCTATGGCATGTATAGCATATAACATATAAACAAAAGTTCATTGGGATCTTTAATAACTTTGAAGAGCAGAAAGGAGCCCTGAGACCAAAAAACTTTGAGAACTGATGCCTTAGAATATTAGAGAAGAAAAAGAGTTCAGACATTTGTTAGAATGTGAGAGAGAAAAATCATACATTATCTTCTGTCTTCCTCAAAAATCAATTGAAAAATGACAAAAAGAGTGAGAAACAAAAATGGAAGCTATATATTCAATGAAATTAAGAAATACCTAAAATTCTGATCTAAAACATTTGAAGAAGGATGGCTAAGCATAGTGAATTGTGGACTAATGTAAGAGAAGAGAAAATGCCACCACAGGATGGCTCTTGATGAAGACCTTGGGCAGAGATGGCAGAATACATGATTGTCTTAATAGGCAGCACACCCTTACTTTTTTATTCTATTGCTGTATAATTCATATACCATAAAATCACCCTTTTAAAGTGTTCAATTCAATGGGTTCTAGTATGTTCACAAAATTGTGCTATCATCACCACTATCTAATTCTAGAATATTTTTGTTGCCAAAAAGAAACCTGTACAAATGACCCAATTTCGTTCCTTCTTATGGCTGAGTAATATTCCATTGTATATATGTACCACATCTTCTTTATCCATTCATCTGTCGTTGGACATCTAGGTTTCTTCCATGTCCTGGCTATTGTAAGTAGTGCTGCAGTGAACATTGGGGTACATGTGTTCTTTATAATTATGGTTTTCTCAGGGTATATGCCCAGTAGTGGGATTGCTGGGTCATATGGTAGGTAGTTCTAGTTTTAGTTTTTTAAGGAACCTCCATACTTTCTCCATAGTGGCTGTATAAGTTTACATTCCCACCAACAGTGCAAAAGGGTTCTGTTTTCTCCACACCCTCTCTGGCATTTATTTTTTGTAAATTTTTTACGATGGCCATTCTGACTGGTGTGAGGTGATACCTCACTGTGGTTTTGATTTGCATTTCTCTGATGATTAGTGATGTTGAGCATGTGCATTGACCTAGAGTCTGTCATACAGAGTGAAGTAAGCCAGAAAGAAAAACACATATCTTATATAATGCATATATGTGGAATCCAGAAAAATGGTACAGATGAACTTATTTGCAGGTCAGGAATAGAGATGTAGATGTAGAGAGTGGACATGTGGACACAGGGGGGAAGGGGAGGGTGGGACGAATTGGGAGATTAGGTCTGACAAATACACTACCATGTGTAAAATAAATAGCTACTGGGAACCTGCTGTATAGCACAGGGAGCTCAGCTCACTGCTCTGTGACGACCTAGATGGGAAGGATGGGGGTGGTGGGAGGGAGGTCCAAGAGGGAGGGGATATAGGTATACATATAGCTGATTCACTTCATTGTACAGCAGAAACTAACACAACATTGTACAGCAATTATACTTCAATAAAAAATAAATAAATTAAAAAAGAAAAAAGAAACCTGTATCTGTTAGCAGTCACTCCCCATTCTCTCCAATCTGTAATCTACTTTCTATCTCTATGGGTTTGCCTAGTCTAGACATTTTATATAAAGGGAACCATACAGTATGGGGTTTTGTGTCTGGATTATTTCACTTAGCATAATGTTTTCAAAGTTCATCTATGTTGTAGCATGTGTCAGTTCTTTAATAATTTTTATGGCCGAGTAATATTCTGTTTATCCATCCATCAGACAATGAACATTGTTTTGTCCTAATATTTTGCTATTATGAATAATGACACTATCAACATTTGAGTACACGTTTTTGCATGGATATGTTTTCAGTTCTTGTTTTGAATGTATCTAGGTGTGAGTTTTCTCAGTCTTATGATAACTCTGTTTAACTTTTTGAGTAAATGCCAAACTTTTCCACAGCAGCTGTGCCATTTAACTTTCCCACCAGCAATGAATGAGAGTTCCAGTTTCCTTGTAACCTCATCAATACTTGTTGTTATTCATCTTTTTAATTACAGCCATCCTTGCAGTAAGCAGTGGCTCACTGTGGTTTTGATTTGTGTTTCCCTCTTTTCACATGCTTACTGGCCGATATTTCTCTTTGGAGAAATATCTGTTCTAATCCTTTTCCCATTTTAAAATGGTGTTGTCTTTTTATTGTGAGTTGTAGGAATTCTTTGTATTATTAGATACTATTCATTTATCAGATCTATAATTTGCAAATATTTTCTCCAGTTTTGTGGATTGTCTTGTCACTTGTTGATGGTGTCTTCTGATACACAAAGTTTTTAACTTTTATGAAGTTCAATTTATCAAGTTTTTCTTTTGTTGCTTTTGCTTTTGATGTCATATGTAAGAAATCATTGCTTAACCTGAGGTCACAAAAATTTATGCCTATGTTTTCTTCTCAGAATCTCAAAACTTCTAGCTATATATTTTTAGTTATATACATTTAGGTCTTTGGTCCATTTTGAGTTCATTTTGGTCCATTTGTATGTATAGTGTGAGGTAGGGGCTCAACTTTATTGTTTTGCATTTGATATCCATTATTCCAAGCAGCATTTGTTGAAAAGACTGTTCTCCCCCTCACTGAATTGTTTAGGAACCTGTGTCAAAAATCAATTGACCATAAATATGAAGGTTCCCCCCTCCATACTCTCTATTCTATTCCATTATCTATATGTCAGTGTAATACTGTCTTGATTACTTAAGTTCAATTGCGGTAAGTTTTGAAATCAAATGTGAGCTCTCCAGCTTGGTTGTGCTTTTCAGGATTGTTCTCACTGGAATTCTGGGTTCCTTGCATTTCCATACAACTTTTAGGATCAGCTTATTTATTTCTACAAAAACGGAAGCTGGGATTTTGGTAGATATTGCAGTAAATAATTTGGGAATTATTGCCATTTTATTAATCATGTAGTTTTTGTCCTTTGTACTATTAATATTGTGCATTATGTTGGTTACTTTTAATACATGGAACCAATTTTACATTCCTGGGATAAATTTCATTTGGTCATAGTTTGTGGATTCAATTTCTTAGTATTCTGTTGAGGATTTCTATGCCTATATTCACAAGGTATATTGATCTGAATTTTCTTGTGATGTCTTTGGTTTGGGGATCATGGTAATATTGGCTTCATAGAATGAGTTGGGAAATGTTCCTCTTTCTTCTATTTTTTGGAATAGTTTCTTCTGTGTGTGTGAAGAATTCATGTTAATTCTTCCTTAAATATCTGGTAGAATTCACCAGTGAAACTTTCAGGTCCTAGGATTTTTTTGTGTGTGGGGGGGATATTTTTGACTACCAATTCAATTCAATCTCTTTACTTTGATGTGGTTCTATTCATATTTTTAATTTATTCTTTAGTTGATTTCAGCAGTTTGTATCTTTCTAAGAATCTGTCTATTTCATGTAGGTTATCTAGTTTGTTGGCATACAATTGCTCATACTTTTAGCTTACAATGCTTGCTAATTTTTATAGGCTGTAGTAATGTCCCGTATTTCATTCTTGGTCTTTGTGATTTGAGTATTCTGTCTCTCTCTCTTTTTGTTTTTTTTCTTTGTCAGTCTACCTAAAAGTTTTCAGTTTTGTTGGTTGACCTTTTCCAAGAACAAACTTTTGATTTCATTGATTTTTCTCCATTCTTCTATTTTCTATGTAATTTTTTCTCTCATCATATTTATTATTTCCTTCCTTTTGCTTTATTTGGATCTAGTTTGCTCTCCAAATTTACCTTGAAACAATGCTTTAGCTACATTTCATTCGTTTTGGTTTGTTGTGTCTTCATTTTTATTCATCTCAAAGTATTTTCTAATTGCCCTTGTAATTCCTTCTTGGACCAGTTGGTTATTTGGAACTGTATTGTTTAATTTCCACATATTTCTGATTTCCCCATTTTTTTCTGTTGTTAATTTCCAATTTCATGACATTTTGACTGAAGAACATTTGTTGTATGATTTCAGGACTTTTACATTTATTAAGTCTTGTTTTATAGCCTAATCTATAGTCTATCCTGGAGAATGTTCCATGCACTGAAAAATAATATGTATTCTGCTAATTTGGGGTGGAGTGTTCAATAGATGTCTAGTAGGTCTCTCGTTGGTTTATAGTGTTGTTCTATGTAGTTATTCTTTCTATTATTAAAAACAAGCCATTGAAACCTTCAAATAGTATTGTTGAATTGTTTATTTCTCCCCTCAATTTGATAAATTTTTACTTCATGTATTTTGAGGCTCTATTTCTATTGTTAAGTAAGTAAATGTCTATGATTGTTAAAACTTCTTGATACATTGACATTTTTATTATTTAAAAAAATTTAAATTTATTATTATAAACTTTATTATTTATATATTATTATAAACTGTCCTTCTCTGTTTCTAGTTTAATTTTGTCTTAAAGTTTGTTATATGATATTCATATATCCACTCCAGGTAGTTTTTGGTTACTGTTTGCATGACATATTTTTTTCCATCCATTTACTTTCAACTCTTTTTGCATATTTGAATTTAAATGATCGAAATGTAAATGGCATATAATTGGATCAATTTTTAGTCTATTTTGCTAATCTTCGCTTTTATACTGGAGTATTTAATCCATTTATATTTAATTTTTGATAAGGTATGATGTACATATGCCATTTTTCTATTTGTTTACTATGTGTCATTTTTTTTATTCCTCTTTTCCATCATTACTGGAATATAAATTCTCTCTATTTATTGATATTCTCTATTTGGTGAGACATCATTCTGTAATGTTGGAATTCTCTGTTGGATGTGGCTACTGAAGTCTCTTTTGAGTTACCTTAGTGATCATCAAATGATTGGACAGAGATTTCCTATACCTAGGAGTAAGTTTGAGAAATGTGAACAATCTCTATAAAGAAAACTTTAACACACTCCTGAGTGATGCAAGGGCTTAAACAAAAAGAACCTCATAATACTTTTGAATAGGAGGAGTCAATATAATGTAAATAACAGTTTTCTTTAAGGAAATGTATTAACACAGTAGCAATAAAATGCCAAGATAATTTTGGGGCCTTTAGACAACCTGAACCTTGAGTTTGTATGGAAAAAATAAATAAGCAGAGACAATTCTGAATAAAAGAATAAGATATCATACAGTTAGATGAATCAAAACAGTGCGGTAATGGCAAAAAAAAGTGGGTGGATAGCTCAATGGAACAGAAATAACAGTCCAGAAACAGTTTAATGCACATGGGTATCATCTCAAATCAGTGGAGAAAAGATGAATAAATTAAATAAATTATTGAATTATTATTATTGGATAAATTCTGTTTGGAAAAAAGTTAACCATATAGAAATAAATTATAATAACGGAGTGGCAAAAGAATTTTAAGTAAAATATAAATTTCATCAATCATATAAAGATTGAAAGATTATCCTGCATAAAAAGGGTGCCTAGGAATAAAACACCATTAATCAAATTAAAAGATGAACAAGAAACTTGTAAAAACTATTTGCCATTTATAATTTCTATAAAATATATGGAAAGTTAGAACCCAATAACTCAATAAAAATGGGTTAGGGATATAAAGAAGAGCTTAAGGAAAAGGAAATACAAATGTCTCTTAAACATGTGAGTAGGTACTCAACTCACAATAAAAGAAATGCAAATAAAGACAACAATAAGTACCATCTTTTACCTATCAGATTGACAAAGAGCAAATGTTTCATATCACAGTATTACCATGGGTGTGAGAAAACCGGTATGTTACTGGTGGGGGTGTGATTAGGACAGTTCTTACTGATCACAACCTGGCAGTGTTTACACAAATTACTAAAGCAAACACCTTTTAGTTCAGCAACTACACCTTTGAGAATGTAACCAACAAACATGCATGCACATGTGGGAAACAATATACCTACCAAGTTATTCAGTACAGCATTGTTTATAAAAGCAAAAGAATAAAAACAACTTTAATATCTGCCCTAAGAGCCTGAATAAATTATATACAAAAGAATGTTACACAACTTACAGAAGGAAAAAAATAATTAAAAAGGAAGGAAAAAAAAAAGAAAAAGGGAAGAAAGGTAAAGAAGCTCTTTATATATTAATGGGAAAGATCTCCAAGATATATTTAAAATATAAAAACATCAAAATGCAGAATAGTATGTATAGGGTGTACCAAAAGGGAAAGCAATAAATCTTTTTATTGCTTGTACATCTGGGAAGACACAGGAGAGCATTTGTTTTCTGCAGGGAGGGGGACTAGAATTGGGATAATGGGGTATAGAAATTATGCTGCCTAAATTTTGAAAACTATTCCTGCATTTTCTATTCAAAATATAAAAATCATAAACAATTCAACTACCACCAAAACAAAAATGGAAGAGAAAAATAAAACCACCTTAGAAACAAAGTATATTTTAGAAGCAGTTAAAATTATAAATGCAGGCTAAAAACACCATCAGAGATAGCAGACATCTGATAAAAAATGAGCAAAATTAAGTAGAAAAAAAAGTTTAAAAGGATTAGCAGGAAAATGTGAAAAACCCTGAAGCATCAGTAGATGTAAAACTAATATCCAGTAAAAAGACAATATTTTCACCAATACATTCAAAGGAAGTTTTCCTGGAATGATGGGAGATATTCTAACAATTGAGAGCAGAGCATGTCTGCTGGACAGGAAAAACTGATGCTTACTGATGGACCACAAGTTTTTCTTAAGAAAAGTTATCGGATGTAACCAGATCAGAACACTTCTGTGAGCCTGCAGTAAAGGAAGAAAAAATAGTCTGATATTTAAGGAGGAAAAACAGTAAGTCTGGATTCAAACTTCTCCAGAACCACATACAATGCTAGCAACTGTGCAGTGATGTCTACAAAGTTTTAATGGAAAGGAACATCATCATATTTTATGTCCAGCTATACCACTGTGCAATATCAAAACTAAGGAGAAATCTTTTCAAACACACAAGAAATCAAGAAATATTGTTTCCATAAACATTCTTGTAAAAACTACCAGAGGACAGGCTTCAGCCAACCAAAATACGGATTTTAAAGTCAAGGTAGAGTCATGGTGAGCAGTGCATCCATTTATATGTTCCATTAATGTTAACAACTGTGGGAACTATATGCTTAAGGAAGTGACTATGAACATTTTCCACCCTGAAACTGTAGAAATGATATAACTAATAAAAGTCAAAGGGTGAGAAAATATAGGAAGTAGCATATGTAGGTAAAATGAATTAGAGGAGGTCATACTTTATAATGTTTTAAAAGTGGACTATGTAAATTTGGTGGCCTTGGTGGAGGAAAAGAAGCCTGGGATAGGATTTGTTCTAATATTAGCTGTGTTCTGATATTAGCATATTGGTGAGACTTCTTCCTCTCTTCCATGCATGGTTACAAAACTATTACATGTGAATCTCAAATAGTTTCCACAGTATCTCCTTATAATATTGAAGCAGTAGAAGCCAAATGACCAGGGTTTCAGCCTATATCAGAAGTCTAAGGACCAGGTCTTACCCTCTAAAACTTTCTCTCATGCAAAAAATTCAGGGTTAGACTTACCACATGATCCAGCAATTTCACTTCTGGGTGTATACTAAAAAGAATTGAAAGAAGGGGCTTGAAGATATATTTATATGCCTTATGTTCATAGCACATTATTCACAATAACTAAAATGTGGGAGCAACTCAAGTGTCCATAGGTGGATGAATGGATAAGGAAAATGTGGTATGTACACACAATGGAATATTATTCAGCCTTAGAAAGGAAGGAAATCCTGACATACGCTACAACATGGATGCGCCTGGAGGACATTATGCTGACCGAAGCAAGCCAGTCACAAAAGACGAAATACTATATGATTCCACCTGTATGAGTTACTTCAAGTAGTCAATATCATAGAGACGGAGAAAGTAGAATGGTAATTGCCAGGGGCTGAAGGGAGGGGATAGTAGGGAGTTATTGTTAAATAGATATAGAGTTTAAGTTTTACAAGATAAAAGCGTATGAGATGGATAGTGGTGATGCCTGCATAACATTATGAATATATTTAATACCACTGAACTGTACACTTAAAAACGGTTAAGATGGTAAATTTTATGTTATGTGTATTTTACCACCATACAGAAAATGGTAAAATAGTTCAGGGTTAGGCTGTTATATTGGTTAAGGTTCCTTGCTGGAAACGGCAGAATCCATTCTACCTAGTTATACAAGGAGGATTGCTTTGGAATCATTAGAAGACTGGAGCTATAAGATGTAGGCTAAGCCTTCAGGAAAAATCTCCTACAACAATATGCCAATACTGGCACCATCCCCAGATCTCTGTGCAACAGCGCTCCATAGCCCATTCAGCTACTGTTTCATAACTGTGTTAAGGATGCACTTCTGCCTCAGACCTTCAGTATTTCTTGGTTCAGGATGTTGGTGAACATGCACTGGTGCTCAAGGCAATTCCAGATGAAATGCCCAGGTGTAACCCGGAAAACCCATGTATCCTCTAACCCTCAGGGGTTACCCCTTACTTTAATATTCAACAAGATGGACCATAGCTGGATGGCAAATCTCACTTATTTCTATGTACTTCTGGGCAGACCATTCTGTAGTCTGCTTCATCCTTTGTTAATACCTCTCAGCATCTACTTTCTTCACTCACCTCTCCTGTTTTTGCATTACTTTTATATCCCGCTAACCCAAGACGCAGGGTAGAGAAGAGTCTTTTCTGAAGGTTTGAAGATATTGGAGGGTAATTGTAGCACAGAGAAGGACATAATTTTACCACTAACACAAAGCGATTGGTGTGGAGAATACTTTTTACTAAAGGTTTGTGGTTAGTGAGGCTAATTAATTAATAAATCAGAATTTCATATTTGATGTCAAACATTAGCATAGTAGAAAAGCATTAAGCGTCTCCCGTCTTAGGGACTTTTTCACTGGTCCCATCCCTCCCTCTGCTGCTAGGGCTCATCTCTTTCCAAAGTCCCTTCTCGTCTCTTATTGTTCATGTGCCCCTTATTCTCTTGCTTGTGCTGCCAACAGAAACTTAATTTTCTTACTTGATTATCTTTTTGTTTTACAGTTTTCTTCCAGGTCATGTCTTGGGGAATGGGGTTTATTTTTCATACCAGTAGATTCATTGAATTATTGTTCAAAGAAAAATCTTTCTTCCTCATATAAACTGTATGCTCCTACCTCTGTAAGTAAAAAGCCTATCTCCAGAATTTTTTTGGAATATAGCTACTTTACCCTCCTTGAAACAGTAATAATGAAAAAAATTAGTGGTGCAGATTGAAATGGAAAACTGGTAGAAAGTAGAAAAGATAAAACAAAGATTTGATTTTAATAAAAAGGAGTGAAAACAATTTTTGACCTGTAGACCCAATTTTTGACCTTTACTAAATTCACAGAAGATCATCAGTGGGCTTCAGTGTATATTTTATTCCTTGAATTCTGGAAATCAAAAGTAAATTCATTCCTTTTGATCTTATTTTTACATAGGTCACCATTTTTCTTTCATCTGATATTGTAACATTTTCAAATAAAGTCCCTGCTACCTTTCTTTTATATTGGCAGATCACTGAAATCTATAAAATGAAATTAAAAGAAGCATCACTATCAGAATCCATGTTTTGCTAGTTCTCTAAGACAAGCATTAAGTATGGGGCACTCAATATATTGGCAGTGAAGTGGGACTCCCCACCCCCAAAAGAACAGTCATGATATTAGAAGTGGAAGCCGATCTTTATTTACTGTGCGGTCAGAAAATGGACAAGATGTAGTTGATATTTCTTAACTCTTTCCTTGTTTCACTCAGACCCTATAGCAGACTAAAAACCATTGCCCAAGTATCAGCAGATTAAAGAGACTGAATTCATTCTTTATTATGCATTTGTATATTCGTTAGTGAGAGGAAAATTGGGATGCTCTGGAGGTTCAACTGCTCCTCACTTTGGGTAGTTTGGCTGAGGACTGGCTCAGCAGGTTGAGTTAGATTTACTAAAAATTAGGATACCCATCACAGGTTCAGAAGGCACTACTTTCTAACATGGCTACTTCTCCAACCATTGCTACATAAACGTGTTATGGGGTGGGGGACCCTCTCTACTAGAATGTTAGCCATGGGATGTAAATAAAGACCATTTATGACTGTTCTAAGTAGCAGGTCATAGAGTTCAGAAGATTCCTTGCACTCTACTACTTCTCAGCTTGTAACTCATCCCCATCGCAGTAAATCATATATCTATAGGATTTCCATAGATATAAGATTCTATATTTCTATACTTCTATCTATATTTCTATAGATATAGGATTCTGTAATCTATAGGATATCTATATCTATACCATGTGACATGAATGGTTTGTATCTGTCATCCCTTTAGGCAACATTCATTCCACAAATATTTACTGAGTGCCTACCATGTGCCAGGCACTATTTTAATTCCTGAGATACCTCAGTGAACAAAACAAAGAGTTCTGTCCTTCTGGGGGTTAAATTTTAGTGTTGGTAGTCAAGGTGGAAGGAGACGAAACAATAAATATGAGAGGTAATTTATATAATATGTTAAAAGGCAGAAGTACTATGGAAAACAAAATGTAGAAAGGCGTAGAGAGGGATCAGGGGTTGATGTCAGTTTGGAAACAGCGATCGACATGTAGCTTGGCTGTGGATAAATTGTACTATATACACTCTTTAAGACAGAGTTTGTGTTTTTTTTCATCCATGTATCCCTAGCACAGTACCCCAAATATAGTAGGTGGCTGAAGATTGTTTGTTGAATTAATTTTTCTGATGCAATTTAGAATACATAAAGTGATTTGTCAGGTCTTATTTGTAAGCAACATTACCTCAGCACGTTTCTAACTCAAGGACATTCCTCTGCTTCTGCAAAAAATTATGTGGCACATATTCATTTTAAGGAAACCTCGATAGGAAATAATGTTCTATGCCATCACCTTCAATTTAGTTAATGTCTCCATTGAAGACTGGGTCACTGTGCTCTTTCTAGCGTCTGGCAAAATATAGCATATAGCCTAAGAAGACTTGGCCATTTTACCCTCAGAAATGGAGGCTACAAACAAACTGTCAGGTCTGTGTTGTAACATGGACATAGTTCTTGTGAACAAAAATGAAAGAAACACAAATTCTGCCAAAAATCAAGGTGCATCTGTATATACTAGCTTTGAAGATTGAATTCGGTTAGAATTCTGACAATAGAGATATTACCACTGTTCCTAATAGGCAGCTGGTGAGCTTTCAACCACCTTCTGTTTTAATTAGGGTTGAGATTGTGCTACGGTACCAGAATGGCCCAAAATGCAGTGGTGTTAAAAGGATACAAATCTATTTTGCTTTCAAATGAAACGTGACCAGTTTAGCCCACATGGGCAGATCTACCATCGACTGGCCATTTTCCATGCCTGTATGGTCAAATCCAAGATTCTGCCATGTCCTGAGTTCCAGCCAGCAGATAGGAGAAAGAGAGTATAGAAAAGTCACACCCAGTGTTTTAAAATTCAGACCTGGAAGTGGCAAACATCATTTCCTCTAATTGTCCATTTGTGAGAAGTATATCTCATGCCCACATCTAACTGCAAGGGAGGCTGGAAAGCAGAGTGTAGCAGTGCGGTCATGGGCTGATTTATGGAAGAAGGGGAGAATATATTTTGGTGGGCAATTTGCTGTTTCCTTCATAATCTCTGAATCAATACAACATAAGAATGAATGTTTTGTGTTTGCTTGTAATACATTCATGCATGCGGAAAGGCCGTTACAGGATTACACCAAGATAAAGCGACATCTCTCATCCCCATCCCCGGTGTCCCCTGGAAGCTCTTGTAAAGCAAATTAATACTTTCAATGCCCCAGTACTAACAACGTAAGCCGACTTGGTAAGTGCTGCTGAGTCTCAGACGATTCCATATGAAGATCATGAGAAGGTGCTGAATGTGACAGAATAAACACAGAAAAATCACAATACACCAAAAAACACTTCTAATTTGATTCTGTTCTTCTCTTTCCAAAAAGACACTGAACCCTCTCAAAGTTCTTGGTGCCGTGCCTCTTAGTCAATATGCAGGCCAATGACTCCACATTTTTTCTTTGCAAAGGAATAGGTAGAAATTACTGTTGACTTTATCCTGTTTATACTGATAGTTAATGATGGTACTTACAAGAGGTTTCAGAGATAAAAGAAAATCTTGAAAAAAAATTGCTGGAAATCATATGGCTCAACTCATGAATTGCACTGCAGGCAGACAAATTATTTCTTGGCTATAAAAATTGTCCAACTATCTTTTTGCTCCCTAAAGCTGATCTTGACAAGGATTCATTGATCCTTAATATGGAATACTTCAGATGACAAAAATCAAAACCAGTAAAGATTGATTTGGCAGCCTACAGATAGATCACCTTGGAATGAATGGGCCAAGAGTCTGAACAGAAGATAGTCCTCCAGCTCCTTTAATTTTTTTTTTTTTTTCATTATAGAGTCCATAAGATTTAAATCTGGAACCACCAAAAGGAAGTATTCATTCAGAATAAACACAGACACAGAGAAAAGACACATCAACTCAAAAACAAATTATATGGTATTAAAAATAGAGATAGCACTGAAGTTCTTTTATGAACATCTTTTGGCTCAGTTTCTATAGAGTCAACACTCTGTTTACCTGCAACTTTGTATCAGGCAGACAAAATGATTTGCAAAGGAGCAAATAATGTATTTGTGGAATAAAAGGAATGTAGAGGAAAAGTGGTATCACTAGACTACTCCCAATTTATTGACTTTGGTAAGACATTTGTGTCTCTGGAGTCCAGTTCTTTTTTGTAAAATGAGGGACAATTATGCTTATCTTCCACAAATATCATACCAATCCAGTGAGGTAATACAAGTGAACGTGTCCTGTAAAGCATTAAATTCTGCACACCTATGAAGTTTGATATTATTTATTATTTTGCAGGGATTCTAGGACAAATGATTTCTTAACAACATAATTGCTGGTCCCAGAATTGCTATTAGTCTGAATGTGACTTTCAAACATTTCCTCTACTTCAACTATTTCCTCATTTTCCTCTCATCTCATCTGATATGTCTGTTCTGTCTACATTATCCCCCCAAAATCCTACTTCCCTATTCTCCAAATGCCATCTCTCTGCCTACCAGATAAGGAACACTATCTATCTGTGTTTCCTTGTTAATCTGTTGACCTTTAAGCACAGTTGTGTTTCATTAAGAGGGCATGTACTTTGAGGCAAACATTTTCCACTGGTTTAATTTTAGCTGTAAGAGAGACACGGGAGGTGTATCACCAAAAGAGGTCACAGACACAGAGGGGGAGAGAAAGACACTCTGCAGCACATTCCTCTGGTATCATCTGGTATTTAATTTTCTGCAGCAAAGATCTATGCTGTACTGATTTCATGGAAAATACAGAAAGAGATAAAACAATAGAGCATTTCAGCACTCCTTCCAGGAGGGTACACTGCCAGGGCATTAGGAGCACAAAATAGAAATCAGGTTGAATAGATTATGGTTGAATAGATTGGTTTCACAGGATCCCAGTTACACCAGTTTTTAACTGGGTAACTCTGGGCACATTGAAAGCTTTCTGAACCTCGTTTTCTTTCTCTGTTAGGAAGGAATAACTGTGACTTTCTGGTGTGATTATTATGAGGATTAAATGTTAGTATTACATGTGAAAAGTTCTGGCCTAAAGTGGGTTCTTAATAAATATTATTTACTTATACATTTATAAACAATAAATATTATTTATTTATAAATGTATAGCTCTCAGCGGATACTGGCCATGTGCCTTTACTGAGATACAGAGAGCTCAAAGAAGAGGCACACTATTCATTTGCTGAAGACTTAAGCTATGGTTACATAAAGTCTAAAGAGTACTAGAGTCCAGACTCGCAGGAGAGCAAGATATCCTTCTGTGTATCATCCATGACTGGCAAATATCCAGCCTCTGATTAAACTCAACAAGGGACAGGATATTCATTAGCTACAAAGCAATTCATTCCTTTTAAGAACACTTCTAACTATTAGAAAGAGCTTGCTTTTT
This sequence comes from Phocoena phocoena, assembly GCF_963924675.1. NCBI lineage: Eukaryota > Metazoa > Chordata > Mammalia > Artiodactyla > Phocoenidae > Phocoena > Phocoena phocoena. The sequence goes on along the minus strand of NC_089230.1, from coordinate 24,109,080 downwards.
TTTTTTTTTAACATCCTAATTGGAGTATAATTGCTTTACAATGGTGTGTTAGTTTCTGCTGTATAACAAAGTGAATCAGCTATACATATACATATGTCCCCATATCTCCTCCCTCTTGCGTCTCCCTCCCACCCTCCCTATCCCACCCCTCTAGGCGGACACAAAGCAACAAGCTGATCTCCCTGTGCTATGCGGCTGCTTCCCACTAGCTATCTATTTTACAATTGGTAACGTATATATGTCCATGCTACCCTCTCACTTCGTCCCAGTTTACCCTTCCCTCTCCCCGTGTCCTCAAGTCCATTCTCTATGTCTACGTCTTTATTGCTGTCCTGCCCCTAGAACCTTTTTTTTTTTTTTAGATTCCATATATGTGTGTTAGCATACAGTATTTGTTTTTCTCTTTCTGACTTACTTCACTCTGTATGGCAGTCTCTAGGTCCATCCACCTCACTACAAATAACTCAATTTCGTTCCTTTTTATGGCTGAGTAATATTCCATTGTATATATGTGCCACATCTTTTTTATCCATTCATCTGTCGATGGACACATAGGTTGCTTCCATGTGCTGGCTATTGTAAATAGAGCTGCAACGTACACTGGTACGTGACTCTTTTTGAATGATGGTTTTCTCTGGGTATATGCCCAGTGGTGGGATTGCTGAGTCAGATGGTAGTTCTATTTTTAGTCTTTTGAGGAACCTCCATACAGTTCTCCATAGTGGCTGTACCAATTTACATTCCCACCAACAGTGCAAGGGGGTTCCTTTTTCTCCACAACCTTTCCAGCATTTATTGTTTGTAGGTTTTTTGATGACGGCCATTCTGACTGGTATGATGTGATACCTCATTGTAGTTTTGATTTGCATTTCTCTAATGATTAGTGATGTTGAGCATCCTTCCATGTGTTTTTGGCAATTGGTATATCTTCTTTGGAGAAATGTCTATTTAGATCTTCTGCCCATTTTTGGATTGGGCTGTTTGTTTTTTTGTTATTGAGCTGCATGAGCTGCTTGTATATTTTGGAGATTAATCCTTTGTCAGTTGCTTTGTCTGCAAATATTTTCTTCCATTCAGTGGGTTGGCTTTTTGTCTTGTTTATGGTTTCCTTTGCTGTGCAAAAGTTTTCAGTTTCATTAGATCCCATTTGTTTATTTTAGTTTTTGTTTCCATTTCTTTAGGAGGTGGGTCAGAAAGGACCTTGCTGTGATTTATGTCATGGAGTGTTCTGCTATGTTTTCCTCTAAGAGTTTTATAGTGTCTGGCCTTACATTTAGGTCTTTAATCCATTTTGAGTTTATTTTTGTGTATGGTGTTTGGGAGTGTTCTATTTTCCTTCTTTTACATGTAGCTGTCCAGTTTTCCCAGCACCACTTAGTGAAGAGGCTGTCTTTTCTCCACTGTATATTCTTGCCTCCTTTATCAAAAATAAGGTGACCATATATGTGTGGGTTTATCTCTGGGTTTTCTGTCCTGTTCCATTGATCTATATTTCTGTTTTTGTGCCAGTACCATTCTATCTTGATTACTGTAGCTTTGTAGTATAGTCTGAAGTCTGGAAGCCTGATTCCTGCAGCTCCATTTTTCTCTCTCAAGATTGCTTTGGCTATTGGGGGTCTTTTGTGTTTCCATACAAATTGTGAAATTTTTTGTTCTAGTTCTGTGAAAAATGCCATTGGTAGTTTGATAGGGATTGGATTGAATCTGTAGATTGCTTTGGGTAGTATAGTCATTTTCACAATGTTGATTCTTCCAATCCAAGAACGTGGTATATCTTTCCATCTCTTTGTATCATCTTTACTTTCTTTCATCAGTGTTGTATAGTTTTCTGCATACAGGTCTTTTGTCCCTTTAGGTAGGTTTATTCCTAGGTATTTTATTCCTTTTGTTGTAATGGTAAATGGGAGTGTTTCCTCAATTTCTCTTTCAGATTTTTCATCATTAGTGTATAGGAATGCCAGAGATTTCTGTGCATTAATTTTGTATCCTGCTACTTTACCAAATTCACTGATTAGCTCTAGTAGTTTTCTGGTAGCATCTTTAGGATCGTCTATGCATAGTATCCCATCATCTGCAAACAGTGACAGTTTTACTTCTTTTTTTCTGATTTGGATTCCTTTTATTTCTTTTTCTTCTCTAACTGCTGTGGCTAAAACTTCCAAAACTATGTTGAATAATAGTGTTGAGAGTGGGCAGCCTTGTCTTTTTCCTGATCTTAGTGGAAATGGATTCAGTTTTTCACCATTGAGAACAATGTCAGCTGTGGGTTTGTCATCAATGGCCTTTATCTTATCAAAGAACCAGCTTTTGGTTTTATTGATCTTTGCTATCATTTCCTTCATTTCTTTTTCATTTATTTCTGGTCTCATATTTCTGATTTCTCTCCTCCTGCTAACTTTGGGGATTTTTTGCTCTTCTTTCGCTAATAGCTTTAGGTGCAAGGTTAGCTTGTTTATTTGAGATGTTTCCTGTTTCTTAAGGTAGGATTATATTGCTATAAACTTCCCTTTTAGAACTACCTTTGCTGCATCCCATAGGTTTTGGGTTGTTGTGTTTTCATTCTCATTTGTTTCTAGATATTTTTTGATTTCCTCTTTGATTTCTTCAGTGATCTCTTGGTTATTTAGTAGTGTATTGTTTAGCCTTCATGTGCTTGTATTTTTTACAGATTTTTTTTTCCTGTAATTGATATCTAGTCTCATAGCATTGTGGTCAGATAAGATACTTGATATGATTTCAATTTTCTTAAATCTGCCAAGGCTTCATCTGTGACCGAAGATATGATCTACCCTGGAGAATGTTCCATGAGCACTTGAGAAGAAAGTGTAATCTGCTCTTTTTGGATGGAATGTCCTATAAGTATCAGTTAAGTCCATCTTGTTTAATGTATCATTTAAAGCTTGTGTTTCCTTATTTATTTTCATTTTGTATGATCTGTCCATTGGGGAAAGTGGGTTGTTAAAGTCCCCTACTATGATTGTGCTACTGTCGATTTCCCCTTTTATGGCTCTTAGCATTTGCTGTATGTATTGAGGTGCTCCTTTGCTGGGTGCATAAATATTTATAATTGTTATGTCTTCTTGGATTTTTCCCTTGATCATTATGTAGTGTCCTTCTTTGTCTCTTGTAATAGTCTTTATTTTAAAGTCTATTTTGTCTGATATGAGAATTGCTACTCCAGCTTTCTTTTGATTTCCATTTGCATGGAATATCTTTTTCCATGCCCTCACTTTCAGTCTCTGTGTGTCCCTAGGTCTGAAGTGGGTCTCTTGTAGACAGCATATAAATGGGTCTTGTTTTTGTATCCATTCAGCCAGTTCATGTCTTTTGGTTGGAGCATTTAATCCATTTACATTTAAGGTAATTATCAATATGTATGTTCCTATTTTCATTTTCTTAATTGTTTTGGGTTTGTTATTGTAAGTCTTTTCCTTCTCTTGTGTTTCCTGCCTAGAGAAGTTCCTTTAGCATTTTTCGTAGAGCTGGTTTGGTGGTGCTGAATTCTCTTGACTTTTACTTATCTGTAAAGGTTTAATTTTTCCATCGAATCTGAATGAGATCCTTGCTGGGTAGAGTAATCTTTGTTATAGGTTTTTCCCTTTCATCACTTTAAATATGTCCTGCCAGTCCCTTCTGGCTTGCAGAATTTCTGCTGAAAGATCAGCTGTTAACCTTATGGGGATTCCCTTGTATGTTAATTGTTGCTTCTCCCTTGCTGCTTTTAATATTTTTTCTTTGTATTTAATTTCTGATAGTTTGAGTAATATGTGTCTTGGCATGTTTCTCCTTGGATTTGTCCTTTATGGACTCTCTGTGCTTCCTGGACTTGATTGATTATTTCCTTTCCCATATTAGGGAAGTTTTCACCTATAATCGCTTCAGATATTTTCTCAGTCCTTTTTTTTTTTTCCTCTTCTTCTTCTGGGACCCCTATAATTCGAATGTTAGTGTGTTTAATGTTGTCCCAGAGGTCTCTGAGACTGTCATCAATTCTTTTCATTCTTTTTTCTTTATTCAGCTCTGTGGTAGTTATTTCCACTATTTTATCTTCCAGGTCACTTATCCGTTCTTCTGCCTCAGTTATTCTGCTATTGATCCCATCTAGAGTATTATTAATTTCATTTATTGTGTTGTTCATCATTGTTTGTTTGCTCTTTAGTTCTTCTAGGTCCTTGTTAAATGTTTCTGTATCTTCTCCATTCTGTTTCCAAGATTTTGGATCATCTTTACTCTCATTACTCTGCATTCTTTTTCAGGTAGACTGCCTAGTTCCTCTTCATTTGTTTGGTCTGGTGGGTTTTTACCTTGCTCCTTCATCTGCTGCATATTTCTTTCTCTTTTCATTTTGCTTAACTTTCTGTGTTTGGGGTCTCCTTTTTGCAGGCTACAGGTTAGTAGTTCTCGTTGTTTTTGGTGTTTGCTCCCAGTGGGTAAGGTTGGTTCAGTGGGTTGTGTAGGTTTCCTGGTGGAGGGTACTGGTGCCTGTGTTCTAGTGGATGAGCCTGGATCTTGTCTTTCTGGTGGGCAGGACCACGTCTGGTGGTGTGTTTTGGGGTGTCTGTGACCTTATTATGATTTTAGGCAGCCTCTCTGCTAATGGGTGGCGTTGTGTTCCCGTCTTGCTAGTTGTTTGGCATAGGGTGTCCAACACTGTAGTTTGCTGGGCGTTGAGTGGAGCTGCATCTTAGTGTTGAGAAGATCTCTGGGAGAGCTTTTGCCATTTGCTATTGCTTGGGGCCGGGAGGTCTCTGGTGGACCAGTTGTCCTGAACTCGGCTCTCCCACCTCAGAGGCTCAGGCCTGACACCCGGCCAGAGCACCAAGACTCTGTCAGCCATACGGCTCTCTTGGGAAGTCTGAGGTCTTCTGCCAGCATTCAGTAGATGTTCTGTAGGGGTTGTTCCACATATAGATGTAGTTTTGATGTATTTGTGGGGAGGAAGGTGATCTCCATATCTTACTCCTCTGCCATCTTGAAGGCGCCCCTCAGAATGAGCTTGCTTACACTTCATTGAAATCCCCCTTTTCATAAATTCCAGCCATTAATCCTATGTCTTCCTATTACAATATTAACGATGAAGGTGAATCATCATTATTTCATGAAACACCTATGAAAAAAACGAAGACAAGATCATGCCAGATTTAAGTCTTCTCTTGTTTTATTTCTTGATTCTCTTATGATATAATTTGGAACCCTCTACTGGCCTAGTTTACTCTAGTTTTTAATGTATTGTCTTGTTTTTAATGTATAGGAACCAGGTTTGAACACAGTGCTATATGTGTGGCCAAATACAATGAGTCTCTTTTCTTTTTTAATTAGCATGTGGTGCATTTATAAATGTAATCTAAGTTTGCAGTTTATGTTTACCTTCCACTAGGAGCAACACATGCTTTTATTCAAACCAGGACACTTTTGAGCATGGAAGATGTGCTTTTAGCAATTACACTTGGAAAACAGACATTAACTGGAATTATTAAGGCTAACAAGGACAGGTCATCTTCCTACAGCAAAAGTGTCCTCCCCTTCTGTTCTATTCTCTCTCCCTTTCTCTCTTGTATTTCTCACCTAAATGGTCTCTTCTCTGGTTTATTCTGGTAGTTCATGGAAGTTTATGAAATTCAACTGCATAAGTCTTGTTCTAGTATACTGTATGTACTCTAACGTCTTCTAACAGATATGCTTTTGGTACATACAGTGTTCATTGCTCTATTTCACATCTCATTAACACACCAGGTTTGTGTAATCTCTTTTGGAAAAATGTCAAGCTTCCTTTCCTATAGCCTTCTCTGTACATTAGAATACTATAACCATCTGAGACTGTTAAAATTACCCTGGTGTTTATACTTTTCTCTTGAATTAATGTTTCCCATATATATCTGCGGCTTTTGAGTATTCCCAGCTTCATCAGTTTATCTGAGTAATTCTCTCTTAAATTTTAGGTTGTTACTTTCCAATCACATCATCAAGTCTACAAATAATTATATCAAATTGCATTTGTTTAATACTTTATACATTGCAAAATTGATTTCATATTTGCATTTGAGTGTTCCAACAACTCTTGAGCAAGGCTGAAAAAGTATAATTATCTCATCTTTACAGAGAAAGAGATGAATGACTTCAATTCAAATCTTTAGTTTCTATTCTGGTGTTCTTTCAACTATACCATAATGTTTTCTTCTTTCTTAGCATTCAATAAATACCTCTGCCTTTTTGCCCATTTTCATGTGCTGAGTGATACATTTGTAAGAAAACAAGTAGTTATTCAACATCATCTAAATACTTTATTTTCCTAAGCCGTGAGACTCAACTTGAAGAAAATTTGCAAATAGTACATATGTCTCTATGTTTTTATCCTTCTCCCAGTGGAATAAAAATGACTAGATATAGATTCTGTCTCTCCCCATATACTTTTGCCTTATTTTTTAGTTAATGTGAATAAGCAACATTGGTAGAAGTTGGTGGGTTCAGGAAATACAAGCAAGTTCTCTATGAGATGCTACACATTGTTGTACTTCTACGTTATTGGTCTATCAGATGGACACATGAACAACTTTAAACTCCTTTTCTAACGGATACCCGTCACTACCAGACAATGGACACACCTCATCTTATTTCAAGCATATCCTGTACTTGGAAAGCCTGCTACTTATTTCTTTAGAAGATCCTGATTCACCTTATTTGGAAAGGTCGTCATGTCTGAAACGTGGATCCCAGGATGCAGTTTTTCTCCTCCTCTTCGTTACATTATTTTGTTCTGCAGAGTACTGAAGTTAGGTTCACTCCTTTAGCTCACTCTTTTGTCTTTACTTCTGCTTTCTTAGTAGCAACCCTTCATACTTCCCAATATGTCAAAAATAGAAACTTACCCCTTAAGCATTTTTATCTCTTCACTAGCAGATATTTTATCTATGGTACGAGTTATAATGTAACTCCTCCCCTTCCTTCCTGCTGGCCTTTAAGACTAGATGTTTGTAATGAGGATGAGTAGTGGAGACAACTCTGGCCCCATCAAAGGAGACTTTTAACCTGAATGTTCTAAGTCTTTTTCTTACTCAGACTTCCTTTGCTGCCACTATTCAATTCTGGTCTTTTGGCAAGATTTGAACCCCAGGAAGAGAAGTATTATCACATTATCTCAGGCATCGTACATCCTGATTACTCTTTATATGGCTCCAAGACCAATTCTGATCCACGGAAAGTGAAGAGTGTGTCCCTGGATCAAGAGTCCAAATCCCAACTCTTACACATTAGCCACATGACCTTGGGCTTGCCACTTGATCCTTCTGAGCATCAGCTTCTTCACCTATTTAACGTGAAGGGGTTGAACTAGCTGCTCCCCAATGTTTTCTCCTACTTTGACATTAGCTTATTCAGACCATGAATAAGGTATTTCATGTGTGGCTTTGAGTATCATACAGTGGTCCTCTCCTTGGTTGGGAGTGATGGGCTTGATGACCAGGAGGTGGTAATTGACGCTCAGTGGTGTTGCTTATAAGAGAATGATTTACTTCTTTTCATCTCCTAACAACTGCTCATTGTTCATTTTGTCTTAACATTCATTTCACGTATTTCTTTCTAGAGTATTAAATGCATAGAAAAATCACTTTACTTGAAGAGATTTTTTTTAAGCTTTCACATTCATAATTCATCATTGGGATTCTGGAACTTTAGAAGATTTGTGGACTTTAATATTCTATGCTCTTCAGAGTTTGTGTCTGTGAATATATTTGTCCATGATAGAGTCTGGGTACCTGCAGATAAGAAGTACACATCTCTCAAAGGTAAAAGTCTCTATCTACTTTTAGGTGGCTTCTGTCTCCTATTTGTCACAAGTTTTTTCCCCAGGTGCCCAATATTTCCTAGGGTCCAATATTTCACAAGCCTTGTGGCATCGCTGTGAGATGGGTAACAAACCAATTTATATTTTATAGATACTAAAACTGAGGCACAGAGAAAGTATGTGATCTGTTCCAGCACTCCAGCAGCTCAGCAAGGAATGGCAGAATAAAGATCAAGAAAAGAAATAACCTAATTCCTCTGTGATTCTTTTTGGCTGAGCATCAGAGCACCACAGGGCTGACAGAATCTCTGAGAAACTATCAGCCTACTACCCTCTTTGTAGGGAAGCCTATCTGTGAGTTTATTCAGTAGAGATGGCAAGCTCCTGACTATAATCTATACCAATGCTTAACATTCTTCATTACTAGAATGTTCTTCCTCAGACTTTACCATCATCCACACCATATGCTGGCACTTATCATGTCATGCCTCGAACCCTGTAACAGCCTTCTGACTAGGCTGTTACAGTAATTCCTCTCCTCCACTCCCCCTTTCCACCCACCTCACCCAGTTTATTCTGCATTCTGTGTCCAGTGATCTTCCTTAAGGCACTGTTTCACGGCACCACTTGAGTGTGTAAAGGCTTCCTGTTTCCCAACACATTGGGTCTATGATTCTCTGCCTGCCATTCAAGGCCATCCACAGTTGAACTCTGCTCCATCCATTATTCGACCATCATTTTCCTATCATATCCCCAGTCCAGATATGCGGATCTCTTTTATTCTTTCCTCAGGATCTCATGTTGCTTTTAAATCTTAGTCTTCGCCTGCCCTCCTTGAAGCCTGTGTTGACTGCTCTAGCTGTGGTAATCTCTTTGCTGTTTTAACACTAATTGTCCTTGTGGGTAGTGTTATCTACAGTCATTCTCTCATTGTATTTGTGTGTCACTTTAGTCCATCTGGACCATTAAGCGTCCTAGAGTGCAGGGACTGTGTCTTCTTTTTGTCTTACAATAGTACAAAGCACAATAAATGAAGATCATAAAACAACGTTCTCAATAAGTACTAGTTGACTCTGAAATTCAGGGAATTGGATTTGTCAGTTATATGTGTGTATTTATGAGTGGACTTTTTACTTTTGAAACAGAAATAGAGTTACAAGTGTAGAAAACAAACTTATGGTTACTGGGGGTAAGGGAGGGGGGATAAACTGGGAGATTGGGATAGACATATACACACTACTATATATAAAATAGATAACTAATAAGGACCAACTGTATAGCACAGGAAACTCTACTCAGTACTACTCTGTAATGGCCTATATGGGAAAAGAATCTAAAGGAGTGTGGATATATGTATATGTACAACTGATTCACTTTGGCGTACACCTGAAACTAACACAACATTGTAAATCAACTATACTCCAATAAATTTTTTTAAAAGGTCATAGATAAAGAGAAAAGCATATTTAGTTTTTTGGATTTTTTTGAGTATAATTTATCCTCAATTATCACCTGAATTTCAGATGCCTTCCAGAGTCCTCCTTCCTTTAACTGGAAGTTGCTTTGCTGCATGTGAGCAGTATCTTCCTTGTTGAAGTGGTGTGGCATTTGCTTTCCATTCTGATTTCCCTCTCACGCTCTGAGCATCCCAACCCTTGCCTTTCATTCTCTACAATACAAGACTAAATCTCAAATTTGGGTATTGTATGAACTGGCATATGACCAAGGTTCATATTTTATAAGCAGCTGGAATTCATTGGAAATATTGACATAATAATATAAACTTTCTTTTTCTTAATTTTGAAGGCAGATAAAGTATGAACAGACCTTACCACAGAGGAAAATTAAGCAGTCTTCATTTTGTGAATATTGGTTTAATCTAGAAGTTATGTAATATTTAAAATGTCTCAATTTTAACATATGAGTGTTTCTTCTGATTCCATGGGGTTGTGTTTAGAAATTCTGGAAGTTTTATTACATAAAAAATTATAAAACCTCATACATAGGCCCTTTTGAGTCTGAATTAGAGGATTCTGTTCATCCAGTGTAGCAGTCTACCCAGCAAAAATTCATTCTTTCTTGGCATCTGCCCAAAACTTGTTTATGCTCTTTGAGAGGATAATTGTTGTAAAGCTCTGGTTCTTTAATGTTTTCTTCTTATGCTAGGTTGAAACAATTCACAGTAATTTCCACCCATTGCTTCTGTACTCTAAGGAGCACTGTCCAGTAGAACTTTTTTTCCATGATTAAAGTGTTCTCTATCTGCACTGCCCAATATGGTAGCCACTAGCCACATATGGCTTTGAGTATAGCAACTTGAGGAACTGAATTTTAAATCTATTTAATTTTACTTAATTTAAATTTAAACTTAAATAATCACGTGTGGCTAATGGCTACTGCACTGAATAACACAACTCTAGCATTTTGCAGAATGAGCCAGCCATCCCTTTCACATGCCAATTCTCCAAAAATTTTGAGAGGATTTGATCTGTGTATATTCTTTTTAGGACATTCTTTGTTTCCTCATTAATAGGTTTGCACTTTAGAACGTATTTTGTTGCTGCTGCTGTTGTTAAAATCCTCTATTTTTTCTGAAGTCCCTTCTAACTCATAGATTCTGTGATTGTTTCTAGATGTTCCCTGGAGTTGTTTAGCAATTGCAGTCTTGATATATATAAAGCACTCTGAATTCACTGAAAGAAACAGATTGACATATAAATTGCTGAATTTGGAGGCATTTGAAGACATAGGGGACATAAGACTTAAACAAATGTTCTCAACTAGAGACAGTAGTGCCCCACTGAGGACATGTGGCCATGTCTGGAGATTTGTTTTGATTGTCACGACTTGGGGGGAGGGGCCTCTGGTAGCCAGTGGATACAGGACGGGGGTGTTGCTAAATTTGCACAGGACAAAGCCCCTGCAACAAAGAACTGTGCAGCCCCAAATGTCCATAGTGCTGAGATTGAGAAAGTCTGATTCACACAATCATTTAAGGAAGAGGTATCATTTATTTATAGACACATAAAGACGTCATTCATTTGAAAAGAAGGAGAGATTATTACACAAAACTGCTTGGGAAGGTACTAAGTTTGTAAAGTTTTATAACTTTATAAATGCACGTTTGCCTCTGAATTCTCTCTTCCATATCGAGGGCCCGATGGAGTCAGTGAGAACAGTGATAAATTTGTTAATCTAAGAACATTTTACTAAGTTCTTTACTTCTTTCTCTTCCCTCTGAAGCTCTCACTGTGCATCTTGTTATTACCATTGTTAGTCCTAATTTTAGTCCTCATCTATGTTTTCATTTTCACCAGCACTATCTGTATTAGAACAAAGCCGCTGTTCAAATGAGGCCAGGTGTAAATGACATGATATTGTGAAGTCAACTTCTTCAGATGATATTTGATGGGACTCCTCTTTCCTTGGTAGTATTTTATTTGGTAGTGTGAGGCCAGTTAATCTTTCTCCCTCATCTAGAGGCAGGAAATAATTAATACAACCTGGGGGGAGAGCCTGGCAAGCTGGTCAGTATGAAATCTGATACCTAGTGAAATGTGCTTCATTTTCTGTTTCAGCCCTAGCGTGAAATTTCCCGAGTTTCAGAGAAAGGTTCATCAAATCTTGGCAAATCTCTCCGTAAACTGGGTAGTGTCAGATTCCAAAAGAAATGTGAAAGTTTTACCTGGCTTCAAATTTCTAGTGTTAAAAGTTTCAGCAGTCCAAGCAAGAAGGTTCCTTGCAATGTCAAGAAAAATCCCAGTTTCTTATTTTGGATAACTAATTGGAAGGGACAATTGATTGAGAATAAAATCTCCAGGGAGACACATTTCATAGCAACCTATCCAGCCTCATTCAGATCACGCAGTGGTTTTCAGTGGACCTGGATGCTACGACGGCACCAACAAATTCACATTGTTCATTATCACATCACATCATAAGTTTCCCACATTCAAAGCCAAGCTAAGGAGAAAATATTCTCCCAGAGGGTTTTTCAAAGATCACGTGAAAGAAGAATGCATGGGACATTTCCTATCAAGTTCCAAAAAGTAGAAAATAATGTATAATTATAAGAATCCAGAGAAAATCCCTAAAATATTGTTCATGAATTAAGTTCTAGCAGGCTATGAAGGTGAACAGAGAGGTCACATTGCCAAGTTCTAATAGTAGTTCTGGACTCTGAAACAAAAATGTAGAAAACCTTGTCCTGATTTGAGTAGATTCAGGATCTGATATACTACATGCATTATTTATTTATTTATTTTATTGAACTATAGTTAATTTACAATGCTGTGTTAGTTCCTGCACGCAGTTTAAAAATCTCCTTGCAGAACCTTCATACATCCACTTAGTACCAAAGGGCTGCCTTGCCCAGTTCCCAGGGGGCTCTAGGCAAAGCTGATTGCAGCCCTGCTAAGTCAGAGAAGGGAAGCTGCCTTTCTAGCGTGTTGCTCCTTTTAAAGGAGCTACATCCTGCCAGGGCCTTGGAATCATTACAGCCTCATGATAAAATTTCTGGCAATTTAATTAACACAAAGACATTTGAATAGTTTCTAGTGTTTTGTAATCTCCTTCTGTCTGAATACCATATAACCAAGGACATTCAAATGGAACAGAATTAGCCTACTTTAAGGACACCTGAAACAAATTCATACACGCTGAAGTTATTTAATCATTGGGGCTGAGAAATGGATGTGGTTAAGATGATGAACAGACTTTCTCCATAGTGCTTTTGATTGAAGGGAGTGCTCCTATAGAGATATTGATCTCTGGGATAAATAAAAACACTGGGGATTAAAATCACATTGATTATCACTAACTACGCCTCCTTTTTCATTGAAAACAATACAGGGTCCATCAAATCAGGTCTATAGCCACAAATCAAAGGCCATTTTTCCATGTCCAAACATGGGGAAAAAATGTTACCAAATCTATCTTTTCAGTCACTCCCATAACATAGGTAGCAACTGCTGTCAGCAGTGACGCGGGCTAACATGAAGAGTGATGATAGGTTATTCTTTCTTGGTCTCTTTGGTGATCAAACACGTGGCAATTGTGATTGATTGCTGTCTCATAGTGGTTTTTTTTTTTTGAGAGCAATGTTCTAAAAGATTTCCTAAGGCCGAATCTAAAATAGCATAGTGAACAAAATTATAAATTTACCCCAATAGTTGATGCTAAAAACTAATTTTCAAAATATTCCTGAAGAAATCATATCTTTTGAATCAGTTTACTAGGTAATTGTTCCAACGAAAGTACTGCTCTTAAAAATAATCTGGGGTGTTCCATTTTGATTAGTGGTGAATGGGGTTTAAGACCTGGCAAAATTCAAATCCATTCGGTAATGCCTTGGCCTCAATATCTTTCTTTGAAATGAAAGCAAGCTGTGAGTCAGGGCTTGCACTGATCTGTAACACAAACACTAGGATTGGCTCCCAGCAAACAATGATGGTTTCCTTTGGCTACATGCAGACATGTGGTGGCCCATTTGGGTGAACCAATTTTTTTTTTTTTTTTTTTTTGCGGTACGCAGGCCTCTCACTGTTGTGGCCTCTCCCATTGCGGAGCACAGGCTCCGGACCCGCAGGCTCAGCAGCCATGGCTTACGGGCCCAGCCGCTCCGCGGCATGTGGGATCTTCCCAGACCGGGGCACGAACCCGTGTCCCCTGCATCGGCAGGCGAACTCTCAACCTCTGCGCCACCAGGGAAGCCCTGAACCAATTCTTTGACTTGAGAAAAGAGAGTCCACTTGTAGGGGTCCAGGAAGCGCTGAGTCATGGCAGCAGAGGAATGAGTGAGGGGACAAAGTCTGCATCACAATAGGATTTTCTCTAACTCCAGGCCCCTGACCCAGTACAAAGAAGGATGCCCTTCTCTCCAGAAAGTCAGAGAGCAGCAAAACTCTGTATTTTCCTGAAGGGGACAATTTAGTATCCTGCTAAGCTGAGAGTAAAATAAACCTGCCAATCCCACTGACATTGGACTAAAGAATTGCTCAGGGAAATTAATGGAAGGCTTTAAAAAACTAAGTGGAAAGAAAATTCTGCACCAAGGGGGAGGCAGTCAAATTTATGGCAGTAGAAAGTACTTTAATCAACTTGTAAAGCTGTATTTTAAAAAGATTGGATAATTTTATGATCAATAACAATATTTGTAAGCCTGTATGCTAAAATGGGGAAAGCAAATCTCATGCTTCAAAGCCTAAGCTAGTTGCTGCAGGTATCTAGAAGGAATGTTTCCATTACACACATCATTGTAAAGCAGCCCAGGCAAATTACCATCTATTTCTGCTTTTCACGTGAAGCATGAGGAATCGGTCACTGCAAGTGGCCTAAGACTAAGTTAAATGTCTGATACAGAGATTGTCTGGGCTCTTCTCTCATTAACTATTAAAGAACAGACATGCTGGGCCTGGGTGGGTCTGGGTGGGGCTCGAATGGGGAAGGCTGAATGTAATGAGGAGTTGGTTTCTCCACATCTGAGTAATTTGAAGCTGACAACTCTATTTCCATTACCCGTTGGTAAAAGAGTGAGAGGAGAAAGGCAAGTGCCAAAGAGCGATGTCAGCTAAATGCCGGTGGTTTAACCAAGTGACACAGAGCCCAGGGGCTCATTCTATTTTCTATACATATTGGTGTGAGCAGACAACCCAGTAAAATCCCCATCGTCTCTGTGTGTGATGCCAGGTTTTTTTTTTTTGCCAGTGGAATTACTGAGTTTACTTTAAGAATCACTTATAAAAATGTTGGAGGAAATTTAATAAAAGGGTTAAATGGGTTCAGCATTACAAATAACAGGAATAGTAGTTGTACCCTTGAAGACATCAGTCTAAGCAGGTCCATTTGGAGCCCACTTCTGAGAAACTTCATTATTGAAGAGTCCAAAGAACATTACTATAAAGGAGTTCAGCTCATCAGGGTATATCATACTGGGCATCAAGGACAGCACAATACTGAGGTGGAATGTCATGTCATTATTGCTTCCTACTTTGGACTAATTGTAGGAAAAGGCTGTCTGGTTTATAGAATAGTTTTACAAAGTGTAGTTGAATTACTTTTAAGCAGGCTGATACTATCATCATATAACCCAAGGTGTCAGCTTCTTCATCCTTCAAGTGATGAGGTTATAAGCAACTAAACTCTGATTTCCAGCCAATGATTTCTTATCTATCAAAAGTCTCTTGTAATTTGAAGGATGTTGACTACCGAATGGTGTCCAGTCAGCACCAATGTATCAGCCATTTAAAATTAATCAATAACCACTGGAAGGACAAATAGAGGCTTCTAATATATTCAGTTGAGATTACTATAGGAAAAAAAAAGATAGAAATTGGATGCTTTCTTTAGCTAACTGAACCATGGCTAAATAAAAATATATGATCACTATCATGCCTCTTAATATACAATTCTCTCGTTGCTGTCTTGAGACACTTAAAAAATACCAGCCTGGAACCCCCTGTTCCCAGCAGCATTACCCAGTGTCATGCCTCGGTGGAGAAAGAGTGAAGTAGGTTTTGTCTCTGGCATGAAGAACATTGGTAAGTGCTTATGTTACAGGTGAGCTGTGTGTCAGTGCAAGTGTTGCCTTAACGTCTCTCACCTGAAAACTGGAAATCCTCAGTAGTCATTCCCATCCATCTCATGCTGAGTTTTACATTAATAAGGTAATGCCTTTAAGTTCTCTGAGGTTTCAGGGAGAAAGGCATATGGGAGAAGAGCTGTCATTATTTCCGAGACCTCCTGTCTCAAGCCAGCTTAAAGGCTGAGGGTCCCGCGATGGCACTGTAATAGCAGCTCTAATAACATGCAGTAACAGCACACCTCAAGTGAGGCACTCCAAGGGCATTATACACATTTATTCATTAAACCTGAACACACCCCGGAGATAGGTTAACTGCTATGATACCTCCTTATGCCAAAGTAAATGAAAACAAAGAAGGGGAAGCAAGTTAGTCAAGACAGTATGATGAAACTGTGGTAAAACTGGAGTGAAGCTGGTGTCCTGCTCCCTAGGGATTCGGTGAAAAGCCTGGCCTCATTCAGCATGAGTGTATGCCTGTGTGGATATGTTTATTTAATTTTATACCATCTTGTTCTAGAAATAACTGGAGAACACATTTTTAAGACAGCTATATAACATAACTTGAAAATAAGTGTTTGGAGAAAAAGACCCAAGGAAAATAAGGATGTGAAAATGAGATGAAATTAGGATGAGGTACAGTTTGTAAATATTTGATGTGAACAATGCTTAACAAGTGATTTTGTTACAAATAAATGGAAATGCAAAGCTTCAGTTTCCCTTTTTCACGTGCCTTGGGAAGGAAATTTTTTGTGCCCTGGGAAAGAAAGGGCTACAGAAAGCATTAAAGATTTGTAAAACTAAACTTCAAGCCAGATGCTGAGTGGTAAATCAGAATAGTACCATTAGGGGCCAATAGACTCGAATCTAGTGGTACCTTTTCTAAAGGGTAGATGTAAGAAGTGGATGACATTTTCCCACCATCTGGAGATGTGAACATCAGAGACAGTGAGATAAACTAAGAGGAACCTTGGCAGCAGAAACTTAATGCTCTATTCCCCATAGAGAGTTTGGAAGATGTGCGTGAATTGGTACCACAAATGGGGCAGTGACTCATGACCTGGGCAGAGTCTGTAGGCACAGAGGTCCTTTGCAACAGCATGGACAGCAGCCCATAGGCAAACCTGGTGCCAACAGCACAGTGCTGCCTCCACGTGTGAGGGCTACATCAGCACAGGTGAGCAAAGTGTCAACCTGAGTGAGGACGACAGAGTGGCAACATGTGTGAAATGCCTCCTCGAAACCCCACCTTCAAGGTGTCATCTCCACCTTGGGAGCCCCAGAGACGGAGGAAAGGCAAGTACTGATGAGGGTCTTGGTGTTTGATAAGCGTAGCTATTCTTCTGGCAGGAGGAAATAGAATTGACTTGCGTTATCTGAATGCAATGGAACATCCAATTAGAAAACTTTTTTTCTAAGACTTTAAAGAGACAAAATATATTTGCATTGGACTAGCATGGCTTAAGTGTAATGCTTTCTTGGGATAGTCAACTTCTATAGCTTTCCTTTAGTCGCAGCACTATCATATCAATAGTTTTTGTTCGTGTGTGTTTTCCTATGGTTTCTTGAGGTCCTCATCCAGTACATGAAGGCAGAGTTTTGCACGTGGTGTGATAGTCACTGATGGGACTTGGCTATCAGGTGGAGATTTCAGGTCCCTTAGTTCCTAGAGAAGATCAGCTTTAAGCCCCATTCCATGCCCTATGGAAGTCCAAAATGATCCTCACTCTTTCTGTGCATGCATTAGAGTTTTGTTTTGCAGTTATCCCAGACTCAAGGTTCCTGCCTTCACTGAACAAGTTCGACCACATATACTGTCTCTATTCTGCACCATATCACCAGATGTGAAATTCAGCCTCAGTATTCTCAGAGAACTCCCTGAATCATAAAGAACTCTGGAATATAGTAAATTTGACCTCTTCTTCTTTTTTTTTTTTTGGATTAGTTTGATTCCAATATCACAAACTATTTCAAGCTGAATGCTGAAAAATCTTACTAACCATTCCTTCATCCATTCTTTCATTTCTTCAACAAGCATTTATTAAGTGCCTACATTGTGCTAAACACAGTTCAAGGTGCTTGGGGGTTTATCAGTGAATGAGACTGACAAAGATCCCTGCCCTCATGGAGACTGAATTACAGCAGATGTTTGAACTGAGCCACTGTATACCCCAGAGGGTTCTTCCTGGCTGTTCCCTCTGTGATAGGTTCTAATTTCTCCCAATTTTTCTGGCTTTTCTCTCCCACACCTCCCCAGAACAAAAATAAAATCCTTCAATCTTCTCATGCAGATAGTTGAGTTAACTATTATTGTGGTGCCTTGACTCTTTGAACTCAGGTTCTCAGGTTCCCTAAGTGATAGCTAAGTCATATAACAAAATATTTTCTTAATCAAAGACAGTTACTTCCTTAATAGTAATTCTGCCAGAGGAAGAAAGAAATTTTTTTTTCAGCTCTGTTATTTGCATATAAACAGTTTAAGTTATCAGACATTCATTAATAGAAGAAATCTTTTCCTTATAATGTCAATGAGTAGTTTTAAATGTTGCTTAGAGAGCAACTCCTCATCTGTAAGTTATCACTTTCAATCTCCCTACTTCCCCCAGTCCAACCAGGATGGCAGACACATTGCATAAGAACCACTCCAGGGGCTAAAATATGGGGAAAATAAACACTCTGGTTTTATTCCATGTGTTACCACTCAGCACCACTAGTATTCTGTTCATAAATAATTTTAGTAATTTAAAATATATTTCCGTAAATATATTGGTCTTTAATAGGTGGTCCATGGAGAAGCAATCCATCTACTTCCCAATGGCCCTGGTAGTTCACCATTTGAGCCACCAGCAGTCTTGGAGTTCGTATCTGAGAATGACTAACTCTGCTGTAGATATGTAGGATAAATGAATGTTAAACAGCAATCCTATGTCCACACAGAATGAGCCTTGACTAGAGAATGTGTGTATGAAAATAAACACAAGCATTAAGACAAATCTACCAGAAAAATAAATGATCCAGAAACTGTGGATTTGGGTTGATGGATGTTTTAAAATCCAGTCCTCTTTCAAATAAATAGTTTTACCACCACACAGAAGTGTATAAGATCCCAGGCTTTGAGTCCCAGGAGACAGAGAGAGACAGAGACAGAGAGAGAGAGACAGAGAGAGAGAAGCCAACAACAAAAGAATCACTTTGCTTTTGAGATAAAAATTCAAGGGAAATTTACTAAATCTAAAAAATATAACTGTCAATATTCCCAGGTAGATTATCACCATTTAAAACTACTCTCCTAAGTGGAAAGGATCACCTAGACTTTATAATCCATAAATACAAGATCCCTCATCAGCCATTCCCTCCTACTTGCAACTGTCTACAACTGCCAAAACCAACATGGTGTAAGATCTCAGGAAGTGAAAATATCTCAATAAATGAGTTGCTATTTCTACGTAGAGAAAATTGTGATCTTGGGGGCATTGATTAAGATTTCCCTCCTAAAGTGAGGGTTGTTTGGGGATTGGAGGAGATAACCTTGAAATGAGTTAAGGATTAACTTGAGGGAGGAGGTAGAGGCCCAAAGAGCCATGTAGAGAAAGAAGGGCTTCAATTTCACTTTTCTGCTATTATTATTATTATTTTATCAATTTCATCTTCATAATCACTATAGCCAGTTTGACACTCATCTTGTCAGCCATTATAAAAATTTATTTTTAAAAAGAAATAGAGAAGATAGAAGAAAAAAGTTAAAAGAAAGTTAAGGTAATAGAGGTTTACAGAAGAAAATTAAACATATAAATTGAGAATAAGAGACAAGAGAATAAAGCAGAAGTGGGTATCAGAGAAATAAAATTCCAGTAGAATAAAATATTGAGTTAAAAAAGATTAAATACATGAGATTTAAAAAAAACATAAAAGGATGGATCAATAAAATTATAAAGCTATAGATGATTAAAGAATAAGATAAAATACTTAAACCTGTAAAATAAAAAGTTTAAATACAAAAATAGATAAAACTAAGGATTAGTAGGAATTAATCACTAAGTAGGAAAAAATTAAGCCATTGAGACTAAAAATAAAGACGATTTGCGGAAAACATGTTAAAGAAGAAATTAGAGACCTACCAAAGAAATAAAAGGTCTCTGAGCAGTTAAAAAAATGAGTCTTAAGATGTTCATAAATTTTGTCCTTCTTATGCTAACAAAAGGACAACATCCTTTGTGAGTTAGGAGCTGAGGGAGGAAGGCAGTACAAGGGATGAGTTGCATCTTGGCCATCAGATCAACCCCACAGAGATCCTTCCATGCTGCACCTGATATGCCAAAATGTTAGTCCTTTACACAAATAGAGAGCTGAGCACCCCTGAGCTTCCCCTGCCTGATCCTAAGACATGTTTTTTTTTTGTCATCCATTAATGTGGTCTCCTCCTTATTTAAGGCAGGGATCCTTAATTCTCATGTACAGAGCTCATAGGCTGCTGGAGTATACATTGATGAACACCAGGGCATCTGAATCGTGAGTAGAAACCATAATAAAAACAAATTGTTTTTCTATTAAATCTCCTTTCTATAATTTGTACATTTATCTTAGTGAAAAATATGTCTTTAATGGTTATATGATTAGGTTTTATTCCCCCACCTCAAACAAGATTATGAAGCATACATGACTACTATACACAGTAGATACTTTATACTTACATTTTCACCTTGATATCATCTATGAAGTTGTTTCCATCATCATAAATTTTAAAAATATCCTGTCGTCGTGCACATGGACATTGGCCTTCCTTTATGTCAGATGATGTCTCTGTTTCCTTCCCTTTCAGGGAGCATCCTTCTTTCTTCCTCAGCTACTCCCCACTTCTCCATACATGAGGTCCAGATGGGAGTTCCACCACCCTGCCAGCCTAGCAAAGGTTACTGGTTTAAGAGTATGTGACCTCTGCAGGGTCAGTCTGAGAACCTTACCTCCTAGCTTGCTGATTGGTCCAGAATGTGGCTTATACTTATAATTTGCACTCTTCCCCAGACTTGGGCCCATTGCAGAAAAGAATTTCTTATGCCAGATTTCTTTCATAAGAAATATTTTTTTTTCTCGGAGTTCCCACTATTACCATTTAGGTGCTAGAAAAATCTGAGAACTTTGTATGTTTGAACCCCACTCACCAACTTGGAGATTGGTACCCAACCCCCTAGAGGAGCAGGCATTTCAAAGACCTGCCAGGGAAAAGTTGTTGCCTACATTTACCCTCCAGGAGTCTAGCTTTTAGTCTGTCTACAAACTCTGTCGAATACACACACGTGCTCTGTAGTAACTGAATTCTGCCGAGGTAGCAAGAAAGTAGCCGTAGAAAATACGTGAACAAATGGATGTGGCTGTGTTCCTATAAAATTGTAACTATAGACACTGAAATTTGAATTTCATAAAACTTTGATATGCCATGAAATATTTTTCTGTTGAACTTTTCTCAACATTTAAAACTGAAAAATGTTCATTACTAGAGCCATACAAAAGCGGTGGGGGACTGGATTTGATCTGTAAGACATTGTTTTCTTATCGCATTAATATAAGACGCACCTGGATTTCAGAGATGTTAGAATGTAGAAATATGTGCATCTTAGATTGAAATGTGATACTTAGCTCAGTACTGCAGAGGGCTAGGTCTTTGGGATTTCCCTCAGTTTTAACATTAAGAATATATTTCTATAACGCTTTACCATTTAGCCTTTGGCAGTCAGCAATGATCACTGCTGAGTATAGAATTTATCCTTTTTGGGAAATAGTGAGAGCCAGGGGGTGAAATGAGGGACTTGAGAAGAAAGTTAGTGAGAGTCAAAGAGTATGGGGTAGTCTCTTGGAATTGGAATGTTTGAGAGAATAATAATACGTACTATTTGTATATCATTTTACAGTCTATAAAATATTTATATTTATATTGTTTTACTGAATTGTCACCATTTATCCATGAAGTAACCATGGTAGAAATTAGCTGAAGACCATAAAAATACACATTTAAGTGAATTAGAATTATATATCTTGTAAGAAATAGACCCTGACCTTGTCTCTTGATTGTGAAATTGTTCTTCCTTATGCAAAAAGCTCATATTCAGTGAGAGTTTCTGAGGGTGAAAGCCAAGCAGACGTGCTTCAATGCACTGGGAAAAAGAGATGAGAAAAAGAGGTAAGATTCAGTGTTCCAGTGCTTTGAATAATTTCCACCACTGAAGCAAACTGAAGGAGGGAGGGTTTTCTCACTCAAGCTCACAGTGATAGGGCCACAGTCAGTCTCTTTGTTTTTCCCTGCAATACTGACTTCAGCAGAACCCACTACTACTTAGCCAATTCTAGTCAGAGCTATCTTTAGGACACTGCATGTGCATATCCAAACCAAAGTGTAGCTGGTTCATTAATTAAATTTCAACATTTGACAGTTATCTCTGATTTCACTTCCTAGTTCTGTTTTGCTTCTTTTCCTCATTTAAGCTAAGTAAGCTGATATGGTGAAAATAGCATAGACTTTGGACTCAGGGAGTTGAATCCCAGATGTGCTGTTTATTAGCTTGTGATTCTCAGCAAATTACTGAACGCTACTGAACTCTTTCATTATTCTCATTTTAAAAAAGGAGCAATATTACCCACACTGTAGAAGAGTTATCCATGAGTTAAGACGTATAAAGCTCATAGAAACATGCCTGGTGCAGAGTCATATATATTAGATATAATCATAAGCATTAAATGAGTGTTACATATAAAACATCCGCAAAAGCACCTGATACTTGACAGACAATCCCTGAACCACTGAGAAAACAAAATCCTCTCTATGTAGATTCTTCAGATTCATTTTTTTATACCGTTCCAAATGTTGTACCAGGAATTCACTGGAGGTCCAGTGGTTAGGACTTCATGCTTTCACTGCCCGAGGGCCTGAGTTCACTCCCTGGTTAGGGAACTAAGATCCCACAAGTCACATGGCGCGGCACAGCCAAAAAAAAAAATGTTGTACCTCCCTCTCCCAACACAGAGAATGTGACTGAATGACACAATCTTGGCCACTCTAGTCTTCCTTTGTTCAATTTCTTTACCCTCATTTTCTCATGTTTCCCCTAAGGACTGTGCAGTAATCACCCAGCTCATACCTACTCTTTGTCCATTCAATAAGATCTTTTCTTTTTTTTCTATGTATTTCTATTTTTATTAGCCGCTCTCTTAAAGATTGAATATTTGATTAATTCCTTACCCCTCACACACACTTTGATATCTGTAAACCCAATGTTGATTTCTCTGCCCCTCATTTACTGTATCACTCAGCAGTGCTGGACGCTGTTGACATCATCCCGCTTCTTGAAATATTCTTTCTCCTTGCCTTCCACAGCACCTCTGTTTTCATCCTGTCTCTTTGCTGGCTCCTCTTTCTCTGTCTAACCATTAAATATTAGATTACCTCAAGGTTCCCCCTAGGTCTTCTCCTTTTCTCATCAAAGTTCTTTCTGCAGGTAGTTTGTTTCACTTTTTTCACTTTTAATATTTCTGTTTTCATTTTCCGAATCCTCCCAGTAATCCAAGCTAATAAAATCAGTTTAATCTGTCTCCTCCTTTCTCCTCATTCTAGTCCTTTGCCAGTGTGCCTTTATTACATAATCATGGAATGAGTAAATGATCTAATGTCTCACAAAACAGATTGAATCACACACTTAGAATCTGTATAATTTAGTCCCTACCAATCTCTTCTTCTCTCAAGAATACTACATTGCAAAGATAACGTTCTACTTGTTCTCAGAAAAGCCTATGAGAATAGAGCATCTTCTTAAATGAAGACTTAAATGAATTATTGGTGAAGAATTTCAAAGAGCTATTACTGAATGGACATTTCACAGACTTTTATGTCAATAAAAAAAATCAATTAAATGATAAAGTAGTTCTATCCTTGATTTGGTTTACTCCAAGAAGGAAAAAAGAAAAAGATTTTTTTAAAAAAAGCCCTCTTCTTTATCATTTAGCTATTGCTATGTTAACAACCAACCAGCAAATCCCTGTGGCATATAACAATAGCACTTAACTTCTCCTGCACCTGTAGGTTGAGGTGGGTTGGCTGAGCTCAGCTGGGCTCTGCTTCTAGCTGGGCTTGGCTGCTTGCCGTGGGCTGGCTTCTGGTTGGCTCCACAAATGCTCATCCTAGGGTCTAGGCTGAGTGTGTATGAGCTACTACTCAGGGAAAGTTCTCCTTTGCATTGGTGTTAGTGCAGGGAGCTAGCCAAAACACATGAAGTCTCTTATCATCCAAGATTGAAACTGGCTCATTGCTGCTTCTGCCCATATCCTGCAGGCCAAAGCAAGTCAAACAGTCAAGGGAACCCACAATCAAAGAGCTGGCAAGTGCTTACCCTCTTTTATAGGAGGAACTATATAAAGTTACATGGCAAAAGGCAGGGACAGCAGAAAAGGTGAAGAATGGGAATTGCCAATTCAATCAACCATACCCGCTCCCCAATAATGGGATGCTGAATTCATTGCCAGCTGAACCAAGTGTTTCATCTTTAGTGTGGGATTCACTGTGCTGTTTCCTTTAACCTTTTCCCCTCTCTCCTCATGGTTATCCTTCAGAGATGACTTTCATGTATCAGGAGACAAAAAAGATACAGACAGCCTTGCCTTCAGCATACATTCCTGGAAATACAACTCAATCAATCAAGACAATGGGTCTTGAAGAGGTAATTGTGTGGTCCCAGACACTCAACATCCTTTATCCTGCTGCTGCAGACCTGGGGTGGGATTCAGATGGAATAATGGACTCAGATGGGGAGAAAAATGAATTGAGAAAGGGGGTTGGATCCTTGCAATAAATGGGGGTAAGGCTTCCTGAGAAGCAGGTGGAGTACACCTAGAAGTTTTGAAGAGGTGTCTAGAGGAGACTGAGTCCCACTTCACTGATTAGGAGCTATAAGGTGAAGCTTATTTTGTCTCCTATAGAATCTGACAGCATTTCACACATAGCTGTCTTTCAATATATGGTGAATTAGGGCAATATCTTTGATTTATGACAGTTAATATAAGGATTAATGCAATTTGCTGAAAGTAAATTATAACAATGAGGGTCTAATATACATAAATTCTATTCAGTGAACATTTTGGGGGGAGAAATACCATTTTAAGTGAAACTTTTTTGTTTGTTTTGGCATTGGCAAGCTTAAGCTTTACTGAGAGTTTATGTTATTTTTTAAAGCTATTTTTCATCATTGTCAATTTTGGGAAAATGATATTGAGAGGGACTGTGGTCTAGGGCAGAGAAAGAACCTGACTAGGATCTAAGAGCCTTGTTTTCTCTTCCTGGGCCTGCCCCTGACTTTCAGTGTGACTTGAGTAAGTCATACAACCTCTTGTAGCTTCAATATTTCCATCTGGAAAATGGATATTGTGAAGCATGTGATTGCTCTCAGTTTTAGATTTTAAGTAGACTTCACAGGTAGTTATTATAAGATAAATTTTCATGTGAAAACAAGCTAATTTTGGACAGAAATAGAGGGAGAGACATTTTTCTGAGGCAATGGCATATACTTAACAACTTTATCTTTTAGCTTTTATGGCTCACTCTTGGACACAGGCATTTTATGACTTGTAACAGATTAATGGTCCTGCTGGGTTCACTCCTCCTGTAGGTTAAGTTCCTCTTTCCTGAAACACACACCACACCTTAAGTATGCTGAGAAGGTCAGGTGCAAATGCAATGCCTGCAAGAGTAGCTTCGTCATGTATGATGTACGAGGCACTGGGGAGAGCCTTCCTTTTCCAGTACCTTCCCTCTCTCTCTTCACTCTCGCTCCCTGCTGAAAAATGAAAAACAATTTTGTCCCTCGCACCATGGAGACAGCAGACAGAAAATAAACAGTGACTGATAAAGGAAAGCAGCTTTATTACAGGGTAAAAGAAACTTTATCATTAATAATAGCAAAGTAGAGAAAAATGGTAATGAATAATTAAGCATAATACAGTCACGATAACAATAAAAGCCAGTGAATAATGCAGTTTTGTTTGTAATAATATGACTGTTCATCTGGATGAAGTGCCCCCATTTTGGCTGTTTCCAGCAGAGGTGTAAGCAGTGTGGCTTTTCATTCATTTCTCCTAAGAATGCATCTGAGAGAGCTGTGACTCTGCTCTCTCCCCACTTCCTGAGAATTCTCTCTTCACTCCTTTCCTTTCCAATTATATAAAATGCACAGTCACTTTTAGTTTCCTCTGATGTTTCTAGCTTGGGATTAGCACTAACAATGCAATTGAATCCTCAGGAATGTTCTTGTTGTGATAGGAGGTCCAAGGTGTCAGGTGATTTCATGCTGGCTGGCAATCCCTTGGGTATTCAGGTATCTCCCCACACACCTTCCTCCCTTACAGAAATTTACTGGAGCAATAAATCTAGTGCAATCAGGGAAGAAAATTAAATTAGACCATTTTGAATAGAGAGACACTGGCTAAAACACCAGCATGGCAACCTCCATACGTGATCGCAAGGCTATTTCACCAGGCTGTTCGTTGTCTTCGGTATTTTTGTGAAGTAGTGAGTATACAGTCTCAGACTGTGAACAGTTTAGCCTGAGAAATCAGTGCCAAGGAGTTACAGCATTTTTAGAGGGTCCAGATTGCTCAGCTGGTTAGAAAGCATAAGTAGGTTATCTGATTCTCCAAGAGCTACAGAGGTGGCAGAGTAAATGATATCTTTTCCCCAGGCGAACAATGCAGCACAGATAATGGAGCTGCCAGCAGAGCCCCTCCTGGTTCTCCCTCCAGACAATGTCTGTCACACCGAAACAGAAATAATAAAAAACTCGGAGACCTCTGAGCACATCAAAGATAAGACTTTTGTGTTTTTGTTTCCGATAGATTTTGTGTGCTTGACTATTATTAACCCAACCCACAAGTGCATGTGATCACTAAAAAAGTAACCTCTGTCTTTGTGTTTCAGTCTGTCCTTCCTATCGGCAGGGAAAGAAAGGTGTGCTATCATCTTGCGTAGTAGTTCAGAGATCGGAAGACCCTTAAATTCCTAGGGCCAGTATATATTGGCATAGATAAAAAGTAGTGGATAGAGTCCATGTGACAAGCCTAAAAGCCCCTCCTGGTTTTCAAGGGAACTTAAATTAGGTTGGAACAAACTGGCCATTTTTCAGGAGGTCAGGTTTACATCACAGACATATAATTGCGTAAAATTATAGCTTATGTAAAACTCAAATAAATAAATAAAATTTGTCAAGTCTTCATACAAATGCACTGAATTTAGTGGATGTGATGAACAAAGAGGCTGGGGAATGGGGCCTAAGGCAAAGTTATTTTAACTACCAACATTATGTAAGTATTTTTTAGGTTAAAAAACAAATTCATGTGCAATCTCATTTTCTCCTCCCAACAATCTTACCAGTTAGGTCCCATTATCATTCCCATTTTATGTATGAAGTAAGGTTTGTCTCAATGTGATCTAGTCTAAAGAACCTGAGATTTCCATTCAGAGGACCTTAGGTTTAAACCTGATTTCACTAGTTGCCCTCTCAAGTTACTTAACAAGTGGCAGGTGTCCTCTTAAGTGGGGTAATTGTATGTGTCTCATAAGGTAATCGCAAAGATTTCCTGCTTCTCTCTTGTACTAGTTTCCCAGTTGGGAGCACCCAATGTCCTCATGCTTCTACAGCCACACTACCATTACCAAGTTCATGCTTGGGCTTTTATGATGGTCCCTAAGTGGGACCCCTCCTTGCCTCTTGTCTCAAGCCTCTGTATGTACCCTTCATAAAACTGTCAGAGATAATTTTCCAAAATGGAAATCTGTTATTTTGTTGCCTTAAATCTGCTGACAGCTCCCTGTTGTCTACAGAAAAAAAGCCCAAACTCATTAGCATGGCTTGCAAGATTCCAACATCTATTTTGATATAATCCCACCTACGTCATCTTAGAGTCACTGCCATCGGTGCCCCTGATCTATGACCATTTCACATTACCTGTATGTTCTGAATATGGACTGCTGTTTCCTGCCTCTACCTCTTTGTACAGACTGTACCCTCTGCCAGGAATGCCTATCTCAACTATTTCTTCTTGGTAAACTACTTCTCCATAAAAATTCAACTTAACCATAGTCTCCTGTATAAATGTCCCCAGTCAGTTAGTAGCTGGAGATACCAAATTGTAACACTTAGTTCTTTAGCTCTTCTTTCTTTTCAATTAAAATTAGAAGTTATTTTTATCAGTGATACATGCACAAGGTTTTTCATTTGTTTGTTTGTTTATGTTTTGGCCATGCCGAGCTGCCATGTGGGATCTTAGTTCCCCAACCAGGGATCGCCAGACCTCCAGGGATCGCCAGACCTCCAGGGATCGCCAGACCTCCAGGGGAGACCCTGCACAAGGTTTTCAAAGTCAACTTGTCCTATAAGACTAAACAAAGACAAACAAAAAACAAGTTCCTTGCCTCACTCTTGCCCACATTCAGTTCCCACTTCTTAGAAGCTGATACTTGCAAGTTTTTAGTAGTTTCGTCTAGCAGCCTCCATACTTGTATATGATATGCTTATGCTATTATTTCTTGATTTTTCAATTTCAGATCTTAACTTCTTATTCTGGATTTCTCCTACAAGAGCCTTCCCTCAGTACCATCCCTCCTCCAGTGTTCTCCCCATTCTCTCAATAAAATCAATATTTAGGTTAAGCAAGTATTCAATAGTTACATTGTCATGCCTTTGTTAACTACGATTCACAGTATTCTGTGCCATATACTATGAATATATTTCATTTTCATCCAGCATTTTGTTTACCTAGAAACTAATAAGTGAACATTTCTGTGCACCTACCACTAATTTCTTCCAAAATTCTTCGCTAGAAGTGTCATTAAAACCTATCAGGTGAGCTCTCATTTTTACTTTTTTATGGGAGACATCCTTTCTGGAATCCTCCATCCTGCTTCTTCAGTATGAACCAATTTTTCCCCAGCTCTACATCTTCTCTGTTGTCCTGGGATGCCCCCTCATCCTCTTGGAGGGACTATTCCTAATCTCTCTTTTTCAGTTTGTCCCCTGTTTGCTGAATCCCAAATGCTCCTTCTCTTGGGTCAAATACATATTTTGTTGGGGCACCTTTTCTAGTAGGTCACTAAGAAAAGGTACATGAGAGTTAACATTTTCTTGAGAATCTGCATGTCTTAAAATACCTTCATACAACTCTCAGACTTATGTGATAGTTTGCTGGGTATAGGATTCTAGGTCGGAAATAATTTTCATTCAGAATGTTGAAGGTATTTTATCTTCCAATGGCATATTTGAGAAAACTGATGGCACTCTATTTTCTGATTGTCTCTTGTCTGTAATTTGTTTTTGTTGTTTGTTTAAAAGTAAACATTTAAAAAAATATGAAAGTTTTTAGAATTTTCACTATATCTCTGGTGATCCAAAATTTCATGACTCCATTCTTCTCTTTCCTTCTCTCCTTCCTTCCTTCCTTTCTTCTTTTTCTTTCCGACTTGCTTTTTGTTCTACTTTATGGAGCTTCCTCAAATTTGTCTTCTAGTGTGGCTTCCGAATTTTTCTTTCATCATATTTTTATTTTAAATAGCTCTTTTTGTTCTGATTTTTTAAAAGCACTATTTTCTTACTGCATTGATGTAATGTTTTCTTATAATGATACTAATTATATGTTTTATAGTTTTATTTCTTTCTTCCTTGCCTGCACATCTTCCAAGTTTCTTTATTTTTTTTTTTTATTTTTTATTTTTTTTGCAGTACGTGGGCCTCTCACTGCTGTGGCCTCTCCCGTTGCGGAGCACAGGCTCCGGACGCGCAGGCTCAGCGGCCACGGCTCAGGGGCCCAGCCGCTCCGCGGCACGTGGGATCCTCCCGGACCGGGGCACGAAGCCGCGTCCCCCGCATCGGCAGGCGGACTCTCCACCACCGCGCCACCAGGGAAGCCCCCAAGTTTCTTTATTTTTTAAAATTTATTTTTGTCTGTCTTTCATCAAATTATCTTTGAATATTTAGTGGACTATTCATATTTATTAATGGAGCCTAAGAAGCTGACTGGAAGCTCTGTATTCATGGGTGGAACTTGTTAAATGCTAGGTTTCCCAGTAGAGTGACAGGGTTGAAATTCTTCATTGGAGGTCCCCAAATGGCAGGCTTTGTAGGGCTTTTGTCCTCAGAGTAATTCTCCCATCTTTTGCATGGCAGGTATGCAAAAAGCCTGAGTGCCATTCCTTCTAGAACTTTGCAAAGGAAGAGACTGGGGTAGTATTCAGAATATTGACTTTCACTTATTCTTCCTTTTACAGATTGAATCCCAGCCTTCATATGGGCCTGGTTTTCTTGCATCTAGGGCTTCTTCTCTTCAGTGTCCCTAGAAAGTAAAATTGTAGTGTTCTCCTAGGGGGAGAGAAGGAGCTAACTCTGAGCAGCTAGGGTGCAAGTTTCTCTTTCTTTTAAACATTTTGCCAGTTCTTATAGACTTTTAACTGTGTACTTCACTTTCCTAGTTACTTGATATTGTCCAGACTCTAATGCTCTCCATAATACTAGTGTGACTTTTCACTTCAGTGTTCCCTTCAACTGGGCTGGGGGTTCTGCTATGTCAGTTATTACTCTTCCTTCCTTTCTGGCATCCTTCCTTCTTTTTCCTTTTTCTTTTTTTAAAATTTCCTATTGTCTCCTCTCCCTATTTTGTTTACCTCTTGAGTAAGTGGTAATCTTTTTAAATGTTTTTACTGTGATTTGGGGAGAAAGACATGGTAAACAGTATGTGTTCAGTCCTCCATGTCTATCTAGAACTCCCTTTAGGTCTTATTTTGATTCAGTCTATAGCCACATATACCAAGACTAGGCCTACAGATAAAACAGATTATTTCTCAGCTTTGGTCAACCATTTTGTTTCTATGTTTTCCTGACTTAAGCAGCTACTGTGTAAGTCAAGGTGGTTGAGTACTGTAATTTGCTGTTACTCTAAAGATTTTTGTATCCTATCACCAGATAGAAAAACTGCTTATGAGCCTCTCATCACTATACAGTTTCACAGAGAGAAAAATAATATCACTTTTTAGGTAGCAGTATTAAGAAAGTTGCTATGAACTTTTATCATCTCCTCCTGACTTGCCTGTAGGCTACTCATAGTCACAAGGAAGGAAGGATACACATTTCTCTTCATTTACAACCTTTTCAGGAGCAAAGACCTTACTGTTAAACAGAGGCAGCCTGACCGCAGTTTTACGATGGGCCTGTGACTTTGTTCCACATTCTGGTTGTACTTACTTTCAGTGGAGCTCATTCTTGACTGTTTCATGATTGGAGGAGACGCATTGCTGATTTTATTGTTCAGTGCCTTTCTTCTCCTTTTTCTTGTGGAAGGAGTGATGTTCCACACGGAGGATTAAGATATCTAATAACAAAATAGAAACTCTCACGTTTAGCTGTAGCTAGATTTATGGCTAAGTTTATGGAGATTATTTAGGGCTGGGAACACATGTTCAAGAACATCTCTGCAGTTAAAACTGTGCACGGAGTGAGATGCTATTACAGACTGTGGACAGTAAACACCTCCGAGGTTGTGTGTCACTTCCCTCCGGCCCGTGAGTCTCTCTGATTTAAGTAGAAAGGTGTCTGTTAGTAATGCAAACAAAACCTACTTTAACCTCTGATTCCCAGCATCTGGAATACTTATCCCTGTGGCAGCTGTGCGGTTCACTGAACACTCACTATTCCAGTGGTCTGCCGAAGCACAATTTTGGCTTGAACAGAGATTGCCTTGGAAAAAAAAATCCCCGACTCAGAGTAGTTATCACTGAGAAAGCCAAAAGGATTTGTGATCACAGTATCACCACTGACTCGACAGCTGGGCTACATGGATTGTGCTCTGGTGAGAGCCTGCTTTCCTAATGCCATAGAAAAGATGCAGAGAGAGCCTGCCTTTGGACTTCGTTGTAAACACAAGAATTTTCTTGTTCCCTTTAAAGAGTTTCTAATCCAGATACTGAGCTTCAAATTTTTCTTTCTCTGCATGCCTCTGAATGGAATCCAAATAGTTCAACTTTGGATTTTTTCAGAAATGGCTGAGTGACTCAAGTATACTTTTTTGATGTCCCACACTCCATCTTTGCATTTTTACCTGTTAGACAAAAAAGCAAAGAGCCGCTAAAATAGACAGCTCGTTAATGGCAACAGACACCTGGATCTTTTTCCAGAGCTTCTGGGAACACACTGTTTCTCAAATGCTGAAGTAGAATGCCATGTGTGGTTACTGCAGCCTTGAGAATAAGGGTGTGGAGCCATCAGGCATCAGGGACCATGGTCAGGGAAGTAGTAAGACCTTTGCCCAGCAGAGTTAACTATAAACTGTAAAAGTATCTAGGAGCCGGCCTGAGTGAAGCATGTGTTCAGTTAGTTATTGAAACAGAAGTATGTGGCTTTCCTCAAGTTCCATAATGACTTCAGGGCTGATTGACTTGGTATTTCTTAGTATTTCTCTGTCTGTGTGATTGCTTTTCTCCATTTAAGGGTAAACTACAAGGAACAGATACTGCATAGCTTCTGGAGATTTATTCCTTCAGCCAGGGGCAACTTTGGCTTTTATTGGTTGAAGCCCTTAGGCAAGTTTCAGAATACTGCCTTGTGAAAATTATAAGCATGTTCTTGAAGCTCTAGTGCTCTTTGCGAGCTAAGATTCCTTTTACATGCATCATCCTCACTGGGCATCCTGGAAATTTCTTTTCCTCCAAAATTCTCTTTGGATAAGAGTAGTAACCACCAGTTGTATAAAAGCTTACCAATATTGTCAAATATCTGGCCTCATTGTTCCTTATTCTGTGAATTACTGTTTTATAAATGACTAAAGGATACTGAGAACAGTTGATTTGGCCAAGGTCACACAGTAAATGAGTAATAGAGGTGAATTCAAAATTCAAGACTTTAGACTCCAAAACGCTACCATTTTTTGGTTTTGTTTTTTAGCGTCGTGTTAAGATCTTTCAGTTTCTTCTTCATCAGAAGATAAGAGTTAGAGGGAAAAATAGCATGCTATTCACAAATATACACCACTTCCCCCACATGTATCTCCATTATAAGATTTCTAATCTCCTTTCTCTGCTTTAGCTTTTCTTCTTAACACTGTCACTACCTGGCACTTTATGTTTAACTTATGTTGCTTATTATCAGCAAATCTCAATAAAATATGAGCTCCAGTCAGAGTACGGCTTTTTGTCTATCAAGATAATTCTGTATCCCCTGCAGCTAGAACTCTACCCGGTCCATAGTAGGCACTCAGTAAATGTCGGTGGAATGAATGGATGAATGACAAGGCTAACATATATAATACAGAATCATCAAGTCCCTAATTAGGGCATTACAAAATCTAGCTGCAAAAAGTATTCAGAGAAAGGAGGCAATTTAAAGCTGTTATTTTCAAAGAATGAAAAATGGTGGCACTGAGGCAGCATTGTGAAAACTGCACTGAGTTTGGCTAGTTGGAACAGAGAAAGGAGATATTAAAGCTGAAGATAACAAGGAAGCCATAGCAAGCAGATCTAAATGGATAACAGCAAAGTCCCAGCCATTCTTGCAGAAAATGAAGGTGTTCTATGTCTCCTAATCCTGATTCGCTCCCAAGATGTAGCTGATAATTTATTTTTTTTTATGACATTTAAAAGTGTACATGTTTTCACATTTTGGGGAGGCAAATTTATATGGGTGTATTTTTCTTTGGTTCTGAACACAATGGTCAAAACAGAGAGCAGACATCAGTGATTTCATACAGTAGAAAGAAAAGATGCCTTTTGTGAGTGGGTCGAAGAAATAGATCCAGAGCACAGAAGAGAACTGGAAGTGAATTACATGTCTCAGTATTTACTGCTGTGCTGGCTGACAAGTGAACAAACACCTTCATAAATTAATAGCCCCTAATTGGAGCTTGAAAGGCAAACAAATGGATGGTTTAGATTTTGTCTCATATCATCTTTAATGTTATGAAATATGACCCTTGCTGAGCTTTTCTTGTTTGGAAACACTGAGCTAAAATTCAGTTGTCTTTCCAACGACTTCAGCCAAGTTAGTCTCTTACTTCTGTCTCTTCATGAGTTACAGAAATAGCACCTCATTCTCATTAGTAGTTTGTGTATATTTATTACATTAGAGATAGTGACCTAATTTTGATAGGTCATAATACTTTTT
This sequence comes from Phocoena phocoena, assembly GCF_963924675.1. Taxonomy (NCBI): domain Eukaryota; kingdom Metazoa; phylum Chordata; class Mammalia; order Artiodactyla; family Phocoenidae; genus Phocoena; species Phocoena phocoena. The sequence goes on along the minus strand of NC_089230.1, from coordinate 24,075,548 downwards.
TATATGTGACATGCCTCTGGATTGCAGGAAATATCCTAGTATGACTTCCCCCTGCATTTCTTAGACTGATGCTAACATCGCTGGTTATTACTAGAATGTTCTATTCTAAGGCATTTTGGTCATTACTTATTTTTAGATTTTATGTAGCATCTTTTCTCCAAGGAACTCAAGGCAAATTTTACAAACGTGCACAATCTTCCTTTATCAGAATGTTTTGGTTTGGAGAAGGAAAAAAAATGTAATAGTAATTTCCTGCCTCGGTGTGTTCCACCAAAAATCAAACTAAACACCCTGCTTACCTCCCCTTTTCCCTGGGTTAAGGTGTTTTATTTTATGTAGAGGCTTAACAGGAAGAGCTTGGACTTTGAATCACCAGTGAGCAGGCTGAACCGTTAAAACAAAACGCAGCAGAGAGAGCCTTCAGGACAGACAGCGGAAAGCACAAGGAAGATTGTCAAAAAATGTTGTAGGTGGTTGTGAAAAACCTCTGTGAGACAGTTCAGTCAACACAAGTGGGCCACTTAATTTTTCCAAGTGAATGCCCTTCATGGGGGAACTTTGGTTGCAGTCTCTCTAGCCAGAGCTGTCTCCTTAGAGGAGATGTGGGCAAGTCTATGAGATGTTTATTTTGTAACTAACCCCTTAGGCATGGAGGAAACTGTTTACTATTCCTTCTTGTTCTCTCCTGTTTTGTTTTGTTTTTTTCCTGTTAACTAAAGAAATCACAGTTGAACTTCAGAGAAATCTCCAGGAAAAAAAATAATTAGAAAGAATGAAGGGAAGGAAGGGAAGGAGGGAGGGCGAGAGGAAGGAAGGAAGGAAAGAAGGAAGGAAGGGGAAAACGAGAGAAAACAGGCTGGACAAATGATGTCTTTTACTTGTTCATTCCTAAGGATTATTTCCAGAAGAATGATTGTAATCTTCAGTGACTGGCTTAGGAGTGTACTTGTGTGAATGTGTGTGGGCAGGCTGGGGTACTAAACGGTACTGCACACATAAGTATCCTTGTGTATGGAATGTCAGCATTTGCCACTGGCTCACTTTCTTGACTTACTCCCCAGGACAGTGATGTGTGGAAAACTGAAATCTGGATATGGGAGTACAAAGGGAGTGGTAGAGAAGGGTCTTCTTTAAACATTGATTTGCATAAGGGGAATAGGGATGAAATCTGATGGAATCACACACACAAAAAATTAAATTATTTACAAGCTATTAGAACGTTCTAAATTCTGCATTTGGCTTGAATTTCATTTCAGTTTGCAAAATAGTTAGCTAATGAAACATACTGTTTAACGGGAATGGTTTATAGTCATTCTAAACATCAACAAAATTCCAAAGGAGATAAATACCTCAAAGAAAGAGGAATCTGCATGAGGCAACTCTAAGTAGTCTGTGATCTTAAAACATAAACACAAGCCACATTTACAACACACAACTCATACATATTTCCATCTCCCCCAGAGCTACCAGCTTTTTAAAATATTCAAAGTAGATGGCTGGTAGAAAAGCATATTCTTAATTTTACAGAGAGTTTAGAATAATGAGAATATGAAATGCATCCAAAAATTGAAGTTCTGATTAGAAAATATTAGATCTTCAAAGTAGAGAAGTGATAAAAACAAGTGCAACCTTTCCTTAATGCAATAACCTTGTTCCTGGTATATTCCACCAAAATGAAGCTAGTGGTCTTCTATTTAGAGATGGATTAGGAAGCCTTAAGGTAGGAAACGCTCTGCCTCTTAGATTCCACGTTTGTAGTTTCACATATGTCCTGAGAGCCTAAATCATTTGTCTTAGAATCGTTGACTCAGTCCCAGTGTATTGGAAACAGGCTCATTGTTCCTTGACCAGGGCTGTTTTGCGTGGCCCTGCAGGCTGGATGGGGCATAACTCCATGAGTCACCATTCATGCAGACTGTAATGCCAGTGGTGACTTCTGGAATAGTCCAGTACTTGGGGCACAATAATCATCCCCAAAGGGCACTCAGATACCTTCTTGGTGGAACACAGTGGTGAATGATTCACATTAGTAATAAATTGTGACCTGCTTCCTGATATAATCTGAATAATTCAAAGAAAGACTTTTACTAAACATTTTATGCCAGAACCAAGAAATTGAGTAGTAATTTATCCCCAGATATATCTAGAATTGTCTGTCTTTCCCTTTCTCTTCTTTCATACTTCCCTTAAATGAAAACAGGAATCCTTTGGCAATTTTGTTTATAAAGCAAATAACCATTTTGAAATGCCAATAACAAAGTCCTAGTTTATCTCTCTGATGAACACTGCATGTTATGTTTTGGATTGGTTTTTAATAAAGGTAACATTTTACTACAGAATCCTTCATACTTTAAAAATATTTGATATAAATTGTTCTATGTAATTCTTAGAACAATGCCATGAAAGGGGAAATGTGAGTATCATCCTTCCCATTTTATGGGCAAAAGAAGTATTACTCAGGAAAGTAACTGCTATATTCAAGTTCACCCAGAAAGTAGGGACAGAGCTAGGATAAAAATCCAGCTCTCTTAATTTCTACATTCAGGATAATTGTTTAAATTTTTATAATATATAATAAAGGTTTAATTTGTATATATATACATACATATGATTATCTAGTAATCATATATATCTATGATTTTTTTCTTTCTGTCATTTTTTTTGTCTGTTAGTGAGATGTTGAAATTGGAAATATACATATCAAATACTGAAGACAAGGAAAACATATCTTTCTAGGGTGGAAGAGAATATTGGAAGGGGTAAAACTATTATGTACTGGAAAATTAATGTAATAGTTATAAATGGTCTCAAGTTCATTTTTCTCATACTGTGACAGATTCTCTAGGATTACATATATAAATTGTCAAATGAAATCAATCAATCCAATAAATTTTCTCCTCCCCTTCACCCCAAATCAATGGATAACAGTAAAACAAAACTTGGTAATTTTTACTTGTTAATGGGTTTTTCTAATTACTGAGTACCTAGAGATTTTGCAATGCCTGGAAACCTTAAAAGACCTTGTCTCTACTTAGTGATTAAAATGTTAGCAACACTGATTGAATGATTTTTGTCATCTTTGTATCTGATATTGACAGGAAGTTAAAATTGCATGTGTTGGTAATAAGTGATCTTTAGGATTAGCCAAAATGAACCACTTGCCAGCATCAGAACCAGTTACTTGGGCTCTGCAGGAATGACCTACATTGCTCCTTAATGCATCTCTTTGTAAAAAGGTAATTCTAATATTACCACTGACCTACCTATTACTTAACCTCATTTATTGAATGCCTCCCATGTGCTGGATATTTACTAGATAAAGATATTAAGAAAACTAAGAGTATAGAGTCAAAAGGAAGAAGGTCTACTTTATATGAACACTGAACTTTATATTACAGAAATAGCCCACTAATTTATGGCTTAATGTATATTCCTGTTTCTTAGAGCCTTACATACCTTTATTAAGTAAATGCATTGATTGTACCCTATAATGAAAATGCTGCTAAATAACACAGGAATGATCCAAAAGTCTATTTTAAACATATATAAGAACAACTTATTTTACGGAAGTAAGTGGATATATGTGATCTTATACCATTTGTGTCACTCAAGATTTCAAGCATTTGTTTACAGTGTCTTTTTTTGTTGTTTTTGTTCATCTTTGTGTTCCCATTTTGTATAATTCTGAATCAGCACACACATATGGGGCATTTATTAATAATAGCTAACATTTATTGGGTGTTCATAATACACTACCCACTGTGCTAAGTAACTTACAGGCTTTCTCTCATTCATCACAACCATCAGAGATAAGGAACCATTATTATCTCCACTTCAAGGAAGGGAGATTTGATATTGGAATGTTATAAAATTCTTTTTTTTTTTATAAAGCGGGTTCTTATCAGTCATCAATTTTATACACATCAGTGTATACATATCCATCCCAATCGCCCAATTCATCACAAAATTAAAAAAAGAAAAATATATGTAACTACCATCTACTTCAGAATAAATAATGGGTTACGTGAAAGTGGTAAATTTTAATTTTCATTATGCCAGTAATGAAGATGATGTATTGACACATTGACTCTATCTTCTCTCCAGATTTTATTCTTGAACGTCACGCTGTAGCAGCCTATATGAATAAAGGCTGAATCTCAAAAATCAGACACATTGAACTTGGAATACTGTCCACATTCTAATTCTAATCTGTGCTTCAATCTGAACCACTCAGTTTTGCATGTTTGTTGGAATCCTCCTGAGACTGGAATTTCCTGGGAGATATCCAGTGTTTTGGGGGCTATAAACAGCACAAACAAGCTGACTTTCTTGTAATATGTTGTTATGTCTAGTGCTAACTGAATTCAAGAAGTTTATAGGTATGGGAAAAGTAACTCAATTTTTTTCTTGTAAACATACAAATTTGATTCAGTTTAAATTTTGGCCAAAGATTCATTTCAGTAATATAATTTTTTGGAATAATTTCTGTTATTAGTTTTAAGTATGGTAAATATTGTCTAAATAAGAAAATATTTTTCTATACAGCAAATTATGACAAACAAATTCCCTGTGGTGTTAGATTTTCCACACATGCCAATTATATGTATGTATCTGAACGGATATATATATATTTTTTTCCAATTTAATCTCCAAAAACGGTCTGAATTTGCAGATATTTCTCTAGTGAAATATGTGAAAAACATAAGGCAAATAGAAAAAAAATAATTTGTTGATAGCTAAACATGCTTGATGGCAAATGTAGATACATAAAATTAAGATTAATCAGAAATTTCTAAAACATTTATGAGAAACAATATATGAGAATCATATTAAAGCACTTATTTTCTTTAATAACAAATTCTGATGTTTTTAGATCGGCACAAGCCACCAGTTAAAAGATGGCATTTGTCAGCTTCCTGTGCATCTAGTGTGGCCATACGACTAGGTTATTGCCTCTGAGAATTAAGTAGAAATGTCGTGTATAATATTTTTGAAAAGTTTCCTTATAAAGTTGAGAGTGCTTCTCTTCTATTTCTTTTTCTTGCTGTTTAGGATGTGTTATTATGCCTGTAGTCCTAGCAACCATCTTGGGCCAGCACATGATGGTCTTGAGAATGTAAGCTGTGTGTTAAAGATGGCAAGATGGTAGCTAAAAACAAGAGGTCGGGAATGTCATTGAACCGTGAAGCTGCCATACCTGTCTTGGACACTCTCCTTTTGGAGTTCTTTGATCTGCAAGAGAAATAAATTATCATGTTTAAGCCACTGTTATTTGTGGGATAGTTGTTACACATAGCTGAACCAGGTCAAATTGAACTTGGTACCAGGAATTGGGTCCTACAAAACAGAACCTAAAATTTGACATTGGCTAAGTGAAATAAGTGGGAGGAAGATATTAAGTTCTCAGATATTGAAAGTCAGAAAACTGGTGACCATGATATATGGCTGCAAACATTTGGTCAAGTTGTTGCCTGTTACATCTTGGAGACCACATGTTCCCGTAAGGTATAGTCATTGGAGAAATAGTGGGAAGACATCAAAATATTAGCTTCTTTTGATTGTCTCTTGCTGTTTTCATCAAGGAAGATAAACTTAGGCTAGAACCAAGCCATCAGAAAGCCAAGTTGGGGGAGACGAAGGGAAGCACTCTTTGCCTGCAGCCTGCAATCTAAGTTTGATTTAGAGTCTTGTATAATTTGGAACCTAGAAGGGTTGACAAGATAAAGTCACACCAAATTGAATTACTTTAAGATTTCTCTGCCAGAAAATGGGATCCAGCCCACTGGCAAAAATCCCATTCAGGGTGTTGAATTTTACCTAAGTTGTTTCGAAGGGTCTCAGACTAAATGTCAGTATTAGTGCAGATGCCAGTAAGTTAAGGATAAGAATCTTCAGGTTAAAAAGTATCTCTAGATAAGAGTTTACCTATGGTTACGCCACCATGAAATTGACCACACACACTCACACAAAGGCCAGAAACTTTGGGGTGGGCCATGGAAGTTCTGGAGGCAGAAAAGAATAGCAGGGTTCCCCCCAAAGTGATCCTATCCAAGGGAGAGGAGGGATTGGGTGATAGTGTTTGGGGGCTGCATAAAATTACAGGACTCTTCTTAGCAGCCAGCCACATTGGCATGGTGTGGTGCTTTGGGTAACAGTGGCTGAACACGTGAGTGTGAACCTGGATTCCTGACATCTCTGATGTTGTGGTAATACTCACCACTGTGGCCCATGCAGGGCTTGTAACCACTGTGGCAATCACTGATTTATGAGATTGTACAGAGCCAGTCTGCGATCAACACATTGTGGGGCCTGGGGCATGTTACAGTACGGTAGTGTTCTTATCTTATAAGAAAAATTGATAATAGTAGTGCCTACAGTCTAAGGCTATTATGGGTTTCGATGTGATAATTTATATAAAGACGTTGGCAGAGAATTTGGCACTAAAAAGACTCTTATTAGATGCTAGTCATCTCCAACTTCAAAGTCTCTCTAGAAGTTTTCCATAAATTTAACCTGTGACAAATCAATGGAGCAGTCATAGATTAGATTTAAAATGAGAGATCGCCAGAAAAAACCCAGATATTCAATAATCACCATTCTTTCTCCATGAGCTTTCACATCTCTGTTTTTGTCTCTCTCTTGTCTCTTTCCACTTCCTCTTCCCTTCTTCCTCCCACTCCCCTAACCCCCTCCCTACATTCAGCATTAGGGATTCTGGAAACTATTTAATAGCCATAATAAAATAATCCTAATGACTACAAAGTGCTAGCTTTTTAAAAATACGATTTGCTTCCTTTTTTATTCCTTAATTCTTTAGTTTCTCACAATTTTATTTTCTTATTCTTATTTCAAATAGGCACATGAATCTATTGTGTTTTATCCACTTGACTGACTTCACCTGGTCCCATTTTATTTTAAATCTTGTATCTAATTGCTGGAGAAAAGGATTGTAATTCAACTAGATTCATCAAGAGAGATGACTCTAGCTGTTCAGACCTACAACACACACACACACACACACACACACACACACACACACACACACACACACACACACACTTACTTTGACATAGATTTTTTTTTTCCCCGATAACTTCTGACCAGTATTCCCTCATTTATGGCGAATGTATATATACCTTAATCTTGGAGTAATCCCAAGTCCAAGATCTCTCTGAGCTGCTTTATCCTTTTAAACTTCATTCCAGAGCTCTCATCGCTTGCTGCCGTTCTTTACTATTCATCATCTCTTCTTTCAAGTTTTGACTGAAACTAACATTTTTTGAAGAGCTATGAATACTTAGGGAGAAGCATTTTTCAAATCCAAGGGCTTCCTCTGCTTTACTTTCCAAATACGTTTCATGTGTTTTAAAGTTTTTCCTGCAGCAGAATTTTCTTTAAAGTCATTTTACTTTAAACTTCTCTTAATTGAAGAACATTGTAGTCTTCTTTTAGATAAGTGAGTTACTTTCTATGGTTTGTGACTCCCAAGGGTCAAGAATTTTCTCAGAGTGTCATGGAGTCCTTTACAAGTTTCAAGACATCAACATAAATCCACTTTAATGCTAATAAGAAGTTTTTTCCAGGATGCTTCTTAAGTATAAAATTAAATGTTTTTCCCTTATTATAAGAGAACATTTAAAAATAATTTCAAAGTGTAACTTTGAAGTAGCTACTTTTATAATAATTCTGAAATATTTTTAAAGGAACATTTCATTCCCATCCATCAGATCATGTTAATCAAAATCTTATGTAGGTAGTACAGTATTAAAGTTATCACATTCACTTAGAATTATCAAGTTTTAATGGGGCTGCATTTAAATTAGGAGATTTGAATCTTGAAGCTATTTTCCCATTTTTATTGTTTAGTAAAAATCTGACTACCATACATCCAGATGGGATTTGTATTCCTATTTGTCTATTATGATTTGATTTTGCCCTAATTTGAATTTTATTTACTACTTCTCCTCCAAATCTGTCCACAGTTTAAACACTCATTCCTAGGTGTAATTCTCTTGTAACAAATATGCAGTTTTCTATCTGGATAGAAGCACATTCCTGGAATTTATGTCTGTCCTTTGGGAAATGATAGGACGGAAAACGTTCTTTAGGGTTTTGTATGGGACAGAAAAACAGAGACAATACCTGCCTCTTGAGTTCCTTGTTTTTTCTCTTTTAATCCACTTTTAATCAATGCAAAACTATGTCTTTCATCCATTATGAAATTATTCATTTTCACTTCTGTTAATGGAAAATTTACTCAGTTGTGTATAGGTTTAATTTTTTTTTTTTTTTTTTTTTTGCGGTACGCGGGCCTCTCTCTGTTGTGGCCTCTCCCGCTGCAGAGCACAGGCTCCGGACGCGCAGACTCAGCAGCCATGGCTCACGGGCCCAGCAGCTCGGCGGCATGTGGGATCCTCCGGGACGGGGGCACGAACCCGCGTCCCCTGCATCGGCAGGCGGACTCTCAACCACTGCGCCACCAGGGAAGCCCTAGGTTTAATTATTAATATTTCCCATCTATATATATTCAATTATATGCATCACAGTAGACATCTATATTTTGAAAATATAGCTTTTTGTAGCAAATGTTTTAAGATGCTGTCAGGTACACTTGAGAAAAATGTTTGCATTTACATTCTTTAATTTCTTTGTAACTCTAAGTACCTATTGATTTATTGTGGCTTTTTTCTTTAAGGGTTTCTATTGTCTCTACTTTTATACTTGCATTTCTGTCTTTTCTTTGCTACCACTATTTGTAGAAAGTAGCCATAGGGAAGGTACCTGTATTCCTTGTGAGATGGCAGTGAATAAATCATTTGCCTTTTTGAGGAGTGGAAGAGTACATAATTTCCTCACCTTCTTTGATTTCCCCTCTTTTCTGCTGCTTTGATATATCTAACAGCTCCGCCGTAGACTTCATCCTTCTGTAGTGCTGAAATAATTTCTCATTAGCCAGACATCAACACATAATTAATGCCACTGCTGCCTTAGCTAGAACTGGGGGTGGGGCTTTAGGTGACCGAGGGGGCCAGTTTTAAAGAGCTAGGAAGCAAAATCTTTACTCTCAAGAAGCTGAAATATTAGGGCAACAAGGCACATAGGAAGTAATGAAACTGAGCAATGTGTCACCAAGTTCAAGTTGACATAAGACAGATTGAGACAGCAAAGCTGGGAAGGGATAATGCCCGTAGAAGGAGAAGTTAATACTGAAAATGACTTTGTTGATGCTCATCGAGAGAGATGTCCCCATAGGTGATTGGAGAGGAAGGAGGTGGGCATGCAAATGAGGGGAAACATACATGAGTCCCACGCAAATTCACTTGACTTTTTAGGAATACAGTGGAAAATGATGTGAAGGTTTATTTTTTGGAGGGGAGGAGGTAATGAGGGAAGAAAAATCAGTGAGGAATGTGCTACAGCCTCTTAGTGCATCAGCCTCTTTACACGTCACTCCATCAATTAAGTCTTCCTGACACAACCTGAGAGGCAGATGTTATTCTCACTTCTTAGTTGATCAAACTTAGGATCTAAGAGATTAAATAATTTGACCAACACTCACACAAGTGACATATGGTGGGACCAGGAGTCAGCCCGGGCTGTAGTCAGCACTCTCCACGGCTGTAGCTTCTCAGTGCATCACTTTTGATGTAATTATATAAACATTTTCATGGCTACATTTCATGTTATCAACAGGTATATGTTTTTCATATTTGAATTTCCAAGAGAAATTTCCCTACCCCCTCACCTTAGAGTAAAACACTAACATTAACAAATTAGATCAAGCAGAGAAATGCAAAATCACTTAAGAAATATAACTTGTACCCAGATCATCAATATTTGACTATATGCTTTGAAAGTATCTGTATATTTAAAGAAAACTTTAATAATCAGAATATTAGTCAATTATGAGGAAGTAGAAAAAGGCCACCACTGTCAGTGTCCTTTCTAGCACTCTCCAGGGGAACAGCTACCTGGTGAAATTGGCTTGTCCAGACTCAATGATAGATGCTCAACCTTGACACGGACACCTTGGGCTGTCCCACTACACATTCCCTTCAACTTTGAAACCCTCTCCTCTCTTTCTGATTCACTGCTTACCAGAGCATCTTAGGTTGAACTCCCATAAAACTTCTATAGGGAGAGAATGAGCTGGTCTCTTTAGCAGTTACATTTCTTACCATATCTTCATAAATTGGGATTGAGTATATATGTATATAATGCCCTGGGAGCTTGACTGCTGTGAGTTCACTCTTCCGAAGAGGCTTCACTGTGTGGGTGTGAAAGGGACAAAGCCCTGGACTTGTACTTCAGAGCAGAGAATTCCTTCTCTGGGGGACTTTCAACAACCAACTGGACACCCCAAGGTAGTGTTGTGTTGAGAGTGACTTTTCCTCTTGAAACTTTTGCAGTGGCACCACAACACTGAATCATGTTCAGTATTCAGATTTCTAAGCTACAACACAATATATGTTGTGGTATCTTTATGGGAAGGATTTAAATAATTGCTGTCAGTGTAAAGAGGATGTAAGTAAAACATTACATGAGCTGTGCAGTAGGTCAGAATTTGATGTATAAACATTTTATGTGGAAAATCTTTAGATGCTGATATATGCTCTGAAATCTCTTTCCCATAGCTTTTCCCTAAATTTGGATAAATACCAAATAATAGTAAATATTAGTTCTAAATGGCATGAGATTTTCCTTATGTTGCTTTTTTGTTGTGGTTAACTTATTTGGAAATGAGTGACTCGATAACTATGATTCTCTCAGGATGACTTTTCTTTGGGAAAGGTTAGCTCTATTTTTGAAGAATAGATTTTGCAGAATGGAGATGCAGTGGGGGAAGGGAGGACATTTTAAAGTGTGGAAACATGAGGAAACCTCAGAGTTCATAAGCGATTCAAGGGGACCCTTTGGGGAGAGAAAATGACCAGAGGAGAGAGAGAAATTGAGAAAATATGCTGAGAGAAAAAGAGAGAAGGAAAAAAAAGACTTTTTTTTTCTGTCAGATGTGTTATACATGATAACCATTTCTTGGGTATTTGGGTATTTATTAAAACAACTGATTAACTTGTGTATTGCTTTTCAAGTTTCCTGTTTCTTTCTGCCTTTTCTTACTAAAACATTGTGTCCTTACAATCTGGGAAGTACATCTGGTAAGAAAATGTTTATGATTGTTTCACTGGTATTCAAAGCAGAAATTCTCAGCCTGCTACTCAGCCATTTTTGGAGACAGACTTTTTCATTAATGGCCTTACTCAGGTTGTCTCGAACTGGCTTTAGAGCCATAATTCCCCTGAGAAAACAGTAGTCTATTTAAGCATTCCCTTGATTATAGCAGACTCATGTACATTTTTATTACCTTTTCAGCCATTTTATGTGGTCATTAATTATTACAGAATTGAACATTAGTTCATTTTGGAATCCTGCAGCTATGACTGTCATTGTGTCTCTTTGAGATATAAATGTTCCCTGTCCAATATTGTTTGTTTTACCAGAGGCTGGGAATCCTATGCTCAAATTAATGATCTGTTTATTTAAAGGATAGCTGTGGTCCTCTGAACTGAAGCAGAGGAAAAACATTTGTTGATTCTGACAGCCTGATGCATTATTTGTGTTTAGCCCTTGTTCGTGAGGCTACGGAGACACCGAGCTGTACAGTTGGAGGTAACCCCTGAGGCTGGGGGCGGCTACCGCATCTCAGCAAGCTTTTCTCCTACACATCCAGAGAATGTGGGAATCCAATCTCTGTGTGAACACGGAGAGGCAAGGTCCTCATTATTTTATGAAGCGGTCATGGCCATTGTTGGACAGTTTCGATTGCTAGGCCATTCTTCATGACAGTGAGCTAAAATCTGTCTTGCACTCTTTGTCCTGTCTCTTTCCTCTGGAGCAAGACAAAACAGAGCTGTTCAACTTCCATATTCCCGAGGGTAGAAGGGCTCATCCAATCTACACTCCAACCGCTGCTGGAGTAGAAGACATCTGGGCATATGAATTTGATCATTTTGGTTCCCTTGTCAAGACCACGCCAATCATGATAAAACTCTTGGGGGTATATTATGTGCCAGGCACTGTTAGAATTTTTAATACATTTTTTTCCCTAACCCTCATCACAACTCTGTATTGTGCACCTTATCTTCAAGATATAGACATCAAAACAGAATCAGAATGTTGAATCACCACCTAAGATAACATGGCAGTAAGTATTGGAGGTGGGAGACGCTTGTAATTCTGTCTCAACCAAAGCACATATTCTTTTTCTCCACATCATGGTTCCTCTCTTGTGTCTTGCTCTAAGTAGTATTTGCTTCTAAAGGAATTGCGTTCCTGATGATATAATTTCTAGACTTGTCTTCCTGGTCATTGTTTCTCCTCAATATGAACATGGTCATGTTTTCTTTACACCCTTGAATTTGCACCACAGACTCCTATGTCCGTGGTTTAAAATGTCCACTTTTCAGAATAATGTTTTTAGTGCATAAAATAAAATGCATGGAGTTACAAACCAAAAAATTATATTAAAATGTAGTTATCAAAGATTGAAAAGAAACGTGTGGTTTAATATTATACGTGTGTATGTATACATCTCTTTATTAATGTATTATTCACAAGATTTAGTGGTGGGTCCAATAATTATTTAATTTTGAAGTAGTGAAGCAGAGATGCCATTTTGAGATGTGCACAAAAGTTTTAATGTGATAGGAAAATATCGGCAATTACTTTTGTTGACAGAGTTACAGGTACTGCTAAAGCTACTATGGTATTTTGCCTACATTCATAACGGAAGGACATGCTAAATTTCCGTCTTTGGTTACTAAAAGTAATAATGTATTTTTTTCCCCTTCAAGTTCATGGACCCCTTGCATTCTATCCATGGACCCCTTGGACTGTTGTAAATCAGTCAGCTCATCATTTGCCTTCATGTAACGAAAATTGCCAAGACTTTTTATACGAGCAGTATACCCGTGCAATTGATAATTTAACTTACCAGGAAGACTTACTATTTACCCTTTTAAATTTTGGTCTTATGATTAAGATAAGCATTTTCATCTATTAAGATAATTTTGAATCTTGTTTGTTGCTATTTCTCCTAGCTTTAGGACATTCTTTCTATCTTTAGACAACTTATCCATTTAAAACACAGTGATACTAGGCTGTGGACTAAGGACTTGAATAAGATATTAGAAACCACGTTTTGGTTGATAAAATCCTATAAATTAACACTTCTCTGATGTAAATGTCAAGTAGCTGGGAGTCCACATAACTGTACACACAATCAAGGATGTCATGATGCCATGGCTAATATCTTTTGAAGTTAGCATGCACTGTATTGGGCTTCCAATAGGGCTTCCCTATACATTTACAATCCAGTAACCCAATTAAAAAAAATAAAATGAAGGCTAATTTGTATAACTTTTTCTTAGTGAATCATGCTGGCTCCTAGTGTTCACTATGCTATTTCCCAAAAGACTACCTATTAGTGTCTGTTTAACACATCATTCTAGAAAATGGGGATCGACTTTTAGCTTACTACTTTGAATTCTGGAATGTATCTCATTCTCTTTTCTGAAAATTAGGGCACCTTTCTTTAAAGTTGAATATAATTTCCTTGATTCAAAATATTTTAACTCATTTACAACAATAAAATGTGCTTTTTGTGCCTCATAATGTAGCTCCTTTCTTCCTTCCTTGCTTCCTCCTTCCTGCCTTAGTGTTTCACTCAGTCCTCTTTCCTTTCCTTCCTATATTCCTTCCTCCCTCTCTCCCTCCCTTCTTTTCTTTCTTTGTTTCTTCTACATTTTTTCACTGTGGAATCACGTCAGCTACTGGGGTTATACAGATAAGAAAGACATGTCCCTTGAAGTCAGAGGATGACCATCTTCCCTTCCATAGAAGCATTAACCTCCCTGGACTTGATGTTTTAACAGCTGGTTCATCTTGGAGGGACCAATCCTCTTAATAAGGATGAATTTTGTCCCAGGATACATCCTGATTAGTTTTCATCTTACTCTTCATTCCTCCCAGCTTGAAACTCCTAGCATACTTGAGAGCTGGGTTTGAGCTGTTTCTGATAGTCATCTATTAACATTAAATCATTTCTTTAGCAGTCTATTATTATTCTTTATCTTTTAGCATCTTACAAAGTTTCAGTTAGATTTGGCTTTCACTTTCCAACACCAAACAAAGCTTTCCTGGCTGTATATCATTCTTCTTCTATCTTTATTATACATGCATGTTATATATGAGCTAATTTCAGAATTCCAGTATAGGTATTTTCTTACTAGTTTTCCACTAAGTTTTAAAAAGTTTGTTTAATAATTTGTTTTAATGTACTAAGAATTTCCTAATAAAGATAGCATATATATGTGTTACACTGTCAAATCATGAAATGATCAACTTTGCATTATATATAAATTTTTGCTGATTATTAAAGGAAAATTTAGTTCATGATAATAAATACATGTTTAAGACAAATATTAAGACAAATATTTAGTAAATGAACAAAAGTGTTAATTTCAGCTTTTTCTTTTTTCTACACTTTGCAAGAATTTTTGATATTGCAATATGCTCTCTTAGCATTATCTTGGTATTATTTACCTTCTCCAATGATTTATTCTGAATGTATAAAAGTTGATAAAATGTATAAAAGCAGAATATGTTAATACCCTTGAGAAGTCCATCATAAATGCAGTGTGAAAATATTTGTAAATTTGATCACATAGCAGTAAATTCATTTCTTTCTTTTTTTTTGAACATGTTTTAAGTTTACTATTTCTTTTTAAAATGATTTTAAATGATACTGTATTTTAAATTTCAGTTTTCACATATTTATTCATATTATATCAAGGCACAATTTTTTTATGTTTATTTTATATTTATTTAGTTTTTCTTATTAGTCATCCACTTTATACACATCAGCGTATACATGTCAGTCCCAAACTCCCAATTCATCACACCACCACCACCACCACCCCACTGCTTTCCCGCCTTGGTGTCCATACGTTTTTTTCTCTACATCTGTGTCTCAATTTCTGCTCTGCAAACTGGCTCATCTGCACCATTTTCTAGGTTCCACTATATGTGTTAATATATGATATTTGTTTTTCTCTTTCTGACTTACTTCACTCTGTATGACAGTCTCTAGATGCATCCACGTCCCTACAAATGACCCAATATCGTTCCTTTTTATGGCTGAGTAATATTCCATTGTATATATGTACCACAACTTCTTTATCCATTCGTCTGTCGATGGGCATTTAGGTTGCGTCCATGACCTGGCTATTATAAATAATGCTGCAATGAACATTGGGGTGCATGTGTCTTTCTGAATTATGGTTTTCTCTGGGTATATGCCCAGTAGTGGGATTGCTGGGTCATATGATAATTCTATTTTTAGTTCTTTAAGGAACCTCCATACTGTTCGCCATAGTGGCTGTATCAATTTACATTCCCACCAACAGTGCAAGAGGGTTCCCTTTTCACCACACCCTCTCCAGCATTTGTTGTTTGTAGATTTTCTGATCATGCCCATTCTAACTGGTGTGAGGTGATACCTCATTGTAGTTTTGTTTTGCATTTCTCTAATAATTAGTGATGTTGAGCAGCTTTTCATGTGATTCTTGGCCATCTGTATGTCTTCTTTGGAGAAATGTCTATTTAGGTCTTCTGCCCATTTTTGGATTGGGCTGTTTGTTTCTTTAATATTGAGCTGCATGAGCTGTTTATATATTTTGGAGACTATCCTTTGTCAGATGATTCATTTGCAAATATTTTCTCCCATTTTGAGGGTTGTCTTTTTGTCCTGTTTATGGTTTCCTTAGCTGTGCAAAAGCTTTTAAGTTTCATTAGCTCCCATTTTTTATTTTTGTTTTTATTTCCATTACTCTAGGAGGTGGATCAAAAAATATCTTGCTGTGATTTATGTCAAAGAGTGTTGTTCCTGTGTTTTACTCTAAGAGTTTTATAGTGTCCAGTCTTACATTTAGGTCTCTAATCCATTTTGAGTTTATTTTTGTGTATGGTGTTAGGGAGTGTTCTAATTTCCTTCTTTTACATGTAGCTGTCCAGTTTTCCCAGCACTACTTTTTGAAGAGACCGTCTTTTCTCCATCGTATATCCTTGCCTCCTTTGTCATAGATTAGTTGCCCGTAGGTGCGTGGGTTTATCTCTGGGCTTTCTATCTTGTTCCATTGATCTATATTTCTGTTTTTGTGCCAGTACCATATTGTCTTGATTACTGTAGCTTTGTAGTATAGTCTGAAGACAGGGAGTCTGATTCCCCCAGTTCCATTTTTTCCCCTCAAGACTACTTTGGCTATTTGGGGTCTTTTGTGTCTCCATACAAATTTTAAGATTCTTTTGTTCTAGTTCTCTAAAAAATGCTATTGGTAATCTGATAGGGATTGCATTGAATCTGTAGATTGCTTTGGGTAGTATAGTCACTTTCACAATATTGATTCTTCCAATCCAAGAACATGGTACATCTCTCCATTTGTTGGTATCATTTTTAATTTCTTTCATCAGTGTCTTATAGTTTTCTGCATACAGGTCTTTTGTCTCCTTAGGTAGGTTTATTCCTAGGTATTTTATTCTTTTTGTTGCAATGGTAAATGGGAGTGTTTCCTTAATTTCTCTTTCAGATGTTTCATCATTAGTGTATAGGAATGCAAGAGATTTCTGTGCATTAATTTTGTATCCTGCAACTTTGCCAAATTCACTGATTAGCTCTAGTAGTTTTCTGGTGGCATCTTTTGGATTCTCTATGTATAGTATCACGTCATCTGCAAACAATGACAGTTTTACTTCTTCTTTTCCAATTTGTATTCCTTTTGTTTCTTTTTCTTCTCTGGTTGACGTGGCTAAGACTTCCAAAACTATGTTGAATAATGGTGAGAGTGGACATCCTTGTCTTGTTCCTGATTTAGAGGAAATGCTTTCATTTTTTCACCATTGAGAATGATGTTCGCTGTGGGTTTGTCATATATGGCCTTTATTATGTTGAAGTAGGTTCCCTCTATGCCCCCTTTCTGGAGAGTTTTTATCATAAATGTGTGTTGAATTTGAAGCTTTTTCTGCATCTATTGAGATGATCATATGGTTTTTTATTCTTCAGTTTGTTAATATGGTGTATCACATTGATTGATTTGCATGTATTGAAGAATCCTTGCACCTCTGGGATAAATCCCACTTGATCATGATGTATGATCCTTTTAATATGTTGTTAGGTTCTGTTTGCTAGTATTTTGTTGAGGATTTTTGCACCTATATTCATCAGTGATATTGGTCTGTAATTTTCTTTTTTTTCCATTTCTTTCTTTTTCTCTCTCATTCAGTACAGAAAGTAGCCTAATAATGTTATAGGAAGAAAAAGATCACATATATTTGCAAAGCTAATTTAAGGAAGTGGATATATTTGCCATTTCAATTTAGGATACATTTTTGTTCATCTTCGGTACTTTAGATAGCTTTTAAGTTAAATATAAAACTTTGCAGTTCAAAAATATATAAAGCAAAGCAGTACTTTTGTCTGTCCCCAAGCATTCCTATACTTTTACTACCTATGTGTGTAAGTTGGTATAGTCCATGGCCCCTTATCTGACTAAATGTATAATTTCTGAGGGACCCCTATAACATAGGGAATATTCATCAAGGCTGTGATCTTAACCTGATCGGTTCTGGGCTTCTCAGTGAACTAAGAGATTTCAGGTGTCATAATCCGGTCACCCTCACATCTGTGTGTGTGTACACTATATGCAAACATTTATACAAACCCACATAAACACACTTGGTCCCCCGCAACAAACAGTCAACATTTCTCTTTGTCTTTGTCTTCTTGCTCCCTTTTGTTATGCGTGATCCCCAGAGAATTGCCAGGGCAGAACAATTAAAACCTAGATACAGTACATTAAATGTTCCCTCAAAGTACTAGCAGTGTTTATATAGCATGACCACCCTGGAGGGAATTTTCAACAACAGTCTCAAATCACAGTCTACTAAATGTTCCCTTGTTGTGTCCACAAGATGACGTGAAGCATTAAATTCTTATTGGATCAATTAAGAGATACTTGATTTTGACTTTTAAATATTTCGTCATTTTTTCAAATTATAGGAATCGTCTGAGGTATAAGAACTGAATCAACTGAATCATCATGTATTTATTTATTTGAACATTTTTTTGGCTTCTGGGATATTATTTTTACTTTTCTCTAAAACAATTTCATAGTAAGTTATTTGTTTCAGTAGTCAAAAGAGCAAGGGATGGCATCCTGACTTCTTTATTAACAGTTTTCCACTGTAGAGCTACATATGGAATCTTAAGTAGTTCTCTACCTACATTCACATTCAAGGCTTATTAGAAGAGGATGTTGGTCACCTACACAGTAGTATTTGAGAAGCTCCAAGGAAAACCTTCCAAAGTGTCAACAGCCTGTGGCAAGTGCCTTAATTCCACCATTAGTTAGTGTAAGCCTTCTGCAAATTCTTGCATGAAGGAATATATTAAGATATAAATTACCTAGTGGGAATTCATTTTATTCAATCAGATCTTTTTCTCGGAAGCAGGAATGTTGGGTCAGAAATCAGATCTTGGGTGCTTGGGAAGTGAGGGAACACTGGGGGAGTGACTGCAGTGAAGAGAGTTCAGGGATGAAAAACAAAGACAATTTGGGATTAGGGAATGACTTCACTATCTGGCAACTTCTTACCGAATTCCTGTAAACCAGTATTACTGGTCTTCAGAGAAGGCGGTGTCCTTGATGGAGACATGTTGAGGTGGGGCCCCAGGGCACAGTAGAATGGCCATTTTTATAAGCCATGTAAGTACAACAGGAGTATGTTAGATAAATCTGGACCTATCTGTAACTGTATTTTAGAAAAAATCTAGATGGCATAGCTCTGAGTATTATCACCTTCCAGAACATGGAGATGCGGTTTGAGATGAGAATGCTAGGGCAGGCTACGTCACACAGCCTCATTTCTCTGTGTCTCCATGAGTCCTTATTTAGTATCCTCTGCATATAAAACCTAAATAAAGTTCATATAGTATCTACATCACTACTCTTCCTTAAGTCTCTCCTTTGGGTCAAATCTTCCTCTCAGATTTACTGCTACTGCTTCTCTTGACCTCCATAAGCAGGAAATATCCATGTACTGCTGAGTGTTCAGAATCCTTACTGCCTGCAGCAGCCAAATGAGATGACTGCCTCAGCCTTAAGCATTGGTCTCAGAGCAGGTTAGAGAGTACTTCGAACCAGATAAAAACCCAGCAATGTGAGATGTCGGTCTCTGTGGAGAAGTGTAAGATAGAATTCTGACTTTAAAGCACGATCTTCTGATGAATGTTTCTGCCGCATGCTTTTAAGGAGATACTGTTTCTCGGACTGCTTGGAATCACATCTTTAGCAAATCCAAAGGTTTACATGCTGGCAATAAAGGATACAAATTAAAATTGCACTAAGTTCTTTTCCCCTCCTCTAAAGCCACTTCAGAATAGCTTGTAATTGGTTTGAAGGGGGTGTTTTAAAAATAACCTTATAATATTTGCTTAAAGTGATGGTAAGGATGTTTTACAACACCTAGAGGACCACACAGCACTTGAGAGTTGATTACCTTTTCTTCAAGAATTTTGCATTCGTTGTTGCCCACTGGAAGAGTAGTGGTGCAATTTGGGAATCCTCCTGGGCCTCATATATTGTATTTACAAGTTCTGAAGTACAGCAGAGTGTTAGTTGTTGTCTAATTTATTTGATCCAGCTTAGTAACTAACTTAGAAAATTGGCCTTCTCAAGTGATTCTCCCCATGACTTGCCTGGTGTGCTTGCCTACACATAATAGGTTCTCAGTTATTGCTTTAACTACATCGACTAATTTAACAGGAGAATTTCAACAGCATATCATTCTGTGGTATATTTCAGCTAATTCCGTATTTTTGCAAATAAAACGGAGTGGGTGGTTGAGTATTGTTCTTTTGTTGATTGGAATGATCAACTTTAAAATGTTCAAAGATGCACTGGACTGGATTCAGAAGGCCACCAGGAGCCATGGAAGAGGCTGGGTAAGTGCCCAGGATGAAAAGCCTTCCTTCCTTACAGGAATTTACAGGATGACTGCTCTCTGCTATTTTTTTCTATCCCCTTTCTAGGAAAATGCAAAAAGTGGTTTTCTTCACACCTTTGGATACATTACCTCAGGATAAACTGAATCTTGTTTACAGTCCAGTGATTCTATGTAATCAATTTTTTGTTTAATAGCTGAGTTTCAAACTGGAACCCTTCAATAATATCAAAAATCTGAGTGGCCCTAGGAGCCCTTCTCCCAAACAATATGGGGAAAGGGCAGTGTAACTAAAACTGGAAGTTTTACCAGTAATGTGACCTAGAACAAATCACTTATACTCTCAATTATCAGGGCCTTCGCGGGGCATAATACTACTACCTCTGTTGGTTTGTTGTTTTTTTGCTTGTTTTGTGAAAGTCAGATGGCACAATGTGAGCATGCTCTGTAAATTCTAAAATGTTAACAGGTGTTGGGTTATTATTTTGATGATTCTTGCTCCTTTCTCCATAAACTGGTCAACAGTCTCACCAGTGAGCAATCCTCTTTGTAAGCTTTATTGTATCGACAAAAGCTGGATGATGGGAAAAGGAGGACAAAGGGGGTCTGTCCAATGAGACAAAGGAAACAGTGAGGGCACAGGAAGAAAGACTGGCATATGGTGAGGTGGGGGAGGGGTGAGGCACAGAAGACACTGGTCAGTGGAAGAAACACACGAGCACACACAATTAGCTATGCGTTTATAAAAAGTTCTTACGTGTAAAAAGAGTCGATGGTAAGGTTGAAATGTCTCTGAATGATCTTTGTGGCCCAGTCTTGCCTGTAAAACTCATTGTCAATTCCAGATTGGCAGCTGCAGCTATGACTACTTTAACAAATTTAACCTTTGTCTCATTTCATGGTTGAAAAGAGACCTTTAAACGATATCTTCTAGATTTGTTCTTAGGCCTTTACATATACTTATCCATTAAAGAAGCAGGTCGTCATGTCCATCAAATGCAGGGTTTAAGGTAATACTCTGGCTTCCCACGTGTGTAAGCAGGGGCATTATTAATTTCTTGGCCTCCAGGTGTGGTCCTAGGGTTATGTGAGGTTCTGGTTATATTGCAGATTCCTGGGACCTTCAAAGCGATTGCCATCAGTGTCAGTTTGGGTAGAGCCTGGGGAGTCTGCATGCTGAGCAAGATGTTCGGCTGTTGTTGCCCACACTCCTAGGCAAGAACCCCTGATCTGGCCAATGCGGGCACCGACTGCGGGGTTCAGCTGCAGCAGCTCCAGGCTGGCTGGGATGCCCAAAGCTCCTGGGCAGTTGGCTCAGACCCTTTTCCCCGGAGGAAAGGTATAGGGCTCTCAGTCCCTCATCCTCCTTCAATCCCTTCTAAATTAGAAGTTTAGAGACACTTCATGGGCAGTTTCCCCTTGGTTTCATTGCCTTTTATTTTTAATCTTGAATCTCATTCAAAGCTCTGTTTCAGCATGCTGGTTTCGTTTTGGTTATGGTTGGTGAGCCACAGAAAACACGAGGCATTTTTATCTGCAACTTTATTGGTGTGCACTAAGACTATTATCTGTGTATTTGGGCTAAAGGAATCTCTTTTCATGATTTGGGAGAAATGCAGAAGAGAAAGAAAACTTGATGTTTAGCACAGGGGCTACTGTCATGCCTCAATCTACATCAAAAGAAGTGGTGGCTTCCGGCCCGCCCCCTGCTCACTCTATGAAGCCTTGACGAGCCTCAGACCATGCTCAGCCAGAGGAAATGTGCGGAAGTGTATTTTTCACAAGAATTAACTCTTGCAGGCAAACAAGCCCATCAGGTTGCTTTAGATTCCTTAACTCATAAATGGCTACCTTGTGTTTTCCTTGTCCACACTGGTGTTCTGTTTTGTTACAATTTGCAAATTCAATGAATGTTTTGTAGGTGAGGGGAAAAAAAGCCCATGGAATCTTTATTGCTTTATTTAAAAAAAAAAAAATCTGTGGAGCAAGAAAGAATGTGACTGAATTTTTATTTATGGTCAATAAGCCTTGATGAATACGCAGTAAACGTTGCTGAGACTGTCACAAAGCAAAGCACCATGTCACAAGAAATATTATTAAATTCTGTAATTTCCTTTTCTGAAAGTAGTTTCTCTGTATGGAGATGGAGAAAGCAAATTACATTCTATATTCACCTTAACTGAAAAGGAGCTGAGTGTGGTAGCTGATAGCCTATAAATAGCAGATCTGTGACCTCATTCCTGTTCTCTGCCTTGCCTAGCTGTTTCCAGTTTCAAGTTGAATAGAAAATTGTCAATCATCTGGCGAATCTCGGCATATAGGCCAGCTTACTTGGATAATTCTGGCCTGGTCCTCGTTTTTCTGTAGTCATGCAGGTACTATGCCTTCATTTAAGTGAAAGCAGTCTGCGGTCTGTGTCTGTTGCTTTTTGCCTGCGCGGCCCAGGTAATTGCAGTTGTGTGGAAGTGGCCCCATGTGGCCTTGGCAAACTGCTCAACCTTCTGGAGCCTCAGGTTATCCATCTGTAAAGGAATATTGTCCTGCCTCTCCCTCATTTCAATGGAATGCTTTGAGAATTGATTAGATAGTGTGCATAAAGCAAGTTGACCTCCTCAAGAAAGAATACAATGTATGATTTTATTTCTGGTCTCAAAGCTCTTAGGCCAGGCCTCTCCAGTACAACAGTGGTCATTATCTGTGCTTTTGGACTGCCTGGAGAGGAAATTCACACCATTCAGGGCAAAACAATCCACTCCAGTTTCTAAATGGTGGGGATTGTCTATCTATGGAGCACAAATTCAACAGATGGTTGCCAACCTTCCACTTGATTTTGTGACTCTCTAAACTGTGTTCATTAAAACTTCAACTTGCAGACAGCTTTGTAGAGACTTGGAAGGTAGTGTGAATAAGTTTGTGACGAAACGGATACAGCCCATAGGAGACCTGAGTGTCATCTGTCTCGGATTCTTAGAAGCAGTGGTTAAGTTAACATGGAAAATAACGAACAAGATCACTCTATCAATAATTAGAAGGGTTTGAGTTGTTTCCCAGATGTTTGCGAATCTCCTACTGAAGTCATCTTTCTGGAGCTTCACTAATAAGTATATTTTCAGAATCTGAGCACAACCATGCCTCATGTTGAATTTCAAGATCCTTTTTTTCCTAAGAAGGAACACAAGCCTGAACCACGGTTTCGGGGAAACAGAGACTAAGTCTGTTTCTGTTTTTGTTTTGCAGTCTTTATACAGATGTAGCATGCGGTGGCCCTTTCCATTTAAGGCTGGCATGATTTACTTACTCTTCTTTTTGCCTTCTGTGGGTCTATACGTGTACATGTATTCACTATTTAGCTTGTGAAGTTTTAATTTATTTAGCAAATGTCTTGTTTTGCTGAACATTTTGACTATTTCCTTGGACCATTTTGCTGTGAGAAATAAATGTGCTCTTTAAATGATGTATTTCGTTTTCTATCAACTTAGGAGCGAAAATAAAATTGACATTCTCATAAAACAAAGGTGCCGTCGAACGTGAAAACGTTTACTCTAAAATAAAAATTTGTGTTTACTTAGAGCTCAGTTTCTGTTGAAAAACAAACATCATAGACCATCAGAAAAAGAAGAGAAGCCCCCTGCTGACACATGCTCTCCTTGATTGATGATGTTGTCTGGCCGAGAAGCTTCAGAAATGGCAATCGGGTAACAAATGGGTTGGGTTTTATTCAATAAATACCTTTGAAAAAAGAAAAGAAATCCCCAAATTCAAGGAATTGCATTTGAAACTGGTGAAACATAGCTGCATGAGTTCATTCTTTGAAAAACAAAGAAAATGGAATTGCGCCTTGGTCTCACTCCTAGGACATGAATCTGATTTGAAGGACAACAGACCGTACTGCCAATGTGTGACGTTATGTATTGAGAGATGCACAGAAATGGGAGTATGGCGTCTCTGTTTCCTACTGTATCATCCAGTGAACGCAGATCTGAGTGAAGAACTATATACTACTGAGGTGCAGAGAGATGGGGGGGTGGGGAATGAGGCTAAGCATAGTAAGGCTTATGAAGTGTTTACAGTGGGCCAGGCCAAGTGCATTACATACATTAGCTCAATGTATCCTCAGTTTGGTTGGTCTTGTGACAGTCTTTTTATTATACAGATGAAGAAATGGTCCAGAGTGGTTAAGGCACTAGCCAGAGATCACACAACTAGGAAAGAGCAGAGCTGGGATTTGAACCTAAGTAGCCTGGTTTGAGAGTTCATCTCTCCTTAGATCTATGTTGACTCTCTTTGTTTACTAAAACAATAATACATCAACTCTTAATACATTGATAATTTAGTACAAAAATAATGTCTGAATTATCACATTGTTTTCATATTTTCATTCTCTACTTTCAGGCATTCGTAAGTTTTATCCTGCTTTCCATTTCTCCAATGAGTTCTTATTTTACGGTAATTCTTTTGAACCCATGTGTAATACAATTTAACTTTGTTCATGGGCACTTTCCTTTTGGTTGCTGTAGGAGTCTATAATATTACTTTAAACAAATGTAAATCTCTTTTCCATTTCGTTTTAATTTTTCTTTTTAGCCATGAATACAAGTCTTAAATCTTGTTTTCAAAATATAATTTTGACTACTTATAATCATATCTGTGTCTTCCTCTTAGATATAGCATTTCTTGAGATTTTGGGGGCTTTGGGGGGCATGGTGGTGGAAGTGTCTTTTCAATGTGGGTGTCCTGTTTTCACTCCCCTCCAGTTTGGGGAGCTTATGCTTATTTTTTGTTCTTCAAATTTATGTGTCTCTACTACATGCCCCAGGAGAGTCCAAGTTTCCTGGACTGAACAGAACATTCAGAGTAACCATAGAACCATCTTAGACCAGAACTTGTTTAGTAAAAGGGTTCTGATACATCTACTAGATACACGGGCAAATTCTAGTCTGTCTAAATTCCCATAGGACAAAAGCACGGATGATCTAAAATCTATCTCTAAAGATTAGGGGCTTCTCTATGAGAATCAACTATGCCCAAAAATCTTGGGTGTTTAAGCCATGACTCTTCTCCTAAGATCCTGCTATTAGTAGGAGAAGTGTGTTTATATTTGGAAGTTTTCAGTTCCAGTGGTGATGTTTGTGTCTTTATTTCCTTTAGAGAAACAAAGAAAAAGAGGGAAGAGGCGGAGGGGATTGGGGACCAAGGAGTACAAATTCTCCTTGTGGTATGTGCTCTTCTAGATGGACAGAGCTTTATTCTCTCTATTTTTGATTCATATATAGTTATACACAGTGGTTGTGTGTGTGTGTGTGTGTGTGTGTGTATATATATATATATATATATATATATATATATATATAAAAACTGGTTCTGTGTGGTCGAGTTATATGTGGCTGGAGTTATACATGGTTGAGACCAGAAGATGAGGCTAAGTAGAAATAGGTAAATTATCTTAATTCCTCTCTGACTTTGTTCCTGGCAAATAAATACATTTGCTTGAAGTTGAGTGTGAACAGTTTACTTGAACAGGTGATGTCAAATCTTGTAGTCTCAGGCTATAACATTTTGTGTCATGCTAGTAGCTTTAAAACTTATAATTAGGCAGATTTCATACTACAGCTTCTCCTACACCTTCTGGTAAAATTTGAGTCTTGGCAAATTTCCTCTGTAATTTTATTCCTGCAGGAGGGTCTATGACAAAAAGTTTTAACATAGGCAGTCCAGAGATTTTCCCTATTCCCTTTTGGGGTGTGTTGTAAAGGAATCCACCTTCAAGTTCATATATTTATCACAGTAATAAGAGAGGTCAATATCTTCTGACTGCTCTATCCTAATACAAAGTGTTAATCACAAGTATTTTCTGGGTGAAGTGATGATGGATGTTACCAAAATGTTCCTATCTGTTATAAATTAGTTCTTCTAGACACACACACACACACACACACACACACACACACACACACACACACACGAGATACAGCAGAAACGCTTCTCTGTTTAGCAGGGAGCTCAAGGTGGTTGAAATTCAGCATTATCCAAGTACAAGCTAAGAATTAGGCAACATTTTTCAAATTCCAGAAGGAATCACAAAGATGAGGGGAAAGAGAACTCACTAGGCGAGTGTATCTTGGGGGAGGGGAAGAGAATGGCCAGCTTTTTATACCCCTCCTTCTTTTTTTTTTAATAGGAAAAAGAGCAGCCAGCAGAAACTAGATGAGGATCAACACGGGGTGAGCGTGGAGGGGCTAGCGACCGCTGAGACAGTCAATAGGCAGATTGTTCATCGAGCATTACCAGATTAGCTGAGCAAATGCACTGACAA
Source organism: Phocoena phocoena (assembly GCF_963924675.1). NCBI lineage: Eukaryota > Metazoa > Chordata > Mammalia > Artiodactyla > Phocoenidae > Phocoena > Phocoena phocoena. The sequence continues at coordinate 24,049,180 of NC_089230.1, read as the reverse complement.
TGCTGATTAGCGACTTGAAATGCATCAGTTCTTACTGGGGAGAACAAAGACAGTCCAGATCACTGCCCTACAGCCCAACTGCAGTAACGGAACCTAGCTGTGCTCAACATCATGTTTAGAACTGAGAAATGTGGGCAATGTGTCTGTTTGTATTCGCTAAATTTCTCTCATTTCTGGAATGGCCTCGAGAGATACATATCTTATTTCTACCAAGTCCTCAAGGGTCAGTAGGCTTATAATCACACCCCCACATATTTCAGCCCCTTGCGAGTTGTGTATTTCTTTCCACTTAATCTGAGAAGGCAGATATCATTGAATTGTCACAATTTGGCCTCTTTTTTTTATACTGATGTTGCAAATCCAGGTGATCATACTGGGGGAAAAAATTTAAATTGCTCTTAAAATTTATTTTTACTTACATGAAGAACGGGTACCAACAGTTATAAATATATTTGAATATTTTAAATTTATGATTTAAAGTGGAAAATATGAATTAAAGTGGGAAATATTTCTAGCCTTCCTATGAATATTTTTCAGAGGAAGGCTGTGTATTATTTGTTTCATCTTGATCTTTTTTCTTATTATGGGTCCAGAGACCTATTGCACTTTCATTCTACCGCTCCCCTTTGGACCTTTGGTTGGAGCACCGAGGAAATAGAATATGGCCTTGACTTGGCACTAATTCTGTGACGCTAGAAATTTTCCTAGAATTTTTTTTTACTTTATACAATATTACTGTACCCATCAAATGTAACATTTCCATTTAATTGCTATTCTAATTTAACCTAATAATAACATCTCGCTTTACATTTTCTTTACATAGGTGAAAAATAATCTTAGTGTTATTTATAGATTTGTGTTACCCCTTATTAGAAATCTTTTTCTTCTTTAGATAAAAGAGCTTTACTTTAGTGATAATGCTCTTAACAGGATTCATCTAGGAAGAAAGCACCACAAGGCTGATGTGCCTTTCACAGTTCATTGACATTTTATACCTTATTAGTTTTGCTCTTTCCCTTTCTTTTTTGTTCTTCCTTTGTATTTTTTTAATGCCCAACCCCACTTAATTACTTTATTTATTCACTTACTAACATCTGTCTCATCCCACGACCCTTCTCTAAATTAGGGAAGCAATGAAAAAAAAACTTTGGAATATTTTATAGAAATAAAATTTTCTTTTTTTCTTTTTTGCAGTTAACCATGCCACAGTTAAAAACATAAAACGTATTATAAGGAATTATTTGCACCAAATTTCAGAGACTTAGCAATAATACATAAAGAGCACCCGCAAATAAGTATTTTAGAAAAACATACCTCAAAAAATCCAATGACAAAAGCAGGCAGTGACTATGAATGAACATTCAGAGATGAAATGCAGTAGCCAACACACATGTAAAAATGCACACTCTCACTGATAAATTACATTAAATACACACAGAAAATAAATTGCCATCAAATTGACAAAAATTATTAAAGATGGGTAATACCCAGTGTTGGCAAAGGTATGGAGAAAAGAGTAATAGTGTAATTTGAAAGTGCTTTATTTTTAGGTAACCTGCCAATATCTGTCAAAATGTAAAATTGTATAGTTTTTCATCCCTTAATGCTATTTCCAGAATGTTGTTCTACAGAAGATTCAGTTGTGAGCACCAATACCTTTTTTCCCCTCTTTCAAGAATGTTTTTAGAGAAACAAGTTAATCGATGTGTAACTGCTGTTACATTCACAACAGTATGGAATGAAATATCATATAGCCATTGGTGAAAATGATGTCCTAACAGAAATATCCATGCAGTATGTTGAATCTTAGAATGAAAAAGATAAGTCTCAGAAACATAAGCATTGAATGATTGCATAGATGCAAAATAAAAAGAAAACTACCTATCCATGTGTGTAAAACTATAACAAATATCTGGAAGGGTACTGCCATCCAGTTAACTCTGGGGAAAGAAATAAGATTGCAACACGAAAGATGAGGACTGAATCACTAAATTGTTCTAGATTTTTACAAATATGCTTTCTTTTGGTAACCCAAACCAATAAAAACAATGCACTTTCAAGTACGCAGATTGATTCAAACTAAGCTAGCAAGGATGCTAGCTAACAGAGGGCTGCAGGAAATATGCTTTAATGAATGAACAAGAACAAGACATTATTTGTGACTAGATAGTCATATAAAGTTAGTTCTGCTATAACTCTCATCTTGAAAATGACAAATTTTCTAATGAGATTGATGTATTAGGGAATAATTTGAGCATAACACAAATGTTCTGTTTCTTTATGTTTGACTTCATTGAAGAGAAACGCTAGGTGAATGTGTAGAATGACACCCAGCTCAGATGAGTCGTGACGCAAACACAAAATGTACAGACACACACACACACACACACACATCCACCATCTATCTCAGTTCACCACGTATATTATGAGTTACGCCTATGTCCAGCTGTTGTTACAACTTTCCATCTGACTTCAGATAACTGCTTCCACCACTTCACAATAACTCAAAACTGAAACTCTCAACACTCACTTCCACAAGCAAACGTCAAGTTTTTTCCAAGGCAAGTTGTCATATTTATTGGAGTATTGATATTTGAGTTATTATTTAATATGTTGAAAACTATGCTACTGTTTTCATTAGGTTTCTATATTATTTTTAATGTGTGGTAGACAAAGTTTTTGAGTGCCGTGCTCCTAACACCATTCCCCTGCCCCGCCAGCTCTGTTATTTTTATTGCACAATTTTACATAAGATGGCACTTTTTAGGAATGCGTACTTTGTATTACTGTAGACCTGATTGTATTCTATTCATGACAGACCAGTGAACTTTGGAGTCTGCAACTCAGCTTTGATGGGAGTCAATGAGTGATATTTGTCGGGAGACAGTTATTCACAGGCGTCTCACTTTTCTATCTTCTGAGCAAAGGCACAAAGTCTCTTTCTTCTAGATGATCTTTTCCCGGACGTTTGTATAGCAAATTGCCTTGGCAGTTAGAGAAAGTGTGGCTCTCTGGAGCAAAGGGTACATTTCCTTACAGTCTTGGAAGATGAAGGATTTTCTTTCCAGAGCAATGAGCAGATATGCTTACTGCCCAGTATAAAAGATCTGGTTCCCTAAACTCGAGATTTCTTTCCTGCAACCAACTGTGTGTCCACATGTCACTTGACCCTTTTGTATCACCCTGTAGGATTGAGGATTGGAGAGCTAGTGCAAAAAGAATCATTCTCTGGCTACTGCTGTTGCTTTGAGTAACAAACTTTCCTTTGTTTTTGACTCAGAGGTTTCATGTCTTTTGTGAGCATCCATGAAACCATGGCCAATTAACAGATTGACTTCCAACAGTAAAAATCTCAGACTCTTCATAGGTCTTGGTAACGTTCTGTGGGATGTCATGGTATTGCAGATAGCTTCAAAAATTTTTTGTTCAGTGTAGTTCAGGACCTATTGCAAGATAACAATCATTAAATACTGTCTTTTTCACTTTTTTTTTTAAACATTAAAGCATGATGTATCCAGTAACAGGAAACAAAAGGATGTGTTGGAGAACTTTTGAACTAAGCGACTTCTTCAGTGGTCAAAAAGTAGGGTGGAGAATATTTCTAGTTTTCATTTTATTTGATTAAATGAACAACTTTGTGTTTACATTACCTAAAATAAGAATTATTTATGTTAACATTGTTCTGCTATATGTAATTATCTTTGAAATTCTTAGAAATAACATCATTCAGTGAAATGTAAGTAATTCTGCTACAGTTTGATCAGACAATATATATTGTTTCTATCCCATGTAAAGCCCTGTGAGGGATATAAAAATGAATAAACACTTTCTGTGCTTTCAAAAGTTGGCACGCTAGTACAAGAGATAAAACAAAAGAAAACATAAACATTATGCAAGGCAGGAAGTATTAATTCTGACATGATAGGAGCAAATAAAGGATTACAGGTGTTCTTAGGGGAGAAGATACCAAGGATGTGAGATTACGCTAAGAAAGAGCACTTGAAAGAGGGAAAGTTCTATGCAGAGGCAGGAATGTTAGTAGGCTAGAGGAGGAGAAGCCTAGAAAGAAGTGGGATCAGATTCTCAATCATAAGGAGTCATGAATGATTAAGGATACCTATTTCACTGATTCTAAGACTTTTTTTAAAATTGGAGCACCTCTTTATTACACTTAACAATTTATGCTATTTTATGATCTCTGGCATCTTACAATTTCTCTCTCAGGTGGCAACCATTACATAGCTGTATGAAAAACCTTTTTTTTTGACACTTTCTGATAAGCTCAAGGAAAGCCAGAAAGAATCCAGTTTAGATTAATGTGAGTGTATTCATGTAATTGTAGCGTCAAAACAGAATCCTGAAAGTGACCTTAGAATTTAGAACCTCTAGAATATATTAACCAATTTCCTGGCTAACATACTTCTAAAAAACACATAGTATTTGCCAAGTATTAACTGACTACTCTTTACTAAACTGGTGTTTAGGTTTTAATCCATTATCATATTTAATTCTTGCAAAATTCCTGAGACAGGGATGAGGTCCACTTTTTGGAAATGTTTTGTAAGTAGTGCAAGGTCACAGAGCTAGTAACTACAATTTAAGTTTAGGTAGTTTGGGGATTTAAATCCAGTTCTCACTTACTCTCAGAACTATTCTGTTAATTACATAATTCTTTTTATAATGCATCTTTGCTTAACCACATACGTGAAAGTGAGCTCTCTTGGTCTCTTAGGGCAGTGCTTTTTCCTAATGTGGAGAGGAGGTGATGGGGGTGTTAGAAAAAGCTTCTGTGAGAAAGTAACTCAGGAATATAAGATTGATCATCTATTTTGATCTTCACTAAGATGAAAGATATTTATTATTTTACATACTTATATTTATTAATGTTATTACATATGTATTTAAAGCTTTGATAAAATTGATGCAGAGACACTGGTGAAGCTCCCATTAATTTAGCCTGCTGAAAACTTAACAGTCACGAGAAATCTTCAGCAGCTTGTCCTTATTAATGAATATTAGTAATTTAATTTAAAACTTAGAATAAGTAGCTTTAAAATTATTTTATTTTTTGCATGATTTTCAATTAATACATAGAGAGTTGAGGCCCAGAGAGGTTGAATGATTTGCCCAAAGGCACACAGCAAGGCAATACAGAAAACATGGTTTCTAAATATGCCTTAATATCCAGTGTTGAGTAATCTGAGACACACCATCATCACATTACATAGCAAGGTTGTCCATGCATTGGCAGGTTTAATTGTTGGGTTTTGACTAGGTTTCTAAGAAAGATCTGCTTGTAGTTGTTGCAAACCAAAAACACTCCATCCCTCAAACTCCTTTTTTCACTCCCTCTAGTGTTTAAAGTATGTTGTGCATTTGCTTTTCCACCATCACTTTTTCTTCTACAACCAAGTCAACTCTGGAATTAGATTGTCCTAGACTGACTTTACAGAAGAGGTTAGTTTTCAATTTAGATCCTTTATAAATTGAATATAAGCTTTACTAAAAAATTAATTAATCTGAATGTAAAGTGACATTATTTATTTGAGGTATATCTAAAGGAAAGGACTTATCAAGAGGCAATTGGGTAAGCCCAAGCTGAAATATGAGTCAAGATGTTGGATTAGAATATTTCCGAACGGGTGAAATGGTAAAAACAGGACAATGTGCTGGAGAGTGTCAAGTCGGTAAGCCCTTTGAATTTTATTTGTTAAAATATTCTTTTGAGGTTAGGGCTCTGTTAGCTTCAACTCGTAAATATTGCTTTCCTAGATAAATTTTTTGTTTTATGTTGTACTCAATAAAACCTTGGGATTTTGAACTTCATATGAAAAAAATCAGATCGTTAGAGCTGCTTCTGTATCCTTTCTCTGAATTTGACTTAATTTACTATGTTGGATTATGAATTGTATAAAAAGGATTGGTTTGAGTGGTTATGGACATTTAACAGTTCAACCCGAGCTTGAACAATGTGTTATTTTTTTAACCTACAAATTATGTGCTAGGTTAGGATATTCATTTGGAACATATCCAACATGAATAAATTAGACCAATTTTATATTTTAGGGGAATTAAAATTTAGATTACTTGAGTAATAATCATCATAACTAGAACTACTTATGATAGAACCCATGATATGTGTTCTATAATAAAATAGACTGTATGAGAGAGTGTGCATGGTATATCTGGCTGATTCATAATAATAGACCCACAAATTCTCAGTTAAAAAAAACGAGTCTTTTGGATATTACCATTCTACTAAAAAAATTCTAATATAATTAGATAAGCTAAGCATTTCCTTTTTTATAGGAACTAAAAATAGCAAGAAGTATTTTTGTAAAGTCAGGCTCTCCTTGGGGAGTTGGATTCACCTTTATGCATTAGTTGTAAATATTTTAGATTTATTAGAGAACATTTATGAAAATCAGTATCACTTTCTCAATGTTGGCATCTGACAAAATTAGAAAATTGAAATGTAAAATTTTATATATAAATTTAAACAGACATAAATGGGATGTAATATTACATGATGTGATATATGTGGTATGCTATATATTGGATATAATATTTTATGATAATATTATTTCAAACTTAAACTCCCCCTAAATTTTCTTTTTTTCACATTTGAGAATGTAATTTTTATATCCTTTTTGGAACACTGGCATGTCAAGGATGACTGACAGTGGTTTGATTTGCATTAGGATTCAATGGATCCTTACACAGACTTCATGGCTGACCTGATAGATGGTTCTCACAAAAGGGTAACAACAATGGCTGCTCCTTTGACCTCTGACCAGAGGGTAACTTCTCCATGGGGGCAGGGAAGTTACCATGAGATAGTAGCTTTCTGACTTGGCCTCTCTCAACTCCCAACTCCCTAAATGATGACTAGAGAAACCTGTTGTGTATTAAAGCTACATTTATTGAACTTGCAACAGCAAAGGGAAAATGCCAACTTGACAGAATCTTAGTGATGTCTTAGAATAGGGAAATCAGGGGAGAATGTTTCTAGTCTTTAGAGTGTGGGTTGAATGATTTTAAGGTCTTTCAAGGCAGGGAACTTGTTGGGAGTAGACAATATTTATAATATAATAGTTTTGGTTTTGTGGGCCCAGAGAGGCAATGGTCTTGAAGAACTTGATGAACAAGGTGTTAGTTGTAATAAGTAATTGATTGTTATTGGTTTATAGTTTATCTTCCAAGAGCAGATGCTTTTTGAAGCAAGCAGCTAAGTTATCTTTGCTTGTTCTCAGTATTCTGAAATAAGAATTTATGCCTGATGACCCAATTAGTGTTTAACTTAGGGGCAAAGTTGACTTCAGTTCTTTGGTCTAAGCTGGACATTCTTTGGGTCTAAGCTGGAAGACAGATGATCATCATCTGGGGACGTGATCAATCCCAATCTATACGTTAAGCTTAATGTGTAGAATTTCTTTTTTTATTTTAATAAATTTATTTATTTTATTTATTTATTTTTGGCTGCATTGGATCTTTGTTGCTGCATATGGGCTTTCTCTAGTTGTGGCGAGCAGGGGCTACTCTTAGTTGCAGTGCACGTACTTCTCATTGCTGTGTCTTCTCTTGTTGCGGTGGCTTCTCTTGCTGCGGAGCACGGACTCTAGGCACGTGGGCTTCAGTAATTGTGGCTCTCAGGCTCTAGAGTGCAAGCTCAATAGTTGTGGCAGACAGGTTCAGTTGCTCCGCGGCACGTGGGATCTTCCTGGACCAGGGAGCGAACCGGTGTCCTCTGCATTGGCAGACGGATTCTTAACCACTGAGCCACAAGTGAAGTCCCTGTACAGAATTTCTGATGGTACTTGTTCCTACCTTTGTATTTGCCAAATTTTCTTGTTTTTTATGTGGTAATATTATTTGTTGGATTATTTGCTAGGACACTGACTGCATAGTAGCATTTAAGGCTTTGGAGATCACACATTTGAGGACTCTAATGCAAATACCAAGAGAAGGATTATTTATGGTCATCATTTGTAGCACATTTCTAGGCCAGAAGCCAAGAGTTTCCAAATTAAAACAAGAGATTCTATTTCTAATCCAAAGAATCTGTAGAATCAGGTAAGGAATATTAGCCAATTCACTTTATTTCATGATTTTGTTGCTTCCAACATTTATTAGTAATATACTTGTGAGACAGGCAAGGATGTAAATGTAGCACTCTTTCCTTAAGGAAGCACATATTCCATCTTGACAGCCCAGCTTTCAATAAGCTCTGTAGTGAACCTCCACCGTGAAATTTTCATGATCCTCTTGTTCTTTATGATAGGCACAACAAAGGCCCCCCAAAATGCCCATCTCCTAATACCTGGAACCTCTGAATATGTTTGTTACATGGCAAGGGAGAACTAAGGTTGCAGGAGGAATTAAGGAAGCTAATCAGCTGACTTTAAGATGAGGAAATTTTTTGGGCCCAATATAATGACAAGAGTCCTTATAAGTGAAAGAATGGAGCAGGAGAGCCAGAGAAGGAGTTGTGACAGTGGAAGCAGGGGTCAGAGTGATGACATTGTTGGTTTTGAAAATAGGAGGCCATGAGCCAATGACTACAGGCAGCCTCTAGAGTTGGAAAAGGCCAGGAGATGGATTTTCCTCTAGAGGCTTCAGAAGGATGGCAGCCCTGCCGACACCTTGATTTCACTCCAGTATAATGCATTTTGGACTTCTGACCTCCAGACGATAATACATTTGTGTTGATTTAAGACACTAAGTTGGTGGTATTTGTTACAGAAGCAATAAGAAACTAATACGGTTTTAGTGACATAGTTCAATTCACCTGCTATTCTCTGAACCATAACATGTATAATTTTTCTCCACTTTTTGGGTCCCTTGAAAAACATGAAATAAAGAAGATTTGAGACAGGGGAAAGCAGTTCAAATTTCCTTTAAATGACTAAAGTTTTTGTAAACTTAATTCAAGGCTCAGCTTTTGTCTTTGAATTAAACTATGTCCAGATCTCTTTTCTGGAGATGGGAAATTGACAGGCCAATAAGACCCTTGGGTATCAAAGCTATACTGAAGGGACCAAGATACTTGTTATAGCAAGATTACAGATATTTGTCCAATTTGTAGGCAATAGGCAAGAAACTTCAGTGCTACAAATCCAATGCCAGAAGACCACACAATGATAGGTTTTCAGTCAAAATATCCCTGTGCAGTTTTCAAAGAGCAATAAAATATTTTGGTACCGCTCATTAAGCGTGGTCCTATATCAGGTGATCCATTTATAGTATAGAGTTCATCAGGTAGATCTAAAGACAAAGAGTTCAGAGTACAGTCTAAGTGGTATGCTTTTTTGGTAAGGTCTGTAAAAGTTAGATAGCAAGCACATATACAGTGTCTGTTCCCTAGCTCTTTACAGAGTCTAGCTTCTTTAAAAGTTCTGTAGGGGGTGGTTTCTGTGAAACTTCCATTTTTCGGTTTGACATAAGAGAGAATTTTAGATATCTATCTTTCTGGTATGTATATTGTTTTTAATCTAAAAAGTTGCTTAATGATTTACTCCAATTACTAAGGAAATCAGCAGAGTAATTTACAAGTGACTCTTATGAAAGGAAACTGGGTGACATCTAGGAAAATGAGCACAAACCCTACAGTCATTTTGGTTGTGTGTGTTTTTTCTTTCTTTCTTTTTTTTTTTTTTTACCAAATCATAAGCAAATTATAGCCAGGCATTGAATTTATACTAATGAGTGACTAAGGATGCCAAAGTCAATGTTAAGAACGGAATCTTATAAATATCTCAGTTAAGAGATAGCAAGTGTCTGCTAAAAATCCAGAATCTTTATAACAGCTAAGAGGAAAGAAAAATCACTGTGAAAAAAAAAAAGCATGCAGATTGAAGTGTGACAATAGTGGCTCTTGTTTGTGGGTCTTGCATAGGTCTTGCTGTTTACAATTATCTTTACAGAAAAGTTTTGAGTGGAAGCTTTCTCTTCCCAAATGTCATCTGCTTGCTTTTGGACCATTCCTAAGAACTTTTCTAGATGGAACATGATTCAAAGGAGATGTTTGTGTTTTCAACTGAGAAATGTGAATCTAAAGACTAACATCTTATAGACCTAGAGTCTGTCATACAGAGTGAAGTAAGTCAGAAAAGAGGAAAACAAATACCTTATGCTTACACATATATAGGGAATCTATAAAATAAAAATCATTCTGAAGAACCTAGGGGCAGGACAGGAATAAAGACACAGATGTAGAGAATGGACCTGAGGATATGGGGAGGGGGAAGGGTAAGCTGGGGTGAAGTGAGAGAGTGACATTGACATATATACACTACCAAATGTAAAATAGATAGCTAGTGGGAAGCAGCTGCATAGCACAGAGAGATCAGCTCGGTGCTTCGTGACCACATAGAGGGGTGGGATAGGGAGGGTGGGAGGGAGGGAGGGAGACGCAAGAGGGAGGGAATATGGGGATATATGTATACATACAGCTGATTTCACTTTGTTATACAGCAGAAACTAACACAACACTGTAAAGCAATTATACTCCAATAAAGATGTTAAAAAGAAAAAAAGACAAAAAAGAAAAAAAAAGAAAAAAGAAAAAAAAAAAGAAAAAAAGACTAACATCCTAGAATTTTACTATTATGTTAGTCGTTAACAGCACCCGATATGGTTTTGTCAGATAAAGAAAATTTTCTTGTTATGGAAATTTTACATTTGCAGCATACTGTTAAATTTATCTTCTTTTATTATTTACAAATATTTGAATTAATCTTAGTGTAATTTTTTATGTATATGTTTAGATATATATACAACTATGCAAAGAGATGATGAAGTTAAAGTTTTTAATCTTATCTTTCCAATATAATTAACTTAATCACCTATACATAATCAGTATGTATATATCATTTTAACATTACCATTTCAATAAACTAGAACAAGTCCCTTCAAGAACAAAGTGGATTTATTATCTTATATGCACATTCCTGTTTCTCTATAATCATTTTTATTAATTACAGCCTTTAATTAAAGGAGCTAACTTCTGTTTTTGTGAATAATTTCTAGAAAAGACTGGAAGGTAGTACATCAAGAATTATCTAGCTATTTTCTTCCCTGTAAACACATTTTATACAGCTTTAACATGTTTCAAGATGACAAAATAAACATATGAACAATAACATTTAAGGGATGTGTACATCCTTTTAATATATATTCATTCCATATATAAAAATAAGAAAAAAATGATTTATTTAAAACAATATTAGTGACTAATGTGTGTAGTTTCTTTTTCTTATTTAGAACTTGTCTATAAGATAATTTATTAATTACAACTTAATATTAGGCTGCAGTCTTAAAGTTGACTATAAATCTGGAAATTATGAGTTAAGTTGACACATTAAATCCTTGTGATTTATAGCATTAAAAGAATACATAATATTAAAAAGATAACTATTATTCAGTTTCATTTAGTTAAACATATTTTGGTATATTTTTGTACTCTAAACCATTTGTAAAAATAATAATTTAATGGACTCATTGAACTAAACAAAGATTTTTTAAAAGTTTAAAACATGAGAAATTAAGTTCAAATTATGTATTAATTAAAATATTGTGCTCACATTACATTTTCTGGTAGTGATATTATGGAGAAGGCTAAAATTGTTTTAAGCTAAAATTAATCACTCTAATTTACCTAAGTAATCATCTCTTTATAGTTCATATACTTAAAAATACAAATTAACCTCTGTATTTATATAACAGAAAAATCAATTAAGGTTGTGAATTCATGTCAAAAGCTCTAAGTGCCTAGCTTATCTTTTTAGCTAACAAGATCATTATCCAAACTCACAGGTAAACTTTTTCTTCTTACATATAGCTTTGGCAAGTTAAAAAAACACATTAGAGCAATTTGTTTTTGTTTTTGAAAATTCTTGACAGTTTATCTGTGCTAGATATTCCTAGAATGTGTACAGAAAAGCAAAACAATTATTTTTTGATCTATTAATCCCTAAAGTTACAGAAACAGAAAAAGGAGCTGGAAAGGAAAAAAGAAGAAAATGAGAAGCTGCACGTTTCAGACCAATATTAAATTATCACTGCAAAAGACGAATTATCTTGTCCTCTGCAAGCAGAGGGGAATGTTTAGCTTCACAAAAACTTATTTTCACACACACACACACACACACACACACATAACAGAAAAAGAGTGAGAGAAAAAAAATATAGTTAAACAGTAACTCAGAATTTTCGCAACTCCATCAAGCTGTGTGTTTTTTAATTGTATATCAAACTTTGAAGTATGGTCATGTCACAGGAAGAGTTTCCTGTTTTAAACAAAGAGATCTCTCTTTGAGACAGACAAGTCAGAGACTCTTTCTATAATCTCTCTATTTGTTTTATTGCCTCTCTCAAATAAGCATTCTTGTTCATGCCAAAAGTTTCCCAAAGGCCACTGAAATGTCAGATTCTCCTTGGTGGAATTATGTTGGAGAGTTACACACATGAGTTAACATGTGAAAAAAGACCCTCATAATCAGTAAAAGTCAGAAAGAGGTAGCAGTTCCTATTTCCTGTCTCTAGACCTTGCCAAAGGTAAGTTGTTAACAGCTGGGAGCTCAGGGCAGACAAAACTAAATAAAGCATTTCTAGGGACACAAAGACCTGTCTCAGGAAAGTCCATAAATATTTATTTTAAATCAACTTTATTAATATATAATTTATGACAATAAACTACATCTATTCAAAGCATACTATAAATTTTGTCCAAAAAATGTGTCTTCCAAGATCTTCTGAACCCTTCAGTCCTTGGTGATAGACTTGCTGGGCCTATGCAACTCCTTTCCCCATAAAATTTTTCTTACAGACTCATGAGAGAAGGGCCGACAGAGATATAAACCAAAGTGTAAGAAGAAAAGGCTGTTTTCTACTTGATAATCAAAGAATTCCTAAAACCCTTTATTCCTCATTGAGAAAATAAACAATCTTTATGAGCTGATGAAAGGAAATTGGAGCCAAGACCCAATTTAAGTCGTACCTCGCTCTTGGGGTCAAAGAGATTCCCAGCCAGTCCCAACTTAGAGGATGAAGAGCTCCCTATATTTCTTTTAAATGGAAACAAGTAATTTTATGGTTTCACTGGAAATCGAATTTTCTGTGTGTCAAGCACATGTGATGTCGACCACAACGTGGAACCTGAACATCCAGCTTAGAGAATCAAGGAGCCTCAGGGGAAGGTACTTCTCCAGTTATTGTACAGAGGATGAAGGGATCTTGATTGGAGGCCCATGGGACCTCTACGTTTGTCAGTTTTTGAAAGTCTACTGGAAATACCCATTGATCAAGAAAAACTAAGTTTATTAGATGAGGAAGAGCATCACCTTGGCAGTATCTTAACAGTGTTTCAGAAGGGGGAAGTCAGGGTAGGATATCAAACAAGGTTTCAGGACCTGGACTGGGAAAGTTTTCAGTCAGGCCTTGTAAGATAGAGTACAAGTTGGGACTGGAGAAAGTGTATTACGTAATAGCTTTGGATCGATGGGCTCTGAGAAGCCAGGGACTGGAAGCTATTCTTGACGAACAAGCTATTAGTCTTAATAAGTTGGCTATTGGTTCACATTCTTATCCTCAAGGAACAAGTACTTCTGGTGCAAGTAGTTAAGTTAAATTTGCTTTGCTTTCAAAAGTAGTATTTCATGGAGGAACAGAAAATTATGTTGTGTTCAGTTTTTACTCCCCACCACCACCCCCGGCCCCAAAGGAACTTGTTTCAGGTTTCCAGGGAATAGGACTGCAAGATTATTCCAATAAAAGGGTGATAAAACAGGGCTATTGTAAGGACCCAGACTTCAAAACCACCCTATTTGGGAGCCCGATAGTAGGATTTAGCCCAGTGACTCCCAATTAAATTAGCTAAACTAAATATTTTTTAGTGTTTATTGATTGACATACATACAACTGTATGATGGACTATTTTGCATTCAGTAGTGATTTTTATGTACATCTCTGTTTTGTAAACACATTAACTCCATGACCAGATAGCAAATCATCTTGAATTGACTCTTCAGGTTCCTTTCTATATCTACCAGTGCACAGGCTGGGATTTATTGCCGGAGGTTCAGTTAGAGAAGAAATGAAGTGGTGGTGATGATGGTGATGACTATAGCATCAATGACAGAGTGGCAAATAGTAAGGTCACAGACTGCATCAGGAACCCACATCTTCAGAATCAACAGTAAGGCAGAATGATAGACCAAGAAAGGAGGCAAACCCCTAACAACGCATGAAAACATCTGGATGCCCCTCAAGGTAGCAGCTAGAACTTCCGCATGGTTGAGGTCCTAAGGAAATAAAGCAAGATGCTGTATGATAATGGCTTTAGAGAGAAAAATAATTAATTACCACCAATGGAAATTTAAGCCACTTTGGAGCCATGTCAAGAGAAGAGAAAAACATGGAGCAGCAAGCTCCAGCAATGACACTTGTACTGTCTCAGAACTAAAGACTACAGTTATTGACACCCATATTTCCTTGATTGAGCTCTCTTGTGCCAGGTAGGTGGATGCCAAAAAGACAAGGGTCACATTCACAGAAAGAAAATGAACTGTTAAACTCTAAAGGCATGTCAAGGGCATTATTACCATAAAGCATTAAGAATAGATGAATCTGACCCATAAAAAAGGCACCATGATAAAATCTGAGAGCTGATGTAAGTTGCTCTTGAGCTCAGGAAGAGAACAAAGATTTATAAAGAAAATTGCATTTCCATGGGCTATCTTTAAAAAAAAAATGACTTTTAAACTTTAATTTGGTCATTTGACCTTTTAGAAAAATTCTATCTTAATTTATAAAGTCACAAAGGGGACGGCTCCATAAACTTCTAATTACTTGCCGTGTGTGTCAGTGCTTTCTGATACAAATCACCAACCTTAGAAATCTCAGGACACATGACCACGTTCTAGAAAGCAAGTGGCTTTGTCAGTTTCAGTAGGGTTGTACTTGTGCAAATGTTAACAGCTAATCAGGTTTGGACTATTTTACTTGGAAGGAAGAAATCACGTGGCCCTCCAGGTGATTCCTTTCTCTGTTTTGGGACAGCAACTGCTAATGGCACCAAGTCCTGAATATCTGTCTTTGAAGGCACAGAATCTTTAATGATCCCTTATTGGAAGCTTTCTGGACTTTATTTCTTATAAGTGAACTTAGTGGCAGTTCTCCACAGCTTTCTGAAGGAAAATAACCATTGAGTATCATTCTTGAACCTGTTAGTTTATTCCCTGGGGCTTCATTGAATTCAAGGAAAAACACTAGCCTGCAGTCAGTCAGCCTGGGGCTGTAAGGTTGTCAGATGGCATAACCAAGGCATAGTGTTTGGGTCTGGCCAGGACTTGGATAGGAAAACTCAAAAGAAAAAAAAAAAGTTCGTGGAACACACATCTGTTATGCACCAGATGGCAGCTGTTATTTCATCTCCTGTGGAACTTTTTCCTATAATTCTTGTTACATTTCTTCTACTGTAGTACTTCTGGGTTTTAAGGAAAAAAAGCAAAATATTTTGGGAAAAAATGAGTGAATGTAACATTAAAACCAAGGCTTTAATTGTTCCAAAACTCAGGATTTGCAGAGTTAAGGTTCCCACAGCAATTCTCCAACTGTGCAGTGTGTATTATAATAGGAGCCCTCATTACATAATCATCAAACCTCGGGTAATGTTACAGAGTGTTCAGCAGATAAAGGGCACAAAATAATGGAAAGGAACTGCACTTTTTCTCTAATCTTAGATGTACAGAGAATATTGTGTTACTGCATAAATATTACATGATCATGTAACAAAATATACTAATGAAATACACAGTTGCAAAGCAAGAGTGCAAGGGTTGAGATTGCACTGGGAACACATAAATTGATTTTCTTATTCTTTGCTAATTCAAATTCAAACTTAATTTAGCATTTGTGTCTTTTTATGAGAATATAATATGTCATGGGAGACCTGACAGTTTTTAATGGTTTAGAAAATGGTGCTTAGGGTCATATAGACATACAACAATAACACTGTCTTTCATGTCCCAAATTTCTGTCCCTGACTGTGTCTTAAGCATTCCATTATTGACCTAGAGGCTAATTGCTGCACAACGACGGTTCTTCCACCTTGAGAGTATGACACATTTGTTCTTTATATTAAGGACAAATATGTTGCCTTTTGGGTTTGGTGAGTTTCTGCCTATGTTTGTCGGTGACTTAATATTTGTGTGCAAATTTGTCAGCCTATTGTGATAGACACTCTCCGCCAAGTGATTCAAAACACACTTATGTAGCACCTACTTGTATAAAGAGCTCTGTTCTAGATTCTGATGTGACAGAAAGAAATCGTCATGGTCTTGCTTTTTAAGAAATTAAGACCTTCAGTTACTGATGACAGTGTTAATTATATTCACTTTGAGTCAGGTTGCGTTGTGCTCCCTAAGCATAGCTTTGACAGCGCTGGCATATTACATCTCATTACATTTTTTCTTTCATTTTACAAAAGCTCTATTTTATGCAAACATCTCTTGTGATTCCTACCACTGCTACATGCTCTTTTTCTCCCCCTTTCTTTTGGTATTTTTATTAAAAAATGTATTAACACTTTATTTTCTTAGAGCATTTTTAGGTTCAAAGAAAAATTGAGAGATTTCCCAAATACACTCTGCTCCTACACACTCACAGCCTACTTAATCATCAACATCTCCCACCAGAGTGGCACTTTTTTTTTTTTTTACAATTGATGAACCTACAATAACACATCATCATCACCCAAAGTCCATAGCTTACATTACAGTTCACTTTTGGTGTTGTGTATTCTATGATTTTGAACAAATATATAATGATGTGTATCTATCATCCAGAGTATTTCCAGTGCCCTAAAAATCTTCTGTGCTCTGCCTATTCATCTCTTGCCTCCCTCCCCCTTCCCACCAACCCCTGGCAACTGCTGATATTTTTCCTGTCTCCATAGTTCTGTCTTTCCAGAATTTCATATAATTGGAATCAGACGATTGCCTTTTCAGATTGGCTTTTTTCACTTAATAATATGCATGTAAGATTCTTCCATGCCTTTTCATGGCTTGATAGTGCATTTCTTTTTAGTGCTGAATAATATTTCATTGTCTGGATATACCACAGGTTATTTATCTGCTCATCTATTAAGGACATCTTGGTTGCTTCTAACTTTTGGCAATTATGAATAAAGCTACTGTGAACATCCATGTGTACCTTTTTATGTGGACATGCTTTCAACTCCTTTTGGGTAAATACCAGTAAGAGTGTGATTGCCGGAACATATGGTAAGTGTATGTTTAGTTTTGTAGGAACCACCAAAATTGTCTTCCAGAGTGCTGCTTTGCATTCCCACCAGCAATGAATGAGAGTGTCTGTTTCTCCACATCTTCACCACCATTTGGTATTATCAGTGTTACAGTTTGGGCCATTCTAATAGGTGTGTAGTAGAATCTCATTTTTGTTTGAATTTGCATTTCTCTGATGACATATGAGGTGGAACATCTTTTTATATGCTTATTTTCCACCTGCATATCTTCTTTGGTGAGATGTCTGTTAATGTCGTTTGCCTATTTTTTAATGAGTTGTTTGCTTTATTATTGAGTTTTAAGAGTGTTTGATTTCGGTATTAGTGTAATGATAGCTTCATAGAATGAGTTAGAAATTATTCCCTCTGCCTCTCCCGTTGCGGAGCACAGGCTCCAGACGTGCAGGCTCAGTGGCCATGGCTCACGGGCCCAGCTGCTCCGCAGCATGCGGGATCTTCCCAGACCGGGGCACGAACCCGTGTCCCCTGCATCGGCAGGCGGACTCTCAACCACTGCGCCACCAGGGAAGCCCTGCTTCTATCTTATGAAAGAGATTATAGAGAATTGGTATATATATTTTTTTCCTTAAATGTTTGGTAGAATTTACCAGTGAACCTGTCTAAGCCTGGTAGTTTCTGTTTTGTAAGGTTATTAATTACTGATTCAGCTTCTTTAATAGATATAGGCCAATTCAGATTGTCTATTTCTTCTTGTGTGAGTTTTGGCAAATTCTGTCTTTTAAGGAATTGGTCCATTTCATCTAGGTTATCATATCTGTGGGCATAGAGCTGTTGATAGTATTCTTTTATTATCCTTTAATGTCTACTGATTGATGATCTTTTTTTCTGGTATTAGTATTCTGTGTCCTCTCTCTTTTGTTCTTAGATTGCCTGACTGGAGTCTTATCAATTTTATTGATCTTTTCAAAGAACCAGTTTTTGGTTTTATTGAGTTTTCTCTATTGATTTCCTGTTTTTAATTGCATTGATTTCTGCTCTATCTCTCATTATTTCTTTTCTTCTGCCTACTTTGGACTTAATTTGCTCTTCCTTTTCTGGTTTCATAAGGTGAAAAGGAGCTTCTGGTTTCATAAGGTTAAGGTGAGCCTTTAACCTGTGGATTCTGATGCTATCTCTCTGTTGTGTGGTAGTGAGGGGAAAACCCACACATTGGAAGTGGAACTGGAGGCAGAAGTACAAGTATAGAGCATGTATTAGTTTGGAAAGATTTTACTGATTGTTGAAGGGTGGGTGATCACCCCATCAACAAGTTCTGAGATGCCTAAGCAAGAGCACGTCAGAATTCTCGGGAAGAGCGGGTGTTCATGGGGATTCTGTTTGAATATCCTGGAGAGATAAGGACAAAAGAGAGAGAAGGCAGGGCTTCCCTGGTGGCACAGTGGTTGAGAGTCCGCCTGATGATGCAGGGGACACGGGTTCGTGCCCCGATCCGGGAAGATCCCGCATGCTGCGGAGCGGCTGGGCCCGTGAGCCATGGCCGCTGAGCCTGCACGTACCGCAAAAAAAAAAAAGAGAGAAGGTATGGGGTGTAGGCAAATGTTACGGAGTATAGACATTTCCTAGACGTCTACTCTGAGGCCTTGTATTAGACTGAAAGAACTGAGACTGAGGGTGAGAGCAAAAGGGAAGAATTACAAAGTTGAACATAACGTTAAGCCGGCCTTCACAGCTATCGAGTTATAATGAGAGGGTCAAACATACACCACTTAAAACATCTCTTACTC
The DNA here is from genome assembly GCF_963924675.1 of Phocoena phocoena. NCBI lineage: Eukaryota > Metazoa > Chordata > Mammalia > Artiodactyla > Phocoenidae > Phocoena > Phocoena phocoena. Next base: position 24,030,133 of record NC_089230.1, on the reverse strand, counting down.
TGTAATTTCGCCAAGACTTGCTCTTTGGCTGGGCTTTCAGTATTCTCTAGAAGACTCTACCTTGATAAGAGTGATCTGTATCATTTTGGATGCAGACAGCAGGATAAAGATACCTGTTGAGTCAGTATGTCCATAAAGGCTGTAGTCACCTGACCAGATGGGCCCGAATGTCAGATCCAGGACTTTCTCTCTTTCTATAAGGAGCAGCAGGATGCTGTGAACTGAATTTAATCAAGGTGACAGCAGCATTTGCATGATTCTAAGTTTAATTAAATATACAAATACTTCAAAAGATTTGAAGTCATGCAGAGAATCATAGGTGAAATATGTATGTGTTAAGAAAACGATACCCTTAAATTTAAAAAGCAATAATTTTCCTAACTTAAAGAGTTGAATTTCTTAAAACTAGGAAGTAAAATATACCTCGTCCCACATGGTTTTGGTTAGGCCTCAATATTACTTACGTATATAGTTTTTTTTTTTTTTTTTTTTGTAAAGGAACAATTGGAATAGCAGACCAAGAAATGGATGACTAAACATCTACAGAAAAAAGCAAAATTGATAAATATTTAGTGTGGAGAAAAGAATGGAAGACTTGAGTTTGGCCTAAAAATGCTAAAGGAACATTGACAATTGGACATAGATTAATTACTTTCTTTAACTAATAAAGAATAGTTTTAATTGCAAAGTATAATATTGTAAAGTAAAATATCTTTATAAATTATTACTTAAAGCAAAAAAAAATGTTAAGTAGAAAAAAAACAAGATAACTAGTAAGCTGTCAGGAAAAATGGTGGGATGACTTTTTTGAGGATACATTCAGAAGATGAGAATCTAATTTTTCAAACCCTGCCATTGTATACAGGGCTAGAATAGCTACAAATGTGGAATATTTAGCCCACACTACTGGAAGTATTTTCTTATCTCATACGATAGCCAACCTAACTATTTCATCAAACTTTTTAATTTGCTGGAAAAGATAAACGAGTCAGTTGAAAATAAAGACAGTATTTACTCTTGACCAGTCCTATTAAATTAATAAACATATACTACAAAGTGTTCAGAGATTGTAATGTTAGAAACAAGAGAGTAATTTGTTCATTTTCCCTTACTTTTCTCTTATAGGGTAACTCTTTCCAAAAGTTCTCAAAATCTATTTTATACATCCATTTGAGAGGTGTTTTCAACATCTTGTAGCTCAATTGTTAAGTCCATTTCATGGATCGTAAGCGAGACAGAACGTCATGCTGAAGATTAAAGAGAAAGAGGGAAAGACAAATAGAGAGAAGCCATGAGAAAAATAGAGTAAAATATAAAACCTGTTGGTCCTCTTTCCACAGGGCTTTGATTTATTAGGATTGTTCCCTATAAAGTTATGCTCAATCAGAAAATTATCACATCCCCCTAATATATTAAAAATCAACCCCCTGCCCCCTCTTCTTTCCTATTTTCTTCCAAGCCCCAACTCACACCTCCCATTGTCTGTGAATGACAAGGTCCCTGTTCACGTGTTGGCGAATGAGGTCTCTCAGGGTGTTTGTCACTGTCATGTTTTGATTGTTTGTCTACAGCACCCAGACTTTGTTCCATCTTTGGCGCACAGATATTGAAATGAAACAGTATGTCAGAAAATCCAGGTTGCCTTTATAACAAAGAGCATGTTGCCTCTTTAGGAAACAATGAAGCACGATGAATAGCTATTCAGTTTTTTGTAGTACTTCCAGCACTGGATAAAGCAAAAATCTGGCCCAATGTTGAGAGTGTCCATCTCTTTTGTAACCAGTACTGGAATGGTTAATTACTTTGCAGTCTCCAAGAAGCAACAATGAGCCAGCTCCTGCCACTACATCCCCACCAAAAACAAAACTGACAGATCGCACTCCGCCGCTGAAACAGATGGTTGCTTACAGGGCTGACAAAGCTAACATAAACTGCAGAGGCTTTCTTCTCTGCCGCAGCCCCAAAGAGGCAAAGAGGTGAAAAGAACACCTTCCCTTTGGAAGGACACACACACACACACACACACACACACACACACACACACAACCACCACCACCACCCCAAAATCTAAACTCTAGCATGCTGTCGCCTCATAAACTGTTGCAAAATCTTTAGCCATGGGAGATGGCATTCAGGCGAAATTGAAATATGGCCCTATGCTTTTCCACAAACACGAAGAGTAATGGACTTTTAAAATATTGGAGTGGACAAAAACCAGGCAAATACAAAATTATGAAATGTGATTTACTCTCTTCTTAAATGGTGTGGTTTTATCCCCTTTAACTTCATCTCTATGTGCAAGTTCCTATTGTGTTCACTCAATTCTCTTGTCCTCTGGGTTTTCCCACAAGCTCTTTTTGTCATTTCCAGTGAAATGTTCGTAGCTGAAACATGTCTCCTCCTGTGTAACTGTGTATATCCTTTTTGTCTGATTCATGTTCATGCCAGGAAAATCAAGCCTTGTATGTTTGAAATGTAAACATTGCTTCTTGGTGTTCCAAATCATCAATTATCATGCCTCTAGTTATACATAAAATTTTGATTCCTCAGTTTGGACTCTTTCACTTGAATGTTTTAGATGAACTGATGTCTATTTCTGGTGAATGACATAGCTATCATTCCGTTTGGATGCTCTGCCCCAAAGGAACTGACCTGCGGAGTCTTATTTTTCTGGGATCTGATGATTCATCACCTTTACTGTGGTTTACACCAAAAAGTGGGTAAGTCAGGGAGCAGAGTAGAACTCCATTCACTGCCAGGCTTCTGGGTATCTGTTTTAATGATGGATAAAAGTTCTCAGCAAATAGCTTCTGTTATCCTCAGCTCTTCAAAATAAAAATCCTTGCAAATATTTATTCCAATTCTCTAGTGGGCATCTCCTGCAAAGCCAGGCTTTACTTTAAAGAAAAAGCTGCTCTCTGAAAATGTGCTTCTGAAATTGCTTCTTCCAACATTCTATAATGTATCAACATCCATAATTGGAAATTCTATGCCTACTTTATGGACGTGAAAAGTACAGAACACTGAATCTGTACTCCATGATGACAGGATTTGGCTCTCTACTATGGTGGCTTATAAATAGTAAATTATATTTTGCTTGTGTGAGCATATGTCCATGACCTAATATATTAAACACAGGGTGACATATTTTTTTATGTAACCCAGATGTCGGGAGGTGGTAACTTTCTCCAAAAAATGAGCATGAAACTTGGACTATTAGATTTGAAGGGAAGTTGGTGGCAGTGCTGCTGTGGGGAACTCATGGTCATCCTGAGTGGTCATGGTCATCTCTGCTCATGACCACGTTCAACGCATGGCAGAATTACAACTGGAACCCAGGGACTGTCAGTTCCGTTCACTGTTCTGCTTTGAAACCATGATATTAATTCCTTTATTCTCCTTGTCTTTGGATACTGTGGTACAAGAATGTCTTTGAAGTCCTGAGTTCCTTTCCTGCCATTTAAAGCTTATTTGAAAATTGATACTAAGCAATAGGTCATCTTTAAAATGTAAGTCCTACAGTTTATCTTTTTCCATCTTGATACTTAACAATGATCCCAATAAAACAAGGAAATATTTTTACCTGTGGAAATTATTGTGGCACATGTTCCTGAATTTTATTCTTTATTCTCACACATGATCAAACGTACGCACACAAATACTTATATATTTATCTCACTGTCATAAGTGTAGAAAATGAATTTTAAGGGAGTCCTCACAGTCTAGATGCCTAAGTAGTATATTCATTAAGTATTTGGATGTTGGAGGTAGACTGAATTTGTATCCTGGCTCTGTGATGGCTAATTTTATGTATTAACTTGGTAAGGCCATGGTACCTAGCTTTGATCAAACATCGGTCTAGATGTTGATGTGAAGGTATTTTTTAAGATATGAGTAACATTTAAATCACTAGAATTCAAGTAAAGCTGGTTACCTTCCAAAAGATGGTAGGCCTTCTCCTATCAGTTGAAGGTGTTAACAGAAAAGGCTAACATCCCTTAAGAAGAGGGAATTCTGCCAGCAGACTGCCTTCAGACTCAAATGACAATGTCGACTCTTCCCTGGGTCTCCAGCCTGCTCTGCAGATTCAGACTTGCCTGCCCCAAAAATCACGTAATCCAATTCCTTAAAATAAATCTCTCATAATGTATATGCATCCTATTGGTTATGCTGCTCTGGAGAATGTTTTCTAATACAGGTTCCATCATTTAATAGCTAGTTGACTTTGAGCAAGTTATTTAATTTTCTGTGCCTCAATGGCTTCATTTCTAAAATGGATATCACAGTAGTACCCACATCATTGGGGTGTCATGAGGATTAAGTGACTCAGTGTAAATAAGATTCTCAGAACAGTGCCTGACACATGGTTAATTGTTAAGTCCTAGATATAACTGTTGCTATTGTTATCATGTGTAATATATAATATAATTATATATAATAATAATTATTATTTTTAGCCATAGGTAGCAAAATGCTAAGCCTATGAGAGATTTTGGGAGTGGTGTCTGTTAAATCAGCAGCAAGTTTTATTGAGCACTTATTCTGTGCCAAGCTCTCTGTCGGAGACTAGATGTCACAGTGGTGAACAAAACAAACAAGTTTCTGCTCAAGGGGAGCTCACAGTGTGGTGAGGAAAATAAACTAACATAGAAATAAATATATAACTTCAAACTGCATTACATAATGTGCAAGTTACCCATGAGTTTTATGGGAGAATAATCTAGAGTTTCCATATTAAAGATGAGAAAGGAACTCAAGCCAGGCATCTGAGACTTTGAGTCTGAGGCCAGAAGGCTGAGTGTGATTTAGCCAGAGGGGCAGGTTGAGAGGAGCTGGATCAGCAGAAGAACTCTGGGTGTCTGGACTGAAGCAGGAAGGAGTCTAGAAACTTGAGGAGAGAAGGGAAGAAGGAGTTGGGGCAGAGCAGTGATTGCAGTTGAATGTACTTTAGCTTCAGTTTGTAAAAACCCCAAATGGGGTAAAAATCCCATTGTAAAGATTTATACCTCATTCCATCCTAAAATGTATTATTCTGAAATCTATTACTGCCCTTTCTTGTTTTCTTTAATAATTATACCTATCCTTTTTTCTTATCCCTATTGACCAAATTGTGACTTTTACTTTGTATGAGATCCTATTTCTCTTCCCTTCTTTCTTTTCTTTATCATTTTCTACATATTAAAAACTCCTTTCATCACTGTGAAGCCTGGGATCTGGTTTCATGTTCGCAGCTAACTGGGTACCCAGTTCCTTTGATCCTATCATTCCTTGGGAGGGATGTCCTTGAAGAATGTTCTTTCAATGCATTTGTCCTTAAGTCACTTTTATATGTGCATATATCTATATCTATAAATATCTATATATACATCTACACATTAGAAAGAGAGAGAGAAAGACGGGGATAGATAGATAGTTTGAGCCTGGGATAAAAACTAAGGAACATTTTTTGGGTCTTCATTTTTATTTTTAGCTTTTTGTAGACAGTACAGTGTTAAACAGCATTTAAATTAGTCCTGCTGAGTAAGGTTGCTGCTAATGGATTTTGCTTTGGGGGGAAGTTGGTATCTCTGTTTCCCACCCTGATTTCTAATTATTATTGCCTTCGTCTTTCAAATTCAGCTTTGAGATCATAGAGCTTTATTTATCCACAACCTGATGACTTGATGATAATTTTGAAGAATATTTTCCGAGATGCCACTTTCTCATGATTTCTGTTTATAGTGAGTTTATAGTTATGAATGGAAATGTTCAGTTGAATCTGATCTATGGGTTGTTACGAATGTGGAACGTTTGGTGTGTGTGTTGATCTTCCTGCCTTTTCTGCAGTGCACCTCTTCTGTGATTCATGTGTGAATGGGAGGCTGTTTCTCTTCAGTCTCTCCCTTAAATCTCATCTCATGTGCCTCACAGTTAGAGTCAGTTGAGGAGGTGAACTCGATGGAGACCACTGAGTGATTTTACATGCTGTGGGCTGCCAGCACATTGTGACTCCCTAGGGATCCCTGGAACCCATTACCAACCCAGTGAATCACTCACTGTGTTTGCTTTTCCACAAAAAAAGAAATGTGCAGCTGCTTACTTCTGCCATGGACTTTGGAATTTTGCTCTCTTTTCCATCTGTCTTTTGCGTAAAGAAATTCTGCCTGAATAATTACTAGTCTGTCCCTTTTGCTCATTCCCAACATCATCATTCTTCAACCTTCTGTTTCCAATTAGTTCTTATCTCAAATGGCTTATTGGCATCAATCTGTTCTCAGCATCACCAAAGTGCACAAAACTACACTGAAATGTGGGGGAACCTCGATAAGGCTGAAATTTACCAGTCAGTCCAATGGAGTCTCTGATTTCACCCGAGCGCCTTCCTTTTCTCAGGAAACCTGAGACGGGAGATGGTGTGGAGACATGTCATTGATACAGCACATTTTAGAGCAAAATGACATGCCTGAGCCTTGCAGGGACTGTGTCAGGCCTGTGAAAATAGCCATTGTTGGACATCTGGTGTCGAAAAGAGCTGTTTCAAAACAAGTTCTTAGTGTTAAATCATGGTGTAGACAGCTTCCGAGCAGCTGTCCACTGCTGGAGTGGGTGCCCTGAGACCTGCTTGTCCATGGTTTAAGCCTTGCTAGCCACTTCAGTCTGCAAAACTTTGTGCCACAGGTGCATGGCTACAACTGGGCCAATGGAACCCGGCTGCCATTACTAACCAGCTAGGCATGAAGACAGAGCAGTAATAAGATCAGGCAAGAAAAATAGCACTTTTGAGAGGGCTGGTGATCTCGGTTGGTTGAAGTGTGGCATGAACAAGTACAAGGATATGTGTTTGATAACCGTGTAGTTACCTATGTTCAGAAGAAGGGGGTTTTAAAGCTTATCTCTCCATTGATTTGTTTTTCTATAGAAACTGACATCCAGGAGTAGGAGTATTACATCGTTTTTCCAAAGTCATAGCTTATTAATGGTAGAACTAGAATCCCAATTTTGTCTTTTAACTACTAGTAATGTGCCCAGCCTAACGAATCACACTGCCAAGACCACGTCTTGGAGAAATAGTGTAAAAAATAGGTCAAAGCCAGACTTTACATTCTGTGAGCATCTGGATTTGCCATTCTCAGTCATTGTTTTGCCCTAGGATCAAGTCCAATGCTTAGCACATAGGAGATGTTCAACAAATACATATTTTTTTTGGTAAGAGTGGAGAAATGAATCTAATTACAGCAAGAAACTAGTGTGTGTTGAGTGCCTCCTATGGGCCAGACACTTTTCACATGGATTTGATCCTCATCTTGGTAAGGGGTCCCTGGGACAATTCCATCTTCCTGGGGTCTAGACTCTTCCAAGGAGAAGCTACTTTGTAAGGAGACTTTATCTGGTCACAGAACCAGCCCTTAAGGAATTTAAAAGCTGTAGGACTTAGATATAAAAATGTCTGAGGCGTTTGACTCTGACACCACAGATTTGTGAGTTGCTGAAAATTTGGGATTGGATTTTAGCTCTCATTTTAAAAGATGTGTTTGGTTGGGGTTGCTTGGAATATCATGGGACCTGTCCTCCTGGCCACTCTTGACAAACTCCACCTTTAAACGCTTCCTCACTCTAGATGTGATCAGGCTGCCTCACCTCCCCACCCCTTCCTGCCCCATCTCTCCTTGCCTCAGAAGAGCCAGACTCTACCCAGTCCCATTGGACCTGTAAGACTGGCAGTTACTTATAGACTTTCTCTGGGATAGTCTGAGGCCACAGACGTGAATTTGGCCTGACATCCTGCTCATATCCTTCCTGGGAACTCCTGAGAGAAGTTCTGTTATTTTTCTGGCTTGTGAGAAAAGAACAGGGTTTCTGAGGGTGAGTGGCTGTCAAGATAACACTGCAGTCCTTCTTGGCTCTCAGTGTGTCTCATGCCTGCCCAGAGTGGTGAAGGTGTGTAACCCTGAACGTGCCTAGTTGACTGGAATTCCTTCCCTTCCCTTATCTTCTCAATGTTGGAGGAAAGAGATGGCATTAAAACTTGCTTGAGTTTTCATGTACACTGTGAGTGTCAGCTTCTATATATACATAGTGGTTCATTTGTGTTGAAGGGAATAAAAAGTTATTTTACTTCCCCTAGAATAAAAAAGTTAACTTTAAACACTGAGATAGTTATTATCAACCCTATTTATCCATGAAGAAACCAAGGTTTAAAGAGATCTGCGTGTGTGTGTGTGTGTGTGTGTGTGTGTGTTTTCAAGCTTCCTCAACTAGCGAATAGGAGGAAGCAGAATGAAAATACAGGTTGGTCTAATTCAGAAACCCACATTCTTTCCGCTACACCACACTGCCTTTACATGAGAGAAGATAACATATGAGGGTCAGTACTGTCCCCTTCTTGTAAATAATAAACAAGATAAAAGGAAAGTAATAGTTGATTTGCAAAATTATAGCCCTTTTCATTTGTACAATTGCCTGAGAGAGAGAGTGGTAAAGGCATTGTCCATTCATATTTACATACAGGTGTATAAAGGCACACACTCAAAGTCAGCAAAATTTCATGATCTACTCATGCAAAGTGCTATTCTCCTAGGATATTCTCAGCTTTTCGAGACACTCCTTTACATTTTGAGACTGCCTCCAAAGGTAGAAAGTGAGCTGATGGTGTCTATTAAGAGGCCATTCTGAGCTCAGTGCCATAGGGAAATCAATGGGTTTAACCCATTGTAGCAACTCCTGGATTAATTGGTTTACCAGATTTTAGTTTAAATAGAAGTTTAATTCCACAAAAATTATCATGAAAATATTAGCAAAGTTTTTCTTCAGGAAATTGTTCCAGATAGTCTTTGTGAAATCTCTTTATCCAAATCTATTTGAAATGACAAAAAAAAGTAGGTCCTGTAAGCTTGTGGACAGAATAAAACTCATGATTATTATTGTTCACATATCTGGCCAGAGTGCGAGGTGTGTTTTCAACCTAAGCTTCTTATTTCCCTCTTTTATTTATGCATGTATTTATTTTTTATAGTTTTTAGCATTTAGAGACCACAAATCCTTTAGCAAATAGTATGTGGAAGGAACTAGAGCCCCTGCTTCTCTGAAGACAAGAGAAGACTCAGTTCCTAACTTGAGATTGCGATACTCAAAATGCTCCCTAGCTGTGGCTGATTGATTGGCTGATTGTGTGATCGATAATTCTATGTGCATTGTGTTTTAGGCATGGTGCATTCACCATATGACCTGTCATTCTCTGGACAACCTCCAAGGGAGGTATTACCATCACCATGTGACAGATGAAGAAACTGAAGCTAACAAAGGTAAAGCCACTTGCCCAAGCTCACTTACCTAATATTTGTCAGAACTGAGATTACAACCCAGGTCTAACCACAAAGCTCTTGCAATGTTCAGTTACATTCATTATGGTAAAGGATAGTTTCAAATCTTAAGCTAATAGCGTTTTTTATAAGTGAAAAGCAACAAAATCTCCTTTACAGGTTGCATATCTAACACTTGCCTTTCTATTAAGCAACTTATAGAGCTTTGAAATACAATTTTGACGGTCTAAAATCTCCATGAAGCCATACAAACACATCAGTAAAGCAAGAGTTTAAATGTCCACACAAACAACACACGTATCAATGGAAAGTGGGGCAAAATCTTGATGCCTCTGCTGAGCACTTTTTCAAAATACAGAGCTATTTGGAGAAACACAAGACAAAGCAAAACACAAAGAAATAGATACTGTCTACGGACCGTATCATGTGCATATGGTTTGGTTATTTAAGATGGCAAACACACAATAACTTATTCAATTGTCAGAATGATATAACATATTTTTTATCTATGTGTCTGGTAACTAAATGATCTACCATATAACTTCTGCCAGAAACTTGGAAAGACACTGATATTCGAACAAGATATTCTAAGTATTAACTATTCAGTTTTCTACATTGTTTAAGCATAAATTTGCATTAAGGCGTGTTGCAGAAACATGCGTATTTGTGCCTTTTTCTTTCTGCCAGCTTCTTTTTCTCTCCATTCCCCACCTTTACCTCCCACTCTGCCTTTATAGATCCACAACTTTCAATGTGCACTTACTTGGCTTCAGTGTCAGAACACTATAAAGAATAGCCATGTGGAACATCTCTATATTGCTTGTAAAATTGCTGTGGGGGACATTATGGAGCTCACTGTCCGTTATATAAAGCTCTTCTTGACAAATTCATCTTCGAACTCAGGGATAGGAAATTTTCCCTCTGCTGATGAACTGGTGTGCTTTCTTTTCGTAGAAAATGATAGCTCTGTAATCCATCATGTTGTCTCCTTGCCTAGTCTGTTAGGAAACTATGCACTAAGACTTGGCCCAATGACAGCCATGTTCCTCAGGTAGGATTTCCTGCTTGCATTCTTTCTCTGATTTTCCCTTTCAGCATTTATATTTGGCCATTATTTTGCTGTAACAGTTGTTGATCTTTATCTCTGCATTTTTAAAATTAATCATCATTTATTCTGCTTGGGATTAGGTGAGAGTGTAAATGAGTTAACAAAATTATATGTTTGCAGGTGTGTGTGTTTATGTATTCGTGTGTGTACACATGTGTGTGTGAGAGAAAGAGAGGAGAGAGAGAGAGATATACATTTATTCAAGATTCACAAACTATATTTTATTACTTATCCTCATTAATCAAAATAAAATTATTCAGACTCCAGGGTGACCATGACATTGTACAGAAGAAAATATAATGAAAATCTGAATTTGTGAGATGGACGGTGATAAGAATACATGTACACTTAAAACTGTACAAGTTCTGTTTAAAGAATGTCAAGGCTTTTCATATTACATAAGAAAGGGATTGGAGAGATCAGCCAGGCTACTTTACTCTAATACATAAATCACATTTTTCTGAATGTACCTTCAATTAAATTCAGTAAAACAAAATTTATTTATTTTTATTCCTCCTGATTTCAAAAAGAATTTAAGCAATTACATTAATATGAACTAAATATCTAATTGACAAGTAATTAGATTGTAGTAAAGTTCATGCTAACATGGATAGGGCTCAGAGTTTAATGGATCCTTAATCTATTGGCATTATTACTTCTAAGAAGTTCAGCACTGTGGCTTTTACTTAAGAATGGAAATCACCTCCACTAATTTGACATAAACAATTGCTTATAGATGTTTACTACTGGAAGTTTGTACCATTTGACCACTTTCACCCAGCTATAAAATAAATAAGTCATGGGGATAAAACGTACAGCATGGTGACTACAGTTAATAATACTATATTGTATATTTGTAAGTTACTTAGAAAGTAGATCTTAAGGGCTTCCCTGGTGGCGCAGTGGTTGACAGTCCGCCTGCCGATGCAGGGGACACGGTTTCGTGCCCCGGTCCGGGAAGATCCCACATGCCGCGGAGCGGCTGGGCCCGTGAGCCATGGCCTCTGGGCCTGCGCGTCCGGAGCCTGTGCTCTGCAACGGGAGAGGCCATAACAGCGAGAGGCCCGCATACAGCAAAAAAAAAAAAAGAAAGTAGATCTTAAAAGTTCTTATCACAAGAAAAAGAATGCGTAACTATATACAGTGGTGGAAAGTAACTAGACTTATGGTGCTCATTTCACAATGTATACCATATAGAATCATTATGCTGGACATTTGAAACTAATACAATGTTCTATGTCGATTACATTTCAATTAAAAAAGATGTCTGTTACTGTTTTCGTTTCAAAAATGTACATTTTTGGTAAATGTGGTATATAATTTTTGGTAAGTGGCTTCACAATAAAATCTCTTAAAGAGTTGCCTAAGAATCTAAAATGTTTTCCAAAAGAGAGCAATTCAAAAGAGTCAGGAGGGTCAGGCAGGGTAATACTGGAACTAGCAGGCAGGGTTGAGGGATCCAGGCTCCTGGTTTATGCCATTTTATGATTAACTGAGGCTCAACTCTGTTTGCTATGAAACCAAGTACTGCAAGGGAAGGGGACTGGCATTTTAGGAATGTGTAATTGCATTAAACATAGTGAAATTTGTCTCTCTGTCACTCCTCTTCACAGCACCGCCCTTCTTACCTTTCGTTTAATTCTAGGTGAGATGCCTACTAGGTGAGATTCTTTCTCACAACCTTCAACTTTGCAGCTGACCGCGAATGAATGGGTGAACTAATACAGGCTAAACTATCGAAGTTTATAGGGACTTAAATGACTTTCTTCTGGAGAATACTTGCATTTGCATAGAAAAACCCAATAGATGGAAACCCTGGAAGACTCAATGCAATGATCTCTTGTGGTCAATATTTAGGCCCTGTGATAGGCCAGAAACTGATGGTGGAGTAAGAGAGATTTCTGTGATGGACTCATCAAAAAATCATACCACAGAAGTGTCCAGATCTGCTCTCAAGTCTGTCTTTCTGGAAATATGAATTTTTACTATTTAATCTAGTAAAAATGAACATTATTATTAGAGACAACTTATTTTGGAAAAAAAAGTAACACCAGTTTTAGTAGCTAATATGCTCCTACAAAATACGGTGTACTTTCCTTTTTTAAAAAATATATTCTATCACCAATGAAAATTTTGCAACATTTCATATTCTCTCTCCCCTTAGGTTTGGAAATTCTATATCATCTTCTTCATTTTCACAAAATTGGCAAGTATATTTTTTCCTCCTAGAGTTGGAATAAAATACTAAAGCATTTAAAAAATTCATCCATCAGTTATCCTTGTTTTCTTTAGAAAACGATTAACCTCTTTTTCATTGATTTTACTGCCTCACTTTCAAATCAACTTACCTGTATTTGTTTTTCATGGTTCAGTGTGCAGGAATGAGCAATGATTTCCTTCATCAACCGTCTAGCAAGAAATTATTTTGCTTATTAGTCAGTATAAATTGTTTTCCTGTCAAAACATAACATTAGAAAGGAAGAATTTATTGCCCAATCTCATTCTATTGGGTTTTCACTTGTCCAATACAGAAGCATAAAAATACTGGTGTCTGATGTTCTATAGAATGGGAACAGACTGTGTTATTGCTAAGTTCCAAATTCTCTTTAATTTTACGGCATCCACTTTTTGTAGCCTTATCTCCTATTTGTCTCGAATGTGAATCATTTCCTGCAGCTCATCTGCACTGCTTCCTTAATGTGATTTTTGAGCCTGGATTCCCCCTCATAAGCATGTTTCTTCAGTCACCATCTCCTAAACACCCTCCTCATATATCTATGTAGAAATGAAATTTTTCTAATTACTTCTCTATAACCTTTAGTCTGAACTATTCATATGACTTCTATCCCTTGAAGTTTGATGATAGATCTTTGTACACTTGCATTGTTGTTTTATATTCCTAGATTGTTATAAGTTCACTCTATTCCACCACTAATATTGAGCATCTACCATATGCCAGTTGCTATATTATGAACAGAAGATACTAAGAAGAGAAAGACACAGTCCCTGCCTTTGAAAGCTTACAGTTAAGAGGCAGTGACAAACATTTAAACACATAATTAGTGTACAATGTCATCAAAACAATAAGAGAGGGATTCACAAAGTACTAATGAGACCCAGAGACGTGTCATGGATGTCGTAGATTATATTCATCAAGATGATGATATCTGAGTTGGGCTTTGAAGAATGAATTGTTTGAAAGGCAGAAGAGGCATTAGTAACAGAGGTTTTACAGAGGAACAAAAGAGCATTTCATATTTGGGTGACAAGGATCAACATCCCTTATTCACAATTCTAAAGTCCCCAAAGTTTCATAGACTACAAGTTTTTTCTAACTCTTTTGGTATCGATCCATCAATTCTGATCTGATCTGAGCTCAGTTGTCAGGAGAACCTCACCTGAACTGGCATGAGATGAATAGGTTTGTTTTGTTGCAGGTGTATTGATATGTTTGATTATGTGGTGTTACCCCAGACCTCTGGTAATCTAAAGTTGGATACTGAATTACCTTTCTAAAATCTGAAAAGTTCTGCATTCTAAGACACATCTATCCCTACCAATGTTGGATAAGAGATTATGGGGATACTGGGGAAATTCTAATGGGTGTTAAGGTGGAGTGAAAAAGATGAAACTGGAGATAAGTTGGAGCCAGACATGTAAGATATTTTACTCCAGGGCTAATCAGTTTGGACTTAACCCTATAAACATAAGAAAAAGTATACACGAAAGGCCTGGCTTTACATGATTTTCAAGACCTGTGTCTTATTTTAGACCTTAGCAAGAATGTCATATCCTTTCTGAAACTTCCTCTGCCTTCACAGGCCGAACCGATCACCTACCTCTATTTCCAAATGGCTTTATTCAAAGGATTGTTGTGGGGCAGCGCAGTGTGCTATACAATTTACTTGGTCTGCTTCTCCATTTAATTAGAACATAAACTACTTCAACAGACCATTTACCACAATTCATTCAGTTGCTTTTGCTTGTTTCTTTATAACATTGTATTTGTTTGTTGTCCTCCTAGTTTGTTTGGGCTGTTATAACAGATTATCATAGACAGGGTGGTTTATAAACAACATAAATTTATTTCTCACAGTTCTGGACACTGGGAAGTTCAAGATAAATGGCACCAGCAGATTTCATATCTGATTATAGCCAGCTTCCTCTTTCATTGATGGTTGTCTTCTCTCTGTATCCTCACATGGGAGAGGTGGCAAGAGAGCTCTCTGCTTTCTCTTTTATAAGGTCACTAATCCCATTCATGAGGGGTCCACCCTCATGACCTAAGCACCTCCCACAGTCTCCACCTCTAAATACCATCATGTTGGGAATTAGGTTTTAGCATGTGAATTTTGGGTCTATAGTGTTTACTTACAACTTTCCTTGTTCCAAAAGGATTTTAGACAGCTGGGACCATCTCTCAATAACTCTATAAGGAATTCATTAATTAAAGTAAATACTGAATTTATAGTGCTCTTACGTAGTGCCAGATACTATTATAAGGGTTTTACAAAAATTAGAAAATATATTTTACTTAATCCTCACTACAGTTTTATCAGATAGGTACTATTATCATGCTCATTTGTAAGTTGAGGAAATTGATGCTCAGAGAGGTCAGTTAATTTGTATAAGGCCACGTACCTAGTAGTTGTTAAAGCCATAGCCTTTCTTTTTTGTTTTTTTTAAAACAACATTTATTTATTTATTTATTATTTTTTACATCTTTATTGGAGTATAATTGCTTTACAATGGTGTGTTAGTTTCTGCTTTATAACAAAGTGAATCAGTTATACATATACATATGTTCCCATATCTCTTCCCTCTTGCGTCTCCCTCCCTCCCACCCTCCCTATCCCACCCCTCTAGGTGGTCACAAAGCACCGAGCTGATCTCCCTGTGCTATGCGGCTGCTTCCCACTAGCTATCTATTTTACGTTTGGTAGTGTATATATGTCCATGCCACTCTCTCGCTTTGTCACAGCTTACCCTTCCCCCTCCCCATATCCTCAAGTCCATTCTCTAGTTAGCATACGGTATTTGTCTTTCTCTTTCTGACTTACTTCACTCTGTATGACAGACTCTAGGTCCATCCACCTCATTACAAATAGCTCAATTTTGTTTCTTTTTATGGCTGAGTAATATTCCATTGTATATATGTGCCACATCTTCTTTATCCATTCATCCGATGATGGACACTTAAAGCCATAGCCTTTCATCTTGGCCATTAGCCACACTGCCTCCTGATGACTGGAATCTGCATTCCAGGTACAGCTTAGCAAAATGTTTCACATGTAATGTAGTCTAAAGATAAGTTTGTTGATAGGATGAACAAAATTTGATATTTTGCAATGACAATTTTTCTGAACTTGCAAAGTGACCTTCTTTCAGTGACTTCATGTTACCTCATTCTAAATGTCACATTTGGGATGGTGAGGGCAGGTCATGCAGGTACAACCTATAATACATATAAATATGTTTACTTTTTAAAAACACATGTAAGTCATGCTCACTGCAAAAAATTGAAAAAATTACACCAAAAAAGTGAAAATTCCTCTGAATTTCTCTCCCTGGATTCCATTCCTCAGAGCCCATTCCTCGCAGCAGTTGAGCATCTGCACTGACATACGGGATTGACATATACTTTAATGATCCTAGGTACATACAAAATAGTCTTACACATATGTATATACGACTGTTGTTTTAAGTGTCTTTAGTCATTTTAGTGCAGTTGATATAATTTATTCATATATCAAAATTATGGCTGCCATAACTGATAAAAATTTTAGTAGCCTCCTAGAAATAAATGCTCAGGATTCTTTCCATTGGCAGAAATGAAATACCTGTATAACTCCTACATTTTAAAAGTATTATTGGTAATTCTGGTGCTTTATGAAGTAAAATGCTTTGCATGACAAGACAATGTGGGGTCTGGTAGGAGTTTGTCATGGTTTAATTTAGCATGCTTTTTAATGATCTGCAAGAAGGGACAGAAAAAGCACTTAATTAAGTTTACAGATGATGCTAAATTGGGAGATGTTAAGAACATCCAGTGAGGACAGCTATTTAAAGAAGTTAGAAATATGTGAAAGAAATTGCAAAATGATATTTAGATTGCAAAAACTTTAATAGAATGTGTTAAATGCTTATTAATCAGCCCACCAATTACTCATAGGAAGTGGAAGAAGGCATAATGACTTCTGCTTTTATAGTGTTGCATGGCTGCAAAACTAAGATCACCCAGAACTAAGCAACCTTTGTTCACATCCACGCTAATGTACCTTGTGAGTCTCTTGAAATAATTAACTTCACAAGTTACCTACTGTTCTTTTTAGGTCACTCTAAGTTGTTTCATTCTAGAGAAAAAGCTAGAAGGAAATTAATGCTTACTGTAGCTCTACTGTTGACGGTCATTTTATTTACATAGATTATCTCACATAATTCTCACAAGAGAACTGTGTGAAGAAGATACAACGTTAACATTTTTGTTTGTTATTCCTTTTTATTTCAGTTTATATCTGAATTTGACAATTTATTTTCTGATGTGACATTTTCTCCTAGAATCAGACTTACATGTGAACTCACATTAAAATATCTATACATATTCAAATATGTAAAAACTGAACAAATTTTTATTTTAATTAAACTTTTAAAATTAAAATGCAGTGCTACACCAGTTACCACTCATAAGCAAATGAGTGATTCCTAAATGAGTCCAATTATGCAGAGAGAACCATGGAGAGCTGTGCTGATGAACTACAGTAATAATGACATGTGTCCGTAGTTTGTTGTTGTGTCTATGCCAGGCATTTGTGAAATATCTATTCATCAGGCAATACTTAGTGAAAATGTGTTTAGCCATTATAACAAGGTATATGCAAATGAGCTTCCCATGAGACTTTGCAACAAACATTTAATTAGCTATACAAAGAAATAGTTAAATATGCAAACACACATTACCGAAAATTGGCTAGTGTGTATTGTTAAGTTTATGCACATAATTCCTAAATAGCACCATTTAATAATGTATGTCTTTATCATATGCTTATTAGTGGATATGTGTAATTTTACTTGAAAATTAATTTTGTTGAAATTCTTATATCCTCCTTTTCTTACTATAAAAAAATCAGAAATATACTGAGTAACATAATTTGGATATTTTTAGTATTTCATTTACAAATAAGGGTAGTAAAATGTCAAAACTGAAATACATATTTATCAAGTTGATCCAGAAAGGAGAAATGCACAGAATAGTGTACATTAGGGAGATAGATGAAAAACATTACTTATCATTATTTATCATTGTACCCCAAAATAATACTGATCTATATTTTAGAAATTACTGTATTTATTCAAAAATACTTCCATTAAACATTTCTGTTTCTTTACCCACTAAAATAGACACACACATTTCTTTTCTTAAAATCAAAACTCGTTAATGATATTTGTAGTTTGAGTACTAGTTAAATGACAAGAAAATCTCTTTTATGAATCTGGGTCTTCAAAAAATTATTTTATATTTTCTTGCTTTAAATTATAAAGGCATTCTTTATGAATATATTCAGAATAAAATGTAAATTTTACTGTACTGTAATCGTCACACTTTTTCATATCTTTTAAAGAATCTATATTAATTTTCATTATTACAGTTTTATATTTGCTAATGATTGACAGAGAGTTAACAAACAACACTATTGTGTATCTCACAGTTCCATAATAAGATACTTAAAAATACACTCAGAATACTCTTTTTTTAGGGACATAAAGAATAATCACAAGTTACAACATGGATAATAGTTCACAATTTCAAGCAAGTCTTTCAATTTTGAATATTAACTCCTATTCAATGTGATTCAGAAATACCATTTTTTAAAAAAAATATCATTTTATTTTTAGATAATCAGGAGGAGTTCCTAGGTGTAGCAGCTGACCAGCCAGCCCTCCCAACACTATTTGCATCTCTGAAGCCCCCAAGGGCAGAAAGGAGTCTTTTAATTGGTGATTCAACTTTAGTGGAAACATGCATTTAGGAAATGAGGCCTACACTGTTGTCTTCACACCAGGCAAACTAGCTCCTGTTGTCATGGTGATCTTCTATAGCATGCCAGAGCCAGTGATGTGGAAAAACAAGATGGCTTCTTCATTTATTTAGTCTTAAAGAGAGTTGCAGATATTAGCAAATGATTACTGAATTAAAAATCTGTATTTTTTAAGATACGTGAAAATTAAGATGTGTGAAAAATTTTGCTTTGGATAAAATTTAAATGCCTCCAAAATTTCCAAGATTATTTATGTTTTTCAAGGTAAAGGAATTATTGCCTTTCTTTTAAACGTAAATGTCTTAAAATGCTGCCTTCTCATGGCGCTATGCTTCAGATTTTAGTTCATGTAGGATATCTATTTATTTTGGATTACCATGAGGGTTGTAGAATGACACATGTTATTATATGTAGACTTTATTGTGTGAGAATAAACTGCCTCAGCAATTTCAATGCTTGTAAAGGAACCCTGCATCTGAAAGAGACCCTGAGTTTTCAGGTTGGACACCAATAAAGTAGGAAAAATGCAGAAAGGGGTCATTGTAGCCATCAAAAATGAGAAAGAAGCTCCTTGTTACTCCTAGGTGACTTTTCAATTGCCATTTGAAAGATGATATAGGTAATAATCTGAGTGGCTTCTTGATAAGCACAATATTTGGATACAAAACAATCTCCGTTTTGAGCCACTCTGCCTATTCATTGAACTGAGAAAAATCTCTAAAATATTTTGTAAGCATTAGGAGAGACAGAAGAATTATGATGCAAATGGTTTACAATTAATGAATTGTTCACACTACATTTAGTTATGGAAACAAGCATGTGGAAATAAATAAAGACCAAAATGTCCCCTAAAGCACAATATATATTTCTAAAATTGGTCTGAACTTTAAGCAATAATTATACTGCTGAGTGCATGCTAACTATAATACATTTGTTGTTGGCTTATCTGATTACACTTTTAAGATGCGATGCTTGAATTAGGTTTTATATCTGTAGCTACTTCTTATATTAATTCATCAATTTGACGAATAGCTATAGTGTTCAATAAAGACATTGATATCGAAAACTGTTAAACATCAAATACAGCACTTTCCAAAGTGTTCTTTGGGACACTCGTGTTTTGGGCAAGGTTAATACATTTTCTTTGATCAGGGGTTTTACAGTCCAATTAGTTTGGAAAAAGTGGCATTTTTTTCTCACTCTTTTGGTAATTCAGAAAGGACTTATATATTAAGGGTAGACAGAAGTTCTACAGTAGAGAGACCCGTTTAACCAGTGTTTCCCAAATCTTTTTGACCATGAAATGCTTCCCCCTGCCCCAAAAGAATATTTAATTACATTTGTGGCACACTGTTGCTTTCAGAAACACTATTGGGAATTCTGACATTGTCAAAGTTCTGATTTTGTTTTCCTCATGTCTCTGGTAATCTTCATTTGTTTACGTTTTGGATGTACTCTTAACAGGCATAAACCTCACCACTGAGGTTTCTAGAGAATGTTTACACTGCCAGTGTGAATAAAAGTCCCTGCACTGAGGCTATGCTCTGGTCTGAAGTCTCACACGTTTACTTCCACCTCCTTTTGCCATCTTTTCTTCACAACCTCCTTGGCAGAAGTGGTGGCAATGTTTTGTTAAGAAAAAAAATGGGATATTTTGGCCCAACATAACTTTTATTTTAGCATCTCTGGCTATAATTACCATGTTGCTGCTTGGCAAAGTAAACTGTACAGAGGTAGAAGGTTGTGTAAGGGAGACAAAACTATGGACAATTATCTTAACAGGATTTGAGCAATAACTAGTGATAAATATATATGTATCATGACAATGGAAAGGCCCAAAGTACTGAAGTTGTAAATATCTGTATGAAGTTTATTAGCATGTAATATCCTAAACCAGGATTTGAACATTTGGAATTGCAGAGTAAACTTACCATTTTTTGAGAACAGAAATAGCAATTATTCTATAACGTAAGATGACACCATCCTAAGAAAGTTTTGCTAGTGTTTTTGTGTTGTTGTCAATTCCTGGGTTTAAATGAAGAGGTAGTAGTCCCATTAGATTAAATGACTCCAGTGGATATATTTCTGCTTTTTTTTTTCCTGAGAGGAAGACAAGCCAATAGTTAGCTTTCTTTTGGCCCTTTCTGTAAATATATATATATAGATATATAGATATATATTTAAATCTCTCTTTCAACGTTATTTTTTCTGAATTTATGCAAAAGTGGAGATGCAGCTGTCTGGGCTCACCCTCCTGATTTGGGAGGCGTGTAGCTGCACCAAAAGTAGGGGGCATTGCTCATGTCATTTAGTCAGGGGAGAGGAGAGATACTGAATTAGATTACTTGCTCTGAGAACTCTCCTCCTCGGATTACTTGTATGCATTGAAACATTCATGGAGCACAAAGTACACAGGCAAGATGGAAAACCTAAAATGATGAGATACATAAAAAGACTAGAACAGTCAGTGAAGTAAAGAAAAAGGCCAGAGTAAAATAAGCAAGCAGGTGGGTGACGGGACAGCAGTGTGAGGTAAGAAGAGGGAGGATAATGGTTCATAGGCAGAAAGAGAAGTGTTCTCAGAGACAAACATGGACTTTAATGTGTAAAACACTTCCCTGGGTTCTCAGTGATTCTTCTCCCAATGAGATGAGCAGAAGCTGGGCACAAAGGTGTTAATTTCCTGTTCACAGGCCCATGTCACTTTCAGGCTTTTGCCCAGGCATTTGCTGTCTTCCCTGTGGGAGTTGTCAGCTCAGGTAATTCCTACTGAATATCCTAATTACTGTTATTTTGTCCTATGGCTAGGCTTATTTTGGGGTCCAGGCAAAGGAACAATGCTGAAACCAGGAAAGATTATTTTCAATGTGTTAGCAGAAGCTGCCTGCCTATATGTAAAACTCACCAAGCAATACTGTACTCTCTGTCAGATGGTCTCATAAGAGTTGCTGTTTTCTGATTTCAGCTTCAAGTTCTCTACCCCCTGTAGCCCTACTGCCTTTGTAATTTTCTTAATATTTATAGTCTCTCCAATGTTGTTTCTCCCAAAATCCTGTAGGAATAAAGCCGTCGTCTTCTAAGTGATGTTTACTGTAGCAATTAGCAGAATATCCTCCTTTTCTGTGAAATGAAGGTGAAGGAGAAAGAAAAATTTAATTTAGTTTCATTTTCCTTTAACATAGGAACTTGCAGCAGACTGAGTGTTGACTTTTTACAAAAGGATTTGCCCCTTCCCCCCGAGCAACTCATGTTTTCCCAGCAGTGAAGAAAATGAGTTATGCACACAACTGTTCAAAGTTACCTCATCACATCAGAATCAGATGGGGGTGGGGAAAGGAATCATTTTGCTATGAATAACCAGGAAGTGAGTTTTTACAGGCAATAGTTCAGAAAGAAAACTGTAACTGCAAATTAGTTGGTTTTAGAAAAAAATGGAAAAAGAAAATGTTGAGTTACTCGTGGAGATAAGATTGTGACTATGCCAGGTCTATTTAAAACGATTTGAATATATTGCTTCTTTTAAAATTTTGTTTCCCCCAGATTATATCCATAAGTTATTTCTTGAATCAAGTACATAGAAAACAACTGACAACTGATTTTTGTGAAGCCTAGCAATTAAAATCTTATATTTTTCTTTCTCCTCCTCCTGATTTCTGAACAAAAAGAACGTTTATTTTGCCTTTTAAATTTACTTCTAGTTTAGCTTCTTGCTTCGTGATGCCCAAGCAGGTTTTAAAAGTGTGACTGTTGACTCAGCTTCACCTGAACTACACATCCAACTATAGATCTAATTAAAAAGTTTGAATGGCATCAAGTCATATTGGGAAAAATTACTCAGTTTATGGCAGAAAGAAGTAAAAGTCCTCTTAGGAAAGCAGGTAAACTTCAGAACCAGTCTCTTAGACTCCAATTCAGAGAAGGGTATTTTTCAAACCTTTTAATTCAACTCGAATGCCTTGTATGTCAATGAAATATGATACTCTCTTTAAGAGCATTAGGTTGAATATAAAGAAAGTTTTAAAGTCTCCAGGGAGAACTTTCATTAGTGGTTCTTTTTACAACATCTGGCTAGTGACTTTTAACAGGCTGAAATTAGTGTCTTTTCCTTTTCAATTTTCTATATTAAAACTATTAGGAAGATTACCTGTGGTCTAGAAAACTAAACAAAACTTATACTACACATCCTTCTTAATACGTCCTTTGTAATACATGTAGAATATAAAAGCAGTTTTCATGGTCTGAAAAAATTTGAATTTGAATTCAAAATATAAGTAGCCCTCTTTGCTGGCCAGGATAGTAGGGTATGAAGTAGCCTGACAGCTCTGCCCAGTTGGGGCACTCTCCACTGCATGGTAATTAGGTAAAACAATCAAAATCTACTTTCTTAAAGAGTTTCAATCTAATGCAATATAAGGAGGGGTACTGCAATAAGATTGACATAGGGATATATAGAGAGAAGGCAACAAACGGAAATCATGGAAAAACAGACACCAGGTGTATATAGCAGCCATAGCAAAGAGAGGGCTTAGTCAGCAGTTAGGAGAAATAGTGAAAACTGCAGAAGGAGAAAAAGAGAGAACAGGACTTGCCTGGTGGCACAGTGGTTAAGAATCCATCTGCCAAAGCAGGGGACACAGGTTTGAGCCCTGGTCTGGGAAGATCCCACATGCTACGGAGCAACTAAGCCCGTGCGCCACAACTACTGAGCCTGCTCTCTAGAGCCCACGAGCCACAACTACTGAGCCTGAGTGCCACAACTACTGAAGCCCACGTGCCTAGAGCCTGTAATCCGCAACAAGAAAAACCACCACAAAGAGAAGCCCGTGCACCGCAACGAAGAGTAGCCCCCGCTCACTGCAACTAGAAAAAGCCTGAACACAGCAACAAAGACCCAACGCAGCCAAAAATAAATAAGTAAATAAATTTATTACAAAAAAAAGAGAAAAAGAACAGATCTGTTATCCTAACAGTGTATCACTGGAGTTAAGAGCAGTGATTGCCATATGGGAAGTACTACCAAATAAATGCTTACTGTATCTCCCAATCTCCTTAGCAATTAGTGAGTAAGTTTTGGCCAGTGGAGTCTAAGCAGAAATGTCAAGTGGCAGCCTCTGGGAAACTTCCTTATGAGACAGCATGTGTGAAGTGTTAGCTGTTTTCCAACCACATCACCTCAGTTATAAATGTTACCATTTAGACCATTGGAGCCATGCTTTATAAAACAATGAGAAATAAGGAGCTTGAGTTTCTGATACTATGGAACATGATACCAACTTTGGACCACCTACTCAGATATTTATTTGAGGGAGACCTAAAATTCTGTTTTGTTTACATCACTGCCTCTTCTTCCATCCTCCACTCTGATTCTTTAAGTCAACCAAACCTAAGTGCAAGTAATTAATATATGTAGTTGAATGGGTGCCTAGGGAAAACTACATATTTGAATAAGATTCAAATCAAACAGGCAGATTTTAAAATTATTTAATAACTGTTTTTCTAACAAAAGGACTCAGAAATACGATGCATCTTCTTATTCCTGGAAGTGCACAAGTGAAGCTTTCATGTCAACTTATGAGATATGTTGGAGGGGAAATGTTAGCATTTTATGAAGCTATTTGACTAGATGATTACTCTGTGAATTTCCTATTATAACACAGATAATCATAATTGATGGATAAGTTGAGGTATTTGCATTGCCCACAGTCTATTATAAAAATATTATCCCCAGTTTTTTTTTAAAAATAAATATTGATTGTTACTTACAAGGAGTTGACCATATATTTACTGCATGACTGTTTCTCTGATTATGTAGTTTGGACTGAGGTGGGCTCCTGATGCAAATCTTGCCTCAAGAAATTAGAAATGAGACAAGGATGCTAACTATTACCATTCTATTCAACATCTTAATGAGGTCCTATCCAGTGTAATAAGGCAAGAAAAAAGATAAATACATCAGGATTATAAAGTAAGAAAGTAAAACTCATCTTTTCACATGATTGTGTGCATAAAAAGTTCAGAAGAATCCACGGATAAAATAATAATCAAGTTGATGAAAAAAAGAAATGATGAGATAATCTTGAAAGGAGAAAGTGTTGTGTATAACACTTTCTCCTATATTATATATAGGAGAATAAAGACGAGAATGGCTAAAGATGTCACAACAGAAACAATGCACATCAAAAGATAGTGAAAGGACACTTGTAAAATTAAAAAAAATCAAAACTGTCAACTTACAATTCCATATTCATAATTTTGAAATTCTTTTTCAAAATTTAAGGAAAATAAAAGATTGTTACAGAAAAACATAAACAGAAAATTCATTGCCAGTAAATCTGCATTACAAAAATGTTAAATTGGCTCTTCAGGAAGAATGAAAATAATACTAGCTGGAAACTGGAATTTCCAAAAATATAATTTAGAAATGCTGTGTATAGAAAATATTAAAGAATTTTTTCACAATTAAAACAAATTAAAAGATGCTTGATTGTTTGAAGCAAAAATAAGCACCAGGTATTTTGGGATTTGTAAAACACATAGAAGTAAAAAGTCCTAAAAAAATAGTGCAAAATATGGGGAGATAAAATGGAGGAGAGTCCTTACATTATAAAGGCTATACTAGTATTTGAAAGTAATATATTGTGAGAAGTAAATAATATATATTGTAAACCTTAGATCAACTAGGAGGAAAAGAGCAAAGAAATAAACTAATAATCCAACAGTGGGAATAAACTGGCTAACTGAAAAATATACAATCAAAAAGACAGGGAAAGAGAAAAGAAGGAACAAAGAACAGAATAAACAACATTGCAAAATGGTAACCATATTGTTAATTATATAAAATGTAAAGAATGGTACAGATAACCGGTTTGCCAGGCAGAAATAGAGACACCGATGTAGAGAACAAATGTATGGACAATAAGGGGGGGGAGAAAAGGGTGGGATGAATTGGGAGATTGGGACAAACATATATACACTAATATGTATAAAACAGATAAATAATGAGAGCCTGCTGTATGGCACAGGGAACTCTGCTTCACTTAGCTGTATAGTAGAAACTAACACAGCATTGTAAAACAACTCTACCCCAATTAAAAAAAAAAAATTGAGAAAAAACCCCACAAGGACTCACTGTATAGCACAGGGAACTATATTCAATACTCTGTAATGGCCTATATGGGAAAGTAATCTGAAAAAGAGTGGAGATATGTATATGTATAACTGAATCACTTTGCTGTACACTTGAAACCAACACAACATTGTAAATCAACTATACTTCAATATAAAATAAAAATTAAATTAAAAATATTCAAAAAATATGTAAAGGTAAATGCTCTAATTAAAAGGCAGAAGTAGCCTGGATAAAAAGCTAGACCCAACTGCATGCTGTCTAGAAAAACAAATCTTTAAATATAAAGATGCAGATACGTTAAAAGTAAAACTTGGGAAAAGATATACCATACTTAATACTAATTATAAAAAGGATAGAGTGACTATTAATATCAGAAAATATAAGGCTTTTAGACATGAATATTAAAAGAGATAAAAAGGGCTATTCATATAAAAAAGATACATCAATATAATGTGTACATGCACGTCATAAGAGAACTTTAAAGTATATGGCACACTAACTGACAAAACTAAGGGAAGGAATAGACAAATTCATTATTGTAATTGGAGATTTCAACTCTCATCTCTAAATATAGATAGAAAAGTAAACAGAAAATCAACAAAGAGAGAGAGTATATGAATGTCACTATCAAGTAACTTGACCTAATTGATATTTGTGCCATACTTAACCAATAACAGCAGAATACACATTATATCAATTGCACAGTGAACATTTACTAAAATAATGGAACATAAAGCAAATCCCTAAAACTTAGAAGAACTGAATTTTTTTCTTGGACAGCAATAAAATATTTTTAAAAATCAATTAAAAAATTGGAAAGCTCCAAATATTTAAAAATCAAATGACACACTTCTAAATTACTGAAGGGACAAAGAAAAAAATCACAATGGAAATATTTTGATTACAACAATAAACAAAATACAATATATGACAATTTATGGGATAAAGCAAGATTTAGAGAAAAATTTATACCTTAAATCCTTACAATAGAAGAGAAAAAACGTGTTTCAAATAAAAAATTTAAGATGCCACTTTAAGTAAACTACAAAAAGAACAAAGTAAACCCAAACTAAGTTAAAAGAAAGAATAAAGATAAGACCATGTGTAACTGAATGCAGGTTCTTCCACTCGACCTCAACAGCCAATAAATCCAGGGGCAAGCTTTAGTTGAGAAGAAAGGTACTTTATTCAGAAAAGCTGGCTGTCTGGGGAGATGGTGGACGTATGTCCAGAGACCAACTCGAAAAATTCTGCTCAGCCATGACAATTTTTAAAGGGAAAAGGGGGAAACAATCTCAGTTAATCATTAAGGCAGGAGGTCAGACTCTTCGTAATGTTTCCATTGCATGCAGGCCTGCTGACTTCTCCCAATCTTCCTTGGGATGCTGTCTTGCTGGTGTGGTCTGCCTGCAATTGGATGTTCTCTTGTCCATGTGGTCCGCCTGCAGATTTACCAGGGAGAAGCTAGGGGTAGAGAGTCAGTCATTCTTAAACTACTTAATTCTTCATTCTTACTCCTTCTAATTCAGAAAAGGGATCAATGGGTTAGGTAAGGTGTTGTATATATTTAGTAAAGCAGAAATCTGGAGCTAAGTTAAATGTTGCCTAATGATCTCATCTTTATGATTAAGGTCTAAGGAAAACAGGGATGAGCAAACAGAAAAAGGCAAAGGCTTACAAATCCCTACTCAGACATCATTCCATTTCTATGGGATTAGGGGAGAAGGTCCATCTTCTTAATTTCTTCATGCTGACATAGGACACCATATTCTTAGAGTGAAAGATGTCAACGTGGGTCTGTAGCATCTCTTTGCTGACAATTTTATTTGCCCACTTACATATACGGGCAGAGCAAGCTACAATTATTTTGATGCCCACAAAGATATAGATTATAAGCGATAATGTTAGTCCCATTCTCTTGAGGCCAGTTCTTGGAATTGTGCTAGCCGTAGATCCAGTACTGCTCAAGTTGGAGGAGTGTCTTGTGTCATGGCTACAGTCTGGTAATCATGCAGTTAGCTTTTTTTCTCTGGTGGCAGTTACAGTATCCGTAAAACAACTCAGGAATGTGCATCAGACACTGAGTCTGTGATTCTATTGCCTTAATCATTAACTGCTCGGTTTTGTACTTGGGAGTGGGCATGCAGGGTTCTGCTTGGTTCCATACAGATGAATGAAATAAAAAACAAGCAAATAATAGAGAAAATTAATAAAACCAGATAATGTTTTTTTCTGAAAAAAATCAATGAAATTAATTTAATCTCTAGCTAGATTGATTGAAGAAGAAAAAGGTTGGGGAAGACACAAGATACCAATATTAGGAATGAACAAGAGGAACACCACTACAAGCCCTATATATGTGAACAGGCGAATTATGGAATACTGTAAACAAATTTATCCCAATACATTTGACAAATGAGAAACAAAATGGGCAAATTCTTTGAAAAATACAAATTGCCAATGCTGACACAAGACAAAAAGAGAAAGTCCAAATAAACCTACATCTATTAAAGAAATTGTGTATTTTAAAATCCTTTTACAAAGAAATGCAAACAGCTTCACTGGTGAATCTATTAAACATTTTAGGAACATTGATCGATCATACATTAACTCCTTCAGAAAATCAAAGAGGGCTAAACATGTCACAGCTCATTTTATGAGACCAGTACTGCTCTGATGCTAAAACCAAAAACAGACAATACAGAAGGGAAAAATATATATCAGTATCCCTAATAAATATAGATGAAACTACATTTAACAAAATTTTATCAAATTAAATCCAGCAGTTTATAAAAAGGATAAAATATTATCACCATGTGGAGTTCATTGCAGGAATTCAAAGTTGATGCAACATTTGGATATCAATTATATTAAAATAATAAAGGAGAAAATTCTAGATCATCTCCTAGAAAAGAAAAAGTATTCAATAAAATTCATCACCCACCTATTTAAAAACAAAACACAACTCTCAGCAAACTAGGACTAGAGAACTTCCTGAACGTGATAAATAACATCTACAGGAATCCTACATTTAAAATCATATTTAATGCTAATAGAATGTATTAATATTTTTATATATGTGTGTATATATATATTGATATATGTGTGTACATGTATATATATAATAATATAAACAATAATAATGCAAATAATCCAATTTTTTTAAAATTAATTTATTTATTTATGGCTGTGTTGGGTCTTCGTTTCTGTGCAAGGGCTTTCTCTAGTTGTGGCAAGCAGGGGCCACTCTTCATCGCGGTGCGCGGGCCTCTCACTATCGTGGCCTCTCTTGTTGTGGAGCACAGGCTGCAGACGCGCAGGCTCAGTAATTGTGGCCCACAGGCCCAGTTGTTCCGCGGCATGTGGGATCCTCCCAGACCAGGGCTCGAACCCGTGTCCCCTGCATTGGCAGGCAGACTCTCAACCACTGCGCCACCAGGGAAGCCCCCAATTTTTTTTTTAATGGGCAAAAAACTTAGAGAATTTGCAACAGAAAATATACAAATGGCCAATAAACACATGAAAAGATACTTAACATTTGCACTCATCTGGGATATTAAAATTAAAACTGAATTAATACAATTACCTATTCTAATGGTTAGAATTTAAAAGACTGATAATAGAGAACTCTTTTTTGCTACAAGTGAGCGTGTAAAATTGTATAAAATTCATCAAACTGTATATGTATTAATAGAATTGGTATGCTTTATGTTACGTAAGTAATACTTCAATAAAGTTGATAACTTAAAATAATATTTTTATTCTCTGACAACAAAAATTTGGAAATGATTTTTAAATTTTATTTAAAATTTAAATTTATTTTAAATTTTAAAATATATTACAATATCTTTAATAAATACCAAGGAATAAACCTTACTGAAGAAGTGAAATATTTCTACATTGAAATCTATAAAATTAACATAGCTAAACAGGTGGAAGGATATTCTATATTCGAGGATTAGATGGCTCACTATTGTAAAGATAACAGTTCTCTCCCAATTGATCATATATTCACTGCTGTTCCAAACAAAATCTCAACAGGCAATTTTGTAGAAATTGACAAATGTATTACAAAAATGTACATTAAAATGTAAAGGACAAGAGAAGAGTAGCCTAGTCTCAAAGAAGAATAAGACCAAAGCTAGAGAACTTACGTGACCTGATATCAAACTTTATAAAGATACTCAATATAGTGTGGTATTGACTTGATGCATGGCAAACTTTCTCCTGCAACAAAATGCAAGACTGATGATCTTTTAAATAAGAGGTGCAGAATCAGCTGAATATCTACTTGGGAGGGGGAGAAAGCCTCATACCTTCATATAAATTCCATACCAGTTGTAGATCTATCTGTTTAACACAAATCAATAGAACTTCTAGAATAAAATTTAAGAAAAATCTTAATTTGAGACAGGCAAAGAGTTCTTTAACAGAGCACAATAAAGCCCTCAAGTATCATAAAGAAAATACTGGTAAATAGAATTTCATCCAAAAAAATCTTTAAGAATATGTAGAAGCAAACCAAAGAGAGGGAGACTCTATCTATAATACATATGTCTAACAAAGCACTTGTATACAGAACATACTAAGAAATCCAAAAACTCAAAAACAGGCAATTAATCCAATTAAAAATCAGCAAAAAATTCAGGAAGTACTTTACATAAGGGACACACAGTTAACTAACAAGCATATAAAAAGCTCTTTAATATCATCATTAGTCATCAGAGAAATGCAGATAATAACCATTTTGAGCATCCACTAGCTACCCACTGGAATGGCTAAAATTGAAACGAGCCAGCAAAAGCCCTGAAAATACCATATATAAGCAAAGATTTTAAAAGTTGGAATGCTAATAGATAATGGTAGTTTAAATTGGCATAACTACTTTGGAGAACTCCTTGACATTATCTACTAAAACTGACCATAATCATATCCCACGACCTAACATTTTCATTTCTCATTATATTTCCAACAGAAATGTGTTCATGGCTATATTCTTGCTAATAGCTGAAAACTGGAATCAACGCTAATATACACTGAACTGTTGAATGGATGAATATTTTTTAGTATAATCTTAACAATGGAAAATGCTACATGAATTTATCTTACATACATAATATTGTACAAAAGTCAGACACACAAGAATGGACACTGTATGATTCCATTCACAGAATGATCAAAAGCAGACTTAAAATCTTATGATAGACATCAGAATAGTGGTTTCTTCTTGGGTAGCAGGATTGAGGAAGTCTTCTTTGGTTCTGGTAATAGTCTATTGCCCTGTTTGGGTGCTGGTTACAGTGGTATATTCACTTAATAAAAATTCATCAAGCTGCACATCTAAGATTTAGACAGTTATACTCGTATAAAAAGGTTTACAAAAAATATAATTCACATACACAAAATGTTCAGAGGAGTTAAGAATCTGGTAGAAGGAGTGGGAGATGAGAGAGAGACCTGAGGATGGGTTTGTGAATGTGGACTGAAATCCAAAGAAATCATCTTAAAGATTTCAGTTAGTGTTAATTTCTGGTGTGGAAGAGTTCTTCAAAAATTCTTTCACCCAACAAATGGTTGATGTTGGAAGTGATTATTTGACTATCACGGAGATTTGATATTTTCAGAGAGCTGCCTGCAGTGAATTTTTCTTCATGATCTTGGTCATCCACGATGGTTCAGAAATTGGGCTACTATAATTAGGAATAGTTCTTCTGAAAAATGTCTGATATGTGCCCACCAAAACCCAAAGGTCAAGTTTCTATCCACAAAGATTACCTAACCAAACTTCTTCATTAGGCCTACATCTTGCCTTTTCTCTCCCTCAAAAGAATTAGCATAGTTCCCAGGTTTGAGACTTGATTATATGCTACCTTCAAAGTAATGACATAATATTGTCAAAGTTTTCATTTTTAAAAGAAAAATGATGTGATTAGATCATTACCCATCTTACTATTTACTTACAACATGCTTACCTCCAAAGTTCAGCTTGATTTCTTCCTCTTCCATGCTTTTTTTCTCTTAACTGCTTCAACCCATTTAAAATTAGGACTCTATGGAGTAATGTTTAGATGTTAACAGATCTCCATCTTTTACAAACTTTTATAGCACTTGTTATTTTTACCTTATGAGTTAGCATTTACTTATTGTATTAACCAGGGTACTTAATTTTGGCTGTGTTAAAAAAAAAAATACCTCAGTGCCTTAACAGAATAAAATTTTCTTTCTCACTCATATCACAGTCTATCCAGATCCAGGACTTTCCTTCAGAATGGTGTATATACCATGTGCTCTTTTCCTCAACTCCTAACCAGTCATAACCTGGTAAAAACGTTTTTTTTTTCTATGTGAGTCTGGTTCCACCTTTCTTAAAAAAAGGCTATGTTAAACAATAATGAATTCATCTTCCTTCCCTGTCTTTTTTCTCTCCCCCATGTCTTTTTCTCCACAGTTCTTTAAGCTACCATCCTTCCCTTAAATTACATTTACTTTCCACAAGTTTTTATTATTTTATTTTTATTTATTATTATTTTTTATCCTCAGGTTTTTCATGATCAGTTATTTTTAAAGACCTCTTACTTAGTGGTACAGACAATTGTAAACAAAATGCATTTATTTAAACAACAGACAGGAGATAATTAGCTAATGTGTACAGGTGGTAATGACAGACTTTTGGAAGAATATAGCAAATAGCATTTTGTGGAAATTAGTTTTCTTTCAGCTAGGATGATTTGACAATCTTTGCCAGAATATGCAAAAATTTTATGATGAAGAGCTAAGCAAAAGACTAGCCAATTCTTTAGTATTTGCATATCTGACAGCTCCTATTTTCAGATTTTATTGATGAGATTAAATATACTAAGTAATAAAGTACTTTGGAAGCTCTTTTCCAATTTTTATTTGATTTTGTTCTCCCACAGCACCAGCAATGAGCAGGAAAGCATTTGTAATAATTCTGAGACAGTATGAAAGGAGGGCTCAGCCAGGGTGGTGCTTTGTTACCATATGCCGAGTAGGTCCACCTGTCTCTAGAATACCTGAGGAGCATGGAAGATTCTGAGCCATGGAGTAAAATGAGTAATGTGGAAAACTTCCTGTTTTCCCTCAAACTGTCTCAGGGTGCATTTGTTATTCAGGGTCTAAATTTCTATTACTTCTCAAAATACGTAAGTATCAGTGTCCAGGTGTAGTCACCCCAAACATTATAAATGCTAATGAGAATGACTTTGAAGCTGACTTACCTAAGTCTTACCAATCTATCCTCCATTAGTTGAATTGCTTCATATGGATATCTGTATATTTAAAGTTAAACTTCCATTTTAGATTCTGCTAAAGGAATAAAATCTGCCCCCCCCCTAAAAATCCTGTTTGTATTATACTCAAGTTTAAGAGCATAATCGCAAGGGAAGGAAGGTATTTGGAACAATTAGGGCAGTCATAATAATCTCATGTTATTTTTCTTAAATCTAATAGAAAACCTGATAGATTTATAGCTTTCATGGCATTTTTCACATCCTTTTTTTTCATTATATAGAAAAGGAAACTGAGATTTGTAAACACTAAGTATGTTGCCCAAGGTCTCTTAACTATTAAACTCTAAAACACAAGTCTTTTGGGTCCTGGTCTAGTCTTTATTCCAGTACATTAAACAGTAGGTTGAAGAAATGGAGAGACAGACAGAGAGAGAGAGAGAGAGGCAATAAAAGGAAGAGATATGGAACAAAAAATATGCGATCTGTTTATACTTTGTGAATATTTATTGCTTAAGATCTGCAAAGTTATGAGATCTATTTTGAATGGATTATCGTTTTTCACTCATCATGTCGTGTTAGCCTCACAACATATCTAGAAACTAAATCACTTACATAAGAAAAATTGGAGGCTTGGAGAGGCAAAGTAACAGTCAGATTATTTTGGCTAGTATTCAGTAGTTGGCAGAGTGGAACTAAAACTCAGGTCTTTGATTAAGTCTACCACCATGAAATGCTGCCTTCTTAGAATAACAGCAAGATATGTATGTGTGGATACATGTATATAAACCCTCCTAGACATCTATAGGTGGGAGAATGATAAGACAATGAATGTTTATACGTAGAGTTGTAAATGTCAATATAAATATCAGAAATACTATACTAAAAATAACACATTATTTTTAACACATTACACAGTATTAAGTTTTGCATATTTTTAGAATGTCATTCATTAATTTTTTCGCTAACTCATAAAGTAAGCAAATAATTATTCTATTTGTGCAAGCTTTTTGAAAATGGATCATTACAGGTCTTCCTACAAGCTTACAGTCTAATAGGTGAGATGAAATGCCCATAAAAATTAAAATTACTAGAAAATAATAATGACCATAAAAGAGGTATAGACAAAAATACACTGCTGTAGGAGATCAGGGAAGAGTGATTGCTCCTTGAGGGTTCAGTGAATTTTATGGGTGATTAGTAAAGTAACTGTTACTTTAAAGACACTCAAAAGGTACCCATGACATGTTCTGTGAATGGGACAATAAGGATGAAGAGAAGGAGACAAGACATTGTTGAGATAGGATCTAAAGAATTCAGATATTGGATATGATGCAAGGAAAGGAGACCACTCAAAGATGGCAGGAATGTTTTGAATCTCAATGCCCAGGAACACAGAGAAGGACAAAGGAAACAGATCTTAGGTGGAAGAGACTAGGAGATTTGTTTTGAGAAAGATTATATTTTATGAACTAATCAGAAAACCAGAAGACATTGAAATCAACAAGCACTTATGTTTATTTTTAATATTTTTGTTATAAGAATAATTTTCCTAATCTTCCATCAAAGACCCAAATTCAAGGCACCACTGTTATCTTCTATTATTCCCTCTTCCGTGTCACCATTCTCCCGTTCCTTCCTCTTGGTAGAGTCTTTTCAATTTTGCCACCACAGAGTCTCCTCCCTGTTCCCTTCTCTCTTTTCTGAATACTCCCACACTTTTCTGGGTTGTGGATCCCATGATGCATAGGCATGCATGCCTTGCTTTCACTGTCTGCCTCTTTCTCACCCATAAAATTACAAGGACTCAGGCTCCACCCACCCACCACCTTGCCTCCCCTTGCTGGCATCTTGTAGTCTCCTCTACTATGGGAGCAGTTCCCAGCTGTATTGTTGTCATTTTGTCACTGCCTTAGGCTGATGCTGTCCTATTCCCTAAACTGCTGTGATCACTTGGTGTGCTCCTCAAGGCTGAATTCTAGGTCCTTGGCTTGGGCCATTACTCAAAACAGTGCTGCCGCTGCCTGCCCGTGAACTGCTTCCTGTCCCTCTGGAAAGGAGTAGGGAAATAGCACCTTCTCTGCTGTGTGAGGCTCTTTCCAAGTGTCTCCACTGCAGGATAGCATGAGCCTCATAGTGTTATTCTTTTTGTTAAGCTTTATCCATACACAGTGTTACTCCTCATGGGCTTCATATGCTGTAGAAGGGCGGAGTTCTTATAACAGCTGTTTGCACCCTACACTTCTTCCATCCTCGGTTTCTATTCCAGAACCTAACTCAATGTGCTTGACTTTCTCATTTTTCATGGTGACTTTTCTCCTTGCAGCCTCATAGAGACTCCCAGTCTCTTCTCCTTCAATTTCCACACTTGGCATTTGGGTTCTGTTAGATTCCTTCTAGTCAAATAAGCATGCTTGAACCACAATCTTGTTGTAATTAGAGTTCTAAGGGAGGTGCTTAGCTTTCGCAAAAAGAAGTTAATGGTAGTGGTAAGATTGGGTTGGAATTAGGTTATGTCTGCCATCAACATCCCACATTCTATCTTTCTTAGGTTCAATAAGGATTACTTGCAATACACTAATTAAATCTAAAAGAAAAATATCACTTAAAATATTGCCACCCTGAATTGATTTTTAGCACTTGCTCTATTATATCTCAACCTTTGTATTTAGAAAAATGGAGTTAATTTGTCTGTTTTCTAAATATATTTCACTCTGTGTGTGTATATCTTTCTTCTCTCTCTCTCTCTCTCTCTCTCAGCATGACTGTCCTTCTCAGTTATCTCTGCTGAAAGTCAAAAGGCCATGCCTGATCCACCCTAATGAGTCCCTATTAAAAAGCTGGTAACTACTACCGAAGGGAAGTCTTAAGTACCTGGGAAGAATTAAGAAGGCCTTCTAGAACTTACTCTAAAACTTCATTCCTTTTTCAGTGGCTGGAATTTAATTACCTTTCTGTGCTGGTCAAAATGCCCCTAACTAGAGGAATAAAGACAGGAGACTGGGACCAAAGCATAAAGTAAAACTGTGCAAGTTTAAATTCATTTTTTGTTTACAAAATCATGTAAATTTGCTCTCTATGACATTAGGCCATATTTGTTTTTAAAAATGAAAATTAAAAATTAAAATAATATGAAATCCTTCTACCCCATCTCTAAGCAAGATTTGTGATCCAGATAGACTGACCTTAATTGGTGCAAAGGCCCCAGATATCCTTTGGGTCACAGAAACTTTAGTTTGCAAGTGATTTTATATAATCCAAAGGAAGAGGTCCAGAGATAGAATAACCAGGAGGAGTTATGAATATTTCCACATTTACCCATTTTGATAATTTTCCTCCAGCTTTGTTTTCTTTTTTGCCTCTTGTGTTTGACCTCCTCAGTTGATTTTCTATTGCCTTTGACCCTACAGAAAATACGTTTCTGCTTCTAACTGTACATTCTCCTAGAGTAGTCAGTCCTATCTTTAACTTGCTACTCCTTAGTCAAAGCTTTTCTTTTCTAACAATTCAACTTCCCCCTTCCAGCCATTAACTTTTGCTGACTCCTGAAGTTTTAGATTAGACTTCTTTTAGTTTAGTTTAGACTTCTTGCTGCCACTCATGAAACCTATTATGTGCAAACTCTGTTTTAATAAAACTCCTGCGGTTTTTGTATCCCAGAATAAATGTAAGGTGATAATGGAAAGCCTAAGAATTCCTTAACTACGACTACTTTAATAATAGTGAAGTCAACTTCAACCTGAGCATTAGGGTTGAGGGAAGATCTGTTTAACCTGAGTACTTCTCTACAAGTTACATTTGACATCACATCATTTGTTACCTTTTCTGGAGTAGAAAGACTTGCTTTCCTGGACACTTTTCTAACAAATATTTAGACATTCCAAAATTCCCGTTGATGAATTGTCCTGTGGCTTCACTAGTTACTGACAGACCTCTCCTTTAGCAATTAACTCAGAAGGGGACTTTGATGTAGGTTTTCTAGTACATTTCATCAGAAATAATCCCATCAAACAGATTCTGCCGAGAGGACCTAGCAAGAAAGACTGGCTGTAGAAGAGCAGCAAATTGATCTCTAAAGAACATGGCTCTTGTTCTGTGTGCAGTGTTTATAAAAATATTATCAGCAGTGCACATTTTTAATCTAGTGAAAATTTGGCAGTACCACTGAAATCCTTTCTAGCAGAGCATTCAGAATGACTTTAAATAAACAGAGCCAGCAGCCAGGAAATGCAAACTTCAGATTTACTGCAGTAAGTGATAGCTACCAAAAGGCTCTTATCCCTGGTTAGCGTTAAATAATTTATTCTTCACTACCATTAAATGTTTTAAAATTAACTCGGTGCATTTATGTGCGTGTATTTATTTCAGTATAATTATTCCTTCTTGCCACTCTTGATGTTAAATCCTGAAAATGGATCATGGTTCCCCCTAGGTTATTAGTATATAATTTGCCCTCCTGAATGTACAGAGCCACAGCTGTGAATGACTCCCAGAGTGTCTTTAACTAACTAGCAACCAGACGCCACTAAATAAAAAAGTTAGAATGGAGTCTTTAACTCGAACGCTCCTATAAGCAGATATAAAGCTTTGTTTTATTTTTCAGGTTAAGTTTAATAAATTCTAACAGTGTGGACTGTTCCACATAATTATCAGTAACTTTTTTTCTATATCTTTTTCACAAACTTTTGTTCTTAATTCATTTTTTAAAGAAAATTAGAAACATGTCCTTTCACATTCATTTTACGTGTACACAGATTTTACTCTTTTTCTGGCTTTTTATCTTTCTTGTAAATTAAGAAAATGTTCCTGTTTTCACTTACACAGAAATAATGCAAAAAAATCTTACATTTCAAATAATTTTTCCATTTTATTTACCCAACATTCATTCAACAGAATGTTTAATATGTATCTGGAAATCTACTAGGCAATGGGCATATAGCTTTTATATGCATTTTGGGGATTTAAATGATTAATTTATTTGATGCACACAAAACAATGCCTGGCATGTAGTTAGTGCCATGCACATCTCTGATACTACTATTATTGTTTTCGCTATCTCATAACTGAGGTCCAGAGAGATGAGATTATTTGCCCACGGTGACATATCTCATTAAGATCATCTGGTTAATATTTGGCTCAGAATTTCTACTTATAACACAGCTGTATTATGCATCTCCTATCTTCTTGTGAGATGAGCAGGGTAAGTAAAATTATACCCATTTCACAGATTGAAGAAGCTTTGGTTCTAAATTGTTAAGGACTAGCCAGCGTTCTAGGGCTAATAAATGTAGAGATTTACACTACACTGCAACTTTGCGTTTGAATGTCTAGCCCAGTATGCTCACCGTAATACCAGGAATAGATATATTAAAAGATGAATCTCATATAAGATGAATCTCAGCATGTATACTTGCTAAAAGAGGATTGAGTTTAAGCCTTGACGTGTATGTTGATTATCTTCATTCTTTTAAAAATCTACTGCTTAAAAATTCCAGTTCAAAATTATGTTAAGTCTGATGGGCCATTGTTACATCTTGGCAGTATTACCCATGTTAGCAGTGATGGTTCATTGTCCATATTCTCTTATCCCAGAATTACTTATCTATGAATCAGAGCATCCTGGTTAATCTCTTTTATATTGATGGATTGCAGTGATAGTTGCACTAGAAGTATATCAACTCAATGTATAATAATAGATTTATACCAAGTGATAGTAGTTTCAGTTTCAAGAAAGGAGACAAGTTATTTACCTAATAATTAAACTCCATAACTGCAAAACTCATAATCTGTACCTACTGTGTGAAGTACTTAGGATTCCATATTTACTTAGTCCTGCTACGCAAGAAATATACCTAAATACACATTAGAAAGTATGTACTTAGAGGTGTTAGAATTTTTAATAATGGGAAATTTTAAATATGGTTTTAGTTTTCATGGTTTAAATAATCAATTTCCCTCTTCTGAGAGCTGAAACTCTAGTCAAGTTTATTTTCAGGGTTCATAGGCTGGCAGAATGTTGTAAAAATTTATTATGACCTATCAATATGATAAACATTCTGAATTTTATTATTTGTTATATCCTCCCTAAAATTCCCATACTACCTTATTAAAAATAAAATTCTATATTTTGGCATTAAATTAAGTTGTCATAATTCTTCTTTCAAGGGTGAAATCACTAATGAAGTGTTAATGAATTTTTATTATATTTGAAGTAGTGTCTAAGTTTCTCTGAAGATACTAACAAAACTGCTTGCCTTCATTCCCTGGAAACACTATTTTTTAATGGTCAAAACTGGCCATGTTTTATTGAACAATGTATTCATGTTGATGTGAGCAATCCAACATGTTTTATTAGGTCATTTCTACAGGAAGTGGTGATTCAGTCTTGAAAAAGCAAAGTAGTTCTCTCTTCATAAAGCCAAGCAACTGCTGAATGATGTTTTTTCCTTTAATAGCAGATTTCTTTCACTGAGTTTGTTAAATTATTGTTTGTCTGTCATCATCTAGACATAACCCTGTGCTTTTTACCAACTAGATTGCTGATGCAAGAATACACTTTGGGGTTGTATTTTTGCAACCATAATGCCAAAAAGCAAGGTACATTATGTCTGAATTTTTAGCACTAATTATTACATCTCCTCATATTTTCTTCTAGGAACAACTGTCTGGTGGTACAGTAGAATTTTCCAGAGAACTCACGATTCTACAACTCAGATAAAGTTATTCTGTCTCTACCATATCCTCTTTATCCTTCTACATTGCCTTGTTACCTTTCCCTGTAGCAATTTTAGGCTTTCAAAAGTCCTTGGTGCTCTTATTTTAGATGTACCTACATCATACCAAGCATGTAAAAATGTTTCTCTTTCCCAAAGAATACATAATTGATATATAAACTGTTATATATGCATAGGACACAGTTGATTCGAAAACATAATATTAAAATTTGTCAGCTTTCATATATTTTAAGATTTGATTTTGTGGTTTTCATTTTTAGATCCAATGCATTTTATATTAAAGCTTCATATATTTCTGTAGGCTCTTGAAAAGCTATAATGCTCTTGCCTTGGGTCTATGGTGAAAATAACTTTCTTTTTTTCTTTGCTCTTATGCTTCCACTTCACATTTTAGACTCATTTTTCTGTAACTTCTATAGGTTATCTTTGTTCTTTCAGTGTAATTTTCATGATCTCCTGCTCTCCCCAAGAATTTTATTTTTTAAATCTTTTTTTCTTCCTTCCAGAATCT
The DNA here is from genome assembly GCF_963924675.1 of Phocoena phocoena. Lineage (NCBI taxonomy): Eukaryota > Metazoa > Chordata > Mammalia > Artiodactyla > Phocoenidae > Phocoena > Phocoena phocoena. The sequence continues at coordinate 23,990,069 of NC_089230.1, read as the reverse complement.
CTACTTGTCACTTCTTTTGAAATATACTTTTTTTTTTTTCCTTCTAGGTTCAGTTATATCTTCTCTTCTTTATTAGTTTGTACAAATGATATACCCTCTGGTAGCAGTTTATGTCAAGTAGAATATACATATATAGAGTTTTCTTGGAGACTGCTGTCTTTTTATCTTCAGTTATTTTTCCTTATAGGTTATTACAAGATACTGAATATAGCTCCCTGTGCTATACAGTAAATCTTTGTTGCTTATCTATTTTATGTATAGTAGTTTATATCTGTTAATCCTATCCTCCTAATTTATCCCTCCTCCCTCCCTTTCCCCTCTGGTAACCACAAGTTTGCTTTCTATTTCTGTGTCTGTTTCTGTTTTGTATATAGATTTATTTGTATTATTTTTTAGATTCCACATATTCCACAAATATCATATATTTGTCTTTCTCTGACTTACTTCACTTAGTATGACATTCTCTAGGTCCATCCCTGTTGCTGCAAATGCCAATGTTTCATTATTTTTTATGGCTGAGTAATATTCCATTATATATATCACATCTTAAACCAGTTGTCTGTTGATGGACACTTGTGTTGTTTTTCATGTGTTGGCTATTGTAAATAATGCTGCTATGAACACTAGGGTGCATTTATCTTTTCAAATTAGAGTTTTTATCTTTTCTGGATATATGCCCAGGAGTGGGATTGCTGGATCATATAATAACTCTATTTTTAGTAGTTTTTTAAAATTTATTTTTTATTGAAGTATAGTTGAATTACAATATTGTATTAACTACTGCTGTAGTATTTTAGATTTTAAGGAACCTCCATACTGTTCTCCATAGTGGCTGCACCAATTTACATTCCCACCAACAGTGTAGAGGTTTCCCTTTTCTCCATACCCTCTCCAGCATTTATTATTTGCAGACATTTTTTTTTAAACATCTTTATTGAGGTATAATTTCTTTACATTTTTGTGTTAGTTGCTGCTGTATAACAAAGTGAATGATGATAGCTGTTCTGACTCGTGTGAGGTGATACCTCATTGTGGGGTTTTTTTTGTGGTATGCAGGCCTCTCACTGTTGTGGCCTCTCCCGTTGCGGAGCTCAGGCTCCGGACGCGCAGGCTCAGCGGCCATGGCTTATGGGCCTAGCCACTCCGCAGCACGTGGGATCCTCCCAGACCGGGGCATGAACCCGCGTCCCCGCCATTGGCAGGCGGACTCGCAACCACCACGCCACCAGGGAAGCCCCCCTCATTGTGGTTTTGATTTACGTTTCTCTAATAATTAGCCATGTTGAGCATCTTTTCATGTGCCTGTTGGCCATCTTTTTGTCTTCTTTGGAGAAATGTCTATTTAGGTCTTCTGCCCAGTTTTTGGTTGGGTTGTTTGCTGTTGTTGTTGTAGTTGTTGTTTTTTGATATTGAGTTGTATAAGCTGTTTGTATATTTTGGATATTAACCCCTTGTCATTCACATCTTTTGCAACTACTTTTCTCCATTCCATAGGTGGTCTTTTTGTTTTGTTGATGGTTTCCTTTGTGTTCAAAAGCTTGTAAGTTTGATTAGGTCCCATTTGTTTATTTTTGCTTTCATTTCTTTTGCTTTAAGAAAATATTGCTACAATTTATGTCCAAGAATGTTTTGCTTATGTTCTCTTCTAGGAATTTTATGGTGTCATGTCTTATATATAGGCCTTTAAACCATTTTTGAGTTTATTTTTGAATATGGTCTGATGGAGTGGTCTAATTTAATTGATTTACATGTAGCTGTTCAGCTTTCCCAACACCACTTGTTAAAGAGACTATCTTTTCTGCAAAGTATATCCTTGCCTCCTTTGTCATAGATTAATTGACCATAGTTGTGTGGGTTTATTTCTGGGCTCTTTACTCTGTTCCATTAATCTATATGTTTGTTTTTTGTGCTAGCATCACACTGTTTGATTACTGTAGCTTTGTTGTATTGTCTGAAGTCTGGAAGGATTATGCCTCCAGCTTTGTTCTTTTCCCTCAGGATTGCTTTGACAATTCTGGGTCTTTTGTGGGAGAACCAGTGTCTTGATCATTGTGTTTTCCTCCCAGGTAAATATATCGCCAGTGAATATCCTTTAAACACTTTGTCTATTTCACTTTGTTGTTAATATTTGCTAATATCTGTGTAACTCATTCAGTGAGTCAACAAATAGACTTTGGGGATATATTATACTTTGCTAAGTTAATAAGTTTAAATTAAAACTTTTAATAAATGAAGGGTATATTAGTTTTCTGTGGCTTCCACAACAAAATACCACAGACTGTGTAGCTTAAGCAACAGAAATTTATTTTATCACAGTTCTGGAGGCTAGAAGCCGAAGATCAAAGTATCAACAGAGTTGGTTGCTTTCTTCTGAGGTCTCTCTCCTTGGCTTGTAGATGGCCATCTTCTTTCTGTAGGTTCACATGGTCTTTCTTCTGTATGTGTCTGTGTCCTAGTCTCCTCCTGAGACAGTGAGGGCTTCAACTTGATTTCTTTGGGAGGGGGGGTTGACGCAATTCATCCTATAACAGAAGGCAATTACAAATAAAATAAACATCACAGTGCACACAGTATCCATTTCACCCACACTGGCAATTGTTGTCATGAAGATGTGAGTTTCTAACTCTTACAATGAACCCATTTTGGTAAGGGGAGTATCTGGACTTACCCATTATGTGGGACCAGGCAATGGTCTTTTTATACCATAACTTGTATCTTGTAAAGGCTCTTATCACAGAGTTATATTTATATATTTAATTAACAGAAAATGATATATATTAGCAGTAAGTTATTAGCTCATGTTTGACAAAGTTTCCCCTGCCCTACCCACTATGCTATTCTGTTCCCCAAATGTTGGGATGTAACCTGCATTGCTTACAATGGCTAAAGATGTGAGACATCCGCATATTTTACATATCATCTCCCTAATCTGCTCCCTACTACTCCCATTCTTGTTCCTCCAACTCTGAATGACCTAAAAGGGATAGTGTATTTATCTTTTGACTACTGACAGTTTAGTAAAGTCTAGTGTGCCACAGTTCTGTACTAGTCTACTTCAGTGCTTCTAACATAGTATAAAAAATTTTTTTCACTTATTCAAATCTTGTACCAGGAGCTATAGTAGTAAAGCAGTCAACATTCTTGTTTTCATGGAGGTTTATTTTACTTGGGGGTGAGGGGAACAACAAGTAAGTAAGTACATGTAAGAGCTTTGGGGAAGAAGTGGCTTTTTGTATTAAAATACTAGGATGAAAGGTCCCCATTGATAATTTGACAAAGGCTGCTAATGGAATTACAAGAACAAGACGTGGATTTCAAGAGATTTTTTAGTCAGAGAGAGCATTAAGTAAGAGCTTAAGAGGAAGGGGGTTGCTTTGCTTATTCAAGAACACGAACAGTCATTTATTCATTCAACAAATATTTAAATATTTTGTTAGCACCTTCCATGTGGTAATCAATGCCCTAGATTCGGATGATTCAAAAGTGAACAAAAATAGACAAGGAGAGAGGCATCAAGTAGAATAATTGGATGCTAATCACATAAGCATACATAAAGTTATAATTGTAACACATGATGTGAAGAGGGGTACTGGAGCAATAACAGTCTTTAGTAGGAGAATTTGAACTGTCCAAGCAATTATAATTGACTTCTTAGCAGAACTGACACTTGAATTTCGATCTGAACAATGAGTAGGAGTATCTAGATGAAGACGGGAAAGAAAATTGACTGATAAGGGAGTGTGATCAGATTTGAGTTGTGAAGAGCTTTTTTTTTTTTCTCCCCTGGAGAGTGGAAAATACCTTGCTGAAAGTGTCTCCCTGAGCATTCTGGAGAACATCCACTTTTTGTATCATTCTGCCATGATGTCCTTTAGGGGGAACTGAGTTGAGTTACCTTACTACATCACTCATAAATCTGTACTGGAAGATTAAAATAGCAGTGAGTTTTTTGTAATTATTGAATGAATTGTTTGAAGAAAAGGCCAAGTGAGGCACGTGTAGACAGGGTGAGAAAGGGATTTGACAGGAAATGCGTATCCTGGCGGAGATGAATGTCCTGAGCTGAGCCTGAAGGTGGAGATTTGGTGTCAAGGGAAGGTGATCACTTCACTCACTGTGGAAAGAGCCACAGACCGAGGAGAGAGACTAACAGTTTAACATAATTAGTCCAAACCAATGATTCAGTTAGTTAGTCCTCCTTTTCAAAAATAACTATGGTTATTGACGTTCATTGCAGCATTATTTACAATAGCCAGGACATGGAAGCAACCCGAATGTCCGTTGACAGAAGAATGGATAAAGAAGATGTGGTACATATATAAATGGAATATTACTCAGCCATAAAAAGGAATGAAATAATGCCATTTGCAGTGACATGGATGGACCTACAGACTGTTATACAGAGTGAAGTAAGTCAGAAAGAGAAAGACAAATATCATACAATATCACCTATATGTAGAATCTAGAAAAATGGTACAGATGAACTTATTTGCAAAGCAGAAACAGAGTCACAGATGTAGAAACAAACTTATGGTTACCAAGTGGGGAAGAGAGGGTGGGATGAATTTGGAGATTGGGACTGACATATATATACACTACTGTATATAAAATAGATAACTAATGAGAACCTACTGTATAGCACAGGAACTCCACTCAGTGCTCTGTGGTGACCTAAATGGGAAGGGAATCTAAAAAAGAGTGCATATGTGTATATGTATAACTGATTCACTTTGCTGTACAGCAGAAACTAACACAACACTGTAAAGCAACTATACTCCAATAAAATTAATAAATAAAAAAAAACAAACGAAAATAACTGTGGTTATTGCATTCTTTTTCTTGAGTTTGAAATACTCAAGATCACCATGCATTTTTCATCTATTACTTATATACACTCCCAAATCCCCTAAATCGTTGCTGTTGTCTCTTCTATTACACCCTTCTCCCTTCCCAGAGATAAACCTTTCAGTTGTACCCTGGGTAGCCTTCACTGTAATTACTGCCTTTTCAAAGGAACTTGTTAGCCTCTGCTTTTTCAGTTATCTACTCTTTCAAACAGCTACTGCTTACTTGGGCTTCTTCCTGATTCTTTTAGTCTGATTCCATGTCTGATTCCATCTAATTTCTAATTCAATTAAAATACTTTTCGTATTATTTTTGTAGGGTTTCATCTTGCAAGTTATCACAGACTTGATTTTTTCACAAAGAAAGCTTATATTCAAAGAAGCAGAATACTTGCATTTATTTTAACTAGTCATGTAGATTTAAAAAAATGACAAATGAGAAAACTAATAGATGAGTTTTCTTTCCTTTTGTAGGTGTTTTTGTTTGCTTTTTTTTTTAGGTAGAACAAAAAATATGTAAATTGTGAACTTTCTATAGGCAAAGAATTTGGCTTGTTCAGTGTCCATACTCAGGGCCCAGCCCCAATTTGGGCCCATAAAACATGTTTAATAAATGACTAAATATATAATAGATGGGGAAAGGGCAAATGGAGAAAGGATTATATTACAGATCCCAGTAAAGGCTGGGATCTGATAAAGATATCAAGATATTTCATGTGGGTTTTATTCAGATTCTTCCTTGATGAAGTTCTTTTAAATCAGTGGTTCTCAAACTTGTGTGTGTCTCAGTATCACCGGTAGGGCTTGATAAAGTGTAAGTTGCTTGGCCTCCTACCCAGAATTTCTGATTCAGCAGATCTTAGGTGGTTGGTTCATTTTCTAACAAGTTCTCAGGTGATGCTGCTGGTCTGGGGACCTTACTTTGAGAACCACAGCTTTAAATGAAATGTCACAAAAGGACAGGCAGAAAGGGAAAAAACCTGAAACTTTGTTGGCCTTCGAGGTAAGGGTTTATTTTCCTCTGCACTTGGATCTCCACTCTAGTCAGGCTGCTGTATAATCTCTGGATTTAATCTACTAATTTCTATACTCATTCATGGATAGGATTAAGGTTTTGAGGGGAGACTAACATTTGATTTTTTTTTTTTTTTCAGTTGAGAGAACATAAACATAGATGAGAATCTGCTCACTTTTAACTCCTTCCTACACAGGTGAGACAATTGCTACTCCTAATCTATAATATATAGATTTAATTAAATAAAAATTGTGTTTATATAATAATTTTATGAGGTAGCACATCAACTCAGGGAGGGCATGATGGCTTATTTAGTAAATGTGTTGAGAAAACTGGGTAACGGTTTATTTTATCTCATAATATTCATCAATATAAATTCTAAGTGTAATATTAATATAGATGTATAAAACAGGTATACTGTGACTTGAAAAAAGCAAAGGTTCACCATTCAGTTTCCAACTTATTTTTATCATCTATTTATTTATATAGTTTAAATAATCTTGGATGAGCAAAGGTTTTCTAAACAACCTATGAAAGCAACCATGAAAGAAAATTGACAGGTTTGAGGAAGCAAAAAAACCAAGCAAACAAATTCTCAGAGGGGTACCCTGTCAAAAACCACAATAAACAATCTTGCTAGAAAAAAATCTTGGTAGAAAAAAAAATATAATGAATTTTCTGAAGCATATTTTAACTGCTTACATCACAAAGTCTTGGAGTTTTTCTTATTTTTTGACAAATTTCAAGTGAATCATTCTCGGGAAATATTTATGGATATACATAAATGGACAATGTAAGGGTTCATATCACAGACTGTTAACAGCAAACCATTGGTAACAACAATGAAGGATGAGATGAATGAATTATAAACAAAGCTGTAATAGAGTATGAAATAGTGATTAAAAGGGTGTTGTAGAAAAACATGGGGATAATACAGTGTGCAGTGGAAAAAACAGTGCGGAATATGTACAAGGTACTTATACATTTGATTTTAAAATATCTGTTTTCAGGACAGAGACTGAAAAACTGTGAATCAGCATTTTTAATAGTGTTTATTTACCTCCACAATATGGGATAATATGTGATTTTCTGTTTTGACTTACCTGTGTTTTCTGAATATTTTACAACAAACTTGTGCCACTTTTGAAATTAAACAATGTGAAGTGATTTGTATAAGTGTATATTTTTCTCACAAGTAGTTATATAAAACCCCTCTAGGCCCCATTCTGATCCTTAGCTTTGAATTGTTTCATTATGTAGAAGGGAAAAGCTGAGAATTTATCTCTGGGGTCCTTAGGAACTTTCTCTATGCAGTTAGTAATGGATTTTGGTTGGGTGTCCTGTATAAATTTCACTCCATGGCCCTCTTTTCTCCCTGTCCAAGTTCTTGTGTGAAGATGTAAAAATGTGACTCCAGAATTATTTTACATTCTGGCCAAAAGAAATGGTTTCAGTGGAGATATCTAAACAGTGCTCTTGTATCTGTCTTGTTTAATAACTCTCTCTTAATTGAAAAATGAAGAAGAAAAAATAAAAAGAACTGTACTGGTTTGGAAAATACTTTTAGAGATCACTGTCTCCAACTGTGCTTGTTCCTGCTGTCTGCTATGGTCCATTAGATAAACATGGTGTTCAGCAGCCAGGCGGTTGTTGATACATTTGGCAACACTGATAATGTGATCTATGTTTAGGAGGAAGTGGATGCGTCGTTCTGTGGGGCATAGTTTTTCTGAAAGCGATTGTTCCTTTCGCAGGGAAAAGTTAGTTAGGTCATTGGACCTTAAGTTCTCACTGAGAGTTTGAGCATTTTTAATTTGTCATTTGTACTTTTTTTCTGTTGCTTCTATTGGAATTTTAGATTATTCTTTAGGCTTATTCTCAGAGGCAGCAGATACTAACTGAAAAGAAATGCAACCCTGGTTGCTTCTGACTCTAGAGGGTATAATTAGTGTAATAAGGAAAATGGAGAGGCTTGTCATCTTAGCATATCTCTTTAACATCCATGTCACAATTTTTAGTGTTTTCATTTGTGACCTTCAAGTTTAAACATACACGTACAAAAGAACCTTAAATCTCAAAGTTCTCTCTCTCTCATAAATATGTTTTGTATATATGTGGTGCATGTGTGTTGTACATGTATAATACATATTATATATACATACACAATACATAGTCTCTCTCTAGTCAGTGCATGATGTATACAAACATACATATATAGAGAGACTATATGTGTGTATGTATATATAACATATAAACATGGACTACATATAACATTCATATATATAACATACACATACTATAGAGACCATGTGTATGATGTATGCATGTATATCTGTGCACATACACACACTTATATATGTAGTCTCTGTGTACATAGTCCCTGTAGAAGGGATTTGAACATATTTCAGTTTGGACCCAAAAGGGCATAAAGTCTCAGACAGTAGAATGTCTTCTAGTGTCCAGCTGAGTCTAAATGTCCTCAGCGGTAGGGTTTCTAGCATTTCTCTTGGGAGGTGTCCATTATCTAATAGTTTCCATTGGGAGGAAGTTTTCCACGATAGGCTTAATGTGCATCGTCTCTACTGATTCCATTAAACCTAATTATCCCCTCCCAAAGCTGAGCAATTCCTTTCCTCTTGGCATTTATACTATTTCAGTAGTGGAAGGCAACAATCAGCTCCTCAGCTGTCATCAATCAGGATATTTTTAACTCTTTTGATCTTTCTTTTTAAGTGGTGTAGTACGTGTACACATACATGCATGTATCACATACACCAAGTCACCACAGTTGCTTTATTGAGTGTTCCTAGAACACCTAAACCGTATCACTATTTCAAATGTGTTATCACCTAAATTTACATGATAAACATTTTTGGTTGCTTTTTCTTTGATATATTCTTTATGTTCACAAGTGGCTACTAACAATGTACTAGCTTTCACTCATATTTTGTGGTAGTGGTTGTAGATGACAAGCCACAGTCTAATAATCCTGAGCCTGTGTTAGAGGTTGCTGATGTCTGCAGTTTGGGGTGGTGATGACTCAGAGAATGTAAAATACACAATAAATGCCTTCAGTCCCATTCAGTTCCATTAGGAATGGAGATTTTTTTCATGGGGAAGATAGATATTTTTGCTCACTCTAGAAAAGGACACTTGAAATCACTTAGGGTAATTGGGACCTATTGCCTCTACTATCATGGCAGAAAGATGTTATTATTTTTAAATTGTTTACAAGTACATTCCCTACCTCTTGAAGTTTTTATTTTTAAAGTGTCCAATTCAGGATTTTAAAGCTAATTGATGGGATAAAAAACTAAAACTATGCTTCCTCTCTCACCCACTTCCCTTTCTGCCCCTCTGACCTTCTCCATCTTTCTTCACCACCCCCTCTTCCCTCCCGTTCCTCATTCTCTTCCCAGTTGTCTTTCCTACCTCAACCTTAGTTCCCCCTTTTTTCTCTCCTTGCCCATTCTCTTCTCTCTTTCTCTGATTTTTCCTAATTCTCTCTTTTTTAAAAATTAATTAATTAAATTTATTTATGACTGCGTTGGGTCTTCGTTGCTGCGTGCGGGGTTTCTCTAGTTGCGGCGAGCAGGGGCTACTCTTCGTTTTGGTGCGTGGGCTTCTCATCGCAGTGGCTTCTCTTGTTGTGGAGCACGGGCTCTAGGAGCACGGGCTTCAGTAGTTGTGGCATGCAGGCTCAGTATTTGTGGCTCACGGGCTCTAGAGCGCAGGCTCAGTAGTTGTGGCGCACGGGCTTAGTTGTTCCGCAGTATGTGGGATCCCCCCGGACCAGGGCTCAAACCCATGTCCCCTGTGTTGGCAGGTAGATTCTTAACCACTGCACCACCAAGGAAGTCCCCTAATTCTCTCTCAAGGAGATATTTTTGTGACCCTCAAGGACCATGTTGCTTTTCAGTCCTTGGATTTCCTCTACTCTGAGGATTATTTCCTGGGCCCTTCAGTGGTGAGCTCAAGGTGTGAAAGAAGGATCCTTTTTCTTACCCTCAGATCAGTTCTATATCATAGTATGTTCTGAGTACTAGCTGAATCTACACTAAATGGAAAAGATTTTCTAGAAGTGTTTTCTTAAGTATCAAAGATCAGGCTTGATATCTTTATTTATCTTGAAATGTATTAATCTTAATAAAGTTCTTCTATGACCATAAGAAAAGGAATTGGAATTCAATACAATGACCTTAGAGGTATTTTGGTTACGACAAACATCTTTAAAATGTATTCAGTAACATCTCTCTAATTAGAAAAAGTTTAAAAATGTACAGTGGTCCCTTAAGAAAGCTTAATTATTTTGAGTGAGAACTGATTTGTTTTGTTTTGTTGTTCTTTTTAATCATGAAATAGTCAACCTCTGTTCAGCCATCTTGAGCTGCTCTAACAACTGTGAATGTTGTACAACTTATCATTAGTCATGGATTCCTGGAATATGAAATTGAGGCCATAGGCAGAAATGACTAAAATATATAAATTTTTTTGCTCCTGTCTTTATTTGGTTCCCTAAGTATTAGGAAATCATGGTTATACTGGGGGTGGGGACCTACGGTTAAGAACTAATTAAATTATTTCAACCAAAACTGCTCGATAACTCTTGGTTATTAGTGTTACCAAACCTGCAAGGTAAATAGTTTTATATCCACTTTGTTGATTCAGTGAATAATTTTCATATCTGTAATTCATGTTTTGGGGCAGTATAGAGGGTCTTTATTGTCACACAACTTGTTTGTGTCTGTGGCTGTGCCTGAATCTGCACCTTGTCTATGCCCCTTCTTAGCTGAACATTCTTGGGAAAGTCATTTAAGCCTTTTGTGTCTGTTTCCTCATCATAAAATTCATAGGGGTGGTTCCATGATGAAATGAGGTAATATATGAAAACACTTTGGATACTACCTGGCACATAGTAAGTGCTAGGATGATGGTGATGATGACAATGACGATGACCAGGATAATGATAATGATGAGAGATCCATTTGGGAGTTCGGATACTGCCTACCTCCCAGGTCACTCTCTGCTTCACAGAAGAAAGGCTCTGTAAGTGCTGAAGGTTAAGATTCTTAGGTTAAAATTCAAGGAATTTGTTTACAAGGTAAGTAGGGAAAGGAAGAACAAAAACAAAATACAGTTCATACAAGGCCCATTAAATCACATTCTTATCTTTTCATTTCAAGTCCAACCCCTTTAAACAGTTTCCAGGACACAAATATCAACTGGCATGCGTGCAAGGTGACTCACCTTATTCCAACTAAACTAGATTGAGATTAAAAACAAATAAGCAAACAGCTGGAATGTGACATGTGGATCAGACTCTTCTGAGGCCAGTGGGGTAACACAGCAGAGATCAGAATGCTCTTCAAAACCCAACAACCAACTGGCACATGTCTCCAGGCATGCCTGGAGCCTCCAGGGCCAAATGGTCGAATATCCTGGCAGTGCCAAAAATTCTTAATTGATGACACAGAAAATACATCTTCTTTCAGAGTAGTTATGCAGCCCGAGAAAACGCAATGCATCTGCTGTGTGCATCCTGACTCTGTCTACGAACACATTATTTCTATAGTTTGCTCTTCTGTAAACTTCAACATTGAAGACCAACATTATTTCAAGTAAATATTCTACTTTTTCTTTGTAAAGACATGTCGTAGAGAATTATTATTTCCCTATTCATTTTTCTGGTTAGAGAAGCTATTTCTATTTAATGGTCAATTATATCATATTCTGAATTTGCCACAGTCTCCTTTTTATATTTAAACATTCTTTGCATTGTTTTATTTTTAATATTTAAGTATGAAAGTAAAGGTTAGTAAAAAAGGTACAAAACAATTGCTCGTCTTAAGAAATCTTATTAGGGAAGTAGGTTTTGTTCATTCCATAATTGTTGACATTTTTCAATTTCAGTAATCATTAATATTTTTAAAGGCTGCCAGTGGATACTTACAATATTCCTTTTAGATACTATTTCCATCAAAGACAGATTTCAGTGACCTCTTTAACTTTTGGTGTTATTTCTCTATTGTTTTCAATGTATTACTGATTCCTCCAAGTTCATTTGTATCCTGTAAGGTTCTTCTTATAACCAAGCAACTCTTTCTGTAAAGTAAGTTTTTATTTTTGGGGGTGTGTGTGTGTATGATATATTCAGAAAGATATGTTAAAGTTATTTTCATAAAATTAACCCCTCGATAAAGAACCTGAACTTTGGGAACAAACAGCTATGTCCTTTGAAAATTCTTTTCTCATTTATGTCACTACGGTTAGCTAAACAATTTAGAGGTCCCTCTCTTGACTAAACTTTAAAAAAAGTTGATGCTTTTCTGTTTTTTTTTTTTTTTTTTGCGGTACGCGGGCCTCTCTCTGTTGTGGTCTGTCCCTCTGTGGAGCACAGGCTCCGGACGCGTAGGCTCAGTGGTCATGGCTCACAGGCCCAGCCGCTCCGCGGCATGTGGGATCTTCCCGGACCGGGGCACGAACCCACGTCCCCTGCATCGGCAGGCGGACTCTCAACCACTGTGCCACCAGGGAAGCCCTTTTCTGCTTTTAGAAGTGACACAGTTCATCAAGATAATTTGTAAAGCAGAAAATATAAAAGAACAAAATAAAAACCTCCCCCAAATAACCATGGGATAACCAAGGCAGTAAGCTGCCAAATCAATAAATACAAACTTGTGCAATACTTCAGAACTGGGAAGAAAGCCAAAGAATCAGCAAGGCAATTTGGTGATGCTGATGCAAATGAAAAATTCTTATGACTTCTTACACTCATCTTTACTGAGAAAACCATTAGGAACTCTTTCACTTCCCCTTTTTCTTGTGAAGCTTATCGTCGAGAGTGACACATGCAGAGATTTTTAAAAAATACATTGCTGTGAAATACGCAATGTTTCTATGAAATCAACTGTAGCTAGTAGCTTAAAGAAGTGTACTTGGGTTGGAGGGGAGAAACGTGTGAACAGAGATTTATTTGGCATGATTGAGAAGTAACGCAACCGAGTAATAATGGTGCCTAAGCTGTAGCCACGCAGCGGCTCAGACAATTTTCAGTTGCTCCATTCAGGGTCAGATGACAGTCTTTCTCTGCTGCGATGTCTTCATCATCAAAAAGGGAATAATATTATTAACAGCTCTCTCATAAGATTGCTATGAGGATTACATAAATCAATCTTAGTAAAACATAGAAAGTACTTTGAATATATCTGGTGTTTATTTCTATGCAAATTTTTTAATATCAATAGACACTATTTTTAAAAGCGGTTTAGGTTCATAGGAAAAATTGAATGGAAAGTACAGAGAGTCCCCATATGTTCTCTACATGCACCCGCCTCCTCCAAACTCCCCCACTATCAACATCCTCCACCAGAGTGGGACATTTGTTACCACTGATGAACCTACGTTGACATGTTATCACCCAAAGCCCATAGTCTACTTAGGGTTCACTCTTGGTGTTGTACATTCTGTGGGTTTTGGCATACATATAATGGGCATGTATTTTAATAATAAAAATAGGTTAGGGTATTAGGGACTAGATTGTGACACCTTTGTTACAAATAGAAGGAAACTTGAGGGATTGTTAATGAAATTCCTTTCTATAAGGAAACTGGTAATTCTCCCTGAAGTCCCTTCCCCGCCCACTGGAAGTTATGATGAGGCAGTCACTTAGTGGTTAACATGCATGACCTAATGGGGAAAAAAAATGTGGTTTCTGTAAAAGGAAATCATGATGACTGGACCATCATTGTTCTTTGTAAGTTTGTGCCAAAGGGGAAAGAAGTAGATAAAATTTAAACTTAAGAAAAAGTGAAGTCTCTGCTCTAGCAAAGATGACATTTTGGTTTTATGGTTTTTTGTAGAGGGAGACTAATGACATTTTGCTGAATTGCTTGTGGTGAATTCTAACAAAAATAATATTTATTATTTTGGAGAAAAGGGAACGATGGTGTAGAACTCATTGCTGGGAAGATTGAAAACATAAATTAGTGTAAGGTCAATTTAGGTAAATTCATAAATTACTTATCTATATTAATATACAGAAGACGGAGACTTGCTCACCTCCACCCTAGTGTAGATTCCTGTGCAAATATAACCAGTATCCATATCTTTCATGTAGATACTGCTCAATAGGCTACCACGCTAACCTACAGAATGTGCCTCGCCTCAGTCAGTTGGAGCAAAGCCATATAGAAATAGTCTGATTAAGACAGTGCTCTAAAAAGGAAACTACTAACAAGAGGGGTTTGGGTTCCTCTGTATCTCAAAATCGTGACTGTAATGGGTAAGAGAAACTGATTATATATTCATATAAACTAAAACCTAAGGAGATCTTTAATTAATGAGTACAGAGAACCACAAAAGGATTAAGTGGAAATAACTGACCCCACAATAAGGAATAACGCCAGCTACTGGACTAAGCTCCCCTACTCTTGATCTGATAGTACCCCAGTGAATCCACTCTCTTGTCAATTAACATACTCTATTGTAATTGCTTATCTAAAATGTCAGTCTTCTTTAGACCTGGAAAAGTTCATACATTCATTCAGAAAATATTTGAGCATCTACATGCCAGGCAGTCACAAGTCTAAAAGTGAGCAATAAAGACAAAGCCTCTTCTAGCTAAAAGAATATAAATCTTGGTTGAAAGAATGAAAGAGAATTACGTGCATGTTACAAACTCGACAAGCACTAAGTATAAGTAACAGATTTAAAATGTTCTGTGATGAAGTTCTGATATGTCTTATCTAGTTATCTCCACTAAACTTATGGTGCAGACACTTGCCACGTCTGTGTTCTGATGCAGTCTGTTTCTTTTCTTGTATTGTCCAATAGGCGCACACACGTGGTGCACAAGGAGAGAGTGCCAGCGCACTTTTGTGCAATTCTCTAGGTATTTCATAGCACTGGGGGAGATGGCATTTGAACAGGTGTTGGAGCTTTTCGTTACTAGTTGTATCACTTTCTTGGCCTTTACATCCGCAAGTGCTCAAGGTTTAGTACAAGTTTTCCTTTTAATGCAATGTTGCTGGGGAGGTTATGTGACATGTGGCTCATTTGCTTTCCGTATAACCCCCAGAAATGCTGGTGTCTTTCTTGCGAATATTCCACGTCCTGGGTTTCCTACCGTGCAGCCGCGTAGGCAGATGAGGGCAACGTAAACTTCCTTGGACTGAGAGAATCACCTCCCGACTGATGGGAGTCTCAAAAGAGACTCCTGGTCAGTTTTTTTTTATATTTTTATATATACATTTTATTTATATATAAACTACATGTATATACCAGGACTCAGCCTGTGTAACACTATTAAACCCACTATTACCCTCCCCCCTCCCATCCTCCCTCCTGTTCCAAAATGGTGTTCCCATTTAACTCTCTAATGCCCAATAGTATGTAGAGTGCACTACCAATATCTGCAATGAAATATTATGTTTTCTGGATAATTGTTTTTAATCAGTTATGTCATTTCTTATTAAAAATGTGTATATATAGCCCTTAAAAAGGAAAGAGAAGGGAAAGGAAACTGCGTTTCAGAGGTGTTGTGCTAGTTGCTTTCAGTTTTTCTTCTTGTATTTAATCATCATGCTTAACATTTCCTTATAATTCACATTTAAAGAAAACAAAACCAAGGCTCGAAGAGATCTACTAATTTACACACACTGCATGCCTAGGAAGTAGAATCAAGGCATTTCTGATCCAGAGCCAGTGATCTTTCTACTTGAATTATATGCATCATTGCCATACTTTTTTTTTTTTTCTACTTTGTGTGGAGGCATCAGGATTTATTGACTATATCCAAGACTGACGAGCAGATTTTTAAAAAGAAAAAGCTGATGTTTAAATTCATGAACCTGTAAGTATTTGTTTTCAAATACACTGAGATAGTCTTTTTGTTCTTTCACCTAACCTGTCTTCCACGTCTTAATTACACATTTTTTTTTTATTGAGGCAACAAATTCCTTCCTTCTTAGGTCTGTGCCGGACAACAACCCAGAGCCCAGAACATAAACAAAGGCACATTTGGGAGCTCCTGCAGAGACCTATATCCAAGATCAGCAGATCCTGCAATTTGCTATTTCCTCCTCCTCCCGTCTCCCCAGATGGGAGCTTATGTAAGCCTCCCTGAGGCAATGCATGTAGGGTTTTAGGGGAGAGGACTGAAAACCCTGGTTGGTGTTGTTAGATGACTGTAACGAACTAAGTGGGTAATAGTTAACATTTAGTAAGCTCATTTATGAGTACAAATATTAACAAATGAGTACCATCTACACGGTTTGACACCAACACTTTGGAATTCATGAAATGTAAAAGGAGAGGAAATGACTCTGCCAGAGTATCTTTTCAACTTTTTAATATAACTGGGAAGCCTGAGGCCATTAAAGCATCTGTGAATTTCCCATATTTGCCTTGCTTTGGTCTTGAATGTCCACAAAGCTGGGTAGCTCATATAAAATTTAGAAAGGGCTTTGGTAGTACAGCTTTCCTTTTAATATCTGAAACTTGCTATAGAATGCACTGCTATTTACAGAGTTTAGCATCATTAAAGCAAAAGCCATATAAATCCGACTTCTTATTTTCACATTGTAGAAATCTCTATTAAGTGCCATGAACAAAGAAATGCACAGCACATGAGGACTTTTTCCTTTAACGTGAAAAGCTCCCTTAACCAGAACGTCCAAAACCTTCCCAAAATGGACTTGTTTTCAGCTTGTTCATCTTTTCCACCTCCTGCCTTTTTTTTTCTTTTTAGAGTTTTATGGCCATTTTTGGTGACAATTTATTATTTGAAGTTATCTTCCAAGAGCAGGAAAATTCTTTGTAAAAAGCATCTGAAATAAGCTTTATGTGCAAAACAAACGTATCACAGACCAGTAGAGACAGTTCCTAAGCAGACCGTTTTCTCAAAGTTTGCATGAAAGAGTGCTATTTGGAGCCTGGAATATATTTTTCACAGAAACATTATAAATGGTTGTTAAGTTCTAAGGTCAGTGTTTGAGGCCACATGACCTATGAAGTAGCTTGGCTGTGGAACTGTATTATTCATACTGTTTGGTGATACATCATTTAGGATACTATCAATATTATGGTAACATTACCTATTAGGACATTGGTTGCAGAGCTACTGGATAGCATTACAAGCATGATGGTATCACCCAGCTCCGGGCACAGTGAACTTCTCATTATTCCTCACGTGAGGATTAAGGACTGTGACATGGGCATATGAATTAGGATAGTATATGATTTTAGTGATGATCATGGTTTGCTTAAGTGTCAGGTTGTGTGGTTTGGGGTAATGTTCCCCACTTCTCTTGTGTACATACTTAAGTAAGAGTCTTATAGCGTCAACATTTGTTGTTGGCTCTGTGTTGTGATTTACAAGCCATGTGATCCTGGGGCAACAGCTGTCATGATGGGAAATATTGCTAGGGCATGGCTCATACTTTCCTTCTCTACCTTTACTGGAATTGCACTTTGCTCCTCTTGGGCTCCGTGTATCTCTCCTCGTGCTCAGAGTTAGGGTCTAGAATTGTGCAGTACGCTGGGGAAACTAACTGTGGTTTAGGTGGTTCTAATATTCATATCAGTGGGCTCACTGGGCTGGAACTTGTACACGCAAAGGGTATCCTGGCCCCTGCTGTTTAACCAACAATCAACGAATTTGCTGTCTGCCTATCCCTCCTTTTACATTTTCACTGTCATAAATCCTTGTGCTGCTATGAGTGAACATGCTGACGGGTGGACCTTTCTTCTCTTAGCATCCTTGTAGAGACATAGCTTGGTTCAGAGACTATACTTTGTCTCCCTTTCCTTACGTGTAGGTTCTTAGAGGGAAAGACCTTGCTTTCCTCTATTTGCCATCTTCACCACTTATAATCAAGATGGTGATGGGGATTCGAGGGCAAACACAATGAAAAGAACCATAAATCCTTTGTTCAGTGGCTAAAAGCTATCACAATTTGATTAAAATATATAGCTGTATTAAATCAGTAAATTTCAGTTTCTGAGTAGGCCAAGGTTGAAATAACCAGGTGAGAAAAAGCAAGATGCTGAGTCCTGCTCTGGAACACAGGGAATGGAGACTGATTTTACTTCAAGGGGGACAGTATGAGCATCAGAGTTTGAGGAAGGAAGGGTAGGGGAAAGATATGAGTTTCTCAGCTGCTTTAGGTAAGTTCTCCAGAGGTCTCTTTTGAAGAGCCAAGGCCTCTTACACTTGTCATGCCTCAGTTATTCTTAAAGCCTTTGGAATCTAGCATGCTGCCAAAGGAAATTTAGGGCCATTTTGCCAGTCAGAGATAATTTATACAAAGAGGAGTAGAATAAGCATTTGTATTATGTACTTTTTAAACTGTGATCATGAAATCATTTCAGTGGATAACAATTAGCATTAAAAATGGAATAGAAAAAGTGGGACAGAATAAAATATATCAAAGTGAATCACATTTGGTAAGGATTAGATTTACTTTATGGACTCTTGTTTCAGTGATTTAGATGTGTATTCTGTATCATGAGGTAAAATGTATCTCTTACGGAGGGTCTTGGTCAAAAGTTTAAAAGCTATTGGTCTTTCCTAATGGTTTATATAAGATGTATCAAATTAGTCATTTTTTTTATAGGGTTAGAGGAATAAGACAGATGGGTACAGATTATTGTCTCTCAGGTTCTGTGCCTATAAGGAAAGCCAGCTTCCTCAGGGGGACAGAGGCTGGTAGATTTAGGACAAGTAATTAAATGTCTAAACTACCCGTAGGCATATATGAGATAGGACACTTAGCCTATCATACTAAGTGATATGATACTCTTTCTGCAAATACCAAACTTTCTGTTAAATCAACAAGCAGCACTATTAACTAATAAATTATTATACAAATAATACTTAATTAGAAAATATTTAAATCAATATACCGGTATAATCAGATACCTTCCCATTAAACTTCAGTTATCCTTAAGCCTAATCCTAAATTTTTCTCACAAATCTAAGTAAAAGCTTTCAGTCTGAACTACTTCTTTTCTCCTCTGGGCCTCTCTGCCACTTTCATATTTAGCTTTCTTCTTGTGTCTTCTTTTTCTTAAAAATCTCTATGTTTTCCTCTTCTCCGCGGCCTTTTGCTCCAATCAGAAGTGAGACAAAAATGGAAAATCCCTCATGACGGATTTTTCCTAATCAAAAGTAATTTTCTTGCATATAACTATTTCTTTTCTCTTATCCCCATTTGAAGCCTAAAGCTAGTATAAAAGCTAATTTGAAATTAGCATACAATCGGTGTTTTTATTAGGCTCTATAGACATTTTCTGCAGATGTATAGCTTGGCCTAGGTCACTGATCCCTGACAGAAAATTGCTTTTTCTTTAAAAAAAGGCCCAAACACATATTTCTTTAGAATGTATAAAAATATTGCTCAATGCACAATAAGGTGTTTAAGCAGAGATATGGATTGATTTCCTCATAGTTAGTGAACTTAAACTTTCTTTCCACCTTACGTACCTTTCAAAGAAAATAGTAAATGATTCCAGAATCCATACCTTTCAAAATTAATGGTAAAATACTTCATCGCGAATATATCCCGATCAAGCACAACCTTCTATTTTGACTCTCTATGGGGGAGGCACGTCAAAGCAGCACTGGTATATAGGAAATGTCAGTGAATCAGACCAAGCTTTTTCTCTAGAAGATTCTCCTATCTTCTATCTGGGGAAAGTGTCTACAGTTTTTTAACGACTTAATTTTTAAGGAGTATTATATATAATTAAATGCACCAGTCTTAACAGTTGATTCCTTTGAGTTGTGACAATCATATACACCTGTGTAGCTACCACTTAAAAAAATATATGAAAGATTTCCATCACCCAGAGTTCCCTTGGGGCCATTTCCAATCAATTTCCCATCTAGCACTCAGTGCAACTACTTACTGGTTTTAATCTCTGTAGATTAGTTTTGCCTTTTTTCTTGAAAGTCATCTTAATGGGATTGTACAGTATGTACCCATTGTGTCCAGTTTCCAAAGTTTTGGGGATTCATCATGTTATTGCATCTATCAATAGTTAATTTCTCTTCACTGTTGAGCAGTGTTCTCCCATATGACTATACAACACTTTGACTTTTTCTGTTGATGGACCGTTGACTTGTTTTTGGTGATTATAAATAAGGATACTGTGAACATTCTTGTTCGTGTATTTTTGTGAACTTATCTTTTAATTTGGGGGTGGGATAAGTACCTAATAGTAGAATTGTTGGGTCTTTAAGTAGATATTTCAACTTTATTAGAAACGGATCTGCAGCTTTTAATAAACTCTCAAAGGGATCCTTACATCCCCAAATTTTAAAAAATATATTGCTTTCAGGGTATCTGTGCAGATGTTTTTGTTTATTTTAGAATCATTTCTCACTTCTCCTCCTTAGGCCTCAGTTACTTGAAAATGAGCGCCAGACTCTGTCTTGTGTCTATAATACATTAGGGTACTGATACATATTTAAATTAAATATTTTTCATAGATTCTTGGATAACAAGTTATCACATAATAGAAAATTTTTACTGAATATAAAGTTCATGAGGGCAGAAACATGGTTCTATTCACTGCTATAACCCAAGCACCTAGGATGTACCTGCACAGAGTAGGTGTTTAATAAGTATGTGGCAAATAAATGAATGAATGAAGTATTAGCTATATGTTGGGAAGCACTCCAGTCACTTTTATATACAGCGTTTCACTTAATTCCCACCCCCAATCTTTGAGTTAATTCCTCTTACTACTTTCTTTTGAAAATGAAGAAATTGGGCACAGAGAGGTTAGGTAATATGCCCTTTATCACATAGCAAATGAACTAGGATTTGAGTCCAGGTGGTGTCATTCCAAAGCCAACAATTACTACTATATATAAATACTATATATAAAACAGGTAAACAATAAGGACCTACTGTATAGCACAGGGAACTATACTCAATATCTTGGAATAACATATAATGGAAAGCACTCTGAAAAAGGATATATATTATATATATATACATATATATTATATATGTATAACTGAATCACTTTGCTGTACACTTGAAACTAACACACTATAAATTAACTATACCTCAATAAAAAAAGAAATGATAAAAAATAAAAATAAAGACTTCTTTGTGTGTCTTTTGCTTTTTAAGTTTTGTTTCAAGAAGCTGAAACCTTTTTCTGTTTTTCTATTTTCTAATTGTATATATATTTTTTGAAGGAGAGATCCTGGAGAGGAACCTTTACTGTCTTAAGATGGCAGTTCTTTCATTTTTATTCTTAAAACTGAATGATTTCCTTCAAATTACATTCTGGTTCATTTCTATAATGGGGATTGGGTTCCCACTTCCTCTATATTATAGATTAAAGAAATGAAAACACACACACACAATTCTTGAATACTTTTGTTTTTTTAATGCATTTTGTCTCACATTAGGTAAGGCTGAAAGTTTAGTGTTTCTTATGTGGGTTAGAAAGAGCATTGACTCCAAAATGCAGGATAGCTGTTATAAGGGCTGAGCAGTAGAGCCCTTCATGGTGTCTTACGGATTTTAGGACATTGATAGGATGGTATCATTTTCATAATTCTTAGCCATTCCTCATTAGTCAGTTTTAGGTAATGCAAGATTCTATCTCCTCAGTCTTTTCATGGACTACTGTGGTCCCCCCCGGCTGCCAGGGAAGTTAAGAATGGGCTAGTTCATTCTAATGAACTGCTTTTGTCAACAGAGCCTGAATTTGCTTACTGTTTAAAATAATCTTTCCTTGCTGTCTGCAAAACTTCCTCACAGCTGAATTATGTCTCTGCTTATCTTGATAGGAAAATCTAAATAAGTGGATTCTGATTAATATTTATCCCTATGTAGTCAAATGAAGATGAAATAGGTCTCAAAATGGCACTTGTTAACGAAATTGCTCCCCAATTACTGTATCTGGAGCAGAACCCCTTGCTAAGACATAATGACCTCAAATCTCTCCACTATATCATGTAGTGTTCAACAGCCTTCCCTGAATAATTTAGAGGCTGTTCCCTCTCACTGTAGGGAGCCAGAGATAAACAAGTTTAAGGCTGGAAAATGGTGACCAGAAATTAGTTGATAAGCCTAAACATGATAATCATAACTACATTTTGTCACCGATAAAGGAAAATTCTCCATCAAAATTTTGTATGGGGGTGTCCCTGGGGGCGCAGTGGTTGAGAGTCCGCCTGCAGATGCAGGGGACACGGGTTCGTGCCCCGGTCCGGGAAGATCCCACATGCCGGGAAGATCCCACATGCCGCAGAGCGGCTGGGCCCATGAGCCATGGCCGCTGAGCCATGGCCGTTGAGCCGCGTCCAGAGCCTGTGCTCTGCGACGTGAGAGGCCCGCGTACCACAAAAAAAAATTAAAATTTTGTATGTTTTCACATCTTTTTTGGCAGCATGCTTTAACCATATATTAAATTATCTCTACCAAAAAAAAGTATCAGTCCTTATCTTCTTAGCTCAGCCAAAAAGATAGCAGATCTGAAATTCTGTGAAATTAGGTCCATTTTCTTTGCCAAGGATGGGGAAGAAAAACAGCCCCCAAATCATTAATATCTATTTTCCTAAGTGACAATTAAAGCAATCTTTCTTAAGCAACAATCTCAAATAAAAGTGCTATGACTCAAACAAATCATTTGTTATTGTTGCTTTTAATTCAGCCATTTTCTTTTTCCTATAGAATAGTTCCGAACATAAAACCAGGGCTGTTCATTTTACTTAATACTCTCAAACACCAAACATGATTACAATTCCTTGCCTATGATCTCTTGTAATTCTAGCTCATTCTATGAAAGCAAAGAGTTGTTTTGGCATTTCACGTTTCTGCTGCTTCATCATCAAGGCCAAGCCCCTTAGCTGCAGCCTCTTAGCACATTCACAGCACATACATCTCAGAACAATAGTGTTTTCAGTGTCTTTTCAACAGAGGACTCTAATCTTGTGATTCTCAGATGCCATACCAAATTTAGGTTTTGCTGACACTTCCCTGATGTTCTAGGATTTAAAACACTTTCACATGAAGTTTTGAAGCAAATGATGACAATGTGTTTTTATGCTCCTATAGCCCATCTCAGAGTTATTCCCAGACTCAAGATGGAATCCTAGCCCTGTATCAGATAGAAAAGAGTAAGCTATTCTAGTAATCAGAGTAGAACTGTTTTCAAGTATTTAGCATCATTCTGTGACCAATAGGAAAACCACTAAGAAAGAAGTTAATGTGGATGTTTTAAAATAAAGGAATACAAATGTTGTTTTTACTTGAATTTTTGAACGTGTTGTCTAATACACTGAATTTCTATGCAGTGAAATGAAGGAACTTGATGAGAGACTTTTGTCAGGTTTAGACTGGGGATAGAAATGTAACCAAGGGCACTTTTCTCAGGTGACTGTCCCCTCAAGGAGAACACTGTTTAAGAACTGCTGAGAAACAGAGGCTGAGGTCTGAGCTGGGAGAAGTAAGACCATGGTTGACTCTATACATGCAAAATAAAGAGAATAATTCACCAAGTTATTTCTCCCCCCACAAACTTTAAAGTACTTAAAAACCACTCCAACCTTTATGTACTAGGGCATTTAACTTTGTATGTGTACGTCCAGGCTGTATGTCTGCAATTATTTAAGTTTGTGGAATGTGAGGTGATATTTTCAGTAGGGTTGTTTGAAGTGCAAAAAAAAAATCGAGCGGTTTCAATACAAGTGTTTATATAGCAATTGAAAGGTAACAGGTGTTTTCCTATGCATTGTCTTTTTTATCCGTCCCATAAGACGTTGCAGTAGGTCTGAATTATTATTCCCAATTTACAGTTAAGAACACTGAGTTTCAGTTGCCCAGAATTATGCAGCCAATAAAGGTGACACCAATGTCCTGACTTAAATCCACTCTTGGAGAGGTCATGCATTGAATCTCCTATCATAGCTTCCATTTTCTTTATTCCTGCTTCCTATGTTCATTTGAGAAATATTTTTCTTCCAAACACCTCCTAAAATTAATTGAAGACTTTAGACATTGCTCCCTAGGGGTTTGTGTATGTGTGTGTGTGTGTGTGTGTGTGTGTGTGTGTGTGTGTGTGTGTGTGTACAGGCTCCCACATCACATATATTCTGTAGTATTTGCTGCAGAGATAGGATAGTGTGACAGCCAATTAGATTGTACACTATCTAATGTCAGGAAACATATATTCAAATTAAGATTTTTCCCTTTTTATGACATGAGAGAGAATGTCACAAGAACTGTCCAGCTGAGCTTGCCAGACACTGGAGACTAACCCTGTAGTAGGGGCCAACTTGAATCGTAGAACTGGGGCATGAGGCCCAAGTCTGGTTTCAAGGATTTTCAGTTGGGCAAAATGAAGCACAGAGTAGTGGCTAAGCTAGGCTAAAATCATGTCCTGAGTTCAACCTGACAACATGGATCACCTTTTAGGGATTCCTTTGGTGGATGTGATGTGGCACAACTGTCAATTCTGGATTAATGCTAAGAGGGCAGGCTGTGGAGACAGCATGACTTGCTTTGTAACCTATCTTGGATCACTCACTTAGTAGCTGTATGGCCTGGGAAAAGTTATCCTTTACAGCATCAATTTTCATTTTAATAAGCTTAGGACTGATGTAAAGATTAAAGGATATAAGATATGTAAAGCTTTTAGAAGGTGCCTAAAACAAGGCACACACTCATCAGAGGTTCTCTCTTATCATTATTATATTTATTTGGGAGATGCGTAACTGGCAAGAGCAGCAAAGAAACCAATAGGGGAGAAGTGTATGCATGAGGTAGGTGGGGTCCAAGCAGGCTTTGAATGCTGGGATTATCTGACGGACAATGCAGACATCCAGTTTTGTGCACTGAGCCAACATTAGGGAACAAGGGAACAGATAAATTGGAAATACATTGATATCCAAGGTGAACCTAGGGGATGCCATTGAACAGACTGAGGGAACAGTGTAGAAACTTAGTAAGTTGTGCTGGTCTGGGGTCCTGGGCTTGAGGGGTCTTGTGCTGGACCAGTTGCATGAAGCGCGGTCTGAGTCTGAACAATACCTGCAGGCCTGTAGGTCTTACCTCCAGATTGGCCTGAGAATTGGGACAGGATAAAGTTGGGAGGCCTAACTGTGGGGTCTAAAGGGAAAAAACCTGGAGTCTGGGAGAAGAGCTGAAAATGAAGTGTTAAATTCTTTTCCATGGACACTAATCACTGCAAGCACTCACAGGAGGAAGAAAAAATCAGTAAAGGTGGGAGTAGTTAACTGTAACTATGGTGGAATCAGAGCTGAGTCTTAGATGAACAAGATTTGTGTGATGAATAAGCAGAGGGAAAAGGGAAGAAAAAAGTAGTCAAAAGTTCTGAAACTAGGATGAAGGTGAGGTGTTGTCATAAGTCAGTGGGGGTCTCGTTCTGATTAATACAGAGTTGGGGGTGTGAGGGTCCATAGGTAGGAAAGACTGGATTAGGGAGGGTTTTATCAAGCCCGCACAGGAAAGTGTATATGAAAGGAAAGGCAAATCTAGTAATAAATTGTTCTAAGCAGAGAAATGAAACATAGCACCCAAACTCAGAAATTGCACATAACACATAAAAAAGTGCACAAGGAAAATTAGCTTGAGCGATAGTAAGGGAATGAAAAAATCCTTTGCTGAATACATACCCTGAACAATGCAACATGCATCATTTATTATGACAATTTGTGTTTATATGTTAATGCGAAAATTTTCCCAAGAAAGAAACTGAGACTTAGAAGATAAAGCAACATGCCCAAGGTCATTGGAAAGAGACCGGAACAGATTTCAGATCCAGCTGTGCTTGATTCCAAAGCATGTTCCAGTTTCCTGTACTGGACAGTGGTCCACAGTAGGGAAAGGATGTGGGGAGAAGCTAGAATGATCCAGGCAGTCAGGGATGCAAGTCCAGATGAAAGGAGTGGCATGAAACAAACACAGCTTTCCAGTAAAAAGTAGTTTTCCTTCTCTTCTTTTTCCAAGCATAGTGTTTGTGTCTTTCCTGCTGCCAATCCCATTCATCATGTACTCTAGACATTCTTATACCTGTCTGATACTTACTATTTTTACTTCTGCTGTGTTTTTCATGTTTGTATTCTGGATGCTCTTTGCACAGTGTCTTAAAACAAATCATCAAAGGTTACTTGCTAAGTGGGATGAGTATACACTCCATGGAAAGCAAGCCAGGCATGCTTTGAAAGCAGATCAACCTGATTTTATGCCATAGATGATCAACTCTGTGGTTTTAGCCAATGCCCATAATTTTTTTTTAGAATCTCAGCTTCCTCATCTATAAACAATATTAGAGTAAAACATTATGCATAGGATTATGGGGAGGAAGGATGTCAAGTATAATACGTCAGACAAAGTTCCTGGATCCAATGGAAGAATCATAAATTTAGCTCTCTTCTTTCTTCCTTTCAATGAATTGAACTATTAAACATTTCAGAGAGTGTCTTATAGAAGAATGGAAGTACATGAATAAAGAAAAGTTAAGTGCATTAATAAAAGTGCAAGTAAATAAGGAGAGTAGTTTGATTGATGATCATCTACAAGTCGTGGTTAATGACGCTTTGTCCCCAAAGTTATATATATTAGTCTTTAGACAAAGCCTCAGTTCATAACCTGTACATTAATTAGACCAGAAGTAGGCAAATGGGTTGTACTCAAAAGTCAATAGACTGAATAAAATCACTTCTTAAATAACATTTTCTATTTGTTATTGTCCCATTTGGACCTCAGGGATAACTTATCAACCAATTTATACAGTGATGAGAATGAGAGATAATATAATGGATGAGAGAATCAAGATGAAAAATTATTTCAATAGGCTCAAATAATGGACAAAAACTAATAAGATAAAATTTCACAGGAATCAAAGTTGAGAACTGCATTTAGGTCAGGTTCAGAGAGAGAAGAGACATGTCTAGAAAATAATTCGTTTGAAATCTATCTTGGAATTTTAGTTGACCAGCGCTAAATGAGCTTAAATGTGAAGTGATTTCGAAAAATAATTAGAGCTTGACATATAGGGGCTAAGAAAAGGAATTGCAGGCAATGGGAAATTGTAAAAAAGTTTACACTATTTTTTCTACTAGTATTCATTTACCATCATCCAGTTGAGCTCCTATACCAATCAGGTCTTTGCTTTTGATGTTTATCAATGTTCCCAAAGTCTTTGGGAGAGATGTGTTTTCCATCAGTCCCTGGACCAAAATTTGGTCTCTTTGTTATGTTTTGGTTAATACGCTTCTTCAGCAGCCCAATGAGGGCATAGAAGTTTGGGCTGTGAGATGCATGTGGTTTTATGTGTACATTTGTATGTGTGCATACCTAGGAGAGCTGGATAGTGTTTAGGTCCCAAGCATGGGAAAAAAAAAATTTTTTTTTTCCCAAATGAGATTCTCCAAATGTTCCAATCAACTCTTAGCTCTGATATCTTCCCATTCATTCAAGTCCATGAGTATCTATAGCCCTTTGGGGATTCTCATGTGCTCCACACTGGGGCATGGGAGTGCAGCTGTGAATGTTTGCTATGGCCACGATCACTGGTTGTTCTCCTTGTTAGATAAGCAGTGCTAAGCTCTATGTACACAATTGTGATTGTGACAACCATCACTACCTATTTTGGTGCTCAACATGAGTCACCTTCTAATAACTAGCTCTTTACCCTACTCAGTGACATGCTGCCATCTAGAGTCTTGTGTTCGGCCAAGGAATGTCTACTGGTTGGCCATAGCTACTTATCCCCATTGCCCCAGTCCATGGATCTGTGGCTTCCAAAGTCAAAAACACAAACAAACAAAACCACACAACCTGCCTTTTGTCTTTTTCAGTGTTCAGTAGAGAATTGTTTGGATTTTGTGAAACTCATTGATTCTTCCTTCTCTTGGCTAACTTGTTGGGTGCCACACCTTGTGGTGAGGGAAAGAAAGTCTTAGTGTTACAGACCTTTTCTGCTGATGAGACTATTTAGATTTTTGAGGATGCTGGTTGGAAAAGGTAATATTGGTGTTTAATTAAGGTAATTAATAGTAAAGTTTGCCTTTTGGATTTGTGTACATATTTGTGGAGAGGGTGGGGATTCTGAGTAGCAACAAACTTGATGAATGGTACCAGTGTAATCTGGTTCTGCAGATTTGCTTCCAGTATCAGAGTACCTTCCCTGCCCTTAAAACTCATGCACTTTAATGGTGAAACAGGCAAGGGTGAGAGTGATCTTTGTTCTTGGATACGTGAAATTATCTTCAGCTACTATGTTAAGTCCACTAGTGATACAAGCAGATTTCCTTGAGGACATCTTCCATGCTTCGCCAATAGATATCCTTTATCCATTTGTAATCCTAAAATACCAGGTTAAATAAACTTAGATGAAACAGTGGACTTGTTTGCGTATTAATTTTTTACTGAATTCACTCTTGCTAAATCACAGGTGGACTATTTCCTTCCAGAGGATAATGACAAAAGGGCCATCAAGATGATGGAATGAGTTGAAGGCCAAGCCCTCTGAGGAATATTTGTATGAATTGAGGACATTTCGCTGTAGACGCAAAGAAGTGAAGACAGAGGAGACAGGATGATTATTTTTATATACTGGAAGGGATGATGTGTAGAGTGGATTTCTGTTTAACTTTAGAGGGCAGGACTCAGACCCAGAAGTAGAATTTGTAGTAAGGCAGATTAAGTAACAAGTTTGAAATAGCTAGAGCTCTTAAAAAATGAATTCAGATGCCCTTGTGAAGCAGCGGATTCTCCATCATTGAAGCGGTGTAAACTGAAGCTCATAGTTATCTGACAGGAATTTGATAGTAGTGAGACAACTAGATGCATTATGGAGGTTTCCTTCTATTTAAAGGCTCTATAATTCCATGCATCTAGACCTCAGGATGTTTGTTCCAGTATTTCTGTCTCTCACACCTTTTTAGAAGGTTTGCTCCTCCCTCAACTACTTTTGACATTTATCTCCAACATTTGGGTTTCTGCATTCGATGATATGAATAATTTAAATGAGTAGGCTGAATGACCAGTGTTGCACTCTGCAAGTACCTGTCTCTTCACCTTGAAAGAAATGCAGCATCACTTGCAGCAATTACTGTACGACTGTAATTTTTTCCTGGTTTGGAGGATGCTGAATAAGAATAAAAGGCATTAGAGATGGGAAGTGACACTAAAGTTGTTTTTATTTGTTGATTCATGGATCTAGGTTTAATGTACGTTTGCAATTATAACCTGTTAATTAGAAAAAAATCATCATTTAAAAATGTTTTATTATTCCGGTCACTTTGATTATTCTTAGTTACATGGAACCAAAAGTTACCAGGGTGAAGCACAGGAGCCATTCTTAACTTGATTGGTAGTGGAATAGGACATTCTGAAGATGTTCTTATTTTCAGTTTGAGTGATACTTCAGTCTTAATTTAGAATTGATCAGTAGGAATAAAATATCCGCAATCCGTCTATTAAGATACTACTATGCTCAGCTTTTGAAAACTTACATTGAACTTAGCAAGAATTATAACAGGGTTTTCTATTTTCCTTTTCACTTACATAAAATTTCATTTAAGAGGATGGAAAGAAAATCAATCTTCCATTCAATACTATGTTAAAGGTAAATCAGAAAATCTGGAGAAGACAGAGTTGAAAATTCATTCACTAATTTTTGAAAACATGAAAGAGAATATCATAATTGTTATAACCTAAAGGTATTTCCCAACACTTATGGCATAAAATTTATGTAGATATTAAAGAACCTTCAGATTGTAGGAAAGTATCTGATACTTTGTAGACAGTACATTTGGTTAAATGTTGAATAAATAAACTCAACATTATTACAGTTGAATTTCAAATTCTTTAGGAAATTTTCACCATTCTTGAAAACTTTAGGGTGACATTCTTTTACTTGGAAATCAGAAAACAGGCACGGTAGATTATAAGACAAAAGCATAGTATTCAAATCATCACGGTAATTAGATTCATTAATTGTAATTAGAGAGTTGGGAGACAACCTTCACGGATTAATCTGCTACAGTTCAGGGAATTGCAACTATTCATGGCTTTAGAGTTAGATTTTACATAAATAAATGTATTGTAATATTGTGGAATTTGTACCATCACATAAAATATGAGAACTTATAGTCTTGTTTTTCTATAGTCTCCTTCACTTTTTCTCTATACAAATAACCTAGATGGATATTATACAGTATGGTAGTCAATATTCCATATACGATGCCCATGTATTATTTGAATGGAATCTAAAACAAACAGGTGGTCTGCCACATCTATACTAAGATAATTATTGTTTAGAAGAAACAGAATATTGTTTTTTGTACTCTGAAATTAGAAATCCATTAAGTAATAAATACTGATCTCTAGTCCAAACCTAGCTCTGACATCTGCAGTGTTTGAGCTGAGTGGGTAAGACAGTACAACTCTCAGAAGGTGCAGTTGGCAAAATGCCCTGTGGCCAAATTCAGAAAACGTGTACAACTCAAGGAAATAAATATGCAGAATTCTAGAAAACTGAACAGAATTGCAAACCTAAACTCACAGGGATAATACGATCTTGTTTTCAGAAACCATTTGGCCAATTAAGTGAATTTACTTGTGGGACTGACTACAACCTAGGGAATTTTCTAGTGTCAAAGCTTAATTCTAGGTACTAGAGGACAGAAAACATTTCAAAGAAAGGGGAACAAATACAGAAGAGAGTATTTTATACACAGACACCACAATATACTGAGGTTTGAAACATTACAATATTCTCTTATTTCCTTGTATTTTTATTTGTTACTCTTGGGTACTCAAGGAAAATATACTTATAGTAGTTAATTTTGATTAATAGATTAATGGATTGTAGATTGAGGAGAAGAAAAAAATACTTCTCATCTTTGGGATGTCCATTCTGAACTACAACCAAATGTATTTCTTTTCATCATTAATGTATATCCTTTGCTACTGTTCCCTAGAGCTTTACATTTAGAATAGTTTGAAACACAATTTAATTAAAAAATATCTGTGCCATTGCAGTGGAAATGATACATAAAGGTTTTCAGGACGTACTCAAGGAAGTAGGAGAGAAAAAGAGCAAGAGAAGGAGAACCAAGCAGCAGTTTGTTTTCTCCTGTGTATTGATTTGAGGGTCTTGGGGGAGGGTTGGGGAAAAGAGTGAAGTTACACTAACATTATGGGCTGGAAATGCTGCCACATATCCACTGAGAGAAAAATGCCTTACAAATATTTTTCAAATGATTTAGAGCTGGCTAAATCCAATGCATGTTTTTACCATGAATTTTTCCATTTAAAATGTTTTAAAAAAATAATAGATTTTTAAAGGGAAAATCTAATCCATATGTTACTGATTCATTCACACTTATCATATTGTTTTGTGTGAGCAAGTTGGTGTCCAAAATCTTTTAGTTTTTTTCAACCAGGAAGTCACATTTTTACAGCACCAAAAAGGGCCTTAAACCTGAAAAGTCTCAAATTTCATTTTAAACTCAGAACCCAAAGAATTTGAGTGGGTTCTAAAGCAGGCAATGTGCCTTCACACTAGTTAACATATTGATGGAGTTATATATTCACGAGCATATGGGTTAACAGTGGAGCTGTTAATTCTGTTTTGATATTGATGTTAGATATATTCAGTTTGACTTCCTAGTTTGTTTGCCGTGAGGAAACAATCGGTCACTTGTTTTATTATTTAAAAAATTTTATATATTGACCCATATCCTTAAATATACAATAAGTGTTATCAAATATGTAACAAAGCTGGTGTATGGAAAATGCATAATTTCCTCTAAGGGTTATTTGCTAATATGGAACACAGGCCTCTAAAATGTGATGAAAGGAAGGACTGTGGAACAATGGGTCATGATGGCTAATTTTATGGGGAACACATGCATACAATATAATTTAAAACACATGCTACGGCAGTTATAGTAAAAGGCTCAGAGAATTAGAATGGAATTCTGCTTCATAAAAAAAAACAGTTCCTTCTTTCTCCTGACAAAATTGCATTTCTCCTCTAGGAGAAAGATCCCATTCACTAATGCTTTAACAATTGCAAGGCCCACCCACAAGCCTCACATCTTTTCTCTCAAATCTCCTCCTCCAGGTCCATCTACTGTGGTTGACCATTCAGAGATGTGATTTGAAATTGAAAACAAACAGTCCAATATGTACCTGGAATCTTTCTAATGCAATATTTATTAACTATTTTTCAAAACTAAAATATTGTGTTATTTATTTTATCTCTGTCTTACACGACATGCTATATTCTATTAATACAGGAAGTTTAAGAGAGAGGAACGGCTCATTATGTCCATTCCTGTTCCTGGGCAGAAGGTTTAGGTTTAAGGTGAAAACCTTAAAACAAGTCCGACTGCTGAGTATATTATTCTGAAGAGGGTGGCCAGACAACAAACTTATCTGAGTAATTGGTTGCAATCATTTAATCACAGATTTTTAATTCATGCCCCTCCCTCAATAGAAAAGAAAGCAAAGGAAAAAATATCTCTTTTCATGTTTTCAGCTTATTTTCTCTTGCTTTTTTTTCATTCCTCTATGAAGATGAAGAAAAATTTGTTAGTAACTTCATCATAACTCATCATATCCTAGAATATAAATGTCAATTAATCCTTAAAATTCAAAAAAACTTTTGAAAGTTTGTTAACATGATTTATATAAAAATATTTGAGAAAATATAATTTCATATAACTCATCTTAGGCTTTCTCTTATAGATAATCTATTCCAGTTTATTTTACCTTTTACTTTTTTATTTCTTTAAGAACTCAACAATAAATAGCTGGGTACATTGCTTTTAATCCACAGCCTCCAAACTAGAACAGTTGTTAAGATAAAGGTTTGACTAAAAAAAAAAAAAAAAGATAAAGGTTTGACTGATATTTAAAATGTATATTATGGTTCATAAAATGAGATCTGTCTTTTGTTAGAATTAATCAGACTGTGCCAGGAAATGCCTGTCTAGCTGGGCTGGTTTTTCCAGTTCTTGATTCTCATCCATCTGGTCTACCTTGTTGGTAGCTCTCTGAACAACATGTCGCTATGACCCACTCCCTCTCCATGAAGTAGATTCATGCTCACACGCTGCATTTTAATATTGTTCCTGAAATTTCAGGGCTTTAATTCTGACCAGGCCTTTTTTTTGGTAGATGTTAAAGACATTAAATTTTCCTATTCTCTTTATCAACTTTGTAATTTTATGGACCTATTACTATTGTTTTAGGAATGTTTTCTTAACATAGAATATATGCAATAAGAGAGTAAAAACTATATAATTATTTGAGATAATTATGGCTAAAATTTTTGGTGTATTTATCTTCAAGTTTTCATATATATATATATATATATATATATATATATATATATATATAGCTTACAAGTGATCAATTTTGTTGTGGACTTTTTAAATTTAACATATCAATGTATTTGTTTTCCCACATCACTAAAATAGTTTAAAAAACATCATTTTTAATGATAGTATATTTCATTTACTTAAAATTCCTTTATTGTTGAAATCTTCATTTCCTTCAAATTTTTTCACTTGTGGAATTATAGGACCAAAGCATGAAGCTCTTTCATTCTCCTTTATATTGACACGTTCCTTTCACAAATGGTTGCCCAGTTTATTCTTCCACATAATGTATAGTAGAGGTTAGCTTGTCACACCCTCACCAGCACTTAGTGATAATATTTTTCATATTTTCTATTTACTGTCCTTCTGTATATTTGTTCAATTACTGGTGAGATAGAATAACTTTTCAAGTACTTATTGGTCATTTGTATTTTCTTTGAATTTTGGATCTGTATCCTTTAAAATTTTTCTGATTTATGCTTTCATGTTTTTACTGATTTATTTGTTGATTATATGTATGTATGTGTGTGTGTATGTATTCTATATTGATACTATGCAAATGTATTTATATATTCAATCTTTCCAAGTGTTTTTAATGGTATTGAAAAATAATTTGACATAACTTTTTACACAGTGAAGTTCATCATCATTTTCCTTTGTGAGTGCTTCCACTGATTTCATGTTTAATAATCCCTTTCTCAGGAATTCTTTACTTCACTGGAAAACTTATTATACTTGTCACTGTTATTCTAGGCTGGATGCACCCAAGACTAAGAACATTGGTTTACTTACTTGTGCATTCTTAATACTCACTGACCAGCAGAATGCCTGGTGGTCATTGAATGTCTAATGACATTTTTGTTAAAAATCCGGAAGCAATGCTACTGTATTTTCCTCTAGTTTTTGAAAACTGGGTAGGACTTCATTTAAGGATTAAGTAGGGTCTTTTGAAAGCTATGGTAAACAGAGGGAAGGTAATAGGTAGAGGTTTGTCAAAATTCTGTTGTATAAGTAAGGAAAGCATAAATTAACTGGCAGAAAAATTAGAGTAAATGTAATTTGAGTAAATAGTTCTTATACTTCTCTGGATTTTAATGTAATTAATTACAATGATTTAAAAACTGGAATATATTTACAATACATAGATTTTTCTTAGGGTAACTTGCTGTGGTAGGCAGAATTCTGAGATGACCTCCAAGACCCATCCCCTTTCTCCTTCCTCCTGTCAGTTGTCTGTGCCCTGTATAATTCCTCTCTCTTCAGTGTCAGAGAGATGTAGGATATGATAGCTGTCATTTTCATGATTATGCTACATTATATGGCCAAGGTAAAGGAATTTGACAGATGAAATCAAGGTCCCTAATCAGTTTAAAAGAAGGCTTAGACCTTCCCTGAGTTCAGCTACTCCATTTCCTCTTGGCTTTGGAGAAATAAGCCACCATGGGTTCTATAGCTCCAAGGAAATGAATTCTGCCAATCATGTCAGCTTGGAAGAGGATCCTGAGCCTCAGATGGGAATGTATTCCTGACCAACACCTGAATCGCAGCCTTGTGAGATCCTGAACAGAGGACCCAGTTAAGCCAGGCTCAGACTCCTGACCCCCTGGAAACTGTGGGGTAAGGTGCTACTTTTTGTGGTAAGTTGTTCTGCAGCAACAGGAAATGAATACACTTAGAAGTATCTATCAAATACATTAGAAATTTTGTAAACACTTTTATGCAAGAGTTTGACCTTTAGTATAACCTAAGAAATAATTATGATTTCTACTTAACCATGAAGATGTTCAAGTGTTTGTAAAAGTGAAAAACTAGAAATGTAATATTTAATAGAAGCACAATAGTTAAACATTGGACTCTAGAGACAGAGATGGTGAATTGACACATGACACATAAAACCTTCCCCAGGTTTCACTGAGGATAATAAATGAACTCTATTAAAGAAAATAGAATATGAAATGTCATTAGAAAATGACTGCAAAACAGTTTTGGAAAGTAGATAACAGTAAAATATATTCACAGACTTAACCAAGAAGGATAAAAGTGTCAATGTACTAGGTTCTGAAGGGCCCTGGCTTTCCTAATAACTGCACTGGATGCTACAAGTGAAGAAGCAAAACCTTCAAAATTTGGACAAAAGATATTTTCTATATGAAATTCTATATTCAACCAAAATAAATATAAAGGCAAAATAAACAGCTTGGACATCTAAATATCCAGATGCACTTTTAAAGTTAGCTATTGGAAAATGTGCTAGAGCAAAATGAAGGAGTTAATAAAGGAAGAACAAATTATAGTATCTAGGGAAGAGTGGACTCCAGGTCTTTATTTTAAAGTCTATTTTGTTTGATATGAGAATTGCTACTCCAGCTTTCTCTTGACTTCCATTTGCATGGAATATCTTTTTCCATCCCCTCACTTTCAGTCTGTATGTGTCCCTAGGTCTGAAATGGGTCTCCTGTAGACAGCATATATACGGGTCTTGTTTTGGTATCCATTCAGCGACTGTGTCTTTTGGTGGGAGCATTTAAGCCATTTACATTTAAGGTAATTATTGATATGTATGTTCCTATTCCCATTTTCTTAATTGCTTTGGGTTTGTTATTGTAGGTCTTTTCCTTCTCTTGTGTTTCCAGCCTAGAGAAGTTCCTTTAGCATTTGTTGTAAAGCAGGTTTGGTGGTGCTGAACTCTCTCAGCTTTTGCTTGTCTATTAAGGTTGTAATTTCTCCATCAAATCTGAATGAGATCCTTGCTGGGTAGAGTAATCTTAGTTGTAGGTTTTTCTCCTTCAGCACTTTAAATACGTCCTGCCAGTCCCTTCTGGCTTGCAGAGTTTCTGCTGAAAGATCAGCTGTTAACCTTATGGGGATTCCCTTGTGTGTTATTTGTTGTTTTTCCCTTGCTGCTTTTAATATTTTTTCTTTGTATTTAATTTTTGATAGTTTGATTAATATGTGTCTTGGCATGTCTCTCCTTGGATTTATCCTGTATGGGACTCTCTGTGCTTCCTGGACTTGTTTAACTATCTCCTTTCCTATATTAGGAAAGTGTTCAACTCTAATCTCTTCAAATATTTTCTCAGTCCCTTTCTTTTTCTCTTCTTCTGGGACCCCTATAATTTGAATATTGATGTGTTTAATGTTGTCCCAGAGGTCTCTGAGATGGTCCTCAATTCTTTTCATTCTTTTTTCTTTATTCTGCTCTGCAGTAGTTATTTCCACTATTTTATCTTCCTGGTCACTTATCTGATCTTCTGCCTCAGTTGTTCTGCTATTGATCCCTTCCAGAGAATTTTAAATTTCATTTATTGTGTTTTTCATCACTATTTGTTTGCTCTTTAGTTCTTCTAGGTCCTTGTTAAATATTTCTTGCATTTTCTCTATTCTATTTCCAAATTTTAGATCATCTTTACTATCATTATTCTGAATTCTTTTTCAGGTAGACTGCCTATTTCCTCTTCAGTTGTTAGGTCTGGTGGGTTTTTATCTTGCTCCTTCATCTGCTGTGTGTTTTTCTGTCTTCTCATTTTGCTTATCTTACTGTGTTTGGGGTCTCCTTTTTGCAGGCTGCAGGTTCATAGTTCCCATTGTTTTTGGTGTCTGTCCCCAGTGGCTAAAGTTGGTTCAGTGGGTTGTGTAGGCTTCCTAGTGGAGGGGACTAGTGCCTGTGTTCTGGTGGATGAGGCTGGATCTTGTCTTTCTGGTGGGCAGGTCCATGTCTGGTGGTGTGTTTTGGGGTGTCTGTGGACTTATTATGATTTTAGGCAGCCCCTCTGCTAATGGGTGGGGTTGTGTTCGTGTCTTGCTAGTTGTTTGGCATAGGGTGTCCAGCACTGTAGCTTGCTGGTCATTGAGTGAAGCTGGGTCTTGGTGTTGAGATGGAGATCTCTGGGAGATTTTCACTGTTTGATATTACATGGAGCTGGGAGGTCTCTTGTGGACCAGTGTCCTGAAGTTGGCTCTCCCACCTCAGAGGCACAGCACTGACTCCTGGCTGGAGCACCAGGAGCCTTACATCCACACGGCTCAGAATAAAAGGGAGAAACAATAGAAAGAAAGAAAGGGGATAAAATAAAAAAGTAAAATAAAATAAAGTTATTAAAATAAAAACTAAAAAATAATTATTAATAAATTTAAAAAAGTAAAAACAACAACAACAAAAAACACAGACAGACAAAACCCTAGGACAAATGGTGAAAGCAAAACTAAATAGACAAAATCACACACAGAAACGTACACATACACACTCACAAAAAGAGAAAAAGGGGGAAAAATAATATATCTTTGCTCCCAAAGTCCACCTCCTCAATTTGGGATGATTTGTTGTCTATTCAGGTATTCTACAGATGCAGGGTACATCAGGTTGATTGTGGAGATTTATTCCCCTGCTCCTGAGGCTGCTGGGAGAGATTTCACTTTCTCTTCTTTGTTCGCACAGCTCCCAGGTTTCAGCGTTGGATTTGGACCCGCCTCTGCATGTAGGCCGCCTGAGGGCGTCTGTTCTTTACTCAGACAGGACGGGGTTAAAGAAGCAGCTGATTCGGGGGGTCTGGCTCACTCAGGCCAGGGGGAGGGAGGGGGCACGGAGTGCGGGGTGAGCCTGTGGCGGCAGAGGCCGGTGGGGAATTGCACCAGCCTGAGGCGCGCTGTGCGTTCTTCCGGGGAATTTGTCCCTGCATCACGGGGCTCTGGCAGTGGCGGGCTGCACAGGCTCCCAGAAGGGGAGGTGTGGATAGTGACCTGTGTTCGCACACAGGCTTCTTGGTGGCGGCAGCAGCAGCCTTAGCGTCTCATGCCCGTCTCTGGGGTGCGCGCTGTTAGCTGCGGCTCGCGTCTGTCTCTGGAGCTCCTTTAAGCAGCGCTCTTAATCCCCTCTCCTCGCGCACCAGGAAACAAAAAGGGAAGAAAAAGTCTCTTGCCTCTTCGGCAGGTCCAGACTTTTTCCCGGACTCCCTCCAGGCTGGCTGTGGTGCATTAGCCCCCTTCAGGCTCTGTTCACGCAGCCAACCCCAGTCCTCTCCCTGGGATCCGACCTCCGAAGCCCGAGCCTCAGCTCCCAGACCCCGCCCGCCCCAGCGGGTGAGCAGACAAGCCTCTCGGGCTGGTGAGTGCCAGTCGGCACCGATCCTCTGTGCGGAAATCTCTCCGCTTTGCCCTCCGCACCCCTGTTGCTGTGCTCTCCTCCGCGGATCCGAAGCTCCCCTCTCTGCCACCCTGAAGCTCCCCACCTCTGCCACCCGCAGTCTCCGCCTGCGAAGGGATTTACTAGTGGGTGGAAGTCTTTCCTCCTTCACAGCTCCCTCCCACTGGTGAAGGTCCCGTCCTTATTCTTTGTTTTTTCTTTTGCCCTACCCAGGTACGTGGGGGAGTTTCTTGCTTTTTGGGGGGGGTCTGAGGTCTTCTGCCAGCATTCAGTAGGTGTTCTGTAGAAGTTGTTCCACATATAGATGTATTTCTGATGTATCTGTGGGGAGAAAGGTGATCTCCGCATCTTACTCTTCTGCCATCTTGAAGCCTCTCCCCTGCTTGTATTGATGTGGAACAATCTCCAGAATGTATTATTGAATGAGAAGGCGAGGTAAGGAACAGTATACATAGTATGATTCCATTACTGTTTTTTAAAAGATGGATATACAGATTTCTATAGTTAGTGTATACATAAACAGACTAACTCTGTAGGGGTATATAGTAATCTGGTAATGGTTGCTGTGGTGAGAAAAATGGAGAACTGAGGAAAGAGCTCAATCAATGAGCTGACAAAAACGTTGAAACACAAAGCCAATTAATAAACATGAAAAAATATACATCCATTAAAATGATGCAATGAGAAACTATACAATAATATGGAATATGTTCTCTATAGATTATAAGTCAACATCATATAACAAAATAAAATTCCTTGACATTCAAGTTTTTCTGTTGTTTTTAATTTAATTTTATTATTTTTATACAGCATGTTCTTATTAGTTAACTATTTCATACATATTAGTGTATATATGTCAATCCCAATCTCCCAATTCACCCCCCCCCACTTCCCCGCCTTTGTGTCCATAAGTTTGTTCTCTACATCTTTGTTTCTATTTCTGCCTTGCAAACCTGTTCAACTGTACCATTTTCCTAGATTCCACATATATGAGTTAATATACGATATTTGTTTTTCTTTTTCTGACTTACTTCACTCTGGACTTACTTCACTCTGTATGACGGTCTCTAGGTCTATCTATGTCTCTACAAATGACCCAGTTTTGTTCCTTTTTATGGCTGAGTAATATTCCATTGTATGTATGTACCATATCTTCTTTATCCATTCCTCTGTCGATGGGCATTTAGGTTGCTTCCATGACCTGGCTATTGTAAATAGTGCTGCAATGAACATTGGGGTGCATGTGTCTTTTTGAATTATGGTTTTCTCTGAGTATATGCCCAGTCAAGTTTTTTTAATTCAATTTTTATAAATATAGTCACATAGAGAAAAAATAGGGAGATATACACACAAAATAATAACAGTGGCAGGCAATAGCATATTTTTTATTATAACATTGTAGTATTTTGAATATGAGAAAAATGATTGTAAAAATGAATGTCGTTGCCTATAAATAAGTGAGATAAACATTTAAAGTTCTTTTAAAAGTAAATTAGATTGCCTATTTTAGTAATCATTTTGGCCTTTGTCTTATAATATTTTTTAATATATCAATTAAAACTCAAACATTTGAAAACCTATGTTTTTAATGGCTTGATGCTACAATGACCTGGTCCTAGAGGAGTACCAAGGCATTCTTTTACCCACTGGAAATTTCAGTCTAGCTGAGGAAGCAAGACACATGCAAAATAATAACTAAAAATACAACATATTAAGTGTATGAGACAGTGAAATAGCATAGATATATCAGACTTTATAAGAAGGAAAGATCATTGTTGCCTAGAGAACTATAGTCAGCTTGAAGAATGGGTAAGAATTAATCACAGAAAAAAAAAAGACAATAACCTTCAGGTAGAAAACTTGCCATGAGCAGAGGAACAGATTAAGTGACTTAGGGGACATTTTCACTCTCAGATCATTGACTTGGGATGGTAATAGTAGAACAGCTTCCAATTTTCAAAGACGTTTCACACAATTGACTCAGGTATGATATAGGCAGGGTGAAGTGATGGAGACAAGCACCCTGCAGGCAGATAGTTGGGTTTTCAAATTCTAGTTCTGCCACTACATGATGTGACCTAGAAAGTCAACTTTTAAAGCAATAATGCCTAAAATGAGGGTTGCTGTGAGGGTTAAAAATGAGAACAGGCGGAAATCGTCTAACACTCTGCCTGGCACGCAGTGGCTGTTGGTTATAACTCTATGTTGGAATAGAGTTTCGTCCCTTGCTTCTCCCCATGCGTTCCATCCTCACAACATCAGTGTGGAGTAATGGGAAGAATGATTCATCTCATTTTGTAGGTAAGAAAACCAAGTCTCAAATATGTTAACTTATTTACAGTCATTACAATCATAGAGCTAATAAGCAGTGGACTCAGATCATGTGAGTTTTAGCTCAGTGACAATGACTTTCCATGATGCCTAAAACTTTATATATACACAAAGAAAACTGTGATGTGGGATGTTTTTCAGTTGTGATCAGTTGTTTGGTCCTCATGAAGCTTCATTAGATGCTATTTCATTTGATGGATTCACCACAATCCAGTCTGTTCCTCGACTTTGTAGGCTCAGAAACATGATTTTTTGAGCACATAGAGGGAGTATATTAACCTTTCAGGAACAAACTCATATTACTTAATTTCTCATGGGAATTCCCTTGAGAAGAAGACTCTTTCTTAAGTATCTGGGTGAACTTAGTGCCTAGCACAGGATCTGGAACAAACCAGAGTGTCAGTACATTTCATGTGGTCATAAGACCAGAATGCTAATTTATTAATTAATGACAAAATTACAAACGTCAAAACTCCTAGATACTTACACTTTTTGCCGAAAGAAAAAAAACATGTAAAACCAAATAAGACTCAGAAGGGCACTTTCTGAGCGCATCATTCAGAGCGAGGAACATTGAGCCCCGCAAATATTTACTGATATTGGGCATGATGCACTCATCCCGACGAGAGGTGCCTGGAGTTTCTCTTAGTGCATGACCCCATACACCTTATTCTTAAGAATGACCTTACATGTCTCTGACCACATCCGTCTTGCATTGATTTTCTAGTTTCACTTTCAGATGGCACCTTGCTTTCGATATCTACAGGGTATTTTGCTGTCTGCCTGGAATCTGATGAAGTGGTTTCAACCTTTTTACCTCTGGAAACAAACAGTGGGTGACATTCGCTCACTGGCATCCTGGTTAGAAAGCCTCCCCTTCTCTCCTCAGAGAAGGATATCAGAATGCAGCTGAGTGAGAGTGACATTTCAGGATAACCTTGACTTCCCTCTAACTTGCAAACAAAAGTAAATCATTTGCAAAATTTGAACTATTAATAGTAACAAATTACTTGCAACAGAGCTCACAGTGACACACTATTGGATCTTGACCGCTGTGTCTAGTGGAGAAAATAAATGGTTGTTTTGATCTCTAGAATTTTCCTAGTCAAGAGGGTGGTAACACACATAGCACAAGGACAATTTTTAATTTGACTCACACTATATAGACAGCAACTTTTGTATTATAAAGGAAGACTCTTTCCTTAAACTCTTAAAGG
This sequence comes from Phocoena phocoena, assembly GCF_963924675.1. Classification (NCBI taxonomy): domain Eukaryota; kingdom Metazoa; phylum Chordata; class Mammalia; order Artiodactyla; family Phocoenidae; genus Phocoena; species Phocoena phocoena. The sequence goes on along the minus strand of NC_089230.1, from coordinate 23,948,137 downwards.
AAGAATTGCATCAAGTCTTTACCAGTGGGGTATTTTTTTCTATGTTCAGAAAATGATGAAGAGAGACATATATATTATTTTAAAAGATCATGAGTCTATATCATCATTAAAAAAAAAGTTAGGAAAAAAAGGAGAAAAATATAAACTCTGTGTTCCTATTCTCTTTAGGATTTAAGAAATCTAAATATAAACTCACAGCTTTCCTTTTTTCCATTAAGTAAAGAACTTTTAATTCTAGCAAAATTTGAACTATGATGGTTTAACTTTGTGCTTTCTCATCCTCTCCTTGGATTTGTGGGTCAAAAGAGGAGTCATTAGGGACTTGTATTTCCTGTCTCATCTTTTCCTTCCTCCTTTCTTAAAACTTTGTGGAAAATCAGCTTTATGAAACACTGAAGAGAGCCATGTGCACTTCTGAAAAGTCCTCCATAATTCTTACTTAACTATTTCCAAGTAGACTTTTCGCCCAGAGCACAGACCAGAATGAAACTTTGTATTTAAAAAAAAAAACACTTTATGCAATATTTTATAATCTTTCTCTTAATTGAATGTTTTAAATTAAACTATTGTTTTAATTTTCTTATCTTTTTTTTGATGCTTTACAAAAGAAGATTTTATTTTTTTATTTTATTTTTTTACATCTTTATTGGAGTATAATTGCTTTACAATGGTGTGTTAGTTTCTGCTTTATAACAAAGTGAATCAGTTATACATATACATGTGTTCCCATATCCCTTCCCTCTTGCGTCTCCCTCCCTCCCACTCTCCCTATCCCACCCCTCCAGGCAGTCAAGAAGCACCGAGCTGATCTCCCTGTGCTATGCGGCTGCTTCCCACTAGCTATCTACCTTACGTTTGGTAGTGTATATATGTCCATGCCTCT